>NC_080846.1:10061766-11306766 GCF_030435755.1 Ochotona princeps | reverse complement strand
GTCATGACATGTTTCGCAGAGCTGACTTTAGAAGCCTGAGTAGACGTTTCCCGGTGGAATGGAGTTGAGAGCTGTGGAGGAGGCCAGGCAGATGAAGTGTGAAAGGACAGCCAGTGGGACTTGGAAAACTGGTTCAAGGGTTATTGAAGTGGGTAGAAGGTGGCGGCTTCCTGTGGCACCACAGGGCTCCTCAGCTCCCTCTCTGTGGTTCTAAGCGAGGCAGACAAACCAAGGCACACCAATGGCCTTAGAACTCCATGCGGTGTGATGGGTTATCACCCTTTCCCAGAATTCTCTCCTCACCAGCTTGTCTGAGATGCCTGCATTAGACTCTGCTAGCAAGTTACCTGGGGAGATGCAGTAACTAATGCCTGGTGAGTGTCAGTGATCTCACCTACCATGTCACTTAAATGTATCGAGCATCTGCTACAGGCTGACCCATTATGTGAATGATTCCCTCACCCCCCACCTTGTGAATGTAGGTGTTGTCCTCCCCCATTTCATTCTCTACTGACCTGATGTGCTGGCAGTTGGTGCTTTGTATTTAGATGCAAAATTCTCTGTATATTCAAGAAATGCTAAATCAGTTTTGAGTTAATTGCTTGTTACATGAACTCCACAAGATAATCTTTATCTGGTAGCACTCTGATTGTGGGAGACCCAGGATGTGTGTTCTTAATCACATTCGTTGCACAGTCCTTCCTGGAAGGTAAATATGGCTTCCCAGCTTTGTGAGGTAAAGTGGCTTGGCCTATGTTACCCAGCTACATAGTGCCTATTCCAGATCTGAATCCAAGCCTGATCCACTTCCTCTCCTGGTCAGAGTTCTGGAATGTTCTGTAGGTTTCTTTCATGTACAGTATTCAAGAATCTAATTGAGTACCCCAGCTCTTATGGGCCAACTACCTATACTCACTGCTATGGTTTGGGTATCCCGTACTGTTGAGAGGCAACAGGAAACTTTAGAAATTGAGGCCTAGAGGGAGGTCCCTGGGTTAGTGCGTACGCACTCTCAGAAAGGCAGTGGAGCAGGGGGCCCGCCCCACTTCCTGTTAGAGATGCGAACTCTCGCCCTGAAACGTGCTCCCACCCACCACTGCCATCCACCGTGGGCCTTGAGACAGTACTGCCGAGTGCCATGTGGATTTACAGCCTCCAAAACTGTGAGTCCAGTAAACCCTCTCTCTTTATAAAGCAGCTGCCTCTGGGCATTCCTTACAGTAATGCACAGCTGGCCATACAAGCACAAAGAAATCTGAATTACTTGTAATCGTTCCCATCAGTCATTAACCATTTAATGCAGTTTGCACAATTGGGGACACTGCAGCTTTATGAAAAGGACAATTGGATGATTGGAGCCTTACCTGGCAACTCTGAGAGCCAAGTTTTACGCTGCATATGTCAAAGCTGAACCTCCTCAGTGGCTCAGACAGAACAGTGGACTGCATATCCAGGTACACATGGAGGATACAGTACATCAGAACCCACAGGGGACACCTGATACAACAGAGGATGGAGGACAGAACAAATCGATCAACTACCCCAGCCACGTGTTGGCAGTGAAAATCTGGGCAAACAGAGACTCTAAGATGAACTATGACAGCCAGCGGATTCTGGAGAGATTTCATTGTGCTTGGAATGGCGAGATTGGCAGCAATTCAGAATTGATGAACTATCAAAATGACATGAACAGTGCCCTTGGAGCATGCCCCACATTGGGGACCCTGGGATGGGTGGGAGGCTGGGTGGGGCTTCTCCCTTTATACCCCCTTGCCCCAGATACAGAAAAAGAAGAGAGAGAGAGAGAGAGAGAGAGAGAGAGAGAGAGAGAGAGACAATGTGGAAACAATCGTCTTACCCATTTTCCTGTAAAGATTATCAAAATAAAATAATTAAAAAAGAGAGAGAGAAAAAAAAAAAGAAAGGGCCCAGCATGGTAGCCTAGTGGCTAAAGTCCTTGCCTTGCATGTGCTAGGATCCCATCTGGGCCCTAGTTAATATCGGTTCATATCCTGGCTGTTCTGCTTTCCTTCCGGCTCCTTACTTGTGGCCTAGGAAAGTAGTCACGGACAGCCCAAAGCCTTGGGACCCTGCACTCATGTGGGAGACCTGGAGGAAGCTCCTGGCTTCTGGGTTCAGATCGGTTCAACTCCAGCTGTTGCAGCTATTTGGGGAATGAACCTACGGCTGGAAGATCTTTCCATTTCTCCTTCTCTCTGTAAATCTGCCTTTCCAAAAAAACTAAAAAGAGAGAGAGACCAAAGAAAGTAACAGCAAAGTGTGTCTCGTTTATGGCTTAAAAAAAGAAAGTGGATGTGTAGGTAGATAAAATGTATATATGAAGGTATATATACAAGGGCACTATGCCATAATACCCATCCCAGTTCCTGTTATAAACCCAGAAACACAAAATACGTCCTTCCCTTCAGTATAAGATGTTCAAGTCTCCTACAGGCTTTCCTGCCCAGGCTAGACTCAAACATGAAACTGACTTTCTCTTTTTATGGAAAATACTTCAAGATCACAATCCAGATGTTAGAAATACTCGGTAATGCTACCTAGGTCACTGTTTTCTAGGCCTTTTAAATGGTTAAGGTGAAGATAGATAGATGTTTCAAAGTGTCACCTCTAAAGTTCAAGTGATAATATTAAGTGAAACATGTAAAAGGTGACCAGACCACATGGGTCCTTCTTCACAAATAGGGTTAAGGCCCTTGTAAAAGAGGCTTCCCACAGCAATCAACCTTTCTACCCTGCCTACCACTCAGAAGAGAAACAAGGCCCTCACCACACCAAATGCTCTTGTCTTGATCTTAGACACACCACCCTCTAGAACTACACAGAGCATTTTGTTGGAGCAGCACAAACCAACTAAGATCAGATCAGATAGATAGATAGATAGATAGATACATTAGATAATAGATAAGCTGACAAAGTGAGCAACTCTGGAAGTTGATTTGACTCTTCCCATTCCAGCTCAGGAATAGTTGTGTTAACTGTGTCGAATCAATCAAAAATTTCCTCTTTGTCTTTCACTAAAGCTCAAAGTTCCCCATTTGTAGCAACATCTGTGTAATTATTCACCTGCTATGCAAATTATATGCACAGCAGTCAAAATAGCAATCCCAGCATTACCATCACCAGCATGGTTACTGAGGAGAGTTTATCATTTTTGTGGCTCTGTAATTCTTTCTGTTTATATGATATAACACACTAGGAATAAATGATCAAATTGCTGGTTATACAGTAGTTTAGAATTGTTCTTTGTAGGGTTACCACCAGCAATATACAAAACTAGGTCCATTTGTTCCATTTGGTTTGGGCTTGCTAGCATTAAAAATTACATGAAAATAATACTCAGCATCATTTATCATTAGGAGATTCAAAAAATGAGATGCACTGTACACACCATAGAATGGTGACAAATTTTTAAAGTTGGCAAGACAAACTACGTAGAAAAATAAAAATGTCAGATCACTAAAAGGCATGGTTGAGTACTAATTGTATACTGCTACCTGCTGGGGTGGAGAAGGCAAAACGTTTTGGTAAAAAGTAACAACAGAAATACTGGGTCTGGCTCTGGCAGGGTGGCTCAATGGCTAAATCCTCACCGTGTAAGTCCAGGATCTCATGTGGGTGCTGATTCATGTCCCAGCTGTTCCACTTCCCATCCAGCTCCCTGCTTGTGGCCTGGGAAAGTATCAGAGGATGGCTCAAAGCCTTGGGTCCCTGCACCTGCGTGGGAACCGTTGAAGAAGCTCCTGGCTCTTGACCTCAGATCAGCTCAGCTTGGGCTGTTGAGATCTTTTTAGGGAGTGAACCAGTGGATGAAAGATCTTTCTCTCTGTTTTCCTCTCTCTCCAAAAATTTGATCTGCCTTTCCTATAAAAATAAATAAGTCTTTAAAAATATATATATATAAAAGAAGTATCAGAGCTTACTGGGTTCAAGGACATAGGGGAAGTTGAAGAGGTAAAACAGAGAATTTCTGTAGTGGTAAATACATTCATTGTAGTGCTGAATACACGATACTATGAATTTGCCAAAAAATACAAATCTTCATCGGTAGGTGATGTTGTAAAACATCATGTGGGAAATCTGGAAATAGTGCCTGGCTCCTGGCTCCTGGCTCCTGTGGCTCAGCCCTGGGTCAGTGCAGCCATGTGGTGAATGAACCAGAGGATAAAAGAGCTCTAGCTCTCCCGCGCTCTCTGCAACTCTGTCCTTCAGATAAACAAATCAGTATTTTAAATATATATACATCACTTATAAAGTTGCAGGATAGCAATATAGAATGTAGACTAAATGTAGAATCCCAATGGAAAGTGTAGACGAAACAAGCTTACGACAAATGTGTGAAATAATTTCACTGAGTGGGAAGGAAAGTAACTTTAATCTAAAAGCAGTGTTGGAAATAAATGGCATTTGCAGGACTCTAGACACAAGAAATTGCACATGACCATGCAAATAACTTTGTCCTCTGGTTGATAATGGGGCATGGTTAACAGATGTGATAATACTGTTCACCTATGATGAAGTTGAGCAGTTAAGCAAATGATAATAAGTGATCGGTCTTCAAATAGTTCATGGAAATGCATATAATGAAACAACTATTTACTGATATCTATTTTTCCACCAAAATAATCCAATTTTTTAAATTCTGTTTTTCCGTGAATGTTCTGAAGTACTGTCATGTGGCAGGAACCTGATTTCTCATTGTTGGAGTGGGAGGTGTAAGAGAGAAACCAACAGGACCAGCCCCCAAGGAAGCGGAACTGCTCGATGTCCTGTGGTGACCTGGATGGAAAAGTCGTTAGGAGAACACCAAGGAAATGTGAGTAAAATATAGACTGTGGTTAATAACAGTTAGTAAGTGTGCCATACTAATGTTAGAGGCCAAAAGCCAGGGAAACAGCATGGGGCACATATGAACCTTTTATATGATTTTTGCAGTTCTCTAAATTTAAAATATTTCTAAATGTAAAGCTATAGAAAATAAGAGTTCTTTAGAGCTGCAATTAGCAAAATCTAAACTGAAATTTAATTAGTATGGGCTTAATAACAAAACAGTATTGAAAGCTAAAAATGTATTTTAAGGATTAAGAAAAAAACAGGGCTTGCTTGGTGGCTCAGCACATTAATCCTCCACTTGCAAGTGTCAGCATATCATATATGCACCAGTTTGTGTCCCAGCTGCTCCACTTCCTATCGAGCTCCCTAGGAAAGCATTGAAGGATGGCTCGAATGTTTGAGACCCTGCATCCATGTAGGAGACTCAGAGGAAGCTCCTGGCTCCTGACTTCAGATTGGCTCAGCTATGGCTATTATGGCCATTTAGGAGTGAACCAGTGGGTGGAGAATCCATCCACTGGATATGAGATTTCCATTGGGATGACTAAAGTCAAGTGACCACATTCATTTGGAGACACTGGAATTTTCATACATTGCTGCTGGAAACAGAAGATAGTATCACCTCTTTGAAAAGCTATTTTGACAGTTTGTTATAAAAGAATTATGCACTTTGCATATAACCCAACAGTTTCACTTCTGCATGTGTATCCAAGAGATAAGAAAGCACATGCGCACATGAAAGTTGGCAGATGAATTTAAGCGGTGACCACCCATGGGAGATAGGTGACATAGCGGGCGTCTGTTTATGCAGGGGAGTGCACCATGGACCTAAAAAAGAACAAACATACTGACAGAAGCGGCAAGGTGTATCTACTGTTCTCCTGTGCTTTTACACGCATAGGATTCCTTCCTCTCTTCCCCTTTTCCACGTCTGCCCTTTATCCCCATGTTATCACAATAGTATAGTCCCTCAGTACATCTTACAAGCTTACCTTTCTGAATCTAAATTTATCATGACCTGGTAAGTATGGGCAAAGGGAGAAAATCTAGTATCATAAAGTAAAAGTGAGTTTCACTGAGAGCAGAGATGCATTCTGTATAGTTCCTTTACTTCTTAGGATGCTAATCTGCCTTTCACAGTTCTCATATGTGTGTGTGTATTACTTTGAAAATTAATTGTCTTGTATCAGAGGGAACATATGATATTTGTCCTTTTGAGACTGATTTACTTCACTAAATATGATGGTTTCCAGCTGGGCCATTTGGTTGCAAACAGTGGGATTTCTTTCTTTTTTATGGCTGAATAGTATTCCATAGAGTAAATGTACCATAGTTTCTTTATTCATTCCTCTGTTCGTGGGCATCTGAGTTGTTTCCATGTCTTAGTTATTGTGAATTGTATAAGGAACCAGATATACCAAAAGCATGATACATCTGCAAATGTAAGTGATAAGAAACCAAAAGAAACCAGGCACGAAAGAATACTGCCACATGATTGGTTTCTAATGAAAGCGGAAAGGGACCTGTCTAACATATCGTAATAAGAAACAGATCAGTGGATGCTTGGGACTGGGGCTGGGGTGGAGGGGGCATAAGAAATTGAAAAGAGACAAAGTGGAGTTTTATGATAATAAATATTATTACATTTTAATATGGTAGAAATTATAAGCTCATCAATAGTCACCCCTTTACACTTAAAATATGGACACTTTAGTTTGTATAAATTATTTCATTACTGGGCCCGGTGGCGTGGCCTAGCAGCTAAAGTCCTTGCCTTGAACGCCCTGGGATCCCGGCAGCTCCATTTCCCATCCAGCTCCCTGCTTGTGTCCTGGGAAAGCAGTTGAGGACGGCCCAATGCATTGGGACACTGCACCCGCGTGGAAGAGGTTCCTGGTTCCCGGCATCGGATCGACGCGCACCGGCCCGTTGCGGCTCACTTGGGGAGTGAAACATAGGATAGAAGATCTTCCTCTCTCTCTCTCCTCCTCTCTGTATATCCGGCTTTCCAATAATAATAAATCTTAAAAAAAATTTTTTTCATTATGAAGTTGATTCCCAAAGAGGATTAGTGGGAAAATGAGAGAATAGAAGATGGGGATTTAACTTATGCGAAGTTCACAGCCCCAAAGAGGAAAACAACTGAAAAAAAAAAAGCTTCATAAATGAAGTTGAAGGTAATTTTCTCAGCAAACAAAAACTGTCCTCCAATGCACAAATGGACAACTCCTTTATATCCCAGGAATATTTGGTATAGAAAAATCAACACTGAAATTAGAAGACTTACTGGGCGTCAGAGAGACATGACGACTATTTGGAACCACACACTAAAAATCAGATCGCTGTGATGGGAAACAGTCGCGCTGGCCTCACACTTCTTCTCTTGAGAACACTAAAAGAAAGCTGAGTGACAGTTGCCAATTCCTCGGAGAAACAAGCGTTCATGCCCTTTCATGTTTTTCCTTCAATTATAAAGGCAGAAAAACAATTTTTTTGCACTTGTAGGGAATATAGCCCCATAAGCCACATTGAAGGTGGCGCCAGCCAATTACAGAATGTGTAAAGAAACTGCTGAAGGAAAGACCAGAATGAGGACCGAGTTATTTTACATGAAATTTGTGCATTTATAAATTATGTAAGTAATACTATCATGAACAACTTAGTAACAAATTAGTAGCTAATGAATATCAGCGGTTACAGAGAGGGAGTGACGGCATATGGGGTACTCATGGACACGTGTTAGCTACCTGAGACCAAGGACGATTAACACTGAGAAGTTAACAAATATATGTTAAAGCCAATTAAGTAGATAAAATTGTATTAACATATGCAAGGTATAAGGAGAAACACTAAAACTGCAAGCTATTATATAAAATAATTAAGATGTTGATGAGAGAAGGAGATTGAAATAGCAGGTGGGAAGTCATGAACAAACAGTAATTTTTGTGCTTGATATAGTCAAGAATAAATAATTGCTATTTTAAGAAAAATAATTCATTAAATCATTAAAATAATTTTTAAACACAAAACCACTGAAAAGATCAAAGGCAAGCTAAAAATTTTCCAAACAATTAAAAAAAAAAAACCTCCTGCATACATAGACTGGCATAGAGAAAACACAATTTATAAAATACCTTTTAAAGGATAAAAAAAATACAGTATAACAAGATACAATTTAGCCAAACCAAGTGTATCTATTGTCACAGTAAAACTTAGGGCAAGTAAAAAGCCTCATATGTGGCAAAGAAAGGTAGTTAAGACTAAAAGATAAACTGAAATGAAGACCTTATATAAATATTGAAAGGCTCATACACTAAATACAATACCAAAAACATAAGAAATACTTCAACACAACAAATATCAAAAAACATAAGAAATATCAAAAACATAAGAAATACTTCAACACAACAAATGGCTAAATACTAAAATGAAATAGACACGAGACAGCTGAATGGTACCTTATAGCCATTTTAAGGTATATAGCAACCGGTCCTATATATAAACTAAAATTGAAATGTCAATGAGCTAATCATAGGTTGTGGTTAGGACTTGCTTTTTTTTTTTTTTAACATACTGGTTACTCAAAACCATGTCAATTCCATAATATTGCAAATTGCTGTTGATGTTATATTGGGACTCTTAATTGACTATGATGATATTCTACCAGCTCTAACTTCGGACCAGAAATGGTCTCCCCAAGAAACTGTTCAACCCATCTGGACAATAAGTAGCCGGACTCTATGCTTGGTATATGATTGCAAGGAAAGAATCTTGATTGAATTTGAACTGTAATACTGCATCAAGATAGAGGAATCCACCACGGGGGAGGGGAGGAGGAGGGGTGGGGGGATTCCCCGAGCCTATGAAACGGTCACATAATGCAAAATAATTAATAAAAAAAAATAATAAGAAAAGAAAGGAGGTAGAAATAAAAGTCAGAGGCTTGATCTCTCTATGTAAATGTAGTTTATGAAATTATGAGTTAATTAAAGGCCTAAACACTACACAAATTTCAACTCAAGCAGATAGTATCTTTGCAAGAATCATAACAACATTCAATGTTCTCCAGTTACAACACAAATGAAATTTATTTAAGAGCGAGAAGTTTCCTGTCATAGAAATAGGAGGGTGCTCCAAGGGAAGAAAGACCAGAGAAAGTGGCTTTCATGTAAACCAGTAGGTATGATTTCCTAGCCCAGCATGGTCCACATTCCATCCTGGCTCCTGCACATGCCGGTGTGCTAAGGTTTGGCCCAGATTTGCCCAGTCCTCCCCTCTCTCCCACCCCAGGACCAACCCACACACTTGCCAACAAGTGGAGCTGCCTTGCCCACCCTGACCAACACCCAGGACTGAATCACATGCTCACCAGCAGGAGCTACAGCCCACGGGGGAGTTCCACAAATCCCCCATCAGGCTCACTTCCAGACTCAGATCTCACATGTGCTAGCAGGTGCTAGCCCTTAGTTGGCATAGTCTGCCCCCTCTGTCTTGGCCTTTGTGTGAGCTGATGGATGTTGCAGCCTGGCCTGTCCCACACACTATTCTTTGGGTGTGCCTACAGTTGTTACAGCCTGGACCATCGTGGCCTTTTCCCTACCCCAGTACCCGTGAGTGTCTTGGAGTTCCATGGTCATGCCTAGCTCGGCCTGCCAATACCCTCAGCTCTTGAGCAAACAGTGATATTGACGTTCCACATGGGTGAGCCTACATATCCCCTAAAGAATCTGCCCCCAGGCCTGGTTCTCTCGTGTGCTGGTTAGTGTCATGGCCCAGCCTAATGTTATCCATCCCAGCTCCAACACCCACTGGTGGTTATTGTGATCTAGCCCCTCCTGGTAGGCCCCTCAGCCCTAGCCTTAGTGTGCACCAGTGGTGGGTGGCGGTCGGCAGTGGTCAATGCTAACTATGCCAGCTCAGGTCTCCTCATGGGCAGGTGCATCAGTCTGACCCAGAAAGGCCCTCCGGCTTCCCTCCAAACTCTCCGTCTCAGTCCCCTCACTTACTAGAAAGTACAGTGATCTTGTCGGTGGAAGTCCTCCAGAAGTCCTTCCTCACCTGCAGCATACTCACTCCCTCAGGGGTCCTCCCTCCCACACATCCCCATACCCCCTTCCCTGAGCAATCCAGTCGTCCTTGTGCCTGGAAGAGCATGGGTTCCCTAGCCAGGTCTTCCCAAGCCCAGGCTTCCAGTGGGGTGGCATGTTGGCCTGGAACTCTGCCTGCCCACCAGGGACCCAAGCTCCTGGCACACGTGCAGGCCTGGGATCCTACCCCTCTGTCAAGTCCGTTCACAGTCCACCAGCACAGCAGGCCAGCATGCTAACCTAGGGACCCTCCTCCATTGCCCCCACCCCCTGCTGCCAGGATCAAACACATGTGGAAATCTCCAGGCTCACTCCACCTGCCCAGATCCCCTCACACCACCACAGGTGCCACCCCCAAGTCCCCTTGTAAGCCTGCACCCCTAGGCCCCAGGGGTCCACACCTGCTGGCAAAGGCCAGGCGCATGTCCTAGCCGAAGCCAGACTGGAAACTGAAAATTAAAGACAACATAAAGTGGCAGGAAACACCACTGATGTTTAATCAAAGAGAAAATCGAACAAAAACAGAATATTTAAAAAATAGCCATAATGAAAACACTTCATGTTTATATAGCTGAAATATCGTAGGGAAAAAAATTACAGCTTAACACATTAATATTTACAAGTAACAAAAAGATGAAAACTAATATAACTGAAGACATTAAAAAAAGAGTAAGCATAATTATAGGAAGAAAAATGAATGTCAAGGGAGAAATTTATAGAAAATTAAAGATAGTTCAAACAAATGAGATTTTTAAATAAAACCCAAAATCTAATCAAGAAAAAGGGAGAAAACACAAAATAAGAAAGAATGATTAAAATAATCTCAGAACAAGCTAAAATCAATGTATAGACGTCTTATTTGTTCAGTTTTAAAATCAAATCAGATGATTTTCCTGGAAAATATTTACATGAAATACTCACCTTAGAAAAGAGAAAAAAAAATCTAAAGAGACCAGTTCCTGGCAAATGTGAATATCTAATATCTTAGGAAAGAAACAAAAATCTAAAAAGACTAATTACATAAAAAAAATTAAGTTTTAAAGATTTTAGTCAAGCATCTTCTACCAAAAAAGTCCCATATAGCTTCCCGGTCAGATTTGAAACAAAATGTTAGAAACTCTAATACTGTATTTAGAATGTTCCAGAATGTGAAAGCATGTAGCTCTGTAAATCACGAGCAGAAAACGAAACAAACCGAGCCAGGCTCATAAGCAAACATCTCTGCTCAGGCAAGCAGGGAAGCAAAACCAAGTAATAATCTTGGTTAAGGGTAGACAGGACTGGCTCCAGGGCAGCTGGCAGTTTATCTGATACAGGTAACTGGGTCTAATCACGATCCTACACAGCCAGGCTCATTACAGAAACCTGAACATGCACCTGACTGGTGAACAGAGGCCGAAGATCCCTGCCAACAGCTGCCTGGGGCGAGACCCCCATGAAGCTGCCACCCCAGGGAGGCCAAGGCCACCACACGGTTTATGAGCAGGAGCTAAATCAAGCTGGCTGCTGCCGCCTGGGCAGCACGTTTGCCACTTCTGTATCACCACGGGGGAGGAACCCCACACTGCCAAATAAGACCAGGTTCAGAACCAAGGGGACTGGATGGAACCACTCCACCAGTTGATAGGAAAATGGAAAAAGGAAGAAAGAGAAGGGAAAATGGGGAGGGGGCGGGTGAGGGTAAGGAAGGAGAGTAAGGCTCTTCCTGAAATGAGCCTGCAGCTAAAATCCCCACGCATATTAGGGACCCCCAGCGTCCACAAAAAGAAGATACAAAAACTACAACATCAGTTCATTCCAGGCCACATGAAAATGAAAGCCTATAAATCAATCTGTCCAGTATGTTTCATAACAGATACATGAAAATTACACCTATAGAGAACTACTAGCATAAAATAGAAGCAAATAAAAATACATTTGAAATGTTCGAGCATATATGGAAAAATTCCAGTTAGGAATTAGAAAGAAGGGGTCCCGGCGTGGTAGCCCAGCAGCTGAAGTCCTAGCCTTGCATGTGTCAAGATCCCATATGGGCACCAGTTCTAATCCCAGCAGCCCTGCTTCCCATCCAGCTCCCTGCTTGTGGCCTGGGAAAGCAGTCAAGGACGGCCCAAAGCCTTGGGACCCTGCACCCGCAGGGAGGGAGACCTAGAGGAAACTCCTGGCTCCTGGCTCAGCTCTGGCCATCGCAGCAACTAGCAGAGTGAGTCAGCGGATGGAAAATCTTCCTCTCTGTATATCTGACTTTCCAATAAAAAATTAAGATATGTTTTATATACATATATATACACACACACATACACACTTATGTATGTGTATGTATGAAGCAACCATGAAGAGATACAAATAGACTTTTAAGTCTTCACCATGTATCTAACAGTACCAGGAAAAGATAGAGGAGACGTTAGATAAACACATTTTGAAGTTTCGTGACTGATACTGAGCATGAACAAAAAGAAGACGGATGGGTGTGTAGGCTTGCAGTTGCACCCCCTGGAGTTGCTGAATTCAAGCCTGGGCTCCTGACTCCAGCTTCCTACTAAAGCAGAGCCTGGGGGGTGGGGCCTGGGACGATGACTCCAGTACTGGATTCCTACCACCACGGGGATGTCTGGCTTGTTTGCAGCTTGGTGAGTGAACCAGCAGATGGTAGCATTCATTCCCTCTCTCTTGCTTTGCTCCTCTCCCTGTCCCTTTCCATCTCAAATGAACAAAAAGAAGCAAGCGTTCTGAAAGAGTACTCTCCAGGTACTGAAAATATAAAAACGACTCTGTGCCCGTGTGCCCTATTTTAAAATAGCAAGACATCAAAGAGCAAGAGGACAGCAAAAATTTCTTTTAAAAAATTAAAAGCCGGGCCTGACGCAATAGCGTAGTGGTTAAAGTCCTCACCTTGCATGCCCAGGATCCCATATGGGCGCTGGTTCTAATCCCAGCAGCCCTGCTTCCCATCCAGCTCCCTGCTTGTGGCCTGGGAAAGCAGCTGAGGATGGCCTAAAGCCTTGGAAACCTGCACCCACATGGGAGACCCGGAAGAGCTCCTGGCTCCTGGCTTCGGATTGGCTCAGTTCCAGCCATTGCAGCCGCTTGGGGTGTGAATCAGACAATGGAAGATCTTCCTCTCTGTCTCTCCTCCTCTTTGTATATCTGCCTTTCCAATAAAAATAAAGAAACCTTTAAAAAAGAAAAAAAGCAGAAATGGGACTCAAACCCAGGCTATAGTGTCCGCCATGTTGCCAATGCCTGCCTCTAAACTACATTTTTGTAATGAACTGTTTTGTCTGCCCACTTTACATGCTATTGCTATTTTTTTTTTCGGTCTCCTGGGCTGTTCCACCCTTCGGTTTCTGATGACCACTTTACGCCGTATATGTTTTGATGACCCATTTCATCCCTGAGTTATGGATTCCTTATTCTTTCATGAATATTAACCCCTCTAGACACATAGGTGTGTGTTGGGTACCCAGTTTATGAACTGTATTTCTGGAGCAAATGTTGTGACACTTGGATGGTTAGCGTCCCACACTGCCGTGCTGATTCAAGTGCTGGACGCTAGCTTTCTAATCCAGCTTCCTGCTAATGTGCCTGGGAAGGCAGCAGATGATGAGCCGAGGGTTTAGGCCCCCGCAGCCCACAGTGCAGGATGGAGTTCCTGGCTCTGACTGTTGTGGCGATCTGGGGAGTCAACCAGTAGATGCACTAGGGGAGACCAGGAGAGATGTCCTGTTGGTTGCCGGCCTCCAACAACAGTGCCCAGCGATGCCTGTCCCCCTGTACGTGCCTGCCACTCATCGCATCAAGAGGTAGAACATGGACACCCACTCCCTGGGCTGGCCTCACAGCTGCTGTAACTGACAGGATACAGGAGGAGGGACAGTCTGGGACTTGTATGCCCAGGAGTTTAGAGGCAGCTCCCACTTCCTTCCACACTGGTACTGTCATGTTTGGAAAGATCCCTTTTGAACTTGCATGCTGTGAGGGAGCCCAAACAACCGTGAAAAAACCCTTCATGCTGGAGAGCTGAGGCTGCGCGCACTGACAACAGAAGTCCTAGCTGACAGCCAGTGCCAACTTGTCAGTCATGGCGCTGAGGTATGAAGATGGGCAAGGCTGACCGAGGAAAGGACCTGTGTGCCCACTCAGCCCTCCCCTTCTTCCTTGATGTCTGGTTCACATTCATGGTCTCTGTGGCTTCAGAAGAAGACAGACATCCCTCCATCTCCAGGGGAGGATTTTAGTTGCTGTGAGGCTGTCATATTTATTTGTCATATTTATTTGTCCTGTTATTGGCAAAGGAATGCACAGTTCTTTTTAATCAATTATCCAGTGAGAGAGGAAAATCTCCCAATAGGCTTTAGGGGGAAATTTTCTAATTGTTAAAAAGGACCAGAAGGCAGAGGCATACTCTTTCTTCCTCCCTGTCTTTGAGGAAGGTAGGAGAAAGACTATGACCCTTAACCACTGCAGCCACCTTGTGGGTGTGAGGCAGGCTAAGCAAAGCCTGAGCACACAGGCGCCTGGGTCGGGGCGACATGCTTGGGCCTCTGAACTAGCCAAGCTTGACTGAAGTTCTCCCAGGACCAGACTCTGTGATTTCAGCCCTTTTTTGTGTTAGGTTTCTAGAATAGAGTGGTTATTTTTCTAGTAATTCTCTCCCTCCCTTCCTTCCTCAACAGAAATGTTTCAGCTGACAAGTAGTAGTATTTTTGTATTTCTGTTTTGAGCTGGTCCTAAGCTTTGACTTCTGCCTCCCTTGCAACATGTGGCCATCACACCCACCGATGAGGACCTAATTAGTTGCCGCAAGTGCTGACGTCGAGGTGCTGGCCTCAGTCCTCGTTACTGCACTTCCAACCCCGTTTTCTGCTCGTGTGTCTCGGAAGGAGTGAATGATGATTTGGGTTCCTGGGTCCCTGTCACCATGTGGAAGACTTGATGAAGTTCATGGCCCCTGGATTCACCCTGAGCCAGCCCGTTGATGAGGCTGTTGGGGGAGTGAGCCAGAGGGTGGAAGATCTCTCTCTCTACTGCCCTCCTTTTTTTTTGTAAATAAGTGCAAGTTTTATTGATTTTCTGATATGGAATCTCCCTTCAGCAATATTTTTCAAAGTGGGTCCAAGACCCTTTAGCAACAAAACCATGTGGATGGAGCATTGTTTGGAAACCCACAACAGTGGGATGATGGCCAAATATTTTTTTGGTGAAATATTTAATACTGGAGTAGGAGGATTCAAGGTGGCAGGAACAGGGGTGGAAGATGAAATCTTTATGAACAGACCTTGCTTTATAAAATTTATTTGCATTTTTTACTTTAGAAGCATATAAATGAATAGAGTGTAGTTGTTCTTGTTTGTGAAACAACAACAACAACAACAAAACCGAAATGGAACAAATCAACCTGTCATTTCAACTATTTTTAAAAGATTTATTTATTTTTCTTAGAAAGGCAGATTTACAGAGAAAAACAGAGAAAGATCTCTGTCTGCTGGTTCGCTACCCAAGTGGCCACAATGGCCAAAGCTGAGCCAATCCGAAGCCAGGCACCAGGAGCTTCCTCTTTTGGGTCTCCCATGCAGTTGCAGGGTCCCATGGCTTTGGGCCGTCCTCTACTGCTTTCCCAGGCCACAAGCAGGGAGCTGGATGGGAAGCGGAGCAGTGGGACATGAACCTGCACCCATATGGGATCCCAGCACATGCAAGGCAAAGATTTAGCCACTAGGCTGTTGCACCAGGCCCTCATGTCAATTCTTAAGCTTGGAGCATTCACTCTCATGCATATGACAAGAAAGAGCTGCACAAACAGAAAAGAATGGCTTTTTGGTTTTCACCCATTAGAAAACTGAGGTTGCAAGGCAAAGTACCATACCTAATAGACAAGAGGCTTCAAAGTCACAGTCAAGGCCTCTTAACCCAGGGCAGGAAACACTGATTGCAGTAGAGTGTGTTCCCTTATGAGAGTGAGAAGCTTCTGGAGAGCAAAGGCCTACTCTGCAAGATTCTTCTCCCTGAGTCCTGGGGTGAGGGTGTTACTCCTGTCAAAGCCCTCCTGGCCTCTCCATGTCACCCAAGGGGAGAGCAGAGACAGAGTACTGCATTGTTGTAATAATACAGGGGAAATTAGGGGAAAGGGAGAAAAGGCGTGGGAAAGGGAAATTGCTATGCCTACAAAACTGTATCATGGGAATAATAACGATTAAAAGAAGAATAGCAGAACATACACATGTGAAAATCCCACTGCAGAGACACAGCCCATCAAGACATTTAACTGGAATTGTAGAAGACACTTCCTCCCTCACACCTGACCGACGGAGCGCCAAGGCTTCCAGGTTAGTAATAACGAGTCATGACTGAGACAGCTGCAAAGCACGGACTGTATTGCAGTGAGGAAGAATAATAACTTCTGAAGTCAAAAGGGAAGATGAAAATAAGGATAAATGAATTTTGAAATCTGTGGCATCTATAACTACAGCAAAATCCAATGTCCCTGTCAATTAGCATAATCTTCACACTGAAGGCTCAGTTTTAATATTAACTGGTGCAAAATGCCCATATTTCAGCCAAAGTTTACAATATATGCCAAAAGAAAACTTAAAAAACAGACATAATAATTCAAATGGCACCATCTACCAATGATCTTCCACCATAAATCTTAGTACTGTCTATTCTATTAAGCTGCAGAAGTCAACTACACCATTTAAGTCAGGATCAATTTGGTATGATGTAAAGAAGAAAAAATGTAGGCACTTAAGAATATTTAAACAGATTGAAAAAAGTTCAGATTGACTTCTAAGGGAATTCCATCTTTGGTGACTGATTAAACCACTCATTAAAATGAGGAATCAAAAAGATGGATACATTTCTTGAATGTTGTCAGTTGGAGTTGCTTATAGAAAAATCAAACAGACATTTCTAATAAATTATTTTAATCATGAGCATACAAAACTAGGGATTGGACAAGGAATTTGGAACTGATGTTCAAGATTTCAAAGCCATCAACTTGAGCTCTGAGCAAAGTCCATGGATCAAAGTGAGGTTGGAGTCCAGCAGCACGCACAGATGTGACAGCAGAAGGTGCATGATCTGATGGTGAAGACAGAGCTGGGTTAGCCAAACAGCATACAAAATATGTAATATTATTTATTTTTATTCTTTACCTTCTCTTTGAGGTTAAATGACACAGGCATATTGCTGGAGGTTGGGCACTCTCCAAGACAGATGACCTGATTTTGTCAACAGATACAGAAGGAATGAACTAATGAGGAGCATCTCCAGCTTTTTAAGATGCTTAAGAATTAAGAGCAGCAGCCATGTGCATTGTGTGGATCTGGTCTGGTTGTTAAGTCAGACAAACCAATGGTGCGGTGTGCACGTCTACTCCTGAATACAAAAAGATGGACTCCCGACGAAACTGTTAAACATATCTTGGTAATAGGGTGCTGGACTTTCTACAACTTTCTATACCTACAATGTCATGAAACACTTAAATAGCATAATGATGGACTTGACTATTGCTGAAGTCTATACTATTGCAATAATATAGGGGAAAACTCGGAGGGGAGGGAGATATGGGGAAGGTTGAAGAGAAAATCCTTGAACCTATGAAACTGTATCATGAAAAATAAGAATTTAAAAATAAATAAAGTATTGTTTGAAGGAAAAAGTTAAAAAAAATTTTTTTAAGTACCAAGAAATTAGGCATATTTAGACAGTGAGCATTTGGTGGTCCTGGAATGGTTATGGATGTCTTAGTTGTGGTAAAGATACTGTGGCTGTGGCTTCATTAATCCTTGTGTTTTAGATATGTATTTGTGGTGGAAAGTATCTGGTGTCTGGTTTTGTGTAAAAATAACATTTTGGCGGTGGGAGGGACAGAAGTGTAATGGAGCAAATTTATCTAAGAGAATTCCAAAAAGTTTTGTAAAATAGAATTAAAAGACAGTCTTATTTTGGTGTGAAAAAGAAATTGAAATCCATGAATATGAAAGTTCCTCAAAAAATTATGGAGAATGTGTGTTGTGAGAAAAATATGCATGGATTTCAGTTTTGTTTTAGTATTTATTATTTTGAAAGGCAAAGTTATAGAAAGAGAATGGGAGAGATAGAGATTCCATCGGATGGCTCACTGCTCAAGTGACCTTAACCGGCTGAAGCCAGGAGCCTGGATCTCCATGTGGGCTTCCCACATGGGTAGCAAGGGCTCAGACCCTTGGGCCAGCTGATGCTGTTTCCCGGGTGCATTGGCAAGGGAGCTGATCAGAAGTGGAGCAGCCAGGACTCAAACCAGGCTCTCATATGGGACACAAGTGCTGCCGTTTGTGGCTTAACCCATTGTACCGCAATGCTGGCCCAGGTTTCAGTTTCCATGAGCCAAAAACGAACTTACCTTTTAATTCCATTTTTCACAAGCATTTGAAATACTCTCGTTAAGAAACATGGCCACATGTTTAGTATTAACTGCATGTAGTTACACAAGTTTTCATTGCATGATTCCCCCTCCCATTTTAAATATATTTGAAATTACTGGGCCCACTGATCACAAGGCTCCTTGCCTGTTTCATTAAATTCTGCAGCACAACAAGGTTGGGAAACAGACTCCAGATTTCATCAAACCAGCAACTTGACATGCACACATGGACACTAAGCAAGGATCTCTAACTGTTCATAGCCGGAAAGTATTGGTTTTAGCCCAGGCCTGTTTGCTCTTG
Organism: Ochotona princeps; assembly: GCF_030435755.1. Classification (NCBI taxonomy): domain Eukaryota; kingdom Metazoa; phylum Chordata; class Mammalia; order Lagomorpha; family Ochotonidae; genus Ochotona; species Ochotona princeps. The sequence continues at coordinate 11,288,123 of NC_080846.1, read as the reverse complement.
GAGTTCCTCTTTAGTAAAAAGCAGACCACCCTTTATCCTGTTATGAAAGCGAAACATTCAGGCTTCTCTTCTCTTATGATCCCCTGCCTCCAGTCCACGTGTGCATTCTGCTTCTTTTGCTTCCAGCATATATCCTGAGTCTGTCTCTTTCTCTCCACCCCACAGCTGTGTTCCTTTTTCAGATCCTAATGTTAACCTACTCCTACCCCTGATGGGATAGGTGCTGGGATAACTCTACGTAAGAAATGGCCATGACAGCTCATAGGAATGTGTGTTTCCCTTCCTCACTCACCGGCTCTGCATCTGGATGGGGCAGCAGATCTTTCACACTTGGCTCACTTGGTGAACTACATTCTGATCTGATCTAAAGAACTTTGTTCTTTAGGTGATGGCCAACCTGTCAGAGCAAGACAAATCTCATGGTCACATCGTAAGCCTCTGCTTACACCACAGCTTCTCCCATAGTCAAAGCACACCACAGCACCACACTTTATCACTCAGATACAAGATTCCAGCGGGATGTATGCAGAGTGGTGGCCTAGGGTTCTTACTTTCCTGGGCAGTCCACAGTGGAGAGGTCATCAACAGATCAGGATCCCTGTAGAGTACCCGTACATCTGTGGATTCTTTCCCCATGCAGTCTGCTTGGATTCAAATCACGACTCTGCCACCATTTGCTATATGATCATAAGCAAGTTACTCGACTTCTGTGTGTTTCTCATAAAGTGGGGCTAATGATAGTACCTAGTGTGTTGGGTCACTGTGATGATAAAGTGATATGATACATTTAAGCACTTAGAACTGTAAGCCCTCAATAAGCATCAGCTATTGTTGGTGAAGCCTTTCCATATTAAAGGATTCGTTGTTCTTTCCTTTTGAGATGGCCAGACTGCTACCAACAACTCTCAACAGCTCATGATGTCGTTTTGTTCTGGCTTGCAGGTCTGTTGATTCCAGGGCAGGGAGGGCTTCTTCAAGATACCCAATAGATTCTGGCTCCATATGGTTTTCATTTTGGAGTTGGTGATGACTTGGGGGCAAATCAAGAATCCAGAAGTGGGTTTGCACTCATCATCTTTACATTGCTACAATAAAGTACTTGAAGCAATTGGTTCATGAAGAAACAAGGTTGATTTAGCTTACAGTGTTGGATGTTCACAACTACATCCCTAGTTGGGGAGTGGAGAGAAACTGGAACCCCACGATCCCTTTTTGAGGTCTCACCACAACTGAGCTAAAGACTCCTCACCAGGCCTCTTCAAGACCCAGTACAGTCACACTAGGGACCAAGCTTTGTTATGGACAGTGAGAGAAATCATTCCAGACACGAGTGTAGGATGTAAGGAGCTGTCTTTATTAGCCAAGCCTGGCAACGGCAGCTCCTGCTGCACTCCAGGAGCCACCATACCACATGGGTGAAGTCAGGTTGTTGTGTTTTTTTAAAGATTTATTTATTTTTATTGGAATGACAGAGAGAAAGACAGAGAGAGGAAGATCTTCCATCCATTGAATCACTCCCCAGTTAGCTGAAATGGCCAGAGCTGTGTTGATCCGAAGCCAAGAACCCATAGCCTCTTCTGGGTCTCCCATGTGAGTTACGGAGTCCTAAGGCTTTGAGTCATCTTCCACTGCTTTCCCAGACTACAAGCACGGTGCTGGATGGGAAGTGGGGCTGCAGGATTAGAACTGATGCCCAAATGGGATCCCAGTGCATACAAGGCAAGGACTTTAGCCACTACTCTACCACAACAGGCTCTGAAGTCAGGTGTTTTTAAGCTCCCACTGGTATACAACAGCCAGGATTTTTTTTTCTCTTCTTTTCTCTTTTTAAAAGATGTATTTATTTTTATTGGAAAGGCAGACTTACAGAGAGAAGGAGAAACAGAGAGCAAGATCTTCTCTCTGCTGGCTCACTTCCCAAATGACTGCAAGGGCCAGAGCTGGATTAGTAGAAGCCAGGAGCCAGGAGCTTCTTCCAGGTCTCCCACATGGTTGCAGGGTTCCAAGGCTCTGGGCCATCCTCTACTACTTTCCCAGGCCATAAGCAGGGAGCTGGATGGGAAGCAGAACAGCCAGGATGCTCATATGGGATGCTGGCGCTTGGAAGTAAAGGATTAGACAGTTGAGCCATTTTGCTTTTTTCTCAGGCCATCCAATCAGCAGACCACTTTCTGATTGGTGCACAATACAAAGCATCCAATTAACTTAGATGGCACACAATACAAAGTATCCAATCAACTTAAGTTCAAACTTAAGCCTATCAGCTAGCAAGCATGTTTATGGCAAATAGTTTCCTTTAGCTCTGCCCAAACTTAGTCAAGGAACCAAAATGGAGTCACATCTGCCCACTGCTAGGGGATGCTTTCATCTGGCTATACCACACCACACTTCCGATGACAATGGATCCCAAGGAGATACTTAAACCACAAACACACCTAGCACCACGCTAGCCCATAGTTGGCTGTCTGATCATATCCTACGGGCCAAAGCAGGCCAAAGGCCCAGTCCTACATGACTGGAAGGGGGAGCCAGGGCAAGCGATGAGATGGAAAGAACTATGGATACCCCATGTCACCTACCAGCTCAGTAAATTAGGACAGTGAAGTGAGCATAGGGTTGGGAAGTCCAGGGTCTGTGGACACTGCAGCAGTGGAGGTAGAGTCTACCTGGATCCAGATGGGGAGCCAGTGTGCCCCCTCTCTTCCCTGCTGCTCATGCATCCATTCCAAGCGCTTCAGCACCAAGCAGTGCCACCCCATGTCTTTGCCCTTATGGGTCTGCCTGCCTGTCCCTGTGACTAAGCAACTGGGAAGGGTTACAGACACTTAGGCCACCTCTCCCTTGCCGTCAAACCTTCCTGCCTCCACACTCTTCCTTCCCCCAAAACACATGCAATTGACCCACCTTTGTGAACAGATCAGTTAGGGATGCATTGCCCAAGTCCGAACCTGGTCATTACTCTTTCCTCCCACCACCATGCCCTTTAGTGGCTACAACTAACCAGTCCCACAACTGGTGTTCATCTTCCTCAGTGTCTCATGAGCCATGACCCCACTGTCACATACCTGTTTCAGACCATCACAGTTCCTCTCTCTCTCTGAATGACCAGTCCCTCCAGCAACCACCCTCCATCCTGCTGCCACATTGTGGTCACAGCCATTGCTCCAAAATGCAAATTTGTTCCTCAGTGCTCGAAACTCTTCCAGGATAAAAATTCTTTGCAGAACCCATACCTGACTCCCAGTGCAAGGGCCAGTACTCTTTCCCTGGGTTCCATGTGCAGCCAGCCCCCAGACCACCAAACATGCTCTCCTCTGGCCCGTCTCCTCTGTCTACACCCGTCCTCTGCCCTTGTCTGGTTGACTGGGCTCTTGGCTTGGCCACCACTTCCTCCAGGAAGCCAACCTGCCTTGAGCCATACCTCCCAGGCACAGTCACATGTCTCTCCCTCTCGTTTCCCACAGCACCCACACTTTCTGCACCCCTTTCCTTGTGCTGCATTTGCTATGAAGTGGAGTTCCCGGAAAACAAGGATGAGATCATTCCTCCTGTGCTCACAGTGCCTGTCACAGCGAACCCTGGTTGTCTTCAGAAAGCAAGGACAACAATCAGGTACAATCTGGGTTGCATGGGGGAAGATTAGCTGAGATAATATATGGAAACACACGGTAGCACTTGTCATAACATTGCTACCATCAAACCCAAGCCAGCATGATGTTATCAGACCTCTTTAGAAAGGGTGTTAAGGGGCCACAGCACCAGGAGTTTTCACAAAGACACACTCTTATTGCCAGCCCTGCGAAGCACATTTCAAAGCTTAAATCTCATCTTGGCAGAGGCTCTCTGCCGCTTCTGTCCTGGCACTTGGCAGATTGACAGATCCATGCTCTGTCACCTAAAGGCTTTTTTAAATACTTATTTTTATTGGAAAGGCAAATCAGATTTACAGAGGAGAGAGACAGAGAGAAAGATTCTCCATCTACTGGCTCACTCCTCAAAGGGCCCCAAAGCTGGAGCTGAGCCAACTCGGATCCGAAGCCAGGAGTCAGGAACTTCTTCCAAGTTCCCCACGCAGTTAAAGGATCCCGAGGCATTGGGCTATCCTCCACTGATTTCCCAGTCCATAATCAGGGAGCTGAATGGGAAGTGGAGCAGCCAGGACACGAACCGGCACCCATATGGGATCCCCGGGCTTGCAAAGTGAAGATTTAACCATTGAGCCATCGCTCCGGGCCCCACCTACAGATTCTATTATCGATATTGTCCGGGACAGCTAGTCACAGCTGCATCCTCAGCTCCTGCCATACTGCCGCAGACAGTAGACGCTCAATTTAAAATTTGCGGAGGAATGAATGCGAAATCGGTATTTTCACTGCTGGAAATTCCCGGGGGCTGCGGGGCGGGAGACTGTTCCTTCGCCTTCCTCACCGCCCCACACCCCGCCGCCCTCAGATGAAGCAGCAGCGCCCGGCGGGGTTGGCGGCCTTAACTGTGCCAAACTCGCCCCCCTCCCCAACCTGCGGCGGGACCCTCCTCCACCTCCGGGTTTTGGGCTTACCGCATCGCGTGTAGTGAGGCAAATAGTAACGACAGTAGCAATAACAGCCTCCTACGCCCTCCGCTTTCCCGAGGGCACCCCTTTCCCGCAGGCTGGCTCAAGGACCCCCACCCCCACCCAAACGCCCTTAGTGACACCGGCTCTTCAGCCAGGGGACGCGCCTCAGGCTTTTTCCATTTGCTTCATTTCACTCGCGGAGAAGTCGAGGCTGCGAGAGAACGACCCGGTGGCCAGAATCTCCCACCTGGTCTCCTCCGTGTTTGCCGCGAGAACCATCGCCGTGCCCCAGGTGCCCCTGTCCTGAACGCCTGAGCCGCGGAAGGCGTGCCTGGCACTGCTGTGGGCTCTGGGCACCAGATCGTGAACCGAAGTCCCCGCAGAAACTGACACCTGGACTTGGCCGCCAAAAAGGACCCTCGCACAGGCACGGCCTCTCCCAAGGGTGCCGGGATGGGGGGGTGTTCGGTGCCTTCTTCCAGACCCTGACATGGATGACTTTGCCCCATTTCATAGACAAGGAAGTTGAGACCCCCCACACACACACCGAGAAAAAAAGATTAAAAAAAAAAAAAAAAACCCAAACAAACCGCCGAGCTGGGATTCGAACCCCTCGCAGTCTGCCACGCCTGAGCTGTCCAGCTCGCTTTGCGCGTCACCTCCTTCTTCCTCCTGCACGGTGACCTCAACTAGACACCTGCTGGTCCTACCACCACCACCACTCCCAACTCACATTCACTATCCATCCCACTTAGCCCTGTTTTGGGGAGGGAAGATTTTCCGAAGGATCGCAGGGAGCTGTGTCCAGCTTAGGGTCCGGGGTTACAGACCCCCACCCCTGCACGGCGTTAGGGACCCGGGCCGCCCCGCCCCCTCCCCTGCGCGGCCTGGCCGGCGCTGCCTCTGTCCATGGTCAAAGCACCCGGGTAATCCGCCTTTCTCTTCCGCCCGCCAGCCCCATTCATATTCTAATCACAGCGCGGCCGGCCCGCGAACGGCCACTTTATCGGGGCCCGCAGGAGATGCAGCCTCCCCCACCAACTTCCACTTCCAGCGTCTCCACTACCCCCACCCCAGCCTCTGTTCCCCCTCCCGCCTCGTCCTGCACTTTAAACTCCGCCGGGGCGGGGGTCCCTGGGAAAACCGCGTCCCCACCGGGCCGCCGGGACTTCTCGCAAACTTTGCGGCTGGCTGGGGGCACCGGGAGGGGAGGGGAGAGCGGGGCGGGGAGGAGGTGGGGGTGGGCGGAGGGAGGGAGGGGGCTGCGACCGCCACGGACGGACGGACAGAGTTACGGGAAGAGGCGGTGTGGGTGGGTATGTGGTGCGGGGAGAGACAGAGACAAAGAGACGCGGGGGGCCGGGGCTGGACAGAGCCACGGGCGGCCAGACAGGGAGGGAGGGACAGAGAGCGACAGACAGAAGGAGAGACGCGCGGAGCGGGGACAGTCGGCGAAAGGGGGCCGAAGGCCCGGGCCCCAAGGAAGGCAGAAAGTTCTGGAGGAGCCAGCCCCAGTCCCTCACCCCCTGTCTGCCAGACGGCCTTCTGGTCGCTCGGGGTTGTCGAGGTCTTTAAGACTCCCGTTCTCCTGCCCCGTCCGCTCCCAGCTGTGCGGGCCACCTCTCCCACGCGTTTCCGCGGGTCGTCGTGGAAGAGAATCAGAACAGGCACCCCTCCCAGATCTAACCCAAGGCGAAAAAGGGAGGGGGACACAGGAGGAAGGGGAGTGGGGCCCCCACTCGTGGCCGCGCGGGTGGCTCCCCGGGCTCGCCGAATCTCCTGCCACGCTACCCCCTCCCACCCCGCCATCCCCCACCTCCCACCTCCAGGCCTGCGCGGCGCGGGGCCCGATCCGGGGAGGGACCGGCGGGGGGGGCGGGGGGAGGGGGCCACATCTAAGCCAATTTTGATTTCGCCTATAATGAGTGCCGGGCGAAGGCTGGAGAAGGCCTCTGGAACTTTAAATAAGAAAAACGTTGCTAATGCTATAATAGAAGGGGGAAGTCGGAGGGCTGGGATTGCGTCGCTCGGAGCCCCCCTTTTCGGAGGCCGCTTTTCTTATTCAAAACAGGCCCACAATGGGCTTCACAGTGCGCCTCGCCACGGCCCCATCTGACGAGCGGCCATTCATCAGGCCGGCTGGCCTATCAATGACATTGCTCCCGTCGGGGCTCCTATAAAATGATGCTTTTTCCCATGAAACATCCGCAAACATTTTGACGGGTTTGGCTTTGCCCGGCTGGATTACTGAGTGTCCCTCGCTCGCTCGCGCTCTCTACCTTCTCTCTCTCCTTTCCTGTTTTTTTCTTTCCTCTTCATTCTCTTTCTGGTTCTTTCCTCTTTTATCTGTGAGCCCTCTCATCCTGAGCATCTCTCTTTTCCTTCTCCTCTTCCCTCACCCGCTTCCTCCCTGGGCATCGCTAACACAGGGAATCCCCACACATCAGGACTTTCGGGGGGCGCCTGCGCTTTCCATGGGAAGAGCATGCATTGTGGGTTACTGGAGGAACCCGACATGGATTCCACAGGTTAGTCCTACTGGGAGAGGGGTGGGGAGGTATCGGAGGGGAGGAGAAGGGAGAAAGGAAACTTTGGAAGAGTTGCCAGAAGTTCAGACGGGTCAATTTGAGAGTAACCCAAAGAAATCAGGCAAGAGCGCGCAGTTTTATTTTTAATCCCGCTCGAAGGAAGTGGATGATGCGTGCAAGCATGTATATATGCGCCCATGTGATTGTGTGTGTGATCGTGGGTTTGCGAGATTGTGTGCGTGTGTGAGTGCGCGCGCGCGCGCCAAGGGGCGCGCTTTCACTTGCCCAGGCCACAAAGTTACGTAAAGACGCCCTGGATTGAGGCGAGCTCGAGGTGCCACTGGCAGGAACTTTGCAAGCCGACCGCCCCCTCTCGGGCCCGGCTCCTCCCCGAGACTTGGGGGCCCCCGGAATAACGGTGCTCTCCGGATCTGGTGGCCAGGTCTGGGAAGCCAGGCGGAACGCCCCCGAGGCGGGGGAAGGTGGCGGCGGCTTCGCTCTGAACCTTAGGAGGTGGGGACCCGAGGCTCTGGCTGCGGGAGACTCTCAGCTGGAGGGAGTGGCGGCAGCAAGCCCGGTGGTCCCGAGGAATACGCTGAGTCCGGGTGTGGGAGCCCTGGGCTGCTGCCTTCCCACTGGCGAGGGCACCCATCGACGCGCTGGCTGAGCTGTGACCTTGCCTCAGGGGAGGGCAGGGCGCGGGACAGCCTGCCCGGCCCGGCGTTGGGGTTTGGAGACTGCTCCGTGGTCTGGCGGCTGCCGCGGGTGGGACGTCCGGTTGTAGGGGCCCGGCGGTGGGTAACGACGCAAGAAGGAAGTCAAGGAATCTCTTCCAAGAACGCTGCTCGGCGTCTCGGTTCTAGTAGACTCCTCTCTATCACCTTACACTCTGTCCCGGCACCTAGAAAGAGCCTCTCGGCCGCTGCGTCCCAGTTGCGCTTTCTATGGTCCTCCTCTCCGCCCGCACGCCTTTAGCAGTCTCCCAAACCGGCCGCTCGCGTCCCTGCTCCGACTCAGACTTGGAGTTTCTGGGGGGGTGGGGAGGCTGAGGTCCGGAGCTGCGGCGAGGCGGTGGGGACCGAGGGCTGCGCCGAAACGACCGCTGGCCTCGGAGCTCCGGAGAGTGCCGGGGAACTCGGGCGCCGCCGGACCCGGCAGCACCCAGCAACAAGTGCCTTCTCGACTGGTCGCCCTCTAGCACACCCAATTCCCTGACTGGAGCAGAAGAGCGAACCCCGTAGGGCTGTCTCCCCACCTGCACTCCCAGACAAGTTGGGAAGAGACAAGCGATGGGGCGCCAGTCATCCCAGCGATGCTTTTCCCTCTATCCCTGAGGAAAGGTGCCAGGCCCTTCTGGACTTTCCCTGTGCACGGGGGGCCTATCAGATATCCCCCCAATCCCCAACACACAGTGACTGAGCTGCCCCGGTGGCTGTGAAGGCCCCCCGCGGGGTGGGGGCGGGGAGGTTGAGCCCCCTCGGCTCTCCTCGGGAGCGTTGACAGCGGCCCTTGCTGGGGTCTTCAGGGCCAGGGCTGGCTGGCGGCGGTAAAGCAGGCAGGAACTCAGGGAGAGAAAAGACCTCTTCCCGCCTAGTTGTTCTCGAGGGCTTTGCACCCTGCATTATCCACACCCCGCCCACGCTCCCCTCAGCACCCCAATGCAAAAGCCCAAATATCTTAAACAAAATTAACCTCCCCTCTGTGGAGCATATGGTCGAGTATCTGCAAGGGGCCGACACAGGCACTTGAAGTCTCCCAGCTCCTCACCCCAACGTGGCCCAGCTGAGGTCTGCGGACTCCCGCTCCCCCACCACCGGGCCCTTCGCTGTAGCAATGGAGACGCTTTCTGTTCTGCTTCCTGGTAGCTGGTGCTGGCGGTGGGGGGCAAGCAAACACCCTCAGTGGGCTCTGCCTCTAAGTCTTTTCTTCCATCCAGCTCTCCTGCCTTCCCCAGGTCGGCCATTCTGAACTCTAAACGCAAAGTTTGAGGTATCTGGCAGCGTTGAGAAATGACAGGGGATGACACCCAGTGACATTTCCCTGGGGCTTGCTCCCACCTGTGACCAGGAGAGAGCTGCCAGGGGTGACAGGTCCAGCAACTTCGCCTCGGGTCCCTCCCCAGGGAATTTAATCCAATTAGTTTTACTCCTGCTTTCCCCCAGTCAAGTAAAGTTCCTCTCCCCGGTTGACTGAGCTTAGCGCTCCACGGATCTGGTAAATGCAGCTCCTTTCCCGATGAGAAACACGAATATGATGGGCGCAGTCAGGAACGTCCCGGATCCGAGGGGCTGGCCACCCGCGCCACCACCTCTTTTTACTCTTAACAGGAAAAGTCCCCGCTAAGTGTCTTGGGCCCGGCAGGGAAGTTCCTGCAGGGGCCAGGGCTCTAGTGGCCTGCTTTGGGGCCACTTCAGCGTGACCTGAGGAAACACGCCCCTTTGTTCTGCGCACCGAGCCGGTAATATATTCCTCGGGTTATTGCAAAATACTCAACAAGTGTAGGGCTGAAGATAATAGCCCCGTCGGGGGAGGTCGGAGAGCCGGCGCGCGCCTCCTGCGCCCCCGGCTAGCTCACCGCCGCACCCGACGCTGCAAAGCCTGTCCCGCAGGCGACTCTGGAGGCGACACCGAGCTCGGGCAGCAGCACAGGCTGCGGGCGCAAGCACGCACGCACCGTGGACCGGTCGTCCGGCCAGCGCATGGTTTGCAGTCGGTCGCGAGCGCGCATCACCTAGGCCCCGCGTGGGGCACACGCGGCTGCTGAACCGCGCGTGGCCGCCCCTTCCCACGCGGGCCGCGCAACGGGCCCAATCCAGGCTACCCAGCTCCCGGACCAGCGTTGCTCAGTTACTCGGGTTGCCCGAAAATTCGAGAACCAGGCGAGGGGAAAGTGGGTAGAATTTTAGGCCTGTGTAAAGCGGCCTGGCGGCCAGGTTGGTCGCCTACGCACCAAAAGGGTTGTTTCATGCAACCCGGAACAGTGCCTTAGAGAGGTGGCACTGCCCAACTCGATTTGGAAACTTCTGCCTTCACCTATTTTCCACCGGGTCTCCGGAACTCGGAGCTGGAGCGACCGATGGCCTCCTGATCCCGGGCTGGAGTCCCCCGGCCGCGTCGGTGGCAGCGCTTGGTGATTTTCAGGCCCCTGGTTCAGCATTAGACCAATCCTGGCTCCGTGGGACGTGCAGTAATGGCCTTGTCCCAGAGTCCAAGGGGTAGAATGCACCCCGGAGCGAAAATGGCCAGGGCCTCCTCTGTAGTCCATGGGTGTTCCAGTCGGGGAAGCTGGCCTGTGGACTGGAGGAGCCAGGGGCCAATGCCTGAGTGGTGTTCCCAAACCCAAACCAGACGCGGCTGTGCGTATGTGTGGCCGGCGAGGGGACATGCATGCCCCCACCTCTGACACCTGCTAAGTGCTGGCCACTAGATTTGGCTACTGGGTCAAATCTAGACTCGTGTGGACGCGGGATTCCTTGGCCTCGGCTGCCACAGCCTTCGCCGGAAAGGAAACCGCTCGCAAGCCGGGCTCCTAGACCTCACATGCTCTTCCGTGCCGCGTTTTCCGCTTCGGCCCCACTGGACGCAGAGATCCAGGAGAAGTTTGCCGGCTCTGCCCTGCGGCTCCAGCCTGGGATTTGCTTGGCCTTGCCTGGCCCCCACCCCATCGCGTCGCCATGGAGACTGCTGGAAGTTGGTGCTGGAAAACAGACTCGGCGCAAAGCAAAATATTATGAGTGCTTCAGGAGGGTGACTTCAGGAGGCGGGGGACCCGCAGGGCAGGAGCGGGATGCGGAGGCCGACAACAAAGGGTCGAATGCGTGGAGCAGAGAGTGGTTTGGGCGGGGGTGGAGGGTGCTCCGACTGCTGTGTGAGTGCTGGGTCATCCGGCTTCTCAGAGGGGCCCAGGTCTCTAATTTCTCTCCAGCAGCTACACCTTTTCACAGCCCGCCTGCCAGCCCTGGCTCTTACCCCACGTCTCCGCCTTCCCTTGCAGCCTCCCTCCCTGTCCCCAGGGTAGGCGCCAGCTGGGCAGCATGCCCGCCTCCCTGAGAACCACAGGCTCACCGAGAGAAAGGTTCTAACTTTTCTTCCCCACGACCCCTTGGGTCGCCCAGGATGAATTTCTCACCACCGCCAACAGCCCCCGCCCCTCCACCCACACACACACACACACATACTCAAACCGGATCTGAAAGGATGATGGGTTAGGATTAGGCCGAAAGAAGAACGGCAAGAGCGTGCCTGACCAGGCATGGCGGAGTCGGGGCTGGGGAGGTGATCCGGATGGTCTCCCTTCCCACGTACAGCGGTACAGCCGGCTAAAGCGCTGGATTCTAATTCCAACTTGGCAACTTGTAATGCGATGTTGGGTCAGCTTCCAAGCCAGGCCAAGATCACTTTTTATTGACTGTCAAATTAAAGGTTGGATAACTCAGGGCCGGGGGTCTGTGGTAAGTTAGACACATCCCTCTTTCAAGGGACTTTGTGCAGAATCCAGAAAACAGTGGATAAGCAGGTACCACCATCTTTATGACCTGTTGCACAATTAGTGAATCACTTCCCAAACTTATCTTTTAAGAAAGTTTGTTGTTGAGGATTTTGAGAACCGTGCAGAACAATTTTTAAAAATCCTAATTTTCTCAGTGGCATCCGAGGTGCCTTCCTTGGGTCTTTGGTTTGGCTTCCTGCATCCCAGAAGGAATACATGCCAGACGTTAGAGTTTTACGGGCCTGTCTCCAATGTCATTTTAGGAAACCCTGAAATGCTTCTGGAGAATGAAGTTGGCATCATAGACTCTCAACTGTATTGGACAGGAGACCTCCATAATGACCAATGTGGTAACTAACATACTGACGTCCAAGGAGCACCAGGTTCTACCCTTCCTTGCTTAAGCTTTTAGAAGGATACAACTCTCTTCCTACACTTAGCCACCCCAGCAGTGACAGTTTGGGCAAAGGATTCCTTTTGTGTTCCTTCAGACTCTACCCTCTGTCAAGGAGCATATTGCATGTAAAGGTTGCTGTCATCTCCTTAAAATTCTACCATTCACCCATGCGTGGGTCTGTGTGTGTCTTCGGACAACAGTCTGTGTAATCTGCAGGGCATTTGATTTGTAAAATGGTCCTTGAGCCCTGGTTCTCACACGTCTCCACGATGGAGGTGTGCTGGTGAAGCATCTCCTCCCTTCCCATTTCTGACAGTTTTAAGACCATGGCTCTAAGCCACATTGGTGTATTTGCTTGCCTTAGTGTCTTTGTCAGAAAGGTCAAGAAGATACTCAATGGTGACATCACAGATTGGAATGCTGGGTGGAGTTCCACTTCCACAGGCTGCTGATCGCCTGCCCACTCTATATGTTCCTCAGGTCATTTGGGACTCTCTTCAGCTCCCCCTCAGGGAGCCCCAAGACTCTACAGGAAGGAAAAGGTGGGAGAAGTCTCTTTCATGGCTTTACCCCTTCTACTCAGATATTCATGGCTTTATGTAACATTGGGAGAGAGAGAATTAATTTATGGAGAGATTATGTGGAAGGGTCATATGAAAGTAATAGTTTGGAATGTGTTTGATTTCACTTACTGAGTTTCTGGTTGAGCAGCATAGCCTCAGTCTCTGCTATCAAGGACCTCAGAATGGATGTGATGAGAGAAGACGTTCCAAGTGGTGAGCGCTACCAGGGAACACAAATATAGAGTCCTCTTGGGACTTAAAGACTGTCCTCTCTGGTTGGATGCCCACCATGTGTAAGATCTGGAACAGACACCTTTTCCCATGCTGGCTTTTTGAGTCTTGCTGTAACTCTGCATAACTTTTTAAGATAAAAGAGTTCACACCTTGTATCTGGCAGAGATAGCTAGGATGCTAGACCGGGAAAAGCCTGTCCCTTACCCCACCCCCAGCACTGTCATGACGCTTGATCAGACCTTGGTTCTGACGCTGGCCTTTAGTGAGAGGGACAGTGTGTGGGAGAGTCAAGAATCACAAGGTGTTGACTTCTTTGGGCTCCTGAGAAAAGTGATGCGTGGGAGTTGTGTAATGATTCTGCAGCCAGGGGAGATTGATTTAAGAGCTTGAATTTCTTCATTTGTTTATTCTCTTAGTAAAGAATACCACATGTCACTTGTATACCTGGCACTCTGGCCAGGTTTAACAAAAATCCTATCTTTGCTTCTGTACAGCATGAATTCTAGACAGACAAAAAAAAATACAAAAATCAGTCATTTCAGTGAGTAGAAGGCTGTATGAAGAAAATGTCTACCTGGAGGAACAGAGATAGAACATGGTAATGAGAGGGCTGTTGCTAGCTTGTCGCATGCATCGAGTGCCAGCCTTGGTTTCCTTGTGAGACCAATACAGCCATCTGATGGGACTGTTGTGTGACTATTTCTTATACATCTGCACTTTGGTCAGCATTTCAACTTAAATGCACTATGTCATGCTCAGAACAACACTATATAAGGAATTGGTGATATTCAGAGTTTTTAAAAAAGATTTATTTTTTTTTAATGGAAAGGCAGATTTTTACAAAAAGAAGGAGGGACAGAGAGGAAGGTCTTCCATTGCTGTGGTCACTCACCATGTGGCTGCAGTGATTGGAGCTAAGCTGATCCAAAGCCAGGAGCCAGGAGCTCCTTCCAGGTCTCCAACTTGGGTTCAGGGTTCCAAGGCTTTAGGCCATCTTTCACTGCTTTCCCACGGCACAAGCAGGGAGCTGGATGGGAAGTGGAGCAGCCAGGACATGAACTGGCACCCATATGGGATCCCAGTGCTTGGAGGTAGAGGATTAGCCAACTGAGCCATTGCACTGGGCCCTGGTGTTATTCAGGTCTAAGTCAAAAGAGCACAAGGCTGAAGGTGAATCAGATCTGGAAGCTGTGTGTTAATGACCTTCTGATCCCTAGAAGCTGGGCTGGCAAGGCCCATTTTGACTGCACGCAGACTAAGATCTTTCTTACCCTAGGGTGCCTAACTTTTCTGAGGTAGAGTACAATAGGAAAACTAGCTTTCCATTTGAAATTTAAAACACATTTATTTGAAGGGCAGAGGGATCCACACCATGGTATAGTATGATGAGCCTCTGCCTATAAAACCAGTATCCCGTATGGGAGCTGGTTCGAAACTTTGCAGCTGCCTGCATCCAGTTCAGCTCCTTGCTAATGGTCTGGGTAGGGAGCAAAGGGTGGCTCAAGTTTTTGGGTGCCTATACCTCATCCAGGCTCCAGGCTTTGGAGCCACCTGGCTCTGGCCATTGAAGCCATTTTTGGGGGTGAACCAGTAGATGGAAGGCCTCTCTCTCTCTCTGTATCCCCTTTCTCTGTAATTTTCCCTTTCAAATAAAAAAGTCTAAAAAAAAAAAAAAGGCAGGGACATAGAAGGCAGATAGATATTTTTCATGGTCTCATTCAGTTCCCAAATTCCTCAGTAGTCATATCTGGGCCAGGCTGAAATCAGGAGCTGGTAATTCAATCCCAAGAACCAAGTACTTGAACCTGCTGCCTCCTAGGAATCAGGAACTGGAAACAGAACCAAGCCTCAAACCCAGACACACTGATATGGAATGTGGATGTCCCAAGTGTGTCTTAACCTTTAAACTAAACACCCACCTGCCACCTTTGTATTTTAAAAGCTCCAGTTTATTGAATGCTTATTGTATACTACGTATGTTAAGTATATCCTAAGCACTCTAAATGTATTAATTGGACTTACAAATTATATGTATTTCTAAATGTTTTCTCAAGGTTTTTTTTCACATATACATCTTTTAACATACTGAGATGTATTCTGTACTGTATAGGCACAGCTTCCATTTTAATGTCAAGATGGAGCCTTCTTTTCTAAAGGAATTTTTACCAAAGAATGAATTGTATTTTCTTACCCCGTGTTTCCCACAAAGAGGGCATTTGATGTGCATTTGCCATGATGGCATCCTGGTGGCTTCTAATCCCATGGAGGAGATGGCCACATTGTCATCATAGAGGCAACACCTGTTGTCTCCAAATCTGGGAGGAAAACCCGGAGAAGCGTTCATGCTCAGAGAAGGCAAACGTTGCATGTCCCCGGTAGAGACCCTCGGAGGCTTGGTGATTCACATTCTTTCTTCCTCCTCGCCTCTTTGCTCCTCATTATTTTAAGGACTGAGCCATTTTGTACTTGATTTAAAAGAAGTCCAAAATTCATCTTTCAATGAGTCTACTCTCTGAAAGCTCATTTTAGTAGGATGTGGGGAATAAGGTTAAGTCTTTTGCTTTTTTTTTTTTTGACTTTTTTTAAATTAATTATTATGCATTATGTGACAGTTTCATAGGCTCTGGGAATCCCCCCACCCCTCCCCACGCCCCTCCCCCCTGGTGGATTCCTCCACCTTGGTGCAGTATTACAGTTCAAATTCAATCAAGATTCTTTCCTTGCAAACATATACCAAACATAGCGTCCAGCTACTTATTGTCCAGATGGGTTGAACAGTTTCTTGGGGAGACCATTTCTGGTCCAAAGTTAGAGCTGGTAGAATATCATCCCAGTCAATTAAGAGTCCCAATGTAACATTAACAGCAATTTGTAACATTATGGAATTGACATGGTTTTACGTAACCAGTATGTTAAAAAAAAAACAAAAAACAAGTTCTTAACCACAACCTATGATTTGCTCATTGACATTTCAATTTTAGTTTGTATACAGGACCGGCTGCTATATACCTTTTTTTTTTTTTTAAAGATCTATTTTATTTTTATTACAAAGTCAGATATACTGAGAGGAGGAGAGACAGAGAGGAAGTGGAGCTGCTGGGATTAGAACCAGCAGCCATATGGGATCAAGGCGAGGACCTTAGCCACTAGGCCACGCTGCCAAGCCCCTGCTATATACCTTAAAATGGCTATAAGGTACCATTCAGCTGTCTCGTGTCTATTTCATTTTAGTATTTAGCCATTTGTTGTGTTGAAGTATAATTTTACTGATCTTGGCAGATTTTAGGATAATCTAGACTGGCTTGTAACTCTAACAAGACGTTTGTCAACAATTAAGGTGCAGAACTTTTTTTTTTTTTTTTTGTCTTTTGCTTTTCTTGCATCTCTATGTTTGTTTGTTTTTAATGTGAAGGTGACATTTAGGCTTGCTCTGTTTCTGTCTTGATGATCTGGTCTTTACCTACATTGTGGTTTTTGGAGTTCTTGAAATGTTAGAGAAAAGGGGAGCATAAGGTGCAAGAAAAGAATGAAATGTAATGCTGTTTTGTTTTCGTTTGAACTTGTTCCAAATCTAGGCAAAACAGGATGAATTGACCTGTGCCCATAGGGTGTGTGGTTACTGCTGTGTGTGCTCAGTTCTCAAGTTGGGAGCAATTAACACAGGTGCACAGTGTCCACTTTGATGGGTGCAGAGTCCTAAGTAAGCAAGAAGGCATGGCCTGCCTCGGAGAAATGGGTCATTGTTGCTAGGTCAGGGCAGCTGGACATAACGGACTTCTACTGTTGTGACTTTGGTGTTTTAATTCAAAGGGGGGAAAAAACCATCTGAGAAAAGGCTGCAACCCAGTGAACGCTAGCCAGCACTTTGCGTCCTATGTATTTTCCAGCCACCCAACATGCTGAAGTTAGTGATGTTTGGGTGCAGCCTGGGTGAGTCTGCTGAATAGAGCAGTTTCTATTTGAAACAAATAGAGAGTTATAACTTCCTAGGCATTATTTCCACAAACCCATCACGTTGGGGAAAAATGTACTGTCAGTCAAAACAAGTAATTTGTTCTTGAACTTGATTTTGAATGTTGTATGAAAGCCCTTGCTCTTTGTGCGACTGAGCTCGAATCTCAATTTTGAGGCACACTTGAATTTTGTGAAGAAAGTTGTGTCAACATACTTGTTTTTTATGTTGATTCTGCCATGAATTCCTTTGAAGAGGGAAATATTTCTTTTGAATGATTTATTTGAACTATATCTTAACAATAGGATGCTGGATTCTCTACCATTGCCCATGACCGTAATGAAGGACATATGACTGTTTATGAAGAACTACACTATAGTAATGATACAGAAGATCTCAGTGGGGAGGGGGAGGAGACTTGTGGAGGAGACAAGGAAAATCCCAGGGCTTATGGAACTATGTCATAAAATGATAATAATAATATAAAAAAGAAGTAAATTTAAAAAAAATTACACTTTAAAACATGAGCAGAAATGACTTGAGTCCCTTATTGTCTTTTTTCTGGATGATTACTTTAAATTTGGGTGTTCATATAAGTATTGTAATTGTAATACAAGTACTCAGTCTAAATGTTCAAGGACAGGTCAAGTTTGTAATGAAATTTAAACTTTGTAAGACTTCAGAATTGAGCCTGTGACATAGACCCATTCAAACCTATTTATGATAGAATTGATGAATTACTTTAAACATTTTGCCAAGTTTTCTTTGTAGTGTTCTGTCTCACTGCTATTAATAAGCCAGGGCAAGGCATAAATTAGGGTACTCATGTAAAGTTTTTGTTCCACGAAAAAAACCAACCAATTGTCCCTATACATGCAACTACTAAATGGGTGAAAATCTCTTTCTAGGAGTCTTATTTCTTTTTCTCAATGACTCCTTTTCCAAGGGCCAAATAGCTCCCCCATAAAGCATTGTTTGACATCATCGAAAATAAACATGTTTGGCTGAGAAAGCTCTGGGAGTTTCCAAGGAAGAGAGATTCCAGAAGGCTTGACACCCTCCTTTAAAACGCGACAACTTGCAAGCATCGAAAGGCGATTTCTAAAGTCCTGAGTGGTTGCTGTGAGAGGGCCTCTGGGCGCCACGAGCTTTTATTTTCTACTCTTCTGTGGGCTGAGTTTCTGAGGTTGCTGTGGTTCATGGAGGGATCTTTTCAGAAACATCAGGCTTTCAGCCCAAAGGGGGAGGGGGTGAGGGAAGCTTTACTTCTAATCAGGGCTGCGTTTTAAAGTTTGAAAACTTTGCTGTGATTAGAGGGATGAATTATTTTGCAGATGGGTTGGCCAGGGCTTAGGTGTAGGGCACAGCTGAGGGGGTGGGGGCAGGAGAGTCTCTCACCAAGGCCGGCTGAGCCTTGGGGGCATGACACGCTGTAGGGTGTAGACAGCATCTCAGGAGGGTCCCAGCTAGGGACCACCTTACAAAGGACTCCCTGGGGATCCCATGTCCCGTTCAAAGTCATTCTTGCTATTGAGAGGGATCTTTAAAAACGAAATGAAAACACCTACATAGTAGGATGATCCATCATTCCTGGGCGATTCATACACCATTTTGGAGAAAGAATGAATGAGAGGGTGGGGGAAGTCTGGGGGGAAGGGGACAGGAGCAGAGAAGGAAGGAAGGCAGACTGGCAGGCAGGCCCACAAGGAGGAGAGCAGGAAGGAAGCTCAAAGTCATTTGCTCCCTGACCATAGGCTGCAATGGATTATGCTCAAATGATCAGTTTCTTGTTTATACAAGGGAGTCTCTTTGAAATGGGGTGCCAGATGAATAAAACTTGCATTGTTCTTTTCCCCCAGGTACTGAGTTAAATACTTATGTATGTGATGGTGATTGAATTCTCATAATGAACCTATGGTGTTGTCCCATCTTATAGACAAGAACACTGCGTTCAAGGGAGTCTGTTCATCGTGTCCAGGCCAGATCACCCGGGCCTGGGATTTGAGCAGAAATTACTCTCATTCCTTAAAACCTAGAACTAGCACAAAGACATCAGAGATGTACATTCTGACTCTTCTGCTCTGTCAACTTCAGGGACTCACGTCCCCCCTCATCTTGGGGGAGACCTGACTCCCACGCTGTCGCTGTGTCCTTGAAGGACTGGCCGCCACAGGCACGGTGAGGTGACTTTGACAGCAAGCTGCTGGCAGAGGAAACCATGGCGGCTCTTTCCTGTGGGGGTGGCTTTGTCCTGTGTCCTCCTGTTTCTAACCCTCCTGGGAGTTTCTGAGTTGAATCTGTACTGCTATTCAGTTAGGGTTGGTATCTCCCCCATCTGCCTGTTGCTTTTGGCAAATCTGACATCTTACGCATATCAAGGGATTCCCATCTATTTACCTAAAAGACCTGACCTCATTTAGAATAAACAAGTTCCTAGAAAAACCTTGCTGTTGAAATACTAGCACTTTCCACTTACCTAGTGTGTGAGTGTGTGGTCACAGGTCCAGTCACTTCACCAACACCGCAGGCTCTGGAATCTGGCAAGCTTGGTGAGAATTGGCTCTGCCACGAACTGCTTGTATGAATATAGCAAATTGTTTCATCTCTGAGCTTCAGTGTGCTCCTCAAGGAAGTGGGTTGTTCAAACATCCACCTGTTGGAATATGAAGAGATGAAATAAGTAATCATGTACAGGAATCAGTACACAGCGTGGCATGATAGCCTAGCTCCATAAGCTGAAGGGGCGTTGAGTGAGCTGCTGTTTTTCCTGTGGTCCGCCAGTGGCCAAGACACTACCTCTCATACACATGATGAATGTATAGGAGAGGAAAACAAGATTTGATAGAATTTGTTCTTCTACTGTGGCTAGTCTTTTGAGACCCCCATAATCACTCATTCCCAGTTACACCCCATGAGACTGAGGTCCGAGTGGAGGGTTTGTTCACATGTGTTGGTTCATGGAGTGAGTGAGTATCCAAACTGAGTTTTGTTATGGCTCCAAAGCTGCTCCTTCGTTGTTTTGATCACACCACCCCCACACCAATTGGAAGCCCAGGGTCATAAGGAAGGGGCTGGGGTCTCTCTTCAACAGAGTCCCACATACTGATTTTACCCTGCGATACACTCGTGTAGGTTAAAAGGGCATGTCCTCGCTGTCCTTGAGCTTATTGTTTATTTGAAGCTTCTTCTTTTGTTTCCTGAGATTTATAAAAAATATTTATTTATTTTTATTTGAAAGGCAGATCTACAGAGAGAAGGTAAGATAGAATGACCTTCCATCTACTGGTTCACTCCCCAAATGACCGCAATGGCTGGAGCTGAGCTGATCCAAAGCAAGAAGCCAGGAGCCTCTTCCAGGTTTCCAGTATTGGTGCAAGGTCCCAAGGACTTTGGCCATACTCTGCTGCTTTCACAAGCCATAAGCAGGAAACTGGATGGGAAGCGAAGCAACCGGGGCATGATCTGACGCCCATTTGGGATTCCAGTGCTTGCAGGTGGAGGATTAGCCTATTGAGCCACTGCACCAGCCAGTTTCCCAAGATCTCTACCTGTGTCGTCATTATCTGTGCTTACCACAGAGTATAGCGTCTACTAGAGGATCCCACACTTGGTCAGTGGCTAAATAAATATTTATTTTAGCATATAAATCAGGCCACCCTTAAAGTTACAAAGGATGCTACAGCTCTTTGCTTGATTTCTGGGAAGCCTGGCTCAGGGCTCCATGTACACAGGCACTTGGTGAATTAACCACTGAAAACCCAAACTCCTTCAACTGTCTGCTATATTCCAGGCATGGTACTGAGCCTTCGTTACTTCCTCACGTTCACCTCCTTCCTTCCAGTCCTTTCTTCTCCCCCTCACTGATCTGTTTTTCTGTCTCAAGCACTGTCTCCAGTATGAGCAAAAAGGTACAATCAGCTCTCTCAAGGAGCTTACATCATTTCTCCTAATCCTTGTAATAACCTCCAAGACAGATTTTTTTTTTTAATAGGAAGGAAATGGAGGCAGGCACACAGAGTTAAGCACATTGCCTAGAGTTGCAGAGTTTACTTGGCTCATTGCAAAGGAGTGGATTTAGTGTCTTACCAGCTTCTAAGGCCGTGTTATTTTCACTGCACCAAGAGATCCAAGAATCAAATAGCAAAAGCAATGACAAGAGACAGCAGGGGATGCGCTAGGGAGGGCAGGATGTAAAGATTGGTAGCTGAGACTTCGTACTTACCATGGAAGCCCTTTATGGGCTTTAAGCACTTGGCTATCCTACAAGAGCATGAGGTGTTACTGACACTGCCTTCATTTTTCAGCCCAAGGTCAAAAGTCAGCCTTGAACTCCATAGTTTGTCTCCACAGTCAGTGTGCTTAATGATGACCCTATAATTTAAAAATAAAAGAGAAAAAGGGGCAAAAAGGTGGCTCTGCCACCCCCACCCACAAGAATGTGGAAATGCTAGTGGTTTTTGTAGCTGGAACTTGTGCAGTGCCAGGCTGTGTTGTGCATGTGCCTGTTCAACTGAATCTTGGATGAGGTCCAGTTCTTATAGGAGAGGGTACTGAAGTTTAGAAGTGTTCTGCCTCCAGGCACCCAAGCAGTGAGTCACAAGGCCGGGATTGTTTAGTGAGCCACCTGCTTGCTTCTCCTTTTCCTGGGTGACCCAGGAGATGGTTCAAAAGAACAAACAAGTGCCATGCACTAAGTTGCTTATGAAAACATTATTGAAAATAGGGATGCTGGCTTAGCAGAACACTGACTTGTAGCCAAGCAATCATGGACATGTAGCAGCATAGGAAGAATCTGCCTGATAGGATGTGAAGAGAAGGACTCGGACTTGTGTTTGCTGGGATGTCTATCCTTGCACACATTGATTGTGAGACCAGGAGGCAACACAGATAAGAGGAGGTCATTGCCAGGTTAGAGGGTTGGGATTGTGAGTGAATGTGTTTTCTACGCATTTTAACATCATTATTTTTTTTTCTGTTTCAACAAACAACAATCTATTTATCCAGAAGGCAGAGTGACAGAAAGGGAGAGTAAAGAGATCTTCCAACTGCTGGTTTGCACTCCAAGTGGCTGCAACAGCTAGGACTGCACCAGGCTGAAAGCAGGAGCCAGGAACTCCATCTGGGTCTCCCCTGTACGTTTCAAGGGACAACGTTTTTGCCAGATGCACAAGCAGGGAGTTGGAATGGGAACAGAGCAGCCAGGACTGCAATCAGCATTCATGTGGGATACCATCATGGCAGGACCTGCTGTGACACAGCACCAGCTCCGTTAATATTTTAGAAAATAGTTTTTGTGTTAAGTTAAATCTGGAGGAAACAAACCCAGCATTATGCCCAAGAGGTTAAGGCTACGTTGAAATGTGTTTGGGACCTTAGCCAGGAAGGTAAAAAGTGATGCAGAAAAGGAAAAAAAAAATCAAATTCCTAAAACTAGAAAGGCAACGGTGTCAGGGATTGAGCAATATCAAATGCTATGTAGGGGAAGTAGCATTGACTCTAAGCATTGGAGATTTTATGCTTTAATAATATTGTAATCAGGGTCCAGTACTGTGTTGCAGCAGGAATGCCAGCATCTCCTATTGGAGAGCTAGTTTAAGTCCTGCCTGTTCTGCTTGGAATTCAGCTCCCTGTTAATGTGCTTGGGAAAGCAGTGGTGGATGGCCCAAGCACTGGGTCCCTGCCACACACGAAGAAAATTCGGATTGAGTTCCATGCTCCTGGATTCAGTTGCAGGCATATGGGAGTTAACCAGTGCATGGAAGATCAATCTCTTTAATTTGCAACTGTTTTTCTAACACATAGATACATCTTAAATGAATAATAAAAAAGGGGGGGAGCCAGCATGTAGTATGGTGGCTGAAGTCACTGTGTGTGACACCAACATCCCATATGGGCGCCAGTTTGTGTCTTTGCTGCTCCATTTCCAATCCATCTCTCTGCTAACCTCCTGAAGAAGGCAGTAGAGGATGGTCCAAATGCTTTGACTCCTGTCATCCATGTGGGAAACCCAGTGAAGCTCCTTTCTTCTGGCTTTGGCCTGGTGCAGCCTTGGTTGTGGCCACTTGGGAAGTGAACCAGCAGATACATCACCCTCTCTGTCTCTTCCTCTGTTTGTAACTCTGACCATCAGATAATAAATAAAAACACCATATTAATTATAGAAACAAGGAAAAAGCCTGTGCCCGTAGAGGACAGCAGACTCCCCTTCAAGAGTCAAGGGGAGATGAACATGTTTCAACCTGACACTTCAGGAGCATGCGTTAACACTGGAGTTCCCAGGGATGTTTTTAGAGCAGGGACCTGCTTTCACACTGAACTCCTCCACAGAAGATGGCACTGAAAGACTTGGGTTTCATTTGCTCTAGTCTCTGGAGACTTCCGTTCGCCATTTGTGAACAAATAACATTGGCACATCCTTGGCAGCTTCCTCATTAATTCTTGCACCTTGCAAATCATCACCCCCTTAAATTAAATTCTTGGCCCATTTTAGAGTATTCTGTGTTGAATTTTCCTAACATGAGAACAGCAACATTATTGAATACCTAATGTGAGGTGTTGTGTGTGACCTAGCTTAGTACTCACCAGGGGACTTTGGGTATCAGAGTATAGATAACTGGGTAGGTTTAAGTCAAAGTCAAATCCCTGCTCAGTGCCTTATCAGCTGTGTGACACTGGTGCAAGTCACTGCTGCATGACACAGGTGATGAAGATGACGGTGCCTTCACAGGAGGCCACCTTCCAGCAGATTGTTGTCAGTGGTATCTTGGAGTCATGTATGTCTGGCAGTGATCCAAAGTCCCCCTCAGCTGATGAGGCCGAGGCAGCGACACAATCACGTGGACCAATCAGGGGCAAGGATACAGCTAACTTGAAAGATGGCACCATGTAATCTTTTTCTCACCAAGGCCTTCCTTTCCTCCTCATCACATCCATGGGTCTCAGTATGCAAGGGGTCCATGAAGCCCCCATGTGCTTGGGACAATCCTGGCTGACACATATGGTCCTGGCACAGTGTTTGGGTGACAAGTGACAGGGTCATGCTACTCCACACCCCCTGCTTATGTCTCTTCCCTCTCAGACTGGGGAGCAGCAGCCCCCAGATGGAGTTGCCCACATAGCTGCATTACCTAGGTCCCACTCCACCTTGAAACTTTCAGAGAGTCCCAATCATCTGCAGGGTAAAACCTAGCGCCACATGCAGAAGCAAGGTAAAGTGTGCTACCCAGCATATTCCAAACCGCTGAGCCCTCAGGCACCTCACTAAACACGTGCTGAGTTCTGTAACAGCCAAATGAACACACGTGGCCAGGCTCTGGCTCCCTGTCAGGGTGTTCAACGCAGCTCTCTCCCACCTTGCTTTAGGAACTTTGCAGATCTGTTTCCCTCCACCAGGAACCCGCTCTCTGTGCCCCCATCTCATCACCTGGTTCAATGCCTTCCTGGGCTCTAGTGGCAGGATTCCAGACTGTGTGTATGAGGTCAGATCTTGTTTTTGATCTCTCCTGGAAACCACTATTTGTGAGATCAGTTACAGCTGACGCCCGGGGTCAACTCTAAGTGTCTGAAGCTGGAGGCGGTGTGCGTCTAGCTTGTGGTGTACTGCTGCTGTGCAGCCCCCACCTCGCAGGGGTTACTCCCTAAATAGTTGCTAAATGAATATCAAGAAGTAATTTCCCGTCACCAGTTCTAAGCCCTCCCATGCCTGCCCAGCTCACTTGGAATACATAGAAAAACCTGGAAGCCCTTCTGCACACCGGGGTCTGGCTGAGCTTTCTTCCTTCCTCCATGCCTGCCTCGGCCTGCGCCATCCTTCTTGTCTTGCTGAAGTCCTCTGCTGGACGGCTCTGTGGCCGTCTCCACCCCCGGAGAGCAGGGCCTGAGTCTGCCGGGATCCTCAGAACCTGGCAAACAGTAGATGCCAAATCAATATATGCTGAATGCCATTTAAAGAAATAAGAAAACCAGGGACAGAGAGGGGCTGCCTCTTTGGAGGCCAGAGCAAGGCCCCTTCCTGGAACCCAGCGGCCCCTGGGGCAGGGCCTGTGACGTCGCCATGGCAACCCACTGACCTGAGGGGCCTCCCTGGAGAGGCCACAGCTGTGGCCTCCTGGGATTCAGATCTCCATGACAGAACTCAGGGGAGAGAGAAGAAAGGGTTGCTGGGGCAGAATGAGCAGGAGGAAAACACCCTCTGGGGCCAGCGGCAGCAGCAGGAGCAGGTTCCCGCAATGCCCATGCCATGGTTCCACTGGTAATGACAGGGCCCAGAGGGGGGCGAGGAGGGAAGGGAAGATGGGGGCCCACCCTGATGCTCCTGGAAGGACCGGGAGGCTAGACCCTCCTTTGGTAGCTGCCAGCATGGCGTGGCTATTCTTTCATGTCCTGTTTCTAAAGCAGCCACTGCTGAAATAGGCTGTCCACTTCCACCTCCCCCGCCCCACAACCTCAGTGCCCCCAGAAGGCTGTTGATACAGTGTGAGTAACCAAGAACCAGGGACGCTGTGGGAGTGGGACCATTGCCTTCAGGTGTTGCCAGGCCCTGCCCGAGCTCAGGAGCCAAGCCCACATATTCTTCACGCTCCTCCCCATTGCCGTCCACCTGGCCAGGGCCCCCCGATTGGGAGGCCCATGCAAGCCGCCCTGATAACCCCCAACCCGTTCCCTGGGGCACAGGTCAGGGAACCCTGTCACCTTTCCCAGAGCACACCAGGCCTTTCGGGGCTTTGTGCCTTTGTCCTGGACCACAGCCCTCTCGCCCCAAACGTGCTTGCCGCCTCAGCCTGCCAGGTGTCAGTGCTTAAGGCCCCCGGCTGCCTCTGCGAGTCAACCAGGCAGGGCTGAAAGCTCCCCTCTTTTGGCCCCCCACTCTCCAGCAGCACCTTGGTGTCATCCCAGAGGTACCCGGGCTCCCTGCTTGCCTAGGGAGCAGTGCAGAGTGCCAGGATTAGAGGGCACCCAGCACCTGGTGCCCAGTGGGCTGCCAACTGGCTGGGTGAGTGTACTCAGAGTTTGGTCTGCTTCCTCCTTGCAGGTGGGAGGGAATCTGCTCTGCAGGTGTTGAAAAGGCTGGGCAGGGCAGGAGGTTAGGCAAGCTCCGGCTGTTGTGTGACGGGTTGTGGAAGGATTTGGGACGGTGCTGGGATTGTCCCACAAAGAGTGCTCAGAGAGGTCTCAGAACATGAATATTAGGACAGAACTACACAAGGATTTTAATTTTTATTTGCACTAAAATAAGTTAGTATTTGAATTCCTGCCTCCTGCCTCCTGGCTCCACACTCCCCCTCCAAAACACTTTCTGAAATGACCATTCAGCTAGGAAGTAGCTGGGCTGGGGTTTGAAGTCCTGTTGCCCCAACGCCAAATGCACCTTCTGCCGTGGCCTCCTCTGTTGCTTTCATTTTGTTTTGCCTGCCCCTGGGTCTGCACTGCAGCCACCCTGGCCTTGGGCTATTCCTTAAGCTAGTCAAGCAGGAGCTGGCCTTGGGGCTTTGCCCTGGTGTCTGTAAACCTTTGAAAGCCTCA
Source organism: Ochotona princeps (assembly GCF_030435755.1). Lineage (NCBI taxonomy): Eukaryota > Metazoa > Chordata > Mammalia > Lagomorpha > Ochotonidae > Ochotona > Ochotona princeps. Next base: position 11,261,883 of record NC_080846.1, on the reverse strand, counting down.
CGCCCTGCCTAGACTCACGAGGCTGCCAGTGCGCCTTTCTGGTGAGGAATTTCTTTGCCACCTGCCTGTCATGCGCTGCTCCTTTCGTGTTCCTTCCTTGCCTTTCTTACAGTCACTGCCACTCTCTGTGCTCCCATGGACCACATACTAAGCAAGGAGGACAGGTTATTAGATATTACTTTAAAAAAAAAGATTTCTTCATTTATTTGAAAGGCAGTGTTAGCAAGAGAGGGAGTGATCTGCTTGCTCACTCCCCAAATGACTACAATGGTCTGGGCTGGCCCAGGAGAAAGCCAGGAACTTCTTCCATATCTCCCATGTGGTGGCAGGGGTCCAAGCACTTGGGCCATCTTCTGCTGCTTTCCCAGACCATGAGCAGGGTGCTGGATCAGAAGAAAAGCTGCGGGGACATGAATTGGCATCCACATGGGATACTGACATTGCAGGTAGCAGCTTAACTCACTACGCCACAATGCTGGCCATTAAAATTTATATTTTAAGGGTGACAAAATTAAGTGACTAAAATCAGGAATAAATGAACAAGTTGGGGTCAGATCTTGAGATCTGAGCATAGCACAAATAGCCTGCTGTGATCTACATTGGCTTAACATCAAAGGCATTACAAAACAAGGGAAAGGGTGAATGAAAACAACCTAAACGCCCCATCCCAGTGTGCCGTGGGAACTTCAAGGAGCACCTCACTTTTTGTAACCATCAGTTCTTCCTGCCGTGTCGGTCCATGTTGGTGAAGGTTCTCTGAGACTCCGGTTGCCCTTGGACATGCCATGTCCCCAAAGCTGCTAGTGTCCAGTGGTGCTTTGCTGTTGCCAGCAGAAGCACAGATGCCTAGAAAACCCACACTGTGGATGCCTCTGCTGAACCTCTTTCTAGGAAGCTCAGAAAGGCACTTTCGGGCTGAGGCTTCTGAGTCTTCAGCCAAAAGTGTAGAGGCATGTAAATCTGCCCTAAGGTGTGACCCTTATCAAGTGGCAATGCACAGGTGCTGTCCACATTGGCCTTCCTGCCATGACCTCAGATGTAGCAAGGTACAGGATATTGTGCAGCCCAGGAGCTTGTATTCACAGCCAGTGGTTAATCCTTTTGTGTGTTTAGCAGAAGCTTGATTCTTACCCAAAGGCCAGATGATTTTTTTGGATCTGGAACGAGGCCATTGGGAACAGGAAGTTATTCAGATGAATTGAGCTCTTTCCTCCACGTCCCATGCCTTCCCCAGGACAGTGCCAATATTGCAACATTAATCACAGTCTGTCTTGCTTTGCAGCATCAGCTTCAATCCGAACTTCCCGTATTAGTAGATAGATATTTTAAACATTATCACCTACTATTGTCCTGAGGTCTAATGTAGACCCAGACATGTAAAAATCCTTTACAGCGTGTCTGGCCTGCAGTAGGCACTTACAATTATCCTTAGAAAAAAGATAATGCAACAAATACCATGTATTTATTATGCAATGTTCTTAAGCCCAGGACCTCTCACTTGGTGTAAGATGTTGGCGGAAATGACGGGGTCTTGTCCTTGTGAGCTCAGGGAGTAGCATTTGTCTTGCTTTCTGGATGGCCTTGAGAGGGCAGGAGCCCATGTGGCTCAGGCTCATGTCACTCACAGCTTCCTTTAGCACAGTCTCAAGCATCTGTTTGTTGAACTCTGCTCTCTCTAGAACATTGCCTTTGGTGTTTTGTGCTTTTTTTCATGTCTTATGGAGTTAAGAAAATAGGAAAATCCCACAGAGAAGTGGATATATCTGCTGGTAGTCTATACATTTGTCCGTGCCATGTGAATTACTAATGTGACACATATTGAGACTACCCTGGGAAAGACTCTGTGGCAAGCCTGAGAGTCCAAGGAAATAGAGTAAATTGGGCTCCTTCTAAGGGGAGCCTGGCATGTATGATGAAGGCTGACAAGTACATGACTTTAACTAACACTGCAGTAGCTAAGTAGAGTAGCAAAAGTTGGATGCAAAGGAGACTGTGACCAGTGGTGCAATTTTGGCACCATGTGCTAGAAACTGTAAGGCACATAGAGCGTCACCAACATGGCAGGTGAGCATTGTGGTATGACCCAAGTTTGGGTGCTGATCCTGCCTCTTGCTAGCTGGATGACAAGTCTCATTTATGCTGAGTCTTAGTTTTCCCATTTCTCAAATGTGCATATTAATTATACCTGCCCCATAGAATTGTACTGAGATTGACGTGTGTGTAATGCGTTTCTATAATGTCAGCCCCATATAAGGGCTCAAGATATGACGATGTTTATTATTAAACCACAAATAAAGTAGATGAACAGTGCTTTATTTAAAATTCAGTAGATGGGTCATTCTGATAGAGTAGGTCTTGGCCTCTTTAAGATCAAAATGCATTATTAAAAGTCATTTTTTAAAAAAGATTTATTCATTTTTATTGGAAAGGCAGATTTACAAAGAGAAGGAGAGACAGAGAGAAAGATCTTCCATCCATGTTGGTTTACTCCCCAAGTGGCTGCAATGGCTAGAGCTAAGCTGATCCAAAGCCAGGAGTTTCTTCCAGGTCTCCCACGTGGATGCAGGGTCTCACAGCATTGGGCCATCCTCTACTGCTTTCCAGGCCATAAACTGGATGAGAAGTGGAGCAGCTAGGATATGAACTGACATCTATATGAGATCCTGGCAGGGCAAGGTGAGGATTTAGTTGCTAGGCTATCATGCCAGACCCTAAAAGTCATTTTAAAACATACAAAGTTGACTTCAGTTTGACCTCCATGGAGACCCTTCAGTTATACAGAGCAGTCTGGCTTATGGAATGTTAAGTTGTGGACATACTGCTCAGGGTCCATTACAGAAAAAAGTGCCCCCCAAAATCTGTGACCCCTGGTCTGATCAAATATCTCAGAGTGTCACAGGCATGGAGTTCAGAGTGCTTGACAATGCCAAGTATCCAGGACAACTAAGTGATGGTTCTGCTACTCAGGCCACCATCCAAACCCTCAGAGTTGACCCATGGTGCCAGGTGTTCACAGGAACATTGATGACCTGGAAGACATCCAGGAGCAGGTGGCCTGGATGGCAAAGAAGCAGAAACGAGTGTGATCATTTGAGCAGAAAAATGGAGGCCGACTTCTCATATCTGTCAGATACCAGTGAGACACTGATATCACGGGGCTTCCCAGAAGGCAGAGCTAGGGAGCAGTGGGGCGTCAGGCAGAGACTATGGCATCAGAAACCCGAGGAGGTGTACTGAGTGGCAGAAAGGCTTGTTTGCCAAAACATCTCCCCTCTTTCTCACAGCCTTTTCTACCCACTCCTCTGTCTTATACACTTTCTTTCATTTCTCTCCAGTGTTGAGGTTGGCCAGTAGGTTGGCAAGGTTCCCCGCAACTATGGGGAAACTCTGAACTTGCCTTGAACTCTTGTGGGTAGATATTGCACTGTCTTGGCATACCTCTGTGGAATGTTGCTGTGAAGTTTTCAGAGATGTCCTGCCAATCACCGAGGTTTCTCACCTGCAAGAATGTAATGAATCCTTCCAAACACTGTGATTTCAATGAGCCTGATGTGGACACAGGCAAGTAGGCAGGAGGGAGAGTATTTCTCTCAGTTCCTATTCCTGATAAAAGGGGGAGGAGGAGGTGTGTGTACATATCTAGAAACACCCGGTGCTGATCCAGAACAGTAGGTGTTTCTTTGAGTTCTACGATTTGGCAGGGAACAGGGCTGCCAACTTCAGTAGATACCATATGAAATCTGCCATGACTGTTGCCAGGGAAAGGTGCCAGGACCTAAAAGATGGGAGGATCAGAGTGGAGACCTTCTGGAGAATCCGGAGAAGATTCTAGAGATTTGTCACCAGAGGTAGCTTATGGATACAGCACAGTGACAGGCACCCAGCTCATACTTCTGGCTTGGAGAAGCCCACAAGATGTTTGTTTCTACACAGCACATTCGATAGTTGGAAGGGAGAGTGTTTGAATCTCTGCTCTTCAGTATTTCCTTGGAAATACCAGATTTCCATATCTCCCTCCACAAGCTGGTCCTTGTTCCTCCCTTGGATATTTTCCCCCAGCTTATTTACAGTTTTGGAAGCAGCTCTTGAAAGAGCAGCTTGTTGGGCTAGAACATCCTAAGACAAAGGAGAAGTCCAGCCTTTCCACCCTGCTGCTTGCGCCTGCTTCCCTGCTTAGAGAACCGGTCCTTTTCTGCAGTCCTGTGGCCTGAGGTGTTAACTGATGTTCTTTTCCTCAGCTCTTTGAATTGTGAGGAGTCGCCTTACTTAATCCCTCCAAGCTTCAGTTGCTCTCTAGGAAACATAGACGTGAAAATCCTTGTTTCATGTATGTGTTGCCGAAATAAGCACTTCAGAAAGTGATTTCTGAAATTCATGAGATTACATATGTACAGGATCTGGAATGTTAAAATAGGTGTCTAGTAAATGCTAGTTCCTAGATTATAAAGGAGGCAGCATGAGACCACACTGTCTAAAAGCACATGGACATGAGTACGGTCAGACCCACCATAAAACCATGTGCATCCCTACAAGTGACCACATTACACAAAACTGTACCAAAACTGTGGAGTTAGGGCCGGCCTTGTGGTACGGTGGGTTAAGCCGTTACCTGTGACACCAGCACTCCTTATCAGAGTGTTAGTTTGTTTGCTTGTTTTCAAGATTTATTTATTTTTATTGGAAAAGCGAATATACAGAGAGGAGGAGAGACAGAGGGGAGGATCTTCTGTCCGATGGTTCACTCCCCAAGTGGCTGCAATGACTGGAGCTGAGCCAATCTGAAGCCAGGAGCCAGAAGCTCTTCCAGGTCTCCCACAGGTGCAGGGTCCCAAGGGTTTGGGCCGTGCTTAGTTACTTTTCCAGGCCACAAGCAGGGAGCTGGATGGGAAGCGGGACCACTGGGATTAGAACTGGCGCCCTTATGGGATCTTCTGTTGCTTTGCTCTCTAAATGGTTGCATTGGCTTAAGTTAGGTTGATCTGAAGCTGGAAACCAGGAGCTTCTTCCAGGTCTCCCATGTGGGTACAGGGGCCCAAGGCCATGGGCCATCCTCCACTACTTTGCTAGGCTATTAGTTGGGAGCCGGATGAGAATTGAAACAGGCAGGACTAGAACTGGTATCCATTTGGGGTGGTGATGCCACAGGGTGGAGGATTAGCATGTACACCACCAAAGCCTCTAAAGACAGCTTTTGAAAGTGGGTGTTGAAAAGGTTGCAGGAGTGGGTTACATAAAATGATAGAAGCGGGGTTGTCTGAGAAGGTGTCACTCAGAGCAGGTTGGTGAGTGGTAGGTAGTAAGTGGTAGATGTTTGAGGGTGTGTGTGTGTGTGTGTGGTTTTGCATATCTATAGAACTGAGTTCAACTGTAGTTTCCTGCATTCACCTAATGTTTCTTGTGCAAGAAACAGATGAGGCAACACAGAGCTTGCACAATGCTTGAATTGTCTCCTATAATATCACTTGGTGCTTGAACACATTTGATGCTTTCCAAACAAGCACTGCAGTAGAACTGAGTGTACTGTAGCTGGTGTCATTGAATGAACAATCAGAAGGTGATTCAGAAAATAAAACTAGCATTATATTACATTGCAAAAGAGAAATATGCGTGGAGTCTCTGGGATTGCATGAGACCCCCCGTTGTCTATGACATTCTTGAAGTGCTGCATAGCTGCTCTGCTGCTTGCTTCCTCCTCCTTGCGTGAACATCTGTGTCTAGAAGGAACGAGGGAGGCAAGAGGCATGGTTCCTTCCTCTCCTCCATTTCAGACAGTGCCCCACCCCCCCCAGGTCTTGCTGTTCTGTTTGTTTTCCTTGCTGCTAATTTGCAAGTCTGCAGATCTTGATCAATGGTTCAGTTGCCCCAGTTCCGTTTAACAGCTGACTTCTCGGGCATGAGTCTTGCAAAGAAAGAGGAGCCTCGGTTGGTAGTGTCATGTTCAAGCATTTAGGTGCAGATGGGGTTTCCAAGAAGCTCTTTCATTTCTGGTCTGGGGGGATATGATATCAAAGACTATGAGCATTTACAACTTTTGTATTTATGAAAGACCAAGAGCGATCTAATGATTTCTTGTTTTCTTTCTCTTTATTTTAGAGAGCTGGATTGAAAGATGTCTCAACGAAAGTGAAAATAAACGTTATTCCAGTCACACATCTCTGGGAAATGTTTCTAATGATGAAAGTAAGTGCTTGAGGCTCATTCTTCCATGAAGTTCCAAACACAGCCAGTGTCCTAACAGGAGGCTCTTTGCTGGGCTGTGGGGAACCACTTGGAGCAAGACACACTCTAGCCATTTACACATTACAGCATTCCATAGCAGGAAGTCGAATCTGATCAGGTGCACATGGACACCAAAGCTATGGCAAAACCATGTTGTTGGCAGAGTCGTTTTCTCAGCCTGGGTCCCCGAAGACCCCATGATAGAGACACTCCCCATGGGCAGTGGGGGACCCTGAAGGAGAAGTCATCCTCCTGAAGTGGATTTATAGTAGTTGACTGTGGGATTGTCATTTTGCAGTCACAAGTGTCCTCACTATCATAATGTAGAAAGTCATTCTTGATCTTGGACTAGAGAGATGGGGGTAGTGGAGAGATTTAAACTGTGTGCACACCTTGCCTGAGTCCCTCAGAAGGCTTCTGCGTCCCTTCTGTTTAAGACAAACAACTGACTGCATAGCACTTGTCTGCTCCATAAGCACTAAAAACTAGAAGGGAGGAGCTTCCTAGGAACATAAGCCCCAGCAAGGTCAGAGTGCCTTTCTGCCTTGGTTGGCCAGCTCATCTCCTTAGTCCGGTCTCCGCAAAACCGAGAGCCCAGGCCCCCTGATTCTGCAATACCCCAGGGCATCTGTAAGGTGTGGTCAACAGCTTCCCTTTGGCACTGTCGTTCTGTCATCACCATTTTACCTCGATGTATAAAGTTGAGGTGGGTTGAACGTACGAGAATGGTTTGATGACTTGGTTTACATATTGTGTTCATCTGTTAATCACAGAAAGATACAGAACATTTGTAGCTCCCCCTACCCCCTGTCAACAACCACTGCCCTGGCTTTTTTCACTCTAGATTGGTTTTGCCTATTTGAGAAACTTCATATTTAAAGGAATCATGGACTCTGTTTTCTTTTGTATGTAACATTTTTCATTTAGCATAATTTCTATGAGATTCATCCATGTTGTTGTATGTAGTAATAGTCCTATATTAAATATTTCATTGCTATGTAGTATTCCACTATATAAATAGGCTATAATTTATATATCTACTTATGTATTGATGGGTATTTCAGGTTTTTTACTAAGATGAAAGCATCTGTTAGCAAGTATAAGTTTTAAGTTTTATTGTGGTAAGGTACACATCACATAAAATCTAACATTTTCATCGTTCTATGTGTGCAACTCAGAAGGCTTAAATGTATTCAGCTCCTTGTAAAATTATCACCACTCTACACCTATGGGACTCCCCTAGTCTCCTTTTCCCCCAGTCTCTACTCTCTGACTTTAGGAACTTGACTGTTTTACATTATCTCATATGAGTGGAGTCATGCAGTATTTGTCTTTTTGTGAGTGAGTTAAGTCACTTAGCATATTGCCTTCAAAGTTAACCCATATTGTTGCATATGTCAAAATATCCTTTGTTTTTATGGGCTGTACGTGTGGGTAGAGCACACTTTTTCTTTACACTTGGGTCTGCTGATGGATATTTGTGTTGTTTCTGCCTTTTACCTATCCTGAGTCCTGCTGCTTTGAACATGGAAATACAAAAATCTGCAGTCCTGTCCTTCAGTTCTTTGGGACATACACCCCAAAGTGGTATTGCTGGGTCATGCAGTAATTCTATGTTTAGTTTTCGGAAAAATTGCAAAACGTCTCATATAGTGGCTGCCTCACTTTACATTCCCACCAATAATGTTCCTTGTCGTGGCCTGAAGGCCCCCAGTTGCTCCACTAGTCAGTGACTCCTAGTCCTTAGTGTTTATTTTGTTTGTTTTACAATAGTTACTCTAATGAGTGATGTTGAGCATCTTTTCATGTGCTTATTTAAATATCTTCTTTGGAAAATACCTTCTTTGGAAAAGTGTCTAATTCTTCTGGCCATTTTTCTTATTAAGATGTGATTGTGTTTTTTAAAAACAGAGACCAAGAAAGGGGGAGAGAGAAAAGAGGGAGAGAGACAGAGACAGACAGGGCTAAACCAGACCAAAGCAAGGAGCCAGGAATTCCATCCAGATCTCCCACATGGTGGGCAGGAACTCAAGTACTGCATCATTCACTGCCTCCAAGGCGCAGTGGCAGGAAGCTGGTTTGCAAGTGCAGAGTAGCCAGACCTCTCCCCAACACTCTGACATGGCAAGCAGACAAATCAAGTAGTGGCTTCACTTGCTGCACCTCTGGCCATTTTGAAATCAAATGGTTTGTGTTTTGCTACTATGTTGTAGGAGTTCTTTACGTATTCCATGGGTTGCCTTTCCACCCTATTGATTTTGTTCTTTGAGAAACAAAGCCTTTGATATCTATTTTGTATGTTGACGAAAATTCATCTATTTGTTTTCTTTTGTTGTCTGTGTATTTGGAATCATATCCAAGAAATCATCTAATCCAATGTTGTAAAGCTTTTGTTTTGTTTTCTTCTAAGTGGCTTATAGTTTTGGAATTTACATTTAGGTCATAATCCTCTTTGAATTAATGTTTGTCTATGATGTTAGATTTGGATCAACTTCATTCTTTTGTATGTAAATATCCAGTTTCCTCAGCACAGTTTGTTGAAAAGACTGTCTTTTTCCTATTGAGTAATCTTGGCACTCTTGCTAAAAAGCATTTGACCACGTAGGTATGTGAGAGCTTATCTCTAGGCATTCTGTTCTGTTCTACTGTATTCTATTTCTATTTTTATTTCTATTTCTATTCAATTCCATCAATCCTATGCTATGCTATGCTATGCTATGCTATGCATGTCTACTTTATGCCAGCGCCACACTATGACTCCGTAGTAAGGTTTGACATTAGGAAATGTGAGATCTCCCATGTTGTTCTTTTCCTAAATCACTTTAGTTATTCAAGTCCCTTGAAATTTCATATGAATTTTACAATACATTTTTCTACTTTTATAAAAAAATTCATTTTTTTCTTAATAGGGATTGCCTTGAATTTATTTGGACATGTTTTATTAAGTTTTCTAACCCAAGAATAGAATATATACAAAATGTGCTAAATATTTGTTCTTTCAGCAACATTTTATAGTTTTCTGTGTATTAGTTTTTTGCTTCCTTATCTTTATTCGAGTATTTCATTCTTTTTGATGCTAATATAAAAGATTTTAAATAAGTAAATAAATAAATAAATAAATTTCATTTATTTGAAGACAGACAGAAGGAGGTACAGAGAAAAAAAGAAAGCCTCCAACTGCTGGTTCACTCCTAACTATTTGCAACAGCTAGGGCTGGGCCACATTAAAGCTAGAAATCCAGAATCCGTCCAGATTGCCCAAGTGGCCCGAGTACTTGAACCATGCTCTGGCACTTTCCCAAACACCTTGGCAGAGCTGGATATAAAACAGAGCTGTCAGGCCTCCAACAGGCACTCTAATATGGGATGCCAGCATCACAGGGGACAGCTTCATGTGCTGTGCTACAACATCAGCCCTTAGAACGGTTCTCTTAATTTCCTTTGTTCACTGTTCAGCTGTTTTAAGTATGTAGAAATGCTACTGATTTTTATGTGTTGATTTTGAATCCTGAGACTTTGTGGAATTGGCTTATTTTTTAATTATTAAAATTTTTTGATGATTTTTACATGGTGATTAGGATGCAAAGGATCAAGGGCTACAGGAAGGTGGGTGCGACCATTATTTCCACATTCTTTGTTTTTCCTTCTTGTATCTGGGGGAAGGGAAGAGTTAAGGGGAGAAGCCACACCCATCCTCCCCAACACCTCCATGCCCGATGCCATCCCATGGTTCCCGATGTGGGGCATACTCCAAGGTTCCTACTCAAGAGATTTTGATAGTTTAGCAGTTCTGAATTACTACCAATCCCACCACTCCAACTGCAATAAAATCTCTCCAGAATCCACTGATTGGCATAGTCCATCATAGAGTCTCTGTTTGCCCAGGTATTCACTGCCAACACTTGGCTGGGGTAGTTGATCAATCTGTTCTGTCCTTCTGTCCTCTGAGCTCTGTTAGGGTACCAGCCATCCTCTGCAGGCTCCAATGGACTACCCTATCGTCCATGTGCACCTGGATATGCTGTCCACTGCTCTGTCTAAGTCATTGAAGAGTCTCAGCTCTGATACATGTACCAATGGGTGTTGCAGTCCAGCCTGATACATGGTTGGGGTTCTGAGTCCAGTGATTCAGTTGGGGGGATCCCCAAAGAAACATCATCTGAGATGATCCCAGACCTGATTCTTGTGTGTGCTTGCCAATACAGGATCCAGCACAGTCTGTCACCCCAATCAGCTTATGCACATGCTGGTGATTGCAATTGCTGGGTCAGTTCTGTCTCCAGCCCTGTGTTCTGCACAAACCAATGGGTGTTGCAGTCCAGCCTGATCCTGCCCACCACACCCTCACACAAACCACACTAGTGCTGGTGGGTACCATTCTGTCTAGCCATGCCTGCCCAGTCCTGGTTCTCATGCTCACCATCAGGGTGGCAATCCAGGGGGAGGAGCCCACTGTTTCCCTAATGGGCCCACTTCCAGATCTTTCACTCTTCAGGTGATTGTGCAGTTTAACTTGGCAGAATTTGGTCCCCATGCTAGCATCTGTCAGCTGATGCTACAGCAAAGCCCGACCAATTGACACACCTCTGGCTTATGCATACACCAGTAGGAATAGTCAACCAGCACAGCTTTCCCAATCCAGCTCACATGAGGCCAGCAGGTGCTGTAGCCCTATTCAGCCTCATCTACTCCAATCCCAGCTCTCATGCTTATTAGTGGGAGTGGTGGTCCAGCAGAGAGAACCCCTCGCAGCCCCCTGTTGGGTTCACCCCCTCCCCACCCAGGTCTCACATGTGCTGGTTGGGCACTGCAGCCCAATCTGACATGGCCTACCTCATCTTGGCATTTGACTGTGGTTGCTGTAGCCTGGCCAGGCCCAGCCCACCCTCCAATTCCAGCTCATACTGGTGGGGGCAGAATTGGCTTATTCTAAATGTTTCTTTGTATATGTCTGGAATCTTTGATATTTTAAAAATATCATGTCACCTTTGAACAGAAATGATTTGACTTCTTATGAACTTGAAGTCTTGTTTCTCTTGCTTGGCTAGTCACATGGCTAGGACCTTGGTACTTGTTAAACAGAAGTGCTGAGAGCAGGTAATTTTTTGTCTTGTTCCAAGTTTTCGGTTTTGATCTTAGGCTTTTGGTCTTTCACCACTGAATATGATGTTAACTATAGACTTTTCTATAGATGGTTATCATTTATTATGTTGTTTGTGGTTCTCTGTTCTTAACCTGTTGAATGTTTTTATTAAGACATAATATTGACTATCGTCAAACGCTCTTTCTACATTTATTGGGAAGATCTTGTGGACTTTTCCCCTTCATTCTGTCATATGATACTATATTGATTTTCATATGTTGAACCATCTTTACATGCAAAAACTCTCCCTCGTGGTCCTGGTGTATAATCCTCTTACAAAGCTGTTGAGTTCTGTCCACTGGTATTCTGTTTAGGGCTTTTTGATTCAATATTTATAAGGGATATTGATTTGTAGTGTTCTGGTGGTAAATTTGGTTGCATGTTAGTGCTGCCCTCATAGTATGAATTTGGGAGTGTTCCTTTTTCTATATTTTTGGAAGATTGTGAGAAGCATTGGTGAAATTCTTGTATGTCTTGCGTGAATATAAACACTTCTGTTGAGATAGTCCCAGGATTAGAACTTCAGAAGGTAGATGTGTCTCTTACTTTAGAAGATGCTTCCAGGGCCTGGCATGGTAGCCTAGTGGCTAAAGTCCTCGCCTTGCACGCTACGCGCTAGGATCCCATATGGGCACTGGTTCTAATCCCGGTAGCCCCACTTCCCATCCAGCTTCCTGCTGTGGCCTGAGAAAGCAGTAAAGGATTGCTCAAAGCCTTGGGACCCTGCACCCCCATGTGGGAGAACTGGAAGAGGCTCCTGGCTCCTGGCTTCGGATCACCTCAGCTCTGGCTGTGGTGGTCACCTGGGGAGTGAATCATCAGACAGAAAATCTTCCTCTCTGTCTCTCCTCCTCTCTACATATATCTGACTTTGCAATAAAAATAAATCTTTAAAAATTATTTATTCTTTATCTTTTCTATGACAATTTGTTTTTGTATTCTGAATAGAAAATATTTGTTCAGTAAAAGTAGATAAATGTCTTGATTGTGGCTTGCCTTTCTATGTTCTTAGTGGTAACTGATGGTGAACAGAAGTACTTACTTCTAATAAAGGTTATCAGTGTTTTGCTTTTATAGTTAGTGTTTCAACATGTCCTATTAAGAAATTTTTCCTACTTCAAGGTTAGAAGATGTTATTTTTATGCAAGGCAACACTTTGGCTGGGATTTTTGTGTATATTGTGAGGAAGGAGTCAGTGTTCTATTTTGGGATGAATTTCCGATGACTGTAGTGCTGTTTGTTGAAAATGTCATTCTTTACTCACTGAATTCAAGTGGCACCTTTGTCATACGTTGGCAGATCACAGAAATGGAGTTTTGTGTCTGGACTATCGTGAAATATTGCCCTTATTTATTTTTCTTGAGGGGGTAACATCACATTTTGATTACTGAACTTGTTTTTAAAGATTTGTTTATTTTTATTGGAAAGGCAGATATACAGAGAGAAAGAGATACAGAGAGAAAGATCTTCCATCCACTGTTTCATTCCCCACATGGCCGCAACGGTCGATGCTGAGCCGAACTGAACCCAGGAGATTCTTCCAGGTCTCCCGCATGGGTGCAGGTTTCCAAGGCCGTGGGTCATCCTCCACTGCTTTACCAGGTCACAAGCAGGGAGATGGATGGGAAGTGGAGCAGCCAGGATTAGAACTGGCACTTATATCGGATCCTGGCAAGTGTACAAGGCAAGTACTTTATCCTCTAGGGTACTGTGCCGGGCCCTACTGCACCTTTTGAAATTGAGGTTATCTGGTATCGTAAGACCGCTTATTCTTCTTTGGGATTGTTTTGGTTCCTGTGCATTCTTAACATTTCCATGCAGATTTTAAAATCAGCTTGTGAATTTTCACATATATAGGGAAAAAAAAAAAACCCTAGCATTTTGGACTGAGATTTTTCTTAACTCTACAATAATTTTAGGAAACACTAACATCTTAGCAATATCATGTTTCTCATTTCTACACATGGTATTGGAGTTCTGTCTAGCCAGATCATTCTTAGGTTTTGCAGAAGTGCTTTGTAAATGTTAGTGTACAGAGTTCATGAATTTTTCTTTAGCTCTATTCCTAGGTAAAGATGTCAGTGCAAATAGAAATAGTATTTTTTTCAAATTGTTCATTATAAGTAGAAGAAAACATGATTACTACAGACGGTATATATTCAACTACTTTGCTAAACCTACTGCCCATGAGTTTTCATTTTTAAATATCCTATGAACATAAGCATGTCACCCAAGAATAATGAAGATTTTGGTTTCATTTTTGGTTTCTTTTGGTCCTCATCGTATTCTGTGTATTTCCATTTCCTTCCTGTGCCTTAGTGCACCTGCTGGTACCTACAGGGCCATGCTGAGGTGGAGTGGCAATGCAGGACTTGCTTTGTCCCTAACCTCAGTGAGGGAAAGCACTCATTATCCTATTGAGAAAACTCCTTGCTACATCTGATTTGCTGAGTGGTTTTTCTTGAATGGGTGTGTATTATTAACAAACACACTTTCTGAATCTTTTTTTCACTTGCCGTGTTGTTTCTCTCATTTAGTCTCAGTGTTGTGAATTACATTGACTGAGTTCTAGATGCTTAACCAGTCAAGCACTCCTGAAATTCCATCCAGGTCTCCCATGTGGGTAGCTGTCTGCACGGCCTCCCAGGGTACCCAGTAGCAGGCTGTTGGACTCTGAAGCAGAGCAGGCACTCAGCCCTCCCTACTCTGAGATGGCATGTGAGCATCCCAAGCAGCGTCTCAGCTGCCACACCAAAAGATGCAGTTCCTGCTAATGAAACACACGAGGCTCTGCTGTCATCCCATTGTCTTCTGGGTTCCAAATGTGTCTATTGGAAAGCTAATCACCAAATGTACTTTTACTCCTTCAAAGGCAATATTTCTTTTCTGTGGCTACTTTTAAGGACTTTTTTTTGGTCTGGTTTTCAATGATTTGATAAGGATGTGCAATATATAGGTATGGCACTGTATTTTTCTTATATTATTGTCACCACTGAGCTCTGCATCTGTGCTGTTATCAAATTTTTCCAATTCTTCATCATTATCTCTTTAAATATTTTTTTCTACCTCATTTTCTATCTCATTTCCTTCTAAAACTACAGTTATATGATCATTAGGTCTTTTAGTTGTACCTCATGTTTCTTGTGTTTTGCTCTCATTTGCTCATTTTTCTTACTCTGTACTCCAGTTTGGTATTTTTAATAGTTTACCTTTCAGTTCTCAATACTCATTTTCAATCTTGTCCAGTCTATTAAGCCCATCGAAGTGATCTTAATTTCACTTACTGTATTCTTCTATGATAGATGGTCTGTTTGTTGCTACTGATTTGCTTTTTGTAGTTTCTGAGTCTTGGTTGTTGTTTAAAGTCTGTTTTGTTTATCATTCCCTATATTTTGACCATCTCTTTCTCCATCTCCTTGAACATATTAACATGGTTATTTTTAAGTTCCTTCTTGACAACTCTAATCATTTCTGGGTCTGTTTCTATGATCCATGTAGGTTTAAAAATTTTTCTTAGTCTTGTTTTTAGTAGCATCTCACAGGATTTGATCCGAAGCTGGGCGTTATGCAGATTGAAGTCTTTGGGTGCGTGTGGTTGACATCCTCTCATGAGGGTTTTGTCTTAGCAGGCAGGCAGAGAACCCACAGACTTGCTTGTTCCTGTCAAGCCTTGGTTATGTCTGATCTGTTTCAGTTTTGTCCACACAACTAGGGTGTGATCTTCAGTCCTGAGACATGCACTTCATGGAATTCCTGTGTGTTTCCAAGTTCCCTCTACAATGACCCAGCTTGGATACCAACCCAAACCAATCAGGGATTGGCTCTTTAGCCTCTCAGTGGCTGTTTTTCCTCAAGTTCTGTTTCTCACTCCACATGTGCAGCTTAGGAATGGGCTCAGGACTCAAAAGGCATTGAGTACAGTGTTCATGTCTCCTGCTGTGTGGTCCTCTGCTCTGGCACCCTGATTCTTTCTTCAATCCCCTCAGCTCGCTAAATTCCCACTCCTTGCTTGCATTCTATTTCCTTGGATAGCAGCTTGAAAAGCTCTTCAGGAAAAAAGTTCAAGTGAATGTGGAGCTGCCTCTGCTTTTTTTCTTTCCCCCTAAAGGTTTGTCTCGGATCCAGACCTGTCTCCACCAATGGCTGTCAAAAACTTTCAAATGCTTATTTACACTTCTTTTTTTTAAAAAAGGATTTTATTTATTTTTAATGGAAATCCAGATATACAGAGAGGAGAAGAGACAGAGAGGAAGATCTTCTGTCTGATGGTTCACTCCCCAAGTGGCCACAACAACCAGAGCAGAGCCAGTCCGAAGCCAGGAGCCCAGAGCCTCTTCTGGGTCTCCCACGCAGGTGCAGGGTCCCAAGGCTTTGGGCAACCCCCTACCACTTTGTTAGGCCACAAGCAGGGAGCTGGATGGGAAGTTGAGCAACTTGAATTTAGAGTTGTTCTCTTTTCTCTGCGGTGGGTCCCTGGCTCTCAAGGAGGGAAGTTAAGGCAAACACCTGAATATTAGCAATACAAGACCATGCGTGTTCAGTTTCATTCAAATAATGCATGGTATTCTTAATACCTTACTGCATCAAATGTGGTGCACCACTCCAGCCATGGGAGACGCCACAGGGTGGGAGGAGGAGTGGTGGGGGCATCTTGAAGGAGGTGACATGGGGTCCATGTGGCTCCCGCAGAGGTGGTAACAGGGATAGGGAGAGAAAGCCACAGGCTGGCTTGTAGCTCAGAGAGTTGTTCTACATGGATGTGAACAAAGAGACTGAGGAATGATGGGAATGTGGAGGGGCTTGGATTCCAAGGAGAGCTTAGACTTTAGTGGCTAGTGCACCTCCTTCAACAAACCTGATTGGAAGAGTGACAGGTCAAAGTACCGCTTGCTGGGCTACTGTGGGAGTTTTTGTGTGCCTGGTTTGGGGCCGGGAAGACACTTCATCCGGGTTGGAGGAATGAAGCTGTAGATGAGGCTGGCATGAAAGCAATAGAGGAAAGACACTGACTGCTGGGGAAAGGGAGAAGGCATCTGGAGAACAGGAACCTCGTGGGATTCCTGTTTCCTTCCCTGGGGAACAGAGCAAGCCCCACGGACCCTAGAGCTGCCCCAGTCCTTTAGCCTTAAAAGTAACCATTTTCTTCATATTGAAGTCAAATTGTTCTGCCTCCTTCCTAGATTCTGGACAGGGTGTCAAGTTTTCTCTTTCTCTCCACAAATGATCAGACAGTGAGTGTGTGAGAGTGTGAATGAGTGTGTAACTGTGTGTTTGAGAGAGAGTGTGTGTGTGTGAGTGTGTGGTGGATGCATGGGACAGGGTTCTCTCTTTCCCAGGGCTACCCCCACCGCCTACCATGTTCTGGTCCCCCTGTCCTCTCACAGTTCATGACCATGACTGTTTTCCTGACTTCCTGTTTCCTGAGCACACACTCCTTTCCTTGCCCTTGTCCTTGCTCCTTCCCAGCTCAGTGTGGCCATGGCCATCTGATGATGATGGACGACATGGACTGTACAGGGTAGGGGAGCCTGTGGATCCAATGACAGTGTGACTTGGAGTTTCAGAGGGTCACAGAGTGTGATTCACCATTATCATAGCAACCCAGCCTCACATTTTGGGGATGTAGACGTGAAACTTACTTCTCTCATTGTACTTTGTTTACTGAGTGTGTCTTAGTTTTTTTTTTTTTTTTTTTATTCAATTTACGGTCTTGTAACTTCATAAAAGAAGCTCCAGAGAAGAGGAAATGTAGTTAAACCTTATTGGTAATTACGTATTTTCTTATATAATTGTATATAGTATATATATGTATGTATACAGAACATGAGAGGGGCTGTGTGGTTTTATTTACCACAGAGAGGGCTGTGGTTTTCTCTGAAGGGGAGCCCAGGGTGGTGAGGACCTGTTCTATCACAGTGTTGCCCATAACAGTGCCGACAGCCAGGCAGATTCAGACAGCACCCGGAGCGGTGGTGAGGACTGGGTTGCAGGACTGGGTTCCAAGCTGCCTTAGCTGACCCTCAGGGGGTGTCTGCTGCAGTGTGAGCCCTGGCTGGGCTCTTGGGGGCAGCTGTCCCCTGCATTGATCTTGTGATGTTAGATTTTGCTCTGGCATCTCCACTTGCTCACCACCATGTCTACCATGTCACCATGTGCTACCCTTCCTCCCGCTGGCCAGCTGTCCTGCCTCTCCATTCACCTGCTGAAAATGAGGTCCTTCTCACATGCATCCCAGAGCCTCCACTTGGTCACTCCAGGGCACCACAGACCCACGCCTGACTGCTCAGTTACATACAAAGGGGTGTCAAGAATGAGAAGAACACAAAATGGAATTCAAGTCTTTGCACCAAGATATTGGCACAATTTAAACATTTTAAGTATTAGGAACCTGTCCATACATGGCATTGTCCATGTACATTGTGAAGACTGCCTCATATGTGGGTATTAGGGAATCAAAATAAATGATAGCGTTATACAATATTATGAGTATTTATAATTGGCTTCCAGATTTGGGCAGTTCCAGACTTTTAGCAGATTGTTCCTTTTCTTGATTTGTTTGAATTTAATTCAAATATTTTTGGAGAGCTAACACATTTATGTGGTTCAAAAATCGAAGGATTATAAAATAGACTCCTGGAGGGATAGGGTATTTAACCTGGTTGTTGAGACAAGGCATCCTTGATAAACCCTGGAGCATTTCAAATCAGTAGGACATAGAGAGCAACCTTTATGTTCTTATTTTGGTGTGGGTCTCTTTTTGTAGCTGTGTAGTGTTCCAGTGAGAGCTTGTATCATGATTGAGGAAACTGAAGAGATATCTGGGCTGCTTGCTATCACAGACAAGCTGCAACAAGCAATTTGCACACGTGTCCTGTTGTGTATGTCCAAGGGTAGCTGGGCAAACCTCGGACACAAGGTTGCTGGCTAGGAGGTGTATAAATTGGAGTAAATTGTGTCACGACGCTCCCTGTGAGAAGGGATAGGTAGGCAGACGCCTGCTTTTCACAGCTGTGCAACAGAGGCCTGTGGTCTAGGCTTGGGCTTTTCCAATCTCTAGGTGAGAAATGTACCTTAGTATAGTTTCTGTTTTTGCTGTTAGAGACCCATGTTTTTACCTTTCAGGAATATTCCCCCATCAGCTGCATGTCGTGTGTCCTGCCTGTTTTCTGATTTGGTGCCTGCTTGTGTTCCTCCTGGTTTTAGGAAAGCTCTTTTCTCCAGTGGATCAGGGAGAGGGAGGAGGGGATGGACAGGAGCATTATCTTACAGTTTTCCCAAGAAAGTCATCTCATAATTAGGGGGATTCTCTTGATGTCCCAAATAGAAAGGTTAGTTTAGTTTTTTTTTTTAATGTGGTAAAGTGCACCCATGTTTTTCTTTTGTGGATTTTGGGTTTAGTATCCGAGTTGGGCCCTTTTCTACTGTAAGGGTGTGAAGGAATACACCCTAAGCAGAGATGAAGCAGGTGTGGAGGCCCTGGAGGCAGCACAGCCAACACCACTGTTTTGTTTGGGCCTTCGTCCTGTTCCCACAGGGAGGAAGGCTGGCTGCCAGCAGCTGGTGCCCACTGCCAAAGACCTGGGTACCAGGCACCCTAATCATCAGCTGGTGCCCTTCTCAGGGGCTGAGGGGTAGATGTGGGTGAGGTGATATGTTTGGCAGCCACATGTTCCCAACAGGTGAGCTCTTGCCAGGTGCAGCCAGCTCAGCATAATAAAAGGAAATAGAATTAGAAGTTTGAACTGAAACTCAAGACCCACATGAACAAAGATTTCCTGGGATTTGAAGAGAAATAATGAATTTAGAGACATTCTCCCTCCAAACTCCATCAAACTGGCTCAAACCAGGAAATATTGTAGAATAGACTTCCAAATATGATAAATTCAGTCAACATAGAGGCAGAAAAGAAGTGATCAGCCATGTAATACACAAGGAACGTCAAATAAATTCATGGCAAAATGGAATTAAGAGATAAGTTTATTTCAGTGTAAAAGTATTTGAAGCCTATACATAATTTTCTTCCTAATATACATTTTCCACAAACTGCATTGTGTGTTCTCTAAAATCTTCAACCCAGAGCTGCAGGTTTGAAGAGAGTATGGAGCCTGTAAGTGTGTGGGGACGGGGAGGTTTGGGTTGCTGTCTGCCTCCTCACTAACTGTGAGATCTCAAACAACCTGCTTCGTTTCTCTGAGCCTCAGCTGCTTCCTCCACAAGAGGGGATGACACTGGTAATTAGGCCGGTGCCTGTGAAGGACTTCGCTCTTCAGGCTCTGAAGTGGCTGTGCCACAGGCGTCACCTGGCTCCCTTCTAGGGTAGCCGTGGAAATGAAATGCAATAACATGAGGTAAAGAACTTGGCCCAAGTTACCTTCCTCAGTGATCTTATTGTTTTGTAGATTGACTGAGGTCAGGTAGCAAATCTCAGCATTGACGTGGGATTATTTTAATCATGTCTTGCTTCCTCTGGGAGAGACGGAGGTCAGCAAAGGCTGTGCCTGGCAGAGTGACAACCCAGATGAGCAGATGGTTCAGTTTCCAGGCACTGCTGCGGGCCAAATGTGTGTGTCCCCCTGTCCAAGCTTGCATGCTGTAACATGGCTGTAGCTGGGGGTGGCCACTCTGGAAGGCCGTGACATCACGAGGGTGGAGCCCTCATGAGCAGTATGAGCCCCGGAGAGCTTTCTCACCCCTCTGGAGTGAAGGGACACTGTTTGTGAGCCAGGAAGCGGGACTTTGTCAGACTCTGTATGAGCTGGCTCATTGATGTGAACGTCCCAGCCTCTAGAACCATGTGAGCAAGAAGTATCTGCTGCTTCTAGGCCACCCCACCCCGGCCCCACCCCTTGCCCATGGCCTTTTGTTGTAGTAGCCTAAGCAATGTAAAGCAATCAGCAAGCAGTGTTGTGGAAGCAGAGTGGAGAACCCTGTCCCAAATGCAGAATTGCCCAGTCTAGCCCCATGCACGGGTAGCAGACCCAGGTGTTCGGTGCCTCTAGAGGACTAAGGACTATGACACTCACAGGAACCCCTTACAGGGTCCTCGCACCAAGACCAGTTCCTTTAATCTCTACTGTGGCCCTAAGTGTTTGGAACTGCCAGCCCTATATTACAGGTGGGGAAACCAAGTTTACCCAGCTAGAAAACTGTAAAGCCAAGATCCAAGCCTGGAGATGTGGCCGAGTTTCTGTTGGGAGATAAATACTGGGGAGAGATGAGGCGGAGATGCCCTCACAGGGGACCAAACTGAGAGGCCTGAGGTGGCAGGGAGATGTTTCAGAAACAAACAAACAAACTTCTGCCATGTGCCATTGGCAGGTTCAGCAGGGTTAGCATCAGTGGGGGGGCCACTCCTGGCACCTCGCTGGCCTTCCCAGACTGCATCTTGTTTGGTGGGAGGCACATTTGGCAGTGCCAGTTCCTGATGTCTCCACCAGTGGGGGCTGAAATGGACTCGGCTGTCCTCCATGCCCAGATGGCACCTGCTCCTCCCTTAGATCCCAAGGTCACACTCACAGGCTGCATCTGGTCATATCGCGGCATCTGCTACCTCTTCAGCACTTGCCCGGGACTTACACTTAATTTGCTAAGACTTGGATTCTGAGCCTAAGAGAGCAGAGAGATGGCATTTGTTTTTTCTCACCGATTTTTAGCACCTAGCTTGGGGCTCGGGATGTAGGAGATGCTCAGTAGACATTTGATGAATGAGCAAATAGCCAGCACTTCAAGAGTAATAAGAGATTCAGGATGGGGTGTGCTCCACCTTTGCCTCTGCTATATTTTCAGACCTGGGTTCAAAGTCACTAGTTGGTCGAATGAGGGAGCCTGAGAGGAGAAGGCACCTGTTTTCTGAGTGATGATCTATGTTGGTTTCAGGGTAAGCCAACTGTCATCTAAATGCTGTCAGTAGATACTGCATTGCTGAGCACTAAATAACATCCTGTCTTTGCTCCCTCAACTGCATGGCTGCAAAACATCTAACCTTGCCAAAGCTTGGCTTCCTGGATTCTGAATTGTCCCCAGCACTCCTGGAAGGGCTAAAATAAGATAGTATGTTTGATATGCAGCACCTGGCATAAATACTCAGCGCACAAAAACTATTACACAGAGATGATTATAGTTAACCTTCAAAAACAATCTCATGACAGGAGTTGCAATAACCTTTTTACATGTTATAAGTTAAGGGTCCTCAGGTTTTGGAGGAATCAAAAGATCACTCAAGAGCCTGGTGCGGTGGCTCAATTGGCTAATCTTGCCCTTACCAGTGCCAGGATCCCATATGGGAATTGGTTTGTGTTCTGGCTACTCTGCTTCCCATCCAGCTTCCTGCTTGTGGCCTGGGAAAGCAATAGAGGATGTCCCAAAGTCTTGGGACCCTGCACCCACATGAGAGATCAGAAAGAAGTTCCTGGCTCCTGACTATGGATCAGCTCAGTTCTGGCTATTGTGGCCATTTGTGGAGTGAACCAGTGGATGGGAAATCTTTCTTTCTGTCTCTCCTTCTCTCTATAAATCTACCTTTCCAATAATAAATAAATAAATCTAGAAAAAAAGTCTCAAATTCCTACCCAGAGTCAGAGGCAAAGCTGAGATCCCAACTCAAGATCACCTGGCAGTTCTCTTCCCATTTGTTGGTGTTAGAAATGAGCCAGAATGAAGATTCACTGAGAGGAAAAGCTGACTAAGAAGCAGCAAGTACTGGCAAGGAGGGAGAGGCTGTGATGGGTGCCAGCATGGGGGCCTTGCTCCTGTTGAAGGCCTTCTCTTTCACTGTCTTCCTGTGTCCTGTCCTTGGAACGCTGAAGCAGTGGCAGCTGGTAAGCCAGGATGTCGTGTTTCAGATGTCTGATGCATGACAGAGTGGCAGAAAGTGGCTGGAGGCAGGTGAGAGAAGTAAACAGGAGTTCCCTCTGCCCAAAGGGGTTTGGATTTCCAGATTTGGATTTTCTGTGCATTTTTTTTCAGGTTTTTTAAAGCATGGGTTGCTTTTGCAAATAATGCAATGACCAAGGCCGCCTCCCATGTGGCATGTGATATTCCCTGGTGTGTGGAGGGGCCTGGCACTGTGATTATCTTCTCTAGGGGAAGCTGTGTTGCGGGAGAAGGTCACTGCTATCACAGGAGACCTCTGCTGAAGGGAAGGGCTCCAAAGGCCTCGGCCAGAGGCTGATGCTTGTCTCCCTACGGCATCATGAGGCAACCCTGATTAGCATCCTCAGAAATGGATTTGAAAAGCAGAGTTATAGAGAGAGGAGAGGCAGAAAGAGAGGAAAAGATGGTCCATCTCTCACTGGTTCACTCCCCAAATGGCTGCAATGGCCAAAGCTGGACCAATCGAAAGAAGCCAGGAGTTTGGAGCTTCTGTCAGGTCTCCCCTGTGGGTGGAAGTGCCCAAGGACACAAGCCATCCTCTGCTGCTTTCCTAGGCCATTAGCAGGAAGCTGGGTGGGAAAGGAAGCAGCCAGACTTGAACCTGCACCCATATGGAATGCTGGCATCATAGACGGAAGCTTAACTTACAATGCTAAGCATCGGCCTCATTAACAGACATTTTTGTCAGAATTATACAAATATTGATACCTTTCCATTAAGAACATATTTTCTGGATTCAACTATACTGAGCTGATTTACTTTAAGAAACTTTCTATAATATATATATATTTGTATCCCATTTTCATTTTACTTAGGCTGTTCTCATGGGTTCCAGTTTCTTTCCATATAAAATGTATACTGTAGACTGAGTTCATTGATCTTTGTCATTTGTTCATATTAAATTTTACTGATTATAGGTTTTGACATTGGTTAATTTTGTTTTGAGACTGTTTTAACAGTCACCTTGGGTAAAAATTCATATATTTATTTTTTTACTGTGATTAATTTTTATGATTAATTTTCACTGTAAATTAGAATTAGATATTTCTCAGTTAATCCATGATAGAATTACGTATTATTCCTATAAGGTATGCAAATATTAATCTGTTGTTCAGATTTTACCGAGAAGAGGTTGGTCAGCCAGATATTCATGAAGCAAATCTGGCCCAATACTGTCCCCAGAAAGCTCTATGCCAAGAATCACCTTTACAGATGACTGTGGCAATCTATTTGATGAATATCAATTCATTAATAAACACCAATGAATATTTATTGAATTATACTTAACAAAATTGTTATGTATCTCCACCAAAGGAATTTAGTATTTTCATTAATAGATATGCATTAGAAAAGTTATAGGAGCTTCATTTGGGTCTTCCACGTGAGTGCTGGGGCCCAGTACTTGGGCCACCTTATGTTTCTTTTTCCAGGTCATTAGCAGGTTGCTGGATCTGAAGTGGAGTAGTCAGGAAATGAACCTGTACCCATATATGGGATGCCAATGTTGTGGGCGGTGGCTTTACCTGCTATAACACAATGCTGGTCCCTGTCCTGTGAATTCTACATAATATTCTTGGTTTTGTCTCTAGACCTGCAAACTTTAAAATATTTTCTTTCTGCCCCTTTATCAAAAAAAGGGGGGGGTGGTACTAAGCTCTACTCTATTGTGTTGCTAACCTAAACACTCACCCTCTACCTTGCACTCATTGTATTCCTTTGGGCTTATAAAGGGCAAGTGGTGTGTCAAATCTCTACAAGGAAACAACATAGACTGGGTGAGTTACAAAAAACAAAAATCTATTTTCACATTTCTGGAGTCTGGGAAGGTACAAGATCAAGACACTGGAAGATTCAGGGTATGGCGAGGACTCGCTTCCTGTGTGAGCATGGCACAGGAAGGAGTTCTTCCAAGTGCACTAACCCCACTCAAACAGGCTCTTTCCTGACTTGCCCACTTTCCAAAGGCCCTCCAGAAACCATCAGAGCAGAAACGTTCAGTCCATTAGCTTCCACAAGAGGAAGCCTGTGATATTTGTCTCTGTGGGTCTGGATTCTTACATTTAGAATGATGATCTCCAATTGCATCCATTTTGTTGGCAAATGTCAGGATTCCATTCTTTTTATAGCTAAGTAGTATTCCATGGTGTATATATACCACTTTTTTTAAAGTCATTGGTCAGTGGACATCTAAATTGATTCCACGTCTTTGTTGTGAGTTGAGCTCCTATAAATCTGGGGGTGCAGGTGGCTCTTTCAGATGCTGGTTTCACTTGCTTTGGAATACTCCCAGAAGTGGGATAGTTAGGTCCAGGGGTAGATGCATTTTTAGTTTTCTGAGGAATTGCCACTGTTTTCCATAGTGGCTGAAGACAGAGTCCTTTAAAAGTTAGAGGAGCTGAGAAGACTTTTTTCTCTACGTTTCTTACTGAAGGTAGCTCCTTTTTGTTTCCTTCAACAGATGAGGAAAAAGAAAATAATAGAGCATCCAAGCCCCACTCCACTCCTGCGACTCTACAATGGTGAGTTTCCATTTGTCACAAGTTCCCCCTCACTGGGATGTTCACATCTTTCTACCTCAAGTCTATGATATCACTTCAGTGTGTTCATATGGCCACCCCAGTGCTACTGCACCCCGCCCCCAGCTTTTTTATAAAAACAGACAAACAAAAAATTGTTAGTTATTTGCAAGGCAGAGTTAAAGAGAGAAAGATATCTTCCATCTGTTGATTCACTCCCCAAATGGCTACAACAGCCAGGCCTGGGCTGGGTTGAAACCAAGAGCCATGGAGCTCCTTCTAGGTCTCCCATACGGGTGACAGAGGCCCAAGCACCTGGGTCACCTTCCACTGCTTTTCCAGACACACATTAGCAGGCAGCTGAATTGGAATGGAGCAGCCAGGACTTGAACCAGCACCCATATGGGATGATGGTATTGCAGGCAGCTATTTAACCTGAGGCACCATGACATCAGATCCCATCTTTTTTTTTCAAGACTTATTTTATTTATTTAAAAGACAAATGTGGCAAGAAACAGGGAGAGACAAGTTCACTTTGTTAAGATAACTTGATATCCAGTAACCACAGGAAATCTGCTTAATGTGTAGGCAACTGCCAAAGGCTCAACTTAGGATGAAGCTGGACATTCGAATTTTTACATCTTTTTTTGGTAAATCATTATCAAAAGAAAATCTGGCAAAGATTGGATTCCACATGGATGTCATGAGTTGATTTTAATAGAATCCATTATTATAACAACTAACAGTGTTGCAGTGAATTATAGAAACAGAAACCTAGTCCTCTTACCAATGGGTCCTTAGGGAATTAACAATTGATGACAACTGTTTACAGTTATTTGTACACTGATGGCATTAACCAGAAGAATGCAGTAGAGCGGTTTTCTCTTGAATACTTGGAACTCTTGGATTCCATCAAATATTTCGGGATGCATATATGACTTCACTCATGTTTGATTATCTACATACAAATTCTCCTCCACAAGCTTGTACATGGGTTATGCTGAGCTCTCTATGCCAGAGGATCTTAGTGGTCAAAGACTACTATTCCCATAGCAGTGAAGGAATTGAGTTGTGAAGAGGAGGGAACTAAGATTCCGAGCCAGCCCCCATGCACCTGGCGTGCGTGTTCCCCCTCCTCTCAGGTCTATGAAGTTGGGATTACAGTGACCATTTGGCAGGAGAGGAAAATCAAGTTGAGGCAGCTCCCTTGCTTGCTGGGTACACACACAGCTCTCAAGGGGCAGATAAAGGAGCCTGGCTTGGTCTCTTGGGCTCCCAAGCCCCTGCTTAGGAAGGAAAAGGAAAAGAGAAATGAGGAAGAATCGAGGAGAGAGAAATCAGGAAAGGAAGCAGATGGACCATAATGAGCAAATCACATTAGCGTGCCTGGCCTAATCCATCCTGAGGTGAGAGGACTGCAACCTGCGGACAAAGCTGGCTGGAACTCAGTCTTCTCTAACAGGAGCCTCAGCGACTGCTTGTTTTGCAATAAGGAAAGTGAAGGTTGTTTCAGGTTTGCAGCCTGTTCTCTTGCTCTCGTCATTTGCTTGTTGGTTGGTTGGTTGGTTGAGAGGGGGAAGGAATGTGTGTGTGTGTGTGTGTGTGTGTGTGTGTGTGTACACTGCTGCTTGCTCTACTTAAAAGTTTACTGAGCTCCCCAGATCAGCTCTCCCCCTGCACCCTTCCCTGATCATTATACCATACCAATTCTTATAGTGCCAGGTTAACTGAGGCATCCCTGGGAAGCACTGGGAGTAGGAGTTACTGGAAATGCAAGAACAAGATTGGATACACTCACTATGGTGGTCTGAACATATGCTTTTCCAAATAAAGCATGTGGAAGGAGCTGGAAGAGAAATGCCTCCTTTCCATGCATTTCTGACACCTGCTGACAGCAGTGAGGCTCTAGATGGTACAGTCTCTGAAGTGAAACTGCCTGGGGCTCACCTGGAACCTGAGGTGTCAGGAGTGTCCAACTCAGAGCACAGATGTGAGGCTGAGGGAGTTATTATGCATCAAGTGCTTCAACAATTTTGTTGCCAGCTGGGGGCTTATGATCTCAAGGACAGCCTGGAGAAGGACTTACTCACTTCCTACCAGAAGCACAGGCTACTTGCCCTTCAGCTGTGTCTAATTCTGTACAATCTGTTCTTCTAAATAAAGGGTTGCATAGGTCATTCCAGAAGACTCTTCATCCTCCAATTCACAAGGTCAGGCAGTTGAATTTTTTTCCTTTTAAGCAGATAACATATTTACCATCTATCATCAAGGTCAAATCAAATTTGAGAACTTTAAACTGGTAGTTGTATGAACTGGTAGTCGCACTGTTATCAAAGTTATTCAAAGAACACCAAATTAGCCTCCATGCCCATTGTATGTTTCACATGGAGTTTCAGTCATTAACCAAATTCAATTCAATGGAGTCCCTGCTATTTGTTAAGCCCTGTTATAGGCATCAGTGGATAAGACAAATCAAGAATAGGAGCAGAAGAGGAGGAAGAAATAAGTAACAATTTTAGAAAAACAGATGCTAAGTAAACATGGAGTGTATTAATTACTGGTGAGCACCCTGCATGGGGCTGGCTGCTAGGAAAGTGTCTCAGAGGCTGTGTCAGGGGCAGCAGTAAGGGAAGACTTCTCCGAGGAGGTGACATTTCAGTGGACAGACAAATGGATGACAAGTCATAACTGACAGCACGACCCTGGGAAAACCAAGGGCAGAGGAAACATTCCTGATGGAGGAAAAAGGTTTTCAAAAGCTCCACTGTTCTAAGTCAGTCTCCCCAGGCTAAGCAGAGACCTGCAGCCTGGTGACCTACGCTGGTGTGTATGGGAGGGTCCCCGTCTGGGGGAGGAAGGGAGGCTAGTGCAGGCAGAAGGGACGCTGAGGGAGGAGCATGTTACAGCAGGGGCTCCATCCAACCCCCCAGGGAACTCTGATGTCAGAATGAATGGTCAGAGGTGATTGAGGTCAAAGCCAAGCATCTGGGTCCTGAGGCCTTGTCCACCCTGGCACACAGGTTGTCCCTGGGATAGCTCTTCAAGTAGTGCCCCGAGAGCACATCTTGACATGTGTCCCCTTGCACACCTGAGGGAGGGCTTTGCCATATCAGTGTCAGAATTGGGTGCACATGGCTGGCATAGTGGTTAAATCAAGTCCCAGGTCCTGCTTCCAGCTAATGCACATCTTGGGAGGCAGCAGGTGATGGCCCAAGTTCTAGGGTGGCTGTCACTGATGTGGCAGATCAGGATTGAGTTCCAAGCTCCTGGCTCCAGCCTGGCACAGCCCTAGCTGCTGCAGGCATTTGAGGAGTGAACCAGCAGTTGAAAAATCTCTCTCTCTTTCTGCCTTTCAAATAAAATTAAAACAAATTGTAAAAGAAACAGAATTGCTGGGTATACACACTTAAGATATTAAGGTGATTGCAAAGCTGCCTACTTAGGTGGCTGTACGATTTTATGTCTTTTTACTCACTGTTCAAAATACTTTTTAAAAAGTGGGGAGGAACATAGCTCTACAATAAACATCTCACTCTCTGAGGGGCATGGATGTCCTTCAGCAGCGGGCAGCCCCTCAGCTCCAGGAGAGGACACTGGCCTCCCTGCCAAGGTGACAGCCGGTAGTCCTGGGCTTCCCTGGGATCCTTAGCTGGTTCTAGGCCTTTCTGCTTCTCCTCCATCCTGTTCCTTGCCACAATCTCCTCCCCATCACTGTAGAGACCATGCCCACTCTAAGAACAAATAACACAGCAGTCAAGCAGCCTAAAGTAATCAGGGCCACGTGATCTGGAGGCAGCTCCCAGCAGAAAACAGGCAAATATTGTCAAATGCCTCCTGCCAAACCCTTTCCAGCATCCTCGGTCACAAGAGTTAGTAAATCCCAACTCGCCGGGGATGGCGGGTGCTGCTGGAATCCCAGTTGCACAATAACCTCTATTCACACAGAAAATTTCAAAATGGAAAGCAGCCTGTTCTGCTATGCCGGCTCCTTGTGACCAGCTCCTGTCCCTCCGCAGACTGGGCTCCCTCACACATCCCTGCCACCTGCTTCCCAAGCTTCTCATGCACAGTCAAGGCCATGGCATTTCCCCTTTTGGCACCTAGAGGAAGAGGAAGAAAATTGATGCTCCAAGTGTCTCTTTCCTGGGAGTCCTTCTCCTTGCTTTCTTTTTTTTTTTAATTAAACATTGATTTTTTATTGCAAAGTCAGATAAACAGAGAGGAAGAGAGACAAAGAAGAATATCTTCTGTCCAATGATTCACTCCCCAAGTGACCACAACAGCTGGAGCTGAGCCAGTCTGAAGCCAGGAGCCAGGAACTTCTTCTGGGTCTCCCATGCAAGTGCAGGGTCCCAAGGCCATCCTTGACTGCTTTCCCAGGCCACAAGCAGGGAGCTGGATGGGAAGTGGGACTGCCGGGATTAAAACCGGCGCCCATATGGGATCCTGGCATGTTGAAGGCGAGGACTTTAGCAGTTAGGCTACCATGCTGGGTCCCTTCCTTCCTTTTGAAACAGGCAAATTTAAGCCTCACAGGTTTTCAAGCTCTCCATACTGTAGATTGTTGTGAAGTAAAGTTTCGTGACTTTCTTTCAAATATTTTATGGAGGAAGCCAGGCTAGACACTGTTCCTAAGGAGAACATGGGTGTTTTAGACCAGGTTATAACTTCTAGACCAGATCCACTGCATGGAACCCAGGCCTGAATCTCTGTACCTTTTTCTGAACTTGGTTCTTCGCTCAGTGATGATATAGTACAATATGCTTTCATAATGCAAGCAAGGCCACAAGGCTCCAAAAAGGGAGGCTGACCAGCTGTCCTCACATGTAGATGGAAAAAGGTAAATTAGCAGGGAAAGGGCACCTGTGTCTCCAAAAATGCATTTTTTATTGTGATACTAGTTTCTATTGAAAAAGCAAGAAAAAATATATTTTTTGCACCTCACCTGCATGTGTGAAATGATAAAAACCATTTGATAGACAAGTTTGCAATCCTTTTACTATTTTAAGTGTGCCCAGCTAGCAAGCTGTTTCTGTTTCTTGTACAGATGTGGTGCAACGCTCCCTCCAGGGGAATGCACAGGGCAGGCCTTGGTCGCAGCGGCGAGTTGAAGGGGAGATGAGTAGACATGTGAAAGAACTGGTAAAGGAAGATTTATTTAGAGGGCAGCTTCGGGTGGGCAATGATGCCTCAATCATTCCAGCAAACCTGGCATTCCCTGGTGTGTCTTGAATCTGTTGGTACGGCTGGCACTGTGCAAAGAATGAAACCACAGATTTCCTTTTGCTGTTCTAATGACTTCCTAGGGTGAGAACCCAGAACCCCTGAAACCTGTCCTCTTGCCCAGAACCCAACAGAAGCACTGGCAACAGCACAGAAGGTGTGGCATTGTGCTTCGGTCACTCCTAGTGTCTGCCTCGCCGCTCCTCCCACTAGACTGGAATAACAACTGAGCAGGTGGACTCCAGGACCTGGCTGAGCCTGAGGTTTTCTGGACAACCAGCCCACTCAGTTGTAGGACATATACAGGGACAGGATTTGGGTGCCTGGCTTACTGGTAACATGGAACCCTCATGAGAACTTACAGGGTGGGCGTGACTACATCCCCTGTATTTCAGGCTAGATGAGTGACTGAACTCAACAGAGGTTCACAGTCTCCCTCTAGCCAAAGTGGGAAATACCTGACTCCCAAACTGACCCTTAACCAGGGAGGGCACTGAACCAGCCAAGGGTCAACTGAACACACATCTCTGATCATCTTGTCTACCCAGCAGCAAATCACAGGTTTAACTGTCTGTGATTGTGTAATGAAATGGACTGGTTGTTGATCAGCCTTTTGTAAAATTCAACCTCAAGTTTAACCAGAGCTCATGAGAGCCAACTCCCACTCTTTTCTACTCATCTGTTGTCTGACAATGTTCTCTCCTTTTTTACCATCTTCCTTTCAGTCAAGTGTTGACTTCTTGTCATGTCTTCTTGTTCATGGCCATGGTCTACAGTGCTTGGTGCCAAGTAGGTGCTTAATAAACATATGCAAACTGACTAAACCATGGCTGTCCCTGGCACACAGAGTGGACACCTAAGAGAGACCACAACTAAGTTTCTAGTCAAAGCCTATGTTTTCTGAGCCAAGTGACTCTGTTCAGTTCCTTTGCCCCACTGGGCCTCCACTTCTTCCACATCATGGGTAGAATGGTAGTGAGATCAAATACAGTCATCTTTGGTGGTGAGTCAGCATTTGCAAATATGAATCAGATAAGTTAATAACCAAGTTCTTCCTTTAACCATCCACAACTTAATACAGAAACAACAACCGAGTCCCTTGATCTGTTTGAAAGCTGCCCCTCCTTCCTCTGGGCTTCCTTTTGCTTCCCCGCTGTCCCTCCATAGCATCCATGCATTCTGCTCAGGGTGCAGTGCTAGGATCTATGCTAACATCAGTGGGACTTTGGTGTGACCCCTGCCTCCAAAGGACTTCAATCTAAGATATAAAGTGTTGCCTGAGGATTCTGCAATATTATGTAATAATGCTGATGCTTACTCTTTATTAAGTATTCCGCACACACCAACTACCATGCCCAGACCCTTGTCTGGATAATGTAGCCACCTTGGGGGTGGGATACCATCAAGAAAAGTGAGTCAGAATTCAAGCAGTGTGCCCTGACTCTCCTACTTTAAGTTGCAGAGACAAGGTGTTGATTCAGGGGTCTCAGATTCCAACACCAGTGCTCTATTTTGCTGAATAGAGCTGCACAAATGTGTGAAGAGCTGTGGGCCTTCCCAGGAAATACTGAGAGCTGTACACACAGAAATGATGCCCGCTCTATCTAACTGACCTCATTTGGGGACAAAACCCAATACCTGGTATCCAGACAGGTGTAGCCCTCTCCACATTTGCAAATGAACAAGCACATTTGGCAGGGAAGAAAGGACCAAGCAGTGACCAACAGGTGGGTGGGGTGGGCACTTGGAAGAGAAATCGGAGTTGAGCCTTGCAAGGTGAAGCCTGGCTCTGGGGTCAGCCCCTTACTGGGAAGGCAGACATCAAGACATCCTTTAGATGAATGAGGGGTGGGCAAGATGTGCGTGAGGACTAGTTGGATGGAGAGAGTTTTGTGTCTGGGAGATTGGAGTGAGGGAGACCTGAAAAGTAGTCAGGGGTCGGAGAGTGGGAGCTTGGCCTGCCAAGGTTGGGATTCTGGACTTCTGTGGCGGAGCAAGGGGATCATTGGGGGCGTAGACAACTCTTTTGTCCTACTTGCTTAGGGAGGTAGATTTGGGGGGAGGTGGCTGTGTTTTTTCTGATCTCTGTAATAATTTGCTCTATTCAGTGAATTTTATAAATTCTGTTGTTTTATGGTTAAAAAGGAGAAAAAATGTTTTTTGCTCCAGACATGCTTGGGAGCATTTGAGAAGTAGACACCTTGTACTGACATCCAATGTGTTGATATCAGAAACCAAAGGTTTGCAAGAACAGAGGGAAGGTTACTGTATACTAAACCATTTGCACTTGACCCTGAAAGGCAGATATGAAGCTTCCTCTGTGTGCCCTGGGAGGCCCCACGCTTAAACCTGGTGAGGAAGTCTTCTCAAAAATGCACACCTCCGGTAATGACCTGTGTTAGATAGCAGGCCAAGTTCATTATCTCTTCATAATAAGATAGGCTCCATTCAAACATGAGCAAATTGTTAAGCAGAAGATAAGAAAATGGAGCAAGCAGGGAATCTCTGTGTGTGTGTGTGTGTGTGTGTGTGTGTGTGTGTGTGATCATTAAAAAAAAATCCAGGTATAATGGAGCATTGTTCACCCTGTCAGACTAATGATGTCTCTAAAAGAAAGGCGGGAAAGGGCAAATTTCATCAGGTATGAAGCGACATAATTAACCGCCTTTCGTCCCTGCCATGCCTTGGTCAGGGAAGCGGATGTTCCAATTAGCAAGTTCAGTACACATGCGGATCCTCTGGATGTTGTGGGGAGGTTTGAGGAGTGGTGTCATGAAGACGCTCCTGAGCAAGCTCATCAGGCATCAAAGGTGCCCTGCCACGCCAATTACATTGATCGATTCATTCACGGAGCCCATTAAAATTCTTCCTAGTCATAAGTCACCTGGATACATGGGTTCAGATGCTTCAGGGAAAGAAACAAAAACGTGGGCAGAACTGTACTTCCTTCCCCTGCTCTGGCCTCTGGTGGGTGACTGTTTAATGAGCTCTGCCTGTGTGAACTGTGACTGTCCCCCATCCAGTGCAAACAGTCTGCCACCGAAAGGGATGTAGCCTAACCAGGATCTTGTATTCTAACCTTGCTAACTTGGCAAGGTGTAGGGAGCAAAGTCACAGGGAAGGCCAATAACTGAAACACATGGCTTCACTGTAGCCATAGAAACACGAGACTTCAGAAACTGAGGAGTGCCGGAAGCCAGGAGCGTATCTGGAAGTCTACACTGCTTGACTCCATATTCTGGAGCTGTAGGTGTCTCCAGTCCCACTTGCCTCCCCTTTGACATCTCTCCCCATGGGGGATGGGGACCCCACTTACCCACCTGGCCCTGTTGGGAACCTGAGAACTTGCTTTTTGTTTCTCAAGCTGTACCACCCCATATCCTTCAGTTTGGTCCCCTCATTTCTTGTTAGCAATAATATAGTAGCTCCTAACTGGCCTTGTTTGTTCACTGATGCTGATACAGATACTAATTCATCAGACTTGTTGGTCCACATGGCCACCAACCATAGAGGCACAGAGTGGCCTTTCCAAAGCTTAAAATGATCTTGCCACCCCCACACCGGAGAGACCTGATTGGTTCACTGTCATTCTAAATGGTCCTTGTAAGAATTCCAAATAGTTTGAAGATTGCGTTTGTCAATTGTGCTCCTGGATTTTTCTGACCAAGATAAACCTGAGGAAATAATTAGCAAAGATAAGTACCAAGGGGCCCTTTTCTCCTCTCCAGAGCTGTACTAAGTCCCAACTGCCCAAGTTGCTCACATGTATACAGTGGACCAAACAGGGATTGAAAGTGCCAAAGTCAGACCATTTTTAAGGACACTGCCTGATGGAATTCTCAGGAGATTAAGATGAACTGTAGGAAATTTGAGTGGGATAATTTTTTTGGCCATTCTTCTATGCTTAATCCAATGGTGATGAACAGAGCGTGTAGTGATTTACATTAACATTAGCTGTTTCTGGCATTATTGTTCCTATAGCATCCCAGAGACACTCAGCTCTTCCCTTGCCTGAGACTGTACTTTCCAGTCATCTTTGATGACCATTTCACTGCCTTCTTTTGAAAAGGTCATTGCTGTTGGAGCCTGTCCACTCCAGGGCAGGCAGGCATCCTTTGGGCGGCAGCCCCTTATCCACAGTTCTTTCCTCTTTGACGCCTCTCCTCAAGCCTCACCTATCTGCTCAGACCAGCATGTCCATCATGCAAAACACATGACACATCTTTCTGCAATCCCTGCTGCTCAGTTGGCCTGGAACCCATTTCCAAATGCCGTGCTAGGATACCAGAGATTCCAAGAGAAACTCACCTCTGAACCAGCCACATGAGGCTGGGCAAATGGGCCACACTTGTTAAGCCCCCATTTTCTAATCCAAAAGGCAGGCATAGTATTTCCCTCATATGGTTATTATGAGGGTCCAATAAGATAAAGGATGTGCTGTGGCTGGGTCCTTGTGAAAGCTCAACAAATGCTGGATGTTCTTCTTTATTGGCACGATATTCCAACCCCAACTGCCCTGTGAACTTTGGATCATCTGTTTTCATCCGTACTCTGACCTGTCACTTTCTGCCTCCAGTTATACCTATGTCCAGGAGTTGGTGTACTGATCTACTTTTATTTCTTCTGAACAATTTTCCCCCAGCAAACTGCACAGTGAACTATGACATAGATCGTGTCTGTGCCAACACAGATGCCTCCAGGAGCCAGGCAAGGAACAGAAAATGAACTGGTTGTAAGAAAAACAGGGAGGAGTAAGGACTCCAGCCAACCCCGGGGCGCATGTAACCCAGGCCAACTGTTGTCATGTGGGGCTATGAGTCCAGGGTTGCCAGAACTCAGCTTTTTCAAAGAAGCCAGAAATCCAGATTCTTATGTGAAATGTCCTGGATTTTAAAAGTTGGGCCAACACTGTTCAGGCCAAACAAAGCATGTCTGTAAGACCCCAGTTTGTGAATGCTGTCCTGTTTGGATGATCTCTACAAGCTGGTGCATAAACTGGCCCCTTGGATCCTGGAACCCACTGTCAGAAAAAAATACCATGAATGTCAGGTCAGGTTCCAGGCTAATCCCACAAGCTGTTCACTCTGTGGAACCAGTTTTGTACAGGGAAACCCAGAGTTCCAGTTCCTTGGCATCATTCCACCACTACTTCTGTGATGATGTCTAAAACACTGCCTGGAGCTCAGGAAATCCTTGCTGAGTATAGGTCTGTATCCATCTACCCTTAATCTGTATTCTAAATGTAAACAAGGGCCATCCCAGTTACCGGTGTTCCCAGCTTCGTGGATAACAAGAGATCAATAAGCATTTGTTGGATGAAAAAGCAACTGAAATAATCTGTCCATCAACCATGTGTTGCATGCCAAGGAATAGACTGGATTTAAAGGATGCATCATCCCAACCTCAAGGAATTTCATCACCCAAAAAAGGTTACTTAAACTACCTCCTGGAACATTTCTAAAAATCATCATTCACTTAGTTGTAGCACTTCCCAGAAGAGGGGCACATGGATGAGCTGGACCAGGTCCACCTGGTAAGCTGGCTTACTCCTTTGCCTCTGTGTTCCTAGGGTTGTGTCCATCCACAGGGTTGCAATATGAAACAACTGAATTGGTTGTCTTTTCACTCCCTCATTGGAATGAGCTGAATGAGTGCTTCCCTTTCAAGTGGGAACCTCAGGAGGCCGTGTCCTCATTCCACTTGGGTTACAACAGCCCTGGACCATTTCTCTGGCGAGTGCTCTCAGTTAGTTCAAAGCTGCCTGAGGACATTTATTTCATTGCATTAGAAACATGCCTTATTTTTGACAAAAAAAATCTAGGGGACAAAGGCTACTCTAGTCACTTTATTACCCAAACTTGTTCCCCAATGACTGTGGGTTGTTTCCGAAAAGCCAACTCAGGATCAAAGCAGAAATGTTTTTCAGTTGGTGAATGGACAGAGCAGGCTGTGACCCAGGCTCCCAACTCAAGGCCTAAAGAGAAGTTTCCACATTGTTAGAAGCTGCCAGATTGTTTCTGGAGGAGGTGTCTGATCCTCCAACATGTCTGTCACAATGGATACAGGATTCCTTTGGGTGTCTGAATTCTAGTGTTAAAGAATTAAAGAGTAAAACTATCTAGTTTTTTTTTAAATATTACTGATATTTAGCACAGAATCTAGGTATCTCAGATTGGATGATGAAAGGGTCTAAAGTTTGCTAAGTGCTTACCAGGAATGTATGTATTTCCTCCTCTGCCCATCACAGCCACCTTAGGAAGCAGTTACGAATCACCATCTCCAAAAGGAAACTGAGGCCAAATAAGATCACCACGCCAACAAGTGACAAGGGAACTCTCTCCTACATAATCCCTAACCTTTACTTTCATTCCTAGGACAGCAAAGTACATGAGGTAATCAAGGCGTCAGCTCCCCAAGTGGCCAGTTGGCACAGTAGTTAAGCTGCCACTTCGGCTATCAGGGCGTCTGGGTTCAAGCCCCAGTTTTTGTTCAGTTCCAGCCTTCCCCTAATATGCACCCTTGGTGGCAGGAAATGATGGCTTAAATACTTAAGAGACCTGGAATGAGCTGGGGCTGGTCCTAAGTGCTGTGGGCATTTGGGGAGTAAACCAGCAGATTGAAGCACTCTGTCCCTATCTCTACCTCACAAATAAAAATGGAAATAAAATGAATGAATGAATAAGATGGATAATTTTTCTAGAAGAGGTCAACTCCCGAAAGGCACCCTCTTTCACTGCTGGTGGGAGTGCAGGCTAGTACAACCACTATGGAAATCAGTATGGAGAGTGCTTGGAGAATTGCAAATAAACCTGCCATATGACCCAGCTATCCCACTCCTAGGAATATACCCAATAAAAGTGAAATCTGCATATGAGAAGGGGATATGCAATCCTATATTTAAAGCAGCAACACAATCTACAGTATCAAAGACATGGAAACAATCCTGATGTGCGTCCAAAGAAGAATGGTTAAAGAAACTGGTGGGCACGGGAAATGGGCAGACACTTCACAAAGGAACAAACCCAAATGGCAAATAAACATATGAAAAAATGCTCAAGCTCCCTGGCAATAAGGGAAATTCAAATTAAAACATCAATGAGATACCACCTAACGCCAGTAAGGGTGGCCCACATGAAAAACACCAACAACACTTGCTGGTGAGGTTGCTGGGAAAAGGGAACCCTACTCCACTGCTGGTGGGGCTGCAGATTGGTACAGCCTCTATGGCAATCAGTATGGAGAATATTCAAACAACTCAAAATCGACATACCGTATGACCCAGCTATAGCACTCCTAGGAATATATCCGAACACTTGTTTTATGAGAAACCAACATGCACTCCTATGTTCATAGCAGCACAATCAGTAATTGCAAAAACATGGAAACAGCCAAAATGCCCATCAGCAGAGGATTGGATAAGAAAGCTATGGTTCATCTACTCCATGGAATACTACTCAGCTATTAAAAAAAACAAAATGCAGTTCTTTGTGGCCAAATGGGCCAAACTGGAAACCATAATGCTAAGGGAAATGAACCAATCCCAAAAGGTTAGATACCACATGTTTGCCTTAATTTAATATGATATGATGTTAAGCATATCATGTTATGTTATGGATATTATGTCATTTGTAGTATATAAACTAAAATTGAACTGTGAATGGGGGGGTCACAGAAAGTGGTTAAGAAATCGCATTTATTTTTAACATGTTGACTGCTCAATATCATGTCAATCAAATCCATAATGATGTTAATTGTTGCAGATGGTATATTAGTGCTTTTATTTGACCGGGAAGATACTCTGCTGACTCTGCCCTCAGACCAGAGAGGGTCTTCCCAATAAGTAGTTGGACTTGTCTGGACTATGGGATGTTGGACTCTATGCTTGGCAAATTCTTGCAGGGAGGGAATTTCAACTAAACTTGAACTATGGTTATGCAGCGGGGTGGAGGAACCCACCATGGGGGGAGGGTGGGGGGGGAGAATCCCAGATTCTATGTAATTACAACACAATGTAATTAATGAATAAATTAAAAAAAACAAAAAGAAAAGAAAAGAAACTGTGGTACATCTACTCCATGGAATACTATTCAGCTATTAAGAAGAATGAAATTATACTATTTACAACTAGGTGGTCCCAACTAGAGACCATTATGCTCAGTGAAATGAGTCAATCACAAAAGAACAAATACCATATGTTCTCTCTTATATAAGGAAACCAGCATGGAAAGTGTAACTTCGATAATCTGATCCATACTGTTTTTGTTTGTTTGGCTGTATCCCGTGTGTTTTGATGTTTTTAATTTCAGTTTTGTTTTTTCCTAATAATTTCTTTTCTCTCGTCAAATTCATCACTGGCTCATGGATTACACGGTGGCATTATTTTTCCCAAGAGACTTTTGTGTTTCCTTTTTGTCACTCATGTGTTGGTTACTCAGTGGCATGTTTTTTCATGGTGCTGTAATTTGTTGTTGTTGTTGTGACTGTTCTAACTCATACCAGTTGTTGACCTTGTTTCATGGCTTCTCAATTATGGAAATGTGTAGTAACAGAGTACTGAGGTCTATCATATACAGATGTGGGGGTATAATACCACATGTATCCCTGATTCCAGATGAAAGATGGATTCCCAATGAAACTCTTGGACATGTGTAGACAATGGGATACTGGACTGTCTGACATTGTCTGTATCAACAATATCAGGGTACACTTAAATAAGAGACTGATAAAATTATGATTCTTTTTGAAGGACTACACCTTTGTTGTAAAATGGGGAAAATCTGTTGGGGGGTGGGAGATTGAGGGGTAATCTTAGCCCATACAAAATTGTACCACATAATTCAAAATTCAAAATAAAAATCTTAAAAAATAAAGCAGAGGTCAACTCTCTGCTATGGTTAGGGAACAGCTCTTGGTCAAGTGGTTAGGCTCTATCCAACCATCCAGCTTCTCTCTCAGAATGTAAAAAAAGAAAGTCATTATTTGAAAATTTGTTACTAGCATAATACTTGTACACTTTATGGGGCACAGTACAATATTTCAATCAGTACAATAAAGCAATCAAAGCAGGCACTGGCCTTCCCATTTCCTTATCTGCCATGTTTGGAGTCTGTGAGTTCCTTTTGTCCCTTTCTGTCTCTGGCACAGGGCACATTACTAGGAGTGACCGTCACCACTCCGTGCTGTGTGTGGATCCATGGAACTGGTTGCTCTCTGACTGTGTCTCAGTCCCTATTACCAACCTTTCCTCTCACTCCACTCCTACCACTTTTTCTGAAACTTTTTCTTTTAACTTCCCTATATCAAAGAGAATAGGTATTTGTTTTTCTGTGTCTGGCTTATTTCACTTAACGTAATAATCTAGAGTTCCATCTATTCTGCTGCAAATAGTTGGATGCCTTCTGTTTTCCCTTTCTTCCTTTTTTTTCCTGAATGTTCCAATGTTTGACTGAGTATTCTAATTTTGACTGATTGTCTTTCTTAGCTACTGTGACTAGTTCTGTGTTAGATGTGGAAATGTAGGTATCTCTTTCACATGCTGGTTTTACTTCCCGTGGCCGAACACCCAGAAGCAGGGTAGCTAGCTTGTGTGGTAGATATATCTGCAGTGTGAGACTGCACTACCGTCTCTCCCCACTGCTTTTGTCAGCCAAGAGGCTGCAACAGGTTGACACCAACATCCTCAGGCTTTTATTCTCTCATGAGGAGACTTCAAAAAGTTCATGGAAGACAGAATTAAAGAAGATGTTCATTTCGGTACAAAAAATTTCAAGATATTCACCTCTGTGACATTTTTGAACACTTCAAACCTGTTTTCCATCAAAACGAATTTATGTTTTAGTTCCATTTTCCATGAACCTTCTGAGGTATCTTTGTAAATGGTTCCTCAAACAGGTGTGTACTTTAAAGCCTGGCCCAGTGGGGCTCCTGCAAAACCCCGTGTATTTCATGGACCCTGGGGTAAACTGACCCAGCTACAAGTAGCCAGTCCAGAAGCAGCACAGAATAAAGGGACTAGGAGTTTGTGCTGGAAAAGTGGCCTGTGGTCACAGCCAAAGCGGCTGAGACCCTGATTCTGCTCACCCACTGACTCCTCCCGTGGCCTTGGACAGCTTACATTGGCCTTCTAACCCAGCTTCCCCAACTGTAGAAAGAGTCGCTTCTGTCTGGCTCCAGAGGAGCCTCCTGTGGCCCGGGGCAGGGAGCACATTTTTTCCCTGGCTCACTGGGCATTTCTTCCCCCAGGCTGGAGGAGAACTACGAGATTGCAGAAGGGGTCTGCATCCCCCGCAGTGCTCTCTACATGCACTACCTGGACTTCTGCGACAAGAACGACACGCAGCCCGTCAATGCCGCCAGCTTTGGAAAGGTGAGTCCAGCATCGCCAGGCTGACTCCGCACCCCCAACTGCCAGTCGTTTAGACACAAGTTTTAAATAGTTGAAAATGTCTTAGTTGCTGGGTTTTTTGCTGTTTTTTTTTTTTAAGCTACAAATATGTGTTTTGTTAACTGGATTAGGACACTTTGCTATAAACATTTCAAACAGTTGCCACAAAGCAACACCAAATCACATACCAAAATACAAACCAAGTCAGAGGATGCTGTCCCTTATTTTAAAAACAGTGTAGTATTTACATACAACCTGTGTGCCTCCTTTGGCACACTTTAAACACGCTTTAGATTACTTTTGACATCTATCACAATGCCAATGCTATGTGAATAACTGTTGTCGTGTATTTTTTAGTGAGCAAGCAAAGAAACAAAAAAAAAAGTTTTGTTCATATTCAACGCAAATTTCTTTCTTTTCCTCAAAATTTTTTGA
The DNA here is from genome assembly GCF_030435755.1 of Ochotona princeps. Classification (NCBI taxonomy): domain Eukaryota; kingdom Metazoa; phylum Chordata; class Mammalia; order Lagomorpha; family Ochotonidae; genus Ochotona; species Ochotona princeps. The sequence continues at coordinate 11,221,091 of NC_080846.1, read as the reverse complement.
TCCACAACTGGTCAAATCCACAGATGGCAGAACTCATGTCTATAGAGAATTTGGTAACAGTTATCTGGTACAACTTTCAAACAAATTAGAAATATTATAAAGCGGTAAATGTCTCGTTTGAACCTCCACAGTGCTTAGTTTGCACAAAGCAACTTCTTTTCTTCCATATAGAACTCACAAGTGAGTTTATGTGTATGTCTATGAACCTGGGACAAACTTTTAGGCTGATAATAGGAACGTGTTGAGCAAACTGGGAAATGGCCTCATGTAGGGTGAGTTGGGAATCCTTGGCTGGGAGTGGTGCTATTTGTAAGATCACCTCAGATGTCCAACTTGAGGTGAAAATATAAACACTTAGAGTTGCTAAAAAAAAGTTAGCAATGATCCTTGCTTTAAGGAAAGCTGTTGGCGCATTTCCTGAAGACAGGTCACGTATTTATGTGATAGCTAAAAGTCTAGCTGCTATGACCCAAAAAATGGCCACCTGACCCCGAGTCAATAGATCTAAAGATTTATTTTATTTTAATTGGAAAGGCAGATCAAATACACAGAGAGGAGAGACAGAAGGATTTTCCATCCACTGGTTCACTGCCCAGATGACTGCAATGGCCAGAGCTGAACCAATCTGAAGCTAGAAGCCAGGACCTTCCTCTGGTCTCCCATGTGGGTGCAGAGCCCTAAGGCATTGGACCATCCTCTACTGCTTTCCCAGGCTCAGAAGTAGGGACTTGGGTGGGAAGTGGAGCAATTGGCACCTGTATGGGATCCTGGTGCTTGCACGGTGAGGATTCAGCCATTGAGCCATTGTGCTGTGTCCTCAGTCAGTATATCTAAATGTTGTCCCCTATTATCAGCTGCTTATTTCTTCATATGATTTCTAACTGCACCCTCCAAACAATAACCGGTCATGGCTGGTCCCACACTCCTGTCCTTCATCAGTTTTCTGAGTTCAGGCTAAGGAAGCATAAAAAGGCTGGTGCAAACCTTTCAGGAATTGTCTTTTCAGATCCCTGACAGATGAACCATTAGCAGGAAATAGACAAAAAAGAGTAGCTGCCCTGGAGAGGGTGAAAACAGGAGTGGTTGAGGACTGTGTTCCTTCCGTAATAAGAGGATGCTCTGTGGTGGCTTGGGACTGGAAAGGGATTTAGAGATGCATTAATACGATTTCTCCAAAGTAAAGAATTGTTTTAAAAAGCAGTGGAAAAGTGTCTTTGTGACATCATTCATTGCATTTCTTCAGTCCTTTAGCGTTGGCAGGGTCTGGCTTGCCAGGCAGTGGGGACGCAGAAAGGAGCCTGCTATGGGTTCTGCTGGGGCATGAAGAGGGAGTGCAGGGGCGGGAGGAGGAAGAAGAACGCTGTGGATGCGTGTGAAGCCAGGGCCAGGTCAGGTGTCTGAGCTCATGGAACATTCACCACATTGACATACTCAGCCCAGACTGGGCCTTCAGAGGAGCTTGGAGGGATAGTCTGAGTGAACCAAAACGTTGAAAGGACTCTGGATTCCTATGGACTTCCTACCCAGTGTCTTCAGAGCCTCAGCTGCCTCAGGGGGATGTGGTGAGACTAGGTGGTTGCAGGAAGATACTGAGGCATTCAGTCATCCAGGAACACAGGTTAAACACCTGCCTTATGCCAATTGTCATGACTACTGTGGATTTGTCACAAGATGTTTGGACATGAACTCAGGCATTTATTTCTTAGCTCAGACTCTGCAAAGTGAATGCACAACCCACCATGACTATTATTAGAAATTGCAAGTTGCTTGTATGATGATTCTCTATTCCTTTTCTCCCCAGTGCCTTTGTGCGGGTGGGTATTTGACCTCTGGTTAAGCCACTGGTTTGCATGCCACCACCTTCTACTCACTTCCTGGGGGCATGTCCCAGCTCTGGCTCCTGATTCCAGCTTCCCAGGAGCACTGACCCAGGGAGGCAGCGCTAATGGCTCAGTTAGGTTCCTGTCCCCCACCTGGGAGGCTTGAATTGTTGCCCTGAGCCCCGGGTATATGGCAGCTCTCCCTGTCTGTATCTCTGTGTCTTTGTTTCTCTGCCTCTCAAATGAGTAAAAATTAAAACTAAAATTAAAACTGTTGTCAGGTTGGGATTTTTTTTTTTTACCTCGTGATCTAAGTAAAATTGGTTTAAACTCACCTCTCTGACCCCAGCATCTACCTTCATTCCTAGTTTAACTCCCAAGCCCATCCTAAGATTTAAGCAAAACCTAAGGCATGTGTTTTCTCAGGCCCACCATACCCAGAGCTATTCTCCTGCATATGCTGCCTCTACTCATTCCATGCCATTCAGCATGGTCAGCATGGCCACATGGAGCTATTCAGCTAAAATGAAATTTAAAATGAAGTTCACGAGCAATTGCATCAGTCACATTTCAGATGCTCAGCAGTCACTTGTAACTGCAGCCGCCCATATCGGATGGTGCAGGAAGTTCCATTGGCCAGCTCTGCCTTATACCATGGCAAGCTGAGGATAAACTTTGGTGTTCCGTTGGCTTTTCCCAAAACAGCCCACAGGAGAGCCTCTGTATCCTGGGAGACTAAAGTTTGCAGGAAAGATTTATATTTCAATCAGGTTTTTTGCTTTTTTTTTTTTTCAGACCAACACTCCCCCCTGATGTGAATGAATGGTCCTCAGGCAGGTGAAGACTACTTGTCTACCCCAACCAGTTCCCCAACTACTTCCACCACTTCCTTGGTTGGCTATCTCCTTTTCCTCTGCCACCTGTTTTTCGCCACTCATTTCTTTCTGCCCCTGCTGCTGGGGACAACCCCATCCTAATTTCCTCTCTCCTCAGAGCTTTAGTTTCTGTGTTATCTATGTCCCCATATATGTCTTGTCCAAATGACCCTTCAAAGCAATTTTCCCAAACGGTAAATCCCCCTGTAATGACAGTTGCTTACTAAGTAGTCATTTAAGAAAGTATCCAAACTCTGTCTTGTCTTTGTTCTACACATGAGGCACTACTCTTAACAGTATTAACAGAAATGCCAGCACCCTTGGCCTCGCATCAGTTTGAAATGCCCTGAGAGTTGGGGCTATCCTTCCAGCCACAGAGGGCCAAAGGTGCCTACTGTGGATGTCCACACAGAGCTGGTGGAGCGGAATCCCTAAACCCATTTGCTTTTCCTCAGGGCTCCAGCATGCTGCAGAGAGGAAGGGCTTGGTAGTTCTGTGTGGCCTTGGGGTGTCACTGTACACAGGCTTCCTTGAGCATGTCCATCCAGACTTGGGGTTCGTTTATGAACTTTTCAGATCAGGCAAGGCTGAATGTCACAGCTTACTCTTTTTTTTTAAGATTTATTTTTCAGGCCCGGCACCATGGCCTAGCTGCTAAAGTCCTCAGCTTGAACACCCCAGGATCCCATATGGGCGCTGGTTCTAATCCCGGCAGCTCCACTTCCCATCCAGCTCTCTGCTTGTGGCCTGGGAAAGCAGTCGAGGACGGCCCAAAGCCTTGGGACCCTGCACCCGCGTGGGAGACCCGGAAGAGGTTCCTGGTTCCTGGCTTCGGATTGGCACAGCAGCGGCCATTACGCTCACTTGGGGAGTGAATCATCAGACGGAAGATCTTCCTGTCTCTCCTCCTCTCTGTGTATCTGACTTTGCAATAAAAATAATAAATAAATCTTTTAAAAAAAGATTTATTTTTCTTTAAAAGGTAGATTTGCACGGAGGGAAGGAGAGACAGAATGATCTTTCACCTGCTGGTTAAATCCTCAAGTGGCTGCAACAGTCCGAACTGCGCCGATCTGAAGCTAGGATACAGGAGTCTGTTCATGTCTCCCATGCGGGTGCAGGGTCCCAAGGCTTTGGGCCAACCTCTACTGCTTTCCCAGGCCACAAACAGGGAGCTGGAAGGAAAATGGAGCAGCCGGGATACAAACTGCCGGCCATGTGAGATGCCAGGGATTGGAGGTGTAGAGGCTTAGCCAATTGAGCCTGTTCTCTTTTTAAAGATAATAAAATGGATTTGTAATCCCTTTCCCACCTGGTGAGCAGGCATCGGTGGGGTGGAAGCTGTCCCCATTGGTGCTGTTGATAAAGTGGGAGGCAGGGACTACTTCGCTGCAAGTTAAAATCTGAAATGTTTCCTTCCACGTCCAAAGGCCACCTGCAGAAGCACCAGCTTCCAGGAATGTGTGGGCTCTGAGGCCCAGAGCTAATTTAGGAAGCACAGAGCAGGCTGGAGCTGCCAGCTGAGCTGGTCTTGTGTCTGCATTTTGCTGTTGGTGAGAGTAATGAAAGGTCACCCAACTTGGAGTCATTTTTCTGAGCTCCCATTTTCCCTACAGTTAGACAAGAATAATTCTTTCAAGATTCTCCTAGGGATGAAATGAGGCCGTGTTGTGAAGGTGGCTTTTGAAACCACGAAGTGCCCTTGCAAGTGTGCTCCATCAGGATCTGAAATCCCCTCCACCCCCTCCCACCTCCTCAGTTTCCTCACAGTGCTTTCATTTGCTCCGTTGCGTTGTTTGCTACTTGACTATGCATGAAGAAAATGTCAGCGTTTCTAGAATGCGGACTGAAAAGATATGTTTGCTTTGATGCAAAAAAAATTGGGCATAGTTTTTTCATAATATGCATTTTCCATGAGCACTTGAAGATATCTCACATGTTATGTGCTCATACCACATGTGTATGCGTACACTCATGTATCATATGCACTGCTACCTGCCCATCTTCCGCCTGCTCTGTAATACTACATGTTACATAGCCAGTTGCTTTGTATTTTCTACCCCAAGTTCCAGTAGGACTTGTTCATTGTGCACCCCCAACACGCACACACACATACACACAGAATATTGTGTGTGTGTAGCAACTCTCAGATATTTTCTCAAGGCTGGGTTACTCCCTGTCAGAAACTACATGGATTATTTTCATGGACATAAACTTATTTAACCATCACAATAACTGTGTGAAATTGACATGCAGTCTGTACTCCATGAGTCCCTTACTGAACAGGGATGAACCTGCTCAGGTGCAAATGGAAACCACCTGCCTTTTCACTCCCTTTGAAGATCTGCCTTGGAAGGCGCCTGTTAGGTTGTTCCTGACTGTCCTGTAATGATGCGAGAGGAAGATTCCACAGCCTTCTCCAGCCTTCAACCATCTTGGCAGTATTGAATAGATAATTGCAACTCATTCTCAGATATTTAAAAGTACACTTCAATTGAAAATTTCCATCTAAGTTAAAGTCAGAGCTGTTCGCCCTCTGTGGCTCTGAGAAAGGAGTGGGATGGGCTTTCTCTCCCCTTTTCTGGTTTCTGTGACTGAGACTGGGGGAAGAAGGGGTCCCACACTGGCTGAGGGCATACACTCTAACCAACCTCCTGCCACATGCCGCCACTTCAGCTCAGATTTAGAAGTCACCCCGTAGCTCTGTTCTTGTGTGAGAGGGCTTTGGCCAGCTCACTGCATGCCCAGTGTTACACCCTGATTCTCAGAGCTGCCCAGAAGAGCCCTGGCAAGTGTAATTGGCTCAATGAAGAATACATTGAAAACAGCTTTGCTCCTTTCCCTGGTTTTGAATGGTTTCCTGGTAGATTTAGTGGCTTTGAGTTGTTGGTTATAGAGCAAGCCTCTTCTTCATACTTTAAAATCTTTTCTAGATCAATCCTGTCCTCTCATCTTGAACTACAATGTTCACCTTGGATCTGACCGCCAGGGGCTTGAGCGCCTCTGTGAGGAAGGGCAGGGTCTGGTCTGGTCTGCTGCTCTCCTCTGATCTTCCTACTACCGTTCCTGTAGGCTCATCATTCTGAAATATGCCAACAGCGCTCCAACCAAAACAGGAAATAACTTTTAAGAGAATTATAAAAGCAAGTATCAGGGATCAGAGCTGGCACACACAGGACATCACCAACAGGGATTCTTCCAAGCAGATCAAAGGGATTCTTCTGAGCAACTGATTTAGAAGACAGCAGGCATAGTTCTCAACATTAAATAACAAACTTTTTAGAAGGCTCTCCATGTACCTGGTCTTGTTGTAAGCAATACATCTGTATCTGTACCTATTTAAGCAACGTCAAATTCTCCAAACAGCTGTAGAAGGCAGGTGCTTTATTTCCCAAGTCCATAGGTGAGACTGCTGAGTTCCAGGAAATTCTGGCAATTTCTCTAAGGTCGTACAGCCAGTAAGTGGTGAATTCAGGCCGCAATCCTGGGAAGGCTGGCCCACAGTTCGTGCCCTTCTCATCTCGTTTACACAGATCAGATTGTTTGGGGACTAGGATAGATATTTGTGGAGGCAAGTTTTATGCAAGCATTTGACCCTGTGACTTAGATGTAGCCATTAATAAGCACCTAGCAACCTCTCAGCTGATTGAATTTGGGAAAGAAATCCCAGTTTCTCTGCTTCTCAGGGGTCAGGTGTGCTGGTGATTCGTTTGGAACCTCCCCCTGCCCCCTTAGATCTTCATGATGCTGTCTGGGCCCTGTGGTGTTCTGGCTGCTGTGGGCTTCCCTTGCCAGTGTCTCCCCTGCCTTCCCCCCCTTGGACTCGCCCACTTATCTGAGATGCGTTTGTCTCCCAGCCACTATGAGGCAGGCTCTGTGCTGGGAGACAGGGTGTGGAGTGCGGAAATCAGCCTGTAAGGACAGGGTCCTACACAAGGGACATGTGCACTTGAGACTGCAAAGCAAGCCGGGACCGTGCCTCCTAAGCTGTGAACGAACAGGACTGGAGGGACACAGAGAGAGCCAGGACAGCCTGAGAAATGGGTCAATCATAGACACCACCCCAGCCCCGAGCATGCCCATCTCCCATTCCCTAGCCCCCAGCCCTGAAGGATCTGCAGCAGCTTAGACTGGTAACTTTTCAGTTCAGCAGGAACAATTTTCTACAGCTTTTCCACTTGCTTTTTGTTAACTCTAAAACAAAAATTCTACCTGCACCCAGGATGGAGCACTGATGCCTTTAGCCCACAAATAGCCTTTTTCAGAAAGTGATCGAGCCTTAGACTTCCAAGCAAGGAGAACTTCTCTAGTTTACAGAGAAGTTGTTGCCACTCAACACATCAAGAGATGCATTGCTACTCAAGTATCTACAGTATGCATTCCAACAGAGGTTTCAAAGAAAACACTCTATCATCAAACGTTTACTGAGTGTGCGTGATGTGCTGCAGGGTCAAGGATTTCCAATAATGTCAGTGTGTGAGCCTTCAACTGGTCACCCTTGCTACTGTGAACCGTGTAGCAGGCCCCTTTCCCTCTCTGAGCCTCACTCCCTCAATCCTCAGCTGGGCGACTTTAGTCAACAGGCAGATGAGATACTTTGCCGTATATAACCTGAACTGCTTTTCCTTGGGGCTGGCATTGTGGCATGGTGGATTAAGCTGCTGCCTGTGTTGCCAGCATCCCACATGGGCACCAGTTTGAGTCTTGACTGCTCTGCTTCCTATCCAGCTTCCTGCTAATGCACCTGAGAAAGCAGTGGAGGATCACCCAAGTGCTTGGGCTCCTGCCTCCCATGTGAGAATTCCAGGCTCCTGGCTTCATCCTGGCCCAGTCTTCGTAACCACTTGGGAGGTGAATGAGCAGATAGAAGATTCTCTCTCTCTCTCTCTCTCTCTCTCTCTCTCTTCTTTTCTCTCTGTCTGTCTCTCTTTTTAATGCTGCCTTTCAAATAAATAAAATAAATCTTTTAGAAAGAGAGAAATATGTTTTCTCTGGACATTGTCAAGTGCTGACAGCCAGCAGTGACTCTGAGCCAGTCCCCAAGCAAGCCCTTTGCCTGCATTATTTCACGGGATCTACACATACCCTGAGTGCAGAGCTGTGGCTGTTCCTGTTTGTTTAAGGACAGTCTTAGCCCAGTGTTAGGTTCACAGCAGGCCTAAAAGGAGGTACAGAGTGTTTCCATCCCCACATGCCTCCTACCTGCCTCGCCTCCCCATCACAGACACTCCCCAGCAGAGGGGCGCATGTGTGATGATGGATGGACCCACACCGAGGCATCACAGTCTCCCAGACCCATGATTCACTTGGGGGCCCTGAGTGGACAGAAGCAGAAGAGTTCTCAGAAACAGAAGAACAGTAAATTTCCTTCAGGACTCGGGAGGGGAGCTCTCTCTGGTCCTTACTTAGTTTCAACTTTGGATCCCCACCCTCTCTTGCAATGACCATCAGGGTCGCTCCAGAGGCGCCCCCCCCCAAAAAAAAACCGATTAGATTAGATAGACAGAGACCAATAAGCAAAGATTAGAACCAAACAGGGGACACTCTTAGTGCTGCACCTGCTGTGGGTTTGGACAAATGCATAATGACTTGGGTCCATCATCAGAATCACATGCATAATTTTAAATTTAATTTAATTTTTTTTTTTTTACTATTTCTCCTCATTCTTCCCTGATCCTCAACCCCTGGCAACTACTAACCCCTGCTTATTGCTGTCAACAATAACTTTACCTTTTCCAGAATGTCACGGAATTGGACTCATACTGTCTGTAATCTTTTCATATTGGCTTCGTTCACTTTTTGGGGGGTATGCATTTGCTCTCCCAATGTCTTCTTATGGCTTGATACCTCATGATTTTTATTGCAGAATCATGTTCCATTGCTTAGACATAATGGTTTATCCATTGCCCTGTGAAGAGTTATCTTGCTCCCAGGTTTTGGTAGTTTGTAACAAAGCTGCTACAAATATCCACTGTGCAGGTGTTTGTGTAGACATAGGGTTACATCTCCTTGGGTAAATACCAAGAGCACATTGCTGAGCAGTATGATAAGAGGGGGTTGGCTTGTATGAGAAACTGACAAAACTGCCTTTTACAGTGGTTGCATCATTTTGCCTTCTTGCCGCAATAAGCAGGAATGCCTGTTGCTCTTCAGTTGGTATCAGCATGCTGGGTTCTGGCCATTCTCATGGATGGGTGATGCTGTTTCATTGTTTCAATTTGTATTTTCCTGATAACATATGTGGAACATCCCTATTTATGTGTTTTCCTTGGTGAAGCGTTTGTTAATGTCTTTGGTCCATTCTTTAACTGGGTATATTTTCTTTATTATTTTTTAAAGATTGATTCTTTTCATTGAAAATGCAGATTTATAGAGAGAAGCAACACAGAAATAAAGATCTTCCATCCATTGGTTCACTCCGCAAGTAACCACAATGGCCAGAGCTGAGCTAATCTGAAGGCAGGAGCCAGGAACTTCTTCCGGATCTCCCATGTGGGTGCAGGGTCCCAAGGTTATGGGCTGCCCTCTATTGCTTTCTCAGGCCAAAAGCAGGGAGCTGGAAGGGAAGCAGAACAGCCAGGATACAAAATGGCACCCATATGGGATCCCAGCATGTGCAAGGCTAGGATTTAGCCATTGAACCATTGCATCAGACCCCAGATTTATTTTCTTTTTGTTACATTTTGAGGTTTTATTGGGGAGGGGGTTTATGTTTTGGACAAAAGTCCTTGCCAGATGTGTCTTTTGTATTATTTTGCAGTGCATAACTTTTTTTTTCAGTCTTGGCATTATCTTTCACAGAGCAAAAATGTTTAATTTTAATTAAGTCCAATTTATCAATGATTTCTTTTATGGGTTCTGCCTTGAGTGTTGTTTCTAAATAGTCTTGTCATAAGCTTCTAGCTTTTCTTATGTTATCATAAAAAGATTGTATGGCTTTGCATTTTGTATTTAGGTGATGATCTATTCTGTTCCTTTTGGTGAAGGACTTTAAGGTCTTTGTGTAAGTTCTTCTTTTAGCTTGTGAGTGTGCACTCATTCCGTTTGTTCAAATGACTTTGTTCTGGAGTGTCACCTTCATTCCTTTGTCACAGATCACTTACCTACATTCAGGTGGAGCTATTTATCAGCTCTCCGTGTAATTCATCTATTTACTATTTTGCCTATTATACCATACCATCTTGATAACTACACTTTAGAATAAGTCTTTTGGGTGGTATCAGCTATCCAGTTTTATTCCTCACCTTCCAATCATGTGCTGCCTTTCTGGATCTCTCGCTTTTCCATGTCAACTTTAGATTGACTTTGCCAATATCTACAAATTAAATTGTTGAGTTTTTTTCTAAAGATTGATTTATTTTTATTACAAAGTCAGATATACAGAGAGGAGGAGAGACAGGGAGGAAGATCTTCCGTCCGATGATTCACTCCCCAAGTGAGCGCAATGGCCAGTGATGTGCCAATCTGAAGCCAGGAACCAGGAACCTCTTCCAGGTCTCCCACGTGGGTGCAGAGTCCCAAAGCTTTGGGCCGTCCTTGACTGCTTTCCCAGGCCACAAGCAGGGAGCTGGATGGGAAGTGGAGCTGCCGGGATTAGAACTGGCGCCCATATGGGATCCCCGGGTGTTCAAAGCGAGGACTTTCACCTCTAGGCCACACCGCCAGGCACAAATTGCTGAGATTTTGATTGGGATTGTACTGAATCTATATATCATGTTGAGAAGAAATGAAATCTCACACTTTTTGTTTTTTTGGAAAGGCAGTATACAAAGAGGGAGGAAAGGGAGGAGAAAGAGAAGGAAAGCTAAAAAGAGAGAGGCAGAGAAAGAGGCAGAGAGAGACAGAATATCTTGAATCTTGTGGTTCAACTCCCCAAATGGCTATAAAGTCTGGGGCAGGGCCAGAATGAAGCCAGAAGCCAAGAGCTTTTTACAGGTCTCTCATGTAGATGTAGGAGTCCAAGTACTTGGGTTACCTACCACTGCTTTCCCAGGCCACTAGCAGGGAGCTGGATCTGAAGTAGGGCAACTGAGACACAAACCAGTGCCCATAAGCGATGCCAGTGTTACAGACTTGGCTTAACTAGCTGTACCAGGATACCAGCCCATAAAATCCTGGTAATATTACATCTTCCTATTCATGAACATGGACTATCTCTTGGTCTGATATCTTTCATCAGAGTCTTGCAGTTTTCCTAATACAGGTCTTGGACATATTTTGTTAGATTTATACTTACTCATTTGGAAGAGTGATAAATAGTATTCTATTTTCAGTTTCAATTTCTACTTATTCATTGTAGTTATTTAGAGAAGTTGTTAGCTTCTACATATTAATTGTGTTTTCTGCAACCTTGCTGTAATTGCTTATTGGCTCCAGGAGAGAGTTTTTGGTCAGATTATTTTTAAAGATTTGCTTTTTCTAAATTTTATTTGAAAGACAGAACAACTAAGAGAAAGCGGGAGAACCATTATCTGCTAACTTCCCAGGAGTATTAGCAGGGAGATGAATCGGAAGTGGAGCAGCCAAAACTAAAACTGGCACTTTGCTATAGATTGGTAGCATCAGAGATAGAAGCTTAACACACTGCACCACAATGTTGCTTCTAAATATTTTTGTTTTTGTGTATAGATGATAATGTCGTTTTTGTGCAAAATCTTATGTATCACTTTCTAATATCTCTACTTTTTAATTTCCTTTCCTGTTGTTTGCCTTACCCAGTATTTCCAGTATGATACTGAAAAGGAGTGGTGTTTCTGATAATAGTATGAAAGCTCCTCAAATTCCCTGCCGCAAAGTGTGATGTTAACCATAGGAGATCATTTTTGTGGGTATATTTGTTACATTGAGGAAATTCCCTTCTATTTCTACTTTGCAGAGTTTTTTTTTTCTAAATGAATGTGTATTGAATTTTTGGGAGACCTGGAAGAAGTTCCTGGATCCCGGCTTCGGATTGGCACAGCACCAGCTGTTGCAGTCACTTGGGGAGTAAATCATCGGACGGAAGATCTTTCTGTCTCTCCTCCTCTCTGTATATCTGACTTTCCAATAAAAAATAAATCTTTTTTTTAAAAAGATTATTCTTTATTGTTATTGCAAAGGTAGATTTACAGAGAGGAGAGATAAAGAACTTGCATCCACTGGTTCTCTCCTCACATGACCACAATGGCCAGAGCCAATTCAAAGCCAGAGGTCAGGAGTTTCTTGCAGATCTCTCACACAGGTGCAGGATCCCCAGGCTTTAGGCTGTCCTCCTCGGCTTTCCCAGGCCACAAGTGGGGAGCTGGATGGGAAGTGGAGCCACCAGGACATGAACCGGCACCCATATGGGATCCTGGTACTTGCAAGGTGAGGATTTAGCAACTGAGCCATCATGTCCTCCTCACCTCACCCTCTCCTTTTTAAAGCGATTTATTTATTTTCATTGGGAAGGCAGACTAGATTCACGGAGAGAAGGAAAGATAGGTAGAAAGATGCATGTTGGATTTTGCTAGTTTTTTCTGTATCTGTTGATGTGTGTATAATTTTTTAACCTGTTGATTGTAACGACTGTATTAATTGGTTTCCTTTTCTTTTGCTCATTTTTAATAGCACCTGTTGCGTCATTGACTTGTGCTCTTAACACTAACTGATGTCTTGGAAGGCGAACTAGCCTTTCAGGGCTGCAGTAAATCCCATTTGATTGTGGTGTGTAACTTTATTCTTTGTTGTATTCAATTTGCAGTGATTCTGTTGAGAATGTTTGTGTCCATGTTCATGAGAGATGTTGTACTGTAGTCTTGTTTTAATGCCTATGTCTGCTTTTGATCCTAGGGAACTATTGACCTTGTTGAATTAGGAAGTATTCCTTTTTCTTATATTCTCTGAAAGAGGCTGTTGGGAATTGAAATAATTTATTTGTTAAATGTTTAGACGATTTCACCGGTGAACTCATCTGGGCCTCGTGCTTGCTGCTTAGAAAGGTTCCCAGTTATTGAGTACATTTCTTCACAGCCTTGTAGACTCTTCTGATTTTCTGTTTCTTCTTATGAACTTTAGCAAAGTGTGTCTTTCAGGAAATTGGTCCGTATTATCTGTTATCAAATTTGTGGGTAAGAAGTTGTTGATAGTATTCATATATTCTTTTAAAATATGTTTATTTTTATTTGAAAGGCAAATTTATAAAGAAGGAGAGAGGGAAGGAGGGAGGGAGAGACAGGTAGTTGAATCTTTCATCCACTGCTTCATCCCCAGTTAATAACAAGGGCTGGACCTGGGGCAGGTCTGAAATCAGGAGCCTTGGGCTTCTTCTGGGTCCCCCATATGGGTGCAAGGGCCCACAAACCTTAGTCATCCTCTGTTGCTTTACCAGGCACACTAGCAAGGAGCTGGATTGGAAATGGAGCAGCCTGAACTTGAACCGGCACCCATATGGGATGCTGGCTCCACAAGCAGAGGATTTGCCTACTATACCACAATACTGGCCTTCTATATTATCCTGTTACTGTCCATACAACTATAGTGGTATTTCTAATTTCATTTCAATTTTTGTGTCTTCTCTTTATTCTTTAGCCTTGAATAGAAGTTTAGCAATTTTATTGATTTTTCTTCTCAAAGAATCAGCTTTGGGTTTCATTGATTTGTTTTGCTTTCAATTTAATTGATTTCTGAGTTAATTCTTATTTCTTTTCTTCCATTTACTTAAGATTTAATTTGTTGTTTTACTCTGGATTCCTAGGATAAAAACTTACATGAATGATTTTAGAGCTTCCTTCTTTCCTATTTTTAGAATTTTAGAATTTTCCTCTGAGCATTGCTTTCACTTTCATAAAGTTTTGATGTTTGTATCCTATATCAAATCAAATATTTTTTTAATTTCTCAAGATTTCTTTTTGTCCCATGTGTTGTCTAAAAATGTAAAGTTTAGGGCCTGGCACAATGGCTAAATCCTTACCTTGCAAGCACCAGGATCCCATATGGGTGTCAGTTCATGTCCTGGGTGCTCTGCTTCCCTTCCAACTCCATGCTTTTGGCCTGAGAAAGCAATAGAGGGCAGCCAATAGCCGCGGGACCCTGCACCCACTTGGGAGATCCGGAAGAAGTTCCTGTCTCCTGGCTTTGGATTGGCTCAGCTCTGGGTATTGTGGCCACTTGTGGAGTGAACCAGCAGATGAAGATCTTTCCCTCTGTATCTCCTCCCTGTATTTCTGCCTAGCCTATATTTAGCCGGTAGGCTATTACACCGAGCCCTATAGTTGTTTAAAATTCCTGGTTTGATACTTCCAACATTCTCACCCTGTTTGTTTCTGTCTCATTTTTTTCAAACTGACCTTTGGTTTTGTTTCTTTTTTTGCTTTTTAGGATGCCTTGTAATTTCTTTCTTGCAGCTACCTTTGATGTACCCAGTACAAGGAAAATAGGCCTTTGAAATTGTGGTGGTGAGGTGTGAGGGGAGAGGAAGCATTCCAGGATCTAGAATTTCATCACAGTCTTTTGGGGAATTACCAGTGCTGCTCAACTTTCTTTCCCCTGTATGTGGGACAAGTTGGCTGGAGCTGGTGGCTATAGTTGGGCCTCTCCCATCCTCCAGGTCATTCTGGCTCAGATGGTGCCCCAGTAGGGTAGGCTGTGGTTAGCTAAGTTCTCTTGAAGGCAAGCCTTGGTAACAACAGAGTCTCCCTGCTAGAAGCAAAAAGGGATTTTCCTATGACCCTGACTTTGGGAGCCCGGTCAGGATCTTGCAGGAGGCTCCCGCTCTACCGCGTGTGCCTCTCCTTGACTGGGCCCCATCTGCATGGTTGGTTTACATGCAGCCTAAAGCAGCTCATCAATGACAGCTCAGGTGTCATTGGCCCTGGTCCCTGCAACAGCTTCCACTCAGGCATCTCTCCTCCAGTTATAAAGGACTGCCTGTACTCCCCTCTCAAATCTCTGGGCAGGTGTTTTCCCCATGTCCCTATCTCCTGTAAGGTTCCAAAATGAACTGCGAAGTTTCCCAGTTTGTGTAGTTTTGTATTAGTTCTAGGACATCCTGACAATTTCCAAACTCTTCACCGGGGGAAGTGGAATCCCAGAGGTCAAGGCGCTCTTTTTTATTTCCACTGTCATTACCAGATTTTTTGTCAATGCAAAGGAGTTTAACACTGGAGCCTTCTCATCAAGTAAATCATGGGTAGAAATCAAGTTCTATCAGTTAGGAATTGTGTCAGCACCACAGATGAAAGGTGCTTCTCTCTTACACAGTGATCTGGGTGGTGACAGCTGGACAGTTAGCTTCACATGGCTGATGAAGATGACATGATTTGTGGTCAGCAGTTTGTTGGCTTTTTCAGGAAAGGGCAGATTCATGGATAGGCAGTAGACAGTTGTGGTAGTATAATTTCAATATGTAGACAGCCAGGCCCTTGAGAGCTGTGGCAGGTGGTAGCGTTGGCTTGTGAGAGGAGGCAGCAGTGAGAGGTAGAAATGAGAAAGAGAAGCTGGGATGAACAAAGGTACCGTACTTTGAGTTCAATGTTTCTGTATCTGGCCTTTTCCAAAGAAGCCTTGAGGTAGGCGGCAAGAGGGCTGTGTGGGTGGCATTTCATTGAAAACCTGGCTCCTTCCTTCTTGCTGGTCGTCTTGAAGGAATGGGGGTGGGGGAAACCACAGGTGTTTTGGGGACCTGTGTCTCGGTAGCTGCTGTCCCTGGAGCAGAAACAGACATGAAAAATCTTGACATCTGACAAGACTCCACTCTCCTGGGAGTTCCTCCAACCCACTCACCCCTGTATCCCACCTGGCTCAGCTTGCCCACCCACCTGGGCACTAAACACACCCTAAGGCTGTCTGGAACCAGCTTTAGGACTCTTTAGTCATAATCTCTTTCCAGTTTTCAAAGGAAAATTGCTAAGTACATAGAATTGCCTGCTATTTTATTCTGAGTCTTTAGGTTCTACCCTGGAGTGTCCATATCAGAATGTCTGATTTCACCCTGGATTGCCTTTGTTATTCAGTGTTACACAGTGTGAAAACTGCAGTCCAATTGTCTAGGTTTGAATTTGGATTCCACAACTAAACAACCTGTGTGAGTTCAGGCAACTTCTTAATAACTCTGGACCTCCACTTCTCATCTGTAAACTGGAATTATGACTACAACCTTCTGCAGCATTGTTGAGCTGATAATTACACAAACGCTACTTAGGCCAGTGCCTGGTAAACACTCAATGTGTGTTAGCATGGCATCAGCTTACTATGGCAACTCGTCATGACTTTAATGCATCGTCACTAACATATCATTGTTCCATTCCTGCTACATGCTCTTCCTTCTGAACAATTTTGAGAACAATTGTTCTAAAAATGTCCTACCTCTCACACACGCTGCCATCACCACCCGCACCCTCCCTTATTACCTCTTCTAAATTATTCCATTTCTGACTTAATCTGTGTCTTATGTAACTCCTCGTCCTAGCTAACTTGATGTGTGGTGACTGCTTTTTCCTTTGCACACATGACGCGTTCATTACCCAGTCCATCTGAGGACAGTGCTGGCTTCCTATGTGGCTTTGGGTGAGAACTTCCTGGCAGTTGCCAGCCATGGTGCCCCCTCGAGGGGCAGCTGCCTTGCTGTCACCTTTTATCCCGTGAGGACCTGTACAGACTCCCTTTCATGAATTCATAATGCATAATTTTGAGTTGCACTCCCTATCTCATTGCACCTGTTATGAATTACAGGAATCCGAAACTTCTCTTGGGAAGTTCCCTATGGTCCCTGCAGCATTCTACTATCCCTTAAACCCCGAGGGCCCAGCACCCAGGGAGTGCCAGCTCCCCAAATCATCGAATGGCTGGGCTTCCACCCATGTAGTGAAGTCACTCTAGCAGCTCGCATTTTTGAAGATGAAAGCATGGAGCTAGGAAGTGTCAACATCTTCATTCATCTCACTGGGCTTCAACTATCCTTATGTCTCTGAAAGGGGGGCCTAGGTTTATTATCCAAAAAAGACAATGAGGTTCTCATTTTCAGATTTCAGTTTGGGGTGATTAGATCCCTTTAACCAACTTCTTAATCACTGCCCTGGTTCAAAAAAAGTGACTGATGTGTGCATTTTTAAAAACAAGCTGCCGGACTTCCTCAATATGTGATTATCAAGTCACCAGTTTACCAATGGACTCATTTTCTAATACCCTGCCCTAGGAACATCCCCATTCCCAGACACCCAGACAATCCCTGCAGTAAGACCTGCAGCTCTCAGCCTTAACACCATTCTCGACCTCCCGACCTCCCTCTGGCCAGTGGCTCTGTCTCCTTCCTGATGCAGGAGGATATGTCTTCCTCCATCATCACAGTGGATTCCTTAGAGATCACTTCCTCTTGGAGGCAAGTCTTTGCCTACAGCGTGTAGGTTGAGTTTCTAGAAATAACCAAAAGCCTGATGAGTGATCAAGCTAACTGAGGTCATGAGACACCAGGGTCAAAACCAAAGGCTGTTGGTGCCGAGCGGCCATCCCTGCGGGGCTCTCAAGGTGTCTTCCCAGGCCATGCCGGGAGAGGATGTGGGGGAGTCCTGCACCGTTAGTGGAGACCTTGGTGTGTGTGTGAGTGTGTGTATATGTGTGTGTGAGAGAGAGAATGAAAAAGCAAAGACAAACAGCACAGCCACATTCCTACTTGTTTCACTGTGAGCCTGAGTGTTGTGGCGCCACCTTAGAGCCCAGTTCCTTATCTGTAAGGTGGTTGTGCTCCCCTGCAGCTTGGCTTTCAGGATGACCTTCAGGACTAATTGAGGATGCCTGGCTCTGAGCAGGGCTCTGTGGATGCCAGTCCTTCCTTTCACTCCTTCGCTTCCCCTTCTTAAAGGAGCCTCCTTGTTTGTGTCGTGTGAAGAACATGTACCTGAAAATCATTCCCATTTCTTAAACAGCTGTACCCACAAAATGATGCCAGCCCACTAGCCCACTGCTGGGCTTCCCCCAGCCCAGAGCATGTGGTGTGGGGAGAGCTGTGAACACCACCACCACTGGAGCCTTAGGAGTGCCGGAGGGCCCTTCTCTGGGGCTGCTCCACTCTCAGCAAGCCTCGAGGAGCACCCCCCTCCACCCTGGCCCCCATCTGCCCAGGCTGAAAGGGAGAAGGGTGGGATTCCCGAGTAATTAAAGGGAATTTGGAAGGCTTGGGTGTTGCGGAATGTTAGATCAGTAGCTAGAACAGCATGCGGCGTTCTTTAAGCAGGCTTCATTGAATCCATACAAAACAAGAAAGAGGGGCTGCCTGCCTGTCTGCTCATTTATCAAACAGCGAAGCTCAACTCTCCCAACTCCACAAAAGTGCTTGACTGTTTGCTGAGTCCTGCTCCAAAAATTAAAGGCTCCACAGCCTGCGCGGGGCCGGACAGACCCTGCGTTTTGAGACTCCCAACTAAATTGTGCTGGGTTTTCAGGGGACAGGCACCAGTGAAAGGAGAGAATAATTTGTAATTTGCAGCCCATAAGAAACAATTATTAAAAAAAGAAAAAACAGCTCAGCCCCTTCCCCCAGGTTTTTTGTTGTTTTAGTGGCAAGGAGGAGGTGCTATCTGCAAGGGCCTTGTTTTGCTCTGAGTGGGAAGTCTTGACTTCCACTGGGGCAAGCCGTGATGTGGGATGGCAGTGCCTGCACCCAACCCCCACAGCAGCCCTTCCCAAGTTTCCTTCCTCCGGGTTACTTTACTGGAAATTGCCTTTCTCTCCTTCTGAGGGTGGGGAGGAGGGGGAAGGGATGACTTGGCCATCAAATATTTTATCAGCAAAAGAATGTTCACAAAGAGAATCGGGTATTCTAACCACACAGATAGACTGCTTGGGAAAGCACAATGGGCTGAAGCAGCCTGAAACCTGGATAGAATGCAGATCCTCTGAAAGCCACAAAAGGATGGAAATGTGCTCACCCTGCCAGTGGGAAGGATGGGCTATAAAAGGACAGGGACTTGGGGACATACAGATGCCTACATCCCAAATTCCAGGGCCTGCTTCAAGCCCTGGCTCCACTTCCAACTCAAGCTGCTGGCTGCATGTGCACCCTGGGAGGCAACACGTTGATAGTTTAAGGACTTGGGTCCCTGCCACCACCGACCAGGGACCAAGATGGAGTTCTAGGCTCCTGACTTCAACTAGGCTCAGCCTCAGCCAGTGCAGGCGTTAGTGGGATCTCTGTGTCTCTCTGCCTTTTAAATAAACAAATACTTAAAACAGATGGTGACTAGAGGAAGAGGCCAAAAGGGGAGTTGACACGGGAATTAGGAGCTGTGGCTCCCCTCATTCAGCACATGAGACTGGTGCAGGTGAGCTCCCACCCCACATCCTTGTCCTGCCCCCCGCTGGGGCAGCTCCAGAGGCCAGCCTGGGTGCCACCTCTCTGCCAACAAGCCTATGAGGCGAGATGAACAAGTACCACCCTCCCCCATTTCGTAGGTGGAGAAAGTTGGGAAGAAAAAACAAAGAGCTTTCTTGGCTTTTCAACTTAGCACATTTTTTAAAAAGTGTGACTTCATAGAAAATGATTTGACAGTGTGCTTGAAGAAATGGAGACACTTTCGCTTCTTTGAATCAGTTCCACGTTTCAGAAACCATTTTGAGGGAGAAACCCCCAAATAATCAATGAAAAAAAATAGAAACCATCATGCATAAAGTTATAACTTTCTACATACATGAGCCAGCAGTGGCCAGTTACAGAGGAGTGAATCATTTGTGCTTTTCCATACTTATCAAGCCCATTAACGTATCAAGCCCCACTGTCACCTGAGTCGCCTCCTGTCTGTCTCCCTACTGTGCTCTCTATCCTGCCATGGTAAATTTTTCACACAACAGCCAAAGAGTTTTCTTCTTCTTTTTTAAGATTTATTTGTTTTTATTGGAAAGTCAGATTTATAGAGAGAAGGAGAGACAGAGAAAAAGATCTTCCATCTGCTGGTTCACTCCCCAAGTGGCCACAATGGCTGGAACTGAGCTGATCCAAAGCCAGGAGCCAAGAGCCTCTTCCAGGTCTCCCATGTGGGAGCAGGGTCTTCCACCCACAAATTCACTCCCCAAGTAGAGGCAACGGCAGCATTGCTGATCTGAAGACAGAGGCAGGAATTTCTTCAGGGTCTCCCATGCAAGTACAGGGTCCCCAAGCATTGGGCTATCCTCTATTGCTTTCCCAGGCCACAAGCAGGGATGTAGAAAGGCCAGTATACAAACCAGAAACCATATGGGATCCTGGGGCACGCAAGGCGAGGACTGACTTTAGCCACTAGGCTTTCGTGCCAGGCCCCAGAGAGCCTTCTGAAAGTGACGTCAATTCTCATTCCCCATCACTCCAGTTAAAGCACTCTGCAGTCTGCCCATGTCACTTGGAGAAAAAGCTCAGGAAGGCGACTCTGGCCCATTTACATGTCCCTGTCTCCTGCCACCCTCCTGCACCCACCCTGGCTCTGCTCCTGCCACACCTGTTTCCTCGTTTTTCCTGAAATAAAAATGGAACTCCCTTCCCCACACCCTCAGGGCCTTTGCATCAGCTGTTCTGTTTCCTGGCTGTTCTTTGCCCCAGTTATCCAAGTGGTTCATTCCTTCACTTCCTTCAGGTCATCCATCAAATGCCACCTAATCACTGAATCCTCATCACCCTAAACAGGATAACACCTGCCACCTGCACAGTCCCCAGGCTCTCTGCATTCTGCTTTCTGGGCTCACCTCTGCAGCATTTGCAGATGGACAATGCATTGTTTTTTCATATTTTGCTTTCTCCAGTCTTGTCATTGCTAGAATGTAAGATTCCTGGCCAGAGACTTTTTTGCCCCCTCTGTGCTTTGCAAGCTATCCAGCAGCCCCAGAGATAACTGGTCAACTCAACTGACCTACCACTAGCCAGCACCTGTGGTTCCTGAGGGTGTGACTTGCTGAACGCGGGGAAGAGTCGCAGCAAAGGAGGCTGGAGATGCCCCTGGTACAGGGTATTATTGGTCTAGGTAGAAACTTCACAGAGAAGAGCAGAGCATGAACATCTGTGAGGACTCTAAGGGAGGGGCTGGCACTGTGGCATAGCAGGTGAAGCCTCCACCTACAATGCCAGCATCCTGTATAGGTACCACTTTGAGTCCTGGCTGCTCCACTTCCTATCCAGCTCCCTGCTGTTGCTCCTGGGAAAGCAGTGGAAAATGAGCCAAGTCTTTGGGCCCCTGCACCCATGCAGGAGACCCTCCCAGATGAAGCTCCTGGTTTTGACTTCTCCCAGCCCTGGCCTTGCACCCATTTTGTGAGTGAACCAACAGATGAAAAGTACCTCTCTTTTTCTGTATTTCCTCTTTCTGTAACTCTTTCAAGTAAAATAAATGAATCTTAAAAAAGATTTCTGTGGAGAGATGACAGCCAAAACACACTGAATTTGTTAGGATGAATAAATTGAAGAGATCTATTATAGAGTATTTTTATTAAAATATTTTTATAAAGATTTATTTTTTATTGGAAATATTTACAGAGACAAGCAAAGAAAGAAAGATCTTCCGTCCACTGGTTCACTCCCCAAGTAGCCACAATAGCTGGAACTGAGCTGATCTGAAGCCAGGAGCCAGGAACTTCTCTTCTTTTGGGTCTCCCACATGGGTGCAGGGTCCCAAGGCTTTGGGCCGTCCTCCACTGCTTTCTCAGGCCACAAGCAGGGAGCTGGATGGGAAGTGGAGCAGCTGGGACACAAACTGGTGCATGTATGGGATCCCAGCACATGCAAGGCAGGGACTTAGCCACTAGGCTACTGTGCCGGGTCCTACAGCATTTTAATTAATGTGTTCTATACTTATACATGACAAAGAGATTACATTTCAGGCATTCTCAGAAAGAATAAGTATATGAGATAATGCATCTGTTACCTTAGTTCAGCCATTCTGTACCATATACATATTTCAGATCATACTGTATAACATATATATGCATATGTGTAGATATAATTTGTATTTGTCAGTTTCTAAAAAAAATTCTGTGGACCACATCATTAAGGTCACTGAACAAGTGGCCCAGGGAAGGTTTCTTGGACTAAATAAGGTACAAGCTGAAACTGAAGGGTCGGTAGACATGAAGCCCACAAGGGGCACGGAGGGAGGGCTCCATCCCATGGGAAGAGCCTGCAGGAAGACCCCGAGTCAGCACATGCATTCCTGGTACTTGAAGGCCAGAACGAAGACTTAGGGAAGGAGGAGGGAGAGTGATGGGACTGGCTGGGTCGGTGAGTTTGCACCTTGTGTAGAAGCTTCAAGGAGAAGTGGTCATGATGGGGTAGGATTGGAACCTGGAGGAAGCCCAGAGGCTGTGTGCTGAAGCCCTGTGCACACTGTCCCCATTTGCTAGGGGACCAGAGCGAGGCTCCCAGAGCAAGTAGGAGGGACTTAGAGAAGGAGGAGGCCTCAGGGGTGGTGGGGGCAGCATTCCAGGCAGAGAGAGTGGCTTGCACCATGCTGGAGGCAGCAGGAACAGCACAAGGGGAAGCAGTTGCGGTGCTGGTTGGGACTTTGGCATCCTGTCCTGGGGTATGCCTGGGTGAGAATCCTGGCTCCTGATCCCAGCTTCCGGCTAAGTCACTCACGTGGGCAATAGCAGTGATGTCTCAAGTAGTTAGGTTCCTGCCAGCTGCACAGAAGACCTGGACTGAGTTCTTGGTCCAGTCCCAGCTGGTGCAGCCATCTGTGGGAGTGACCCAATAGAAAGGAAATTTCATTCTCTTTTTCTCTCTGCCTCTCAAATTAAACAAATAATGAAACAAAAACAGGGAAACTGAGTCATTACTGAACAACTTGCCTGAAGCAAAGGGTTGAAGCTTGGATCTAATCCAGGTAGTCTAGCTCCAGAGTTCATGTCCATGACCCCTGCATGGTACTGCCTTCCCAACAAACATCATCTCTGGAAACATCAGGGAACAAGGCTCTTTCTGTGTCTGCACAGTGGGTCTCTCCTCCCTGGCTCTTTTGTGAACCTGCATGCCGTCCTGGGAGGCAGAAGTCGCCACCCTCTACTCTTCTGGCAAGGAGCAGGGCGTCATTCCTTAATTCAGTAAGTGCAGGCTGAGCTCTCTGCATGTGGTGGTCTTTGCTCTCATGACCTTGCCTTCAGGGAAGAAGAGCCTCAAACCAAGCACACAGCAAGTAAGCAAGACCATTTCAGAGAGTGAGAAGAAGACAGTGCAGGATGCGATGGCAAGGCACCGCATGTGCTGCTCCACATCCACACAGGTCAGAGGAAGGCATAAACAGAGACTGCGCAGAAGCCTGGAAGGTTGAGGAGGAGGAACCAATCTTGGGAAGTGCCAGGTGCAGTTCTATTTTCTTCCATGAGAACGGCAGTATAAAGGCTCTCAGTAGGGTAAAAGCTGGTGGGTGGCAGGAAGGGGATTAGAGAGGAAGCCCACATGGCAGGAAAGTGGTGAAGATGGTGAGCGCTCTGTATGTAGGAGTGAGAGGCCAAGAGGCAAGCAGAGGGCATCACTGTGGCTGAGTTTGTTTTCCCCTTCCAAGTGTAACAGGGGGTTTAAACAAGGGAGCTGTGTGTTCTAGAGCAGTGGGTCTCCTGCACTGTCTGTGAGCAGGAGAAAGAAGCAGAGAGTGGAGGAAGAAAATCACAGGGAATACCACCATGGGCCTCCCAGACACCAGCTGCCTTCTCCAAGGATCTATGTTTCCTTTCCTTCTGTGTTTGCAGATTGTCAAGCTCGGTCACTGTGCCCACTCTGTCGCACTGCATAACCAATTCTTGTGTTGACTTACAGATCATAAGGCAGCAGTTTCCTCAGTTAACCACCAGAAGACTCGGGACCCGAGGACAGTCCAAGTAAGCACCAGACAGCCATCCCACCAGCAGAGCTGCGAGGCGGGCCGCATCTTTAGGGCCTCTTGCACTTGAGTCCTGATCCAGACCTATCTGTGTGCATAACGGTGGTGAGGGTGAGGGCTGGACAGGAGGGACCACACAGACACACACACGGAGGAGCTCTGTGACATCAGGCCCCCAATGCCCAGGGTCTGAAAAAGTGGCTGTCCCAAGGACCAGGACCTGTGCCACCTGCCTCTGGGCATTGTTGTAACAATCTTGAACATCCTTGAGAGAAACACCTTGTGGCTTTTTGGACAACCTCCAGGTCAGGTGGACTACTTTGCTGAGCACCCTCTCTGCTCTGAGAGTAGTTGGTCAGTCAGAGAAACAGAGCTCTACTAGTTCCTGCATGGACGATGAGACCAAAAGGTGCAAGGCCACCGTGGTCCACACGGCGCACTGCCCCCTCTGCACTAGTTTCATCAAACACCAACCAATCCTTGCTGCACACACTCCGTGTGTCAGGCATATTGTGATCCACGCTGGGAGCAATCACAGCCTGCACAGGGTGGACATTTATTTTGAAAGGGAAGACAGATAAGAAAAAGGGAACCGGGATCTAACGAAGAGGGTGGTGGTAGACAACAAAGTAAGAGGAGGAGTCGGAGGAGGGGGCTTTCTGAGGCATGAGGCATAAGGGAAGACCTGAGGGGGAAGGAAACTTAGGGGATCTTGGGGGCCTGTCTCTCCTGAGTAGCTGGAAGGCAGTGTCGTCCTAGAATCACTGAGGTGTCATGAGAATCCGGGCTGACGGGACCAGCTTGTAAGGATGTTTCCAAACCATCTTTGTGGGCCCTGGGCTTCCCTGAACAGAAGGCTGTAGCCAAGCGTTTGGTAAGCACTGAGTTAAATAAGGCTTCCTTTTCAGCAAGACTTCTGGGAAGCTTTTATGATGCTAATGTGCATGGTGACTCCACTAGAGGGTGTCTTATTATGCAGCATTTCTAAATGGTCTGACCACTGTGGAGCAGGTCAGCACACAGTGACCTATAAAACACTGCAACATTTTAAAAAGCAACCACACAGGGCTTAGGGGACCTGCCTGGAAGGATGACTCCAAAGCATACCTGATACTGTCACCTGGGGTAACAGGTCTTCCTATCACCCCTGGGCAACACATTCCTATCCTGGGAATGGGGAGAGATTTGACTCCGAAACTCAGTTAGGGAAAGAAAGTGGATCTCCCAACAGGGCCACCACCTTTTAGTTAACTTCTGACAATAATGAGGTTAAGTGTGTGTTTGTATATGCGTGGGGGCGAGGGGACAGGGGGAGTGACTCAGAAGGTCTTGGGCCAGCTTTCAAAGGTAGTTACTAAAAAAAAAAGTTTCAAACCAGAGGGAAGCTCTTGACATAAATTTCTAATAACTTTCCAAGGCAACTGTTCTGGAAAACAAACCTCATTCATAACGAAGAATTATGATATTTGTTTTCAGACAAGGTTTCCGCCTTGGTAAGATTGTAGCATGCAAAAGTCAGGTTCTCCTGTCATTGCTTGCAGATGAGCAGAATGGGCAGTTCAGAAAGCTGGTGGCACCCAGGAGCGCCATATAGGAGCAGATGGTGAATGAGTGGGAATGAAGTGTTAGTGTCCTGCTCATAGTCTTTGAAGAATTGCTGGCCCTGATACACCGTTACTCGTTTCTGAAAAGGGACTGGAGGGTAAAGACAGCCAAGGCAGAGACAGTCAAAGAACAGAAAGGATTCCCACCCTACCTACACTTGGAGAAGGTTCCCTTTGGCTTGCACATGCGAGCCTGTCTGTGTGCTCCATTTCTCTAACCGGCAACTGGAAAATTGGGCAAATACTCTCTTTTAAAAAATTCTGTGATGTCAACTCTATTGTGTCCTCTTGGTGAGGACTTCGCAAAGGTTGGAGACTCCTTCAAGGATCAAAAGGCACCAGGAAGTTTCCAACCAGAAACACGGAGTTAAAAGAGAAAAATCCCTCAGCAGTTTGCCCTGGGGGCTGGTCAGTAGTGAGTGAAGTGGTGCTCATGATACAGAACTTGAAAGCGTCAGTCCAGGAAGGGCTCAGTGGAAGGGCTTTGTGCGACCCGTTTTAGCCGCATGCCCTCTGACTGGTTAAGAACCGGTGTGGTCCAAATGTATTCTTGACCACCTTGATCTTGAGAAAGGATGATCAAGGGCAACGCTTCGAGGCCAAGGAGGCATGTCATAACTGTCCTCCCACCTGAAAAGCTCTTCCGGAACACCTGGAACCAACCAGAACCAGGCTCCTCCCCTACTCCCCTCCCCCACTCCCCCAGGAGGTAAGGCAGTTATGACAGTTGGGAAGTAGAAGGCACAGAAGGCAGATATTAGCTCAACACAAAGAACTTTCTGATAACTACACCAGTGACTGAAAATGAACTGGGCTGCCTTTGAAGGCTCTGAGCTCTTCATCCCCGGAGGCGTTCCACTGGAGACGAGATGCCCACTGAGCAGAAATATCACCGAGTGGTATCCCATGTGAGGACCCCTGGGGCAGGGCTGGTTAGATGTGCCTCTCTTCCCTCCCGGGAAAGCCTTTCCTTAGCTCAAAGTGCCTTCCCCTTCGCTTCACTCTGTGACTGTCCCCCCAACTCTGTGGGTCGAGAGAGGTTAATATGTCAGGCAGTATTTCTGAAAGAAAGGTCCAGGTGTTATTTACATTCAAGTTGCCTTGGGACCGTGCAAATCTTGTACTTTAGATCTATGAAATTGGAATCTTTGGGGGTGAGGCCAGGAATCTATTTTTCTGTGGTTTTGTGACTGATTCCTACTATTGGAAAAGGTTGAGAGTGCTTGGTTTAGTGGGTAAAAGCACTTCTGAGGTTCAAGTCCTGTCTCCTACCCACAGGTTGATCTCAGGGAGTTTTAGTTAAATTCTCTGGGGCTTTCATTTTCTCACCTGGAAAATGAGAAAATAATTAGTCGCAGACTCTTAAGTCTTTGTGAGATTAAATACGATGACATGAGTTAAGCTCCTCACACCAACAATCTCCAAGTGGCCTGCCCTAGCATTACCTTAGGGATTTGTTTCAAAACTACTTTAGGGCCCCATTCCTACATAGGTCCTGGGGAGCACTAAGGGGCCTGTATTTGTATTAAGCTCCACAGGGGATTCTGAGAAACATCAAAATGGATAGGCATAGGCTCTCCGAGCCGTGCTTCTTGTCAGTGTAGAACCAGCCGTGTTAGAACCAGACAGATCCAGGGTTGAGGAACCCGCTCTTTCCCTAAACAGCTATCTGACCTTAAGCAAATAACTCGAGAGTTCTTGCCTTCATGTTCTTCCCTGGCAAGAATATAATGATCCCTATTTCATTGGGTTAACTTTCAAATAAATGCACTGGAAGCACTTTGCAAAGTGCCCAGCATGTTGCAAGAATTTAATAGATGGTCACTAAAATTCAAACAGAACACACTGCAGCCTCCATCTCTTTATCAATCTTAACTGAGATCATAGCTATTTTTAAGCTCATTTTAAATTAATAAAAAGTTTTAGTCTTTGTCTTACATCTGATGTGAACTGAAACATTGAGTTTATCTGTAAAAATATATATACACTTGAGATTAACATTCTTTGGTTAAGAAAAGCATAGGTCCGGTGAGTTTTGACTGGCGGTTCGCCTAGCAGGCAAAAACACATCCTTTTGCTGGGGTCTCCCTGATGGGGCCAACTCCTGTGCTGTGCCCCTGCGATCCGATTTGACTAGACATGAGCGATCAAGTACAGATGGAAAATTTTTCATCCATTCTCTGCAAAGCTTTTGATTTAACATTTTCTGTAGGAGGCAATTTTGGTTATTTTTACCTACCTGATTGATGGCTGGCAACATGGAACTTGGGTTTAATTCTGGATTTCAGAGATATCAAGGCTTGGAGAAGCATTAACCTTTCCAGCCTCCAGGAGGATGAGCACAGCCCTCCTTGGCAGTGGGCAACTACCGCATCTACAGCAACTTGAGAATCCCCATGTGACAACGTTGGCCTTGTCTCTAACTTTCTCTCTCTTTTGGCCCAGGTACCATTACTATGGCATCGCAGTGAAGGAAAGCTCCCAATATTATGATGTAATGTACTCCAAGAAAGGAGCTGCCTGGGTGAGCGAGACGGGCAAGAAAGAAGTGAGCAAACAGACTGTGGCATATTCACCCCGGTCCAAACTTGGCACGTTACTGCCTGAGTTTCCAAATGTAAAGGATCTCAATCTACCAGCCAGTCTGCCCGAGGAGAAGGTAACCACATCTGAGGCGACTCGCAACAGTGGCGGGGTGGGGGGCGGGACCCCTGTGCCCAGCCTCACACATGCAGATGCTATGACTGCACAGCAGTCCACTTAAAGCTATAGACATCTAAAGCAAGCATGGACTGTGGTCAGTAATACTGCAGCAGTATTGGTTTATTAATTGTACCAAATGTACCATACAAATATCAGCCGTTAGCAAGAAGGGTAACTGTGTATAAGAGATATGGGAACTCCCTGTACAACTTCTCTGCAAACTCCAACCTATTCTACAGTGTGAAAGTTGATCTGTCTGTCCAACTCTGTCATCCAGCTCTCTATCTGCAAATCTGCCTGCGTGCACAGCTGTCTCCTGTCACAAGGGAAGAGCCACCAACCCCCTGGATACAGTTCATTTCCCTGTGTGCGGCAGATTGTTTGGTGAAATAATAGTCTCATAGAAAAAGATGATTTTACAGATGCAGTGAATCAGATAGTTTTGATTTAGAGTATTTGGAGCAAGTTACTGGGGGAAAAAAATGGAGGAGCACATCTCTAAAGCACCTGTCTTGATGCCAAGCAGTGCTCTAACAGGTATGGAGAGTGTGCTGTCTGCGGATCACTCCAGGAGCTGGGTTACAGTGGAGGCTGGGACACAGTCCTGCTTACAGAAAACTTACCATCAGGTGGGGAGATGGATGCTTGCATAAAACAAATTCCTATGAATGCATGTTCTGAAACAAAGAAGATGAACTTATATCTGTACAGAATGTTTTAAAACCTAAGAAGTGGATAGGGATCCACAAAGATGATTTTTTCCCCTAAACAAAGTCCTGAAATTTTTAAGTGTCTTATTGTGGTTTTAGTAGAAACACTTGTCTCTTCTCCAACAAACAGAAATCAGTTCAATAAGCCTTATTGATTTCTGTGTGCCAGACACTGTGCCAGGGACAGGATACACGAGTGTTAACCATAACGCCATTTTTATTTTCCTAGAGCCCCCAGCCTCAGAAGGTGGAGAGTGGGGGCAGAGTGAAGAAACCAGGAGAGTGGGGGCAGAGTGAAGAAACCAAGGCTTTCTGTGCCAAGAGTGAGGGCACCGTGTTACACTTAACAGACGCTGTGTGAGCAGAGGGGCACAGAACCCCTCCACTGCCACCGCCCCAAGTGAAAATCAGCCTCACTGGGTCTTGCAGGATGAATAGATGTTGAGTGACTTCCATTCTCCCAATAGGGAAAGACAGTGACGTAACAGTTGGAATCGGCAGAGTGGCAGCAATGTGTATTAACGTGTGCCTTTGTTGTTGCTCCTCCACTGCCCCCACAGGTCTCTACCTTTATTATGATGTACAGAACACACTGTCAGAGAATACTGGACACTGTAATAAGAGCCAACTTTGATGAGGTAGGTCAACAAGTGTCGAGCTGTGAATACTCTGTACTAAAATACCTAATTAACACTAGCTCCTAATTCCTGAGCTGCGCCTAGGTGCGAGGCCTGGCATTTGGGACTCCTTGACGTCCTGTTAGCTCACTTAACCCCTCAAAATAATTCTACAAAGTAGGTCCGATGATTATTCTCATTCTCACATTATGGGTCTTGTGTGTGGATAGGGCCGGGCATGGCCTTTTCCTTGATTTAACTAGCAGAAGACATCCTGCCCTAGCGGCAAATGACAAAGA
Organism: Ochotona princeps; assembly: GCF_030435755.1. NCBI lineage: Eukaryota > Metazoa > Chordata > Mammalia > Lagomorpha > Ochotonidae > Ochotona > Ochotona princeps. The sequence continues at coordinate 11,191,677 of NC_080846.1, read as the reverse complement.
CCATTCTGCCAGGATATCATCATTACACTCAGAAGTAAAAATTCAGAGAAACTGAAGCAAAACTCTCCTGTGTTTTTGGATTCCATCTATCCCTGAGGCCTCTGCACTTGGAACAGATTACCTTCCATTCTCAAGGTCTAATCCATGTTTCCCTACCAGTAGGGCCACCTGTAAATGCAAAATGTTAAGAATCCATCTCCTTTCTTAATTTGAAAACATTATAGTTAAGGACTAGAGAGGAGGAAATGAGGAAGGATTAATGTGGTGTTCAACTTGAGAGAAGACTGATATGACCGCTAAAGTGACTATAAAACCAGTAGTTACTGGTAGAAAAGATCCTAGCACTTCCTTGTGTGTGTTGAGGGGGGAAACGGTGTGAGAGGTGGAATGCTATAAAGGTGAAGGCTCAAATGCTCTCCCTCCCACTGTACTTGCTGCCACATGAGCTCACGGATACAACTTCTAAAGGGACAGCACTGTGTTGATAAAGAATACCTTCTTCCTTCTCTCGGCGTTTATCCACCAGCTCTCTCAAACGCCCTTTGAAGTACTCCAAAGTACTTGAGACAGCATTGTAGAGGTTTGGCTGTGCCTTACATCCTGCAGACCCCAAAGACCAAGGCAAAGTCCGAGCCATGATTGGTTCAATCCACACTAGCGGCAACCAGACCTTACTTTGCTCTGATGGCTCAATCCAGTGTGGATGCCATGGTTGGAAGGCTGGATGCTAAGCTGGTTCAGGGAACTGTTGCTTCCATCTTGTGGCTCCATCCTGCCCTCAAGCAGCTGATGAATGGGGAACAAGACCACAGGGACCCTGACAACTTAGAAATAACATGCATTACCCTGTGTGATAGGTAAGATCTGGTCCCATCCTGTTGCAGCCAGCAGGGGCTGGGGAGCGTGGCCTCTCAGGGATGACAGCCTACACCACTACAGAAGGAGGATCAGACCTGCAACGGGGCAGCTCCCCCTTCTTCCACAATTACTAACAGCAAAGCTTGTGACAGTAACCCAGGAAACATAATCATTTATCTCTGATTATTTCACCACTTATGCTTGCAAGGAGTAAGGAGAGTTCTCAGAATCCTCTCTTCTAAGAAGTGTCCGTTTGTTAAATGCTTACCTGATGCCAGGCAGTTTACAGCCATACACATTGTCTCCACTAGATGCAGGCTAGTCACTCCGCTAGGTTTACTCCTCAGTAAGCTCCAGATGCCGTTGACGCCATGTTTAACACAGCCAATCAGAGCTCTTCACTCAGATCCCAGAGCTATTCTTCTCAAGATTCAGGTTGACATTGTCAGTTGATCAAGACTCAAGTCTCGATATTCCCTTCTCTCCCTCCTCACCCTTCAGACCCACAAAGGCCTGACAGTTACACCTTCCGGACAGAAGCCGCATCTGTCCCACCTCGGCTCCTCAATGTTAGCTTTAGATCCCTTTCCTGCTTTCCTTTTCCTTCTCACCCAGAGGAACCAGTGCCACTGGACATCAAAGAATCTCAGCTGTAGAGAGTAGGATGAGAGGTCAAATGTGGATGATTCACCGCCTACACAAACTGCTCAGGAAAGCAGGATCGAGCAGAGCCCCGTGCAGCTTGAACAGACTGAAAATAGACAAACGCCTGCTAAAGACACTTGATTCGCCCCAGATTTGTTTTACCCTACACAGCAGCTGATCTTTTCCAGAATATCTGCAAGAAATTGGCTGCTCATCTTAAAACAGGGTATGGCTGCATGAGAAGGCAGCTAAGGAAGGCAAATGAGTCCAGGCTGTACCAGCTTGGCAGAGCTTCTAACTCAGGAGAGCAGGCAGAGAGGACTGGGATGGGACCCGAGGCCAATGCTCGGGTACAAGCTGAAGGGACCAAGGGACAGCAGAAGGTCCCCTGGAGAACCAGCACCTCGGCTAAGAGCTAAAGCCTGGGCAAGGAGGTGTCTCAATGAGCAAGGTCATGGACAGGGACAGTACGAATGCAGGCTGGTGATACTCAGAAACTTAGAAAGCTGTCTCATTCAGGGCAGCACACTGGTTCCTTGGGCCTATCAGTTTTAGTCCTCCATAATCAAAATTATTATGTAATAGTAACCATAGCAACAATAGCAGCAGCAGCTGTGCCCTTTTCATTATCTTCGATGGTCTGAGCACTATAACAAACACTTTTTAGGAATCTTTACCAAAGCCAATGCAGTAAATTCCCATTTCACAGATAAGAAAATCAAGGCTTGGAAATGTTCCTTTCCCAGTTGGGGAGGGACTTAAGACCGAACACTCTGGTAGTCAGTCTTCACTCATCCAGATTTTTTTCATTTTCAATCCACATGGACACGTTCTATTTTTTTATCCTCATGGAATAAACGGAATTCTATCTCACAACACACAGGCCTGACCTCCTGCACACTGGGATCACATGTTTTGGCATTTACCATTCCCTGCCCTTGGGAAGTCGGAGGGGCATGCCTTTCTCCCCATCCCACCCAGCGCTTCCTCCGGGAAGGCCAAGCAAGCTGTGGGCATTTGGGGAGTGTGTCTACAAGTGGCTGAGCTGGGGTCACCAGCTGCAGTCTGGGCAGAGCTCCACCTCCCCCAGGCAGCCTGGCCAGCAGAGAACAGCCCCTACTCACAGGGGAGACCCTGAAGCACTGTCGGGGAAGGCCGGCAAATGCAGGCTCATCCATCCCTGACCTGCTTCCAGTTTTCACAGTTAGCATCTGTGCCTCGCAGGCATGACTCTCAGCTGCTGTTGCCGTGTGAGTATTCAGAGGACCATGGTACAATACCTGGCCAACAGCAGCCCCTCGAAAAGAGAAACTCATGACAATGGCAATATCAGCTCCAAGATATGATGCTGGAGGAATGAGATTACCTCCCACACTGGGTCAGGATGGGTTTGGGGAATCAGGGATATGTGGACGATGATACCCGCAGGGTTGAAGAGTGCCCACCTGTTGAAACCAAGCCAGGCCTTTTAGAATTTAGGAAAATTTGGTGAGTTCCCTGGCTTCAAGGTGGGCTGCTCCTCACTCAGTGCTAGCTGAGTCCAGATGCTCATGGATGTTATTAGGTTCACGAGTTACCCAGCCTTATTGTTCCCTTGCTTTTTCCCACCTGACCATCCCCCCATCCTGCTCTGGGTTCTCCGCTTTGGATGTTCCCTCTGCCAGTTGTTCATGAGCAACATGGCTTGAGATGCTGGTACCATCACGTTCCTAGGAATCTTGGAGTGCCCACTGCATTCCTGCTCTGTATTGATGGTTGCAACGTCCACACCACACAGACCTCATGGGCCATGTGAAGCTAACTGTCCAGCTGTCACCACCCAGCATCCCACACTAGCACCACCTGGCCGGGACTTTTGGGGGAAACTGGCAGAGTCTGGATGTGAGAAGTCCTTTGTACTTTCCCTAGCTGTTGGCACACCAGTTTGACCCAGAACAATCATATGTGTGACACATACTCTTCCTTTTAGCCCCATTCCTCTCACCTGCAACTCCCTCATCTTTCCCTTCCAAAAGATCTGGCTCAAAAAGAGTGAGGATTCTGCTCCAGCTGCCTGGCTTTGAACAGCTGAAGCCACATGTCAGCGCTGAAGGCACTCAAGGGATAATGTGCCACTCCTTTTGCAGGAAGAGGAGACCCCGGCTGCAAGGGCTGGTGGTGCACATGGCTCTTGAATGTGCAGGGGGAATGACTTAAGTCAAGGGGAACATCCAGGGCTGCTAGGCCCAGCCAAGCTGCAGTGGTGTGTGCCACTAAAGGGAGGGCTGGGGCAGAGGGTGGAGGAGTAGCTAGCAGCTCTGCAAGACTAGGCTGGCCTGGGTGGGGGGTCCCAGAGCTCGGTGGGGAGAGCCCTCCCTGTAACCTCATGGTTCTTTTCTGTGTGGGTCAATCCAGGTTCAGAGCTTCCTGCTGCACTTTTGGCAAGGGATGCCGCCCCACATGCTGCCTGTGCTGGGCTCCTCCACTGTGGTGAACATCGTCGGTGTATGTGACTCCATCCTCTACAAGGCCATCTCCGGGGTGCTGATGCCCACCGTGCTGCAGGCACTACCTGACAGGTGGGCACCCCAATACCCATCCTCTCACTGTGGTTGCTCCCCAAGCACTGCTTGTTCCTGCTTCTCCTTTATAGCTCTTAACCACACACTGCCCAGAGGTCTCCCTTATAAGGACCATTGGGCATGGCCCCTTAGAGCTGATTGATGTTCTTTGAATCAAGTGGTTAGATTTGGAACTACATTCCCTCTCTCCTGCTCCCCAGACACCCGACCCCTTCCCAGAGCATCAGATGGAATCCAATGTGCAATGCACTCGTCCAAAGTCTGCCTAGCACAGTCTTTCCTGTTTCTAACCAAAGTAGTGGCACCAACCAATAGCCAACAGCTGAATCTTGGCCATGGTGCTAGGAAGGAGGGAGGACAGTGTGATCAGGAGACGGACTCTCCCCATGAGCTCCTGTGGGGCTGGCCACGTCCCTCCACAGGCCTCTGCTCCTAGCCAGGCCGCCCCTCTCCTCCTCGGGCACACTCTAAGCCCCAGGTTGCTGCAGAGTCTCCTACGGGCTCCTGTACGCCTGTCCACACCTTACCACTTGTGCCTTGTAAATAAGCCAGAAGTCTGGAATCAAGGTGTTGGCAGAGCTGTCCTCTTAGGAGGCTGTCAGGTCCATGCCTGTCCCTAAGTTTCTGGTGGCTGCCAGCAGCTTTGGTGCTCTCTGACTTGGAGACACACCGCTCTACCCTATGTGTCTGCCTTTTCCTGTTCTGCTGTTTCTAGGAACACTTGCCATTGGATTTAGGGCTTGATTAATCTAGGTTCATCTCAACCGAAGTCTTTAAAAAAATTTATTCCAAAAGCAGAGTTGGGGGTGGGGGCCAGAGAGAGAGGTTTCAATGCTGGTTCCCTTCCCAAATGGTTACAGTGGCGAGGGCCAGGCCAGAGGGAAGCCAGCAGCCAAGAGCTTCCTCTGGGTCTCCTATGGGGGCAGAGACCCCAGCATTTGGACCATTGTCCGTTGCTTTCCCAGACGCATTAGCAGAGAGCTGGATCTGAAGGCAGCCTGCACTTGAACTGGTGTCGATACAGGTTGCCAGCATTGCAGGCAGTGGCTTAACCCATTACCCACAATGTTGGCTCCTAGAGGTTTTTATGTGAGTCGTATCTGCAGAGACTCTTTTTGCAAATAAGATTGCCCTTGTGGTTCTGGGTGGATTTTAGGGTCTATTGTTTATCCTGCCACATGGAGTATATATGCAAGATAAGCTAATTTCTAGAGACCTGAATAAATGGTTCAAGGATATATGACTTATGCATTTCTGAGTGAAGTTTTAATATGCACTTAAAAATGAAGCTGATTCTCTCTTCATAGTCATACTTACCAGTTATTTATATTTTTCCTCCTGTGAGCTCTGTTCCTAATCTTTATCTAATTTTCTTTTTTGGTGTTTGGTTTATCATTGATTTTAAAGGAATTTATTTATTTATTTATTTATTTATTTATTTATTTATTTTAAAGATTTATTTATTTTATTACAAAGTCAGATATACAGAGAGGAGGAGAGACAGAGAGGAAGATCTTCCGTCCGATGATTCACTCCCCAAGTGAGCCGCAACAGGCCGATGCGCCGATCCGAAGCCGGGAACCTGGAACCTCTTCCGGGTCTCCCACATGGGTACAGTGTCCCAATGCACTGGGCCGTCCTCGACTGCTTTCCCAGGCCACAAGCAGGGAGCTGGATGGGAAGTGGAGCTGCCGGGATCAGAACCGGCGCCCATATGGGATCCCGGGGCTTTGAAGGCGAGGACTTAAGCCGCTAGGCCACGCCGCCGGGCCCAAGGACTTTATTTATTAGAGATTAACAATTCATGTTAAGAGTTGCAAATCTTCTCTCTTGGTGTTTTGTCTTTGTCATATGGAAAATACATTGCTGTTTGAACTTATGGGTCTGATTTTCATGGCCCCTTGATTTCGTATTCTAAGTCTTTCCGACTGCAGTTGTAGTTTTACCATAGCTGGTCTCAGTCACTTTGTGGTATAATGTGTGTCTCGATGATTCTGCTCAATTTGAGATTCCCTCGACATAAGCTATAAAGAGCACCTCTTCCTGCAGCCCCGTTGTCCCAATACCACATATGAATGCTTACATTTTGTTTCCAAATATGACATGCTTCCTCGGTCGTGCCATCCATCTCAGACGTACTTGTGGCTATTGATGAACTTCCTGTTCTCTCGTTTGTATTTCCATCTAGTTATGTTCCAGCAGCTCTCCGTTTTAAGTTTTAAGCATCCAAATATCTAGTAGGGCTAGCTGCTCATCAGCACTTTCCTTTTGTAGAATTTTACTGTCCTGACACTTATTTTTCAGCATGCACATTTTAGCATGATCTTACTATTTAAATACCAGGAATAGCTATGTATACATATATGTTTATACACATGAAGAGGCTTAAAACATTTTGTGGAAAACAAATTAAAATGCCTGGAAGCTCTCACCCCCTTATGATTTACTTATTTATTTTAAAGGCAAAATTACAGAGAGAGGGAGAGACAGAGTCTTCCATATGCTAGTTCACTCCCCAAGTGGCCACAACAGCTGGAACTGGGCGAGTCTGAAATCAGGAGACATGAGCTTCTTACAAGTCTTCTATGTGGATGCATGGGCCCAAGCATTTGGGCCATCTCCTGTTACTTTGTTAGAAACATTAGCAGGAAGTTGTATAGCAAGTTGTGTAGCCAGAACGCAAACTGGTGCCCATTAAGTATGTTGGCACTGTAAGTAGTAGATTAACGCACTGTGCCACAACACTTGCCACTCTGTGAACTTTTTGAAGCTCCTTGTATATTTGGGGAGTTTTCACTACATTTATGAGCAGTTTATGGAGAATTACATCTTGGTGACATTGAAAACTCCTAAACTTAGCCATAGTTTGCTTTCTCGTGTATTCTTTCTTCTGTTGTGGTTCCTAGGAAAGTCACACTTGCCTTTTAACATATATATATATCTATATATATAAAACTCTCATGCATTTGTGATTAGATTTATTATTCGATATTTTAAAATCATTACTATTGTGTTTGTTAACAGTGGTTGTTTATATGAGTATGTAAAAGATATTGATATTGGCATTTGATACTTGGACTTAATCATATTAGGTTTAATTGCCTTACCACTGCATCCATTTTTAAAAATCCTGTCAGATTTTTCTGGTTTAGAAACAAACATAATCTTGCTTTGATTGTCTGATTTGTATGCCTCTCACTTCTCTTGTCTAATTATATTGGCCTAAATTTTGAGAACATGTTAAGATTCTAATGGGAATCCATCTAATGTTTACCCACTGAACACAACAATAACTTTTGGGCAAGATGATCTATTTTATCATGCTAAGGAATGGCTATCTTAATTAAGCATATACATCTTATGAAGAATTTTTGTTGAGAAATTGTAAATGATTGCAGTATCAATCTCCTAACCTCAAGCTGTTTTTGCCTTCTTAGAATACATTCTGCTTAGGAATAACATTTATTTTTTTCTTTAATGGGCTGTAGGGTTTTATTTGTTGGTGTTTTACTAAGAATTTCTGCATCAAAAAAAATCTCAAAAATTGAGATTGAATACCATTTGATTGTCAGTGTCCAATTTTTGTTATTTGTTGATATAAATGTTACATTTCTTTCAGAAGACATCTGGAAGTTTCCTTCTTTGTTCGTAAGCTCTGAAAACATTAAATAGCATTAGAATTATTTGCTTTTGAAATTTACATAGGATGAAAGTATTTAGGTCTGTGATTTTGTTGTGGTTTAACATTTTTCCTCCATTTTTTTCCCCAGAGTAATTGGCCAGTTTAGATTTTTTATCTTTAAATTTTGGCAGATTATACTTTCCTAGAAAATTGCCTGTTCTTTCATATCTTTTAAATTGATTTTAGTAGTGTTGAGCCAAGTGGGTTGGTAGGCTCACTGAATGTCCTCTGTGATTATTTTGTCTTCACTCTATATTAGTTGCTGTAGCTGTGCGTTCTGTCACTTCTTTTCCTTTTTGTTTGGGCTCTTAAGGGAAAAGCTAGACATTCACACCAGTGCGATTCTTTGAATTTTTTCCTAATGCATACATCACAAACACTATTAACTTATTCTTTCGTTTTCCTTAGGTTTATTCTATTATGGATTTATTTAGCAAACATTTGAGAGTTTCCCGTGTTCAGCTTTGATCAATAGCCAAGAAATAAGCATTAAAAAAAACTAACCAAAATAAAGATGCTTAATTTGATTTTTTTCACTCATTTTTATTAACACAAGGGTTTCAAACTCAAACTTTTCTTTGAACACTATTTCAGCTGTGTCCTATACATACTGATATACAATATTTTAATGCTATTATTTTCCTGATATTTTGAAAGTTTTATCCAGAGCCCCTTCTGGTCTCAAGAATTTAAAAAGATCATTTAAAATTTTCTGTGTGTTAGGGGCTATTGTTTTATGGTTACGTTATTTTAATTCTTATTGCTTTGTGATAAAAGACTGAGTATTTAATGGGTGTTCTCAGATTTTGCTGGTTCATTCATTTTGGCATTCTAAAAATGTGTAGGAATAGATCAATACATTTTAATTTGCATTTTAAATAGTTAACATTGCTAAGCATCTTTCAGGTTCTTATTTCCAATCCACAAGTATTTTTTAGTGAAATAGTTGTGCAACTCTTTTGTCTTTTGGGGGGGGTTTGTGATGTCTTTTTTTTTTCATTACTGAATTTCTAATATAGATACAAGTTCACTATAGAAGATGTGTTTTGAAAGTATTTCCCCCAGTATTTTATTATTACAATCATTTGCAGAACTGATCTTATTTTGAATAACATAATTTTTTAATATTGTCTCTTATGAATTTTTCTTTTGATGTTCTATTTAATAATTTGTTGTCATGAAAAATGACAAAAATGTTTTATGTTTTCATCTACAAGTTTTACACTTTTGTATTTTATAGTTCTTTTAGCTTTTCATTTTACCTTCCATTGATTCATTTTTCTAGCTTTAAAAATAGCACGCACCTGGGCTCGTCAGTGTGGCCTAGTGGCTAAGGTCCTCGCCTTGATCCCATATGGCTGCTGGTTCTAATCCCGGAAGCTCCACTTCCTCTCTATCTCTCCTCCTCTCAGTATGTCTGACTTTGTAATAAAAATAAAATAAATCTTAAAAAAAAAAATAGCGCGCACCGGCCATTGCGGCTCACTTGGGGAGTGAATCATCAGACAGAAGATCTTCCTCTCTGTCTCTCCTCCTCTCTGTATATCTGACTTTGTAATAAAATAAATAAATCTTTAAAAAAAATAGCATGAGGCATAGGATTCAAGGTTAATTCTTATTTTTGCATACAGAGGTCCAAATATCCAAGCACCATTGCTGTAAAAGTCCAATATTGTTCATTGTTTTACAGATTTATTTATTTGAAAGGCAGAGCAACAGAGAGAGGAAGAAACATAAATACATACACATTCTTAGAGACAAAGATCTTTGACCCATCAGTTTACCTCCCAAAACCACAATGGCGAGGGCAGGGCTCGGCCAAAGCCAAGAGCCAGGAATGCTGTCTAGGTCTCCAACATGGGTGGCAGGGAACTAAGCACATGGGTTATATTTTGCTGCTTTCCTAGGAGCATTAGCAGGCAGTTAGGCTGGAAGTACAACTGGGACTTAAGCTGGTGCTCCAAAATAGGATGCCAGTTTTGTAAGTGGTAGCTGAATCACTTGTGATGTAATACCAACCTCAAGACTAACCTTTTGAGCCTGGTGAGGTAGCTTAGTGGCTAAAGTCCTCATCTTGCATGCACCAGTTTCCTAAATGGGTGCTGATTCATGTCCCAGAGGCCCTACTTCCCATCCAGCTCCCTGCTTGTGGCCTGAGAAGGCAGTTGAGGATGGCCCAAAGCCTTGGGACCCTGCACCTGCCTGGGAGACCCGGAGGAAGCTCCTGGCTCCTGGTTTTGGATTAGCTCAACTCCGGCCATTGTGGCCTCTTGGGGAGTGACTCAACAGATGGAAGATCTTCCTTCTCTGGCTCTCCTCCTCTCTGTATATCTGACTTTTCAATAAAAATTAATAAATCTTAAAGAAGACTAACCTTTATTCTACTCTATTTATTGGAGCTCTTACAGAAAACTAATTGGTCATAAATGAGTCTGTTTATGGACTCTCAATTCTGCTCCATTCATCCTTGTGCCTCCCTGTCAGCAATCCCACACTGTCTGGATTATTAAGGGCTTCACAGTTAAAGTCAAATAGAGTAAAACTTCTGCATTTGTTCTTTGAAAAAGCTCCCTAGCTTAACAGTTCCCTTGCTTTTGTGTCTTAATTTCATAGATTTTTAAAAGTCATTTGGGATTTTGATTGATGACTGTATGGATAAAATTTTATAATATTGAGTCTTCCAATCCATGAACATGATATATCTTTACTGTTTATTCAGATATTCTTTGGTTTCCTTCATGGTGTTTTTGTAGTTTTTAGCCTACAAATATTGCTTGTATTTTTCTGGATTGAAATCTTAAGTATGTCATGGTTTGGGTGCTATTGCAATGTCATTTTAAATTTTTTTTATTTTGTTCAAAAGAGGAGAAAGAGAAAAATCACTCTCACATTTGCTAGTTTATTCCTCAAGTGCCCATAGCAGCCAGAGCTGGGCCAGCCGGGTCTCCTGTATGGATTGGAGGGACCCAAGTGTTTCAACTACCACCTGCTGCTCCTACCCTGCCCACCCTTGTCCTCCTCCCCGACGTTAGAAGGAAGCTGGACTAAGTGGAGCCAGGATGCAAATCCAGATATTCCAACAGGAAATGTACGTGTCCCACACAGCATGTTAACATGTGTGCCAAACATCTGTCCTCAATACTTACATTAAACAAAAAAAAGTTTTGCGCCCGGTATGGTAGTAGCCTAGTGGCTTAAGTCCTCACCTTGCACTTGCCGGGATCCCATATGGGTGCCAGTTCGTGTAGTGGCAGTCCCACTTCCCATGCTGCTCCCTGCTTGTGGCCTGGGAAAGCAGTTGACAATGGCCCAAGGCCTTGGGACTCTGCACCCGTGTGACAGACCTGGAAGAATCTCCTGGCTTCAGATTGGCTCAGCTATGGCTGTTGTAGCCACCTGGGGAGTGAATCAGTGGATGGAAGGTCTTCCTCTCTGTCTCTCCTCCTCTCTTTATATCTGACTTTCCAATAAAAATAAATAAAGCTTTAAACGCAGAGAGACAGAGACAAACAGATATAGCTCTCCCATCACTGATTCACTCCCCAGATGCCTGTAACACCTGGGGCTGGGGCTGGCAGAATCCCAGAGCCCCCAGAAGCTCAATCTGGGCCTGTCATGTGGGTGGCAAAGGTACAGGTACTGCAGCAATTGGCTGACACCTCCCAGGGTGCCCATTAGCAGGAAGCTAGACTTGGAGGCAGAGCTGATACTCAAACCCGACATTCCCATTGACGACGCAGATGTCCCAAGATGTGCCTCAAACCTTTCTGCACCAAACCCCTTACCTACCTCCACTCTGCAATACTGTTTTTAAAACCCCCATTTCCAGTTATTCATAACTGGTTTATGTGTGTTGAGGTTGAATTGTGAGACAGTGTTAAACTCACCCAATGGATTCCTTGGTAGCCATTTGGGAAATGAACCAGCAGATTGAAGATTTCTGTATCTGTCCTTCTCTATGTAATTCTGCCTTTAAAATAAGAAATAAATATTTTTTAAAAGTATTAAATGACACTTTAGAAGAATTTATTGTCATAAATTTCCTCTAATTCCTACTTAGCTGCACCCCATAAATTTTGATATGATTTTTATATTAATTTATTAAAATATTTTCTGCTTGTAATCTTCTCTTTGACCCAAAAGTTATGTAGAAGTGTTTTGTTTAATTTCCAGATATTTGAGATTGTCAAGATATTCTTCTGTTATGGACTTATAGTTTAATTCCTCTGTTGTCAGATTAACCATATCATATTTATCAGTTCTTTAAGTTTAGTGAAACTACTTTATGGCCCAGATTACAGTGTGTGTTGGTGAATGTCCTGTGTGTACTGGAAAGGGCTGTCTGTTCAGCTATCATTTGGTGAAATGTTCTGTAAAAGTCAATTAGAGCAAGTAAATTGAAAGTGTTCTTAGGCTTTTCTTTGCCCTTACTGGTTTTCTATCCATTTATGTTAGCTGAGAGAAATGGAGATATTCTCAAAATAGTGGATTTGCCAGTCAGTTTTTTCTTCATATATTTTGAAGCTTTTTTATTAAATACATACAAATTAAGATTGTTGTGCCTTTTTGGTCTTTGGGCTTCTTGTATCTGGATATGATAGTTTCTTAGCATCTTCTTAAAATCAGCATTCACATGACATCTTTTTCTACTTTTTTACTCTTTGTATTTGCAATATATGTCTTCTAGCCAATTTTCGTTCAATCTGAAATTTTTCTTTTGAGTTGCTTTATCTAAACCTTTATATTGAATGCAATTAAACATATAGTTGTATTAAAATCTTGCATCTTGCCCACTATGAGTTTTAATGGGCTTGCCTTCCTTTTGTGCTTTATTTGTTCCTGAGTTGGTATTATTATTATTTATTTTTTTTTTAAATATACTTCATGTTAGAGCTGGTATTGGGACACGTTGGGTTAAGTCCCCACTTGCAACACTGGTGTCCCATTTCAGAGAGCTGGTCCCAGTCCTGGCCACTGTGCTTCTCATTCAGGGAGCATCCTGGAGGCAGCAAATAATGGCTCAAGTACTTGGGCCCCTGCCATCGATTGTGGGAGACTCGAATGGAGTTCTGAGCTCCTGGCTTTGGCCTTGTCCAGCCCTGGCTCTTGTGACCATTTGGATAATGAGCCAGCAAGTGGAAAATCAGTATCTCTTTCTGTCACTGTGCTTTTCAAATAAATCTTTAACAGTCTTTAAAAAAAATTATTTCTGAGGCAGATGAAAAACACTGTTTATTTGCTATTGCACTCCCCCGAATGTCTGCAATGGTCCAGGCCAAAGCCAGGGGTCCAGGAACTCAATCTGAGTCTCCCACATGGGTGCCAGGAGCCAAGTACTTGAGCTATGACTTGTTGCCTTCCCAATGTGTACATTAGTAGGAAGCTAGGATTGGGAGTAGAGTCAGGACTTGAATCCAGATACTCTGATGTGAGCATCCCAACCAGCATCTTACCCACCCCAGGTTAATTCTTTTTTATCATTTCATTTGCCTCCATGATTGGCTTGTTATATATACTTCACTTAAACTTTTAGTGGTTGTCTTGGCTTTATATATCTTTAATTAGTTAGTACACTGTACCAAATACTATTGTATTGCTTCACAAGTAGTGTAAGACTCTTAGAATAGTATAATCTCATTTTTTCACCCCATTTTTTGGTGCTATTTTTGTAATTTTACTTTTAGTTATTCTATTTTATGTTGCTATGATGGAATGCTTGAGGTTGGTTGCTTTATAAAGAAAAAAGGTTTATATGGCTAGTAATTCTGGAGTTCAACTTCTTGGCTTCTGGTGAGTGCCTTATGGGAGGGAGACAGGCTCACTTGGTGGGAGCAGGTGAAAGAGTGGTAAACAGGTGAGTCAGAAAGAGACTAAACACCAAGGGGAATGTTTTATTTTAAAGATTTATTTTTATTGGAAAGTCAGATTTACAGAAAGAAGGAGAGCCAAAGAGAGAGATCTTCCATCCACTGGCTCACTCCCCAAATGGCTACAATGGCTGGAGATGAGTCAATCCAAAGCCAGGAGCCAGAAGCTTCCTCTGGGTCTCACTTGTGGGTGCAGAGTCCCAAGGCTTTGGGCTGTCCTCGACTGCTTTCCCAGGCCACAAGCAGAGAGCTAGATGGGAAGTGGAGCAGCAGGGACACAAATCGGTGTCCACCCATGGATACTGGTGCATTGCAAGGGGAGGATTGAGCCATTGGAGCTAACTGAGCCATTACACCACGTGGGGATGGAGAATGAAGATCCTGGTTCATGGCTTCAGCGAGGCTGCTCTAGCCATCTGGGGGAGTGGACCACTGGATGGAAGACACATCTCTCTCTGTCTCTCCCTTTCAGATAAATTTGAAAAAGTAAAAACTAAAGTGAGAAATCAACATTTCTACACATTCAGAAACTGAAATTCACTGCCACCAGTCCTGTAATATGAGATATGTCAGAGTAAATTCTGTGGGCTAAGGATTATGACACATTTACACAGAAAAGGTCAGGAATCATGACGAAGCTAGGCATAAAATGTTATTTTCCCCATCTTTAGCTATTCTAAAAGGTAATAACCTAAAGCAAAAATAATCACAATATTGTATAAGTTATTGGATGTATGCTATGGTTTGTCCCACCAACACTCATGTTGAAATTTTTTCCCCAATTTGACAATGTTAAGTCATGCCAGGACCTTTTAAGAGATAACCACAGGAAGAGTATTAGCCTGTTTGTGGCCTGGGAAGGCGCAGGAGGACAGCCCAAGTCCTTGGGACACTGCACCTGCATGGGAGACCCGGAGGAGTCTGATTCTTTCCTCGGACCCATCAGTGCTGGTACCGAGGCTGCCACAGGCATTCTTCATCTCTGGCACCATATTTTGTTTTTATTTGCATTTCTTCCATCTCATTGGGTTATTTTTTGATGGTTTTTGTGTCCTGCTGAAATTCCTTAGCTGCTCATGCTTACTGTTTACCGTTTCCATTAGAGCCATATTAATATTAATCATAGTAATTTTTAATTCTGTTGGATAGTCTCATTATATTGATTGCTTGGTTTCTCGACAGGACACCCTTTTTTTATTTCCTATGTGCCTTGTCATTTTTAATTACTGCAAAATTGTGTAGAACAGTGGCATCTGAGGTAAACGGTGTTTATGTCTGGAAATGGACATGCTTCCTCTTGTGGGCTCTGAAGTCTCTTCAGCAATTCATTAGGTTTGGAATTTGGTGTTGCTTTGGTTACCTTCAGTCTACCACCAGATGCTAATTCTTTTGAGGTATCTTATATTTAGGCTATATGTTTTTTTAAGTTCTTTGTTTAAAATTTTTTTATTATTGAAGATAATTTATTTTTATGTATATATAGGATTACAGATCCCCTTCTCGTATGCAGATTTCACTTCTGTTGGGTATATTCCTAAGAGCGGGATTGCTGGGTCATATGGCAGGTTTATTTGCAATTTTCCAAGCACTCTCCATATGGATTTCCACAATGATTGTACTAGCCTACACTCCCACCAGCAGTGAAGGAGGGTACCTTTTTCCCCACATCCACGCCAGCATGCCAATTTGCCATATTCATGTTCACAACATGCTAAATATACTCTGCTGTTACTTCATCCATGAAATGCCAACATGCCTAGAACAGAGAATTTTCAGTCATCTCTTGCCGTGGGACCTGATTTGCAGCAATCTATATTTAGATCAGAACTCCATGGGCACTTGATGAACTCTACCTTTCCATGTTGGCTTTCTTATATGAGAGAGAATATATGGTATTTATTCTTTTGTAATTGACTCATTTTGCTGAGCATAATAGTTTCTAGTTGGGACCACCTGGTTTTGAATAGAATAATATCTCAAATTTGTTGAGATCGCACATAAAAGTATCCTAATATTACTTTGGCTGGTATTTTCTAATTACTGTATAATATTTTGGGAATGTAAATTTTATTTGAATGTCAACTACAGTTAAGCATGTGCCGTTTGTTTTTCTTGCTCAGGTTTTGTAATTTGATCAAATGTTTTTATTATAGTTTAATAAATGTTTGCTTTATTAAAAAAAAAAAAAAGAGTTAGGGGGAGAGACAAAGATCTTGCATCTGCTGGTTCATTCCTTCAAATGGCCGTAACAGCTAAGGCTGGGCCATGCCAAAGCCAGGAGCCTGGCACTCGATGTCTCCTATATGAATAACAAGGACCCAAAAGGTTTGAGCCATCTTCTTGTTGCCTTGCTAGGGGCATTATCAGAGAACTGGGTTGCAAATGGAGCAGCCAGAACTCAAACTGGTGTTCACATGGGATGCTGGAATTGCAGGCAGTGGTTTGACACAAGGTACCAAAACTGCAGCCCCTAGGTTTTTTTTCTCAGTGTTCTTGCTGCACCCTTGGACCTGTACTATACTCTTTTGAGACTTTGTGCTGATTAGTCTTTTTGGGTTGGTTTGGGGGCAGAGTTCTCTTTTGCTCTGCCTAATCTGCTGTAACAAGCCCTGTGGTTTTCTGTGTCTGAGTTGAACACGCTCCATGATCCTGTTCCATCTATAAACCCATAATGGTCAGCACCCATGATGGTAGGATAGGAGTGTTGTGACAGGGAAGGATCCAAGAGAGTGGAGACACCCAGATTTGAAATATCTTGGTCCACATTTGAATCAAGTGTAAGCGAAGTTGGTAAGGGAGGGAGTCAGGCCATTCTCTGGGGGCAGGAACATTCCAGGCCAAGGCAACAGCAGGTGCCAAGTTCCTGATGAGGTAGCAAGGGCCCGGAGCACTGGCGAGAGAGGAGCCATGCTGTGGGAGTGGAATGGGGCAGGGGCAGGCCCTGAAGGGACTGTGGCCAGAAATAATCATGGTGGGGTGGGAGCAAAGCTTGGGCAGGATTTTGTGGGTAATACAGCTGAGGTCTGTCCACCTGGGGATGGATGCTTTTCATTCGTGTCACTTATTTAGCATTTCAAATATGGCAACCATGTGTTTGGCACCAAGCTGGGTACTGAGGTTCTAATAGTGATAAAGAAAGGGGACTTAGTCCACACTGTGGCATGGAGCACACAGTTTAGGCTGAAAGAGAAGGTGTCCATTAATGAGACAATCCTACAGCTGAATGCATCATTACAGGTTGTCACAACCGCAGAACTTTCAAGAGCAATAATGGCTTCTGCCCATTTGAGGGGGGGGCTTCAGAGAAGGTTTTTATATGGTAGTAAATCTAGTCTGAGCTCAGATGGGTGGGATGTAATAATGGGAAAAATGCACTTGCCTGAAAGAATGCCAGGGGGCAAAGATCCTGAGAGGAAGTGAGACCCAGGCAGAGGCCACTGATGCTAAAATGCAAAGGAGAGAAAATGTGCAAGAAGGGGATGGAGAAGGAAGAGGATTTGAGCTATTCGGGGCTGTGGGAAGAATTTAGATTTTTAATCCTATGCACAGTGTGAACTCACTGAGGAGTTTTAATCAGAGAGTGACATCAGAATCACTTTGGAAAGCCAATGTGGGTGATGGGTTAAGCTGGCAGGGCCAGTGGGTAGGAAGCTAATGTCATAGCCCAGGTGAGGGGTGATGGTAGCTTGACCTGGCAAGATAAATGGGTGCTCTCAAGAGACAACTTGGGGGAAAATTCTGCAGTAGTCCAGAATAATGACTGCATCCAGATACACTAGAGGAAGAAAAGCCAGACCCTATAAGCCTCATGATGTGGTGCAACAAGGACAACTTGTGCAGTTTGCTTGCCTGAAAAATTGTCACTGAACTGCATCAAGTCTTCAGATGTGGGAGCTAGTTTACCAGGAACACACACAGTAGGAAATGGAAGGTAAAATGAAGCAAAAGAAGGCAGTGCTATATCCTTTATGCAATGTCCACACCTCGCTTGGATCCTGACTCAAGCAAACTGAGAGATATCTTTGAAAGAAAGCAGAGTCTGGGGTGGGCCGGGAGGAGTCATCTGTGCCGTTGGCCTGGGGTTCTGTCACTGCCCAAGACATAAAGTTAGTGCAGGCAGTGACTGAGCTCTAAGCGTGGATCAAGCACTCAGGGAAGGAAGGAAGCTTTATGGGAATGAAGCCTGGGAAGACTTGAAGAACTGGAAAGTTTGTGACAGTGGAGAGGCAGCCTGAGTCAGGGGGTCACAGATACCACGGGAAGCCAGCGTCTCCAAAGGGAGGATGTGGATGAGGCAATTAAATGCTGCCAAAATATCAACCAGGGTGAGGACCAAAATAAGTCCACTGGCCAGGTTTGATAGCCTGGAGGGTGCTGTCTAAGTGAGGCCTGTTGAGGATCAGGGACAGGTGTGAGATGAGGTGTGAAGTGGGAGGTGAAGAGAAGGAGATGAGCAGCCTGGGCAGCTCCCTGAAGGAGTCTGTGAAGTGAGAAAAGGGAGGTGGCTTGAGAAGACAGTGTTAAGGGCATAAGTCTTTATTATTACTTTAAAAAATGAGACATTATTGATGCATTAAAATAATGAGGATGGATAGGAGAAAGGACAGTCAAGCAAGCAAGTCCTGAGAAGACAGGAAGAGGACCACCACTCCTGATTCTGCAGGTAGCACAGAGCCAACCACATTCTTCCTCTGCTGTTCATCTTCTCTGAGAAGGAGATGATGCCACTTATTGGTGGGGAAGGGGAAGTTGGGGATCAGAGGTACCCGGATCTCAGGGGCAGCTGGAGCTGGTGGTGGAAAAGGCAAATGTAAGATGCAGGATGGCCTGACAGGGTGGAGGTGGTGATGGTATGAGAGGAGAGAGTGGGTGGCCAACTGAACCAGGAAGGCAAGGATGGCTTGGGTGATCAACATGGGAGCAGTCCTTGTAGCTGGCAATGGTGAGGGTCTTCAAGGAGGAATCCTGACGTAGGGCCATGAGCACATGATTTTCATGGTGAGATCCTGAAAGTGGTGCTTGATGTGTTGTCAACTCCAGATGCTGCAGCTTACTGCCTTCTTCCCTGCCCTGCCCAGCAAGCAGGCCCCCTCCCACCTTCCGTGCCCAAATTGAACATGCTTTCAAAGCCCATATCAGAAGTGTTTGCCAACTTAAACATATGCTGTCCTTTCCATTTGTTGCTGAAAGCGACAGAATGGCAAGTTGTGTGGGATGCGGCAGACGGGATCCTACCTGTCCTGAGGACTTGAACAAGAATGAGTTTTGATGGCATAAGGAGGGGAGGCCAAGTGCTAAGTGCCACTGTCTTCACCCTCTCACACGGGGCGTCTCACATTCACAAGGCATCACATCTTACAGCAAGAGTCTTGGGTGCCAACAAGTCTGCATGAGGCCTTTCCCCGTGGCTGCGTGGCGTGGGCCAATGCTAGCCCACCGAACCCTAGCACCTCTCCCCATCCCTTCCCAGACGCGCCAGTTCTCTGCACGACTTGTGTTGCCCACATTGTCTCTGAGGTTGCTGTGATGAGTGGCACCTTCTGGCAGCAGTCAGCACCCACTTAGGAGCCCTAGATCCCTTTGCAGACCTATTGGGAGGACAGGGCAACGCACTTAGTAGGCATCATTTCTCTTTCTAGCTTAACTCAGGTGATTCGAAAGTTTGCCAAGCAGCTGGATGAGTGGCTGAAAGTGGCCCTTCATGACCTCCCAGAAAACCTGCGCAACATCAAGTTCGAATGTAAGTACTGAGGGTGGGAGCAGACTTGTTAGTGAAATGCTAACAGCAGCAGCTGCTAGGCACTGTTGGTCTACAAAGTAGAAGCCAACAGGTTAAGAACTTTATATGCAAACATTTACTTACTCCTGGTAAAATGTTTACTGTGGATGGCACAAGGAGAAGGAATTTGGCTTAGAGAGGTGTTAAGTGGCAGAGATAGGAATGGCTAGATTGCTTAGTCAGAGGCCCGTTTCTAATTATCATCACTCGTCTCATTTGATTCACCCCTGCAACAGAGGAAATAGTGTCCAGCAAGTTAACTGACCTCCACGCTCTGAGATGCTCTTGAAGCTCATGCCCACAGGACAGTGGTGGCCAGAGACAGAGAGCAGCACGTGGGCTTCGTGTCCTCTCGGTCTAATTATGAAGCCAAATTCCATGGGGAAAACCGGTAGCAGGTTTCTGGCTTGGGGAAGACTCAGGTGCAGCTCGATTGAGGCTACCAACCAGAGACCAAACAATGTTTAAGCAAAATCAAGTTTTCAAACATTGGTTTCTCAAAGTTCCATTTTGCAAACAGCTCTCCCGATCCTGCCCCAAATAAGTGCCAGCAAGGGAAAGGAAGGTGATCAAATTACCCTCTCTCCCTCTCTGCAGGCCAAGCTGAGCCCTTTCAGAGGCCCCTGGAGGCTGCCTGCGGTGCCCCTCACCCATTGAGAAAGCCTGCTTTATTTCACGGCTCTCAGTTCTTTTCTTTTCATGGGCACTAAATTCCACATCACAAAGTTAAAGAAAAAGTAATTAAGGAGAAGGATTAACGATTGATCGGCCTGGAAAATTAGAAGTTCATCTCCCACCTCCCCCGCCCATTCCTCCACCCCACACCCTTTTCCTTCAAACCAAGCTGGCTCTGTGTACAGATTAGAATAATCCTAACGAAATGTCTATTTCTTGACCAGTTCAGAAATTAATGAGAAAAATGCCCTGCACCCATTTTAATTATGTGGACGAAACCAACCCGTTCCAAAGTCCTTCCGAGGAGGTGTGCTGGGCCTGCCACCTGTGTGTGCCTGGAGGAAGACGGGCTTCCCCGCAGGACCTGGCAGTGCCTTGCGGGAGTATGCAAGGTGTGGAAACAAAGACCTGGGGCTTAGTCAGGCACATGTCTTGTCTGATTTCCAGTCCCATCCACAGACAGATCTCCCCACTTGACAGGGTCAGAATTAGAAACAGGAGTATTCCTGTCAGCGGTGATCACTGTGCAACCCGTCCCTGCCCCGCCAAGAATCCGGAATGGGGCACGGAGACCATTTGGTTTGAATGCCAAGCCATGTTCAAGGTGCTGCCAGGGTTCTATCTGAGAGGCATCTGCTAGCCACCCCCTCCCCCGTCCCCAACAATACTGAAGTTCAATCGGGGTTTCCTATTAGACACACTACTTTTTAAAGGGGCTTCTTCAAAGCTTCCACTTGATTCTTGGCAATTATTTGTGAGGAGAATGTTTGAGCTTGCAATTAGCAAAATGAAAGACAAGCAAATAATTCCTCTTACTCACGGTTGATTGATGCCATCACTCCTCGCACCTGTGAGTGTGTCATGTGTGTGATTCTGAAATCTGTACACCAAATGTCGCCATTAGGAAATGGCTGCGGAAGCCCAAGCGGGAGAACAAAGAATCAAACGCAAAGTTTTGCCAGTCGGGGTATGCAAATGGGATTGGGCACGCAGACAACCTGAGGCAAAATGAGAACAGAACTTTTTGAAATTGGCCTCAAAATACCAGGTACCCTCATCAGCATGCAAATATTTCAAACTGTCTCTTTTCTTCTTGCAGTGTCGAGAAGGTTTTCCCAAATTCTGAGACGGCAAACATCACTAAATCATCTTTGCCAGGTAGCTGTCCTCTGCCACGTGTATTCACCACTTTAAGTCACTGCGAACATGGGGGCAAATCCGCAAAAACAGAACCTATCTGCTTGCTTAATAGGGCACTCCATGTTTTCATTTCTACAGATAAATTAAAAAAAAATTAAGCTAATAACCAGTTTCAACTCATATACAAAATAATATCTAACATGAAACAGTTCTGAACTTTTCAAATATGTTCTAGATCTACAATTTTATGTTTCCCTTAAGATCAGCCCCACCCCCCGCCACACACTTTATTGGTATTTGGGGCAGGATAATTGTTGTAGAGAGTTGTTTGTGTGTCCAACTAGCAGATGTCAGCAGTCCATCCCACCACTCCCGCCTATTTAACCACTGAACCAGAGGATGATTTGTTATTTGTTATGCCATCTAAGAGTTCAGAGCCACATCATTTGTTAAACATTTTCCCCATTTTTCTCAGTGTTCCATGTCTGCATTATTATTATTTTTTAAACACAAAAGTGACATATGATTACTCTAAATGCCTCAAATACGTAGGTGTGTGAATAAAATCTATGTGGAAGATCCTACCCCACTCCCCTGTCTACCCTGGAGTTCCAACTGGATGGCATATTGCTTTACGTTTCTATTAATTTGTACTTTATGGAAGGTTATCTGCTAAAGCAATCCGTGTGGGTGACATGATAATTGACCTCACAGAAGGGGTGCTCTCAGCAGATAGCCACAAGCCAAATCTGGCCTTCAAATGCTTAGGGTTGTTGTTTGATTAGCATTGTTAAACACATTGTTTTTCACTTGTTATTAATAGTTAACACCGGGAGATAACAGCCAAACATCCACATTTTCTATAGAAAAATTTGAAGAGCTAAACTTGTCCCAAAGCTGTGTTTCCCCAGGAGGGTAGCCAGCTAGAAGTGTCCAGGTCTCCCCAGGAAGCACTATCCTCATCACACCGGCTCTTTCTAAGATTTACTAATTTATTTGAAGCACAGGAAGAGAGAGAGAGAGAATGAATGTTGAGCTTCCATCCACTGGTTCACTTCTCAAATGGCTGCAGTGGCTGGTGTTGGCACAGGCGAAGACCAAGAACCTAAAACTCCATCTGTGGGTCTCCCAGTTGGGTGACGGGAGCCCAAGCACTTGGGCCATCTTCTGCTGCCTTCCCAGATGCATTAGCAGGGTGCTGAATTGGAAGCAGAACAGCCTGGACCTGAACAGGTGCTCCTATGGAATGCTGGACTCAGGTTGTGGCTTAACGTGCTGTGCCACAGCATCAACCCCACTTTCTTACACTTGACCCACTCATTCATGTATGTCTCCTGTTTGTGTTTGGCTTTGTAACCTCTTCTTAAAGTGTTGCTGGTACTGGTTGGATGCTGGTTATTCAAATCAAGGCTTCCTGTTAGAGTGGCCTGAAGAAAGGCGCAGGACAGGGTCCACCCCAACACAGCTCATGGTTCCTTCCCCAATCCTGGCACAGAGAGCTCGGGGAATTACTTGGAGACCAGAAGAGAACCCTGCTAGATTCACACAGGCTGCTACAGAGGCTACATGGGACGCTGTTCTGGGTATGTGCAGAGCCTGGCAGATTCAGGGAAGAAAATGAATATTAATACTAATTTTTAAAAACCTGCTGTCATGTTTCTGAGTTGCATGCCAACTTGGCCTTCTAGTTGCTTTCTCTAACTTGGCAGAGTAGTTTGGGGGTCTTCTCTGGGGATTAGATAGAGTTTTGGTGCTTCTTTCTGGGGCTGAGATAGTTGAGGAAGGACTCGGGCCTTTGAGTGCACTCATAAGTAAAATCATCCACACCCAGCCTAGAGTCGCACAGACACAAACACATTCCCTCTCTACCTTCTTCACATGGATGGTGTGTAACTGAGTCAGCAGGTGCCACCTTGTCTGCACCGGACAGCTCTTAGACACGTCTCCCCAGTCAGTGCCATGTTGGAATGGAGGCATTGTGCAGCACTGGCTAACATCCCAGGAGCTTTCCTAACCATGCACATGACTTCCAAGCTAGGATGTGTCCTCAAATACCCAATATTCCCATATCCTGGTTCTTCCAAATATAATCCATACTCAAGAAATTTTGTACTCATCACTCAATTATTTAGTCCACAAAATCCCTAGGAGAGCCTGCTGCATGCCAGAAACACTGCTTAGTGGTACCTGCCTTCAACTGAAAAACAAAAAGTAAACAACAACAAAATAATTATAAGTCTCAAGTGTTATCAAGGAAACAGAATGGAAGTATATGACATTCAAGTCCTGTTTAGATAAAGTAGAAAAGTTCTCTCTGTGTGTTTGTGCCATTTAAGCTGGAGCATCCATGACAGCAGGGTTGAGGACACAAGATGGGAAAAGCATGTCCCATAGATGCACGATGCTGGAGGTGTCTACACCCTGAGGAACAGCAAGCAGTTGTAATGTGCTCTCAGCCCCTGCACTGGGCGCTATGCCTCCCAAACCTTGTCTCCAGGGTCACCCAACACTATTCCATATCCATCTATAGGTCAGCACTGTGATTAATCTCCCCTGCCCCAAATCAGTCTGTTGCCAGCAGCAAAGCCAAGACTCTGAACCTGGTTTGTTTGTATCCAGACACCTGACCTTTACGTTTGGTTATTTCCATTATTTTATTACAGACTGGCCCAACCCATACACTCCTATGTTCCAGGCCTCTGTGACCTTGCACAGGTTCTACAATTATTTAAATAGGATTTGACTTGTGCTGGGCCAGTCTGGGTGGAACAAGGGGTTGTCCAGTATTTATCTTTTTAGCTTTGGAAATTTACAAGCATTAGGAGACTTACAAGATTCTTGTGAATTTTGTGTCTTTTAAAAATGTTATTTTAAAACATGCAAATAAGGGAAATGAGGCTGAAGATAGATTTTTTTTCTTTTGTCAGGAATATACCAATTTGGTGATGTTTCTCCAAGTGTTCCAACTGATAAATTTAGGTTCGCTGATGAGGGTTTGCTGGGAAGCCACAGCTTAAAAAGGTGCACACATACACACAACATACAACATGCACTCCACACACACCACAACATACCACACACGCAAAACACGTACCACAACATACACCACACACACCACATACCACACACATAAACATCACACACATCACACACACAGATCTGAGGTATAGCCTCTTTTTCCTCCATCTTAGTTTTTCCTATTTATTTAATCATCCTTTCCTTTAAACAAAAAAAGGGAACACCAGAACCTAAACTGCTTCAGAATGCATTTATCTCACCAGCACAGAGTTTGAAATCTCTGGTGCAAATCTATTATGGGGTAACAGGAACATTCTGACATCTAGGCCGCGGCTTCCTCGGCACTAGGGCCGCACAGGTTATGCAGCATGGAGCTCCCATCTGCAAGATCTCATCAGAAAGCCCATGGATCCCTGGGCTTCATCAGGTGGTTCTCTGGGATCAGGCCCAAAGGGGCTGGAACAGCAGCTCTTGGTCTGGCTTAGGCCACCTTGGTAGCTTCTTACAGAGAGGCAGGGCTAGGGAGAGACCCACGGGAAAGCGTCTAGATCCCTTGTGTTAGGAAAACACCTGCTGCTCTCCTGCCAATAGGCTTTCCCAAATTACCAAGTCGTTTGTAAAACACCCTAAGTAGATTTCCTAAGACACGGAAGGGAATAAAAATGAAGGGGTTTTAACCTAACCGAAGCTTGGATTGGATTACAGGCATCTCGAACGGTGATCCACAGTGCAGATATCACATTGCAAATGCTGGAGGACTGGAGGAACGTGGACTTGAACAGCATCACCAAGCAAACCCTTTACACCATGGAAGACTCTCGCGATGAACACCGGAAACTCATCATCCAGTGTAAGATGTCCCACTGGAGGGTGCTGGGTTTTGGTTTCTGCTTTTTTTGCTTGTTTGTTTGTTTATTAATTAATTAATTGGAGAGACAAAGAGGAAGATCTTCATCTGCTGGTTCACTCCCCAAGCGGCCACAATGGCCAGAGCTGAGTTGATCTGAAGCCAGGAGCCTGGAGCTTCTTCCGGGTCTCCCACACAGGTGCAGGTCTCAAGGCTTTGGGCTATCCTCGACTGCTTTCCCAGGCCACAAGCAGGGAGCTGGATGGGAAGTGGGGCCTCTGCTACATGAACTGGCACCCATATGGGATACTGGCAAGTGCAAGGCTACAGCACCAGGCTCATTGGTTTCTGTATTTTAAAGAAAGCTAAAAGAAACTTGGTAACCATTTCAGTGGCACTTACCATCCCCTCCTTCTCCCTGGAATCCTCTCCTTCATATTGTCCCTGGTAAATGGGTTGGCACAGATGGGAAGGCTGACTGACTTAAGAGGACAACTGTGTCAATACCACTGGGAGAAGCATTCTTGTGCAGTGGGACAGCACACGATACAATGCAAAGGACCCTGCATGTGACTCCAATCACCAGGCCTTGTTCCATGGAAGTGGCAGGTAAAAGGGGGAAAGAGCTGATTGCCTTTCTTGCCATGTGCTAGCCTGGAGACACTGGAACCACTGCCTACTTTTTCAGCAGAGGGCCCATGAGTCAGCCCAGCTCTTGGCAAGGTGAACCTTTTCCACTGCACTCAACTTTTGAGAAGGGGAGAGCCTGGTGTGTAAACTCTTGGGCATAAGTTCACACCTCTGCGGACAAGGACTTCAACCTGCAGCTACAGGCAGACTGCTCCGAATGCGACCCTCATGCCAGTGGCAGATTGTTTTCTCCTAGCAGTAAGCGAAGATGACCCTGCCACTGTGCCAGCAGATTGCAGCCACCCATCACAGCTGACTGCCTGGAGCACACTCACAGACCAGGGAGCCTAGGCTATTTCTCTACACTGTGGTCCACTTTCCTTCTTGACACTTAGCGGGCAAAAGGTGACAGGAGGGCAAAAAGGATGACTCAGAGCTCCTCCTTTGGGTCTCAGAAAGATTGGTTCTGAGAGCACGGAGGGGGGCGGGGTCAGGAAGGGTGGAAGGGAGATGAAGGCCACTGCCTACTCCCAAACTCAGAATAGGGCTGAGGGTCCCAATAATGACATTGGGGAGGGAGCTGTCCCACCAAGAGGGAACTATTGTGGAAGGTTCAGGCCGCCTCAAGAGTTCCAGCATATGCCACCTGCAAATATTGTCATGAAAAAAAATGTCTCTTTTAAAGTCACCCCATCTAAGTCTGTGGTACTTTATAAACAAAATTCCCTGTATCTCCCTATCCCATAGATTTATTTTATTTCCATTACAAAGTCAGATATACTGAGAGGAGGAGAGACAGAGAGGAAGTGGAGCCGCCGGGATTAGAACCAGCAGCCATATGGGATCAAGGCAAGGACCTTAGCCACTAGGCCACGCTGCCGAGCCCCACCATTCAGCCCTTTTCAAAAGCAAATGGGCCATGTGGACCTGCCCCGGGAAACTTATTGAGAGAGCTAATGATGATCCCTAATGTGATGACTCAGCCTATTGCCTGCCTACTACTAGCTGGCACGTGCCAGCTCCCACAACTGCTCCAGCACATGCATGACTTCATTATTATCTCCACTCCAAGTCTATGAGGAAGGTACTCTCACCCTTTCCAGAGCCAGTAAGCAGCAAAGCTGGATCTCGAACCCACATCTAGTCCCAACTTCACATCAGGCACTAGTGCGGCTCGTGTTGCCAAGGAGCAGAGGAGACAAACATAAATGGGAGTGAGCTCAGAAGTTCCAGGATAGGGTAGTCATTTGGTACAACCATTACGTCGCCACTTGGGGATGCCAACAGCCCAGGTAAGAGTGTTATATTTGAGCCTTAGCTGCTCTGCTGCCAATCCAGCTTCCTGCTGGTATAAAACCAGGGAAACTGCAAATAATGACTCAGGTTCTTGGGTTATCCCCTGCCACCCACGTGGGAGGCCTGGACAGAGTCCTGACCCAACTCTGGCTATTGCAGGCATTTGGGAAGCAAACCAGCAGATGAAAGACAACTCTATCTCTCAGTTTCAGTCTTCTCTACCTTACAAATAAAATGAAAATAAATACATTTTATTTTATTATTATATTTTAAAATATACTTGTTTATTTGAAAAGCAGAGTTAAAGAGAGAGAGAGGGAGAGACAGAGAGAAAGAACTTCCATCTGTCAGTTCACCCCTCAATTGACCCCAACACAGAGCTAGATCAGGCTGAAGCCAGGGGCCTCAAGTTTCCTCTGGGTCTCCCACGCAAGTGGCAAGATCTCAAGTGCTTGAGCCATCCTTCCCTGCTTTCCCAGGCTCATTAGCAGGGAGCTGGATCAGAAGTGGAGCAGCAGAGGCATAAAGAAGCTCACATATGGGATGTTGCCAGCGCAGATGGTGGCTTAGTGCGATAGACCGCAATGCCAGCCAAATTTTAAAAGATAAAAAGAAGTTCCAGAATCTTTCTTCCGGGTGCTCAGTGAAGTTTCCTGTTCTGTTTTTCCCTCTGCGCAGCTAGACAGTCGGCAGAAAGCATGACTCTGGGCACCCTGACAGCACTAGGGATCTCTCATCACTACTTCCCCCTAGCCTCCCAACAGGCCAGACACAGAGCAGGTGTCCGGTAGTGCCCATGGAGACCTGAGAAGATGAGTTATAAACCCCGAGTGACCCTGGTTCTTAGCTCTGCTAACTACTGCTAGCAGCTGTAGATTTGCTTCTTTGCTCTCCTCTATGCCATTGATGATGAAGGAAAAATGTGAGGAAGACCTATAGGGAAGCATTCAATGAGCCAGGGCCAGCTGGCAGGAGCAGACCCCAAGCCTGTGCTGGAGTGCTGCAGGAGGCACTGCTGTCTGTCTCTCCCCAGGAAAAACCTGTTGAGGACCTTGTCTTTAAGTCCCGTTAGGCTCAGGACAACAGGAGTGCCCTTTCCAGCTGTGGAGATAGTCTTCTTCTGAGGACAGAAGTGATGTGGCTCAGTTCAACCCGGCTGCTCCTTATTGAATGTCTGTCCAGGGTTGGACTCTGCTGCATGCTGGACAGACGGTAGTGAGTAACAGGGACACTGCCCTTCCCACATGGAGGTTGGATTTCTTGGAAAGTCAGAAGCTGAACAAGTAACTTACAGATGTGTTGCATCTTAATAAGAAGGACAAGGCTATGTGATGCAGTTCCAAGAAAGGGAAATTGAAGAAAGATACCAAGCTGGAAGGCAGATGGCCTAGCACATGGTCTCTGCACTTTCCAAGCAGACAGCTAGAAATCCCTGAACACACAAAGAATTGGCCCAATGTCAGACTGAGTAGGATTAGGGGAAACTGTGTGCTACACTTTGCTTTTCTCATAACCAGTTAACAAAGCTTCACATTCTTTTTATAGGGGTTAGCCACTACATCTGTGATGATATAGATCCTTGCCGGGAAGGCTTGACTCAACTTGAATTCAAAAAATACACATGAAAATTTCAGCACACCGTGACCTTGGTTTCCAGCTCTGTTAAGTAGGAATAACACAGAGGAATGAAATGAGACTGTTTCTGTCACATGCTTAGAACACAGTGTAGAGCCCAGTGGCATTGTAGCATGGTACTTAAGCTGTCTCGTGGACACCAGCATTACATCTATGCACTGGTTCATGTCCTAGCTGCTCCACTCCTGACCAGGCTTTGTGCTAGTGCTTCTGGGAGGGCAGTGTAAGAAAGGCTCAAGTGCCTGGTCCCCAGTATCCACATGGGAAACCCAGAAGAAACTCCCACCTTTAACGTGGCCCATCTCTGACTATTGGCGCTATTTGAGGAGTGAACCAGCAGAGTCAGTCAGTCTCTCTCTCTCTCTCTCTCTCTCTCTCTCTCTCTCTCTCTCTCTCTCTGTCCTGCCCTGCTCTGTCTGTATCTCTTCATCTCAAATAAATTAGCAAATCTTAAAAAAGACGCAGTATAGCACTAGTATAGAGATATGCTTAGCAAGCAAGTACTTGATTCAGGCTGCAAATGCACAATCTTGATTCTGCTGCACATTAGCTGGGGAACTTTTGGAAAGCTTGTCACTGTTAAGTGCCTTAGTTTCCTTATTTGTAAAATAGGGAGGAAATAATGGTGCCAACCCCCTTGGATTGTTCAGCTAGTCATCCAACAAATACTTGAGCACCTGTTTTGTTCTGTGCCCTCCTGACATCTGTGTTCTAGGGCTTGTCTTAAAGTTACATAAGTGTGCCCAGGTAAAACAACTGAGAGAGGACCTGTGCGTGGCAAGTATGCAGTCACGTTAGCCATCAGCATTGCTAGTACAGCACCCCTGCCATCATCATCCATCAAAGCACAGAGAGTCAGATGCAGGGTTGGGAAGAGTGAAAGAAACCAGTGCGGAAGTCAACGGCCTGGATTCCAGTCCATTCCCTGTCACTCTTCTGCCTTCTGACTGAGTCATTTAACCTCATGAAGACATGGTTCATCTATAAAAAGAGACCAAGATTTTTAAATCTTGAGAGAGATAGAAAACAGACAGACTTCAATCCTCAAATGCCCTCAACAGCTGGGGTTCGGTCAACTTCGCAGTAGGAGCCAGGAAGCCAGTCCAGGCCTCCCACGTGGGTGGTAGGGACCTAACTCCTTGCATCTTCACCTGCTGCCTTCCATGGTCTGCATTAGTAGGAAGTTGCAGTCAGGAGCGGAGCTGGGATTTGAACCCAGGTACTCTTGATATAGGATGTGGGTGTCCCAACAGTTTGCTTAACTGCTAGGCTAAATGCCCGTCCCAACTAAATGAATGTTTCAAGTCTATTTTCATCCTAAAGTCTTAAAACCTTCTGATCTTGGAAGGTTAGTTGTTGTAGCAGTCATCCACTAAGTTCAATAGAGCAAACTGGCCAGTTTTCTAAAAATGGGAGAACAAAATTCCTCAGGCAAATAAAAACAAAAAGAGTAATAGAAAGAGATGTTTCCAACTGGAGACCACGACAGCCATGTGTCAATTTTCTGTAGTGCCTCACTGATTACAGAGGCTGTTCATATTCCAAGTGCGTTCATATTCCAAGACTGCTGATAGGCTGGCCCACTGCTTATTCAACATCGCTGGGTCCAGAATGCTGCCCCTCCCATGGGGCAGACAGCAATAAAGCAGCATTGCCTCTGCCAATTCATTCAAGCAGGTGCTTACTGGATAATTTCTTGGATAACAGCTATATCACAGAAAATGTTCTAGATACCAAGCACTAGTAGGGAGTCACACACACCCAACCACCACATCAGTGTCCTCTGTGATGTTAACAGGCAGAAGGCAGTTCATGAAGGTAAGGACAGCATTTCAGGAGCAGTAAAGAGTTTTGCTGGCAAAGGGTACATGGAAAGTTACATACATTTCATACAAAGGGTGCAGCTGGGCCATGAAGAAGTATGCATATGAACTGCTAAGAAAAAGACTAACACTGGGGAAGGGCAGGGCTTATGGGTAGAGTATGGGATGGCTAGAGCTTAATGTGTTCACCCATATTCAGAGGACCCTGGAGGAGGACGTTTGGGCATACATTTTCTAAAGTATTGAATGTCATGCTGAGGTTTTGACATTGTTTTTGTTTTATTTTACTCAATGTTGTTTTCCCTTAAAACCCATCTCGATAAGTATAACTGCAATGATTTGTGTTGGGGGGTTCTCCTTGGTTTGACAGTGTACCAGGAGTTTGACCATCTCTTGGAGGAGCAGTCTCCCATTGAGTCCTACATCGAGTGGCTGGATACCATGGTGGACCGATGTGTGGTGAAGGTGGGTAAGCTGGAGCTGAAGGCGCAGCCTTGGAGCCCACAGCCCAACCATGACCTCTGTGAGCACTCGGCTAATGCAGAGTCTGCCGTCAGCTGCCTGTTACTCAGCAGGCATGGCGTTCTGGAGTTCCAAGGGGCGGCCTGGTCCCCATGCCCAGAAGCTAGAGGGAGGTGAGAGACACAACTCTGAACTTCCAATCCCTCATGCCGTCAGGTCAGCAGCTCTTCTAGCTGTTGTGTACACTGAGTCCTAGCATGAGATTGCATTTTTGCAATTTTTCTGCATAAAACAAAAAATCTGATACCATTTCTCTGTAGTGCTGAACTTGGACACCCTTGGGTTTCTGTTATTTTTCAAAGAGTATTGTAAAAGACCAAGTCAGGCACTATTAAAGCTGTTCATTTTCTTATAGGTGGCCGCCAAGAGACCAGGGTCCCTGAAGAAAGTGGCTCAACAGTTCCTCTTAATGTGGTCCTGTTTTGGCACAAGGGTGATCCGGGACATGACCTTGCACAGTGCTCCCAGTTTCGGTAAGGTCACCCAGCCCTCCCACATCCAAAGCTCTTTGCTCTCCACTCTGGGCACTGAAGCCACGTCTTTGGGGTTAACCACAGTCCTGCTTCCTGTTCTGAGGGTACAAGGTCATCACTCTTAGGGATATCTGTCCTTGGGGCATCTGCCATTATTAGGATTTTCAGGAAGAAAGATGACATTGCAGGCCAAGATGATAAGTCCACTCTGAAAATGGGAGGTTTGCATCCAGAGTGTGTTCTGATTTAAAGAGGGTCAATCGCAGGCTACTAATTCTACAGGACAAGTTTGTACAATTCCATGGTTGTGGATTTCCAAGACTGAGCACTTGAAAGACATCTCTGATTTTGAGCATTTTCTTTGCAGATAGCTTGATTAGTGTTCCTTATTTATTTATTTTTTTGTTTTGTTTTCAAATGATTGACATTTTAAAAAAATATGTGGTCTATTCATGAAGACAGCATTTGCATTCATTTTCCCTTTTGCATTAAGAGACCCCTTGAGCTTTCACTATCTCTAAAAGATATCCACACCCAAAGTCCTCATCTGTTACTTTCTGGGAATCTGATAATGGGCATTGCAGCTAGAAATCTAAGCAAAGGTTAAGCACTGATTTGGTAAAAGTGCTGTGCCCCTTTCAAGACCCTGTTTCTTTTTTGAATCTTTCACTGGAAAGCCTGAGTGATGTATTGAGTCCAGGTCTTCATTAGCAAAGTAAGATGGGACTTTAAAGGCTTATCTGCACAATCTGAAATCCCAAAACATGTTGACCTCAGTTTGTTAGGCTTTCCCAAAGAATTGTTGGTAAATATTGTGGGTAATTGCTTCTGATCTCTATTTGACTTTGCAAGTAGAGATGTGGTTTCGTTTCTCATTATCCCCAATTAAGCCAGTCAGCCCTGGGTTTTGCTCTGGGTTTAATTTGACACTTTTTCATCTAGCTTTTTATGGTCTTGTCACCATTTTCCAGTTGTGCTATACAATGAAGTGCGTATGTGGCAAAACACAGAAGGGTACTATTTTTTTCTACACAGATCTGTTCATGAAAGACTGTGTTTCCCTACTTAGAGAAGCTTTTTGTTGTAGATTTCTTTAATCTCAGCACTGGGAAGTTCTCTGAACCTGCCTGCACCATGGCTACAGATGGGAATTCTCTCCCAGCTGTAGATGGAAATGTTCCACTGACTGCTACCTGCACAGTGCCATCCGGTGTGGCATTTTGATGACTTCCTGTTCAGCATGATTAGTGTTAACATGTGTTACCTCTAGCTCTGGAAAAATCATTCATGCCTAACTACTTTCACTTACGAGAACTGTTGAATAGTATTTGGATTTTTTCATTGCTTCCAAGAACCATGGATATGCGCGTGCACTCGTGCACACGCACACACACACACGTGAGCATTCTCTCTTAATCCCTTCTTCTTTCATTTGCTGACTGTTAGGTATATTATCAGGTACCATTCATTAGTCAAGACGAGTACTTCCCTTTGCAATTCTCTCTGAAATTAACTTGTTTTTACTGAGCTGACCATGTAAAAAAGGAAGTTTGGATGACAGAACAACTAGGATTTATGACTGGGTTGAATTTGTTACTAAGGAATATGGTTCCTTAAAGTATGTTTATTTCTCTTTGATGCATACATTGCTTTAGAACACATTGGAAACTCAAGTAAATGGCCCAAAATGATCACAGATCATTGGGGAAAGAAGACACTAACCCCATTTCATTTTTACAGTATTTTTTCAATTCTAAGCATGTTCAAATAATACCTGTCTCCAAGTGCATTTAGCAAACTATCTGCAGTGGTCCCCTTCATCTGACTCATTGTTGAATTTTGCAGCTTGGCGTGATAGGCAAATTGAAAGAATTTGTGGCAGACAAAAGCCCAGTTCCCCGTTTCTGCCCGTATATGTCAAAGACCCAGTTGGTGGTTGTGTTTGGGTCATGTGTTCCCTGTATGAAAACAGCTAATTAGCGGGGGTGAGGGGGAAGCCCTCTGTTCCCTGGCCCACTCCCCCGGCTGCAGGGGCCAGCTCTATATATCTGATAACTCCCACACGGTCCTTGTCACCATAAATGGGTCTAGGATTTGTGTGTCACGATAGCAGGCTGACCATTGCAATAATCGCGTGCAGTATCACAGTGATCCCGTGGGGGACTCTCTCACCTCTTCCCAGAAAAGCCCTTTTCAAAGGTAGTTGACTCCTTTCTTTTCCTTAATTCCTTTTCACTCCTTTCACCCTAATTCCTTTTCACTGACAGAGCCTATGCTGTGAACTAAAGAAGCCAGACTGTCTTTGCTGCAAGCAGTAGTTTCTGGTGAAATTAGTCAGCAAAGGTAGGCTAGCAGGCAATGAACTTCAGGTCCTAGTGGAGCTGAGCAACTCAAAGTTTCCATTAAAACGCACATACACACGTCCTATTTTCAGCTAACTCATCTGATGTCAGCCAGAGCACCTGGATCCCCCTGATTCTGGATCTTCACCAAATGCCTGCCTGTTTTTGGAACAGCCGAAAGGCAACAAGAGTACCTGAAGTGCTTGGGCATGAGAGTTTACAAAGCAGCCTGGTGTAATCTTGGAGCTGAAGGCAGGATGGCACATCACACCCATGTTCACCTTTTTGCTGGCTTGTTTTCTGGCCTGGCATCAAATTCCATTCACTCGTGTAGAGTCTGGGAGGCCAGAGAGGCCACATAGGCACTTGTCAAGAAGCAGTACCCTGTCAAAGTGGGCATGACAGACTTCCAAACTGCTTTTCTTATGCTCAGATGTCCTGGCCTGGCTCTCCTTCAGGCAGAATTTGATCAACTGCAGGACCTTGGCAGTCATGGTGTCATTCAGGCCCTCATCGGCCCTATGAAGCAGAAATTGCTTTCCCTGCAATCAGGAGAGGAGGCTGAAGGCTAGCCTATGGACTCTCGGCCAAGTGCAGACTGAGTTCAGCGTGAAATAGCTTCCATGCTGTTGTGTCTCACACACTATTGCTATACTGCCACCATTGTGCTACCTTTCTTTAGCAAAACAGGAATAATAACAAGGCCACATTTATTGGAGACCTGCTGCACTTCAGATGTCACCGAGCGTGTCCTCATCTACTGTCACACAACCCTGTGTGGTCTGCGTGATTTCCTGCAACATGACAGATGAGGAAGCTAAGACATACTCTGAAGGACTTGCTTAAGATTCGAGACAACCAAGAAGCAAAAACAGGATAATGATCATTATTGTAACAAATATTTAGAGAGCATTCACTTTCTTAAATTCTCAGTTAATTCTGCACCTTCTGACAGAGGTGAGCCCTGGTTTTAAAATCAAAACTGCCTGACCACAAAGCCCAGACTATTTTGATTATCATAATTGGAGCAAATAGCCTCGTCTCAGATACATGTTACAAAAGGGCAAGACAAATTTATTTAATGCACACATTGATGTTTTAAATCAGATCCATGTATTAAGATAAAAATGTAAAGCCATGACAGAAAAGAACAGTAATTAGAGTGTCATGAGTAATAACTCACGCCAAAAGACAATGGGGTAATATCTTTTAAGTGTTGGGAACAAAAATCTGCCAGCTATTATTAAAGGGTGAGGGAGGGCAAAATATAAGACATCCTCAGTTACACAAAGACTAAGAGACTAATTTGGCACCCACAGATTACCAAAGAGCCAAAAACTATGAAAGGATACATTTCAGCAGGAAGAAAAATGAAGTCATACCTATGGTCAGGAACACAAGAAACAACATATTCTCTTTATTGTTGTTATAAAACAAATCAGCCCAGAGCTTTGGAGCCTGGAAGAATCACTGTGTGTTGTTTGTGGATTCTATGATCAAAATGACCCATCGCACTACATGCACTGTCCTGAATGAGAAGCCATCATGCTTTTGTCATCCATTCTTAGGCACAATGCACCTTCCCTTCATACTCTACTGGCCAAAGTGGTCACAGCATGGTCACCCCATTTTCAATGGAAGGAGCATCAAAGAATCTGGAGACCCTATTGTCAGATGAGGGAAATGTCAAAATATTTAAATGATTTCTTGATTACAATTTAAAAACTAATTTTTTAAAAAAGAAAAAAAAAGTATACACCTGACCTTGCACTGGCGGTACACACAAGAGTCAAATCTGAGATCTCCCCCAGTGAAGTTTCTTGGGGACTCCCCAGTGAGACTGTTGTACTCAGACTCTGGCCACAGGGAAAATCACAGGATGTGTGGTCTGACCTTGGAGTACATGTATCAGGACTGGGCCTTCTTAGTTGCTGATGCCTGTGCGGTAGACAGCATGTCCAGGTAGACACAGGGGACATGGCAGCCAGCTCATCTAGGCCAGTAGGAGATGTCAACTGCTATGTAATGGAAAGCAGAACAGGCTGGACAATTCTCCAGGCCAAGCTTTGCAGCATGTTCCTAGGTCTGTGTATTCATTAAGGTAGATTTTCTCAACCAATAGACTTTGGGAAGATTTTCTCAGTCCTGGAGCATTGAAACCAACAACTTCTGAGAACTATCAAAACCACTCATGTAACGCCCTTGGAACATTCTTCCCCACATCATTGTTTCTAAGGTGTCATCAAAGGACTGTCCCCATCCCCAGGTGTCGATGTAGTTTGATAGCAAGGAGTGAGTCCAACTAGATTTCATAATTTAATTTTCAAAATATTGGAATTGTCAGAATTAACCTGGATTGTAAATAAATGTGCATGGGTATGTATATTTGTGTGTCTGCTTCATTCATTCAAAATAGCAGTGAAAGCTAAGAAAGCACCCAGAGATAATTCCAACAAAATTCATTTTAAGTTCCTCAAAGAGAAATCTTTTTTTTTTTTTAAAGATTTATTCGTTTTTTATTACAGCCAGATATACATAGAGGAGGAGAGACAGAGAGGAAGATCTTCCGTCCGATGATTCACTCCCCAAGTGAGCCGCAACGGGCCGATGCACGCCGATCCGATGCCAGGAACCAGGAACCTCTTCCAGGTCTCCCACATGGGTGCAGGGTCCCAATGCATTGGGCCGTCCTCTCCTGCTTTCCCAGGCCACAAGCAGGGAGCTGGATGGGAAGTGGAGCTGCCGGGATTAGAACCGGCACCCATATGGGATCCCGGGGCTTTCAAGGCGAGGACTTCAGCCGCTAGGCCACGGCTGCCGGGCCCCCTCAAAGAGAAATCTTACAAGTATCTTTGAAATATTTTCATGTTGTGAAAGATTCAGCATCAGAAAGGGGTAATCCCTTTCAAATGGATGTAAGATTCAATGGAATTCCAGCCCAAATCTCAATGTTTTTTCTTTAATTTATTAACAACCAAATCTTAAAATCTGTGTGGAAAAACAAAGGCCCAGAATAATATGCTTTGAGAGTAGAGGATGATAAGACACGGGGATTTGTTCATCTAAAACTCAGGTTGATTAGAAAGTAAGGATGTTGACCTGGCACAGTAACCTCGGGGCTAAAGTTATAGACTTGCATGTGTTAGCATCTGATATGGGCACTGGCTCTAATCCTGGTGACCCCACTTCCCATCCAGCTCCCTGCTTGTGGCCTGGGAAAGCAGTCAAGGAAGGCTCAAAGCCTTGGGACCCTACACCCACGTGGGAGACCCGGAAGAGGTTCCTGGCTTTGGATTGGCTCAGCTCCAGTTGTTGTGGCCACTTGGCAATGAAACAGGGAACGGAAGGTCTTCCTCCCTCTCTCTGTTTCTCCTCGTCTCTGTATATCTGACTTGCCAATAAAAATAAGTACTTTTTTTTTTTAAAGTAAAGATGTGCTGTTCTGTGTTGAACAATTACAGATAGAGAACAAAAATCCTCATGGCAAGCTGAAATGAACTTGTCTTCCCCTTACCAGATTTTCATACTTGAATGTTGTGTAGATGATTTATGTCACAGAGTATTAGAGTCAATGGAGAAAGATTTTGTTATAGGTATTTTAAAGTAAGTAAAATAAAATGTGACATCTTCCCTAATACTTCTCCAAGGCCAGTCCTTTGTTTCCTTGTTTATAACACAGGGGGGTTGTTATAGCTGCTTTCCATGGTGCTGACTGTACTACCATCTAAATCCGTTATACATTTCAGAGTTTTCCATTCTAATTCTTTAGTTCATGGTGTATTTGTTTCATCTGTTATTGACTTGCATCAGTTATCTCAGTGGATAATTTCTTTATTATGGAGACTTTTTAAGTGTTTCATGCTGTTTTTTTACTTCCTTGACTAGCTCTATGAACAAATTAGTCATTTTATAGAACCTTGTACATTAGTAGCAAACAGGAACTTAAAGATAATATAAAAATAGCTACCATTTATTAAGCATTCAATGTGGATTTCTCATGATAGTACATCTTCAATGTATATCTTACTGTTCTCCTTTCTGCACAACTTTTCTAAATATTCGTTTGTTTTTATTGGAAAGGCAGATATGCAGAGAGGAGGAGAGACAGAGAGGAAAATCTTCCATCCGATGTTTCACTCCCCAAGCGGCCACAATGGCCAGAGCTGAGCCAGTCCAAAGCCAGGATCCAGGAACTTCTTCCAGGTCTCCCACACGGGTGTAGGGTCCCAAGGCTTTGGGCTGTCCTTGATTGCTTTCCCAGGCCACAAGCAGAGAGCTGGATGGGAAGTGGGGCCACCAGGATTAGAACCAGTGCCCTTATGGGATCCCACTGTGTTCTGTGAGGACTTTAGCCACTACGCTATCATGCTGGGCATAATTTTTGAAATGCAACTTCAGAAGCAGGAACTTGAGTTCAAATCCTGATTCTGCTACCATGTGACACTGGACATCTAATTTACCCTTCCAAATTTCAATCTCTTCCTCAGAGTGTCACCTATCTTCTATGGTGCGATAAGTATTCAATGTGATAATATATCTTGGAACCAGCACTGTGGTATGATGGACTAAGCCACTTGATGAGATTGGCATTCCATATCACAGTGCTAAGTCCTGGCTGCTTCCCTTCCAACCCAGCTTCCTGCTAATGCACATGGGAAACAACAAAAGGTGACCCAAGACTTTGGACCGTGTCACCCATGTGGTGGGAGACCTGGATGAAGTTCCAAGTTTCTTGCTTCAGCCCAGTCTGTCCTTAGCTGTTGTGGCCATTTGGAGAGTGAACTAGTGAATTAAAGATTGATATTTATCTCACTGCCTTTAAAATAAATCTTAACAAAAAACCTACAGTGCTTAACACAGTAGCTGCCACACAGAAAGGGCTCAATAAAAGTCTGTTGTTCCTTTTCACATTTTACAAGGACTAGGAAGGTGGAAGAAGTTAATCTACAGCCTCAGTTACTAAGCGATAGAGCTAGGATCTCAATATAGGCAGGTTGATGTCAAAGTGCTGCAGTTGCCATAATGCCCTGGTTAGCATTTGCAGAGGCCACTGTGGGCTGGTGGATGTGAAGTTTAGTTGGGAGAATGCACCTCACAGTGACTCAGCAGAGCCTGAACCTAAATGGACTTGAGAAGCAGACACAGAAGTCGAGACAGAAGGAGAATGAGGAGGGAACTGTAGGACAGTGGACCTTGGCTTTGAAATCTGTGAGCACAAGGAGGAGAGCCTGTGGTAGGCTCCGTAGAGAAGCGCAAGAGGAGGAAATGCGCTTAGCCTACTGGGAATCCAGTGTCCTCACAGTCTAGGCTAAAATTTTGCTTCTGTAGCTTTCCTAGACCAAAATAATAAAATCATCCGAGATGAAGGG
Source organism: Ochotona princeps (assembly GCF_030435755.1). Taxonomy (NCBI): domain Eukaryota; kingdom Metazoa; phylum Chordata; class Mammalia; order Lagomorpha; family Ochotonidae; genus Ochotona; species Ochotona princeps. Next base: position 11,152,515 of record NC_080846.1, on the reverse strand, counting down.
CGTGGGTATGAGTGTGTCTAGATGTCAGGCATAATTAAGAAGGAAAGAAATGAGAAATTCCACCAAGGAGTCTTTCAAAATCCCAACTTTCCTCCAAGCACCTTTTTCTGAGAGGCAAAAAGGCAGAGCTTCCAACCCAAATGGCCCCTGTAAGGACCAAGATCCCTGTGTTCACCCAGGCTCTAGTTTCCCATTTATGCCATGATATTGAACTGGATGATTGCTATAAGCCTAGGCACAGATTCTGGAGGCAAAGCAAATAATGGCAAATCCCTTCTCCATCAGAGATACTTTTCTTCATTGGTAAGGAAGGATGAAACACATACCACCTGTCTTCCAGATTGCTGTAAGGATGAGAGATTAGCAGAGCTCTTGGTACACAGTCAGCATTTAATAACCAGTGGGTATGATGATAATGGTGATAGACTGACAAGAAAAATAGTGCCAGTGTGTTAAATTAGGCCTCTTAGGAAGCAAAGCAGAGGGAAATGGGGAGAAGGAGAAGGAAATGGGGAACTGGTAATGAAGGTGTGGCCCTTCTCTCTGACCTTGGCATTCAGGAGTCTTTGTTACAGCACACACACACATTCCATTGTCCATGGTGGCACTATGACTTGTAAAAATGGTGGTTTTGAAATGATGTATTATTTATTAATTGTGTCATCTTTCACAAATACTTGACCTGCAAAATAGGATTAAAGTATCTTCCTTAAAGGGAGACTGTAACGATTAAATTAGAGAATATGAGACTGCTGCATAAGAAATGGTTGCCTGACAAGGTGGAGGAATCCACCATGGGGGGAGGGTGCGGGAGGGGTGGGGAGAATCCCAGTACCTATGAAACTGTATCACATAATACAATGTAATCAATGAATAAAAAAAAAAAGAAAAAAAGAAATGGTTGCCTAGATTCTTTTCTATGAAATAATCTCTAAATTTGAAAATGGAGAGTACTATTAAAAACAAAACAAAATAGCTGAAGTTCTGTTCTGTTGCTAAGATCCATGCTTGTCCCAGAATCATTTAAGGGCATATTTTACTTATTAAAATGTAACATTTGATTTCTCCCAAGACCATGTCAGGTACACTGATGGAGATGATGAACTAGAACACAGAGTCTCTGCCATGGTCATACTTACAGTCCAGTTGGAGAAATAAGAGATGCTTGTGAAAAAGATTTTGAAAGACTCTGTCCACACATATCGAGCAGGGTAAAAGGTACTCAGAAAGAGGCTGGCAGGCGTTGTGATAGCCCCAAAGCATTTTTTTTTAAAGATTTATTTCATTTTTATTACAAAGTCAGATATACTGAGAGGAGGAGAGACAGAGAGGAAGTGGAGCTGCCGGGATTAGAACCAGCGGCCATATGGGATCAAGGTGAGGACCTTAGCCACTAGGCCACGCTGCTGAGCCCAACCCCAAAGCATGTTGACAGGTGGCTCAGTGGGTGCCATCTTTGATAGTGTCATATTAACAGGGCCGTGAAAAGATCTGGTTGCCACAAGGCATTAATGGCACTTACCTTATGCCCAGCACTAGGCTGGGCTGAAAATACTGCAAAGAGAAGCCACCTGTGACCATGAGGTATTCCAAAATGAATGGAGAAATGAGATTCCCAAAGATGGCTGCAGCACAGTGGGGGATGATGTGACATATCTTGTCTGATCTATCCTCACCAGGGTCTTTCCACCTAATTCACCTGATGTTTGATGACTATGTCCTCTACCTGTTGGAATCTCTGCACTGTCAGGAGCGGGCCAATGAGCTCATGCGAGCTATGAAGGGTGAAGGAAGCACGGGTAAGCCACCATTTGCAGGGACTTGCACCACCTAGTGACTTGATTTTTCTGCTTACTTGTGTGCTTTGTATTTCTTTTACCTCTGTACCCTTCCCCCCTAAAAAATTCAGTTATAGGAAACTGGTCAACCAGTGATGTCTTTTTCTTTTTAGAGGGGACATCTGTGAATAATGGGGACTTCTTTGGATGCCATGATGATGATGGGAACCCATCAAGAAAGTTTTAAGCACAAGACTGACATGGCATAAATCAGAACCACTGTTGCCGTTTTTTTAAAAATGGCTTGCCTTAACACCAGGCTCTCAGGACTCACCTTATCTCTATCCATAGCAGAGGCCCAAGAAGAAATCATCTTGACAGAGGCTGTGCCACCCACACCTTCACCAGTGCCATCGTTTTCACCAGCAAAATCTGCCACGTCTGTGGAGGTGCCACCTCCTTCCTCTCCCGTCGGCAATCCGTCCCCTGAGTACACTGGTCTCAGCACAACAGGTAATAAAAAAATCCCTTAAAAAGCTTTGCATGGGGAGCTGATGTATAGATTTAAAGCAAGGGATTTCAGGAAAACTACTTCTCTTTCTTCAAAAGACAATCCCAAAGCCAGGGCAACTTGCTGGATTGGCCAACGGCTACCAGTTACTCATTAACTCTTCCGTCTGTGTTCTGTATATGGCTGTTCTGACAGGTCCAGCACACAATAAATTCTCGATCCTCAACACCAAGCCACTGAAATCACTCAAAAACAACAGCCTCACTTGGCACACATGATATGGAACTCGCTTTGAACGAAAGACGGGGTGGTTTCTCTGGAAGAGGGTTGGGCAAGAAGCCATATGATAAACCATGACAACCATGAGTGAGGCAGGAGCTTTGAAGAGTTGGTCATGAGCCAAGCTAGGGCTGCCCTGCATATGACTGTGAGGCTGATCTGGCCACAGAGGCTGCCCGGATGAGACGGCTATGTAGCCATGCACAGAATCCTCATTAGATTAAGTCCCAACCAAGAATCACTTAAGCCTAGCTACATACCTAGAATAATTGAAAGCAGAGGCCTGAAAAGATATTTATAAAGCAACACTCATGATAGCATTATTTGCAATAGCCAAAAAGTGAAAATCATAAGTGCATACTCAAGACCCTCTTTTGTACTCTTTCAGAGCAGAAACTCACCAACAAACTTAGTGTCCCTTCATCAGGGACTGCTAAAAAGACTGAATTCTCCCAAGAACTGAAAAGCTGGGTGTCACTGGTGAAGAGCATTGGGTCTAACTTTGATTTCACCAGACAAAGTCTTCTTTGGTGGAAACACTGCTTTGTTTCACAGATGCTCCTGAACTCATAGTTTGTTTCCTACTTTGAGAAAAAGAATGTGGTCAGACTCTCACCTCCTACTAGTGGGTTGTTGTACAAGTGGCTGCTGCTTAGGAAAGCTCAGGAATAGGACTTCAGAGACAAGAGCTATTTTGATCACAGAAAATGAAAAGGGAAAGAAAGTAGAAGTTCGCAGCTTTTCAGTCACCCAGGGCTTTGCCCAAATTGGAATTATTAGTCAGCCAGCCCTCTGAGTCTCTTGCCTTCCCCAGGAAAAGAGAAGGTTTTAGGGGCAGCCAGATGCCATGTCCCAAATAATCCTGGCTACATAAGCCTGCCACCACCAGAGAGAGGCTCATGTGTATGTCTGTGATAACATTCTGACTTCTGGAACAGACAAGGTGATAATGCAAAGCCAACAAGTGGAGTGAGGCATCTGTCACACTGTGGCAACAAGGCTGGCCCGGAGACTAAAAGGAAACAAGGGGAACAGGGAGACAGAGAAGGGAAGATTCCTAGGGACACCTTATAATTCTTCACCAGCTAGTGAGTCAGCCCAGCTTTGTATCAACTGGAAGGCCTCCAGTTATGGTGGGTGTGATGGCTAAGGCCACAGGAATATCATAAATGTGTTCAGAGATTTCTGTGCAATGTGTTCAAGAGTCATAAAAGTAGCTTCTTAAAAATACAAATGTGAAACAGGTTCTCTTCAGATGATCTCAAGCTTTGAAGATTTTGGCACATTCCAGCTTTGTTCTCAGATATCTCCAGGGGGCATTAAAAATGTCATCCCATATAAAACTATGTATAACATTTTTCTCAAGTACCACTTTTGAAATACTCCATTGCCAAATGCGACTGGATCTTGGCATGCAATGTGACTCACAGTCTTGGAGGAAATAAATGTTATTTCCTAACACTATGTGTGGTTTCACAGAAGTATTATAAAGCACATATGATTTACGCATGATACGCATGGAAACATTAGGAAATCTATAGTAGGTTCCTGAAGACGGGATTTATGCATGCTTTCTTTAAACATTCTTTTAAACTGGGGAAATAGTATGTAAATCTTGTGTATTTGCCATGTGTCTTTTTTTTTCCCTAAAAATTGTTGATTTGAAAGAGTTCCAGAGAGAGGGAAATATAGAGAGAGAGGGGCCTTCCACCCACTTGTTTACTCTGCAGACAGCAAAAGCCCAGGCCAAAGCCAGGAGCCAGGAACTTCATCTAGCTCTTCTACATGGATGGCATGACCCCAAGCAGTACGGTCAATTCTACTGTTTTCCCGAGGCACGCTAACCGGAAGCTGGATTGGAAGTAGATACAAACTGGCATCCATGTTGAACACCAGACTTACCCACCTGTGCCCTAATGCTGTCCCCATGCTGTGTTTCTTCTTAGAAAAAAAAAATACTAACTCACCATATGGGGTTTTTTTTTGTTTTTTTTTTAAAGATTTATTTTATTACAAAGTCAGATATACAGAGAGAGGAGGAGAGACAGAGAGGGAGATCTTCCGTCTGATGATTCACTCCCCAAGTGAGCCGCAACGGGCTGGTGCGCGCCGATCCGAAGCCAGGAACCAGGAGCCTCTTCCAGGTCTCCCACACGGGTGCAGGGTCCCAATGCATTGGGCCATCCTCGACTGCTTTCCCAGGCCACAAGCAGGGAGCTGGATGGGAAGTAAAGCTGCTGGGACTAGAACCGGCACCCATATGGGATCCCGGGGCTTTCAAGGCGAGGACTTTAGCCACTAGGCCACGCCACCGGGCCCCTACCATATGGTTTTTAGGCAGTTAATTTTTATTTAAATTTTTTTCCTTTATATCCCATCAAATTTCCAAATGAGTTTATAATAAAAACAGGAAAACTGGGACTAGCATTGTGACATAATGACTAAACTGCCGTCTGTAGCACCAGCGTCCCATACATGTGCTGCTTTGAGTCCTAGCTGCTTCACTTTCAATCTAGTTCCCAGAAAATATGCCTTGAAAAGCAGCAGAAGATGGCCCAAGTCTTTAGGCCTCTGCACCCACATCAGAGACCTAGAGGAAGCTCCTGGCTCCTGGCTTTGACCTAGCCAGCCCTGGCCATTATGGCCATCTAGGGATTGGAGGATTGAGACAGCAGATGAAAGATCACTCTTGTCTTGTTCTCCATTTCTCTCTCTCTGTAACTCTGCCTTCCCAACAAATAAAGTCAATCTTTGAAAAAATAAAAACTGTAAAAAAAAACCTAGGAAGCAACAAATTAAAGGTAGGAGAAAATTAAACAAAGCAAAACTTTAAAAGTATACTAAAACCTTAAATGAAATCTTACCAGTTGGGTTCCTAGCATACTCTGAATAACATTGACCAGATGATGTATTGTCAGGGTGGACCTGTTGAGAGTCAAGGACAATCAGGTACCTGCAGCTTTTCCACAAATCAATATCTCACTCTGAATGGACACTTCCCTATTTTTCAGCTAAGAAAAAAAAGAGAGAACAGTATCACATCTGCTTGATGAGCACAGAACAAAAATTAATTCATTGCTCATAACCTTTTGGCATCCTTTGATGCAAGGACAAGGGAATAGGAGGTAGTACAGATAATGAGTTATGACTCACTAGGGAAACAGGCATTCTGTGTATTCAGATCTGTGTCTAGTTCGATGTCCATACTTACTAGTATTTATAAATATGTTTCCTTAAGCCTGTAGTTATTGTGTTTAAAGGACAGGAAGGAAGCAAGGGAAAGAAAAGGAATATTGTGTACACCTAAAATTTAACCTGATGTATGGCCCATGCTGATTGGTTTTATTAGTCTATGGAATGCCAAAAGAGACTAGTTAAAAGGATTCCATTTCATCAGATTTCCACAAGGTAAAACCAAGCCCATTTTTCTATTCTTCCTGCTTCCTTTCAGTGTTAATGGGCTTGCTGCCTCCCTCATGATCTGGCAAAGTTCAGAAACCTTGACTTTAAGGGACTAAGACTAGGACAGATGTCCATTTACCATGACCCTGGGCTGCAGTTCTTTACAGTCTTTCAAAGCAAGATGTTAAGCTCCTACTCTGTCAGAGCTGGCCACCTGAAAGGAAAGGTTGACAGGTTCTAAAGCCTCATTTATGATGTCATTTTCATTATTCCTTCCTTCAGCAATGACAATAAAAGTTAACTATTAAGCTCATGTTTTCAACTTCCCACCATGGATGCCCTGCAACACAAAACCAGCAAATTAAATCACTGTGATAGTAGGGATGCCTAATGAAATAAAGGCAAAGTCCTCATAAATGACTTAAACTGGAGAACAGCTGGCCTGCCCAGCTGCTGTGTTCGCTACATCAGATGGGGATGTCACAAAGATAACTGACCCCCAGTCTCTGCACTTTAACAAAAGCTCAGTTATTCCAAGGGCAGCTAAGCTGTGTGGGATGTGTAGATACCAGTGCTGCCACAGAGCCCAGGATGACTCATTTACAGATCCTGGGGGGTGTCACCACCCTGGGGCTCCTCCTCTTCCTCCCATTCTTGCTGCTTCCTTTTCTTTTAAAGGAATTGAGTTAGGAAAAAAAATCAACCAGAATTGAAAATAAATGGTTTGAGCCATACTTTGACTTCACACCACAGAGTTTTATCTCAATGCCAGACCTCAGATTTCTTCATTCAACAAGTGTGTATCTCACATAAAATTGGGACCATGTAAAAAAAAAGGGGGTTTAGTGATTGGCCTAGTGGCTAAGCTGCTCACATCCTATATTAGAGTGTCTAGTGTGAGTTCTCCTGCTGCTGCTGCTTTTTTGTTTTTAAAGATTTATTTACTTATTTGAAAGTCGGACAGAGAGGAGAGATAGCAACCTTCCACCTGCTGGCACACTCCCCAAATGGCTTCAAAGCCTAGGGGTAAGCCAAGCTGAAGTCAAGGGTCTGGGGCTTCTTCTGGGTCTCCCACATGGGAGGTCAAAGCTGGATTGGAAGTGGTGCAGATAGGACACAAATTGACACCCTTTGGGCATGCTGGCATCATGGGCAGCAGCTTAACTCACTAAGCCATGACACTGGCCCCTGATTCTAGCTTCTTGCTAATGTGCATCCAGGGCAGAGGGAGCAGGTAGATGGTTTAAGTAGTTGGGTCCCTGCCACCCACGTGGTAGACCTGCATTGTGGTCCCAGTTCCTAGCTTCAGCTCCACTGGGCCACTGTGGGCATTTGCAAAGTGACCCAGCAAATGGGAGTTCTCTTTATCTAGCCATCCCTCTGCCTCTCAAATTATTTAAAAATATTTTTTTAGGAGAACCAACATTGTGGAATAGAAGATAAAGCGACCACCTGCAAGTCCAGCACCCTAAACATATGCTGGCTTGAGTCCTGAGTGCTCTACTTCCCATCCCGCTCCCGACTAATGGCACAGGAAAAGGAATAGAAGATGACCCAAGTGCTTGGGAGCCCGCACCCATGTGGGAGACCTGGAAGAGGGTCCTGATTCCCGGCCTGGCCCCGCCCCAGCTACTGTGGCCATTTGGGGAGCGAGTCAGCAGATGGAGGATCTCTTTTTCTCTCCCTCCGTCCCTCTCTGTAACTGTAACTTTAAGATAATTATTTTTTTAAAAAACAATATTTAAGATTTTTCAATTGGAGAGGTATTTAAAACAAGTATTCATTTCTTTGAGAGAGTCACACAGAAAGAAGGAGAGGCAGAGAGACATCATCGATCTACTGTTTCACTCCCCCGATGGTGAAACAATCAGCCCTGAGCCGGGAGTTTCATTCAGGTCTCCCAAGTGAATGCAGAGTCCCAAGCATTTGGGTTATCATCTGCTTTTTCCAGGCCATTAGCAGGAAGCTGGATTCATATGGGATGCTGGCAATGCAGGCAGTACCTGTGATGTTACAATACCAACCCCTAAGAAGGTTTATTTAAATCTTATTTTAAAAAATAGACATACTCATTGTCTCCTGTTGCTTTTACTCTAGGGAGATTAAGAATCAGTACAGAAGTAAATCAAGAGGCAAATATATCATTTCAAGTGTGCATACTGTGCTATGAAAGTAAATGATATTAAGCTCTGAAAAAGAGCAGGGATTCGCTATAGTGGGTGCCTCCCTGAGGAGGTAACAAAGCTGTGAGCCCTGAAGGATCATCAGGAACTAGTCATGGGAAAAAGATCCGAGGCAGTGGGGAACAGCAGGTACGCAAGCCCTGAGGCAGAGGAAAGCTTGGCATAATGAGGACTGAATGGTGTAAACTCCTACCAGCGGCAGCAGCAGGAGAGGAAGCTACAGAGGCAGGAAGAGGCTGGACCACCAGTTCACATATCTCTGTAGAAACTGATGTGTTTGCTGGCCCTGGCCAGTTCTGTCCATCACTGTGCAGGGAATGACTGGTAAATGTAACAAACAGATGAGGTTTCAAACTTCAGTGGTATTTTCCATAGGTACTGTTAAGGACTGATGATGCACCAGTGGACTAGGACATAGATGTGGCTACAGGAAGAAATTCATGATCTTCCCCATCTCAAGTCTTGATGGCTATGGCAATATTTGTTTAGTGTCATGTAAATCAAGCAATGTTGTTCAAATAGAATTTTCTATGATGACTGGATTAAAAAATCTCAGCCATTCAAAACAGTCGACCCTGGCCACATGATCATATTATAGCTACTGATCATATCAAATGTGGCTAATGCAAGCAAGGAACTAACTTTCTGTGTGTATTTGGTTCTAAATGTTACAGAGCCACACGTGGCTGCTCCATAGGACCAGGCTGCACAGTACTATGATCTTGGCACATTTAAAAGGGCTGTTTGTTAGGAAGGGAAAAACCAAAGGTCTCGGCTGGCTGAAATCTTCAGCAATATCTTTGATGGTTCATAAGACACTAGTGGGAAAAAGGTTCAAGTGGTGTCATTCAAGATCTGAAGGAAAGGGTATATATATATAACCAGGAAGCAGGCTATGTAACAGAATCTCACATCATAACTTCTGGTTTTTAATGGCCCTTGACATGCAGGAGATCCAGGATATGGGACAAGAAGTAGTGTGCCCTAAAGCTTTGCTGCCTAAACTATAGTTCACAGGCCAACACAATTATCATTTGGAAACTTGTTAGAGGGCATGGCATGATAGCCTAGTGGCTAAATCCTCACCTTCACGCACTGGGATCCCATAGGAGTGCCGGTTCATATCCTGGCTACTCCACTTCCCATGCAGATCCGTACTTATGACCTGGGAAAGCGGCAGAGGATGACCCAAAGCGTTGGACCCTGTATCCATGTGGGAGACCTGGAAGAAGCTCCTGGCTCATGGCTTTGGATCAGCTCAGCTCTGATCATTATGGCCACTTGGGGAGTAAACCAACACATGGAAAATCTTTCCAACAAAAATAAAAAAATCTTTGAAAAAAAAAAATTGTTAGAAATGTCACACTCCCAACCTACTGCATCAGAATCTGCTTTAAATATATACATATATTTAAAGTATAAATATAAAAGAAGTTTAAATATATAGTTTAAATTAAATATAATATACAACTAACACAAATATAGTAACTATATAGCTATGTATACGTTATATAATATAGAAAGTATATATTAAATATATAGCGTTTAAGTTATATATATTTAAAAGTTTAAATATATATTTATATATTTTTTATTTGAAAGGACAACAGAATGAGACAGAGAGAGATCTTCTATCTGCTGGTGTAAGCCCCCAACAGCCAGGTCTAGACCAGGCTGAAGTCAGGAGTCGGAACTCCAAGTCTCCCATTTAGTTGGCGAGAACCAAAGCCCTTGAGCCATCGTATGCTGTGTCTCAGGGTGCGTGTTAACAGGAAGCTGGATCAGAAGCAATAGAGCTGGGACTCAAAACACTCTGATATGGTATTCAAGCATCCCAAGTGTGGACTTAACCACTGTGACAAATGTGTGCCCCTCAGAATCTGCATTTTTAGCAAGATTCCCAGGAATGAAATGCACATGGCATTATGGGAAGCAATAATATGAAAAGTCTCTGGAGTTGGGCAGGATCTATGCTTAAATTTCAACTTGGGTCTCAATTTTCTTGTCTGTAAAAGAAAGCTATACTACCCACCTCAAACAGTTGTTAAGACTGAATGAGTTGATGTAGGAAAAGAAATTAGCATGAGATCTGGTTTACATTGGATAGCCATCATGTATTCAGCATATCACCACTGATTATTATAGTGCAAGCACCCATCTTATCCTGTTCAAAACCCCTTCCAAAACAAATCAAAATGAAAAGCTCAAGGAAGAATATTTTGTGTGGGATGGGAAGGAGAAAATGCAACCCTCCCCCCAGCAATTTCTTTCTTTTTTTTTTTTAAAGATTTATTCATTTTTATTACAGTCAGATATACAGAGAGGAGGAGAGACAGAGAGGAAGATCTTCCGTCCGATGATTCACTCCCCAAGTGAGCCGCAACGGGCCGGTGCGCGCCGATCCGAAGCCGGGAACCTGGAACCTCTTCCGGGTCTCCCACGCAGGCGCAGTGTCCCAATGCATTGGGCCATCCTCGACTGCTTTCCCAGGCCACAAGCAGGAGGCTGGATGGGAAGTGGGATCCCGGGGCTTTCAAGGCGAGGACTTTAGCCGCTAGGCCACTGTGCCGGCCCCCCCCCCCCCCAGCAATTTCAATAGCAGGTTACCAACCCTGTCCCTTTTGGGATCTTCATAGCAGTCTCAAAACCAGGGGTTTCCAGCACCATTTTCAAGCTCTATAAAAACCTGGAGGTGAGAATGAGAGGAGAGGGACTGAGAATGAGAAGAATGTAGGCATTAGGAACACAGGGAAGATCTGTTATTATTTTGCCAATCAATAAAAAGCATCAGGACAGGCCTTCTGAAAAATTCAGCACTAACTGGAAGCCACACAGGTTTTGTTGTTGTTGTTGTTTGTTTGCTATTAGTTCCCTTAGAAAAGAAGGGACAGTGGCAGCAGTTCTCACTGGAGGTCCCAATGGGAGGAAAAGAAATGCCAGGGATGTTCTTTGCTGCACCCCGGGCAAGCAGGGTTTCTCACCCAGGCCGCTAGGTGTTAATCTGCTTAAGCCTGCCTGAGTGGCTGCCTTAGCTTGCTGGCACATGTCCACTTAGAGGTTTTGTTCCCAGGACCACAGGGAGCTCATTTTGCCTGGAGCTCCACTCGCTTTTGTTTGATAAAGTCTATTTCCAGCAGCAGTGACTCCTTCAACAACAGATTCAATGGAACAAAAATTTACTGAACACCTACTACTTGGCAGGGCCTCTGTTGGGGACACAGAGATGAATAAGGAACAGTTGCAGGGCTCCAGGGGCTCCTGTGAAAGGAACTGCTGCTGCTGCATTCTCACAGGTGATGGGTGTTATCAGGAGGCCTCCAGCTTCCTTGACTGCCCCCCTTTCAATTCCACAGACCTCACAGTGCCCCCCGCAAGGGCCTGGGGCTCAAAGGGTTAAGGCTTTCCTTGTTGTGGCTGGCTCCTTGTTCTCCCAAACTTCTCCTATTCAATTTCCTATTGCAAAATTTGTACAGTCCATTTTATTAGTGTTTTTTTTACAGAAACAATACTTAGTTCATTACAGAAAAATAGATAAACAAAATGAAGAGCAAATTTAAAAAAAATCATCCTCCATCCCACTACCTTGAGATAATGTGCATTAAAAAGAATAATATTTCTTTTTTACATCCTAACAATGAAGTTTTAAAGCAGGATGGCAATCATGCCTGATCAATCACCCAGGGGAAGCATCAAGGCGGGAAGGGGTACTTGAGTAAGAACATTAGAGATGTTGAGGAGCAGCATGTCTAGAAGTTTACTGTAATTGGTGAAATCACTATTGCTATTCACAGGTTTTCATTCCTGGATATAGAATCAGACCTGGAAAACTTGCCCTTTCTTTTCTAGGATCTAAAATGAGAAATGTAGAAATTCTTACTTTAGAAAGGTCTCCTATGAAAATAACTTGGATCCTAAGAAAGCGATCCTGAGGGTCAGGACCAGACCCTTTGGCCTGTAATATTTCAGTTAATCTGCACAATAGTCCTAAAGGCAGACATCATGACATCAGTCCTGCGTCACAGGTGATAAGACGATGCTCAGCAAGGTTTGGCAAAGGTTTGCCCAGACCGCAAATTGCACAGCAGGCTCGGTACCCAGAGTAAAGGGACACTAGAGCTCTGCTGGGCCACCAGCCTGCTCAACCTGGGACGTGGGCAAGCTATTTAACACTCAGTGCCGCCATGGAACTGGGCTTCTTTGTGATGTGACCAGCCTGCAGTAAGTGTTGACATAAAGAACAGCAGTCATAACCGCTGACTCAAGACCAAGTCCATTGTGAGGGAACTGTTGAGACCGAGTGCTGAAGAGTTCACCTGGCCTCTTGATGACACCTGTTGGATCACAATCCCAATGACAACGCATTCCTGAACAGATTGCTTATACTAGCTTATACTCCTCCCTGGTCAGGTTTCCCTTTAGCACCAGACCCTAGAACACTTGGAATCAAGTTCAAGGCTCACCTCTAGGAGGCACTAGGCCCTGGGCAGCACACACTTTGCTCATTCCTGATTGCACTTTTTGCCTCCAGTTGTGTTCTCTCTCATTCCTGCTTTGATGTTCTCTTCTTGGATTTCTGTGTTTCTACGTGCTACCACTCCCTTAAGTTTTTGTGAGGTAAGCTCTCAGTTTTCCTCCTCTATGAAGTGGGGATCATGTTTCACATAATGCCTGGCATGTATTAGATGCTCAGTAAATGGTGTTCCCCTTTCAGGCTCTTAGAATGACTTTTTGTCAAAAAGGACATTATTTACATTCCGAAAAATTCTCCAATACACAAAGGGCTCACTACAGAGTTCTTTTAATAATAAACCAACGTATTTCAAATAGGATTCCATGGCACATTCCTTGAAGGCTACTCAGTATTCACGGAGTTTCTGATCCACCAACCCTGCCTCCTCCTGCTGCTCCACACCAGTTCGGCTACTCTCCCGCTCTACCTGCCAAGTCCATAGAATGGAGTGGGTGGGATTTTAAGATAGAAACGGTCTGCTGCAGAAAATTAAGACTTTAAGGTGCAAGTTTCCTCCTCTACTGCGCTTCAGAAATGGTTTCCCCCAACCAGTCCTTCAGCTTTCCATATGCCTAAAAAGGGTTGTTGAATCCTGGATCCTCTTGTCTTCCAAATTGGATTTGATTATTTTCATTATGTTAACATCTTTTAAAATTTTTTTTTTTATAATTACAGTTAAAGAAAGAAAAAGAAAAAAAGGTTCAGGGGGATAGGGAAGTGGGTAATACTATTATGTCCATATTGTTTCCATCTTGTATCTGAGGTAAAGGGGGATATTGAGGGAGGAGCCCCACCCGGTTTCCCGCCCACCCCGAGTCCCGGATGTGGGGCATGCTCTGAGAGCAATGTCTTAAATTGCCTTTTAAAAATCTAATCATTTCGGGCCTGGCGGCGTGGCCTAGGGCTAAGGTCCTCGCCTTGAAAGCCCCAGGATCTCATATGGGCGCCAGTTCTGATCCCCGCAGCTCCACTTCCCATCCAGCTCCCTGCTTGTGGCCTGGAAAGCAGTCGAGGATGGCCCAAAGCTTTGGGACCCTGCACCCAAATGGGAGAGCTGGAAGAGGTTCCTGGTTCCTGGCTTCGGATCGGCGCGCACCGGCCGTTGCGACTCACTTGGGGAGTGAATCATCGGACGGAAGATCTTCCTCTCTGTCTCTCCTCCTCTCTATATATCTGACTTTGTAATAAAATAAATAAATTAAAAAAATCTAATCATTTCACAAAATTTTAAGCATCTTGAGGGCTTTTAATCTTGTCAAGTTTTTCCTCCCACCAAACTCAAGTAGTTCAAGGTATCCAATTAAAAGGAAATAAATGGAATTAATAATATGCATGGGCTAGGTCACCATCCAGGTCACTGTCTATAATCTTCAAAAAGCGCTGGGCAGGCAGAGCCCAATAATCTGCTTAAATTGCTTAAAGCAATTTGTTGGATCCTTAACACCTGTTGAGTTGAGTGTTGAAAAGTTAATTTGCAGTGCCTGCTGGGGCGACACTGCTGCTGCCTGCCTTTATCCTTCCTCCTCCTCTCCCTCCATTCCTCTCTCCCTTCTTTCCGCTTCTTCTTCTTTCTTTTTGAAAATGTTATTGAATGCCTTCTGGTCACCCCGCTCCATACTGAGCACCAGGGGTGTGATGGTTAACAGAAGCCACGAGGCCCCTGTTCCCCTGGAGGTTCCAGTCATGGTGGCACAGGCATTAACCACATCATGTTCACCCAGGGGGACAGGATTCGAATAGCAGTAGTGTCATGAAGGCGCCCAGTGCAGTGAGGGTGCTGACCCATGCTGAGATGAGGACAAAGAAATGAGTGAGTAGTGCTAAACAAAGAGTGAGGATTCCAGGCAGCAGAAATAGCGTGTACACAGCGCAAGGCCCTGTGGTGCTGGGGATTCTGACACTCTAGAGAGAAGGAGACCTCAGACAGAACAACGGCAGGGACACTTCCGGTGAGATCAACAAGGGGCAGGGACACGTGCTTTGTGAAGATTTCAGCCTGCAGCTAAGAGTCATGGGAAACCGTGAATGTGTTGAACTGTTAAGAACCCGTGCATCTCAACTTGTCTCTGCAGGAGCGATGCAGTCCTACACGTGGTCTCTAACATACACAGTGACGACAGCTGCTGGCTCCCCAGCGGAGAACTCGCAACAGCTGCCCTGCATGAGGAGCACACACATGCCCCCTTCCTCGGTCACCCACAGGATACCGGTCTACCCCCACAGGGAGGAGCACGGGTAGGTGACTATTCGTGTGATGGTTCCCTGACTCTTACATTGGATGGAAAAGGGGGAGGGGGAGTCTGCTTCACAGCTGTTTTTAGTAAGAACAGCAAGTATTCTTGCTGACTTCTCACAGGAGAAGCACCCAGCATCCTTCTGTGTATAACTGTCCCTTGCAATCCCCTTAACAAGCAGGTGGGTAGACAGCTGTCCGTGGCCTCATGTCACATTTTACAGAGGAGGAAAATGAGGCTTGGCTTATTAACTTTGGTCCCCAAGATCCCATCACTGGCAAATGCTGGTACCCAGCCTGAGAACCTGTTAACCCCAGAGCCTGTGTCCTTCTTCACTCCATAAGAGCCTCAACCAAAAGCCCCTGTCAGCAGCTCCCTTGGGTGCCCTTGCAACCTCTACAGTTTCATAATAGGGCCCAGTCTTCTGTGTCTCTCTGGAGGAGTGGGCCCCTATGTGAGGGCCGAAGTTACCACAGGGTTCCAGTGGCACTTTGTACCCTGGATAAAACAATCATTTGTTTTGCCCATAATTGTACAGTGATATCGTGGTGATGATTAGACCACAAATCTATTCCAACCTGAATTAGTGGCTTTTTGCCACTAAGCACTGTCTTTATTGGGATGCTGACCTTATGATAAATGACAGGCAGGGTTCTAAGAAAACACCATGTTATATAGGGACATGCTGCCACGTGGCAGCAGGATCCCAGGCCACTTGTCAACAGACCAGGTAGGTGTGGGCGGTTGTGTGTGTGTATGTGTAAGAGAGGCCTCTTGGGATCCTTGCACACAAGTGGCCAGCAGCAAGGCAGTGATCCTGAGGGCAGGCACGGCTTAGGATGTTGCTGTACTTTCCTGTAGGTTCCAGGCCCCCGAATGCTCAAGAGAGCAGTCATTACCTCCTCTGAGGAACTTCTGTATGACTTTCTGATACATTTGGAATGGACTCTAAGAAAAGTGCCTCAGAGAGTTTTTGGACTGCATGAAACACAAAATAAACACTCAGGCAAGCCTTCATGGGCATCTTTGCTTAAAGATGTTCTAAGGGTGACTGCGATGACGGCCCATGTGGACAGAGGCCTGTGAGTGGCACAGTGTGTTCCTAGGTGGGATCGTCAGTGTATATGTGCAGTATCTTTACAGATGAGCAACAAGGACAAGGGCACTCTGCTACAAAGTGGTGGAGCCTGGCCTGGAACCCGGGTCTCACGCATGCTCAGCTGAGTCACAGTGCTTTGTCCAGGAGAGATTGATAAATCCCTAAGTATTTTTTTTTCTTTCTATTTGGCTTCAGGATGTAATTTGGGACTTCACAACACAACACAGAGAAGTTTCCATCATTAATTATGTTTTGCTCGGGGCTGGACTTCATTCCCTGAGTGCTTGCTGGGTGGTGAGGGAGGTAGGCTGCAGGTGTGCTGAGGGAGAAGGAAGTCAGCCTGGGGTTTCAAAGTCAGCACAGCAGGGCCACAAAGTAGAGAGGGCAAGGGACCAAAAGAAGACGACAAACAGCAAAAGGGGGGGGCGTGAACTGGATTTTTAAAGGTTATCAAATGGGTTTGTTCTCCGTTGTAGATACACGGGAAGCTACAACTATGGGAGTTATGGCAACCAGCATCCTCACCCAATGCAGAGCCAGTACCCAGCCCTTCCTCATGACACAGCCATCTCTGGGCCACTCCACTATGCCCCTTACCACCGGAGCTCTGCACAGGTGAGTCTGTGCTTCTGTATGCCTGGGCCAAGCCTGGTCAACTTAGAACAACTATTGAGTACTTTCTGTATACAGTGTATGTTGCCTGTGTGACCCCCAGGAAAGGACAGTCCATCAGTGACATTTCTGCTCTGCAGTGGACGCTCGGCCTGCATCCACAGTCCACATTCTTTGCACTTGTGTGCTCTTTAGTTCTGTCCTCTCTTGACCTCTCATCCCATCAGCCACGTGTTCTGCTGCCCTCGCTCAGTCAGCCACCCACACGCTGGGCCTGTGGCCTTGCTTCTCATCACCACCCTCATGCTGCAGATTGTCACAGAAACCTATGAGGACCAACTGACGGCATCATTTCAACTGGTCTCTCATTGCCCCAGGCCTGGTTCTTTTCATTCACACATCTAATCTTAACCAGATCCATCTCCATGAAATCCCATCACTCTTGGATCCCACATCACCTGTCTCACACTAGTTGCCCATCTTGTGGCCTGTGTGGAGGGGAAATGGGATGGGCCCAGGAAGGCCAGGACCAGGCAAACTCCTCCTTACATGCTTTCCTAGGCACTGGCCCCAAACAGAACTTGTTTCCCCTTCCATTCATTTCTATGCCGTTAATGTGGCCACACACCTGCTGTCCTAGCCTCAGCTCAGGCCCTCAGCATTTCCAACTGAGACAAAGACAAGGAGCCTTCCTGGAGGTCTCTCTAAGCCCCTAAAACTTGTCCCATTTCTGGTTTATTCTCTATATTGCAATTGGTGGAGTCTTTTAAAAAAAAAGGGAAGAAAAAAACTGACCATGACACCCTCCCTTTTTATCCTATCTTTGCTTTCAGGGTCAAGTTCAATTCCCCAGATGCCCTACCTTTGTGGGCTACCTTCCAAGCCCTCTTTTGCCCCCAGCCATGCAGGTGCTGTGCCTGCTCTGAGGTGTGCATGTTTTTAAGATGCCATTCCTTCCAGCTAGAGTCTTCCCCAGTCTCTTCCACACCTGTCTGACTCTGCTTTCTTCCTCTGGGACCTTACTGGACGCCATTCCCGGGCTTCCTTTCTTATTAGTGTCTTCCTTTCTTATTACCTTACATTCTGTTCATCACCAGTGACTCTTCTGCCTGACTCCCTTTGGAGACTCTTGAAGGCAAAGATTGAGTCTGTCATCCTCAGGTCACAGAACCCATCACAAAGAACAGCTAAACATTCTTTCCAGACACTTTTGCGTGCCAGGTTCTAAGACAGATACTTGTCAGGCCTCTGGATAACCTTGGCTGAAGAAGTGGGACCACAGCAACTTGCTCATGCACTGGCATGAACCATAGCATGGTGTGCCCAGCAGGCACACTGTGTTTGGCAGGCATAGGAAGCCATGACTTGTTTCTGAGCCAGGGAGTGGTAAGATCATAGTTATGGCTAAGAAAGAGAGCGATCAGCTTCCCACCCCACCCCCAACTAGGATGGACCAGAAAGGGGCACTTGTGGAGGCAGGGGACTCTGCTCCAAAGCCCTCTCAGGGCTTTAGGAGAGAGAACAGGACAGCAGCCAGGGCAGAGGCTGCAGTTACATCAGCCACTAGCATGCACACGTGCCTCCGAAGGTGGGCACCGAGGAGAATGTATCCACAACACATGGGCGCTAGGGGCAAACAGACGTCTGTTTTGATTTCCATCTGCATTCCCAAGGGGAGCTCTGCGTAAGTCCCCAGACAAGCTGAGAGGTTGATTCCACTAAATCATCACCTGGGGCATTCATTAGAGGTCTCAAACTGCGTCACTCAGTGATGCCAGCTCCTCAGGTACTGCCTCCCTAGGGAGCAAAGTCTGTCCCCTCACTGTGAGCTGCTGAGTGACCTAGAACTGGTGCTATAGGTTAGGTTACCCTCTGTGCACTCCAAGCTGTGGGTCCATTCACTCCCTGAGTCGTTCCTGCATTGGCTGCTGGGTGCATTGCTGCTGCCTCTGGGCGCAGAGTAGGGAAGGAGAGAGAAGTTGAGTATGCTTTGGAGAGCTTGAGTCCCCTTGGGGGGCACGGTACCAAGCCACAAAACCTGTATTATCATCCTGCTTTTTTCCCACCCTTAGCCCAACTCAGGAAATTT
Source organism: Ochotona princeps (assembly GCF_030435755.1). Lineage (NCBI taxonomy): Eukaryota > Metazoa > Chordata > Mammalia > Lagomorpha > Ochotonidae > Ochotona > Ochotona princeps. The sequence continues at coordinate 11,133,818 of NC_080846.1, read as the reverse complement.
TAGGAGCTGGTTTTCTGGGGTGATATTTTTAAAGCCATTGCCACAAAAAGAAGCCAAGATCTCCTCAAGGCCCTGGCAGTCTCTGGTGATCAAAGATAGGTTTGTTCCCTCCACTGTGGAAGCCACAACACCCACAACTGCAACACTATCATTTAATAGCTGGTCTTAATATGAGATGGTTCCTTTTCCCTCTCTCTCAAAACATACATATATATATATCCATATCCTAAGTGAGAGCCCAGGGAAGAACCCCTGGAATCCACATGAGGTGTGAGAGACCATAGGGCTCTTGGCCTGCCTCTCTCTGGCTGTACCCTGTGGCCCTCAAACCAGGGCCTCTGCCACTCTTACCCCAACACACACACACACACACATACACACACACACACAGTTTCTACTTGATGGTCATACCTTAGTCTCCACCCGTAAAGTAGCTTGTCCTTTCATAGCTCTGCACAGTAGTGAGTGAGTTCAATGTTCAAAATGTACCTTTTTTCAAAAAAAAAATTAACATTTATGCATCAAGTACTGTTTTAGGCCCTCTGAAATACACGGGTTCATTGAATTCCCATAACTCCCTTGGGGAGAAGGCACTCTCTCCAGCTATTAAAGATGAAGAGATATCCTCGGTAGGCTATGTGTTGTAGGCCAAACATTCAGTAAATGACAAAACAGACTCAAATGCAACTGTGTCCAACTCTCAACCCCAACCCAAGCAGGTGGTATGGAATACTGCTGGATTCTGGGGGATGAAGAATTATTGCTACTATTCTCAACATAATTTCAAGTTGCCCAAATGTAGCAGCACACACCCAAAGTTCCTTTTATCTTTCCTTTATTGGTTCTTTGGTTTGAAATTGAGTATTTGGGGGGAAAAATCTACTACATGGCTAATTAGTTTTAGCCTTCTGGAGCAGAGATCAAGCTCCTTCGATCCTACTTGAATGTCACACTTCACTATATGAGACTCACTGGGGACAAGGTCAATCTCAATTGAAGAAAAATTGCAATTATGTGATTTGGCTAATGCAAGGCGATTAGTCATCAGCAAAGGAGCAACTGAGACTGCCTTCTGCACACTGATGCCTGTTAGGTTTGCCCTAAAAACCTGGCATGTGCATCTACCGGGGTATTAATTCTATGCACCCCAGCATGGATATGCTCAAAATAGCCTTAAGTGATTTTTTTGAAATAGAATATGTGTGTCCTTGTTTATACTATGGGCGAGATTCAACAAAGTTGTAGAAAATGGTATTAAAAGATAATATGAATTCTTCTTGAATCTTCATAGTCCCCTCATACTTAGTTTATACAACATATGCCTTCTTGGGTAACAGATAAGTGTTACAGACCTGTATGAATTTTCTTAACTTCCAGACTGGGGAGTCAGCTAAATTGAGGGTTCAGTGTAAGGCCTGAATTATTTCCTAAAAATATCAGAATAAATGTACAAGGAATGTTGTCACCTGCCCTTTCTCAGACTTCCAATTCTATGATTACCCAAAAAGCCAACAGACAGCCACAGCATATGTCTGAGCCTCATTCTGTATGTGCGTGTGGCTCCTCTACCTAGTTGGCAGCCAGGACTGTGGACTGGGACCTGGAGCTTAACAGCCACGTGACCATCCAGGAACTCTCTGGCAAGTCTGCTCAGAGTAGACGAGAAAGCTGTCCCTTAGCTTTCCTCTACACGGCCGAGGCCCAGCCTTGCCAGGCCAACACCACCTATCACAGAATTGCCAGCAGCCTGGCCCACACACCCACCCAGGGCCATAGGGTTTACTTGCAGTATTCCATTTCTGGATGGGATTGTGGGCCAAAGAGTAAAACAAAATTGAAGGCCACAATGCTTTAAGACTTATGATATAGCCAGACCTCTTATATACAAACTTCACTTCTGCCTCTGTTTAGTTCAGTGTTTTAACTTTATCATGTGAAAAATGGGGATAATTATACTACCTATTTGATAGAGTTGTTGTGAGGGTCAAGTGAGTAAAAAGTTTAGAACGTGGACCTGGGCCATCCTCATGTTATTTCCTATATTCTTTCTATCATTTGTTGTTACAGGTATGATCATATCTTGTGTAATGACACACTACTTTGTGTCCGTCTCACTATCCGAGCTCTTTCTTTGCATCATTATATGTCCCAGGCCCTCGCCCAGAGTGTGTGATTAGTAGATACTTGTCAGTGGGGTGGGTGAATGAATGAATGAATGAATGGATCCCGACTCTGGTACCAAGTTACTTTTTGACCTCTCTTCCCTCACTGTAAAACTAGAGGTGGGACCAGATGGCCAGGCATGAAGGCTCTTCCTGTCACCGATAGACCATGCTCCCCCTAGTCTCAGTGGAGTAAGAACATGAATAACAGCTAACATGTTTGGAAAATTCACTACACACATTCACTTAATCCTGGCCCTTCAAGCTCAGCAGATGTGGACGGTCTGAAAAAACATTCCGGGGGAGTGATGTTCTTTTCCCGCCTGCTAGTCCTCTTTGGTGCGGTGAGAGCTGCCTTTCATAGGAAAACAGTTTGTGCTCCTGACTGGGCCACCTCTCTCCTCTCTCTCAAGTAGCAGCCCGCTTGGTAAGGGTCAGGGATAAAGCGCTCATTCTTCCCTCTCCTGGGGCAGGAAAGTCAGCCTTGGTGTGGGGAGTTGTTTCTCAAAATAGAACTTCCTAGGACGGCTCCAAATAGGCTAAGAGTCAGTCACAGCTGAGATGGACTTAGGCCACAGCAGCCATTGAAGGGAAACTGACACCCCCTATACACACACACACACACACACGGACCCCTTGCCCACCCTTCTCATTGGTGACCAAGCGCCATTCTAAAATCAGTAGCAACAGTGGTGTGACTTGACCCAGAGAATGGTAACTTCCTGTTCTGGGCCCTCAACAAAAAGCGCCTTTATTCCAGTCAGGCAACTCCAGACCCCAGGGTTTGTGCCCAGCCTGCTTTAGGACCCTGCATGCCAGCGGATGTAAAGTGTGAAAGGTGAGGCGCTGTCACTCCCACCAGGCTAAATAGAAGCCTCATTGGTGGCGTTCACCAGCAGGCTGGGTCAGCAGCACTATGGCCATGTCGCCTTTCAATGGTCTCTTCACCACAGGGAAGACGAGGCACTGACTCATTTGCAATTAGCTGACCTAACGGGACAGAACTTTCCATGCTGGATTCTGTGGTAACAGAATTTTATTGTCACATTGGAGATATTTTAGGCCAATCTCACTTCCAGGCAATTACTCTTTTGAGTCTATGACACAACCCCTGGGCACAGCTGCACCAAGGGTCCTTGACTAGGCACAAAAGCCACACTCTCTTGGGTTCTTCAGGGAAAACATTCCAAATCCATCCTGTGACATTTTACCTACACAAGCCAAGGCAGATTCAGCAAGCTGGGGCCAGCTCAGAATTCTAAGACCCCACGGCTGCTTGGTAGGGTAAGTGGGAGCTTATTGAAGAGTAACAGAGAGATTAAAACTGCATGGACTGGCTTTGGAGCACTCTTACTCCAGCGTAATTACATAGTGGCAGGTTGGCCTAGCTTGAGAGAGGGAATACATATCCTACCAGGACTGGGTCTTTTGGTTGGCTCTTGTGTTAGCTTGCTCTGTGACATTAGACAGGATGCTTCACCTCCTGGGTCCTAATTTTCTCACTTGTGGCATAGGGTCAGCTTGTACAACCCTTGGTGTACTTTCTAGGTTCACTTCCCAAACATGATTCAGCAGATGCTGAGGGGTAAGGCCCTCACCAGCAGCAAGAGTCAGCTGCCAAGCAGGATGGTAAGTCCCCTGGCCTGCAACATGGAAGGTGGAGTGTTATTTCTTGAGACAGGATATCCATTTGAGCTAAGATCAGAAGAATGACAAAAAAAGCAGGTGTGCCAGGAGGTGGCAGGGAGGGGGTGGAGGAGGGTTCTAGGTAGAGGGGTACTTGTAGGACCCAAGGGGACCTCTATGCTAGGGAGGACACCATGGGCTGTGGGGACAGCAATGAAAAGACTGTTTTCTAATAATATTTCTTTATGTGGTCTGCTTAATACACTTAGGATTTATTTTCTCAGGCAGGGCAATTTCTTTTGCTTTAGAATGGGTCCTGGGCTAGAATGCTGCCATGCAGGCCTGAGGCCATCCGGTTGGTGCCCTAAATGCACAGCACATGTGTACACACACTGGCTTCAGATCTGGTTTGGGATTAGGAAAACCTTGGGCACGAGGTCTGTAGTCACCTTGGCAACAGCCCTTGGTCCCTTCTCCCTTGAGTTCCCAGACATTACTTCTGCCCTCCCCCTTTGCTCACTGCTCTTTTGGCTAGAAAGTAGCTACGCTGTGCTCTGTAAGGCATGTTGTCCTAGAGGGAGGAAACCCACTCACTGCTAGGGAGTTGGAGTCTCTCTTCCTTTGCTTTGGAAGAGCCAGCCCTCCTCACATGCTTCAGGCCCCAGATCCTGGCCCTGCTCCCCGTGGGCTCCCACTCAAAAGAGGCAGAGCAGTTCCCTCTGGCCACACAGACTCCGGCGAGTGGCCATTGTTGTCAGAACCCCTTCTCTGCACTGTCTAGGCTTCAGCCTGTCTGTCTCCTTCCCAGGAGGCAGCCTCCCACCTAATCCTTCGGGTCTGCACTCTCCAACTGTCGGGGAAGACAGATGGGAAGCACAAGAATTCACACATTCGCACACACCCTGTCTCCTCCTCGCTGCCCTGGCCATCTTGGTTGATTGGCTTCTGTTTTTGTTGGGGTGCCCCTCACCACAGCAGTGACATCTTTGTGCTAACTGTTCTGCAAAGTGGGGACTCTCAAAGGGGACTTAAACCACCCCCTCCCTTCAAGCCCTGTGATCATCCTCAAAGGGCCTTATTTGCATAGCTCTTTGGTAACAGTAAAGAATGTCGAAGAAGCAGCCCTCTTACTCCTAATCCCTTCCAGAACAGCCTCACCTCTTCCTGCAGCTACTAACACCTGTTCTTGGAACCTGCACAAAAGCCTCCTCTGTCCCCTCCCAACCTTGACTCTCACCCCATGGGCTTAATCCTGACTCCTTCCTTTCAATCCATCCCAAGCCCAGTAATTCACATTTTCTACTAGTGTCATCTTCCAGGACATCAGGGAACAGTGAACCAAAAAGAAAGATGCTGTGTAAATGATAAGCACTAATAATAATCTTTGAAGTTCTTGACTCGCTTCCTCTTCCACAGGCTGCTTTGAGGCTGCAATTTATCATTGAATTCAGCTGTAAAATGCTATTTTTAACAATGTCATTGTGTTGTACTTGGCAGTGTTGTTCTGTTCAGCTGACAGAGCGGGACCTGTCACCCCTCCATAGCTAATGATAAAACTCCGAACCATCTAACCCTGCATAGTTATCTGGACACACTGTTACCAGCAGGCGCATGCACACACACTTGTGGATTCCCAGTGAGGCTGCTATTCGTTTTGGTTTTGACTTCTCAAAAATAGTCCAGGTTTGGAGCACAAAGCTCTTATTACTGCTTAGGTGAACACTACCCCAACTCTGGCTATGAACCCATTGAATTTCTCTTGTTGATGACTTCTCTTTAGCAAAGTTCAATCTTGCTGAAGTTCACTGATTCCTGTCTGTCAACTTTCATGCCTGGCATCTTAGGAAATTGAAGTATAAACGTGACTGATATTTGTCTAAATGCAACTTCAAGCTAATTATAACTTTATGGAATTTCTTTCCCCTCAACAAGTACCCTTTCAATAGCCCCACTTCCCGGATGGAGCCTTGTTTGATGAGCAGTACTCCCAGACTGCATCCTGCCCAGGTTACTCCCCGATGGCCCGAAGTGCCCACAGCCAACACGTGCTACACAAGTCCGTCTGTGCATTCCACAAGGTATGGAAATTCTAATGACATGTACACACCCCTGACCACGCGTAGGAATTCTGAGTACGAGCACATGCAACACTTTCCTGGCTTTGCTTATATCAACGGAGAGGCCTCCACAGGATGGGCTAAATGACTGCTATTATAGGAAAATCCCTATTTAATATTAATAATAATAATTAATAATAATAATAATAAACCCAATACCCATCCCCCAGAAGACTTTATCTCTATACAGCATAACTCTTGGGCTGTCCCTCAGTGTCCGTTTTCCTAATGAATGTGAGAATGGGATTCAATGTGGGATAAATAAACTTTAGTTCAAAAACAGGACTTACTAAAAGTCAGTGGGATTGGGTTCCTGTAGCCAGGCCAGGCTGTTTGTATAGAGCACTATCTCGGGCAGGCCATTCTGTGCCTTTTCCCTCTATTCCATGACTTTGCTTTGTATTGTATTGGCAACGACTCCCAGTAAGCTACTTATTTTCTATTGACAAAAGCTCTTTAGTCTTGAAGGATGGATACTGGAAATGGAATCTGGTTTGTGTTCTTGGATGGGCACATCGTTTTCCAAGAGCATTCACCTTGCCTTCTGTCTGTCATCTTACTGTACAATGTTCTACACCTCCCATGCTCCTGTTGGTAACATGGCTACTTCCTGGAACACCAGGGATAAGTGGAGGTGACTGGAAACTCTAGATTCCTTGTTGTACGGGTGTCTGTCATAGTACCTGCATTGTCTTGGAATGTAAGCACTGCTTCGAGAAGGAAGAGGCCTGTTCTGTATTGCCTTAAGCTGATTGAGGTCCGTAGGGGACCAGTTCTTCTACATGCAAGGAGTTGTCCTGAGTTTGCACAATGGTTAGTGTCAGCAAAAGACAGGAGAGGGACTTTTAAATTCTGTGAGAATGTGCATTTATGGTATTGAGTGTCACACTCAATTCTACTGTGTTAACTTTGTGAAATTGGATGGACCAAACTTAAGTTTCCAAGCAGCAAGCACGAAAATTACTTTCATGGTTCCTTCATAAGACTATGATTTCCGACACTTTGATAGAAAGAAAAATTCAAAGCTGTGCCTTTGAGCCTATACTATTCTGTGTATGTGTGGAAATAAAAAAATTGTATTGTACTTTTGGAAATTTTTTTCGTAGGCATTTTTCTGTCAGATTTGTAGCAATTTGTGAGGTTTGTTAGCGATTAACATAGGTTTTCTTTCTGTATTATAAAATGCACCAAGCAATTATGGTGGACCTATTACCCTATGGGTAAGAAATAAATGGAAATATGACATCGGATGTTTTAGCAATTGTTCTGTAAATAAAATCTTTGATCACACCACTCCGTGTGATAATCATGTCTACGGCTAAAATGGAAATAGTTTTATCTGTACAGTTGTGCAAGATATGAATGGTTTCACACTCAAATAAAAAGTATTGAAATGACCTGCTTCATTTCTTTCATTTTGCATCCGATATGACTTCTTTGTGTGTGTGTGTAAGAGAGAGAGAGAAACATGTATTATAAATAACATTCTGAGTACTTAACAGACAGTATAAAGCTAAGTGGTTTTGAATGGTTGTACTTATCTTAGTTCCCCATCATCTTGTCACCCAATGGAAATTGCAGTGTGTCTAGGCCACATATGGTATCCTTGAATAATGATGAAGTATCCCATCTATGGCCTGACTCAGGTTATTAGGGAACCAGTTCTCCTTGCAGTAATTTATACTGAGTTTGTACAGTGGCTAGTGTCTGCTCTTACAGGGAATGTTATTGTTCAATATCAACATCATTAAGAAGTCTCATGATACTTAGTTCATTATACTTTAATGATCACTGGGTGTAAAGATATTTCAAGGGCAGTGCTTTAAAATGCTAATAAACTTCTGGAACAGAAAAATCACATTGTTGGATGCTCAATAATTATTAGCAAATTCTTACCCAGCACTGTAGTTTAATTCTGAGACTTGGAGGAATGACAGAAGTGAAATGATTGTGTTTTGCCAAAATGTTGAGCATCTACGGACAGGATCTATGAGCAACTCACAGATTTCCAGAAGTTGTACTAGTGCTTATATCAATGAAAAAGTCATGAGTGTTTGATTGTATTTTGAAAGATTCACTTTTTTAAAAGATTTATTTTCATTACAAAGTCAGATATACAGAAAGGAAGAGAGACAGAGAGGAAGATCTTCCGTCCGATGATTCACTCCCCAAGTGACCGCAATGGCCGGTGCTGCGCCAATCCGAAGCCGGGAACCAGGAACCCATTCTGGGTCTCCCACGCGGGTGCAGGGTCCCAAAGCTTTGGGCCGTCCTTGACTGCTTTCCAGGGCACAAGCAGGGAGCTGGATGGGAAGTGGAGCTGCCGGGACCAGAACCAGCGTCCATATGGGATCCCGGGGCATTCAAGGCGAGGACTTTAGCTGCTCGGCCACGCCGCCGGGCCCGATTCATTTTTAAGACCAATGTTACTATTACATACATATTTATGCCTGAAAAAGGATTCTATTAGGGCCCAGCATGGCAGCCTAGTGACTAAAGTCCTCACCTTGTATGCGCCAGGATCCCATATGGGCACCGGTTTGTGTCCTGGTTGCCCTGTTTCCCATCCAGCTCCCAGCTTGTGGCCTAGGAAAGCAGTTGAGGACAGCCCAAAGCTTTGGGACCGTACACCCACATGGGAGACCCGGAAGAAGAAGCTACTGGCTCCTGGCTTTGGATCAGCTCAGCTCTAGCCATTGCAGCCTCTTGGGGAATGGATCAGTGGATGGAAGATCTTTCTGTCTCTCCTCCTCTCTGTATATCTGACTTTCCAATAAAAATAAATAAATCTTTAAAAATAATTCTATTAAAGATATTTATTGATTTATTTGAAAGCCAGAGTTTTAGAATGAGGGAAAGACAGATCTTTCGTCTATTGGCTGACTCCCCACCTGGCTGCAATGACCAGGATTGGGCCAGACGATAACCAGGAGCCATCATCTGCTGCTTTTTCCAAGCCATTGTAAGGGAGCTGGATGAGAAGTGGAATAGCTGGGACATGAACTGGTACTCATATGGGATGCCAACATTGCAGGCAGAAGCTTACCTGCTAGGCTATAAAACCAATTCCCTGAAAAAAATGATTTCAACATGAAAATTATTGATACAGTACACACAGAAACCCTAAAATTTACTTAGCTATGTTATTCTACAAAAAGAAAGTAGCTATTGGGTTTTATTCTCTGATGTTGAATTCATTTGCACAATTTATTCGTTGGTTTTATATGAAAACAAGGAAAAAGAAGAGTGACATTTTAGATTTAGCCCATGTGTACAATAAACCTGACAATGACTACACCTGTAACTCTCTTCTGACTCAAAGCTAGTGCTCCATATAGTAAATCTGACTTTGGATTTATTAAGCACAACACAAATAAGTAATGGTCAAATTCTTTTAACCAGGTGACACCAATAAACATCACCCATGTATAAGAATATAAGCTCATTAACTAAACAAACTTCTGGGCAGTACCAGTTACCATCAGGAGGGTCTCTGAGAATAAAAAAGACCACTCCAGAAACTTGGCAGAGGAGAGAATTTGATCTCCTCACAGCACAACCAAGAACGGAGTTGTCAGCACCTCAGGAAAGAAAGCAGCTTTCAGTGTGGGTCAGCAGTGCCTGGGAGCTCTCGTTGGACCATAAGGTACCTATCTCTTGGGAGCTGAGAGTACTACCGATGTGCCCACTGTTGTATCTTTGGAACTGGGGAGGGTCCAATTGGGAAAAGGCAACAGCTGCTGTGAGCACAGGCCTCAAAGCTGCTTTCTCTCCCTCTGATGGTCCCTAGCCAGTTGCCAGAATGGGAATGGACAAGGTTGGAAGCTGGGAGTGGGGCCAGTCACTTGTCAGAACAACAGAGGAGTCTTGGCAATAAAGGGACACTCCCCTCTTAAGACGTTTTCTGGAAGGGACTCTGCCAGCTTGAAACTGACTGAAGTCCTAGACAGTCGCCAGGATGGCTCACCCACGTTGGAGGCCTGTGGTTGCTCTCAAGCATCCACACTGCTGTGTCCTTTGTCAGGCCTCTAGTGTACCCCAGGCCAAGACAGAAGGGAAATGCGTGGCTCTGCTGGGACTGCAACATAGGCAGATCAACCCAAAATGTCTGTCACCTCAGTGGAGGAAGGGACTGAAATCATGGTGAGAGCTCAGGCTTCACTTATCACATGGCCCTGGACGGGTCAGCTCCCCATTCTGGACCTCAAGCAGCTGTGATACATGAATATGACATTCCAAATTATAGTCTGTGTACTGATGGACCAGGGCTGGCAGATCTGGGTGAGGAGGGTGGACAGCTCAGAAAAAACGAGGACTGGCAGTCGGGCATTCATGCAGGACAGCAGCCAGAGAGAGAAGGCAAAGGCTCCAGTGGCAGAGCCAGAACGTTGAGGTTTACACACAAGAGCTCAGCCCATACACCTGTACTACCATCACAAAGATCCACTCCCTTCCTCTGGTCCAACCCCTCCCTCCTTTGCACAGTTCTGGATTGGGGGTCTCTTAACAATTTCCCCCTCCCTTCAGGACTTTCCTTAATCTTTGCTTTGATAAAACATCAATCAGACATCTGTGGTGAATGTGGAGCAGGAAAGAGAGAAGAGACAAACATGCTATTTGTTCTAACTTCTTGTGCCTCTTTAAAGCAACCTTGCAAGATTTAAAAAAAATTAAATCCTAAGAAGGAGGATAGTATAAATACCCCCATTACCTTTGTGAAGAGCTTGCCATGGGTTGCCTTGGAGCCAAGGAAGAAAGCTTTCTGAAATGTACAAGGCATATGGGGGAACTTCAAAAAGCTGATAGACAATGGAATTAGAAGATAAACTAATTTTGGTACACAAAGTTTTGCAATCCATACCACACATTTCCCATGAAATTTCTGAAGACTCCGTGAATAGTTCAGGCTTAAGCAAGAGCCTTTGGTATGCAGATCACCACTACTGGGAGCTTTGAAAAAGATGGTGTCCTTATTGGTTGGTGCTCCATTACAGGATGCAGGAATGTTAATCAGTATGGTATTTTGTTTTTTAAGATTTATTTATTTGGGCCCAGCGGCGTGGCCAAGCAGCTAAAGTCCTCGCCTTGAACGCCCCGGGATCCCATATGGGCGCCGGTTCTAATCCCAGCAGCTCCACTGCCCATCCAGCTCCCTGCTTGTGGCCTGGGAAAGCAGTCAAGGATGGTCCAAAGCTTTGGGACACTGCACCCGTGTGGGAGACCTGGAAGAGGTTCCTGGTTCCCAGCTTTGGATTGGCGCAGCACCAGCCATTGCGGTCACTTGGGGAGTGAATCATTGGACGGAAGATCTTCCTGTCTCTCCTCCTCTCTGTATATCTGACTTTGTAGTGAAAATAAATAAATCCTAAAAAAAAAAGATTTATTTATTTGAACAGCAGATTCGGAGACATGGAGAAGACAGTGAAGCAAGCTTTCATCTGCTGGGTAACTCCCCAAATGGCTGAAATAGCCTGGACCAGGCTGAAGCCAGGAGCCAGAACTTCATTCTGGTCTCCCCTGTAGGTGGCAGAGACCTGAGCACTCAGGTCATCTTTGGCTGCTTACCCGGGCATAACAGCAAGGAGCTGGATGGGAAGTGGAAAAGCCAGGACTCAAACTGATGCTCATATGGTATGCTGATGTTAACATAACCAGTGTCTAAACCACTTTGGCATAAGCAGTTTTCTAAGCTCTCCAGGTGATTCTAATATGCAGTTAAGTTTGAGAAACACTAACTGTTCATGAGATTCAGAGACTGCTGTTCCCCAAATATGCATGCACCCAAGTTTCTTGTTGACAGCATGCCAGCCAGTCCAGGGTGCCCAGTAGTGCCCTGAGCAGGCAGTTGGACTTCCACAGCCACCCACAATATTTACAGTTTTCTCTCAGCTGAGCTGTTCTGTTGCCACCCCAGCCACTAACTCCCTGTCACTTTACTGCCTGCACTTCTTAACCTAGGACTTCTCTACTTGGCCACTTGCCAAACTAAGCCAGCTTGGACACAGTCCTTGGGGGCTTCCTCTTGTTCCAAGGAGGTCAGAACCTTTTGTGCCTCAGCCTCCTCCTGGCAACTCTTCCCCCATTCCTCCGCCTGCACCTCAGCTCCCCCCTACCGGGCCTTTTCGCCCCCCTATTTTGCTGCTGCTGCTGGAGGTGGGACGGAAGACGTGGGCCACAAAAGTTGAAGAAAGAGCCGTTGCTAGGAAAGGAGTGTGGGTGACAGGGAGATGGTGGGCGGGAGAAATAGGACTCCCCAGTCTTAGCCCTCCCTTTCTCATCATAAATGCCTCAGGAGCTAAAAACCAGTTGTTTTAAGATGATGAACTGTTGAGGTCTGACCGTGACAGCAGAGGTGAGAGAATGGGCCAATGTTGGGCATGTATAACTGTTTCCTAACAGTCAAGCTTCTGGGTGAATTCTGCAGGATCTGCCAAACTGTCTCTACCAGTGATGGCTCCAAGGTGTCCTGCACCTGCTACACCCTCAGACACAGCAACCTGCAAAACTTCTTCTTCTGAACCCAGATACGGTTAAGGTAGACAGTCCTTCTGCAAGATTCTTCCCTCACTTCACACAGGAGTGGGGGACAATTCTGAAACTGCCCTGGCTCTAATCCACGCAGGTTCCCAGTTCCTGGGGTCCATTGTGGACCACTCATAAGACACCATCCCTGTGTCTCACAGTCTCTATGCCTGTCAGTGGTATAATCACTTGTGTGAGGTCACTGCCTTGCCCAAAGTCACCCAGCTTTAGCAGCAGAACCAGGATCTGAGATGAGTCCTGAGTCCCTCCCTGCACTTTCTACTGTGCTACATGGTCTTCTTCCTCTTTCCTACCTTTGTTCCCACTGCACCTACCCTCCTGCCCCTTCCCCAAGCAGCTTTGCAGTTTTAAATCACCTTGAGCATGTTAATAGAACTTGCCAGATTCCAAGTGAGTTTCAGAAATTCTGAAGGAAAAAAAAATGTGCTCCATGAAGGCTGTTTCCTGGCGGGCTCCTGCACCCCAGGTGGCCTTCTGCTCCAAGTGAAAGGCAGACTAAACTTTTCCTCTACCATTTCCTAAGGAACCTATAAACCAATATATGATCATGAACTGACACTGGGTTTTTTTTTTTCTATAGACAAATAGGAACAAAAAATCAATAGTGATGTATAAACAACAACAAAAACGGGTCACAGGAAGATTTTTTTTTTTTTTTTATTACCAGGTCAAAAAAAAAGCTCTCTGCAGGGGAGGCGCAATGAGCCAAGCATTCACTAGAATGAAGCCATGGGAGGTGGGGGGGAGGCAGGGAGCAAAATGGGGAGCTAGCTACCTCTTGCTGTTAAGGTCACTAGCCTTTGACAGAAGTGGACTCTGACCTCGACAACCCTAACAATTCTGTTTCGACTGACCCTGAAACCCATGAAATTCAGATGTAGGCACTGCCCAAAAGTTGAGATAAAGCTGACTAATATGGGAAAAGCTCCTGGTATGTGCCCCCAGCTGAAAGGAGTTGGCAGTTCTTTGGCGGTAGATGCAATTTATTCTGTCCTCCTCTTTTCAGTGAAATGCTAATCCCTCATGGGCAACTCATAGGGAAGACTGAAATGTGTTGATGATGAATGACAATAATCCTTTGTCCAGTGCCACCTCCTCCTAGGGTTAGGCCTTAAGAGTTTAATCAAATGTTGGTAAGTAAATTAATGCTTTACTGCCAGAGGAGGTGGTGGGAAGAAGGGTTGTGAGAATATATTTCCTCTGACTTGTGAATCTCAATAAACTTAATTGCACAGGCACGGATATGGGGGAGGGAATACTGTGAGCTTTAGAGTCCTTACTGATACCCACGATGGACCCTCTGGCATCTCCAAACTGTATTACAGGAGAAGAGTCAAGGATGTTCACTTCAAGGCTTAAGACCAAAGCTGTAAGATGGAGTTAGGTTCTGTTGTTAAAAACAGCAGCAGACAAGAAAATTCAGTTTGTGTTTCCATACAAGTAACATGGCCTCTTCATGAAGGCTGCACTTAAAAAACAAAAACAAAAACAAAAAACTCCAGCTCAGCTAATATTTGCGTGGCCACTCCAGGCCAGTTCTGCCATTTGACAGTCATTTCTTTCAACCTTTATAACATGCTGCAAAAATACACATAATTATGTGTACTACAGTTTGGAAAAACCAATGCCCAAAGAGGACAGGTGACTTATCTCTGTACACCCAGAGACATGTTGGCTCTCAGGTTTTCCCTTGACATAAAAGAAACTGGTTTCAAGAAGATGTTTTAAGCAATTTGCCGAATGATCAGCTTTGAAGACTTACGTTGTTATGTCGGGGCTAGAAACCTGGTTTTCCAAGTTTCCAGCGAAGGTTCATATACCATGTTACAGCACTGCCACCCAAAGTGCTAGGTTCTCCCAAGAGGGGTTTGGATGGGATTCTAACTCTGCAAGAGGCAAACAGGTGTGACCTACGTTCCAGCTCTTGGAGAAAAAAATTTCTCAAGGTCAGAGCCCATTTTATATGCTTAATTTGAGAGCCCTACTGTGGACAGTCAATATTGAATAGCTGTAAGTATACTTGTCAAAGATTAATGGCATGGACTCAGTTTTAGCGGTTAGAATACTGAGAATAGAACTCAAAGAGATGCTGAAAGCTTAGCTCTAATAATTTAAAAAATCGGAGAGGTAGAGACACATGGAAAAACAGCACATGCTGCATTGTGCTGGTTCACCCCCTCACGCCTGATATGGCAGGAGTTGTGAGGGGGCTGAGGCTGTGAACCAGGTATGCAAGTCATTTCCCCTGTGGGAAGTAAGGACTGGATTACTGGAGCCATCACTTATTGCTTCTCAAGGTTTGCACCAACAGGAAGCTGGAGTCAGGAGCCAGAGCCCAGAACTGAATCCAAGCATACTGATATGGAATGCTTATGTATTGGCCACAGGGTGTAAACATTTGCTTCTCTTTTTTAAACAAACAAAAAATAAACAAACAACAAAAAAAGGAAACCCTGAAATCACCTAGTCCAAATAATTTTGTGAACTCCAGAGGTAAAATACGTGTAAAGAGCTAAAGCTGGCCGGCAACATTCCCTCTTCTCCCAATTCTATTCAATTCTATGTTACATGATATCATAAGGCAATGCTTTCGGTAATGAAAAAAATTGCAAGTTGAACTCGGATAGTGTAGCATCTGTCAGATAACTTTTCCTTATTCTACTGACAAAAATGCCCTCTAAGAAATCCTCATTGCTGATTTTCAAGTTCAGCTAAGTTGCTATCACTTCTCTTGAGGCAGTTTGTTAATTTTGGTTTCCTGATTCTTTTCTCATAGCATTTCCCCCCTGGAAGCCCTCTATGCTCCTGCCACCATCCTCTCCCTCTCCAAGGCTTCTCTGATTCATTTTGATTTGCACAGTACTTTGTTCTGTTTGTTCCTATCAGTAAAAATGACTCATGCATTGTTTGTTTCTTATATCCCCAAAGCACAGAATCAATTATTTCTACTTAATTTTATTTTTATGGTGCCTAAGACAATGTTATGCACTAAGCAGTTGTTAAAAAAAAAAAACAAAAACTCTGTTAACAATGTGGTAACGCAAAACTTCATTCTTGATAGAAAATGAAATAAAACAGCTTCCATTTTGCCGGATCATTTTGATTTCTCAACAACTAACCAGTGACTTACATGCATGTGAGTCTGATAGCGTTTTAAAACACTGGGTTTGTGATTAATCTGCCAGAATACTGGTTCAGCAGTTCTCAATCTTGGTTTCTTTCTCAAACCAGCTGGGAAGCTTTTAAAACCACCTGTATCCAGACCGCATCAATACATCAACTACACAGGGATCTTCAGTAACGCCCAAGCGATATACTCATTTGTCCAAATTCCACCCTCATTCATAGATTCATCTAAAGAATGAGCATATTCAAATGTGGAACTGAGCATTAGAATAATTGTCTGGGTCAATCACTTGGTTTTACAGGCTGGGTGGTAATTGCTAAATGACAGATAAAATCTTCAAGCAATGGAATTCTCTTAACTAATCTGCAGCTCTAGTGACTAGAACAAAAGATCTAGTTTAGAAATTGCTGCTTCTTGTCTTGTTGTGAAGTGTGAGTGAGATCACACCAGACAAGTCTAGGGTTCATTAAGGAGTCTTTATTAACCAAGCTTGGTGATAACAGGGCCACTAGGAATCAGCCAATGACAAGTCCATATGGCAATCCAGTCTGAATCGAAACTCCAAGAGGAACAAATCGTTAAACTGAAGATCTATGTCCCAGCTTCCCCAGCAATAGAAGTTATCCTAAGAGACATACAGCGAACAACCTGGGCACACTTACAAAGCTGCTGAGAGTCATCTTTTCCTGGTTTCTCTGCCCACATTCCATGACTGTTAGGCCTCACCTCTCCTGGAACTCTTGAAAGTGCACAAATTAGAAATACAGAGCATCTTAGCATCAACATCTTTACTGTCCCACCCAAGCATTGAACAGAGGGTGAGGAACACAGACACACAGCAGGTGCTGGGGAGTGCCAGAACCCTTTGACCAACAGTGAGCCCTTCCTTAGGATGGGCCTTCATGGGGGCTTGCAGCAATGCACTACTGTCCCCTCTCAGGTCCCAGGTAATGACAGGTGAGTGTCACAGGTGGGCAAAAGAGACTACACACCTAGGTGGTGGGGGGAGAGTGGCTTCCAAATTAGTGACCCTGAACTAGCTGCCTACCCCATAACAGTCTCTGCCTAAGATGTCTGAAGAGATGTTGAAGAATTGGATTATAAAAGCTGTTAGTACTAGATGCCCCTTAAAGACTTAACAAACTAACACAGTCCAACTAGCCCCTTGTCATGGCAAGAGGAAACGCCACTGCAGGATATATCAAAGTCCAAAATAAATGACTAGTATTTGTTTGCAGGTGTTTTTTTTTTTTCTTTACCTCTGAGAGTTTATAACATTTTATGTTATCAGAGTCTGGTGCACGGCTAGCCCTTACCTGTATCTGCCATTTATTAGCAGACATATTGCTTATGAGTAAGCTAATCAACACCATGAACTTCCCTTTTCTCTGTAAAGAGAAGATAGTGCCTGTCCTATTGACCTTCGATTATTCAGCTATCATAAGGCATAGAGAATCCATGTAAAGGTACTTTGAGAGTAGCAAAGCTCTAGCTGTATGTATGTGTAAAATTACCATATTACTCTGTGATATGCTCTGTGGATAAACATTTGTTGCTTTGATTACTCCGGCTCTAAAGCATGACTCCTTGGTGCTGCGATACCTACCCACCAACATGACCCAGAGTTAGTGCTGGACTGCACCTAGCACTGAGAGACTCAAACAAAACTAATGTGCAGGAGGTGAGGTGATGTTGCGACTCAGGATTTAGCTGGTCTAGGCTCCCTTCCCAGAATCTGCTTTGAACTATTGACTTTGGACAAGCCACTTAATTTTTCTGGGACCAGAGTCTCGTCAGTGGTCAAAGGATGACTTGAATTAGAGTCAAAGCTCTTTTTGATTTATAAAATCAGAGTATTAATGCTTAATTAAAATGACTAAAGTACAGTTTCCCAAGCTGTTAGCTCATGTGGCTTCACATTTTTATAAGTCTCTTTTTAGAAGTACAAGGTTAGAGTCTAAAAATATTCCTGGCAAACAGACGTTGCAAAGATATATGTAAGAGCCTTTTTAACAGGAACATCTCTTCTGAGATAACTTTATTGTGAATATTCTCTGGAAGACCTTTGCTCCCAAAATGAAAATATAGTTACTCAGCACCTAATACAGTACTGGACAGAGTAGCCATCTGAACCCTTTGTTATGTAAATAGCCGAATCCTACCTCATATTACCTAATTCATCCGATCCTGTTTCGTGATCTAAAATGGGAACATCCAATCTCCTGTAACATCAATGTATATACAATTGCATACAACGGAATCTCCCATTGAGACCATGCAAATGAAAACGTTTGGTAAACCTCTCTAAAGTGCAAATTCCAAGATCTTACTTTTACATAAGGATTGAAACTATTCCATGAACTTTGTAAGTGTGCTTTGACCAAAGACATTAAAATCTTGCTATCGCAGACGCAAGACCTACACTGGTACCTAGCTCTACAAATATACAAATGCTGTCTGCATGAAAAAGTATAATCCACCAAAATGCAAAGCGCCGTGAGCGTGCGTTCCCATTTCCCAGCGTCTGCACAGTATGGCGCACAACACAGAAGTCCCGAGTGGCTCCATCACCTCACCTCCTGCACGTTAGTTTTTTTTTTTTTTTTTTTTGAGTCTCAACCAGAATATTTTGCCTCTTTCTTGTTCCTTTCAGCCCCGCTGAGAAAAGCAGCTTGTAGAGAAAGGCATCAAAGACAATGAGTGGTAAGAGGTGGCTTAGTGTGGAAAACCAGGCATTACTAGGGAAGAATTTATCCACTCTCTGCCAAAAAGCTTGGGAACGCAGAAAAGGCACGAGTTTCCCAGACTGGCGAATCTGATCATGTTAACCTCTCCAAGATCCAGTTCCCTCACAAAAATAAAAACGCTACCTAAACTGTGGGGTCTCTCACTACAATGGAAACGCCATGAAAACAGGGACTGATGCCACGGTTGTTTTCAGCTGTGCAGGGCGTCCCACAGGCTCGCCTCATTTCGGGAAGAACTTGGGAGAAAGCGAGCTGTACCACAGGTGAAACAGAGGGGAGTGAATCGCACGCAGCTGGCTCTTGGCAAACGGGAGCCCCCTACTACCGCCCCGACCACGACTGTATTCATTTCCTACATTTACAGCTGGTTGTCGAGATCGGCCCTGGGAGGGAATGATCCGGGCTCAAGTCTGTTTCCCATTTACCGGCTACATGCCTTAGACCAAACTTCCTAACCTAGCGGGTTCCTTTGGCTGCACAAAAATCTGCGTCGTCAAACTTAGGAGCTACGTGGAGGCCACCGTTAGGAGCCCACGGCGGCGATCGTTACGGCCTCGGAGGGCCAGGCCCGGCTTTCTCCGGATGGCTGCCCTCAGTCTCCCACACAGCTGAAGCTGAATGCAAAACGCGACCGCAAACAAGGAGAAAGCAAAGCATTTCAAAGAGACTGAAACCGCTAAGCTAGAGAGACGAGGGAATTAAACCGGCTCCGGTCAGTTCCCACCAAGGGGTGGCAGTTTCCGCGAGGGCAAGCCAATCCAACCAGCCAAGGGACTGCCCAGCGGCGCAGGAACAAAACCCAGGCTCAGACCCTCCCCCTAACGGTCCCCGCCTCGCTGGCCTCCAGCGGCCACGGGCGTCTCGTTTCCGGCCCTCGCAGGACCACAGTTCCCAGCATGCCGCTGGCGGGAAGTCTTTGCCGCTGGATGACTACGAATCCCAGCATGCCACTCAGCACGCCAGTAAGCCAGATGGAAGAGTGGGATGACCCCGATGCATGCAGGGAGTTGTAGTCCACTTAGCTGCAGGCTTTTGGAGGGGCGGGGAAGAGCCGGATCGCTCTCATCCGCTGAGGAGAATGATTCATAGACGAGGGTCAGGAGAGAAAAACAGTTCTCTCTGTAAAAATCCACTGGAAAGACTGGACTCTTCTCCGAGGGAGAGAGAGGCAGGCGAGTTAGCGAGACCCCGAGCCTGACCCCGCCTCAGGCCGCTCTCCAGGCCGCCACCGAGCTCAGGGCCTGGTGGGGGGCGGCCGCGAGGCGCCGTTTGCTGGGGGAGCGGTGACGTCGCGGGGTGAAAGTTGAGGGGCGGTGACGTCGGGCCTGCCCGGGCGGAGGCTGGCGGATTGGAGGCAGGAGGGAGGGAGGGAAAGAGGGAAGGAAGGAAGCTGGGAAGGAGCGAGCGAGCGAGCGGGGGCGCGAGGCGTTTACCTGGAGGCAGCGGCTTGGGCGCGCAGAGCGGCCGCGGCTCCCCCGCACCTGCGGCCATGGATGAGGAGCGCGCCCTCTACATCGTCCGGGCCGGTGAAGCGGGGGCTATCGAGCGGGTCCTGAGGGATTACAGCGACAAGGTAAAGAGCCCTGGCCCCGGGAGTGCGGTTTCGCACCCCCGGGCCGCCCTCCGGGGTTGCACAGCGCATCCTTCCCCACCCCACCCCCCTCATTCCGGGGATGCGCATTGCTTCCCCCCCCCCCCGAAAATGTTTCCGGCTTGGGCATGCGTGTTTGTGCCCCCAGTCCTTTCCCATGTTTGCATCCTGTGTCCCCCTGCCCCCACTCGAGCGCCCACTCCTCTGGTGCCCGGCCCAGCAAGCCTGTCCTACCAAGTCCTCCTCTCCAGCGTGCAAGTCACACCCCCGAGTCCGTAGCTGGGTGCCTGTGCGTCCAGCCCCACTCCTGGAGGCATAAACGCATGGTAGACTTCCTCACCTGCATGGGATAAAAATTGGTACCTCTCTGCGTAAATATGGCCCTTGACAGGCATAAAACCTATCAGCCACGATGGCAGCTCTTTGTCTAGTTACAGCACCGTGTAGTTTTCGAGGTGTTGATGTCCCTTCTGTGGTCCCATTGGATCATGGGTGTTTGGAGTGTAGATGCTGTCATCCTCCCCATTTTAAAGCTGAGGAAACTGAGGTGCCTTGAACTGAAATCACATCCAAGGTCATGGAATGCTGTGTTGTCAGTGGGTGGCGACTCTAATCCCAAATAATCCCTATTATTTGTATCACATTAACAGTTTCCCTAGCCATTATCTCAGTTAATCTTGACAACCATCCTAAGAGGTATTATTTAACATTTTGCAATTAAGACTCCTTGAGTTAAGTAGCTTGCCCAAGGTCATTGTTAGAAGTCAAGGTTCTCACCCAAGTCTTCACAAACTCTAGGTCTTTGCACTTTACAACTCAGCAGTGAAATGGTACCTTGTGTGGCGTTCCAGTCCCATCTCTAAATCTCCAAGAACCGTTAGTTCTCCGCTGCTTTTCCTTCCAGGAATTTGACATGCTCACTTCAAAAGGTGTCATGACCACACCTTTACTCTTCCCTTTAGGAGTCTGTTTTATAGGCATGACGGGCTGCTCCCTTCAGTGGCAACACAGCCGACAGCGAGTCACACCTTGGATGCAGCATCTCTTCCTTCCATTTGCCTCCATTCATGAGTCTCCCTTCTGGGTTTGCTTCATGTCTGCCACTGCACTTCCATGCTTCGGATACACACTCAGCTCCCAGTATGCTGCTTCCTGTATGGGTGGGAAAGCTCTAGGAATAAGACAGCAGGCCTTATTTCTGAAAGGTTTTCATCCCCGCTGGATCTCAGCAGCCCTTGAGGGGAGTGTTGGTCTTCCCCGTTTTACAAATGGTGAAACGTAGGATGTTGATGCAGTCCACACTGTCACTGAGAGCGAGCGAGCTGAGGTCGGAATCTGGATTGTCCGACCCAGCTCCAGCGCCCTCTCTGCAGTGCTGTGCCACTCACTTGGGCGCGTGCGAGGCTGCAGTGCTGTGCCACTCGCTTGGGCGCGTGCGTGGCTTCTGCTCGATTCATTTCTTAGCACTGCAGTTTCTTTTTTTTTAAGATTTATTTTTATTACAAAGTCAGATATACAGAGAGGAGGAGAGACAGGGAGGAAGATCTTCCATCCGATGATTGACTCCCCAAGTGAGCCGCAACGGGTCGATGCACGCCGATCCGAAGCCGGGAACCAGGAACCTCCTCCGGGTCTCCCACGCGGGTGCAGGGTCCCAATGCATTGGGCCGTCCTCAACTGCTTTCCCAGGCCACAAGCAGGGAGCTGGATGGGAAGTGGAGCTGCGGGGATGAGAACCGGCGCCCATATGGGATTCCGGCGCGTTCAAGGCGGGGACTTTAGCCGCTAGGCCACGCAGCTGGGCCCAGCACTGCAGTTTCTTTCGTGCTTTGCCCTTAGTGTGTCAGTGAAACTGCATGCTTAGGTGGATCTCTTGTGAGAATTACAATCTTTCTGTTTGATTTTTTGTCTGTTTTCCAGAAGGTGTGAGGCAGCTACAAAATGATTTTTTTTAAGTAAAAATACAACAGAGAACTTGTCCATTGTGTTGAATCAATTGGTGTTTATTTAGCGCTTACTACATGCCAAACACCCAGCAGTGAATAGGAACTTTCCTCTGTAAGGGAGGGAGGTGCAGAAATCTCCAGTTGGATCTTATCACCTCCTTTAGTATTTCTTTCCCTTCTTGGCTAAACTAATTAGACTTCAGATTTGCTTCCTTTAGTTTATCTCTTCCTTTTCTTGGTAGCCCCCAGGTTGGTTTCCACTTAGGCTTCTGGCTGAGTCTTGGGCATCTCACACCCCTTTTTTTCTGTTGGGAAGGTTTTCAGAGTTGTGGTGGCCGCTGTCTGTCGTTTAAGGTGGCCGCGTGCAGTGCTGCGGACGACTCCCAAGCACTTCCTTTTCCAGGTCAGCCTGCGAATGCTCTGACTTGCTGTGAATCTGGTAGGTTAGCTCTTTCAGAAGAAAGCAGACTTGTTCGGTGAAGATTCTAATTATAATAGGACCAGGATAGTTTATAGTACAATGGAAAAAAAAAGCTTTGTGTTCTGGAGAGGCTTTGTCCTTCAAAGGTAGACTTTTGGGGCAGGTGAATGGGAAGAGAAGTATGAGCGCAAGGATCAGACAGGAACCAATGAGAATGGAGAAGTGGGATTGAACTGCTCAGCTCTCTGCTACACGGAATCTGAAATATTGAAAAAAAATAGTTGGATACTAAGTGTTTCATTTTTTTCTTAAGAGATTTTGGACTCAGGTGATTATGGGGCAGTGACAACTCCAAGAGAAAAGAATGGTGTAGAAAGAGAATGATAGGTTGATTGCTTGGGAGAAGAAAAGAGACAGTTCCTTATTAGATAAATCCAGATAAATTTTTTGTAGGCAGTGCATTTTTTAAAAAAAGATTTATTTGAATGTCAGAGTTACAGCTACACACACACAGGGAACCTTTCGTTTGTTGGTTCTCTTCCCAAATGGCTCCAGCCACCAGGTGGAAGCCGGGCACCTGAAGCATCATCCCTGTGCCCCACATGGGTGGCAGGGACTCAGGTACTTTCTTCGCCCTCTCAGTCACGTGAGCAGGAAACTGGACTGGAAATGAAGCAGCCGAGACTTCAGTTGCTGCTCACATGGGATTCCTGTGTTGCTTAACCTCTAAGCCACCGTGCTAGCTCCAAAGTAGCACATTTTTCGAGAAATTACTTTCATTTATTTTAAAGACAGGAATGGAGAAGGAGGAGGATAGGGTGACTGGGGCGGAAAGACAGCACGAACAGGCAAGTGGCAGATACCGTCCATCTGCTGGTTCACTCTCCAGAGGCACACAACAGCTGGTGCTGGGCCAACCAAAGTCGGAAGCCAGGAACTTCATTCAAGTTTTCCACATGGGTGGCAGGGATCTGCTGCCTCCCAGAATGCATTAACAGGAAGCTGGGTTGGTAATGAGTTTGGGGTTCCAGCTCAGGCACTTGGAAGGGATGCAGGTGTCCCAAGCAGAGGTTTAACTTGATGCACTACAATGTTTGTATCCTAAAGCTGGATCTTAAAAGGAGGCAGTTAGAAGAAGTTGGGATTAACCTCTGATTATTAGCTCCATGAGTATAGAAAAGTTATTTTGGTCTCTGTTGTCATAGGTGTAAAATTGTGCTAATAATACCATTCTCTTAAAGGATCAGAAAGATTAAATTAAATGAAAGCTAATGCTAAGCGTTAAGGACAGTAGACTTAGTACGGTTAGAATGACCAGGGCACTAAAGAACTCATATGGCCAGAACACAGACCTTGGAGCTGGAATACCTGCACTCTTACTATGTGATTGAGGACAAGTGGCTTGTTTTTGCTGTGTCTTAATTTTTTTGTGAATCACAGGACATGAAGACTAGCAAATTCTTAGGGTTTTGTATGTATGTGTGTGTGCTTGATTTTGTTTTTTATCTGCAAAAGTGGGTAAAGATAGTACCTATCATAGATTGTCAAGGTTAAGGGAGTTAACATGCATTGAGTCTCTTAGAACAGTGTCTGCCACTCAAGAAGCATGCTCTGTTAGCTTTTGACCAAAAAGGCAGGAATTAAATATGGGGCACTGAATTTATAGAGCACAACAAGAAAATTGGGAATTGACTTCATTCTTTGTCCTTTGTGCTTTCTGATGGATGGTGGGTGGATGCCTTGTCCCATGTTCACAGCAGCATTTACCTGCCTGGCTCCTGGAAGTCACATCTAATTACACTGTCACCAAGACTCATTTCCAAGCCTTCTTTCCTTCATTCATTGATCATCGTTTTGCAGGGTGAGGAACCTTATTTCTGCCAAGGCCCTTTGGATATGTATAACATAATTCATGGGCCATACAAATTTATCAACTGAAAAATTAGCCTGCTATGAATTTATTGATTTTTGAATCCTTGACTGTGCCAGACGAAATGATTTTGCAGACTTTACATAACCCATGGGTTAAATGTTCCCCACCCCTGTGTGAAAGAGGAAAGACCTTTCCAACCAACCAAGAACAAAGCTTGTCTAGTTGTCAAGGGCATAATGCAAGTTGATTCAGTAGTCTCTTCTGGGGGAGGAAGATAGGAAATTGTGAATCAGAAAGACAAGACACAGTGTTATAGTCTCCAGGATGCATAGTAGGAAGTAGACCTGGTTTTCATGTTCTGTGATGTAGGACTCTTGCACAGCTATGTTACATTTACCATATTTAGTAGTTTTGAGGACAGAAAGTTGTTTTTTTCTTTTTTCCAAGAGTAGTATACTACTTCCTTTGGCTACTGTTGTGTCCTGATCACCTCCACTTTGGTTATAGAATGAGCTATTAATTTTGAGAAATATGTATTGTTCCAGTCTAGATCATCCAAGCTCCTGTTCGTCCCTCAGGGTCAATTCTGATAACAGGTTTCATAGAGTTTGGTTGCTGTCGTTGCCATGGTTGTGAACACCACTGGTCAGGATCCCTGAGTTGCATGGTAGTATTGTGATTTCCTGAATCACAGAACATTTAAACTAGAAGGAGCCTTAGAAAAGCAGACAGACATCCAGCCCTCTCATTTAATAGGTGATGAAACTGAGGGCTAGAATCATCGGCTGCTAACCAGAGACGTGATTTGATCCCCATAGAGGCCACCTGAGGTATGACCATCCATGGCACTCTAGTAGAATTGGAAGTGTGTCAACTGTATGGGCAAGTGAAGGTGCAGGTTGGCGGGTGTCCTCTGTTAGTCTTCGTAGGACAGGAAACTGGCTGATAGCTTTCTGTGCTACAAGAGCCTAACCTTAGAGGTCTAATGTTCATCAGTCCTAACCATCTACTCTGCATTAAATAGGATATACACATGCTGGACTATGTAAGAGGACATTTTGCTTTCATTTGAGTGAGTTCTGACTCTGTTCCCACTGGGGGATTTTGCAGAAGAGCACGTTTGATGGACTTTTCCTTTGTTATACTGTCTTCTTATTTCCAGATTGGTTTATGTAATATGTAACTACATTTTAGTTCTAGAGAATTATTTTTTCATGAAACAGCATAACACACACACACCCCATATGTTAAACCTCTTGAATTGAGTCTATTTAAGTAGAGAAATATGTAACTATTGTTACTGTTAATAGGTCATTATTTGGCAAGACACAGCATAGTCCATATACTGATAACAGTAGTAGCCATTTATTGAGCACATATTATGGGCATGGTGCCATAAATGAAGATAAGAAAAGTGTGATACATAGTACAAATGAATAACTTGACCAGCATTGCACTTTTAGTAAGCAGCAGTACTGGGCTCAAACTCCAGGTTGTCTGATGCCTGTACTTTCCAGAATTCACTCAAATAGGATAAAACCTGCCATGGGAAATCTTCATGAATCTAATATGTGACTGAGGTGTTTTGACTTGAGGTGTTTTGTCTTGCTTGGTCTCTGAGCTGAACAGTGGTTTTGCTGTGTAATTTATATTGAACTTGTTGCTCCAGAAAGGCATTTACAGCCAGAATAGCTAGTCTCTGCTCCACCTCCCATCGCCAGCCTTTCTTTACGAGAAGAGGGGAGAGAATAGGGTTAGAAGTGCTGAAGTAAAGGGTGTGATCCAGTTGGGTAAAAGCAACTGGCCTGTTAAAAGTCAACATATGTTGGAGCCAAATAATCTTAGAAGATTGAGCTTTGACGAGATTAGCCCATTCAGAATTCAATTTGTAATACTTGACTCACAGGCCAGTGTGTTTTCCTGGGTAAAGTTAAGCCCTATACTACTAAGAAAGGTCTTTTGGAAACATTTGGTTTTTTAGTATTGTGATTTTATGAGAGGATCATCTTTGTGTTTGAAAAGCAAAAGAAAAAATTAAGCCCGATAATATTCTAAAGTCTCACTATAAAAGATTAAATCTACATAGGAGCTGTTAGGATAGTTTTGTAACTTAATGGTTTCCCATATTCAAAATATGGGATTTTTTTGGTCCTTTCATCACAGTACCAAATAAGGTTAAGAAAAGCATTATATTAACAATGGAGAGTTTGCAAAATCAGTTTTACACATGGCAAAAAAAAATTCTTCATTTATTTGCTACTTTTAACTTGTATTGAACTGAGCTATGGTCTATAACTTTACCCCAACATACGGTGCTTCTTTTTTTTTTTTTTTAGATTTATTTTATTTTTATTGGAAAATCAGAAATACAGAGAGGAGGAGAGACAGAGAAGACCTTCCATCCATTGATTCATTCCTCAAGCAGCTGCAATTGCCAGAGCTGAGCCAATCTGAAGCCAGGAGCCAGGAGCCTCTTCCGGGTCTCCCACTTGGGTGTAGGGTCCCAAGGCCTTGCGCCATCCTTGACTGCTTTCCCAGTCCACAAGCAGGGAGCCAGATTTGGGAAGTAGGACTACCTGGATTAGAACCGGTGACCATATTGGATCCTGGCACATGCAAGGCGAGGACTTTAGCGCTAAGCTACTGTGCCAGACCCTGTTTGGTGCTGCTTTATTATTAATGTCAGCTTTTATTAAAACTCAGTTCTATACATGTCCTCAGATTCACAATATGGTCTTCCTTTTTTTCTTTTGTCCACTGCTCATTCGTTCATTCATTTTTATCTTTTATTTTAAAGTTCTCTGTTATTATGGAATCATACCATCAGTTAGTTTTAAAGTTGCTCTATCATAATCTATCAGGCTGATATATGTTCAGTAGACTTGTTATACCCACAGTATGTCAGCATGCCCTTGTTGGATTAACAGTTGCCTTAATGCTATGGCACTTGGCAATGTAGTTTTTCTCTTGTCTTGGATCCTTTTGTTAGGATTAGGTCCTAGGACTGAGAGAGATTTGGATCAAAGGGTGTGATTATGGCTTCTAGTATGTGTTGCCAAGTCACTTTCCCTGTTAAGGTTTGTGTCAGTTGACACTACCACCAGCAGTATCCTCCTGGCCTATTCATGTGCATTCATTATATGACTGCATGTCCTCAGTCTTACTGTCCTTTGGTCTGATCTGATCTATGAGCTTCTACCCAAAATATTCTCTCAGAATGCTGTTTATACTTTTCTCATAGTCTACTCATTGCCACCTGTCAGTTAAGGGATACATTTCTGAATCTGTGCCCTTCCCACCTGATTTTATCCATTATTTTTTGAAAGATTTATTTTATATTCATTGGAAAGTCAGATACACAGAGAGGAGGAGAGACAGAGAGGGAGATCTTCCATCCAATGATTCACTCCCCAAGTGGCCTCAACAGTTAGAGCTAAGCCGGTCTGAAGCCAGGAGTCAGGAACTTCCTCCTGGTCTCCCATGCGGGTACAGGGTTCCAAGGCTTTGGGCTGTCCTCCACTGCTTTCCTTGGCCACAAGCAGGGAGCTGGATGGGAAGCGGGACTGCTGGGATTAGAACTGGTGACAACATAGTATCCCTGCACGTACAAGGCGAGGACTTTAGCCGCTAGGCTACCATGCCGGGCCCCATCCATTATTTTAAGTGAATATAGCTCCATCAGGTTTCCTTAAATATCCCTTATCTTTTTTTTAAATTTGAATATTTATTTTCACTGGAAAGGCATATGTTATGCTGGTGCTTGGTGGTAGAGAATTAGCCGGTTGAGCTATTGCACCATCTCCTTTCCGTTAGCTCTTCTAAGTCTTCTCCGATCATTTTCTATATTCAGAATTCTTTGACAACATTTCTCCAACTCTTAGTTTCAGAAGATTTTTGCTTCTTGGGTGGGTGGGTTCTGGGGCAGCTGGCACGTCAGCACTTGAGAGGACGCATCCTAGGTCAGAGTGCCAGCTTGAGTCTGGACTGTTTTGCTTCCAGTTCAGCTTCCTGCTAAGGCAGCTTGGTGGCAGCAGGTGGTGACTGAGGTGCTTGGGTTCCTGCTCCCGGTGAGGGAGACCTGGATGGGGTTCTGAGCTCTTGGCTTCCGTGTGGTGTAGCCTCAGCTGGTGCAGGCATGTGGGGAGTGAACTAGTGGCTGCAGCGTTCTCTCTCTCCTGGTCTCAACCTTGTTCTATCACTCTACCTTTCAAGTGGATGAAAAAAGTCGATCAATAAACATTGTATTTTAGTGTTGCTTCTGCGAATCTGTGAGTGCAGACCCATCTGCGGTGCTGCATCCTTAGTGCCTGTTGTCCTTAACTCCTAGTGAGATGAGTGTATTTGTCAGTGTGGCCAATGAGAGAAATACAGAAAACAGGTAGAAAGAAGACGTAGGATGCCTGTGAGTATCTGTTTCTCCTAACTCTGAAGAATAAAGAATTATTGAATTATTTGCTCTATTTTTGTTTTTCCGAGTACCACTACTTTTTGTGACAGTGGTCAAGCCCGTTTAGTCTCCGTTGTCCTCACTTCTGTAGCCGGAGTAGAACATGGTATTGTTAATACTTTCAGGAGCACCACGACACAGTTCTCTTCCAGTTATTTTTTTCCTCAGTGTTGTTGCCATCTTCATAATAATAGCCATGATTTAAGCAGCTTCTCAGAGAATTGCTTCTCTAAAATACTGAACTGTCAAGTTCTTTGGTAGCTACAATTCTCTGATGATTTCCTATTACATATGAACAAGAAAGTATAAATGCCATATCAGTATTGGAAGACTCTTCCAAATCTCTTTTTTTTTTTTTAAAGATTTATTCATTTTATTACAGCCAGATATACACAGAGGAGGAGAGACAGAGAGGAAGATCTTCCATCCGATGATTCACTCCCCAAGTGAGCCGCAACGGGCTGATGCGCGCCGATCCGATGCCGGGAACCTGGAACCTCTTCCGGGTCTCCCACGTGGGTGCAGGTTCCCAATGCATTGGGCCGTCCTCAACTGCTTTCCCAGGCCACAAGCAGGGAGCTGGACGGGAAGTGGAGCTGCCGGGATTAGAACCGGCGCCCATATGGGATCCCGGGGCTTTCAAGGCGAGGACTTTAGCCGCTAGGCCACGCCTCCGGGCCCCCAAATCTCTTTTTAGTCTGCTTTTTTCATTCCCCGCTTCCCACCTTCATCCCCTAACGTGTGTCCTGTGTGCAGTGTCAGGGAGCTGCTTATTTTCATGGATATATCACATAGTTTCACACGTCTGAGCCTTTGCTTCTGTTCCTAGAATGATGCTTGCCTCCTGGCTGGCTTAAGCATGCTCAAGGTCTACTCTATGCAGAACATTCTAGATGTTATTGGGCAGCATGGCTTGGCTCTCTATAGTCCACAGTATATATTCCTGCGTAATCTTTTCATACTGCTTTATATTTGCTTACATGCTCATCTCTTACATATCCCTTTAATAAGATCAAGATATGGACAGGTAACATTTTTCTAGTGTTACTGTTTCATGTATTTTTAAACATAGCCAAAATTTAGCATGCGAGTATTCACAATGACATTATTTCCCTTTTTTCCCCCCTCTCAGCATAGGGCTACTTTCAAATTTGAATCAACAGATGAAGATAAAAGAAAGGTAAGCCTTTGTGTTATTTTGTGTTTCATTTGTGAATTTTCCAAGTGGTGGACTTTCTATTATCTGTTTTTACTGATTAACTTGCCTTTTTTAGTATCCTTGAGAAGAAAGACAGGTTCCACATTTCCTGTGGGTTAGCCATAACTCCCTCCTTGCTGCATTCTTACAAGTACCTTGTGATGTGTATAAAGCAGGAAAGTGCAGAGAATTCACAGGGGACACTCTCCTTAGATCTCCCTCAGAGATTGACTTTGGTGTTCAGATTTCCCAAAATGCCTTACTAATGTCAAACTTGGCTGGTGCAAGCTAAGTTTTGGGAAAGCAGCTGTCTGTGCTGCTGCCTTCCAACCAGGTATGCCTCCCTGTGCGGGCAGTTGTTTATGTTGTTATCGGTTGTCTAGGCAACTGGCTTCATGGACTCTGAGGAAATAGGGTCTAGTCTCACCAGTGGAGATTTATTACTGGAGGGGTGCTTCCTAAATACGGTCATACAGTGTTAACTGCTTGTTGGGGATTGCCTGGAAATGTGTTATACTTACTTGGGTAAGAATAATGCTAATGAGGATAAAGGCCTTCGTTTTGTCTTTGTGTTTTGCTGGACTCCATACATCTCTTCCTGGCCTCATCGATACCAACACCAGACAGTAACTTTGACTGATCAGTGTAATTCTGTCACTGCTGCTAAAAGAGTAGCTTAAATTAAAATTTTTTCGCGCTGGTAATGGTTTAATGACACCTTGGAACTGTCCCTCTGTCCCGCTCCTTCCCTCCACATCTCAATTTAACCCCTGATAAATATCAGTCCTGCCTCCCTTCCACTGCTGCCTCTCAGGCTGCATGTGACTACTGTGTCAGTTTTCTAATTGTTCTTTCATTTCCCAGCTACATGTTTTCCAGTCAGTTGTCCACAGATCTAAACCAGCAGTCTGGCCCTGTCATTCCCACTCTTTTTTTTTTTTTTTTAAAGATTTATTTATTTTGTTACAAAGCCAGATATACAGAGAGGAGGAGAGACAGAGAGGAAGATCTCCCGTCCGATGATTCACTCCCCAAGTGAGCCGCAATGGGCCGGTGCGCGCCGATCCAAAGCCGGGAACCAGGAACCTCTTCCGGGTCTCCCACGCGGGTGCAGGGTCCCAATGCATTGGGCCGTCCTCAACTGCTTTCCCAGGCCACAAGCAGGGAGCTGGATGGGAAGTGGAGCTGCGGGGATGAGAACCGGCGCCCATATGGGATTCCGGCGCGTTCAAGGCGAGGACTTTAGCCACTAGGCCACGCCGCCGGGCCCCATTCCCACTCTTGAAAGCCTTCGAAGATTTTGTTGAAGGGGGGAGTACAGAAGAAATCTTAGGCTTCTTAGTGTAACCTGAAGTGATTAGTGCTTAGTGATCCAACACCTGTCTGTCCCCGTGGTCTTTTCTACTCTCTAGCAATTAAAATGTTTCCAGTTAGGCACACACATGCACATCCTGTCTGATTCTTCCAGTCTACCTTTACGTGTTTTGTTTTCTACCCAGAATGCCCTTGGCCTCTAGTATATTTTCCTTTTTGCTGGTTAACACCTACTCACTTCATGAGCACCTCCTTCTGCAAACCTCCTTTGGCACGCTCAGTGGTGTGAAGTTTCACTCTTCAGTTTTCCCATAGTATTCCATTCACAGCTTTACTGCTGAAACATACGTTTTTCCGTAATTACATATCTGTGCCTTTCAGTGTTAGTTCCTGAGAACTCTCGACAGTAGGTGCTCTTTCTACCCTTGACATCTAGAATGCCCAGCATATTGTACGCACTCCAAAAGTATTTGTTTGAAGGAGTGGCCATGGAATATAAACTTTGGAGATTGAAATTTTAATTCCATCTTTCTCTTGGCTTTGGGTAATGTAAATTAGACTAGAATACCTTTTGGGGGTGGAGATTCTCAGGATTTGTTCTTTGGGCTGCTTTTGAAAGGCAGGACTTCTCGGATCCAGCCGCTTACTGAAGGGAAATTTGGGGGATAGGTCTAGGCAGGTGTTTTTTTATGACAGTTTTTCAGAAAATACTTGACCGTCTTTGAAGAGTACAAATAGCACACTCCTCTGGAGGAGAAACTGACAGTATTTATCAAAATTACAGATGCTTTTTATGCTTTCACAAAGCTGTGTCAGTTTTAGAAATCCATTGCACAAATAGATTGACTCAAGTAAACAGAGTTATTCATTGAAGTCCTGTATAGAATAGCAAAAGATTGGAGACAGCCAAGTAGGCAGCTCTTAGGTATTATTTGATTTTTAAAAGGTGATGTTTGCATTATGTAACACTATGAGTTAGTAAAAGATGAAGAGAAAGTACCATTATATGCTAATAGAAAAGAAAATTAAGTGGGAAAGAAAAGTGAGGTGTTAAGTACCAAGTGTTTGATAAAGTTGTGATAGATACAAGGGCTAGGAAGACAGGTTTTGTGGATTTAGCTTGGTTTCTTGAAACCATTCTGCACCTGTAGGTTCATGGGGCTGAGTAGTATGACTTGCTGCTTTTACTGGTCAGAGTAAGTACATTAAACTAGAGATACATTTATCTCATGTAAATTTCAGTTGAGGAGTAGAAATTTCCCACAGTTGTAAATAAAGGATGTTGTTTATTTCCTGTAGAGTATTTGAAAAGCCCAACAGTTGCTAAGGACAATCCTCCCTCCATATCCATACTGCATGGCTTCCCTTGTGGTCACCCAGGTCTCTGATGGTTGAGTCCCTGGTATCAAATGGCGTAGTGTTTGCTTACTACCACACATCCTCCCTCATAGAAGGGTACTTCTAAAACTTCATGGAAAATGCACCACTTTTGAAGTCCTTGTTTAAGTTTTCATGTTTATTTTCCAAGAACCTTTTGAAGAGTCCTCATACCTTAAGCCATCTCAATAACACTTAGAGTATCTGGTACTTGACTGCCATGATGACAAAGTGTGCAGGTTACAGTGCAGCTACAGGGTTTTTTTCTGAATATTTTCAGTTTGCATTTGGCTGATACAAAGATTTTCCTTTATTGACTTCTAGACCTCTGAGAGAGTAACTGCTCTGCTAGTACTTACTCTCATCGTGTGTAGATTTCTGTTTCCTGGGAGGTCTGTTATAAACAAACATCATTAGGGACTGAGCTAGGTAATAATCTCCTTCAATGGGAAAACGTTGGCAAACAAATCCATTTCAGTCTCTGTGGGTTAAAACAATTAGTGATTCTTTCATGCCCAACACACAGACATCAAAGCTGTTGAAGCTGTCAATATGGAGAAATGTGGAGGAGTAGGCCTTTCTCCATGTAAAACCTAATGTAAAAATTAAAGGAACCCGGATTGCTGCACGATTTGTTTTGCTGCAGTAGTTCTCTTGTTCTTTCCTAACTGTGTCCCTGGAGCCTTTTCCCAGCAGCTGCTTGGTGACAGCAGTACCCCTTTCCAAAAACTACGTGCAGTCTCTAAAGAACACAATTTTCTTATGCAAAAAAAAAACCCTTTGTGACAGTTTAGAAGTGAAAAGAAGCAGTGTCCTTACAAAATAAAGCTAATCATCCTAAGCTTTCTAAGACATGGTTGTAAATAAATGATCCTTAGCCCTAATGCTCAAATGTGCGTAGTGTTTTTACAGAGACAGGTTTTGTGCTGGTAGCTATAAGCACAGTGAGAACATCATTACTCCTTTTTGAGTGAGAAACTTGAGGCGTACGGGAATGATGGCTTGCTGACTTGCCGTCGCTGCAAAGGAATGGAGCCAGACATAGAAACTGGATTGTCTGTGTGCTGCTCTTTTGTTATTCACTACTCCATAGTCCTCTCTTAAAAGGATGCTTTACAAATTCCATAAAAAAAAATTTGAATAGATTTTTAAAGGATTACGCACCAAAAGAAACTCACCTTTTAATTCCATTTTCCACTAACTTTCTGAAGTACTCTTGTATTGATATTTGAGATGTGCTTCAGAAGGTTTGGAATTATGATCCAGTGCCTTGTTTTGTCTCTTAAGATAGCATTTAGGCAGTTAGACTCAAATTGGAAGGTAGCAAAGGAAGTACCAACCAAGTTCGTGAAGTCAAATACAACTGCAAATGTTTGCGTGTACAATGCAAATACTTCCAGGTGCACTGGATCATTGCATATTTGCATATAAGCATTTGCCTTACATTCTGTACTTAAAATGGTAGGCTGTGATTATTAGCCAGCACATAAACAAATATATCATGCAAATGTGTAGGAGGAGAGGGTTGAATGTGATGAATAATCTGAAAATTCACATCTTATGGAAATCAAAGCGTCAATACTGGTTTTTAAAACAAAACTGACCTTAAAAAAAACTGATTTGCAGTAAGTGTTCCAAAGACCTGTCATAAAATGAATAAAATAATTGCAGCTATTTCACTATAAAGTAAAAACACAACTTTAGTAAATGCGAAAAAAGTTCATTTGTTGTCTGAGGTAAACCCTTGTGTATGTAGTAATTTTCTTCCAGAGAGTAAAATTAAATAGGCCAAATTTCAGGCGTGTTTCATTATCTTCAAACTCATGCAGGTGAAGTCATTATTGTCTGAAAGCATGCGTGATGGCCAAGCCTGAGATTGTAAACTCTGAGGGAAGGGACTCTGCTTGCTTGTTTCTGTGTTGTGAGCCTTGCCACTGCTGTGAAGGAGGTACCTGCAGTACAAGGGAAATCACAGATTGATCGGAGCCTAGAATTCTTGCGTGTTCACTGAATAAGCATAATACAAAAGTATGCAGATAGCATCATCACAGCCGTGTAAGACTAATAAAAATGACATAATGAGAAGTAACCACAAGGACACCCGCAAAATGCTGCAGATGAAACTTTTCTTTCTTGTTTCTTTATTTTAAGCCTTTATAATATAGTATAATGATGTAAGAATATAGTTATATAACAATATATAATAGTGTGATTGGAGTCCTAAGCAAAGACTAGTACTTTTATTTTTTTAAATCATGTATTCCCTAAAATCAAATCTTATACAGTGTTATTAAATTTGGGATTACTTTCAGAGCCCTTTTTTTTTTTTAAGATTTATTTGTTTTTATTGGAAAGTCAGATATACAAAAAGGAGGAGAGACAGAGAGGAAGATCTTCCATCCGATGATTCATTCCCCAAGTGGCCACAGTGTTCGGAACTGAGCCGATACGAAGCCAGGAGCTCTTCCGGGTCCCCACATGGTGCAGGGTCCCAAGGCTTTGGGCCATCCTCAGCTGCTTTCCCAGGCCACAAGTAGGGAGCGGGATGGGAAGTGGGGCCACCAGGATTAGACCTGACCCCCATGTGGGATCCCTGAGTGTTCAAGGCGAGGACTTTACCCACTAGACTGCCGTGCCAGGCCCTTCTTCTTGTTCTTCCTTTTGTTTTTTTAAGGTCTTTTTATTTTTATTAGAAAGTCAGATTCACAGAGAGAAGGAGCGACCTAGAAAAAGATCTTCTGTCTGCTGGCTCACTCCCCAAGTGGCCGCAGCAGTCAGAGCTGAGCTGGGTCTAAAGCCAGGAGCTTCTTCTGAGTCTGCCATGCAGGTGCAGGATCCAAGGCTTTGGGCTGTCCTCCACTGCCTTTTCAGGGTACAAGCAGGGAGCTGAATGGGAAGTGGAACAGCTGGGACAGGAACTGGTGCCCATGTCAGATCCTGGTGCATGCAAGGCAAGGATTTAGCCACTAGGCTACTGCACTGGGCCCGTTTGCACAGCCTTTTTATGGAGTGAAAGTCAGATCTTCCTAAAAATATTTTATCTTTTCACTTCCCCCCCTGGACTTGTATGTACTTTGCTGGTAAAGTTTATCTGTAATTCACAAGTGTTTTTTCAGTAATTCCTGTGTGCCAGGCCCTGTGTTAGTCCCAATTTCCTAAGTTGGCTTATTGCCTATGGTGTTTGGCTTGGCACTTTTTCAATTACCAGTGCGTGCTGAAGATTGCGTTTGTGGACTATAGAAGCTGAATACATGATATTCTGTATTAAATCCCCTCAAGGAAAATGTGTCAACATAAAACTCATCGATCTTAGATGATGAGTCTGTGATTAGGAATAGCTTAAGGTGTAGATGCTTATTCCAAAAGCCGTTTATACTTATTTTGGTCATTTGAAATGGTCAGGTTTTACTAAAAGTGGGCTTTGTGTGGCTTGCAAATCTTACTGAAAATGTATTAGGTGTCTTTACCTGAGGGTATGTGTTGATACATGATGTAAGGACTGTTCTCACTTTGAACCTAACAGCGTTACAGAAATTTTTCAGTATCTTTATCTCTTTAAAGCATGCACATATAATACCAAAAGTATGTCTACTTTCTGAGGATCCTATGCAACTGGAATCTGTCACAAATTTTGAGTTAGAAGGATTGAATTATATAATTGGCCAAGGTAAATTGTCATAGTCATTCAAATAAAGTAATTTAAAATTTCATTTAAACTCCACCTTTCATTTTAGTTGTTTTCCTAAGACATTAAAGGCCCCAGTATGGGGAGAAAGGACAGAACAGCTCTTCTGACTTAGTAAGCTGTTTGTATGACAGTCCCTACATGTTCTTTTAGATCCTTGCTGTGGTGTTTCTGTCTAGGATAGTAAAAGTAGTGTCTTTGATTTTTACCTAGGCTTCCTATGCACTTCCTCATACAGAAATTTCTAAAAAAAAAAGTTTTACTTTTAGCCATAATCATTATTTCTCAGAGCAACCATTTAAGGTTTCTTGTACTAGTCAGAAGGGCACACTGTCAATTTAAAATAAAAGCTACTTATGAAAATTTACAAAACCTTAAGGAAAGTGAAGTGACACAGTATGTGGACTGATAGTCCCTCTCAGAGCTGAGTGTAATGGGGGTCCCTTCCAAACTGTTAGCAGAGAAACAGTGTCACCTTGGGTGTTGGGGATCGAGGCCCGCAAGTGGCAAGCCAAGAAGATCTGAGCTTGCTGTGCCCCTCCATTCTCTCGGATCTTGACATGCCATGCGTAAGCGTGCCATGGTCCCTCTTCCCTGTCAGAGCCAGGCCTCAGAAATCTGGCCTGTTGGAGGAGCAGGTTTCTCAGTTTTTATTGCAGGCTCTTGCGCTTGTGTAGGGTAAGAATGCAAAGCAGAGGTTTAAATAATGTACAGTAATGAGGGCAGAATTTATTGAAGTCAGAATACCTTCAGGTGTGAATGCTGGCAGCCCCAAAGGGAAAAAAGCTTCCTGTGAGAGGGCCAGAGAGAGATCGCTTCCCACTGAGGCCACACTAGAGAAAACAAGAAAAAAGGGAGAGCGCTGCTGCTTCCAGTGGTGCCCTAATTGATTTGGGCAGGGTTTATTGTGCATGAGGGCTTCTGGGACAGCTTAGTAGTTGTCTCCCTTGAAAAGAGCTGTAATAGATTGGACCAATTTGTGGCGTGGTTTGCCCCAGGACCTAGTTGAAGACAATAGGGCAATCAGCTAGTAATTAGTTTAGTCAGTTGGGTGTGGTCAGGGAAAGGAAAAGTCAAAAAAGAGACTGCCAAAGCCACTGTCATCCTGGGAGGATTGTGGCATGGCCACAGGTATGCTGCCTGAGATGCAGCAGGAGGTCTTCACACTATGGAGAAGGAAGGAAAGTGGGTCCTGATTCAGCCAGTCACTAAACACATAAGCAAATAACAATAGTAATTCCTAGAACATGAGGAAGGATGTGTTCTAGGTTGACAAATACCTTGAGTTAACACATAGAAAATACCCAGTCCCACTCTCCACCCCCACCTGCTACCCACCCTCGCCCCAGCAAAAAACCAGGAAAACAAAACCCAAGACATCGAACAAATGATCCATACACAGGACAAAAAGGACTTCAAAGTAACAATCATAAATATGTTCAGAAAACTAAAGGAAGCCATGACTAAGGATGTAATGGAAAGTATAATAACAGTATTATGTCAAATGGAGAGTACATATAGAGAGAAGTAATTTTTAAAAAAGCTAGATGGTAATTTAAAATAATAAGGTACAATCATTGTTATAAAAATTCTGTAATCCAGCTGTATATAAATTAGTACTTAAAGAAGGAAGAATAGGCAGACTTGAAGATCGAGCAATCGAGAGAAGCTCAAGAGAAACGTGGGACAATGTGTCCACACCAACTTATGCATAATGGAAGTTCCAGAATGAGAGAAAAGGGGGAGAAAAGTGTTTGAATAAATTAATTGTTGAAAACTCTTGAAACTTATTGGGTACTGATGCATTCAAAAAGTGTAAACTCCAAGTTTTTTTTCTCTTTAATATATTTTTATTTTGAATTTGTGTGGTACAATTTTGTGTAGGCTGGGATTCCCCCCAAACTCACACCCCCGACAGATTTTCCCCATTTTACTATAATAATATACTTTCATAAGGAGTCATAGTTCTATCAGTCTCTTGTTTAAGTGTACCCTGACACTGTTGGTGCAGACAATGTCAGTACAGCATCCTGTTGTCTACACATGTCCAACAGTTTCATTGGGAATCTATCTTTTGTCTGAAAGCAGGGATGCATGTTCCATTATTCTAAATTCCCAAGTTTTAAGATTTGGAAATAGATAGAACATAGTAAAAATTCTGAAAGCCAAAATTAAGGAGAAAGTCTTGAAAGCAGGAAGAGAAAATGACCTGTCACTTGCAAGGGAAACTCACTGAAATTCTCCTCTAACATCTCGTCAGAAATGGAGGTCAAGGGCTCATGTTGTGACATGGTGGGTGAACTTCTCATGAGGCCTCCATCCCTTAGCTCCGCTTCTTCTAGCTGTCTGCTAATGGCCTGGAATAAGCAGTGGAAGATGCCCCAAATGTTTGGGCACCTGCCACCCAATTTATTCACGTGAAAGAAGCTTCGCCCTCCTCGGGGGCCTGGCATGGTGACCTGGTGGGATAATACTGTTCCTGAAGCACTGGTTCCTGTCGCAGCTGCTCCACTTCCAATCCAGCTCCCTGCTTTTGGCCTGGGAAAACATGAGAGGATGACGCAAATCCTTGGGCCCCTGAACCCACTCAGAAGACCCAAAAGGAGCCCCTGGCTTCAAATTGATTTGGCCCTAGCTTTTGTGTCCATTTGGGGGAATGAGCCAGCAGATGGAAGATTTCTCTCCTTCTCTCTGTAAACCTGCCTTTCAAATGAAAACAAATAAATATTCCTTAAACATCAGAATAAAAGAAAAAGCTCCAGGTTCCTAACTTTATCCTTGCCCAGCCCTGGCTGTTGCATCTACCTAGGGAGTGAACCAGTGGATAAAGGTCTCTGTTTCTCTCCCTGTGACTCTGACCTTCAAATAAATAAATAAACTGTAAAAGGACAAAAATAGAAGAGAGAAGGAAAGGTCAGAGGCAATGGGATGACATATTGAAACTTTAGAAAAAACCCCAAGGCTGATATTGTGGTGCATAAAGATTAAACTTCAATATGTAACTACCATTTCACATCCCACTCCTTATCAGCTTCCAGTCCAACTCCCTGCAAATGCTCCTGGGAAAGCAGTGGAAGTTGATCCAAGTACTTGGATTCCTGCCACCCATATGGGAGATCTAGATAGAGTTTCAGGCTCTTGGCCTTGGCATGGATCAGCTCCAGCAGTACAGTCATCTGGGGAGTGACCCTGTGGGCAGATTTCTTTCTTTCTGTGCCTGACTTACTTTCTCTCCATCACTTTGCCTTTCAAACAAATCTTAAAACAACAACAGCAAAAACCAAAAAACTAACCAAGGATCCTGTATTCAATGAGGATATCTTTTACAAGATGATGATTGTTTTTTTTCCTTTAAAGCGGAGTTACAGAGAGAAGAAAGAAGGAAAGATCTCCTCCACATGTTGGTTCAGTCCCGAAATGGCCACAATGGCCAAAGCTGGAACTGTTGATAGTCAGGAGCCAGAAGCTTCTTCCTGGTTTCCCACATAGGATGTAGGGACCCAAACACTTGGGCTTTTTTCCTGCTTTCCCAGACTATTAGCAGGAACCTGAGTTGGAAGGGGAGCAGCTGGGACTGGAACCCCATGTGCATATGGAATGCTGGTGCCACAGGCAGAAACATAAACTGCTGTAGTATGGTGTTTGCCTACCCCAACAAGACTATCTTTTTTTTTTTTTTTTTTTTAAGACTATCTTTTAACAAGACATTTCCATATAAACAAAAACTAGTTAACCAGTTTTATGGAAGAATTAAAATAAATTTCCTCAGACTGAAAGCAATTTCAATCTAAGTAAAAAGCATTTAAAGGTAATTTATACAAGTTAATTTAAGTGTATATTTTTCTCATATAAAACAAGATTTATGTAAAATACATATATACAGTGTATTGTTGAAACAGTACTACATAGAAATTAATTTGGCAAAAACAGCCCAAGGTGACTGGAGCAAAGCTCTGTTGGACTAAGGAAGTGACTCCAGATGATAGCCAAAGTTCACAAGAACAAATAAAAACCAGAAGTGATAAATAGGAAGGCTAATATAACAAAAGCCATAAACAAAGTAAATGTATTCTTGCTGTTCTCTTGACTTCCTTGAGAGATAAAATTATATGAAGTAATAATTACAATGTATTATTAGGTTTGTAACATTTATATTTAGAGGTTTCCGGTGGCAGGGTCTGGGGAAGGGGCAGCAGGCGCCATGTCCGGCCGGGAAGGTGGCAAAAAGAAGCCCCTGAAACAACCCAAGAAGCAGGCCAAGGAGATGGATGAGGTGAGGGGACGGGCGGGCGCGAGGGGAGCGGGGAACGGGCCTGGAGTGAGCGCGCTCTTCGTCCCCCTTAGGAGGATAAGGCTTTCAAACAGAAACAGAAAGAGGAACAGAAGAAACTGGAGGAGCTGAAAGCGAAGGCCGCGGGGAAGGGCCCCCTGGCCACAGGTGGAATTAAGAAATCTGGCAAAAAGTAGGCTGCTCCTTGGCACCTGAAGTGATGCTGCCCTCGACCCCACACGTGTCTGAACATCTGGCGTCTCGGCCGGAGCATCTTTAGCCGCCCATAGTTAGAATGTAGTGTCACTTTGGAGCCGTTGTACATTTACAAATAAACTTTTGTCAAAAAAAAAAAAAAACATGGGAGGAAAAACACCACTGTATTGTAGCTCACTGTCTCCTAAGTTTTCATCCAGCCATTCTTAGCTGCGCATGTAGAGTAAGCCCAGCTGAGAATCCTGCCAGAGGCTGCTCTGTGGTCTCTATTCTCGAAATTCTGTATCACCTGGAATTAAAGAAACTCACTGGAAAGGCAAAAAAAAAGAAAAACAGAAACATTTATATTTAGAGACGTAATTTGTATTACAACAGTAACACAAAAAGGCATGGAATAGTGCTATATAGGAATAAAACTGATATTAAATTAGTGTTAATCTGGAGCTGATTCTTAACAGTATTAGCCTTAAAGTGACAACTAAGGACATAATTCATATTTATACTGTGAAAACTATAAAACATTGTTAAAAGAAATGGGAGATTAAAGAAATGGAAAAACATTCCATGTTCATGAATTGGAAAATTACTGTTGCTTAAAATGTCAATATTTCAGATTCATTGAAATCTCTTAAAATCCTAGCAAGCTTCTTTGTAGAAATTAAGCTAGTTCTAAAATTTTTGTGAAAAAGAAACGGGATAGCAAAAAACAGTATTGAAAGGTAAAAAAAACCGTGGAGAACTCAGTTTCTAGTTTTAAGACATTGTATAAAGCAGTAGTATTGAAGATGGCATTGGCGTGAGTGTAAGTGTAAGCTGTTGACAGGTGGAGCATGTATTGAACATAGCAGGGGAAGGCCTGCATCCTGCATGTGTCGGGATTTGAGTCCCGACTGCTCCTGATTGCCGCATCCTGCTGCAGCGGATAAGAGCGGCAGTACTTGGGAGACCTGGATTGATTTCCTAACTCATGGCTTTAGACTGGTACAACACCACCTTTGGGGACCAAAACAGTGTATAGTGACATCTGTTCGTGTGTGTGTGTCTTTCAACTAAGTGTAAACATTTCTAATAGCAATGTGGCCCCTGGACTGCCACAAGCTTAAAAAATGTAGTGAATACTTACCTCGTACTATATTAGAAAACAACAACAGATCACATCCAGATTCTTGGATCAAGAATCCAAGTGGGAAAACTACAGCCACAAAACTCTTCTGAGAAAACATAGATCTGCATATTGTATCATTCCGTTAACATAAAGTGTCTAGGGCAGGCATGTCTGTAGTGATAAAATATGCTAGTGGTTGCTAGGAGCTATGAAGTAGAAAATCGAGTCTGCTAACATGTATTGGGTTTCTTTGGGGGGGGGGCATGATCAAAAGGTTCCCTGATCGTAGTAATGGTTGCACAAGTAGGAATACACATATTATAAAATAGTTAATTTTGTATACTTTAAGAATGAACTTCATTAGGTATTTGTTATACCTCAATAAAACTATTTCTTTGAAGATTTATTTATTTTTATTGGAAAGTCAGATTTACAGAGGAAATACAGAGAGAAAGATTTTCTGTCCATTGATTCACTCCACAAATGGCTGCAATGGCTGGAGCTGAGCCTCTCTGAAGCCAGGAGCCTCTTCCGGGTCTCCCAGCCAGGTGCAGAGTCCCAAAGCTTTGGTCCGTCCTCAACTGCTTTCCTAGGCCACAAGCATGGAGCTAGAAGGGAAGTGGAGCCGCTGGGATACCAACCAGTTCCCATATAGGATGCTGGTGCATGCAAGGCAAGCACTTAAGCCATTAGGCTTCTGTACCAAGCCCAGTAAAGCTATTTTTAACAAATACTAGTAGATAGCATGTATGTCCATAACCATTCCAAGCACTGTATGTGTATTAAGCCTTCTAGACCTCACAACAAAGCTATAAGGGAGGTGCTGTTATTGCAGTTATTTTATAAGTGAAATTACTTGCCTAAATTTGTGAAGTAGGAGGTTGATTGAAGCTTAGGCAATCTGGCCTCACAGCCCATGTGTTCCACCATACTGTCATTAATGATTGGATTGAACTGTGTAGTTTATGAATTGATCCTATTCACATTCTGGTTTTAGGCATACACAGTTTGAGAGTTAATGCAACGAATAAACATCTTTGACATTGAATGACTGTCACCATTGACAGGAAGCAGAAAAATATGCTTTCCAGTGTGAGTGGATAGGATAACTAATAAAGAGATCTGTGTCATTTCTTGCCACAGGCAGCATAGTTCTTGACCATTAGGATTGTTGCAGATTTTTTTTTAATAAATGCTTGAAATGATTTTTTTAAAAAAGATTTATTTTACTTTTATTGGAAAGTCAGATATACAGAGGAGGAGGAGGAGAGACAGAGAGGAAGATCCTCCGTCCTCTGATTCACACCTCGAGTGGCTACAACGGCTGGAGCTGAGCCAATCTGAAGCCAGGAGCCCAGAGCCTCTTCCGGGTCTCCCATGCAAGTGCAGGGTCCCAGTGCTTGGGCCATCCTCACTTGCCTTCCCAGACCACAAGCAGGGAGCTGGATGGCAAGCAGGGCTGCCGAGATGGGAACCAGTGCCCATATGGGATTCCAGTGCATGCAAGGAGAGGACTTCGGTCTCTAGGTTACCATTCTGGCCCCAAATGCTTGAAATGATTTTTAAAAGAAGATTCATGTATTTGAAAGTCAGAATTACAGATAGAGAGGGATAGACAGACACAACTGTTTTCCACTTGTTGGTTCTCTCTCCAGATAGCCACAACAGCCAGGGTTATTCCAGGCTGAAGCCGGGACCCAGGAACTGCACCCAGGTCTCCCATGTAGTCGGGCAGGGTCCCAAGCATTTGGACTATCCTTGACTGCTTTTCCCAGGCCAAATGCAGGGAGTTGTATTGGCAGTGAAGTGGCCATGACACACTGGCACCCAAAAGAAATGTGCAGCCGGAGGCCTTGCCTCTAGGATGCCGTGCTGCTGCTCCAGACTGAATTTTCCCCCCAAAATGCAAGGTTTCTCTTTTTCAGCTGTTAGCTCTTTTCTTCTTCACAGATTTAATTGTGTGTTATGGTAAAGGAAAAATTTGTACATTTTCAATTGATGGAAAACCCTTAAGGATCTGCAAGAATTCTTTGCTGACCATACGTTTCCAGTATTTCCAGCTTCATCATTTGTAGATGAAAAATGGAAAGATTTAATTATCCATGGTCATAATCACTGAATGGAAAGCTCGAACTCAAAACAGGTCTTTGATCTCCCTCCCTGCCTGCAGTGATCTTTGCAAGGGTCAGCCTCATGGAACTCAACAACGTGGTAAAGAGCCCAGAATATTTTCCAGTACAGTGACTCCATCCAAAGTGTTCCACACTGAAAGTCACAGTCTGGTTGAATACTTTCTGTAATAGGCAGCCCATAGCAGCCACTGTACTGTGGGATAGCTCTAATTTGGAAAGCTTTTACTTAGCTGAGCTCTGAATCTCTTCTGTCTGACTGAGCTTACTCAAATTCCTCTCTGCTTTTGCTTATGTCCCCCATCGTTCAGTTTACTTGCCAGCATTGTTGCTACTCATTGTCTTTCGCGCTCCCGCACCTGCCCTCCTATTACCTAAATACTTTTATCAAGAAGCTTACGCTATTCAATTTTTCAGTCCCTTCAGTCTTAAATTGCTATACATTGAAAGATACCATTGCTTATTCATGATACATAGTCTCCCTAATAATGTGTGTTATTTGTGTTCTTTTATAGATCCTTAACCTAAAATAGACTTTGTCATTTTGAATATAGTTCTCTTGAATGATTTGCATGTACTGAATTTGAACTTGGGAGTGTTTTCAGTTGTGTGCATCAG
This sequence comes from Ochotona princeps, assembly GCF_030435755.1. Taxonomy (NCBI): domain Eukaryota; kingdom Metazoa; phylum Chordata; class Mammalia; order Lagomorpha; family Ochotonidae; genus Ochotona; species Ochotona princeps. Next base: position 11,089,306 of record NC_080846.1, on the reverse strand, counting down.
TAAAAGCTGTGTACACAGGTGCTGAGAAATGGACAATGTAGGGTCTGTAGGATTAACACAGGCTTGTAGTTTTATGTTTATCACATCAACAGTTGTTTTTCTCAAAAGGATTTGCCATTACCAGGTAAATACAGATTGAAAATCAAGACATATCTTGTTTGTGTTGAATGTGTTTGGAAAGGTTTCTTCATCTGACCATTTATGAAATATGTTCATCTCCTATACTACAGGTTTTTAAATATAATTTTAATTTAATATACATTTAAACCCTAGTTTATAATTTTCAAAAAATATGCCCAAGATCACAGAGCTTTTAAAAGGGCAAAGTTAGTGTTTATATCCAGGTGCTTTGATTCCTTCAGTTGTTTCATTTTTCATTAAGTTATATACACAGTGCCTTTTACCCTTCGTACATGCTATGAGATGTTATCTGTTATTAAATAATTGTAGTAAACCTGAGAGATGGATCTTATAATGAGGAAATTTAGCTTCAGAGAGATTAAGTGAATTGCTGCAGATCCACGTTCAGGAAATAGTAGGACCTAGGAACTAGAAACAAGCCAAGTATCATTTCTGTGCTTTCCTGTTGTGCATTCAGCCCTTCGTAGCTGAATTCCACATGTGTGGGTTTAACCAATTTTTGATCAGAAGACTTGAACAAAAATTTGCTGTGCAGTGAACATGTCTCTTTTTTTGTCTTTATCCTCTAAATAATGCAATATTACAAGTATTTCCATTCCATTCCATATTATATCTAATCTAGAGGTGACTAAAAGTGAATGAGAAGATGTGTATTTGTTATATGCAAATACTACCCATTTCATAGAAGACACTAGATGTCTATGGGGAGTTCTGCACCAATCCCCTACAGATAACAGACCATCCTAGTAAATCACAGAGACAGCTTTCCTCTTGTCTTATTTTACCTGGGTTATGATAAAATACCATACACTTATTTCTCACACTTTTGAACAGTGGGAAGTTCATGATCAAAGTGCCAGCAAGATAGCTTTCATTCAGAGGTTGGTTGGCTTTTGTTTGACTGCCACCTCACCGTGTGCTGACATAACCTCTTTGGGCACGCTTACATGGAGAGAAAGTAAGCAAGGCCTCTTGTAAAGGCACTCATCCTTTCAGGCATGGCCTTCATATTCTAATCTGCCTGTCATTACCTCCCCAAAGTCCTGTCTCCAAATACTATCACATTGTGGATTAGGGCTGCAGAGTGTGTGAATGGGGAAGGAAACATCAGCTTACTATCAGAATCTCTGTTTTCCATGTGTGACTGAGCTATAGAATTAATAGCCAGTGACTCAAAGTTAGAACTATTTCAGAGTAAGTACTCGAGTGTTGTGGAGTAGATTAGGCTTTGGAGGCAAAGTAAGGCAACTCCAGAAAGTTTGTGTGTAGCAAAGCAGTTGATACCCCTGAAAAAGAGGCTGTAGAAATCCACCGGACCAAGATATATAGTAACCACCAAAGTAAGGTGTATAAATTGTCCTGACAAGGTCTGTATTGGATCCTGGTTAGCATGCTGCATCATTTTGGTAAATTCTAATATGCAACAAATGAATTTACTTCTGTATCTGCTAATATATTAGAAGAGTACAATGACTTTTTACATGGACAGTGGGGAAAAAAAGGGTGTTTGAAAAATAAAGATTAAAGTTATGAAAAAATCAGCATTGACTGGTGCTGTATTTAAAAAGAAATAAAGCGTTTGACATGTCCATTTCTGTCCTCCATCAGAGTGGTTGGTTGGTTTTGTGGGCTTGCATTTGTACACCTAAGCTGCCTTTCCCATCTGTTAATGAACTCTTGATGATGCAACATATCTTTCTTAGGATTGCTAATTAACAGAGAAAATTGTGCCAAATATATTTAATTATTGTTGCTTAGAACTTGACTTTCAGTCTTTTTGGCAGTATAACCATAATATACAACATAGCCAGGGGGATTTATTGCTGAAAAATTTACCTGTGCAATAAGGGAGGAGGCCAGAGTTGAAATTTAAAAGTGAGATAAAACCTTACTCACAGAGACAATATCCATTAAGTAAAAAGTGAGGATTACCACTACTTTCCATTCTACAAGTAGGCAAAACCCCCAAATTTACAAATACAATATGGACCCAGCTGTGTGTATATTCCCGTAGAAAATCTCAACTTTAGCTTTTTATTAAAAAAAAAAATTCCAAATTTGGCCTCCAGAATCCTCTTCAAGCTTTATAAAAACACACTTCAATATTCCACCAGTAAGTCATTAACTGTTGTAATATTTGTAAAATACAAATTGTGAATAGATCTGTCTTGTGCAGCTGACAGCATTGTTCCAGCTGTTAACTATGGTATGCTTTTTTAAAACTTAACCCCCACCTATTACAAGCTCACTCTTGTGTGTGTGCTGCTTTCCCCTTCCTGCCTGCCTTCCTCCCCTCTCCCCACACAGTGCACACTCTGTCATGTGCTGAAAACAAAGGGCAGAAGTGGAGAACTATCAGATGGAGGTGGCTGACCTTCAGCTCCAGTTAAGAACTAAAATTAGATCCCTGTGGAATATATACCCACTGACGTCCGTCAGAGGAGAGTGTAGGCATAACCTTGAGAGGCCAATGAGAAAACCATCTCTGGGAGTTCTGCCTGAACTACAAAAATTGCTTTGACATTTCGTTTTTTTACTTTAAAAATTCTTGTGGCTTTTCTATTGAGATTTATAACAATTATTTTCATGTAGGAACATACCCCCCTATAAATCATTTAGTAAAATACTGCTTCAAAAAGATGGATGCATCAAGATTATCCTGTGACTTTAAATATCTCTGGCACTGGGCCACATTTCCCAGATGAATGTGCAGAGCCTATTTTAAGAGCAGGATCCCATCCCGTCACAATAGGGAACTGGTCCTGATTGAGTTTGAGTACAGTTGAAGCATGTTGCTAAAACTGATTCTGATGAGCAGAAGAGCAGAGGAAACTGGTTCTTGCTAAAGAGCAGGTGGCAGACTCTAAGGAGAGGTATTTCACTATTGCTGCAATGTAGAACAGAAATCTACAATGAAGAAAGTAGAACTGGAGTTAAAGACTTGGGTCTGTTCAGTTAAAACAGGGAAAGGAAAGCCATTATTATTTCTCATCATATGCCTAGATTAACCAAAATTGCTGCTAATGTTAGAAGCATGCATTTTTGCTTTATTGTATATTACTATATGCTAATAAGATGAAAAGGGTAGAGCTGAGAGTCAATAAAAATGTGAGTTCCCTTTCCCCTTGTAGTTTTGTATGCCCATTTAAGCAAATCATTTTAGCCTCTTTGGGAGTCAGTTTTCATACTTGTATAATGAGGGGGGAAAATCCCATTTTTCTGAGTGTGTTAGTGGATGTTATTTTTGAAAAGAATTTATTGATCAAAATGCCAGTTTAAAAATATTAAATGTCATTCTATTCCAATATGCATATGTTTCCCAAGCTTATTTACTCACAAAATTAATTTTTTCGTAGAACAGCACTGCTAGAGTTTGTTACACAGTAATGTTGAACAGTTACTGTAGCCCCTTCTAAGATTCCAGTTCTGGAAATTGCACTCATTTTGCTTGGCTTGTTAGCTCTTTCCTGGCTTGTATAAAAATTACTGCAGGGTTATTGCCAAAGGGAATTCAGTGCCTGTGCTGTGTGTGTATCCTGCTCTTCCTTCCAACTTGAACTGGAAAGTTGAAATCATTTTCCTGTTTTTTTGGTAAATAACACAAACATTGGTTCTTGTCTTTTCCAGTTTCTCTCCATTCACTTTTGGTTTATAGTCATTGGCCCATTTTTATTCTAAATTCACCTAACATTTAGCTCAGTTCCGCCAACTAATAGTAAATATTTCTAAAACCCCTAGCTCATTAAATCCTTTTAATAAGCACTCAAATAAGAAGATCATGTCAATTTTACACATAGGGTTATTTCAATGAGAAAAAGCAATGTTCTGTCAATATACTATTTGAGATCTTTGATTATAGATCCTGTTCCTGAAAATACAAATTTTTTGCTCTTATTGTATGCTGCTAAATAACTTTCCCAGGGCTCAGAAGTGATAACAAAGTCAAATCTAATTGACAGCAGCTTACATTCTCTGTTTATTAAAGCAAGTGTTTACAATAATGGCATATGGGTTATAGTTATAATAGTGACATTTATTGATTATTTAATTCCATGCACGTCTTTAGTTTGGCCAACAACTGTATGAAGAAGATACTATTGTAGCCATTTTACAGGTAAGGAAATTAAAAAAAAAGGACCAATTTATTCAGTCATATATCTAAGTTACAGATGAGAATTAAACCTGTACTTTTAACAACCTGTTCAATTTTGAAATATAATATTCTGTCGCATCCTTTGAGGATGTCAGAATACGTGTCTATTTGCCATCATCTTGATACCTATGAAGGAACAGAAATATCAGACAAGTCCTGCTTCCCTCTACAGTCAAGTCTTTATAAATACAGAGTGCTGTAAAAATGGTAGAGTAACCCTCTGGATTTAGAGGTGAAGAGATTACTTCCTGCTGGGGAATTTCAAAAGAAATGGTACTTGTTTTGAAGATAACAATAATTGAAGAACGTCCAGGGGGTGGGTAAGACATAGGAAATGATCAGAAAAGGCTTAGAGAGAGTATTAGAGAGGAAGTTATTGTGCCTGGGTGAAGGTGATTGCAATAGTAATTGAGTATTAGTTACTGAAAAAGAGAATAGGGGTCGGGGCAGTCAGACTCCTTGTAAGTTTGTGAGTCTGAATGTGTTCTGTTTGTTTTATTTACTGTGGGACAGTGGCAGACAAATACCTACTAGGCAATAGTATTTTATTTGCTGCAACTTTAGGAAATGATTCCACTATCATAGGAGTGAATGATATTCACAGCTTGAAAACCCTTGAGGTTCCTTACCTCTTTGTTCATGCTTGACAAATCATTTAGTTACTTCTAGTTTTTTAAAATCTCTTGTTGGTGTGTTAATTCACACACCGGTCGTTTCTCACTAGGGCTACTGCCACAGACAGTTAACTGTTGCTCTTGCTGCCAGTCCTACCCCTCCCTTTTAGAAGGATTTATTTATTTTTATTGCAACATCAGATATACAGAGAGGAGTAGAGACAGAGAAGAAGATCTTCTGTCCAATGATTCACTCCCCAAGTGACCGCAATGACCAGAGCTAAGCCGATCTGAAGCCAGGAGCCCGGAACCTCCTCCAGGTCTCCCATGAGGGTGCAGGGTCCCAAGGCATTGGGCTGTCCTTGACTGCTTTTTCAGGCTCCAAGCAGGGAGCTGGATGGGAAGCGAGACTGCTGGGATTAGAACCGGCGCCCATGTGGGATCCCAGCATGTTAAAGTTGAGGACTTTAGCAGCTAGGCTACCACGCTGGGCTGGTTCCTACCCCTTTTCTTACTCATTTTCCACGTTAACATTAGAGCAGTATTCCCAGAATATAAATCTAATGTGGCTCCCTTCTTTAAAACTCTGCAGTAAGCTCCTCATTTTCCTCTGGATTAATTCCAAACTTCATTTCATTCATTCATTCGTTCATTCACACATGGAATAATATAACTTGACTTTAAAAATCAAAAAAGATAAACAGCCTTTTTTTGAGTTTGTATTACCGCTTATTATCATCTCATTTGTATGCGTTTCATAACCGTGAGTTTTGGGAAGAAGTTACCTGCTCCTTTCTTTACTTTCTCACCTCTCAAATACTTTTCAGAAACTGCTTTTATCGTTGCCAAATGATCGTAATGCTCAATATTAATGCTGTTTGATCTTCTGCATTGGAAATAGTTCACCACTCCCTTCATAAGTTTCTCTGCCTTACTTTCCAAAATATTGCAATCCTAAATTTCCTCTTGAGAATACCTCAGAATATCCTTTACCAGTGTGGGCATTTTTTAAGTGCTCTTCGTCTCTCTTTTCTCAATCTCATCTGTTCTTGTAGCTTGAAATGCCCAATTCACATGGAAAGCGGAGCCTTCATGGTTCTTGGAGTTCTTCTCCAGCCACATGCATTGAACTTACTCTTGGCATTTCTGTAGATTGCCCTAGCCTGTTGTATCCTCACAGAACTCCCGCATACCTGGTGCTTAGGCACTCCTTTCCTGATCAGTAACATTATGTTGCTCAAGCCAATGTGGGTGATATTAGTGGTAGAAGGTTGTGAGATGAAACTGAGGAGTAAGTAGAGGATGTGATAAACAGATCAGACTTACTTTAAATGCTTTGAAAAGTTACTAAAGGAGTATGTATAAGAGGAAGTTATAACCCTGTACTGCAGTGTTCTACTTACACATTTACCAGTTTGTTACTCAGAACTTCAGTGACTCTAAAACTGCTCTTTATTCAGCTATTTTCTGCCAAAGAGTTGTTTTTTATTTCAGTTATACTTACTCTTTCTTTTATTGTATTCTTTCCATTTGTTACTTTTCTTCCCATTGCATTATCATTTCCAAACTCCAGAATTGTGTCTCTGTTCTGCACTATATGCACATCATTTAACACAGCTCTTGAATATTGTAGGCATTCGGGACATTTGTTAAATGATCAAGTGGAAATTGAACTTTACATTTCTGGTATTCTAGATGTTATATTAAGATATTTTCCCCTAAATTAATCCTTTTCCTTCTTTTAAGATTAGGCACCTTAGATTTATATTGTCGTGCTAATTTTAAAGATTTATTTTTATTGGAAAGGCAGATTGAAAGAGAGAGAGAGAGAAAGATCTTCCATCTGCTGGTTCACTCCCCATATGGCCCCGGTGGCTAGAACTGAGCCAATCTGAAGCCAGGAGCTTCTTTCAAGACTTCTATGTGGATGCAGGGTTGCAATGCTTTGGGCCATCTTCAACTGCTTTCCAGGCCCAGGCAGGAAACAGGATGGGAAGTGGAGCAGCCAGAACATGAACCAGCACCTGTATGGGATGCTGGTGCCTGCAAGTAAGGATTTAGGCACTGAGCCATGACTCCAGGCCTTATCATGGTATTTTTAATGTTTAGATCACTGGTTTTCAGTTGCCGGAGGTAGTTACTGATTTTGCTTCACTTGCGATATATGACAGTTTCTGAGGACATTTTTGATTGTCCTGATGCTTACTGCTATCTAGTGAGTGTAGTCCAGGGGTGCTACTAAATGCCCTACAATACATAGGGCAGACTGCCCCGATTCATTAATGCCTAGGCTGAGAAACTCTGGTAGCTCTGATAGAGAACTTAATGCACTTGTCACATGGCTCCCCAGCATGTGGGTCTCTAATTCTCTTCTGTTTGATGTGGAATTCCTTTGAAGTGTTTAACTATCTCGCCATAGTGTTTTGAATTTATAGAATAGACGCTAGGAGAAGCTTTCTTTAGAAACAGAGGTTTATTTATTTGAAGTGAAGAGTTAGAGAGTTCTGTCACTTCATTCTCCTTATGCCCACGATAGCCAGGGCTAGACTAGGCGGAGTCTTTGATGTGGGTGGCATCATCCATGACTTCCCAGCTCTATTAACTGAAAGTAGATCAGAACCATCAAGTAAGCTGTAAGACTCAAACCAGGCACACCAAGATGGGATGCCAAGGAGTGATTTAACCCACCCTCCCATAATACTTAGTTCTAGGTGAATCCTTAATGAATGAGTTAATAGGTGAACCAAAGGATGTTAGAATCAGCCATGGCACAACTAGGCCAAGTCAGTCCAACTCCTGATGGATTTGATATGATCATCATTTAACCACTGACTGAAGAAAACGTAGTATCTGTTCCTTACAGAATTATGCCACAGGAGATTGTGTATAGGGCACTGATTGGATGCCAGATTTCAAAGGTGCATTTTGTTTCAAAGTAAGTTTCTGTGACAGAGAGACCCAAAGGTAGAAGTGGTTTAAAGAATTTTATTACTTTTATCAATTTTTAGAAATTATTTATTCAGTTAGTTATTAGAGAGACTAACTGCACTGCCGTCCACTGGTTCACTCAGCAGTTGTGTGCAATGGTCAGAAATGGGCCACAGCCAATGCTGGAAGCCCGGAACTCAGAATAGGTCTTTGCTGTGATTGGCAAGGACTCAATTGCATCAGCCATCTGTCTCCTGGACCTGCATTAGTGGGAACCTGGAGTCAGGCATAGCTAGGACATGAGTCCATGCACTCTAACACAGGATGCCACATTTTTTTTTCTATTTAAAAATTCTAAAGATCTATTTCTTATTGGGAAGGCAGATTTACAGAGAGAAAGAAAGACAGAAAGATCATCTGACTGTTGGTTCACTCCCCAAGTAGCGGCAAGCCAGAGCTGAGCTGATCCAAAGCCAAGAGCTTCTTCAGGTCTCCCAAGTGGGTACATGGTCCCAAGGCTTTGAGCCATCCTGTGTTACTTTCCCAGGCCTCAAGCAGGGAGCTAGGTGGGTAGTGGAGCAGCTGGGACGTGAACAGGTACCCATATGAGATCCCGGCACATGCGAGGTAAAAATTTAGCCACTAGGCCGTTGTGCTGTGCCCAGGATGCCAGCTTCTTAAGCAGCATCTTAACTGCTAGGCTAAATACCTGCCTTTTTTAGTAACAGCTTTGAGTTAACCAGGCAGGTGCAGGGCAGTTGGGGGATCTGTTCCATATTTATTCAGGGAGCTTGTTTCCTTTCAAGTTGCCAAGTCATGCTTCATTGTAAGCATTGGTTAGATTCTAGGTTCTGGAGGACAAGACGGTTCTAGAAGGAGATTTAAAAAAGTGGAGAAAGTGTGAGCATAGAACGAACATGTTCATATTCATTCCAGTGGCAGCAGTTAATTCATATAGCCAAGGAAAAACAGCGGGGGGAATGCAGTGTAACAAGGCTGCTGTGGGTTTTGCCAGGATTCTGTTACTATATACAAAGGGGAGAATGGATTTTGATGAAAAACTATCACTTTCTGCCACAGTGCCTAAGATAATAATAACCATATAAGTGTACATGATTTCAAAAAATGTTAGCACCAAAATAAACTTTTTATTTCATTCTTCACAAACCTTTTGAAATACCCCAGTATTTATAGAGCTTTATATTGTTCATCCATTATTGTAGGGTTTTAGCTCTGTTAAACAATTGAAGAAAGCTTGTGAAGAATAAAATGTATTGTCTATAACAATCTTTCTCAAATTATTTGTAATTAAGAATCAGAGTAGTTTAGTTTTTTTCTCTTTTTGAACATTTATTTATTTGAGAGGGAAAAACAGAGAAAGAGATGTTCCGTTGCTGGTTTACTACACCCAGCCTGGACGGGCTGTAGTGAAGCCAGGCGTCAGGAACTCTGTTTAGGTTTGCTGTCGGGATCGCTGGGATCCAAGTACTTGATACATTATCTGTTCTATCTGTTCTCTTCCCCAGTGCACTAGCAGTAAGCTAGATTAGAGGTGCAACATAGCCAAAACTGGAGCTGCCAATGCCATTATGGCATTTCAAGTAGCAGTTTAACTATCTTGTGCCATAATGCCTGTTCCAGGATCAGGGTTTTTGTTCATTTTTATGTAATTTGAAGTAGACTAATACTGTTTGAGCAAACAATAAAATTAGAGTTGGCAGTGATGTAGTAGACTAATCCTCCTGCTGCGTTACTGACATTCGACATGGATACTGGTTCTAGTTTTGGCTGTTACACTTTCAATCCAGCTCACTGCTTATAGCCTGGGGAGGCAGTTGGGGATGGCCCAAGGCCTTGGGTCCATGCACCCACATGGGAGACCTGGAAGAAGCTCTTGGCTCTGACCAGTGTGACCATCTGGGGAATCAACCAACAAATGGAAGATCGTTCTCTGTCTCTTACACCTTGCTTCCCATAACTCTGACTTTGGAATAAAATAAATAAATTTTTTTTTTTTTAAGAGGATAGTATAAAAATTAATCTCTGGAAGAACTGAAAGAAATAACATCCTTACATATGAAATTACCATAAAAGTTTGCAAATATATATCCATGTTTAGTGCTGTCTCAGTATAATGTGCCTTTTTTAAAGTATGTATTTCGGTTTTATATGAAAGGCAAAGTTGCGGAGAAAAGGAGAGGGAAAGAGGTTGTTCTTTCATCTGCTGATGGGACCAGGTCAACCTGGAGCCAGGGGCCAGGAGCCCCATGGGTGCAGGAACCCAAGGGCTTGGGCCCTCCTCCACTACTTTCCCAGGCACATTAACAGGGAATTGGATTGAATGTGAAACAGCCAGGACACAAACCAGCGCTCAGTGTGATGCTAGCACCACAGGTGGAGGCTTAGTCTGCTCCACCACAATGCTGGCCTCTAATGAATGGACCTTCCTCGTTCCAGCTGTCCTAGTTCGAGGTGCAGTGGGCAGCAGATAAAAGATATCTCTCTCTCTCTCTCTTGCTGTCTCTCCACAACATCTTTTCAGGCACCTGCCTCTCCCCCTCCCCCCCGCCCTCCCCCCCCACATACAACTTTCAATTAAATAAAAAAGTTAACTTTCAGAAATAAAGTGGATTAACTCAGGATAAGGCCTCTATTCAATCCATGTAAAATATAGCAGCTAGTAAAATTGTAAATGTTTTCCCTATTTTCTTTAATAGTTTTAGTTTATGGTTCTAAATTTTTTATTTGAGAGGCAGTGTCTTAGCCATGCCAAAATGCCTACCTGTAATTTTATGTTTTAAAGAAATTATGTATTTAAGTAGTTTAACTTACTATGAAAGTACATAGCTTCTACTTTTATGAAAATAGTTTTATCCAGTGGGACAAGCCACCCTTGTAGTACACAATAATAGCCTTACTATTTTCTTTACATTTTAAGAAAGAGCAGAATCAATTCAATATTAATAGACCTATGCTAGTAGGGGAAGATCTTAAATTCAAATAGCTTACTGGGCGGCAGGAGGTACTTACTGCAGTTTAGTTCGCCTAAGGTATCCCTCAATTATGAATAAAAATTATTCACCACCATTGAAGAATTCCTGTCAGGTCCCAGAATCTGTTTCCTAACAGCCCCATGAGATATGAATGTTTTCTTATGTTTTTATATCTTACATCTGTTCAGATGGGAAACTGAGGCTCAGAGAAGTAAAGTGATACGTCTAAATCTGTCTTTTTCTTCTCATTTTTTCAGTGTTTACTTTTATTTGAAAGAGTGTTTACTTTTATTTTACAAAGAGAAGGAGGGATAGAGAAGATCTTCCATCTGCTAGTTCACCCCCAAAGGGCCACAACAGCTAGAGTTGACTCAACCCAAAGCCAGGAGACCCAGAACTTGAGCTATCCTTCACTACTTTCCCCAGGCCATAAGCAGAAAGCTGGATCAGAAATGGAGCAAGTGGAACATAAGCCAGTGACCATATGGGTTGCCAGCACACAGAATGGAGCATTACCCTGCTGTTTACCACATCAGTCTCCATTTACTTTTTTCATAAAAAGAGATGTCTTTGGGCCCGGCACCATGGCCTAGCGGCTGAAGTCCTCGCCTTTAACATGCCAGGATCCCATATGGGCGCCGGTTCTAATCCCGGCTGCTCCACTTCCCATCCAGCTCCCTGCTTGTGGCCTGGGAAAGCAGTCGAGGATGGCCCAATGCTTTGGGACCCTGCACCCGTGTGGGAGACCTGGAAGAAGTTCCTGGTTCCTGGCTTCGGATCGGCACAGCACCGACCGTTGCGGTCACTTGGGGAGTGAATCATCGGACGGAAGATCTTCCTCTCTGCCTCTCCTCCTCTCTGTATATCTGACTTCGTAATTAAATGAATAAACCCTTTTTAAAAAAAGAGAGAGATGTCTTTTATGCCTTCAGAGAGCTTTTAGTTGAGGGAAATTCATAAAAAGAAATCTAAAATGATAAATATGCTAAGTATGAAATAATTACTGCAAATCAAAGGAAGAATACAGCTGACCAAGTGGATATGGAATACTTTGTTGGAAGTAAATTTTAAACTTAGTTTTGGAAGACGATTATAATTCAAGGTGACAGAGAAGTAAAGGGCTGATGTATGCAGAGAAGGGCAATGATAAAGCCAATGTAAATCATTTGGGAAAGAACATAATTTTAGAGAAGAGAATTTGATAGGAACAGCAAGAACAATTTCAAAAAGCAGGTAGTCAGGATCTTAAATGTCAAACTGAGGACTATAAGATTTTATCTAATGAAAATATATAATAGATAACTAGTACTGAATATTTATTATGCCAGGCACTGTTCTATATATGTGGGATCCATTTTGAAATCCATGCATAGTTTCTTTTTTAAAAAAATGATTTTTATCGCTTTTTGATACAGTTTAGTTGGCAGTGGGCGCTGCCCTCTGCCTCCCCAAATTTCCTCCGCTCCCCTCTGTTCTCTCTAGAATCCTAATGTGTGTCCATAGTGAATTTTCCCAAGTCCATCATGCTTCCACTGGAGTATCTCCCAACCATGTAAAAGAATGACTTCGTTGTAGGTTAATGCTTGTATCCTGGAGCCCTAATGTAGGTACAGTGAGGATTAGGCCTTTGTTGTTTATGGACCATACCAACAACAGTTATATGTGGACACTGACAATCACAGGTGGTTATAAACAATCCACCTCTCATGGATGGTTAATTAATGAATTACATCATAAGTTCTTATTACATTAGGTACAAGTAAGTATCAAGTAACATTGATTATCTCTAGATTTGACATCATATTATATTAGAGCAAACATATGATATGTAACCTTTTGGGATTGGCTCATTTCCTTTATCATTATGGTCTCTAGTTTGGCCCATTTGGCCACAAAAGTAATGCATTTCATTTTTTTGTAGTCGCTAAGTAGTATTCCATAGTATATTCTATATATGTGTTCTATATATGTGTGATCCATTCTGAAATCCATGCATAGTTTCTTTATAATCTGCATTTTCTACTAACATTTTTTAAGACCCCTTGGCTCAAGAATAAAATACTAACTAACTTTGAATCCTCATATTTGGAATAATTTTCATCAGCTTGTCAGCAAAATTTCTTCTTTGGGATCATATAATATCTAAATATTACTAGATTTTACCTAAAAAGTGTTCCAGGTTTTTTGAAATGTGGGACTACTGCCATAGAATTGTAAATTCAGAAAAATAGCATAGTTAAGATCCAGTAGAAATACATACTTCATAGCATCTTTCTACAAAAACCTTTGCTTTCAGGCAGTTTTTGTAAACCAATTCTTTAGGTGTCAATCTTTAATTTTGGGAAGGGAGCAGTTGTGATTCATGTTGACTGCCTTCTGTCCTGAAATTATTTTTAGTCTGATTTTAAAATCTTTTGGAGACGTTTTAAATTAGTGAGTGTAAAACAGAGTTAAGTGGGGGTTGGCGTTATAGCCTGATTCCGTGTGTGATTCTGACATCCTATATCAGAGTACCTGTTTGAGTCCTTGCTGCTCCACTTCCAGTCCAACACCCTGCTAAAGTGTTAGGGAAAGTAATAGAATATGGCCCAAGTTTTTGGGCCCTAACCGTCTGCTTGACAGACCTGATGAAGTTCCTGTCTCCTGCCTTTGGCCTATTCCAATCCCAAATTTGCTATGGGTATTTGGGGAGTAAACCAACAGACGGAAGATATTCAATTTCTCTCCCCACCTCCTTCCTTCCCCCCAATCATGGTGCCTTTCAAATAAATAAAATAAATGTTTGAAAGAAGGAAATAAATGATTATGTAGAAGCAATTTTAAACCTTAGACTGGAAAATAGGAAACCTATTCTCTACTCTTCTGTGCAACTAACTTAACCCCTCTGACCCTCAATTTTCATAGCATTTATAAAGTGGAAAAAGTACTCCCTTTCTAAAATCTCTTTCAGTTCTGTTTGGTTATAAAATAAAAAAACCTTTTCTAGCCAAATCCTTAACTACTATTATATACATTACTAGAGAAACATTTTGCTTTAAATGATTTGGGCCAAATAGTGATTTCTGCGTACTTGGTCTTATTTTTCAGAAACTCTGTGAAGGCATATTTAAGGTCCTTGTGAAAGATGTCCCAACAACATGTCAAGTGTCTTGCCTGGAAGTACTTCGCATTCTCTCCAGAGACAAAAAGATTTTAGTTCCTGTAACAACTAAGGAAAATATGCAGATACTGCTGCGACTAGCCAAGCTAACCGAATCGGATGATTCTTTGGAGAAGGTGTCAGAGTTCCCCGTTATTGTGGAGTCGTTAAAATGTCTGTGTAACATAGTGTTCAACAGTCAGATGGCACAGCAGCTCAGCCTGGAACTTAATCTTGCTGCAAAGCTCTGTAACCTTTTGAGAAAGTGCAAGGACCGAAAATTTATCAATGACATTAAGTGCTTTGACCTGCGCCTGCTCTTCCTCCTGTCACTTCTGCACACTGACATCAGGTCACAGTTGCGTTACGAGCTCCAGGGACTACCGCTGCTAACCCAGATCTTGGAAAGTGCCTTTAGCATCAAGTGGACCGATGAGTATGAATCGGCCATAGACCATAATGGACCTCCTCTCTCACCTCAGGAGACAGACTGTGCCATTGAGGCCCTCAAAGCTCTCTTCAATGTGACAGTAGACAGTTGGAAGGTGCATAAAGAGGTAAGGTTGAGAAGAATATTTTTATCTACCTTGAATTTAGTTGGGGTCCATCCATAGAGCTGTCTGCAAGAGAAGAATGCAAGTTGGAAAATGTTCTCCCATTAATTGGTTGTGTGAATCTTATTCTTTCCATTTAGGTGGAAATAATTCTTATGATGATATCTATCATAAGAAAACAGTGAAGATAGACTGTTGTTTTCTAAGATGCCATATATAGATTTCCGAGTTATACATCACATCTTTAACAGTGGTTTTTTTTCAGGAACAAGGTTTGAATGATGGACTTTAAGGGTAATGAAACAATGTTGGTGATGAAAGCCATAGACATTTTTTATGTCTGCTATCTTAAAAGTTAAATCAAGTCCAGTGAAATTGGCCAATTGAAATTGATGCCTACTCAGAAAACTAGAAGATGTTGTATTATATCCCTTATCATCTCAGTATGCCAACACGTTCCTTTATAGTGTTAGATAATTGTCAGAAGTACTTGGCTACAACTAGATACCCATGCCTATATACAGCCTAGAAAATAAGCATAATTACAGTGGAGTGTGAGAAAGGTGATTTTAAACCACTTGCCTTATTTCTAGACCAAGTTTTTTTTCTGTGATTTGGACCTTCTAGTATCCCAGAGTGAGGTAGATTTCGTAGTTTAATCTGTGTACCCACAAGAACAATATGCAAAACAAAAAATTTAGTTTAAGAGAGTCAGTAATTTTAAGTGAAACAACCATAAATTCTTTCCATCCTTCTAGAATCTTAACATTTTACATTTACTCCCTTTAGCCTAATTCTGGCCAGCAGTCTACTGTAAAAGGACTATCTCACTGCACTGCCATAGGGAGAGTATGCAGCCATCTGATTTTAAAGTGCAAATAGGTTTGTATTTTGAAACCAAATATTTGAAGGTCAGTCATAACAGCTGTTTTAGGTGGCTGTAGTATGGTTAGTTTTTCCTGGGATTTGGCAAGAAAAGATGTGGAAAGCCTACTTGCTCCATTCATGCTTTGAAACCAAATATTTAGAAGCATTTGAAATGTTATGTCTCTATGCTTATTTGGTACCTTCTGTAGTTATTTTTCTTATACTGTTTGTTTTGGTGTCTTTAAGTTCTCTATTTAGTCACAAGAACTCCCCTGAGGCTGTTGGTTTGTCATTGTTGGGACTCCTGCTGTTTAAGTTAGACCCAAAATAGTAGCTCACACCATTCAGATTCCTGACAGAAGGTTTATAAGTCTTGACACGTAATAAAGAGTAAATTGAGATTGGCCCACATTAGTATGCTTCAGTGGTAATGGAGATGGAAGAAACTTTTGAAAACTTTGAAGTAGAAAATATTCATTCTGTATAATGAAATATTCCAAAACACCAGGATCTGCTTAAAAGGGTCAGTAGTCCTGCAGCAGGTACTAGCTCCCCTCTTGTGACCTGGGAGAGCAGTGGAGGACAGCCCAAAGCCTTGGGACCCTGCACCCACATGGGAGACCCAGAAGAGGCTCTGGGCTCCTGGCTTTGGATTGGTTCAGCTCTGGCCGTTGCGGCCATTTGGGGCATTAGTGAATCTGGATGAAAGATCTTCCTTTGTCTCTCCTCCTCTCTGAATGTCTGGCTTTCCAATAAGAATAATAAAATAAAATCTTTTTTAAAAAGCACTTATTGAAAAAAAAGGTCTTCATTATAAGTTTCTAAATTTAACATTTTAGCATTTAATCAATCAAAATGTTTTTAAGCAGTTATTAGATATGTTAGATATTGTGCAATATATTGGTAAATACTAGTCAGCATAATATTTGGATTCATGAAACTTCAGTTTTGTAGGTGAGATTGATATTAAATTAGTAAACATTGTTCAAATCGGGTTAAATGATTGGAGAGAAGTGTTGTAAGCACTGAGAATATTCAATACAGTCAGAGAGGATTTCTGAAGGTCTCTGTGGAGATTGGAAACTAAAGAATGGAGAGATGAACATTACAGAGTACTCACAACTTTCACGTAAAAATAGGCTACAGAGAAACTTGCCACACTAGGATTTCAGTGTCTTAATTATCAGAGGAAAGATGTTCTATTTCAGTTGAACAAGCCCCTGAAGAATTGTTAATGCTTTAAGAAACCAGCAAAGGGGTCAGCATTGTGGGGTGGCAGGCTAAGCCGCTGCTTGTGCTACCTCCATCCATATCCAAGCACTGGTTCAAGGCCCCACTATTCCACTTCCAGTCTAGCTTCTTGCTAACCTGCCTGGGAAAGCAGCAGATATGAAAAGTACTTGGCCTAAACCACCCATGTAGAGGACCAGGATAGAGTTCCTCACTCTTTGCTTTACCCTAGACTAATCTCAGCTGTTTTATCCAATTGGGGAATGAACCAGTAGATAGAAAATCAATCTCTCTCTCTCTCTCTCTCTCTCTCTCTCTCTCTCTCATTCAGCCTTTCCAATAAATAAGTTTTTGGCAAGATGGGACAGCTGAAATAAAGGGTTATGGAAAACAGTATACAGGAGAACGGAGATTTTAAGATAGCTAATAGTATCCTCCTTATTAAAATAATACATGTTTGAGGTTTGCGCAATGGCTCAATTGGCTAATCATCTGCCTGCAAGTGCCAGCATCCCATGTGGGTGCTTGTTTGTGTTCTGGCTGCTCCATTTCCATCTAGCTCTCTGCTTGTGATTTGTAAAAGCAGAGGACCACAGCCCATAGTTTTGGGACCCTGCATCCATGTGGGAGACCCAGGAGAACCTCCTGACTCCTGGCTTCAGATTGGCTCAGCTCTGGCTGTTGCAGCCATTTAAGGAGTGAACTAACAGGTAAGATCTTTCTCTGTCTCTGCTTCTCTCTGTAAATCTGCCTTTGCATTTAAAAATCTTAGGACGAAAAAAAGAAAAAAAATACATGTTTATTGTAGATGCTCTAGGAAAAGGTGTAAAAGCAATAAGAAATTAGCATATTACCATTTTACCATATTATCTTTCAAAATAGATGGCAGTGTTTGCATTTAGATGCACCTTTTTTTTTCTTTTAAAGATTTATTGTTATTTTGAGAATTAGTTGCAGAGAGTACGTGAGAGACAGATCTTCTCTTTGCTGGTTCACTTCCCAGATAACCAGATGGCCAGACCCGGCCAGGCCAAAGTTAGGAGCTTTACCCGTATCTTCCATTTTGGGGTAGGTGGCAAGGAGCCCAAGTGTTTGAAACATTTTTTATTGCTTTTCCCAGGCCATTGGCAGAGAACTGGATGCAAAATGGTGGCAGCTTTACCTACTATACCACGATGCTGGCCCTGATGTATATCTTTTCTAACCTTTTTCCATTGTGTAAGAAGCAAAAATATATATAGTGCAAAATGTAGTCATTTTATAATCTTGATTTTTCCCCCAACATTACTGTTCATGGAGTAGCTCTTTTAAGCCACAAGGTTCCTAGAAAGGCTGTGGGGATAACTGGATAGTGCTCTAAATTCCCCACTCCAACTTTAGAAATAGCACCTTTGATTGTTGCTACCATTGCTGTTGTTTCTCTTTAAAATTGGGTTGTAACTAACATTTCATTTGTAGAATAAAAATGATAGCTGCAATCAAAAAGTTTTTTGGTAGTCCCTTCTGACTGCTGCTTGATAGAGTAAGAAATGCTTATGAAAGAATACTCTTAAGAAGTTCAAAGAATATCCTGTATATAAAAGCAAAAACAATTACAAATATGCCTTCATAAGTATGCATCAGTCTTAAACAAATGCCCTATGTGGAGGCACATTTATTTCCAGTTTCTTGCTGTTTTAAACCTTTGGTGAGCTTTCCTGTTTTATAATCCTTGTAGATGTATTTTTGTATCCTGAGCCAAAGAGTTTCAAAATTTTAAGGTGTGTTTGATACATATTGCCAGATCAACCTTCAAAAAAATAGTGTTTCTAATGTATTCTTTCCAAATCCTGGACATTTAACTTTTAGAAACCTTTGCCTTTTCTACAGTTCTACAGTTACAGAAGATGGAAACATTTGATTTTTGCTATAACTATTAGCAGGTATTTTATGACTGTTGTCACAGTTCCCTAGAAACAGGAAGCTAATGACTAGGTTTTTCTTGAGGTTTAGCAAATGAGCTCCATTTGCTCATTTTCAGGCCTCAGTGTTTACATTCCTGCCTGCCTGCTGATATTATCAGCAGATTAATATGAAGATTTCGTCCTGTGGAGTGGGAAATGTATCTGGCTTTACTTCCACATACAGTCAATTTCTTTCCATTTTTTCCCAGCTCACTCGCCCTTTCTTAAACAGAAAAGATGTTTAAAAAAGGTCCTGCAATTCCATTAGTAGGACTTAAAATCAGTTCTAAAAATGTTGGTTGAAATGGTTTTGTTGTCTTCCTGATTAAACATTTTTTTCAGTTCTGTGCTCCTGAAGCAGTACATACTTTTACTTGGACTCCTTATTTACAGTCATTTGCTTGTCCATCGCTCCTAGGTATCAGTGTAATATGATAAAAATGTGTTTTTTTAAAAAGGCAGTAGATTTGGTACTCAGTCAAGTGCAAACTGAGAAATCTCCCTATCTAAGTGAAAAGGATGTCATTTGAATCAAAATGAAACAATGAGTGTGCATAGAAATTAATTGGGACTATCACATTTTGTAAACTGAAGAGGGTGATTCCATTAGTGTAGGGATTTTGAAAGAAATGTGACAAAAAGACAGACTACTAGTTAAGTAAAAGCAAAGTTCCAGGGTGTGCAATGATTTCTTGGTGAATCATATTTTCAACAGATTTATTGACTGCCCAATTTGTGGCTTGCTCTGTGTTAGGCACACAGAATGGAAGGTCCAAAAGCACTCTGCCCTCAAGGCACTATGTGTCTAATACGGAAATCAGATGTAAACACAGGTATATGTACAGCTGTGTTTCAGTTCATTTTCTACTGCTGTTACAGAACGCTAGGTAATTTGGAAACAGCCAAAATTCGGCCTACACTTTGGGATCAAGGGACTGTATTTAATGAAAGCCTTTTGCTGTAAATTAATGTAGGAGAAGATAGCATATAGCGAAGGAGTGCATTCACAGACAGAAGGGGGACTAGAATTGCTGAAAATCTATCCTTACTTGTTCTCTTGATAACAGCAATAATCCATTCCTAAGGGCAGAGCACTTATCACCAAAACAGTTCTTAAAGATCCTACCTCCCAGAACCTTTACAGTGGCAAGCAAATCTCAACCTGAGTTTTTTTTTTTAACTTATTATTTATTGCTAGTTTATATACACGCTTTATGTTTGGAAGTGAAAAAGAACGACCTCAACAATGCATGCCAAATTCTTTGTAAAATTTTCTCTTTAGCATTTACATGGCTGAGAGCCCTACATGCCCAGGTGGGCCTCTGCTTAGGATGGAGAGTCAGACATGGAAGAAGGTGGATGGAGCAAATACTTCAGGTTCTGTTTTCTCCTCTGTCCACAGGGGATGAGGGAAGGAGTGGAGGAGAGGGAAAGGGCCACTCCTTGCTGTCAAACTAAGTCAGCACCCCTAGGAGGGGGGCTGTCCTTTAATGATGCCTTAGAGACCCTAATGTGGGAAGAAACCACTTGAGTGGTTTTGATAGTTCTGGGAAGTTGTTAGTTCCGTTGCTCCAGGATTGAGGAAGTCTTTCCAAGGTCTATTGGTCAACAAGTCTACTTAAGTGCATCCACAAACACAGGAACATACCTTAAAGTTTGGCCAGGAGAACTGTTCATCCTGTTCTGCTCTCCATCCTCTGATTCCCTGCTGGCCTAGAGGAGCTGATCATCACGTTCCTTGTGTGTATCTGGGCATGCTGTCCACTGCATAGGCATCAGCAACTGTGGACACATGCATTCCAAGGTCAGACCACACATCCTGTGGTTTTCCCTGTGGCCAGAGTCTGAGTCCAGTGGTCTAGCTGGGGAGCCCCCCGAGAAACCTTGCCTGAAGTGACTTGAGACTTAACTCTGTGTACCAGCCAGTGCAGGGTCAGGTTCGTTCTGTCACCTGCTCCAGCCAGTGCACATACCAGTGTACATACCAGTGAATGCAAGCTGCACAGTCACTTCTGCCCCAGTCCCACATCACATGAACTAATGTGCTACTACAGACTTGGTCCTCACGGTCCTCGTACATACCAGCAAGTACCACAGGCTAGTGAGACAACCCCCAGTAAACCCCATCAGGCTGCCCCGAGCCCTGGTTTTTGCGTGTGCTTGCCTCCACTGTGACCTAGCCCAGACCAGCCTGCATCCCTTAAGATTCTCATTCACACCGATAGGTGCTATGGCTTAGTTCAGCCTGACTTGCATCAGACCCTGCCCACACATACGCTGAGATGGGCCACTGCCTTGTCCAGCGGGCCCGTCCCTAGTCTCAGCACTCATGCTTGCCTGTGGAAGCAGTGGTCCAGCAGGAAATGCGTAATAGCTTATAATGCTATAATTTTGTCTTGGGCTTTCGGTTAGGCATAAATAGGATAGGCAGACATCTTCAAGTAAAAAGTGAAAAAAAGTTGAAATTTTTACCATAAGGACTTAATTAATTAAACCTTTTGTAATTTGCACATAATCAGGAAAGAGCAATGATACAGTTGCAGAATTTATAAGAAATGAAGGCTTGTTTCCAGCATTGTAGCATGATAGGTTAAGTGATCATCTGTGATGATGGCATCCCATATAGGTACCAGTTCAAGTCTCAGCTCTCTGCCAATGCTCTGGGGAAAGCAGTGAAAGATGACAGAAATGTTTGGGCCCTTGCATTCGTGTGGGAGCCTAAAACGGAGTTTCAGGCTCTTGGCTCAGGCCTGGCTGTTGTGCCCATTTGGGGAATGAGCCAAAGGGTAATAGATCTCTCTCTTTCTTTCTTCTCTCCCCCTTTCTCTCTACTTGTCTTTCTCTCCCCTACCCCATATTCACTATAATTCTGCATTTTTCAGTAAATAATGAATCTGAAAAAAATGAAATGAGTGCTCTATAAAGAGATATCAAAGAATTTCCTGAGTTTTTGTCTCTTTTAAGGTTACTTTTAATTTTCTCTGTCAGAATCATTCAGTTTGCCCACTCATGTTTCTTTCACCCTTTGTTTTTCATTCTCAACTTTTGGAGGTCATAACTGAGAAGAGAGATTTTTTAATACCTTAAAGGTATTAAAGCTAAATCATGAAGCAAGTAAATATGCACTGTGTAAGCAGTGTTTGTATAATGTTTTATGAAGAGCAACTACGTGAAATCTTTCTGGCATCCTGTGAGAAAAGAACACTAACCTCTTTTGACAAATGAAGATACTTAAGATCAGAGGTTTTAAATGACCTATGAAAAGTCACACAACAGAATTAACAGTAATAGGAAATAGTGTCTACTTCAACTTTTATTAAATATAACTTCTTAAATGAAAACATGTATCCAAGAAACATTTATTTTGACATAAACTGTTCAAGAAGTCTAGAAATTAGCCTACGCATATAGTCAGCTGATTTGTGATACCAGTGACATGGAAGTACAGTGGGAAAAGGAAGGACTTTTTATTTTTTAAGATTTGTTTATTTTTACTGGAAAGGCAGAGATATATAAAGTGAAGGAGAGACAATAAGATCTTCTATCTGCTGGCTCACTCTCGAAGTGGCTGCAGTGGCAGAGCTGAGCTGATCCAAAGCTAGGTGACGGGAGCCTCCTCCAGGTCTCGCTCATGGATACAGGGTCTACAGGCTTTGGGTCATCCTCTGCTTTCTAGGCCACAAGCAGGGAGCTGGATTGGAAGTGGAGCAGCTGGACACCAGCCAGTGCCCACATAGGATCCTGGTGCTTGAAGGAGAAAATTAGCGAATCAAGCCACTGTGCCAGGCCCAAGGAAGGACTTTTTAAATAAATGCTACCAAATCAATTGTATGGCTATATGAAAAGAATACATTTGAATCTTCTGTACACACACAAAAAATTACATACAAGGTAAAATAATAAAACTTGTAGAAGCTTAATTTCATGACTTTATTTCAAAGAAATCAAACATTTCTTCAATAGACAAAGCTGTTTAAAGCAATACAAAATAAGGATCAAGCAATAAGTGGAAAAATTGATAGACTTCTTTATTAAAATGAACTTAGGAAAAGAAGAAAGTAGAAAGGCCACTGGGTGGACAAAGATGTTTGCAACATTTATGTACAACAGAATTTATCCAGAATGGATTAAATTAAAAATTGGATAAGTCCATGAAATTAAAGTCAATCAGTGCAACAGAAAAATAGGCAAAAAATTTGAACAGGAACTTCACAAAAGAGATATCCAAATAGTCAGCAGACATATTAAAAAACATTCAGCATTCTTAGTTATTGGGAAAATCCTCACTGAAGTCAAGAAAGCAGTAGGCCCCCATGACTGACTGCATTGCAATTGTAGAGCGGCTAATGGGAATTTAGATTGATACAGATGCCTCAAAACTCCATTTAATTAACAGTAGCTTCTGAAGTTTGACATGTATACCTCATGTCCCAGCATTTCCTTTCCTGAGTACGTACACATAGATAACAAATGACGTATAAACGTACATTCATAACAGCACTCAAAATAGTTCCCAGTTGCAAGTAATCCATCAGGAGCAGGGTAGATAAGTAAATGTGGCATACTCATGCAATGGAATATTATAGGGTAGAATTTTATAAGTCTATCTGTGTTGAAGGAGCAGGTGTTTTTTTTTTGTTTGCTTGTTTGGTTTTTTTTGTAGTTGGCAGAATGAAACCATTGTATAATGCAGTATTATAGTATATGTCAGATTTCTCAGAAAGTTTCAGAATGTTCTACATTTAGGTCTACCATGTAGTTGAAAAGGACCCAGGTACTTCAGTCATCTTCTGCTTTCTCAGGTGCATTAGCAGGAAGCTCTATGAGAAGTGGAGAAACCAAGGCTCAAATGGGTGCTCAGATTGACACTGGCATAAAAGCAGTGGCTAACCCACTGTGTCCTAGTGCACACCCTCTGTAGTCATGCCTTTGGGTCAACCAGAGAGGGTATGGACCAATAGTGATACGCAAACTGCATATTCAAACAGCACTGCTGTCAAGCAATGGAAAAACAGTTCAACATTTGCACCTGTATACTGCAACATACATGAATCTCAAAACAGACAGTCTGTGTTTTATGATTCCATTCATATAAGTTTAATAACAAAAGTCACTAACCTGTGAAGTTAGTTGCTAGGATTATCCTTGAAGAACAGATGATGATCATGTGAAGAATTAAGGAGAATTCAAGGGTTCTTAATCTTGGCATTGCATGATTTTGTTTTAAGTTTTTAAAAACATTTCCTAACTCCTTTTTATTTTTTAATGTATTTTTATTTGAAAGGCAGATTTTCCAGAGAGAAAAGGAGAGAGAGAGGTCTTCCATTCACTGGTTCATTTCCCAAATGGCCACAATTGCCAGAACTAGGAACTTCTTCCAGGTCTCCCACATGGTTTCAGGGGTACAGTGCTTAAATCATTCTCCCCTGCCTTTCCAGACCATAAACAGGGAGCTGGATCAGAAGTGGAGCAGCCAGGACAGAAACCAGTGCACATATGGAATGCTGGCCATATAGCCTGCTGTGCCACTGTGCCAGCTACCAGTGCATGCTTTTCATAGTGATTATATTGGTATGTGCATTTTGTGAAATTTTATCTAGTTGCACACTGTTGGTGGGGGCATTTTTCTGTTCATGTATACTTGACATTTTCATTTAAATTCCTATTAAATCTGTTCTCTATCTTCATGAAGGAAATAGGTTAGTGAAGGAAAGGAAGTATATACAGTAAACAAGCAAGTGTAAAATTACAAATATTGGTTTTGTTATAGAAATCTTAGTACAGGGCTAAGTGTGATAGCCTAATGGCTAAATCCTTGCCTTGTACACACCGGGATCCCAGTTTGTATCCTGGCTGCTTCACTTCCCATCCAGCTCCCCGCTTGTGGCCTGGGACCCTGCATGCATGTGGGAGACCCAGAAGTAACTGACTTCTGGCTTTTGGCCAGCTCAGCGACGTACGTTGTGGCCACTTGGGGAGTGAACCAACAGATAGAAGATCTTTCTTTCTGTCTCTCCTCCTCTCCCTATCTGCCTTTCCAATGAAAAATACAATAAATCTTAAGAAAGAAAAAAGAAATTTTAATACAATATCATATAGAGAACGATGAAAGAAGGAATCTACTTAGATAAGATGGTCGAAGATGGAGTTTTTTTAAATAGATATTTTTTGTTGAGACCTGATGGGATCAAAAGGAATTAGCAACGTAAAGATCAGATGGGAAAAAAAATCCAGGCATTTCAGTAGTCATGTTGAGTACAGAAATAAGAGAATTTAGTAGATTTAGAATAAAAGACAGCATTGCAGCTGCAGAGTAAACCTTGTAAATCACTATTACAAAAACCGGGAAAGTAGAGAATAGGAAAGTAGGATTTTTGGTTGTCCTTGCAAATAGCAGAAAGGATAAAGAATAATTTTGCAAGATACTTTCTGACATCAGTGTGAGAAGAAAAGAAAGTACATGTCTCCATTAGCTCTGCAAACCAAGTAAAATATGATTGATGAAGTTAGGTAATGTGTAACACATGATGCTTTGTGTGTATGGGCCAATTAAAAATATATCTGAATATGAAATAATTCATTTTTTAAAGAATTATTTTTGTTATTTGAAAGAGATTTACACAAAGGAGAGACAGAGAGAAATATCTTCCATCTGCTGGTTTACTCCCCAAGTAGCCTCAACAGCTGGAGCTAAGCTGATCCAGAGCCATATTGAATGCTTCCTCTGGGTCCCTCACATGGATCTGGGTCATCCTCCACTGCTTTGCCAAGGCTACCAGCAGGGACTTCGGTCAGAAATGGAGCAGTTAGAACACAAACCGGTGTACTGATGAGATGTCAGCAGTTGCAGGTGGAAGGTTAGCCTGTTGAGCCACCATGCTTGCCCTGTGAATGTGAAGGAATTCCTAGTCTGGCATTTGGGGAGAATTGGTGAGTGAGAGGACATTTATTGCAAACCCACCAGTGTCTATGGGTCCACTGGTCTGTCTTCCCCATGCCCCTCTCCCTATTTCTTTGTTTATCAAGTGTGCAATTCTGTCAGATCAATCTTACCCCTGTTTCCTTCCTCCCTCGCTGTTTCCCCTCACCTTTAGATATTTTCTTAAAAGTTGTGTAAAAAAAAAAGTATGTATGTGCAAATGAATCCCAGCACCCAGATTCTGGGTGTGAGCCTCCCTTGGGTCTCCTTAGCCCCCTCCCCAGGGAAAGCTGTGGGCCTCCCATGGGTCTCCTTGGCCTCCTCCCCAGGGAAAGCCGTGAGCCTCCCACGGGTCTCCTTGGCCTCCCTCGGGCCTCCTTGGCCTCCTCCCCAGGGAAAGCCGTGAGCCTCCCACAGGTCTCCTTGGCCTCCCACGGGTCTCCTCAGCCTCCTCCCCAGGGAAAGCCATGAGCCTCCCTCGGGCCTCCTCGGCCTCCTCTCCAGGGAAAGCCGTGAGCCTCCCACGGGTCTCCTTGGCCTCCCGTGGGTCTCCTCAGCTTCCTCCCCAGGGAAAGCTGTGGAGCACATTGGTGCATGGCGTTTTCTTGAATCCTTTGAGAACCCTGACAGAACCTCGCGTTGGTGTGGTTCAGAGTAGCTGTGTGGCTTGTCGAAGGTCCTGACTGAAGACTCCTGACTCCAAGTGCAGTGCCACTAAGGCCTTCATTTGCTTCACAGGAGCGTATGATGATGTTATGTTTACAATAACATCCTCTATATTGTGAGTAATGAAAGTGCACTCTAATTGTTTGCCGATTTCATAAGACATCTTTGTAGAAGGGCTATATGAATGAATTATATGGATATAGGATATATATATATAACATGTGGACAAAATTTCCTTTATATGGACTCCGAACCAATTATATACAAAAACGTAAAACTTTTCAGTAGCTTATAAAGTAATTGGAGTACGAAGTATGGCAAATTCATTTTCTATCATAATTGTATCCAATTTCATATTTTGCCTTTATTACTTAAAATGTGAATGAAGAGAAATACAACCTTAAATGCAGCTGCTTAAGAAAATGGTAGTGATCCAAGATATTACTAAAAATGAAGAGCTACACCAGACAGATATTCAAAGCTGAATTTATTTCCTGCTGTTGGCTTCCTCTGACTCCATGTGTCTCCTTCATACCACTGCTAATGAATAAACATTCGAAAAGTAGGAGGAGATGAAATGCTTGCTGATAGTTCTGAAAGAACTAGAAGGTTAAGATGATGATTAAAATGGAATTGATGGATACATTATATTTAAGAGTTAACAAATGAGACACTTTTTTTAAAGAATGTAAAATCAGCTACTACAATAATTGATAATATTACATCTGTTTAAATTTCAATAATGGCTGATAAACTGGAACACAAAACCATATAACAAAAGAACTTCTTATGAAAAGGAATGCCGAGCTAAGGCAGAGAGGCTAGATCAGCGGTTCCTGGTGTTGATCATGTCTGGAGGCGGTTGTTCATATGAGATAGTGTATTTTTAGTATTGCCTTTGGAATTCCTTGTAGAAAATCCTGCCATCTATCATGTATGGTAGGAGAATTACTGTTTTGAGGAGCAAGCTTTGTAGTAATGCCCCAGATTCCTTCATTAAGGCATTCAACTCGCAATTTTTCCTTTTTTTTATTTTTAATTTTGTTTTTGTTTATCGTAGAGTGATTCTCATCAGTTCCGTGTCATGGCAGCTGTCCTTCGCCATTGTTTACTAATTGTAGGTCCAACCGAAGACAAAACAGAAGAGCTGCACAGGTGGGTGACCTCTGTATGGATGTCTCGATGAAGAGCACAATGGGTATTGGTTTTTTTATGTATCTAATTGTAATTATACACACAGTGAAATAGTAGTTAATTAAATAGTGGTCATGTAAGGATATTAGGATAAAACTTTTTTTTCAAGATTGATTTATTTGAAAGGCAACACTAGAAAAAGAGGGTGCGAGGAGCAAGAGAGAAAGACACAGACAGACCTTCGATTCACTGGCTCATTTCCCGAATTACTGCAGTAGCTAGAGTTCCTGGCTGATCTGAAGCTAGGAGCTAGGAACTACTCTGGGTCTGCCATGTGGGTGCAAGGGCCCAAGCACTTGCGCCATCTTCTGTTGTTTTCCCAGACACATAAGCTGGGAGCTGGATCAGAAGTGGAGTACTCAGGACTTGAACCAGCGGCTTTGGGATCCTAGCACTTCAGTTAACGGCTTTATTTGCTGCACCACAGTGGGCTTGAGAAAATGTGTTGACAAATGGTGAAATAAATTGCCAAGGATTTTTCTGAAGGATGAATTTAGTAACTTAACACAAAACCTAATTATTTCTCAAACACTGCAAAAACCATACACGAGTGCTTAAAATGAAATTTATTAAGGTAATTAGTAATCATTCATTTATGATGCTTTTTTTCTGTAACCGTGTCTTTATTTTAAAAGTTGTTTGGGGGCTTGGTGCAGTAGCCTAGTGGCTAAAGTTCTCACCTTGTACATGCTGGGATCACACATGTGTGCCAGTTTGTGTCCCAGCGGCCCTGTTCCCATCTAGCTCCCTGCTTGTGGCCTGGGAAAGCAGTTGAGGACGGCTCAAGGCCTTGGGATCCTGCACCTGCGTGGGAGACCTGGAAGAAGCTCCTGGCTCTTGGTTTCAGATTGGCTCAGCTCTGGCCATTGTGGCCACTTGGGGATTGAATCAGCAGATGGAAGACCTTCTTCTCTGTCTCTCCTCCTCTCTGTATATCTGACTTTTCAAAAAAAAAAAAATAATAAGAAAAAAAACTTACTTGGATAAGAATCTGTTATGTTGAGTGTAAATACAGAGTATCTCTTAGAGACATAGAGAGGATTCCTTAGTATTTCTCAGAGACTTTCCTAGGAGATTGAGGTTACTGCTGACTTAACAGTTTGTCTGGAATGGCCTTGAATGTCCCTTTAATCAGAATTAAAGTGATTAGTATCATTTTGAGCAGTAATGACTGTAGGCTAATCCATTTAAATACAGAGAAAACTGCACCAACCTCAGAGGACTATTTTAGGAACCCTACTATAATATCTGCTGAAAGCTGCTCCTCTGTATCTGCCTTGAAACAGTTTTTCTGTGTGTGCCTGTGTGTGTAAGGGATGATTTTTTGAAAGGATGTTTTAAAGTGGGCCCGGCATGGTAGCCTAGTGGCTAAAGTCCTTGCCTTGCACACGCCAGAGTCCCTTATGGGCTTCGGTTCTAATCCCTGCGGCCCCACTTCCCATCCAGCTCCCTCCCGTCCAGGTCTCTGCTGTTGCTGGTAGAACCCAGGTACGTGCTCTGTCATCTGCTGCCTTCCTGGATACCCTGGCAGGAAGCTGGATGAGACATGGAGTAGCTAGAACTTGAAATGGCCCTATCATGTGATATAAGGGCTTCCCAAGCAGCAGCTTAATAAGCTGCACCACAATGCCTCATCTCCCAGTTATTTTGTTATAGAAAAATATGCTTATGAAATGTATCATTTTTACAAGTATACATCTACTTTTTAAAAACTATTTTTATTGAAAAAGTAGATCAGATTTACAGAGAGAAAGAAAGAAAAATCTTCCATCTCTGATTCAGTCCTCAAATGGCCGCAAGCACCAAAGCTGAGCTGATCTGAAGCCAGGATCCAAGAGATTCTTCCAGTCTTCCACTTTGGTGCAAGTCCCAAGGCCTTGAGCCATCCTCTGCTGCTTTCCCAGGCTGTAATCAGGGAGCGGGTTGGGAAGTGGAATAGTTGGAACACAAACTTTTGTCCATATGGGCTCCAGTGCTTGGAAGGTGAGGATTCATCCAGTGAGCCAGATTTTTGAAAAATCAGATTTTATGGAGTGAGAAGGGTTTTTCAATTTTTTTTAAGATTGACTTATTTTATTTGGAAAGGGAGATTTATAGAGAGAGGAGGAGGCATAAAGAAAGATTTTTCATCTGTTTGTTCACTCCCCAAATGGCTGCAACAGCCAGAGCTGAGTCACTCTGAAGCCAGGAGCCAGGAAATTCTTCAGGATCTCCCACTTGGGTATAGAGTCCCAAGGCTTTGAACTATCCTCCGCTGCTTTTCCAGACCATAAGCAGGAGATGAATGGAAAGCAGAACAGCTAGGATGCACAGCAGCACTGACAAGGGATCCCAGTGCTTGAAAAGCGAGGATTAGCCAATTGAGCCATTGTACCAGGTCTGGGTTTTGTGTTTCTACCAAAGATGTCTTTGGGATTTTGATAAAGATTGCATTGAATCTATAGAATGCTTTGAGTGATGGTGGTATCTCAACAATATGAAGTCTTGTTACCACATTTGGAAGATTTCTAATATTAAAGTTTTAGATGATGTCATTTGATTTTAGTAATTAATCACTGTGTTGGGCATGATCTGTAACTTGAGGGCCACAAAGATAAATAAATATAGTAACATCTCTTCTCTTCCCAGTTAATGGGTAAGACAGACTTGTAAGTAAATAGAGTTGTTACATGAAAAATGAACAAGCTTACCAGGGTATACAGGAAAAGAAAGCTGTCTAAAGAACCAAGGAAGTAAATTTTGCTTTTTTCTTTTTTTACACTCCTTAAGCTGATTTCTCTAAGTAAATAACAGTTACCCAGGTGAACTACAACCGAGATGGTGCTCTGAAGACTCCATGTACGTACCCTGTAAGAACATAGAACTGAAGAGCAGAGAAAAGATGGAAATCCTCTGAAAAGTTAATAATTCAAGCAAGCATAGGATAGAAAAATGCCCCAGGAAAAAATTTTGAGCAGTTTCCTAGTGAGTTAACTATTCAAGTAATAATTGCTGCTGGTACTCAAAGGACGATCTCAATATGTTCTGGCAAAATGAAGGAATTCTTTTCACTCATGTTGTGCTGTACCTCTTCTCCATCTTCTTCAGGACTTCTGGACCTCTGCTGAGTCCCTTTCCTCTACCTCTAAGCCCCCTTCCTGATTTACTTTCTTCTCCCTGTATCCTGAAACTGCTTCATCATTCTAACGTCTCTAAACTCACATATCACAGTGTCTTACAGTCTCAAGGCTTCCAAACCCAGATCTCTCAGTCTACCTCTTAAACACAGATTTTTAAAAAGATCTTCTTATTTATACTTGAAAGAATTAGAGTGAAAATCTTCCATCTGCTGATTACTCCCAACATGGCCACAAAGCCTGGCTGCGCCAGGCTTAAGTCGGGAGCCAGGAGCCTTGTCCAGGTCTGTCATTTGGGTAGCAGGGGCGCAAGCACTTGAATCATCTGCTGCCGCTGGAACCAGCATCAGAAGTGGAGCCAGTGGGATGTAAACCCATGTAGGATGCAGACTTCGCAGGCTGTGGCTTTTACTCACTGTGTAACAACACTAGCCCCTCACTCCACTTCTATATGCAAGTTGCTGAGGCCTGAAGGAAAGATTTGCCTATCCTAACAGATGTGTGCATTTTTCCCACTGTATGCAATTATTTTCCAAAAAGAATATCTGCTTGAAATCATTATACATATATATTTGTGACCTGTGTTTTCCTTTGTCATTTTCTTCTCTTATCCTGTACATGGGTTTCTGCCAAACCTTTGCAGCTCTGCTCAGGCTTTCCCCACTCCTCCTCCAACCCACTCCACAGCTGTCGCAGAGAACATGTTTTTGCCTAGTGGGTATGAATGCTGGTGGTGTTGGCAGTGTGGGGCCCTCATGGCCTGTAAACCTGGAGTTTGGGTTAGGTCTCAGGTGCCTCGCTAAGACTAGGGGAGAGATCATGCTAATGTGTCAGACAGTTTCTAATAATAAATTGGGCCGTACATTCCCACTATGGTAATGTATCAATAACAGATTTCTTCTGAATGAGGAAAAGCATCTGTCATTGCCTTGTATTTGCTAACTCACAGAATTGAATCAGGCTTTGTCCTCATCCCTGGGTTTCTTCTGCCTTTAACACCCCTCCCCCGTCACCAAGAACACATTTATTGACACTGTCCCACCTTGTTTCCTTTTTAGGAGCCCACCATTCCACAATTCATATCATTGTATTCTTCCCATCTTTCTCTTGCTTAAAATAGTTTATTAGGGCCTTTGCACTTGCTGTGTATAACCTGGAATGCTTTTCCCCAGACCCTTACAACCTAATTAGATCAACACACGCACAGCCACTATCTTACTACCTGCTTGTTTGCTTGCTTTATTTATTTGTTTGTCTGCTTATTTAGAAAGGTTTATTCATTCTTTTATTGGAAAGGTACATATACAGAGAGGAGGAGAGACAGCTGATTCACTCCCCACGCGGCCGTTCACGGCTGGAGCTGATCCAATCTGGCCAAGGGGCCAGGGGCCTCCTGTGGGTCTCCCATGCAGGTGCAGGATCCCAAGGCTTTGGGCCGTCCTCGACTGCTTTCCCAGGCCACAAGCGGGTAGCTGGATGGGAAGCGGGGCGGCCAGGATTAGAACGGGCCCTCATGGGGGATCCCAGCGTGTGCAAGGCAAGGGCTCTAGCCACTAGGCCACTGTCCTGGGCCCCACTTGCTTTATTTTTTCATGGTTCTGTCACTGAGATAATACTGTTCTTGTATTTTTCTGTGTGTTCCGTTTTATTCGCTCACTAAATTGCAGAGTTAAAGATTTTTTGTTTTGTCCTCCACTAACTCCTCAAAACCCAGAGCAGTTATTCCTAAGAAGTCCCAATAAGCATTAGTTGGATGAATGGCAGTGGCTTTGCTGACCGCTTTATAGGGCAGTTGGAAACTTTCAGGCAGGAACTTCCTCACATCTTAAATCCCACTCCTCCTACCCATAAATTTACTGTAATCTGAGATTGCCTATTAATCTTAGAATATTAAGTAGTTCTTTTCTTGCCCAAGGCTATTTTCCACCCCTTTCCCTTCTGTCCCCTGAGACCCTTTTCAGCATGAACTCTTCTACATGTTTGGTCTCTTTTGGGCTTTATTTCTTTAGAATGTGAGCATGCTGAGGTCTCTTGCATTTGGGAGATGGAGGGTATCTTTCATCAAACCTGCCCCCTCTATCAGCTTATTTCTTTACTTTTCTTCACAGCTAAGATTTTTCGCAGTGTTTTCTGTGCCATTTATGTCCAAACATTTTGGTTAAACCCCTAAATTACAAAAGATTTTTAAATGCACACTTGTGTATATTCATTATATTCAAATTACATGCAGTGGTATTTCAAAAAGTTCATGGAAATGGGATTAAAAGATGTTTATTTTGATGTGGAAAAGCTCTGAAATCCACACCTAAGTTTTCATAGTACACATCTTGAATTTTTATGGCCCCTCGTGTTCATGGATCTTGTATGTAATAGTGGTATATGAAGTAAATCATGGCATTGTGTATAAAAAATAAACAGTCAGGGGGCAGTGTAAAGATTAATATTTTAAAATGTGAAGACTTAGTGTGCCATAAATTTTATTTTCAAATAGAGACTTTTCTTTGTGTTTTGCATACTTTGTTTTTAAGTGTCTTGCTAATTGTTATAGCTTTGAGTTATTAGCTTGTAGTGCAGGATGTATTATATACTTAAGATTCATCGGTATCATGGACATACAGATTCATAGATCGTTACTTCAAGCTAGTTTCTTGCCAAATCTGATTGGATTGTCCTTGTTTTTCCTCACAACATGGCAGATAAGAGTTCTGCCGTGTTCTTGTCCTTTAGATACTCGACTGCCAAGTATTATCTTGAATTTTTGTTTCTTTGCATGAGTTGTTAGTTTATCCACTTTAAATGATTAGTTTAGTAAAAACTAGATAAAATTGTAATTAGGCCTAGTTAACAGAGCATAAATGAATTATAATATGACCAGTTGAAAAATGCAAAAGAATAATTAAGGAAAAAGTCATTTTGCTGCCCTTGCCATAACATGGACTTTCAACTCCTCCATCAGGCTACTTTATGTATTTGTGAAATGAGAAGTATGTGACTCCATGATTCAGGTGTAGATATAAGGTCAATGTATTTATTAAATGTTAATAATCCTTAAATTCTTTTCATCCTTCTAGATAAAAATAAGTAAAATAGAACTGTTTGCCTACATGGTTGTATATACCTCATTCTACTTTGCAGATGTCTGATTTGTACTTATTATTTCCCCTAGTCATTCTTTATCCCACTCTAATCTGGCTTCTGTATCTCCTTTGCCAGCACCATACTGATTTAAGGTCATTAATAAGCTATCAGTATAATATCACAATTTTTTTTAATGTGCCCGTCTAACTCCACATATACATTCAAAGCCCTGAGTCCCTAATTAAGAGACCTTGTCTTTTTCTTTAAACCAAGGGATTTGTTTTCATTTCTCCACAGCTGTCATAATCTCATTTGTCTATATTTTTGCTATTCCTTTTTAACATGTGAGTTGTTAAAAATCTGCTTAATAATTGCCGTACTATCTGCTAAGTAGGATGCTGTTTACCTTTAATAGCACATCAGAGTGGTTGGTGAGTATCCCCACTCCCTTTTGAATGTTTATTTGTTTATTTATTTATTTGAAAGAGAAACACAGAGAGAGAAGCACAGAGGGAGAACAGTCTTCCATCTGCTGGCTTCCATCTCCCAGGTAGTTACAGCAGAGCCAGGAGCCAAGAGCTTCTGGGTCTCCCACGTGGATAGTGGGAGCCCAGGCACCTGAACTGTTGTTCTCTGCCCTTCTCAAGCCACCTGCAAGGAGCTGGATCGTAAGTGGAACACCTGCGACCCAAATTGGCACCCGTATGAAATGCCAGCATCACAGGTGGTGGTCTTACCAACTGTGCCACAATGCCAGTCCCTCCACTTTATTTTAGAGACTGGACAACAAGGAGTAGAAGAGCCCACATTTGTTGCCCAAGGCACACTTACAGTAAGAAGCTACCAAGAACTCAAGCCCAGTGCTCTACAAGATATGCTTTCCTGCCTTCCCGTAGGAAAAGGAGTATGTTGTCAACTTTTATGTACTTGGCACCTAGCTTAAGGCATAGTAAATTGAGGTAGTCTTAAAGAAGAAAAATGTTCTAGGCAGGAGGAAATTTGGACACAGGCAGAATTTACAGTATATATACTGTGTATTTATAAGACAGTAACCAGATCATTGTGAATTAAAAGGAAGCTTCACTGAGGGTACCATTCAAGAATCTTTCCGTCCATAACTTATCCAAATTTTTCTTGACATATTCCTTCCTGCTGTTGCTTTAGTGTATGCCAGCCTTTTGTAGCAAAACTCCCTTAAGTATTGATTATCTGGCTCTTGTGCTATTTTCTTGATTCTGGCTAATAATATGCTACCATAATACCTGTTATTAAATATTAAGATCACTAGGGACTTCTGTATTACTAAATCTAGTGGATATTTCTCAGTCATCATCTTATTGGGTCTACTGGCATCCTTTGTTACAGGCAGTCATTCCATTTTCAGACACAACACAGTTTGTTTTCTTATCTTACTAGCTATAAAGTTCTTTTATTCCTCAGCCTCTGGATGGTACAGTAATTGATACTTAGCCTTCATTGTCTCTGAGTCCACACTCCCTCCTTTGTTGCTATAATCTGATCTTGTCTCTTTAAAGACCCTCTGTATGCCAGTGACTTCTCAGTGTATATCTCTGCCATGGATCACCCTCCCTGAATTACAGATTCGTGCAACCAATTTTTTATTAATGTCTCCACAGGTGGGTGTAATAGACAACTCGCACTTAACATATTCAAAATTACTCTTGATTTTCCCTAAAATCTACTACTTCAACAATATTTTTTATTTTTTATATCATTGTTAAATATATTACTTTACTTTTTTTAATCTCTAGATGTTTAAAACTTTGTTTATAACGATTTATCATGATTTATAGATACAGAATATGATGAAAATCTGTTTTCTCTTTTTTTCTGCCTATCCTTTTTTCTCCCTGTTATTATTTTTTGAAGTAACATTTTAAATTTACATTACAATAAAAGGGCTTCACCAAATAAGAAGCTTAACAAGTAAAAAGCAAAAAGACCCAAGTTTAGTGGGAATAGAGACAATGGCTATAGACAATAATTGAACACAAAAATGACCTCTTCACCCATTTACAGTAAATTTTAAATTAATTACCTATCACTAAAACTGTATCAGTATAGCATTCTTAACCACTGGTTTGACAGAAGTTTCACAAAATTAACTCTGTTTCTTTTAGCTGCCACATATAAGGGAGAACATGTGGTATTTGTCATTCTTGGTCTGGCTTATTTCACTCAGCATTATTTCCTCCAGTGTGTCCATTTTGCTGCAAATGACAGGATTTAATTCTTTTTATTATAACTGAATAATACTCTCTTGTGTATATATACCACATTTTCATTATTTGTCTGGTGATTGTTGATTCCAAATTTTGGCTGTCTGAACACTGCAGCTATAAACATGATGGTGCATGTCCCTCTTGGGTAGGACACGTTCATGTCTTTCAAGTATATACACGGTAGTGGAATTGCTGGGTCATATGGCAAGTCTACTTCTGGTTTCCTAAGAAACCTCCATACTGTTTTCCACAGTGTCTGCATTAATCTACATTCCCACCAACAGTGTAAGTGTTCCCCTTTGTCCACATCCTCATCACTATCAGCATTTGGTACTTTGTGTGTGTGTGTTTAATATTTGTTTATTTGAAGGAGTTTACCCTGAGAGAGAGAGAGAGAGACAGAGAGAGAGCTTCCATCTGCTGATTCACTCCCCAAGTGACTGGGTTGGTCAAAAGCCAGGAGCCAGGAGTTTCTTCCAGGTCTCCTACGTAGGTAAACGTGTCCAAGAACTGGAGCCATCCTCTACTGTTTTCCCAGGCCATAGGCGGCGAACTGGATTATAAGTGGAATAGCGGAACACGTTTGGGAGGATTATCCTCCTGTGCCACCTCACCAGCCCTACTTTTGTATTTTGGGTTTTAGCCATTCTTACAGGGATGATGGGATATCTCATTGTGGTTTTGATTAAATCTTCCTGATGGCTATGGATATTGAGCATTTCTTCATATATTTGTTGGTCATTTGTATTTCTTCTTTTGAGAACTGTTGAGGCTCTTGCCTATCTTTTAACTGGATCTATTTTTTTTTTCCATTGAGTTTTTAAGTTGTTTGTATATTTGGCATGTTAATCCGTTGTCAGATAGGTAGCTTGCAAATATTTGTTTCTATTTTGTTAAGTGTATTTTCACTCTGTTAATCATTTCCTTTGCTGTGTTAGCACCATTAGTTGAAAAAAAGTTATACTTACTGGTGTAAGTATTTTTGTCAGAAATCCACTGACTATAAATATGTGGGTTAACTTCTGGGCTGTCTATTCTGTTCCATTGATCACTTTATCAGTTTATGCCACTACCAACCTGTTTTAATTACTGTACCTTTGTGTAGTATGTTTTGAATTGGTGGTGATTGTGGTCATTCAGGCCTTGTTCTTAGTGCTGAGAGAAACAAAGATACTTGTTTCCCTTGCCCAACAGGTGAGCCTGTGATGCCAGGCTGGTGGCACCCATTGCTGTGACTGAGGCCTATATGATGCAGAAGGACTCTTCCTCGGGTCATGCTAAGAGAGTACAGCTAGTGCTGTGGCTTATAACCAACAGCCCTAGTCCTAGGATTAGGGGATATGAATTGAACAGTGCTCATGTGCTCAGGGTGACCACAGGTGTACAGAAATGTTTACTCTGGAGGGTTTGAGACCAGAATGGTGTAATGCAGGTATTTTTTCCCTGGGTCCACACTGTAGCTTCCTGGAGCATTGAGAAATTCGGGACTGATTGTTATAGTCTTGGTGTTGCAGAGTATGATCATTACCCAGATCTCCCAAAGTAGGACCACCTTGTAGATGGGCAGCTGCTGGCGTTAGTCCCTAGACACTAACATGATTCCCCCAGCTCACTTAAAATGTGTGAAAGTAACTCTTGAGCTAACACTCCCAGGTCCCCACAACTGCAAGCTGCAGGAATACTGTCCTTTGCCCACATGTTGTCCTGACTCTGCCGTGGGAGCAGAACAGAGGCACACTCTGCAACTGTGCTGTTGAGTGCGACTCTCTATAGAAGTGCGGAAGGAGACAGAGGCAGTGCAGCATCCCTGCTTCAAGCCTGACACTCCCTCATACCCTTGTCAGCCCCCAAGGCTGCCTGTGGAATTCCCTCTCAGCTGGACTGTGAGCAGCGTGGTCGGCAGCACTTTGCACCTCCATGTAGTGAGATTGTGGCTGGCAGCTGGCTACAGGCACCTCTGTCATCTTTTCTCTTGTCCTGTTGAGTCTTCATCGTTTCTCCACTTTTTTGCCATAATCTTTCCAGCAGTCAGACTTGGAGATGTGATCCTTACTTTGCTCTTTGCCTCCCTCAGAGCAGCTGAAGTTACTGTGTCTGTGGTACTCAGCATCTTGGGTTTCAGTGTTTCCCTTTTGGCATTTTCGCATAGTTCACATTAACCTGTCAAGAAGTCCTTCTGAATGTATCTAGATCTACCTCTTTTTTTTTTAAAGATTTATTTTTTATTACTAAGTCAGATATACAGAGAGGAGGAGAGACAGAGAGGAAGATCTTCCATCCAATGATTCACTCCCCAAGTGAGCCGCAATGGCCCGATGCGCGCCGATCCAAAGCAGGGAACCTGGAACCTCTTCCAGGTCTCCCACGTGGGTGCAGTGTCCCAATGCATTGGGCCGTCCTCGACTGCTTTTCCAGGCCACAAGCAGGGAGCTGGATGGGAAGTGGAGCTGCCAGGATTAGAACCAGCGCCCATATGGGATCCCGGTGCGTTCAAGGCAAGGACTTTAGCCGCTAGGCCACGCTGCCCGGCCCCAGAGCATGGTTTCTAACCTTAGATGCTCTGCTTTGATCCAGCTTCCTGCTAATGCACCTGGGAGAACTGAGGAAAATGGCTCAAGTACTGAGCCCCTGCTGTCCATATGGAAAACCTAGATTGAGATCTAGGCATCCTAGCTTAAGCCTGTCCCAGGCCCAGCCATTGTGGCCATTTGGGGAATGAACCAGTGAATGGAAGAGCTCTCTGTTTAACTTTCTGTCTCTCTCACTCTTCCTTTTGTATTCTCTCCCTCTCTCCCTCCCTCCCTCCTTTCTTTCCTTCCTCTTTCCCTCCCTCCCTCCCTCCCTCTCTTCCTTCCTTCCTTTTAGTGGGAGGAAGTGGAGAATCATATGATTCTAAATAGCCAAAGCAGTTTTGAGCAAAAGGAACAAATCTAGAGACATCATACTACTTAATTTCATAAAATATTACAAAAGAATAATCATACAAATAAATTGAGCAGAATAAGGAACTCAGAAATAATCCCATGCACATAGTCAGCTGGTCTTGCACACGAGTCAAGAGTGCACAGTGGAGAAACAATCATCTCTTGAGTGATGATGTTGGGAAAACTGATCTCCACCTATAAAAGAATGTAATTGGGGCATTATTTCACACCAGACACAAAGCCTAAAATGGATTAAACACATAAATGTGAATTCCTGAAATAATCTTTGAGAAGAATACATAGGGAGGAAACTTAAGACAATGATCCTGACAATGATTTTTTTTAGATGTAACAGGTTACAAAAGCAAAAATAGACAAATGAGATTACATCGAACTGAAAAGCTTCTATATAGCAAAAGAAACAATGAGCAAAAAGGAAAAGACAAACTATAGAATGGAAGAATAAAATTACAATTTGTGTTATCTAGAAGAGGGTTAACATTCAAAGTATATTTGGAACTTTTAACTCTGTAGCTAAAAAACCAACTTGGTAATTTTTGCTGATGGTATGTTGGAGCTTTTAATTGATCGGGATGATACTCTGCTGGCTCTGTCTTCAGACCAGAGAGGGTATACCTAAGAAGCCGTTGAACTTGACTGGACAATAAGATGCTGGACTCTATGTTTGGTATACGCTTGCAATGGGGGAATCTCAACTGAACTTGAGCTGTGGTTATGCAACAAGGTGGAGGAATCCACCATGGTGGGAGGGTTTGGGGAGGGGTGGGGAGAATCCAAGTACCTATGAAACTGTGTCACATAATACAATGTAATTAATGAATAAAAAAAAAACCAACCTGGTTAAAAAATGGGCCAAGGACCTATACAGACGTTTCACCAAAGACATATAGCTGACTGCCAGCTGCATCAGTAGGTGTTCAGCACTGGGACAGGCATTGTGGCACCCTGGGTTAAGCTGCCACTACGAATACCTGCATCCTAAATTGGGCAGCCAGTTTGAGTTGCAGATACTCTGCTTCAGAGCCAGCGTTTTGCTGATGCCCCTGGCAGCGGTGGGTAAGGGACCAAGTGCTAGGGTTCCTGCCACGCCTCAGAGACACATCTCCTGACTTTGGCCTATCCTAGCCCAGCCCCCAACCTGTCTGTCAGTCTGCCTTTCAAATAGTCCTCAAGGAGAAAAAAAAGGTTGATTATCACTAATCATCATGGAAGTGAAAACCTTAAGTGTTCTTACCACAAAAGAAAAAAAGTTTAGAAAACATTTCTTAAAATTAAAAAAAGAGAGGGGGCCCGGTGGCATGGCCTAGCGGCTAAAGTCCTCGCCTTGAAAGCCCCGGGATCCCATATGGGCGCCGGTTCTAATCCCGGCTGCTCCACTTCCCATCCAGCTCCCTGCTTGTGGCCTGGAAAAGCAGTCGAGGACGGCCCAAGGCATTGGGACCCTGCACCCCGCGTGGGAGACCTGGAAGAGGTTCCAGGTTCCCTGCTTTGGATCGGCGCGCATCGGGCCATTGCGGCTCACTTGGGGAGCAAATCATCGGACAGAAGATCTTCCTCTCTG
The DNA here is from genome assembly GCF_030435755.1 of Ochotona princeps. Classification (NCBI taxonomy): domain Eukaryota; kingdom Metazoa; phylum Chordata; class Mammalia; order Lagomorpha; family Ochotonidae; genus Ochotona; species Ochotona princeps. The sequence goes on along the minus strand of NC_080846.1, from coordinate 11,049,022 downwards.
TCTCTCCTCCTCTGTGTATATCTGGCTGTAATAAAAATGAATAAATCTTTAAAAAAAAAAAAAGAGCATAAGAAAAATCTTTTGAAAATCTTAATTTTTAAATAGACTCAAGTCCCAAATAGAAAGAAGATACAAATTCACTAGACAGACTTGTACCATTATTATGTTTTTCAGTGCCATTTCGTGTTAACTTATGTTCAGTTCAGCAACTGGTAGGAACTAGATTTAAGATTGCCTCTCTCTCCCGCAATTAACCAGGCTTTAATCAGGGCTTTAAGGAGTTCTAAATAGGCCTTGCTTTTAAATCTGCATATCAAGAGGGGGCTGGGAGCGTGAGCAGGAGGATGTCATGTCTGCGTGATTAATGATCTCTAGGGAGCTGAAAAGGAGAGAGTAATATACACAGTATTTCTACCCCCTGGAGGAGGAATGCAAACACCATTGTGCAGTTCTGTGCATAGTCACTCACTTCCTGGTAGCTGGAGAATTTCATACACTCCTCTACCACAAATAAAACTGTCAGAGAAGTGACAGAGCTCAGAAAGCTGGCCTTCCTTACTTAAAAAGAATAGTTCAAACACAATGGCCAGAAAATTAATTTTGTAATTGTTTGGGAACCCAATTGTTTAGTAAGAACTGAGAACTTCTTGTGAAAAGCCTAAAACTTTCAAATATTTGTTGAATCAAACTCTGCGTTTGGTGTCTTAAATTTACTGAATTTCTGTGAACGATTTGCTTATTTGCTTTACGTGAACTTAAAGGGGAAACATTCCTTTTTAATGAAATGACCCATCTCAGACTTTCCAGTTTGATGTCTGATAGGTTTGGAGACTCATCAGTGGAGCCCAGAGCCTGTGTACCCTGGGAAAGGAAAATCCTCACGTCTCAGAATGGCTTGTATAGTTTTAGAAAATAATTCTAAGGTAGATTTCTTTCTTTGTTCTTCTCTTTGTATTTAGTAAAATTTCCAAAAGCTTAGATCAGAAGTGAAACATTTGAATCTGTAAATAAGGAACTTCAGATACTTGAATTCTTTTTTTTAAGTTTATGCGAAAAAAACATTGTATTTCAGCTGCCTCTGATTATTTACAAATAACCAAAATTAGGTACTTTGTGTTGTAAGAGTTGCAACCACAGCAGTAGGCTTCCATGTAGACAATCACATAACTTGCACTTTACCAGGGACCATCTATTCAAAGGATTGATTGATTTTTGCTCAGGATTATTATTATTATTTTATACCCTGTCCATTACCACTCATTATTCTGCATTGTCTACTTTCTGGTTGATAGGTTTTTAAATTTTTCCATAACATTCAAAAAAGGAAATATTTATTTTGGGGGGAGTGGAGCGACATTGCAAAGCAGAGAACAAAACTTGAAATTTTTTTTTTGTATTTTGTTTATTAGGATGTCACTGTAATCTAAATTAAATTTTAGACTGCTATGGTCTAAATGAAGACAACATCAGATGTTTGAAGCCCTGAGTTTGATTTCCAAGTGGTTAGACTTTTAAATTGTATTTACAAGAGTTTATTTTTAGCAAGGATGTGGTTATTTTTAGATCTGCTTCTCTGTCACTAGGAAATGTAATGCCTGTCTTTCCATTGTTGTGAGTCAGGAAGTCTTGAGGCACAGGTATGTAAGATTCAGTTAGCATGAACCATTGCCTTTCCTTTGAAATGAAAAATTTGAAGTATTACATGGAAGAAAAAATAGTTCCACTGTGACTGCTTCCAATTTTGAAATCTCTGGTATCACTTTAATCTGTTCTACACCAAATAATAGAACAAGATTTTTCAGGAATGCACAAAATACAAGGTTTGGGTTCCCCCTACTGGTCTGTGTCCTAGGCTCTTACATTCATTTATACACAGCAGAAAGACTGGCTAATTATTATTGCCTTATTTGAAGAAACCTGATGAGGAGAGAGAGAAAACAAGCACAACTTCCATTTTCCTGCATTTATCGTCCCCCAAAATGGGATGATTTAAAAACAACTTTATGGTCTGTATCTAGAAAGAACAAAACATAACCCTACAATATTTGATTTTAATGTTGGTACCACGACGGTAAGTTGCTTATATGCAGTGCTTTCAAAATGCTTTATCATAATCTAAGGAACAATAAAACATTAGTGGATCTACAACCTCATGGGGAAAAATGCAAAGCTGGCAGTGTTGTCGTAGTCAATTTAAGAGCTGACATTAAAGCCCACTAATTCCTATCTTAGCGTTTCAGAAAGTGACATGACATGTGATTGTATCTGCCCATTTAACAGCTGTTCTTCGTAATTTGTCATATGTGTATTTGAAACAGTTCTTTATTTTCTGTCTCTTAGTACTTGCTAACTAATGTTAATGACATATTTTGAGAAAGAATTTTAATTGATTCCTAAAAGTCATTTCTGAACTTATTGTGCTTATAGTTTATTCAGTCAAATAAAATATTGTATTTTTTAATTGCTTTTCAGCAATGCAGTCAACCTTTTAAGCAATGTTCCGGTCTCTTGTTTGGATGTCCTCATTTGTCCATTAACCCAAGAGGAAACAGCACAAGAGGCACCGACTCTAGATGAACTGCCCAGTGAAAAAACAGCTGAAAAAGAAGCAGTTTTGAAAAACAATACCATGGTTTACAATGGTATGAATATGGAGGCCATTCATGTTTTACTCAATTTTATGGAGAAGAGAATAGACAAGGTAAGGCTGATAAGATGGAATACTTGGGCAGCTGTTTATATATCATGTGAATGAGCCCTACATAAACACACATGCACATAGAGCATGCTTTCTGAATGTAAGCCTTCTTATACTCCTGACAGGTGGTGTAATAATTTGTACGTTGGAACCATTTTGTTACAATGTATGGTAAATTTCTGAAACCGAGTAAATATATGTGGTTCACTACTGAAAATTGTGTTCATGTTAACACCAAAATTAAGACCAGTTCCTAAAAACAAAGGAAAAATTAATTGCTTTTCTACATAAAGACTTTTTAAGTCCTAAAAGTAAAAGTTACCCTCTCAAAATCATGATACTTTCTATCATTTTTTGAAAAAGACATTTGCAGTTTTGCACTTACTGTGAGTTGCTGGTCTATAATTCACTTTGTCAAGGAAGTGTTACTAAAAGTCAGCAAGGTAGTATAGGAGGGTAACAAAATATTTGCCTCCTTTAAGCCCATTGTTTGAGTCAGTGGGAACTCTAGAAATTGTAGGAAAATCCAGGAAGGACAAAAACAGACATTAGTAAACATACAATCAGCCCCAACCCCAAAAAGAATTAATATGCTCTGCCGTTCAGAGGAAAATACCATTGGAAACAGACTAATGTGGCACATGTGGTTTCCTTTCAGGGCAGCAGCTATAGAGAGGGTCTAACTCCAGTTCTCAGCTTACTGACAGAGTGTTCCCGAGCCCATCGACACATCCGAAAATTTCTCAAAGATCAGGTAACTGCTTCATGAGTATTTTACCTCAAAATGATAAATTATATGTTTTTTATATAAAGTGAATGAAATAACTTATGGTTTTCTTTCAGAAAATCGGAGAAGTTCCTTTTAATCTTTGAAATCTTTCTTGTCCTGAAACAGATGGACTTGTGTATTTTTTGAGTCATTCATTCATTTATGAACAAATGTTATTGAGATTTACTGTGTGCCATGTTCTAAACATTGTTCTGAGAACAGAAAAACCGATGAAGTCTCTGGCCTTAATGAGTTTCCTTTATAGTGGAGTGACAAGGTGTAAGCAAATAAATACATAAAGGCAGGTGGTATGTGTGTTCTGGAGAAAGATACAGCAAGGGAAGACAAAAGGAAAGCTTAGGAAATAAAGGAAGGCATCTCTAAGGAGATAATATTTTAACAGAAATTTGGGTAAGTAAGAAAAGTCTAAAACTATCTGGAAATATACTGAAGACAAATATAAATTTGCTAAGATGAGAACGTGCATGTGAGAGGACAGCAGTAAAAGGGTTCATTGGGGCCTGGTTCAGTGGCTCAATCAGCTAAACTTCTCCTTACAAGCGCCGGAATCCATGTGGGCACCCATTCGTGTCCCGGTTGCTCCACTTCCTTTTCCAGCTCCCTGCTTATTGCCTGGGAAGGCAGCAGAGGAGGACACCCTAAAGCCTTGGGACCCTGCACCTGCATGAGACCCAGAAGAAGCTTTTGGCTCCTGGCTTCGGATTGGCTCAGCTCCAGCCATTGCAGCCTCTTAGGGAGTAAACCAGTGAATGGAAGACCTCTCTGTTTCTCCTTCTTTCTGTAAATCTGCCTTTTGAATAAAAGTAGATCTTTTTTAAAAATGAGTACTTTTTAAAAAATCATGGAAAATGAAATTAAAGCTTCAGTTTATTTTGGTGCAAAAATTTTGAAGTCTCTGCATAGCTTTTTTATAGTTTTTGCCATGAATTTTTGATGACCCATTATGTTCAAGGGACACAATGGTAGATGAAAGAAGACAGATGTACAAGAGCCAGATAGCATAAGGTTGTATACGATTTTTGGTTCTCTTCTATAAGGTGAGAGACATTGGAGTGTTTTGACGGGGAGAGAAATGTGACCTCAGTAATATTGGATGATCTTCCAGCTACTATTTTGTACTGTTTGTAGGATGGACTACAGTAAAATGTTAAGAGGGTGGGAGGAGACAAGCACGAAACTAGTGATGATGGGGGCTTGCGATAGGATGGGAGTCGTTGAAAGTTCATACTTGGAGATGTTGTGAAAGTAAAACTCAAAAAATGTGCCAGTAGATTGCGATGTAGGTGGAATAAAAGATCATCCAAGGTGACTTCGTGAGCTTTTCCATCTGAGACTCCAACTGAAGCCAAGCTCTACAATCCTAGCTTGAGGCGCTTTCTCTGAGCACTCTCAATCCAGCATTGTTTCACCATGGAAGTAGTCAGTCTCCACTGATGTCATCGTCATCCATTTCATCATCCAGGCTGGAGTCCCTATAATCGCTACTTTCTATACATTTTTTTTAAAGATTTACTTACTTATTTGAAAGACAGAATTACAAGCAGGAGGGACAAACAAAAAATTTTTTTATCTACTGGTCCACTTCCCACATGTCTGCAAAGGCCACCACTGGGCCAGGCTAAAGTCAGAAGCCAGGAGTTTCATCTGGGACTTCATGTGAATGCAGGTGCCCAATACATGAATCATCTCTGACTGCTTCCTCAGGTGCATAGCAGAGATCTGCTTGGAAATGGAGCAGCCAGGTCTCGAACCAGTACCCCCATGAGATTCCAGTTTCACAGGCAATAACTTAAGATGCTGCACCACAGCCCTGGTCCCCAGCACATCTTTTTTTTTTTTTTTAAGATTTTATTTATTTTTATTGGAAAGGCAGATCTACAGAGAGGAGGAGAGGCAAAAAGAAAGATCTTTCATAGATGAATCACTCCCCAAACGGCCGCAGTGGCTGGAGCTGAGCTAATCTGAAGCCAGGAGCCAGGAGCTTCTTCCGGGTCTCCCACATGGGTGCAGGGTCCCAAAGCTTTGGGCCATCCTCGACTGCTTTCCCAGGCCACAAGCAGGGAGCTGGATGGGAAGTGGGATTTCCGGGGTTAGAACTTGCACCCATATGGGATCCCAGTGCGTTCAAGGCGAGGACTTTAACTGCTGCGCTGTTGTGCAGGGCCTCCCAGCACATCTTTTTTTTATTTTTTAGTTTTTTTAATTATTATTATTTTTTTACAATCTTGACATAATTAGGATAAAAAGGTTCAAGCACTACAGGAAGGTGGGCAAGACAGTTAGTTCCGTATTGTTTCCTTAATATATTTGATGTAAAAGGGGATTTTAAGGGCGAAGCCCCACCCAATCTCCCACCCACCCCAGGTTCCAGATGTGGGGCATGCTCCAAGGGTCTTGCTCAAGTGGTTTTGGTTCAACAGTTCTGAATTGCTGCCACTCTCACCACTCCAAGCACGATGAGGTGGTTGGAGAATCCACTGATTGACATAGTCCATCTTAGGGTCTCCGTTCGCCCAGTATTTTCATTGCCAACATAGAGCTGAGGTGGTTGATTGACTTGTTCTGTCCCCAGCACATCTTAAACCAGCAACCAGCTCTTCTCGCTCTCTCCTAATTCATATTTACCTGGAAAACATAAAAAGCTAGTTACATCTGGACCTCCACCAAGCATTTGAACATTTATTTATTTTTTTTTTAAGATTTATTTATTTTATTACAAAGTCAGATGTACAGAGAGGAGGAGAGACAGAGAGGAAGATCTTCCACCCGATGATTCACTCCCCAAGTGAGCCGCAACGGGCCGATACGCGCCAATCCGAAGCCGGGAACCTGGAACCTCTTCCGGGTCTCCCACGCGGGTACAGGGTCCCAATGCATTGGGCCGCCCTCAACTGCTTTCCCAGGCCACAAGCAGGGAGCTGGACGGGAAGTGGAGCTGCCGGGATTAGAACCGGCGCCCATATGGGATCCCGGGGCGTTCAAGGCGAGGACTTTAGCTGCTAGGCCATGCCACCGGGCCCGCATTTGAACATTTAACAGCAAATACCGTGCTGTCAACTAGTCTACACTGAGTTCTAGAGCTGCCACTCCAAGTTGATTATTTTATAGCTCCTTTTTCTTCAAACCTCCATACTTAACTCTCCTTTCCTCTCCTCCCTCATGTATCATCCATTTCCTAGTTCACTGCAAATGAAAGGGAAACTTGGATCTTTGTGCTGCTGTGTCTGTTGTCTGCTGTTTCCGGAGCACTGTTTGTTTGTCTGCTCCTTTGTGGCAGTGAACTACTCTGCCTTCTCTGTGTGGTTTGTGGCTGCCTTTCTCACAGATTCCCTTGCATCTCACTTTCTTAGGAATGTTGTCCTTCCATGTATTGCCCCCTCTCTTTTTACATTTGATTATTTTAATGCCCTGAATTATCTGATAGTGCCCAAGTATGTCTTCCATTTAAGTCAAAAAAAAAAAAAAATCCTTCCCTTAATGCCACTTTTCAAACTGTCTTCTCATGCTGCCATTCCTCTTCCTGCAGTGTTCCTCCGAAGGCTTTGTACTCATCCTCTATATTGTTTTTCTTCTTTATTGACTCTCCTGAATCTCTGTAATTAGATTGTCTTGCTTTCCGGCGTAGAGGCATTTATCACAATGACCAACCCAATACTGCCAAAGCTACTAGTTTTTAAGTTTTTTTTATTCCCCAATAATTTTTTTGAAATCCAATCATATTTATTTGCTATTTTTAAACCTTATTTTTTACTAGATCCTGATTTAGAAGTGGACGCTGTCAGGAAAGATAGCCTGCGACTTGGTGATCTGTACCTGGCGTATTTCTCTGGCCTGCTTCATTGTCTTGGCCTGAGGTTTAGCTATTCTGCAGCCTCTTCCTTATTCTTTTTTTTAATTTTTTTTTATTTTTTTAAAGATATATTCATTTTTATTACAGCCAGATATACAGAGAGGAGGAGAGACAGAGAGGAAGATCTTCTGTCCGATGATTCACTCCCCAAGTGAGCCGCAACGGGCCGATACGCACCAATCCGAAGCCAGGAACCTGGAACCTCTTCCGGGTCTCCCACGCGGGTACAGGGTCCCAATGCATTGGGCCGTCCTCGACTGCCCTCCCAGGCCACAAGCCGGGAGCTGGATGGGAAGTGGAGCTGCCGGGATTAGAACCGGCGCCCATATGGGATCCCGGGGCTTTCAAGGCGAGGACTTCAGCCGCTAGGCCACGCTGCTGGGCCCCTCTTCCTTATTCTTACTCCGCTGTTCTTCAGAGCAATGTGCTGGCATTTCTGCTGGACTCGTGGAGTAACAAGACACTGAATCTTAGGGGTTTTGCTCCTAGGTTTCTTACCTTCTTTGTTTAGAGGCTTTCTCACAACATACTGGCGTACATCATCTTTAGAGGAATTGAAAAGTTTGCAGATTCTGTTGGCTCTTTTAGGACCCACACGACATGGCATTGTGATATCAGTCAATCGTGGAATATCTTTCTCTCCTTTTTTTACAATAGCCAAGTTGAGAACACTTTGGCATCAACAATGCAGCCCCAAACTGATTGGCGTTTTCTTTCCCCTTTTCTCCTGGGTCTGTAACAGAAATGCCCCTTTGCTCGTCAGCAAGCAAACTTGGCCATGGGTCAAGACACCTTGCTTCATGGGGAAGCCTTTTTAGTCGTTTATACTGCTGATCTGAACCATGCAGCCCTTCTGCTCCTCACCCAGAGCATCAGCAGCCACTTCGGCGGCCGTGCGCGTCTCAGAAAGTTGAGAGTTTGCGCTCATCATCCACTGGGATGAGCTAGCAGCCAGTGGCTGGGAAGGAGATACTCAGCTGCATCTTGAAGCTGCTGATTCCCTGCGAGGCACCACAGCAAAGAGGCCAGATAACATTTGATGTATGTGTTCACTCCCAAAATACTTTCTTTCACCTGATTTCCAAAACATGATAGAGAATCTCTTTGCTGACCCTCCTCTTCCCAACCCTGTTTGAGTGCTCCAAGGAGAAATGATCTGCGTCTCTGCTATGACCTTGTTCAAGAGTAATGATTTTAAGAAACATCTATGTGCTGGTGACTTCAGAACTTTCACGTTCAGCCCTCACGTGTCCCTAAGGTATATCACAAAAATGAACTCTACCTACCTAACTCCGCTTAGATATATGGTGGGGTATTTTTAGTTTGAGATATCTGAAGCAAGTGTCTTAGTTTTCCATCCCCACCTCTTTCTTCACCTTCTTTCCACATTTCAGTACGGGGTACCACCATTCTCCCATTGTCAATATCATTTAGAATTTCCCCTAACAGATGAATCAGGTTTGTTTCTCCTTTCTGTATTTGTGGTCAAGGGTTAATAAGCACCTTACAGTGACTACATCACATGATAAAGCGGATATAAAGAGAAATTAGAAAGTAAGAACTCTATTTTTAAGGGATTTGTGGCATACTGGAAGAAGCACTAGTGTAACTTTATGATGCTTTCATTTGCTCTGTAATCAGTTTGTAATTATGGTGGAGGCAGTATAGTTAATATTGTATTATGTTGAATATTCTCTATTACTTTAATCATTAATGTATCTTTTTAAAAAGATAATTTTAATATAGTTTCTGCCCTTATTTCAGTCTGTTCCTTTCAACACCCTTTATTAAATGCTCTAAATATATTTCTTCTTTTTTTTTTTAAAGATTTATTTTTATTACAAAGTCAGATATACAGAGAGGAGGAGAGACAGAGAGGAAGATCTTCCACCCGATGATTCACTCCCCAAGTGAGCCACAAGAGGCCGGTGCACGCTGATCTGATGCCAGGAACCAGGAACCTCTTCCGGGTCTCCCACGCGGGTGCAGGGTCCCAATGCATTGGGCGGTCCTCGACTGCTTTCCCAGGCCACAAGCAGGGAGCTGGACGGGAAGTGGAGCTGCCGGGATTAGAACCGGCTCCCATATGGGATCCCGGGGCTTTCAAGGCGAGGACTTTAGCCGCTAGGCCACGCAGCTGGGCCCTAAATATATTTCTTCTTAATGACTAGAAAAATGTCTCAAGATCAGGGAAGAATTCAACACAGAGGTACAATTGGGGTTATCCAGATGCTTAGGACTTAATACTTCAGTGTCAACATTGACAAGATAGAGAAAAGAGAATCAGGGACAGAGGCCGAGACAAAGCCACTGGTGAGATAAGAACCAGGAGACAGGTTTCTGGGTGGTTGGATTGCTAAGTGAGGGACCATAGGCTAAGATAAACTAAGCAAGGTGGCATATGTGTCCTCAGAGGATCAGTCCACTAAATAGGAATGAGACAGAGTTCCTGTGAAGATTGTAGGTAGCGTATATGTACTACGTATTAGAGCAGCTGCTACAGATAGTGCTAGATAATTACGTATTGATTATTATCTAACGTACATTGGACCAGTAAAAGGATTTCAGGTTTCAGATTTATTTTTTGATTTTGCAATATTTACTTGTACATAACAAGATACATAGGAATGGGATCCAAGTGTAAATAAATTCATTTAGGTTTCATGAAATTCTTATACACATAGCCTGAAGGTAATTTTATACACTATTTTTAGTGCAGTGTAACATTTAGTGAGTGTAACATGAAGTCAGGTGTGAATTTTTCCACCTGGGGTGTCACATTGGCCCTCAAAACTTTGAATTTTTGGAGAAGATCAGATTAGGGATGTTCAATCTATAATAGTCTTTCTTTTTCTTTTTTTGGTAAATACTGAAAATGCTGCTGCACCTAAAAGAAGGTGAAAGTCGGCATGACTAAGGGTATTGTCTGTGGATGGAAGAGAAACTTGACCCGGACTTTAAGATGGATTTTGCTAAGAGCAAGGTATTCCAGGTGCTGATATGAGTAAAACTCAGCGGTGTGAAACCCTGTTACAGACATCAGAGTATTTGAGGCCACTTCTTCCTTGATGTGTGGTTTTATTTGTCAATTGACCTATGCTTATTTTTAAAAATTCTGTCTCTCAGGAAACTATGTCCAGTAGAAGTTGCAAAACTGGCCAGTTGTACAGCTCCATTCTCACTTACTCTAGAACCCTTAATTGATGGTGTTTGCATTTGTGCCATCAGGTTTTACCACCACTGAGGGATGTGACAAATCGACCTGAAGTTGGCTCAACTGTGAGAAATAAGCTGGTGCGCCTCATGACACATGTTGACCTTGGAGTCAAGCAAATTGCTGCTGAATTTCTTTTTGTCCTTTGCAAAGAGAGAGGTAGGTTAAATTCTCTTTGCCCTCTGATTTTTGTCATTTGGAAGGAATTTGAGAAATGTTCCTGGTAGTTGTACTATCTCATTTCACTCTTTCAAAAGCTGACCATCTGTCTCTTTTATTAAAAGGAACGAGGAGATAATAACTTAATCAAAAAGTACTTGCATATGCTTCTGTATTCACTAATATGTGAATTACAGAGATAGTACAGAGCACACTCACATTTAAACTTTACCTTCTGTATCCTTAACACAGAGGACTTCAATCTAAATGGGGCATGACCTGAAGCCATTGTGAAAAGTCCTGCTTAGGTAGTTCAGGTACTACTGTTTTGATAACCAGGCACAGGTCCATGTTAGTTCTTTGGAATTAAATATTTAGAAGCTTTGATTTCTTCATTTATTTTCTCAGTCAAAAAATACTGAATATACTAGATAAATACCAAATTGTGTTAGGCAACACTGGTGTGCTCGTCCGGACCAATCCCAGCAAGCGTGAGCTTCCCATTGCCCCCACTCCATTTTCAGCTAAATAAGTGAAATCTGTAAGGCCTGTCACTTACCCTTGAGTTAAGGGTAAAACGGTGGTGGAGGTAAATTTTAACATAACTGTACTGTAACTTAAGAACACTGTCAGTGTGTACAAAGTGATTGCCTACTGGGATGGATCTGACAAAGTGTTTCATACGTTTCTCTGGATTCTTCTGTCAGTTTTCTAAACAAGGGTCATTGGTTGTATTCAGATTCTTCTCACCTATTTGTAATATCAATGTGAAGTCCTATCTAAGCAGATTTTTATTCTACTTCTTTTAAGCAGTCCAATTGTGAGATACGTAATTTGGAGAAGTTCATTCCCCTGTCTCACAATCTTAAGCATCCTAGCAATGAAGACACCTGCACCCATGTCTGAGGGTGGTACCTGGCTCCAGCTCCTAGCTTCCGCTTCCTGCTGCTCAGCTCCTCAGAGGCAAACGTGAAAGTTCAGGTCACTGGATCCCTGTCATCCATGTGGGAAACCTGTGTTGATCTAGCTTTGTCCTTAGCCAAGCCCTGGCCGCTTCAGGCATGTGGGGAAGTGGATTAGTGGATGGGAGGTGTGTGTATGTGTGTTGACCATGCTTACTCTCTCTCACTAATGAAATAAATAAATATTGCTAAAAATCTTAAGTCAACTCATATCTCAGAGCATGCCCCACATCCGGGACTTGGGGTGGGCAGGAAACCGGGTGGGGCTTCTCCCTCAATATCCCCCTTTACCTCAGATGCATGATGGAAACAATATGGACATAATGGCATTACCCACTTTCCTATCCCCCTGAACCTTTTTTTCTTTTTTCTTTTTTCTTTTTCTTTTCTTCTTTTTCCTTTAACTGTAATTAACTATGTAAAGATTGTCAACAACAATAAAAAGAAAAAAATTAAAAAAAAAACTTAAGTCAACTGTATTGATAAACTTCATTTCTGACATATTAATCCAGCCACTTCAGTTAACCTGTTAAACATGTATAATTGGTCATTTTTGTAATGGCCATAAACACAAGTATTACAGAATGAGATACTCTGTGTCTGATGTTGGACTTCATTTCACCTCTTAGGGACCACCTAAGATAAATCCTGCGATTTCGGTTTTAGAAATGAAGCAAGCCTGGCCTTGAGCGCCATTTAGTGATTTATCCAAGTTCATATAAGCAGAAGCCTGTATTCTTTCCATCCTGCCATATTTCCTCTTAGAATAGTAATCTTGAGGTATTAGATTACTTTATTTATCATCTACTCTTTTAAACAGTTTGTTTCTTTAATAACTGAAAAAAGGTAGATTTAGCATCCTGGAATTGAGTGGTCAGCATATTGTAGTTTTTCTGTATTGTGAGCATGCTCTCTTTGGATAATTTTTTGAAAAGTTTATTTCTTCTTTGATTATATATCAAAATGTGACAGCATTTCAAAAAGGTCATTAAAATGGAATTAAAAAATCATTTTTAAGGAACCAGCATTGTGACACATAAGGTTAAGCTGCCACCTGTAACACTGCCATACCATGCTGGAGTGCTGGTTCAAGTTACAGCTATTCAGCTTGCAATCCAGTTTTCTACTGATGTACCTGGGAATTCAGAAAACGATCTCCCAAAGTTGTTTGGCCCCTGCTTTCCCACCTGGGAGCCAAAATACAAGCTCTTGATGGTATCCTGGCCTAGCTGGCCCTTGCAATCATCTGGTCAGTGAGCCAGGGCTTGGAAGATCTCCCTCTCTCTCCTCTCTCCCCTCTCCCCCATCTCCCCTCTCTCCTCTCCCCTCTCTTCCCTCTCTCCTCTCCCCTCTCTCCCCTCTCTTCCCTCTCTCCTCTCTCTTCTCTCCTCTCTCCTCTCCCTCCTCTCTCCTCTCCCTCCTCTCCCCTCTCTCCTCTCTCCTCTCTCTCCTCTCTCTCCCCTCTCCCCACTCTCTCCTCTCTCTCCCCTCTCCCCTCTCCCCTCTCTTCCCTCTCTCTTCTCCCCTCTCTCTTCTCCCCTCTCTCCTCTCCCCTCTCTCCTCTCCCCTTTCTCCCCTCTCCTCTCTCTCCTCTTTCTCCTCTCTCTCCCCTCTCTCCTCTCCCCTCTCCCCTCTCTCCTCTCCCCTCTCTCCTCTCCCCTCTCTCCTCTCCCCTCTCTCCTCTCCCCTCTCTCCTCTCCCCCTCTCTCCCCTCTCCCCTCTCTTCTCTCTTCTCTCTCTCTCTCTCTCTCCCCCCCCCACCCCCTTTACTCTCTATTGTTCTGCCATTTAAGTACATTTTTGAAAAACGGGTTGTTAGGTTTAGGGGCACCCATTTGGCATAGCTGTTCTAAAATGTCTGGATCCCCTTTTGGAATGCCTGGATTCTAGTCCTTGCTTAAGCCCTGATGTAATTTCATTTCAATGCACAACCTGCTTGTAACAGCTGATGTTTTAAGTAGCTGTATTGCTTCCACCTGTGTGGAAAGCTCAGATTGAGTTTCCTGCTCTCAGCTTCAAGCTGGCCTAATCCTGGATGTTATGGGCATTTGGGAAGTAAACCAGTGGATGGGAACATACCTATTGTCATTCTCTCTCACTCACTCTCAAATAAATTACATACACAAAAAAATTTTTAAAAAGATTTATTCATTTTTATTGGAAAATGATACTTATAGAGAGGAGATACAGAAAGATCTTCCATCTGCTGGTTCACTCCCCAAGTTACTGCAATGGCTAGAGCTGAGCCAATCTGAAGCCAAGAGCCTCTTCTTCTGGGTCTCCCCTACGGGTGCAGGGTCCCAAGGCCTTAGGCCATCCTGCACTGCTTTCCCAGGCCATAAGCAGGGCGCTGGAAGGGAAGTAGAGCAGCTGTGACACAAACCAGTGCTGACATGGGATCCCAGCTCATGCAAGGGAAGGACTCCAGCCACTAGGCTACTGTGCTGGGCCAATACAAATAATTTGTAAAATAAGTTCATTTTAGGAGGCTTGTGCCATAGCATAGTAGTAGCCTGTTTCTGCCAGCACCAATATCCCATATGGGCACTGGTTTGAGTTCTAGCTGCTCCATTTTCTATCTAGCTTCCTCTTTGTGTCCTGGGAAAATAGTACAGAATAGCTTAATAAGTTCTTGGTCCCATGCACCTATGTGGGAGACCCAAAAGAAGCTCCTGGCTCCTGGCTTCAGATCTGTTCAGTACTGGCTGCTGCAGCTATTTCTAGAGTGAGAGTGAACCAGCAAATAAAGGATCTCTCTCTATTTGTAACTCCACTTTTCAAAAACCTTTAAGAAAAGTTTAATATTGGTAAATTTTTAAATCTATGCATAATCTTTCCAAATTATGCATTTTCTATGTATGATTCCACATATGTATCTAAATATATTACATATCTAAATATAATCACCTTATTGAGTTGGTTTGTCATAAAAAAATGTAGCACATGCATTTATAAGTGAATTGTCCCTTTTTTCATTTGAAATGGTTAGCTTTGCACTTCATTATACATAACACTAAAGTTTCTTAGTGCTAAGTTTGAACCCAGAGTCAACTTACCTTAGGAAAATAATATTTTCATTTGACAGTATCTACTTTCCCCCAAATTTATATGTTTAGAGGCATTCCATGGAGCAAGAATTGATTAACTTAGCCAACATCTTTGAAGCTAGATCCTGGGATTGCAGAGGTGTGCAAAACAAAGTCTCTGTCCCCACGTTACTGACAGCTACGCCAGGGTCAGACTCAGTGCCTGTCACAGCCAGGATGGTTAAAATAAAAGAAGTGGATCAAGTCCACTCGATGTAGGTATGTGAAGGAAGACTCTGCAGCGCCCCGTTTGGGAGGTAGGGGCTGCATGCACACAGCAGAGGGGGAGGACTGGGAAGAGGATGCTGCTGCTAGCAGGAGAACACTTCAGAAAGTTTGTGGGAAAATGCAATTAGAAAACATTTATTTGGTACAAAACCAATTTGAAATCCATGCGTAGTTTTTTCATACATTTTCTGTTAATTGTTTAAAAACTCCTTGCATTTAGCTCCGGCTGACTTACTATCAGATGCCACATAGTGTAATTAGATCTTCTAAGTTTTTTCAAAAGAATGGTTAGAATATTGCTTAGAATTTTTACATAAAATTTCTCAGGCTTTTATTCAGTGAATATGTTAAAATTTTTTGATTGATTTATTCTATTTCTTTGAAAGCCAGAAATAGAAGCAGGCAGACTAACAAAGACTTTCCGTGTGCTGGTTCATCCCTTGGATGCCTAGCACAGAAGCTGGGAACTAAGCTGGGTCTCCACGTGAGTGCCAAGGGTTCATTGAATGCCTGCTGCAGAAGCTGGGACTCCAGCCAGGTCTCCACATGGGCGCCAAGGGTTCAGGTCCTTGGATGTCACCTGCTGTCGCCCAGGGTACACACTTGCAGGAAGCTGGAATTCTAGTCAGAGCCACTTGAACCCATGAACTCTGATAGGAGATGTAGGTGTAACTGCTACATCAAATGTTGCCCTTCACTTTTTAATATTAGTAACTAAATACAATGTAATATGTAATAAGAAAAAGTGTTTTGCAGTCTACCTTCAACTTTAAAAGTTATCAGATTTGCAAGTTCAGGCTTGGAGGTAGATTATCATAGTAGCCGAACTTTTTTCCTTATTTTTCTCTATTTAAAAGTAATAATTAAAAAAAATATTGAGAGCAGCAGGTTAATTCTCTACCTGCAGACACGGCATCCCCTATGGGTGCTAGTTCATGTCCCAGCTGTTTCACTTCTGATCCAACTCCCTGCTAATGGCCTGGGAAATCAGCGGAAGATGGTCTAGGCCCTGTATCTACATGGAAGACACAGCTTTTTATCTGTCAGCTTCAGATCAGCCCAGTTCTCACCACAGTGGCCATTTGGGGAGTGAACCAGTGGAGATCTCTTTATCTATCTATCTATCATCTATCTATCTATCTATCTATCTATCATCTGTCTATCCATCTTTCTTTCTCTCCCTGTCTCTTAGTAATTCTGATTTTCAAGTAAAATAAATAACTCTTACAAAAAATATTTATTTGGGCCTGGTGCAATAGCTCAGTGGCTAAATCCTCACCCTAAGTGCGCCAGGATCCCAAATGGGTGCCAGTTTGTGTCCCAGCTGCTCCGCCTCCCTTCCAGCTCCCTGCTTATGGCCTGGGAAAGCAGTGAAGGATATCCCAAAGCCTTGGGGATCCTGCACTTATGTGGGAGACCCAGAAGAAGCTCCTGGCTCCTGACCTTGGATCAGTCTAGTTCCTGCCATTGTGGCCATTTAGGGAGTGAACCAGCAGGTGGAAGATCTTTCTCTTTCTCTTTGTAAATCAGACCTACCTTTCCAATAAAAATGAATCTTTAGGGGAAAAAAGAAGTTATTTGTTAAGCAACTATCTGCCTTGCCGAGTTTCCTCTCACTCCTTTTGAGTATTAATTCCTATTTTGTTCTAGGTGTGCCACAGGATGAATTGTGGAGGTGTCTGTCACTTTAGCTCAGGATTAAACTGTCTCACTTTCCTAAGCATCTCTTTTTCGTTGCCTCTACTCCCATACCACCACTTTAGTGCAGGCCCTTAAAGTCATTTTCTAAAACTTTAATAAAGTAATAGCATCAGTCTTTCTGTCTTTGGGCAGGTTTTCTTCCATGTGTTTAACACATGGTTAACAGCAGGTTTAGTCCAAAACAGAAATTCACTCATCATTGCGCCATGTGAAATTTCCAGTGATTTCCTTGTCACCCTGTATTTTACTCCATTGCTTAGCTCTGTGGTTTATGTTCTGCTTCTTGCATGACCATACTGACTTCTTTATTCTTGCCTGATTTTACTGCCCTGTTTTTTGACATAGCTCTGTGGTTGGCACATG
The DNA here is from genome assembly GCF_030435755.1 of Ochotona princeps. Classification (NCBI taxonomy): domain Eukaryota; kingdom Metazoa; phylum Chordata; class Mammalia; order Lagomorpha; family Ochotonidae; genus Ochotona; species Ochotona princeps. Next base: position 11,031,971 of record NC_080846.1, on the reverse strand, counting down.
CAGTTCTTTTACATGGAATGCCCTTACCAAGTGTGTTAAATTACTTTCGTCATCATCTCTGTGAAGCCTTCTCTGACCATTTGGGAGTTCATCATCTCTGTATCATTTCACTTGCCTCTGTTAACGAGTCTTACACCATAATTCTTACTTGTTGAACTAGCATTCTAGACGTCTAGTGGCTTTATGGGAGAACCAGGCCGTATCTGTCTTTGGCTCCTCATTGCTTAAAAAAATAAATGCCTCACAAATAGTTGTCCCCAATAAATACCTAGTAAAAGAAAAATATTCGTGTGCTCTCTCTCCCAGTTCAGTCTGGCGAATTACAGTGTCGCATAAATATATATAAATACATAAAGGTATAATTTGTAAATGTATGTGTATTTGTGTATGTAAATATAAAATTGCTGTTTCTGTAATAGGCAACTTTAGAGAAGAGTGTGCCAGGAATTATGACAATCTGGAGGAGGGAAAGATTTGGGTTCGTAGAGGTCAGAGAAAGTCTCCATGAAGAGAAACAGGAAGTAGCCCACTATGTACAACAGAGAGGCTAATTCAAGGTTTGGGGAATCCATAGTGGAAGAAACAAGTTTAGTAAAAGTGAAAGAAGTCAGAAAATGAAAGAGCCCAAGCTCTGTTTTGGAGTTTGAGTATAATTTTTAGGGGCTAAGTTAGAGGGGTTTTTTTACAAGATTTATTTATTTTTATTGCAACATCAGATATACAGAGAGGAGCAGAGACAGGGAGGAAGATCTTCCATCCAATGATTCACTCCCCAAATGACCACAACGGCCGCAGCTGAGCCAATCTGAAGCCAGGTGCCAGGAGCTTCCTCCAGCTCTCCCACACGGGTGCAGGGTCCCAAGGCTTTGGGCCATCCTCGACTGCTTTCCCAGGCCACGGGCAGGGAGCTGGATGGGAAGCGGGACTGCTGTGATTAGAACCAGCGCCCATACGGGATCCCAGTGCGTTGAAGGTGAGGACTTTAGCTGCTAGTCCACCGCGCTGGGCCCAAGTTAGAGCTTTTATCCAGGAAAATGGTAAGATATCCTGAGCAGGTGTGTGAATTAAGGAGTAAAAGGATACCAGTCAGACTCATAAAAGTTGCAATATTTGACTAGAAGGAAAGGGAAATAGTCTCTGGATAGAATTTGGTTCTGCCATTCTTAATAGAAGAGCACCCCACCTATTTTTCTGATACGTATGTCAGCAGTGATGCCATGGCTATCAGTGAAGTTCTGATTTGCACAGTGTCATGGTGGCTGCATTTGTTTGTTTCCAAATTGCTGTTTAGGATTTATGTATTTTAAGGCAGACTTACACAGAGAAGAAGAGACAGATCTTCCACTTGCTGGTTCATTTGCAGATGGCTGCAATGGGCCCGACTGAGCCAGGGCAAAACCTGGAACTCTATCCAGGCCTCTCACCTGGATGGCAGGGCCCAAGTAGTCAGCTCATCTCCCACTCCCTTTCCAGGCATGTTAGGATCTGGACCAGAAGCAGAGCAGCCAGGACTTGAACGTGCTTTGATATGGGGAGCCAGGTGTCAGGGGAAGCAGCTTACCTTCTTACAGCCGCAACACTGGCCCCAAACTACCTATTTTCAATATAAAGGGAGTTCTCCTGTTGTTCAAATATTTAAAAATATAACAAGAAAATCTCCTAAAATATTCAACCTTTGTATGTCCTTCAAGATGTCATACTCTGACCATTTCTTACCCCTTTTCTTGCCTACCTGTTTCCCTATCCACTGTCCCTTTTAGGTCTTCCAAGTTACTGCAATTGTCCTTCTCTGTGTCTTCCCCATCTGTGTCTTTTTTGAAGGAAGTGATCTGAATTACAGTAGTATGTCAGATGTAGACTTTCCTATTTCTTTACACATAGATAGTGGATTATGTTCTATTTCCTAAGTTCTTAGGGTGGCATTTTATCAAGATTCTATTAAAAGGCTTAAGTAGATTTTGCCTATTTTTATCTTTTGATTAAATATACTAATGTTTATCTTGAAACTGCACCCAAAGGAAGAGACGCACTAGTTAATGAAGCTATCATTTATTGCTTTGTATCTTCCTTAAACGCATTTTTAAAGTCACTCCTCTCCTCCCCTCCCACAAAACATACACATACACACACTCATTTAAAAAAACCCTACAGGGCACGAATCTGTTGCAAAAGGTTTGTGTCTGTTCGTTGCGGCGTCTCAGAGATAACACTTTACAGTGTTGGCAGAACAATGCTGACAGCAGAGGAACTGTACCACATTTTTCATCTTTTTTTTTTCTGACAAACCTGAAATCTTTAGCAGTTATTACTAACTATTTCTCAGTGATACCCAGTGCTACCATGGAAAAGGAATGAGTTTGTACTTCGTGCCAGGTACTCCTTAGCACTCTACTGAATGGTGAAGGTGACAGTTACTTTTTCATTTCTACAGATTAGAAAACTGAGTAGAGCTGCAGAATACCTTGTCCAAGGTCAAGCAGTGAATAAGAGGAAGAGCCATTATTAAAATCTAGGCTTACCTTCTCAGTGGCTTCAAAAGCTTTCATATTATTGCTTCCCCTCCCCCCAGCTTTTTAAAGCTTTATTTATTTTGAAAGGCAGAGTAACAGAGAGGAATAAACAGAGATCTTTGATATGTTGTGTAATTCCCCGAATGTCTGCAGCAGCTGGGAATGGACCAGGTCAAAACCAGGAGCTGGAACCTATCTGGGTCTCCCATATGAGAGGCAGGGGCCAAGTGCTTGGGATATCTTTCACTGCTTTCCCAGGTGCAGTAACAGGAAGCAAGCATTGCAGGTGGAGTTTAATTTGTGGTGCCACAACACCAACCCTGTGTTGCTAACTTGAAAGAAAAAAAAAAAAACCAGCAAGTTGGGGGCTGGTGCTGTGGCATCATGGTTAAGCTGTCACATACAATGCTGGCATCCTATATGGGCACCAGTTTCTGTCCTGGCTGCTCCGCTTCCAGGTCAGCTCCCTGCTAATGCCCCTTGGAAAGCAGTGGAGAATGGCCCAAGTCCTTGTGCCCCTACACCCACTTGAGAGACCGGAAAAAGCCCCTGTTTCCTGGCTTTGGACAGGCCTACCTGCTGCTGTTGTAGCTGTTTAGGGAGAAAATCAGTGTTTTGAGAAGTGAACCAGCAGATAGAAGACCTCTTTCTCTCTTTTTCTCTGTAACTGCCTTTTAAGTAAATGAATCTTTAAAAAAAATTTTTTAGACCAAAAACCAAAAGAGCACTAGGTTAGGTATCCTATTTGCTAATGTCCTTTCGTTGGCTTATTTCTTATACCTTTTTCCTGTAATTCCTCTGAAGAGTAAAAAAAATTTTTTTACGTGGCATTGCCATATTGATAAAATCCCAATCTGACCCCAATCTCTAGTTTCTTATCATTTCTCTAAAATTGGTTTTTAAAAGGTAAAAATTGAAATTAGGAACATAAAGCATAATGCTTACTAATGGCCAAGAAGTTTGAGACCCCAGTACTGCCAAAAGTATGTTTAGAATAGCCCTGTTTTAAATTTTTTTTAAGATTTATTTACTTTTATTGCAAAGTCAGATAGATATACAGAGAGCAATAACTCATTCCCCAAGTGACTGCAGCTGCCAGAGCTGAGCTGATCTGAAGCCAGGAGCCAGGAACTTCCGGGTCTCCTACATGGGTGCAGGATTCCAAGGCTTTGGGCCATCCTTGACTTTTCCCAGGCCAGAAGCAGGGAGCTGGATGGGAAGTGGAGCTGCCGGGGTTAGAACTTGCACCCATCTGGGATCCTGGTGCATTCAAGGGGAGGACTTGAGCTGCTAGACTACTGCTTTGGACCCAGGTGTTTTAAATTTTTCTTATGCCTAAAAAAAGTCTCTGACTCCACAGAGCACACAGGAGAGTTTGTAGGTAGTACAGCAATCACTACCACCCTTTGTCAATCTCCCGCCACTGTGTATCTGTTCAGCCTGCTGTAGCTGAGTGGCTAGGGATGCTGGAGAGAGCCCCAAGATCCCTGTCTCAAACCTTGTTCTGTTCTGGATTTTTTTTTTCTTCTTCTTCTTCTTTTGCAGTGGACAGTCTGCTGAAATACACTGGCTATGGGAATGCTGCAGGACTGTTGGCTGCCAGGGGCCTCTTGGCTGGAGGAAGAGGTGATAATTGGTACTCAGAGGATGAGGACACAGACACTGAAGAATACAAAAATGCAAAACCAAAGTATAGTATCTATTCTCTTTACCTAACTATGGCTGGGCCGCTGAGTTGAGCCTTTCACTTCCCTTGTCTTTCATTTTCCAGTGTTTCTTTTCTCTTGTGGATTTGGAAGCTTTCTATTTAATTTTTATTTTAGAAGCAGTTCACAGTTAGTCGTTAGACTGTGATTTTATGTAATTGAAGAAGGACAGTGTTGCAAGAGCTGTTCTGCCACAGGGAGCTCCCGTGCTCGCTTTCCCCAAGCACTAAGAGAGCTCCTGATGTTAGATTTCGGCCATCGTGTACTGGAAATGTGTTAGTGCGCACCGTTCGCCTTCCTCTCTACGTTGAGATTTTAAAGGTATAACCAAGGCCAAGTATTTAAGTTGGTTATTTGATGCCTTAGTCTTAGAACTCTAAATGTAGGTCTCAAATATTTTTTTATCTTCCTGCTTACATAAAAGATTTATGAGTCAAAAAATGCAACAAATCACATTTCTAGTACAAGGAAAGAAATCTGACTCTCTGAATTTTAACCAAACACATACTTAGGGAGTCGTATTTTATTCAGTGCAGTGACTCTGAATAGGCAAATCAGTGACCGTGAGGTCTTCTCCATCAGCACTTGGACAATACTCTTGTTCTTCCCAGTGCAAGCTCCCCTCCCTTTTTATTCCCTCCCCATCCTTTTCGTCCTCCCTTCAACTTTCATCCTAGGTGAATTTCTTACTTTTTGCTTAAACCAGAAATTATTTTAGCTTCTTTTTTTTCCCTAGCATGAAATTACTGAACATTCAAAAAGTATACCCTTCCCTTTTGACATTATTATTGACAGTCGCTGTATTTTCTAACACCAAGTGTGATGTGTGGATCATATAGTAAATGATTGAGAATACAGGATCACCTGCATAACTGGGTCCTTTAAGAAAAAAAAGGAAGAGACTGCCCTGTTAACATGCAAGTAATGGTTATCAGTATGTAAAGGGAAAGTGATTAGTCAGCCTTCAGTCAGGCAGGATATTTGTGACCTGTTTCATCCAAATCAGGGCTGGGCAGGTAGTGTGACTTTCAGCGTCCCCAGTGCTCTCAGCCTCAGCAGAGTGTGTACCAGTGAAAAAAGGCTTTGGGGGAGAAAAACACAGCAGTGACTTGAAGCAGTATGTGCTTAGGACTACGAGGGTTTAGATTGCTATAAATTGAACATCCCTGCCTTATGTTTGAAGCTGATAGAGAAATCATGCTTTTTTTTCTTCCTAAGTAGAGAAGTCACCATTATAAATTAGTTTTACTACCTCTTAAATTTTTTTCATTCCGTGAACTATATTTCCATGTCAGTTTAACATTTTTATGTCTATTTAAGGCATTAAGATATACCACTTTAAAGTTTCATAGTTTTTAAATCAAAGCAGAAATTATGTTAGACATTCCTTGAATCCCAGGGTATAAGGGCATAGTCAAGGAAGAAAACTCAGGAGCTTTCACGGGTGGTTGAGATCTTTGCACCACAGTGTTTGTGTCTGAAAGAAGACCCTGCAGTCCTCACGGTCATCTGTCCAGCAAACACTTGCCGCAGGAAGCTGGAACACTGTATTGCTTTCCGTGGTACAGCAAGCAGAATCAGGCTGTTTTGTGAAAGCACTGTTACACTTTAAGGAAGCACTTTTTTGGTTAAATCAGTAACTGTGATGTTTGATTTGGTTATTGTCTTGGCACTGGTTTATGACAGTTTTCTATGCTTAGCAGCTTACTCCCCTAATTGTAATCTTCTCTAGCCTTTGGATTTGGCATATACTTTTCACAAGAATGGTGTGTTAGTGTGACCAAGATAGTCATCATGAAATATTGCTGTGTTTCTTAAATATTATTCATTGCAAGTATGCATATTCCAAGTGATATCATTTCTTCCCTCTTCAGATAGATTTGTGTCTCTTTAAACTTTCCCTCTTTGAGGAAAAGGTGTGGTGGGATATTTAATAGTTACTTTAAAATAGTCCTTGAAATAGATCCTGGGGAAGTGATAATGAACAAAATTCTTTGCAGGCACAACCCTTTGTCCTCTGAGGTCTGAGCCAAAGAGCTCAAAGAACTTGTTATGACATTTTTTATCAGTGAATCAAAGGTACACAGTCAGGATCTGAAAGAATTGCTGACTCCCCTCCCCCGGTTACCCTTGGTCAGTAAGTATTCCCAAGACCCCAGTCTGCTTTTCTATGTGTGGATTCACAGTAGTCGCTAGTATTGGCAGAAGCAGAGAAATTACCCTTCATCCAGTTGGCCATCATCCCGTTGTCAAAAATCTAAGTGGATTCTGATTAATGCACCAAGGTAACCCGTAATCCTTTGCTGGAATCTGAAACCAAGAATTGTGTGGAGCTTACCATTCAGGCTATGGGAGACAGTTTTTATCACAGTAATCCTTTTTGTGTCAAAATAAGTGTATTTAATGGACTGGAAATGGCCTTCTGCAATTAGCACACTTAAGACAAAATACACACATAGAATCAAGTTACATGCCATCCAAGTTTCTGGAATATGTCTAGCCAGGTTTGTTGACAGTTTCCAGGTGATCTTTGGTCCTATAGCAAAGAGGAAACCAAATATCTAAATTGTAACTTTTACATGTTTTTTAAAAGCAGCTGAGCATGGAAGTCCCTTAATGGTGTATAGGCTGTAACTGAATAATAATGGCTTGTACCTTATTCTAGACATGGAGAGATGTGTATGATCAAGTTTGGTTCATTGTAGACCAGTGGCTTTTAGGCTACGTCCACAGGCAAGTCGGGGGCCAAGAAGATGACTTTAAAGAGCCGCTTTGGGAAGGGATAGGAAGACAGGACTAGACAAAGTTAGCAGAGCTCTGCCCCAGCTCCTGACACTCCTCTTGGTCTGCCCTGGTTCAGGACATCCAGGACCTTAGAAACAGTGCCAGGTAAAGCCAGCAGTGTTCCCGTCATGGCTGTGTTATTCCGATGTTACAGCTCTGCAGACAGTTTCCTCAGCTCAAGACAGAAGTGCCTCTTGTTACGATCTTGTTATGCTTCTTAGGGAAACTCCTTAAAATGAGACTCCTGGTTTCATTTTTGTTAGGACTAGGTAAATAAATTACTCTGTTTTTAAGTATTTTTTGATGTAGGTCAATCAGATGTCTAGAATTGAATATTTTTCTCCTTGCCCAGTTTGGCCTTAATGATGTATGGAATAAGATTTAACTGGCACTTTCAGGAACTGGGACTTACTGTGTGCACTTGTGAAACACATCTAAATACAGCTCTTTAAAAACTAGAGTTAAATATAAAATCATTGCCACTTCTGCTGGGTATACTGTTTCCAAACATTTGCTGGCTTTGTGATTTTTGCAGTTGCATCAGTTTTGCACTTTCAAAATTGAGTTCCCTAATTTTTATTTTATATTATAGTTTGAGTTCATGGTCAACAGGAGGTCAAGTGTATCAGCTGAACTTCAGTGCTGAGCTTTGCTTTTCAGATAGATTTACAATCACCAATTTTCTGTGCTTTCTGTTAAGGGTATTGCTCATCATCAAAGAATCTAACTTATGAAACATTCTCAAAGCACCATAATTTAAAGGGGATTTTGGAGTTTTTATTTGCCTAGATGAAGTTTAGTGTGTATATTTATGTGGCTACAGAATGATACTACAGGCCCATCACGGTGGCCTAGAGGCTAAAGTCCTTGCCTTGAACTTACTGGGATCCCAGATGGGTGCTGGTTCTAATCCTGGCAGCCCCCCCTTCCCACCCAACTCCCTGCTTGTGGCCTGGGAAAGCAGTGCAGGATGGCCAAAGCTTTGGGACCCTGCACCCGCGTGGGAGACTTGGAAGAAGTTTCTGGCTCCTGGCTTTGGATTGACTCAGCTCCTGGCATTGCAGTCACTTGGGGAGTGAGTTATTGGACAAAAGATCCTCCTCTCTGTCTCTCCTCCTCTCTGTATATCTGACTTTGCAATAAAAATAAATAAATCTTAAAAAAAAGAATGTTACCACATTAATTACCTCAGTTTCTTTATATTTTTGCTTCAGTGTGAGGATTAGGTTGCAGCTTCATGATTCATGCTATATATATATTTTTAAAGATTTATTTGATTTATTCAAAAGGCAGAATTAGAGAAGAGACAGAAAAAGATCTTCCATCCTCTGGTTTTCTCCCCAAATGGCCTCAGCAGCCAGGGCTGGACCAGGCCAAAGCCAGCTTCAAGGAGCTTCATCTTGTCTCCCATGTGAGTGCAAGGACCCAAGGACTTGGGTCATCTTCTGCCGTTTTTCCCGGGCCTGTTAGCAGGAGCTGTGTCAGAGGTGGGCAGTTAGCACTTCAGCCATATGTGATGCCAGCTTTGCAGGCAGCCACTTGACCCATTTTGCAACACCAGAATCCACACTATCCCCTACCCAACTTCTTTAATATGGAATCGGTGTTACATTAATCCTTAAGACATTTTCAGGAAATAGTATATCTGTAGAATATCTTATATCTGAATTTAATTGTAGTAAAATCCACAAGAAATAGAATATTGCATGACCCCTCCAGGTAAATATTACATATGCACAGAGTAACTCACTTCTTGGGTCATCTAAGGCTTTTCTGTTGTCTCTTTGCAAGTAGCTCCCTTATGCTAGTAACAGCTGCAATTGATCGAGTGCTTAATATGTATGCCGAGCACTGTCCTAAGAACTTTACAAATATTTATTCTCCACAACAACCCTTTGAGGTATGGTTGGTCTCATGTTTTAGATAAGGAAACTAAAGCTGAAGTTGTAAAAACTTGTCCAAGGCAAACAGTTCCTAAGTAGTCAGATGGCCTAACTGTAGCCCTTGCGTTTTGAGGGAATTTTATTACTGTTTAAGGTAGGCAAAGAAAGTTCTTTGGTGTTCTTCACTCTGCCTTTTAGGAGTAAAATATACATGAAATCCACCATTGTAGCCAATTTTAAATGTGTAACTCTGTAGTATTATGTAGCTTTTCACTACTTTACAGTCCGTTTCCAGAACTTTTCATCTTCCCCAATGAAGCTCACCTTGTCTCCTTCCAGCCTTTGTTATCACCATTCTACTCTGTGGTCTCTGTGGACTTGGCAGCCTCAGGGAGGTGGAGTCATATTCACTATTTGTCCGTTAGGGTTCATGCACACTTGTACCATTTGTCCAACTTTCTTTTTAAGGCTGGATAACAATCATTGTAGTATTCATTCATCCATGAGTAGACATTTGGGTTGTTTCCACCTTTAGGGTATAGGGATTGATACTAAATGTGATTGCACCGAAATCCATTCAAGCCTCTGGTTTCACTTCTGTTGAATATACAGTCAGAGATGGAATTGTTTAGATCACATGCTTATTCTAGGTTTAATTTTGCTCAGAAACTACCATCCCATGTTATGCAGCATCTGTATCATCTGTGTTCCCACCATCAGGGCACAGGGGTTCCCATGGCTCCAGTCTTCACACCACACCACTCTTTTTATTTTCTAGGTGGGTATCTTTAAATAGTCATACCAGTAGATGTGAAGTCGAAGCTTGTGTTTCAACTGACCTGTATTCTTACAAGCCAATCAAATAGAAAGATGAGCTTGCCCATTGAGTAGCTTCTCTGTCCTCAATGCATTTATATTTATTTTTCTATTAGAAAATAAGAGAAAGTAAATGTATCTCCATATTCCCTGAAAACATGAAGTCTTTCTGAAAGACAGAGAGATTATTCTATGTGCTGGTTCACTCCTCAGATGATCACAAGGGTCAGGGCTGTGAGAGGCTGAAGCTGTGAGCTAGGCGCCTCTTCCAGATCTCCCACGTGGGGCAGGGGTCCAGACTCTTGAACCACATTTTATTGCTTTCCCAGGCCATTCACAGGAAGTTGGATTGGCAGTGAAGCAGCGGACACAAACTGATGTCCTTATAAGATGCTAGGCTTGCGGCTGGTGACTTGACTTGCTGACACCACAAAGCTGGCCCCTGTCCATGAACTTTTTAAAGGGTCCTTGATCATCTGCAGGCAGTTCTGACTCTTTTCAAACTACATTCAGAATCTGTAGTCATACTTTGTTGCACAGCTGCTGCTAAAACTGCTCTCTCCAGTGTCGTTTAGTAGCCTCCTCACTGCTCTCCTTGATACTACTATTGCCCGCTTCACAGCATCCAGTGGTAATCCTTACAATTTGTGAGTCACACCAAGTCAGTTGTTCAAAACTCTTCATTGGCTACAAACCACAGTGTGTGTACAGTGGTGTGCCTGTACGTGTTTTTTTTTCCATGTGCAGTTGCCATGCCAACAACTTCACTCTGATGCTTCACATGGGCTAGTGAGGCAGACTGGTGCCCTGTACTCCGGAGAGTGTCTGATCCCCTCTCCCTGCTACCGACTCCGACAGCACCTTCTCAGTGAGGCCCTGTTAGCACTTGCTACTCTGGCTTCATCTACACTGCCTTCGATTGCTCCTTTTTTCTCACAACATTAGCACTTTCTAAACACAAACTTCCTTACTCATTTAGCCTGTTGTTGTCTCTCACCATTAGGAAAGGGGTCGGGTAGGCTCATTTCATTTTGTCTGATTTTGTTCATTGAGATGTCCCCAAACTAGTGTCTGGCACATGGAAGTAGTCACTTGGTAAATTTTTGTTGAATGAGTTTTTGAGCTGTTGAGTAATTCTTTTTTTCAGCCAGTCCCCAGCATTAGGATATCAAGATGTTTGAGCTTGCTACCCTCATCCGGCTTCACACGCACTTGGGGAGTAGGAACCAGGGAGTGGAATTTAAGAAATCTTTGTTTTGCTCTTTGTACAGGCATGCAAACGGCAGATACTTGGGGTGTTTGGTTTTTTCCTCGGAGGACATTTTTGGCTTCATTCCTGTATCACATCTTCTTTCACATCTCACCTGTCCATTTCTTTCCTTCTCTGACCTTACAAAATGCCGTTTCCTAAAAATCCTGATTTCTTTCTGAAAGGTTGCAAATTATTAGCACATAGACTGATTTTGTTTGGCTTGTTCCAGGCAGTATTGTTTGGTTTGGTTTGGTTTTTGGTTTTATACAGTGCTTCTTGTTGGAGCTGGCACTGTGATGTAACGATCAAGTAGCTTCGTGTAATGCCAGCATCCCAGCCAGTTTGCATCCACTTCCAGTCCAGCTCCCTGCAGATGGCCTGGGAAAAGCAAAAGATAATCCAGATGTTTGGGGCCCCTGTCACCCAAGTGGAAGGCCCAGATGAAGCTCCTAATTCCTGATTGCCAACATCTGTATTTGTGTGCTTCAGATAGAAGTCTGGATGCTTTACCTTCTTTTGAAATATTGGAAATCTTGGCAGCTTGCCACCCGCATTCTCACCTGGCAGCCAGCTGCTGGACTTGGGTAGCTGCTGCCACCCCCTTGACAGCAGGCCTCAGTGTCTTGTTTGACAGTTTAACCTTTTCACTTATCATATCTGTATAGTCCCTTATAGGGTTGTGACTGATAGCCCCTTTAAAAAAAAAGTTTACTTATTTTTGAAAGGCAGTTTTACAGGAAGAAGGAAAGACAGAGAAAGCTCTTCCACTCCCTGGTTCACTCCCCAAATGACCGCATCTGCCTGAGCTGAACCTATCCAAATACCGGAGCCAGGAGCTTCTTACATGTTTCCCATGTGGGTACAGGGTCCCAAGGACTTGGACCATCCTCCTGCTTACCCAGGCCATAAACAAAGACACTGGGACACAAATTGGCACCATGTGGAAGGCTGGCACTTGCAGGTAGAGGATTAGCCTCTTGAGCCACCGCACCAGCCCCTATAATTCCTTGTTTACCAGAATACTTTCAGGAAAATTTCAGCCACACATTTTAGAGACTGAATTTTCTCGTAGCTGAGAAAACTTCTAATAGCTTGTTGAACAACATGGAGCTGCTGATGTTGGCTAAAGACTGCAACAATTTGAAGAGCAAAAGACCTGAAAAATATTTCCACTATTTACAGATGTGTTCATTTACTCATATCATTTAGTATGTCTTCATCTTTTTGTCTCTGTGTCTATAGCTGCTGCCAGTTCTTACAATGCTCATATATAATACACACTTTATGCTGAAATATCAGATAGAAGTGATATCTGGTACCTGATTGGAAAGCAAACTAAGCAGAGGATTGAGTCCTGGACACATGGGTTTGGGGAGGGAAGCAGTGATGAATTGGCAGAAAGCAGTAATTACAATCACCCAATACAATGTCTGCCACAGTTTGAGAGTCTGGAAGAAAACAGAAGCAAGTGTGAGATAAGAGTCAAGGATTTGAAACCTGAACATTTGGAGTTTGTATACTAACAGACTTTACAACTTGAGGTCTTAAAGACTCCCAGTGTTTGTTCAACTGAAAATAATCTATTCATGAAACCTCGCATCATTGTTGTCATGGTGACAGCTGTTTGTTGGCTAGGGGAACTGCAGAAGACTGGAGTGAAGCAGGTGCCTGCCTTCCACCGCAGCACCTTAGCCTTTTCCCGTAAGACAGTGGCACAGTTCACAGCCTGACCTTGTGCTTTCTGTGACTTTGTTTACATTCCTCCAAATATGGGGCGTTGGAGGGAGCGCTGAGATGTTTTTATAAAAAAAAAAAACAATGAGAAACAATCTGACTCAGAGATTTGGATGAGTGCACGGGTGAAGGGTCAGGCCTGACTATTGCTTTTGTGCAATAGATCTTGTTAAATGTAGTGGTCCACTTCACATCAAGCTAGGAGCAAGGAGACTTTGCTGGGACTTATGGAAAGCAGGTGTCATTTACATTAACTGTCAAGAGAAAAATCAAATGTGTCCTAATCCAAAAAGTCACATCCTGATTTTGTATGCTGTGGTACCCACAACAGCAGATGGATTCCACGTTTTCCCCTGGAGGCACACAGTGGTTTGTGCTAAAGTCAAAATGTTCTAAAACAATCTGCAGATCTAATTGTTTAAATTACACCTGTCAAATTTGAGGAAAACCTTATCTTAAGAAACAAGCTTACTCTATATATAATTAATACATATACCCACCTTCCTGTTTTCTTTTAAGGCCTGATTTCCTTTGCCTGCTAGCATGTGTTTTGTATCTAGAATAAGTATCTATTTTTTAAAGATTAGTTGTTTTTCTGGACCTGGCAAGGTACCCTAGTGGCTGAAGTCCTCGCCAGGATCTCATATGGTGCCAGTTCATATTCTGGCTGCTCCACTCCCCTCTAGCTTCCTGCTAGTGGCCTGGGAAAGCAGTGGAGGATGGCCCAAAGCCTTGGGACACTGCACCCGCATGGGAGATCTGGGAGGAAGCTCCAGGCTTCTGGCTTCAGCTTGGCTCAGCTCCAGCCGTTGCAGCCACTTGCGGAGTGAACCAACAGATGAAAGATCTTTCTCTCTCCTTCTCTCTGTAAATCTTTCTGATTAGAAAAAATCTTAAAAATTAAACAAAAAAGATTAGTTGTTTTTCTAATTTAGCAGGTAGCAGTGAAAACTGATGTCTTGTTTTTATAAGCCTGAGCGAATAGCACATGGGTGATGGAAATGGTTTCCAGTGTGCTAGCTGAAGATACCATCATATCTCAGAAGCCTTTGTGGCTCCTTTTTGTGCCTAACTTTTAGGAAATAGCATGATCCATTACGTATTTTTATTGATGACATCTCACTAGAGGCCCTTTTGTTTTATAGACACCTGAAAAGAGAATAGGCAATAGTATACAGTGTGTATCTGAGACAAGCACTCTAACCCAGCAGTTATTTGAGTATCAGAATCACTTTAAAAACTTAACTATAGAGTAAGGGAAAGAAAGAGGAAGACAGATTTTGTTGACCTAAGGTGAGACCCAAGATTTTTCCTTAAGGTTTCTTAAGTGTCAGGGTTGAGACTCAGGAACCATCCTGTAGGTTCTCAAGTTGTCCCAGGGTACCTGCGAGTGCCTGAGGCTCCAGTAAGAGGAAGGAACTGTGCTGTTCCTGTCCCCTCTCCTAGCTTAGCAGCTCTGCTTCGGTCGCTTTCATTATTAGACTTCATTATTGGACTTCTAAACGGAACAAAACCTTTCTTCACTGTGGCTCTAATGCATAGGTCTTATGCAAGAATAGCAGGAAAGGTTTTAAATCTGAGTTTTGAGGCTGGTCAGCACTGAATCCTTTCAGAAGACTTTCTGTCATAACCTTGGAAGAATGTGGAAAAAGCAGAAGAAACCTAATAGTTACAGATTCTGTGATGATACTTGGTGAGCTGGCCTTCATTCCAAATGAGAAGAGCCCAGGTCAGGAAAGGAAGCAGACATTTCAAGGAAGGATGGCATGCTGGCCACCTGAAAATCTCTGTGAGGCTTTGTTTTGACCCACAAGCTTTTTTTTTTTTTAATTTAGACCTTATTTTCTAATTTATCCAGGTCTCCATCATTCTATATTTATCCCTGATTTACTCATTTTCCCACCCTGGAGCTCTGGCTGTCGGCCTTGGTGTGTACTGATTCTAGAAAGCAGTTTGCTCCTTGCAGATTTCTTTTGATCATTTTAAAAATTGCCTGTATTTGTCTACTTTTCCAGAAAAATGTTTAAGTTATAGATACTGAGTAGCTCCTGGAAAAGTTATCTTTCCCCTCTTCAAGGAAAAAAAAGTTCAGCTGTTATCTGAGACAATATTTGATATTAGAGCTTCGCTAGACGTTTATGTAAGGCATTCATGTAAAACTGTGCAAGTAGTAAATCTTATTTTTAGAAAGCTAAGATGGTTTCTTGATAACCTAGATTTCATTCCTTTTTAAATCTAGATCAGATCTAATTAAAGTTATCTTCTGCTTTATCTTTTATTATTGCCCTCTGTGGTTTCACTAATGGACTAATTTCCTGAGATTATAAATTGGCATGCTTTCATTTCCAGATTGCAGCCTGTCTTCATTTTTCCAGAGATTTTTTGACACATTTACTTTATGTTGTATCACAAAAATGGATTTCCTTATTTCACCTTATCTAAAACCAGTTTTCCCCTTATGACTAATGAGTAAGCGTTGCATCCAAAGATATTTATCCAACGGCACCAAGCTTTGTATTTTTCAAAAGCAATAAGGCTTTTTTTTTTAAGTTGGCAAGTCAATTTTAGTGTTTTTTGAAAAATTACTAGCCCATTTTTCAAAGCAAATTAATAGAAAAAAATCCATTTAAAAATAATCCCTACAGTAGTGCTATACCATAAAATAACATTAGAAGCTGCCATTTTTTTGGCTAGTATACTCTTTCTTATAATAACCCAAAACTTGGGCCAGAGAAGTATAGAAAGAGCATAAAATTTAAAACATACAGCATAACTTTTTTTTCTTTTTGTAGCATTAATCTTATCACTGGTCATTTAGAGGAACCAATGCCAAACCCCATAGATGAAATGACAGAAGAACAAAAAGAATATGAAGCCATGAAACTTGTCAACATGCTTGATAAACTTTCCAGGTATTGTATTCCCATCCATTTTTTGCTTGGTTTCTAAAATGTTCTATTTCTTTGTCTCTCTCACTGAGAGTTCCCCTAGAACAGCAACTCTGGAAATCCATGTTGATTGCAACAGGGTGGCCCAGGCAGCGCAGTTCCGATACTTCTTGGCTACCATGGTTTTTCTACATGTGCCGCTTCTGGATGTGCTTTCTGGAACATTTAAACTCTTAAGGCTACGCTAGTAACTACCAGGCCACTGTAATATTTAACCAACTAACCGCCCTATCTCCAAAAAGATGCTGTGAGTTAGATTCAGTGATTTTGCTGCTGCTGCTATTTTTGTTTTATTCTGTTTTGGTTTTGTTCCAAGTCAAAGTGCTTCCCCCTACACATACCCCATTTTTGAAGTAGAAGTTTGCAGTTCTGCCTTTTTGGGTTGCTGCTGAAACCAAGAATTCTAAAATGTCACACACCCAGCAGGAAAAGGTAAAAAGGAATAGCTCAATTTTTTTTTGAAAGCAGACAGTTTTCTTAAGGGTTCAAAAATCAGTTTTCCCTCTTCCTTTTGCTTCACCCCTCCTTCCCCTCCAAAAGTAACAAAATTTGAAAAGAATTAAATCAGGTATATACAAATTAGTAACTAGTCATCTTGAAGGAGTTATTAGAAAATAACTCCCTTCATACTTGGCTGAATTGCTCTGTTTTCCAGTCGTACGTTGAGTCACTGTCTCCTTTAAGCCATCTGGAGTGAGTGTTGTGTGTTCGTGGCAGCTGCCACTTCAAGGTGAAGTTCTTTTGGTCATCTGCTTTTTCCTAATAACTGTATAGGTTAGTATGCCTCAGTCAAGAGAAGTAGCAACTGGAATGGGAAAGCCAGGACGACAGCCACGAAAAGAAGGGTGTAACAGAGAAACCAGTTGAGCATTAGGTCAAAGACAGCACGAAAATGGACAAGAACAGAGGCTGACGGAGTGTGGCAAGTGTGGGTATTCTGACACTCTGCAGTCTCAACTTTTTTTTTCAAATTATGCTTATAGCTTCATTTACCTGCAAAGTATGACTAGAATTCAGTAATTGCCTACTGGCCCTTTTAAATTTCCATCCTTTCTCGAGGTTAGAATTTACAGCTGACTATGCTGCAAATCTTCAAAAGACATTGTTGCCTGTTTGCAAATTACCTTCTCCATACCTTTGTATATAACTGACATGTTCCTTCCATGAAGGGATGGTTGCAAAGAAGATACTGATAGGGCAAATCTGTCTGTGGCAAAATAACAATTTCTAAATGTGTGTGTACATACAGGAGATACCTTTGTGCTTGTCTATTTCCAGAAGGATCTGGAGTAGCTACAGGGGGAAGTGGTAGCAAGGACCTGAATATACAGCACACTAGAGGGTTAGGAAAGTAGACCAGTTAAACTGTATAAATCATTCTTGAACCAGTAATGTGAGTTTAATGGTTAACAACAACGCCATTCAGTATCCCGTCTACCCTGGTTGGGCCAAGCTAGAAAAGTGCAGATGAGGGGAGGAACTAGCTAAGACAATGCAATGTAATTTAGATACTTCGCTTACTGGGAGAGACATCAGTATTTCATAAGGCCTCCCTCTCACCAGGCACAGAGACCAAAGGTGCTAGGTCCTTCTCCTTTTAATCTCAGGGGAATCCACATATCCTAGAAGCTGCCAACAAATCAGTACACAAACGTCAAGTGTGAGACGCCCAAGCTTCCACCTGACTTAGACTGTGCTTCCACGGAGATGCACACTCACCCGGAAACACCCAGCAGATGTCCAACTCAATCTGAAGGTGATGCTCATTTTTGCATGTATAAAGGAGAGCAAATATGTCTTGTGTTGGCTTTGATGGTACCAATTTTGCCATTAAAGTTGAAGCAAAAGGCATCCTTGAGAATAGTCTTAAATCATGTAAACTTTTTGCTTGATGTGTGGTGGAATTCTTTACATTGTTTGCCTTTGTGTGCTTTGTAACATTTGTTCTAATACCAGTGACAGTCTCTATGAAGACTAGCAGTGGGCATTCCAGAAAAGGAATGCAAAGAATGAAACCATTCTTCATGCATCTTCCATGTTTGTTGTGCTGTCCTTGTTAGTCTTCCGTTTCTTCTCTTTTCTTTTTATCCCTGAGGTTTCAACAAAATATATATGCTGTGAAGTCAAAGCAGACTTAATTCAACACAGTTCAGAGTGTTCACTAAGCTGTGCCCTGTGCTGGGAAGCCCCGGGGAAACTGGGTGGTGCAGGACAGTCTCTGCCTTTAGAAAGCTCATGATCCAGTGAAGGAAATTGCTCTAACCTCTTCTAGAATACAAGGTAAAAGAAAATAAGGACAAAATGAGGTCTATGGTTAAACAGTAAGCTCCCAGGAAAAAGAGCAGTCCGTTCTGCTGGATGACTGAGCTTTACAGGCTAGATCAGCAATAATGCTGATCCTAAAATTTAAGCGGTATTTAATAGGAAAATGGAAAAAAAAATGACCATTCACTCCAGGGAGAGGAATATGTAAGAATCTTGTTAATAAGTCTTTGGTATTCATATTTTCATCTTTCCAAAGAGCTCAGGTTATTTTATCACATTTTATTAACATATTAGCAGACTTTATTATTGGGGGAAGCAGGGGCCGAAGAATTGTCCAAAATATTTCCAAGTTATTGTCTGATGATAATCATTTCCTATTAACAGTTTGCAAAACACTTTGACATACATTTTCTTCCTAGCTTCCTAATAAATTGCTTAGGAATTTCCCTTCCCAGAACTCAAGATCTTTGCTCTGTCCACTGTGCTGCTGTGTCTGTCTGTCACAGTGTTTGCCAGACTCTTCCTAATCATTCCCTCAGCTGTCATTCTAGAATGTTCTGCATTCAACCAAGTCTTCATTGTGGTAAAAGTGTACTGTAGTTTTGTCTGAGTAATTTTCCTTCTTAAAAGTAAAATCAGCTTCTTCTCCTGAATTAAAAGGCGTGTGAGTAAAAAGGACAGATTGGAGGTGGCGTGGCCAACGAATGGACGCTAGACCCTTCCTTTTTTCCATCCATAGGAGAGCAGATGTGAAGGACCTGCACCAGGATGGTGGTTAGCAACAGTGGCCCGTGCCAAAGCACTTACCAAAGTGATGACTAAGGTTGGTCATGCCAAGTACTGTTACTGAGCCTGGTGTAGGACATAGATGTGACTCACTTTCTAAAACTAACTGTAAGACCACCAGTGTGAAAATCAAAGTTTGATTTCCACTTTGCCTCTATGGTAGACATGACTGCAGCCTCAGGGAAATCAGCACCTTAACAACTTTGTTTCACCTAAATGTGCAAAGAGAGTAGACAGATTAATAATCAGATACTTTCTTCTCATTGAATACCGGTTGGCTTAGTAGTATGCCAAGCAATTTTTCTTTAGCATTACTACAAGGATTCTATTTGTGATGTGTGTAGATAAGGGCATTGGCAGTGTACCAGAAGGTCTTAAGCATTTGAGAATAATCTGAACTCAATAAATCCCATCTTGTTTAGCTAGTACAGTGCCTTGTACCCCATTATTTCCCTGTGTGTGATAATAATGACACAGCTGATCCCAAGATTTGAATGTCAGTTTTATTGCTATATTAAAATAGCCTACATAGGTTAAGATTTTAAAGCACACTTTGTCAGTTGCATGTCTTGTCTAAATATCAGAAGATTCAATGCTGAAAAGAAATTGTACTAAAATATTTTGGGTCGTGACTCGCTACCAAATATCTAGATATTATAGCTGTTCTATCTTAAAGGGATAATATATATATTAAACATAAGCACTAAGGCCTGAGGCATGAGATTACAGAAAGCTTCGTTTGGCATTTTTAATGTGGGAGCAGAGGTGAAAAGTGGCAAAAATCAACCCAATTGCCCACCTCCTCTTTCCTTCTCTGACTTGGAAAAAAAAAATAAGCCCCTACAACTCCTGCAGGAGATTAGGGTGGGAATTGTGTTGGGGTAAGCAAGTCCAGTGTGGCTAATGCAATTGCCTTTGCCTTGACTACAGCACACTACTCATAAGAAGGGTGCCCCCTCCAGGAAAAGGGAGAGTGCATTGACTGGTTTAAGTTTAAACTAGCCAAAGGAAATAATATTTCAGGTTACAGTTTTGTTTTGACTGTTCTAATCACCTTTAGTTCCTTAATTGGAACCAGAATTGATTAATCCTCTACTCAGTCCTTACCCTATTACTGCTTAACAAGGTACATTGCCTTTTTGCTTCTGTTGCCTACCATCAAAATGTTTTTAAAACTTACGTTTATATAAATAACTATTCTACATGTCTTCCTTACTGATAACTGATTTTGCTGGTCATTATTTGTACTATTTGGAACATAGCTTTCTTAATACAGGGACCAAATATAGGAATAATCCCATTTAACACAAAATTTATTTTTAAACTTGCTAAAACAAAAAGGATTTATGACTGAAATACCTAGTTATTTTACTCTCCTCAAAAAAAAGAAGAAACAAACCAAACTGTGGTTATCCCTACCACATGATGAGATAGCAAGGAGACGCTCCAGGTGTATGTCAGAAACATGGCCCAGTTGTTAAAAGAAAATCCTTTCCATGTGGTAACCACCAGATATCTGTGTTGGTTAATCCAAATTGGGTTATACTCAGATTTTGAAGACTTAGTGCTCCCTGCCTCTCAAAAAAAAAGGTAAACTATCTCATTGTTTGATAGATTACATACTGAAATAAGATTTTTGTATTAAATAAATTATGAATTTTACCTCTTTCTCTGTGGCTATTAAACCTTTAATACCATATATAACTTTACTGTGGTTTGTGATTATATTCATATTAGACACCTCTGGTCTCTGTCATTAAAATGTATTGTAAGATTGCTTGGAAATTCATTTAAAGAATCTTGGATCCACTTAGATTAGAACTCTTAAAATGGCCAGAAAAATTAATTTGGAGAGTTTTGACATTGTGTATCTGTAGGTTCTGGCAGACTCCTTCCAGTAAGCAGTAGGATGTGCTACTTTTGTGTTGCCTGTTGCCAGCAATTGTCCTGTGGATCTGTAGTAGCAATAACTACTCAGAGTTCTCATCTCCAGACTTCTCCTCATTAGCCCCTCCTTTAACTTTTAAGTCTTCCCAGCCGGGAAGAGTACATAAGAATTCCTTTCTACCGCTTAAATCAACAGTCAGTTGGCATGTCAACCTCTTGTTTTAATTGTTACTTTGCTAATGTAGGCAGTAGGATATAAAAATTTTGTGAAGAAAGCAATAAAGAACACCAGCACTTAATGATAAAACAATTTTATTCTTCCAGAACTCTAACATCTTTCCCTACAATTTTTTAACCATGCTGTTTAATGTGAGGTGGTTAGCAATTTAAGTTTTGCATGCAATCCTAACAGAAATGAGAATAATAAAAACTAATATTTACATAGTGCTTAAGCTTTTAAACATATTTCCGTAAGTGTTATCTCCACTGATAAACTTGCCCTGTGGGTTAAATAGGGAAAGAGATATTATTGAGTTAGGAATAAATGCTCCAAAGATTGCATGCCTGATCTTAGGTCCATGGTTTGGTTAAAAACTGCTCCAAACCTTATCCTGTTTTGAAAAGTTAGAAACTACACTGAAGGTTGTCAATGAAATAATTTTAAATAAGACTAATAATTTTTAAATAAACACAAAGCACTTAGGATACAGAGAGTGAAATTATTTACTGTAGAAGAGAATTAAGGTAGCACATATACTAAAATTGGAACAATACAGAGAAGGTTAGCATGGCCCCAGCGCAAGGATGATAAGACAAATTTGTGAAACGTTCCATATTTAACAACAAAAAAGAAAGAGTTAAGATTCAGAGGATACACATGCCTGCTTTTTCATTCCATAGTTTAGCTCTTCTTGCATGTCAGGTTAAATGCGAAATAACATGGAAAACCAAACAACAAAAAACTAGCCAGCTTTATGGGGGAAATAATAAGCTTTCCAGTATTATATTGTTTTACTTAATTGTTTTAAGGATAAATGTGGACATTCTAAGAATTTCTTGTACATATCATCACAATATTAAAACCTGACTTTGAAAAGACTTCCCGAAGTGGGAGGACATGGGGATATGGCATACCCACCTGTCTTGGGAGTGAGTGTTTTATGCTGCACATTTTACTTTTCCCCTTGTATCCATCGCCAAATAGGAGGACTGAGCATAGGATCTCAAAAATCATTTTACAAGATGCAGCCTACCGACTCTGAGTTTGCTGTAGAAAACCACCAGACTTGTCCATTCTACTGGGTTGGAGATCAGTGACACTGTTGAGCACCAGGAAACCATAAATCCCGAAGTATCTTTCACAGTCTCTGAGCATGTTAACTAGCCACGAAGCTGATATTATTTCTGTGGAAAAAATGGGTTTAAAACATATTTCAAGTTATCCAGAAATCCACTGCACTCACTGTATAACAGTTCTAGTAATATTAAACAGCGAAAAAGATGTGCTCCTGAACTTGGAATTCCAGCCAAGACTACACACAGGCCCCCTCCTTGTGGCCATCACAGGTCCATTCTAACAGGCATTCTGGAAAAACTATGTTAATTAAAATGCCTTATTTCTATACTAATTTCTCTTCGCATCTTTCCAATGTGAAAAAGAATTAAATATGAAATGACTAATTTAAAATGTCAGGGTTCTTTTTTCCAAGCCAACCTTACATTAAGAGCAGGAATCCCAGAGCCAAAGAAATGATTCCCAATTATCCTATCTTGGGTTTTG
Organism: Ochotona princeps; assembly: GCF_030435755.1. Lineage (NCBI taxonomy): Eukaryota > Metazoa > Chordata > Mammalia > Lagomorpha > Ochotonidae > Ochotona > Ochotona princeps. Next base: position 11,009,620 of record NC_080846.1, on the reverse strand, counting down.
TTATACATTGTACAGAAGTCAACAAAACAAGTATGTAACAGAACCTGTCTAAATAGCAGCCACCCTCATTAAAAACAGAATTAATCAGGGGGTGATTGAAAGAAGCAATGCCTCATAGACACCCACCATTCTTCTTTTCTAATCATAGAACAAAATGTTACATAAAAGGATCGGAACTATTATGCAGTGCTCAATTAGAGGGAGGTGAATAGGTCTCTAACGTGCTGTTTTATGGAAAGAGCAGAGTGGTGTTTGCATGACTGTTGTTTCATTACAGACCCTGTCATTAATTCCATGTGTCAATACTGCCCTGTAGTACACAGAGCAGACAAGAAAGAAGAGCCCTTGAAAACAAGGGAATGATTTTTGAGTCGTTATCAAGCTAAGTGGCAAGCGGGAAGCTGAATCTCGTATAGGTAAATTCGAAGGGACTCTTGGGAGATCTGCAAGTGGGAAACAAGAATGCATTTTGCCAACTGCTTAATTATGTCCTGTTTTTCAACAAGTACACTTGAACTGAATGCTTTGTTTGTATTGCACAAAAACATGTGCTGTGAGCAAGAGTATTCTCTTGCTTCCAGGTCAAGTAAGGTGTTTTATACACATATACATCTGACCTAGTCTAGAATGTGGTGCAACTGGGTATGTTAGTGTTTAGCCCCAATGTTGCACTGTCATTTATGGGAAAAATAATCACACAGGAACCAGAAGCCTTAAAAAAATAAAAAGTAAAGGGCCTATGTAATGTTTGGAAAAGCACATAAGCCCATCACTCCAGTACAGGACTTATAGGAAAATGGTGGCTCAGGAAAACATTTTTAGATATTTTGGGGGGGGGGGGAATTAAATATGGTATAAGCCCATCACCCCCCCACTTAGATCTTTAAGGAAGGTTTTTGTTTTGGTTTCCATCAACAGTCACAGAGTTAGGCTGGGGCAAAACAGGGTTTCCTTCCTTGGACATGCTTTATCTGTCTCCTCTTGCCTGGCCAAGCCCTTACAGATTATGGTTCCTTATCGTTTAGTAAGATCAAATTTCTAAATGATGTTTCGTTCCAGTTGAACATTCTTGGAGGCTTATCTCTTCCCTGGCCAGATGCCTGATCAGATGAGAAGCCCGCCATGATACTGTCACAGTGCCTAGAATGGGCTCTTTATCCAGTAGACATCACTGTACTTTTTGATGATAACAAGGGCAGTCTTAACTTGTGTTAAGGCCCGTATATAGCATTGAAGGTAAGTATGAAGGAGTTATTGCTATGTGAATACCTTAATCCTGATACACACTTTAATACATAGTATCTCCATTTTCTATGACATACACGTACAGTTAGCCATCCTTCTTAGGTAGGACCTTCATGACGTAGGACCAGCAGTTTCTCATGAAGTGACCTGTGTACTAGAAGCCGTGATTGAATTTGGATCCTTCTTTGTAAGACTTGCCATTGCTTTGTACTTTTACCCCATAATCATTTAGTCATTTGCTGGTAGATTTGCGGACAGGGTTTGTGGTCTCGGTACATGTCAGTGACAGGTAGGCAGGGTGCTTTGACTATTAGGGTTAGAGTATCTTGATTAAAAGCAAAGGTTTAGCAGTAAGTTTGAGCATCTTTTAAAAATTAGCTTTTAAGAGATTAAAACTAGCTAGTAGCAGAACACGTAGTCTCTTAAAATTCACTTAGAATAGTGGGGATCATCTTGTCCAACCTCTCATTTTATAAGTGGAAAGACTGAAGCCCAGTGAGGCAACTGACTTGCCCAAGGACACATAGTAAGTTAGTCAAAGGTACGAAACTGCAACCTGTACCTCTCCAGGTTCCAAATACAAGAAGTCAAGTCCACACCAATTAGTGGTCGGGAATCCTACCTTGTATGGTTAGAAGGGGGCCTAATGTGCTGCAATATCAGAGTATCTGATGCCATTGCCTCATCAGGGTTAAACCAACAGGGAGTGATTCCTGACAGTGGATTTGTATCATTCTCCATGTATACCATTCCCCATGTTTGATATTCTTCCAGTAAATGTTTACTGTGCACCTGCTGTGTGCTCTTAAAAGCCATACCAGATAGACAGATCACAGCCAGAGAAAACATGGACTCTGCCCTCAAGTTGCTCATAGTCTAAACACATAAAGAAATCCCCAGAAAGCATCATGCAGAATAGCCTATAGAATGTCAGCATGTTTCCTAATTCTAAATCTTGATGATTAAGTGAATCTTTTACCCAAAGATTTAGTTTTTCCAGTCTGGTAATTAAAAAGGATACCAAAAGACTCCCTATTCTGTCTGAAAATGTGAGATAATAACAAATGAAAATAAAAAATTTGGTTTAAGATATTTGTTGAGGATCTCCTGTCTGCAAGGCACTGTGCTAGACACATAGGGATATGAAAATTCAATGACAGAAGCATAGAGAATATTTTGGGTTTCTTAGTTTTTCAAAGTTTGTAGTCACAGCTATTTTTAATAAATATTCTTAAGTAAGGGGGGCTCTTAAAGACGAAATTGGCTCTGTACTGAAGTGCAGACTTGTTAGCCTAGGAGTCAGGTCTCTATTCAGATCGTCTTTCATTCCATCTGTTGAGCTTTCTTTTTCCTTTACCCCTGCTGAGCCAGCCTGGTGCCAGTCCCTGCACACAGCTAACTCTTGCTTCTGCTTGACTAATTCTGCTTCTGAGACGCTTTGCTCCCTGTGATACTGTCAATCACTGCAATTACAGTTTGGCCCCAAGATCAGCTCCCCCAAGGAGCCTGTGGTCAGCATCCTGTCTCCTGTGTCCTGCCCCCATGTGCTTACCCATGCCTGGTGAGGGAACATTGTCTGTGGTGTTCAGCAGGCGTCCACTCTGTCCCGGTCTTGCCGATCAGACAGGGAGGAAACAATCTAGTACAACCAGGTCATTTACCAAGCCTTGTAAGAATAGTCTCCATATCAAAGAGTTATCAGACATTTCACCTTTGTATTTGTGAGCTGTAAGTTGGAAGACAGCAAGGAAGATTAGAAAAGGCAGAATAGGAATATGAGAAATAAGCCTGGGATCCATAATGAAGAAGTCACATCTCCTACCACCAAATGGAATAAGAAATCTTTAAATTTCAGATAGAGTCAGAGCATATTGAAGAACTGTTGGGCAGGAAAAGCAGGGCTGTGCCTGTTCATCCTCTCCATCCTGTTCTGTAGTTCTATCAGTATTGTTTAATGTGTGTATGTTTCATCTTCTGACTAAAAGCTTCTTGAGGACGGGGCCATATCTTTAACCTGCTTCGGCATTCTTCCCCCACTTACTAGCAGTGGGAAGCCTGTGAGCATGAAGAAAGGGGGACTGCAATGTGTGGATTCCAGCTGCACTTTATATTCATTATGCTGCACATATTATGCAATCCTAATTTTAAGGAAATTGAAGTTCAAGGAGTTCAAGGTCTTAGGATGATAAATTCAGAATTGGAACTTCAGTTTGCCTGATTCGAAAAACCGGTGTGTGCTCTGCACTGTAACACTATGACAAATAACACTTGGTGAGTCACACAGTGCTCTTTGATCTGCATTATTATAATTCCTGTTACCCACACCAGTTCTATATGACCCCCAATTCATAAATGGGGATACTGAGACTCAGCGTCATGCCCCAGATCATACGGCTGCTTAGTGGGGGGGTCAGCACCTCAGCCAGCTGTGTTCACTCCAGCTCTTGCAGCTCTTTCTACATCACATTGCTGCCTTAATTCATTTGCACAAGTGCATAAATATATGGCCAGTTTCCACAAATACCTTTCCTACAGAAATGCCCAGCCCCTGAGTGTTATAAAGGAGTTTCCATTTTAAGGAGATGAGGGGCTGGGAGGAGGGTGATACAAAGCACCAAATAAGTGGATGGATGGATGGATGGATGGACGGACGGATGGATGGATGGACGGATGGACGGATGGATAGATAGATAGGAAGAAAGAATCCTAAGAAGAAAGGTTGACAAAGTAGATTTAGAATGTTGAGACCCTTCTGTAAAAAATTCCCACAAGTTGGCCATAAAGTTAATGTGCATTTTAATTTCCACTATAAAATTGGATTTGAGTGTTGCATGAAAGGAGGGAAGGCTAGCACTCCCCTTGACAAGGATGGAAGAGGCCCTCGGGCCTGACAACACAGGTATGGTTAAAACTGGATCAGAGCAGAGGGGTGAAACTGATAAGACTTCATTTGATTGGCAAATACGCCCACTTATTGGTAGGTAACCCCAGTGCCGTGCTGTAGACACACATACTAGTGTTCATCTCCCTTAAGGACAATGGTTTGTCCACCACCTGACTGCACCACTGTCCTTGGTAAAATCCCTGCAGTCCCATCTGCTGATGGTCCTTCTATCTCTTGCCCTTCAGTTCCTATCCCTCCTCATGGCACCCTCAATTCAACGTTTCAGCCTCTGAACTTTCTTACCCTCAGTGGTCCATCCGCAGCAGCAGCAGCATGTCCCCTCCTCCTTTTGTATCAGTTTGCAGCAGCACTAAATCCTTCAGCATAGGCAAAGCTAGGAAAATGTATATTTTAAAATGTGGCTGAAGTGTGTGTATGTAGTAAAGAGACATTTTAATGGAAGTAGATGGTTTCTAGCTTTCCACTGAACAACACTTCTGCTAGTTGTCATGCAAGCTCCTCACCAGGCCTGCTCTATCTCCTGCGTTCTGGCTCCCCTGAACTGTGCCATACCCACTTGGTCAAGCAGACTGCAGCCACCGAAACACTGTCCTGCTCACTCATCTCTGCCAGGCCTTGCTCTTCCAGTGGGTCATGACATCTACTGTCTCTTCCTGTAACCCCGGCCTTAGTCCAGCTGACTCCTTTCCCACACACCATTACAGACTTCCTAGTGACTTTCTCTCAGCCTCTCGTTCCAGTGGCTAGCACACCCGTGCCTGAGGTACATGCTTCTGAAACAAATCTGACTGAGGCTCTTCCTGGGGTAGAATCTAAGTGCCTTGCTTTTGCATTTAAGACACCTGACTATTGAATCTCAGTTTATCCTTGCAGAGTTCCCTCCTGCCACCCCTTCACTGAACCTCTTCATTCTCCAAATAGTGGGCCCTTTCCCAGCTTCATGACCAAAGTGACAGGCAAGAAACTATCAAGAAGGGTCTACAGAATCACACAGGTCATTTGGACCCTCATGGCTCCTCCATCTCCTTTGCCTGAAATGCCCTCTGTCCTCTCACCTCGTCGGTGCTGTTTCTCCCTGCCCTCCCCAGGCAGCAGGATGGGTGCGTCATCACAGGAGATGCCACAGGCTGTTGTCATAGCTCATGCATCTGCTCCATTGTGGTCTAAGTTTTGTTTGTTTTGTTTTCATGCATTTGTTTTGCCCACTCCTCAAGAAAGCAGCTATACCCAGTGCTATTTTCCTTCCTGGTACATGACACAGCTCGCAGGTGAACCCAGGATGTGTGCCTCCAGTGCAGTCAGGGCTGTGAACCTGGATGTGGTGTGTTTCAGAGACGCTGGGATTGGGGGAGACCCATGGCCCAGGCCCAGCTCTCTCAAAGCTGAGTGACCTTGGGCAAGTCACTGAAGTCTGAAGAAGGGGTTGGACTAAATGATCTCCGAGGCCCCTACCAACTTGAAATTCCGTGATTTTGACCTCATTTCTTAGATAATGAAACACGTTTTCTACTTCAGAACACTGAGGAGCCTCAGTACTTATTCAGCCACTCACAGCAGGTTTCTGGAGATGGCCAGAGCTGCTTGCTTAGGCTCCTGTTGGCTTAGTGTGTAACTGCGCCACTCGCTACCCTCCAGGAGGTTGCTCTAGGCCTGTAACACTGCATGTGGCTGGCTGCCTCTTCCTAGGAAGGAGACCTAAAGGACAACAGCAAGGAGGGAGAGGGAGAAATTCAGTATTTCCATCTAGTCTAAATCCCACCAGCATTACGGCTGCTGTCATATGGTTTCTTGATTAGAGGCCTGCTGGCAGGGGGTGGTGCCTATTTCTGTGAGAAGTATTAAGCAACTCCCGGCTCTCTTCAAGGCCACTGTTAAGTACACTACTGACCTTTTGGGATGGGAGGAGGACTGAAGTTAGCAACTCAACAGGTACCTTTGCCATAATCTCCATGTAATAAATAAGAACCTATGAAAAGATTAAATCTTTCCTAATACTTTTTGATTGGCTTAATCAATAATTGATCATCTTTAGATGAGGCTGTAACTTGTGGAGTAGATATAATTGGATTAGCTGAAAAGGTGGCTGGGCAGCTTTGAAGAGATTAAAATGGCTGTCAATCCCATAATTAAACTACCACAAACAAAAGCAATGGTATTAAAAAAAAAAAGGAGGACAGAAAAAGCATGAGAGGAGGAAAGCAAAGCTGGAGAGGCCAGCTGACCAACAAGGGCTTACGTGTCACTGCAGACTGCCAGGCTCGCTGCACTCCATGGAGTGTCTGCATGTCCACGTAACTGTGCCTCACCCACTGGCATAGGTGACGCTCTGGCTGCTTCAGCTTCACTAAAAATGAACCCACAGAAAGCGGGGGGGCATTCATTATTCAGTACAGAAGAGACCTGCCCCTTGTCCTGAGCCCATATAGACCTTGACTTGCCTTCCTCTGAATTGGCTTCATAGGTCCGGCCTGTGTGAATGAAGTCTTTTATCTCCTCTTTCTTTCCATGCCCCTTTCATCTTCCTATTACAAACACACAGAGAGCCTGAGGGGAAAATGCCGTGGTTTTAAGGACGTTTCTTTTAACAAGAATGTGAATTTGGGTGGGGGAGGGGTGTGTGTATGATGCTGGTGAATACTTTTTTTCCTCTCTCTTTTATCTCTTTCTCCAGAGAGGAGTTGCTTAAACCAATGGGACTAAAGCCTGATGGGACGATAACGCCTCTGGAGGAAGCACTCAGCCAGTACTCCGTCATCGAAGAGACCAGCTCGGACACGGACTGAAAGCGTCACCTGCTCAACTCTCAATATTGCTTTTATCAGCATCTTTTCTCTGTAGCTCCAGGGGAATCTTTTCTCTAAAACATGTATGCCCTTGCTTTGGCTAGAAACACATTACCTGGTTACTCATTGAGAATCAGCATATTTAAGAGGTGATCCTGTGTTTTTTGCGATATCGAGGCATTTGTACAGAGCTGCAGTTAGAGTTCCAGGGGCTAGAAATAAACAAAGATGTAATCCCATTTCATCAGGATGGGACCGAAGGACTTTATTTTGCCAAGCATTCCTGGGTGAGACTTGGCCATTCTCTTTGCCAAGAATCTTAGCAGAAGATTAGCGGTGTCCACTTCTCCCTTGGGTGAGCCGCCCCCTCTCGATCCCTCCAGCAGCTGAGCGCGAGAAGCAGGAGTGGGAAACCAGGGCCAAAGGACTCCTTAGGTCAGGACCGGTGAGGTGGAAGCCAAGCTGCTCTGTAAACTTAGCCCCGCTCTTCATTTCGATTTTGTATAAATATGTAGAAGTATACACACAGACACACAGACACAGAACCCCAGACCTGCAAACTGTCACTGAGCTAAGACTTCAGAATACATTCTCCTAAGAGTTATAAATGGTGGCTTAGTTCTCAGGCAGCTACAAATGCCTATTTATTCCCTAACGTACCTGAACACTAGTACCATGGAACTGAACCACCATTGGTAGCACTGCCCAGGGAGCAAGCGTTCTGGGGTCCAGGGCAGCACACCAGAGACACATCCTCCACTCCTGGAGTGGAGGGAGCTCTGGCGTGGCCTCTGCTCCAGGTGGGAGGCGGTGGCACCCATTTGTACATATAGGTCATTCATGGGTCATATGTTTTATACGGGGGACTGTGTGCGCACGAGTGTGTATACATTCTACCTTTTTACCATATGATCAGTTTAATGGTAACTTTATTTATTTAAAAAGAGAAACAAATAGTTACAGTTAAACTGATCGACTCTTTATTTTTACTTTTAGAATTGGTCCTATGAAGAAGTAGAAACTGCATCATGCAACAGTGGGCCTAGTTGATCAGTGGCTAAAGTTGAAAAGGGGTTGGTTTCCTTTAAATGTATATATGTGTGTGTATGTGTGTGTGAGCACACACATATGTACATACACACACATAATGTGCTTAACCACTGCCTTTTACAACTTTAAATAAAACATTGGGGTTGATTCAATGTAGCCATCTGTGTGTGTTTCTTTGTAAATGTATGGGCTAAACAGTACTGTTTCACAGTTTATATTTCTGGAAAGCGCTTTTACATCCATTATGTCACTTACCATAATAGCCTTCGTAAGGGTGTATACAGCTTGTGGAGTGTTAGTGAAAATATCTTGTATGCAACAGTTACTCATCTGGCAGAGTAACATCAGGAATTCTCTTTTAAAAGGCCTTTGAGCTGCCGCAATGATGTCACCGAGTTTGTTACAATTTCTTCATAGGAGAGTGCCCATCAAGAACGTCACTCTTGGCTTCTGTATTAAATTTGCATTCATTTCAGACATGTTTAGTTATCTGGCTTTCAATCCCACTTAAAGAGGAAGGAAAGAGCTGCTATATTGAAGGCAGATGTGCCGAAAGGAAAAAAAGCCAGTTGGACGCACTGGGGGAGGTCCTCCAGGTGTGTGTGTGGTAGTGTGGCCCCAGATGAATTCTCATCATGATCTGGCTTGTTTAAAAGAAAAACTTAAATCCAGAATAAGTTACAAAAGATTAGGAAGAATGCATACATTTTCATCCAAAATAGTTGAAGTTGGAACCACCAAGTGAGATGAAATTTGGAAATTTCCCATTGTAGATTAAGTGGAAAAAAGTTCAGAAAAGGACATTTAAGTATTTTTGTTATTTCAATCTACAAGTGAATTTTTAGAGTATTTTTGTAATCTCTACAGCAGTAACTTTGGCATGATTGTCAGCTTACCTCAGTGAATGCCGTCTTACTGGCTTCACACACAGGAAGTGCTTCAGCAGCCCTGCTTAAGGCGGGTGCTCCTTTTTGACGAGGGAGAACCGGAAGAAGAGCACAGGGTCAGGACTGACCCTCGGGAGATGCCAGGCCGGTTAGGGCGGTCTCCATAGCTCGCCTCAAAGGGCCGCCCTGGCAAACACAGCTTCCCCCAAGAGCACAGCCAGTGGCGCGGGTCAGACAGCGTGGCTGCCCGCACCACTCCCCCGCCCCGCTGCACCGCACCTGGACCCACACTGCCTCCTGGGACCTCACCGCTGGGAACGGGGACGGTGGGAGGGCTCGGGCCGTTTTAAGCAATAACTATCTCAGCAAAGCCAGTCCGAAGGACTTTGTAAGGAGGGAGGGGACCTGGAGTGGGACTGTAAGTGGGAACTTGCTCAGCTGGTGCTGGCTTTTCACTGGAGATGGGGAATCAGAGTCATGGGCTTCCGCTTCTGCAGTGGGCATGACCAGTAGGCCCCGACCACCACACCAAGCACCCTTCTGCCCACTGCCCTCTAGGACCTGGGGGAAGCAGTGCACAGAGCGTGGGTCCTAGTGGGCCTAAAGCAAGACGTCTGGGTTGCTGCTTTATCGAACAGCCACCAGGCGTCTGACTCTCACGCCCCTAAGGGTCCCGGGAAGCAGGCAGGCCAGGTGACCACCCCCCTCTTCCTGTGTCGTCACTCTTTGGAAGGGAGGACACAGCTGGGCTCCCCTCCTCCCTCCCCATCCCCTCTTAGCGCCATGTCCATTCTGTTGCCTCCCAGAAACAAGTTTTGCCTACATCAGCTTCCATTTTCCTGAAGGTTACATAACTCATTCATTGTGGAGGGTTTGGAAAATGCAGAAAATGATAAAATTAACAATTTACCCCCAAATCCCACCACCCTGGGAAAGTCACTGTTACTGTTTTAGTGTATCTCCTTCCTGTATTTTTTCTATGCATATATAATTTATTTTACTACAAGACTGGGATCATGCTGTATTTACAGATTTGTACCCTGCTTTCTTCTCTAACATTGTGAGCATTTTCGCATGTCAATAAATATCCTTCAAACGCTAACGGCTACATGATATTCCATTATACGCACTGTGGCGAGCACCGCTCATTGCCTGAACTCAGTATTCTTTTTCCTAACAGAGGAGACCTCAGGCCTCGATGGCCCTTCTCCCCACCCCAACCCCAAGGCACACAGCTTGGGAGGCAGTGCCCACCTGGCCAGCACTGGAGAGCCACAGGAACCAGGCATGGCCCTTGTCCTGCCATAGAGTAGCAGGCTGGCAGAAGCCTCTGCAATGCAAGTCACAGCCTGGCCTACATGTGTCACCCAGTGCTGGCACCTACTGTCTCAAGCACGTTCAGCGTGTAGTCCAGTGAGCGGCCGGCGTGCTCTTGGAGCCTACTTGCTGCAGTTCCAGAGGAATGGGGCGTGCAGGGGTGGGAAACTGTGTGTTTCCAGGAAGAGCAAGGTTAGCACCTGTCAGAACCAGGGCCGTGTGATTAGCACAGTGGGAAAAAAGATCAAATGGTCTAAGAACAAACTCAGGGGAAGGTAGGCAGGCTTCAGCAACTGAGAGATTTCAAGCCAGGGAAACACTTCCAAAGACCTGGGAGGTGTGATGCGGGCACTCTGCTGAGACCTTGCCCCGGGGCTGAAAGATGCCAGAACAGCCTGACGGGACAGTTTGGGGAAGGGGGCGCTGGCATGCCTCGCTCACGGTTTACACAGGACCACACTTCTCCGAAGGGTGCCTGCTGCAGCACGGTTAGGCCACACCCTGCCAAGGGAGACCCACACAATCATTTCTGAGTCCTGTAGTTCCAAATGAACCCTGATGGGGGAAGGGTGATAACTGCTCCCACAGCCTGTGGAGTCTAATATGGATGTCCTTGGAAAACACGGGTTAGCTCCTCGGCCAGGGACTCCCACCGCATCCGGGTCACGCAGGGTCTCTGCTCTTCTGCAGTGGACATAATAGTAAGAGCTGAGGGCCCAGCGGCATGGCCTAGCAGCTAAAGTCCTCGCCTTGAAAGCCCCGGGATCCCATATGGGCGCCGGTTCTAATCCCGGCAGCTCCACTTCCCATCCAGCTCCCTGCTTGTGGCCTGGGAAAGCAGTTGAGGACAGCCCAAAGATTTGGGACCCTGCACCCACGTGGGAGACCTGGAAGAGGTTCCTGGTTCCCGGCTTTGGATTGGCACAGCACCGGCCCGTTGCGGTCACTTGGGGAGTGAATCAGTGGACAGAAGATCTTCCTCTCTGTCTCTCCTCTCTGTATATCTGACTTTGTAATAAAAATAAATAAATCTTTAAAAAAAAAATAGTACGAGCTGAAAATATGTACTGAGCTGGTACCATGCAGGCACCACTAAGCACTACCTGCACATTCAAATCCAATCTCACAGCAATCTCTTGAGGTAACGCTGTTATAATAGCACCCATTGTTTAGGCAAGAAAGCTAAGACAAAGCTGTTACTGTGCGCCAGGCATATAACCTTGTTTGCTATACATAGCAAATTTCAAATTGCAGACAGCTGCCAGAATTTGTGCTAGATACCATGCTACTCGTGGACTGCTTTTGTAATCAGAGCAAATCACAATAAAGTCTTTTCCTGGAACAAAATAATAATAATAAATCTCAGGGTACTACAAAGGGATAAGGAATTAGAGAAATCACACATTATTCTCACTTCATTCACGTCTCTACCATGTGTCTCAAAGAGAAGACCCCACTTGTCAGCACCCAAATCCATATCCGCTTGTTCAGCAAACATTGGCTGAGTATCATCTGCGCCAAGTTCTGTTCGGGGCCCTTAGGGATACAAACATGACTCAGATTCCCAGAGCGCTCACAGTGGGAGACGCCCACAGCAGGAGCGAGGTCCTCCAGGATGGCAGGAGGAGGCGTGGGTGCAAGGAGCAGGAGGCTCACAGGTGACAGTCACGCTTGAGCATGAGTGCACCATGGCCAGCAGAAAGGCTGTTCTACCAGGACGAGGGCTCAAACCAACACTCGCAAGCGACAGGTGTGTAACGTGCAGCCACACACTAGAGGAACTGAGAGTCCGATGAGCACAACAGAAGCACCCTGTTCTACAGGAGTGGACACAAGGGTGGCAGAGTTTCAGGTGAGCAAAGGACACAAGGAAGACCAACATGGCTGCAGGAAAGAGAGCCAGTTGGAGGGAGGACAGGAGGAAAGGCAAAAAGAAAGCCATTGCTGCAGTGCCTGAGAGGAGAGGACCTGGCCCAGAGCACGAGCTTGAGGCATGAGTTCCGGAAATACCTTGAGGCAGGAATAACACATTCCTGTGTTTCAGAAAAAGACAAGGAAGCGCTCATTTAAACTCCAGTTAGGGGCCCAGCACAATAGCATAGTGGCTAAAGTCCTTGCCTTGCACGCACCAGGATCCCATATGGGTGCCAGTTCTAATCCCAGCAGCCCTGCTTCCCATCTAGCTCCCTGCCTGTGGGCTGGGAAAGCAGTGGAGGACGGCCCAAAGCCTTGGGACCCTGCACCCGTGTAAGAGACCCAGAAGAAGCACCAGGCTCCCAGCTTCAGATTGGCTCAGCTCCAGCCATTGCGGCCACTTGGGGAGTGAACCATTGGACGGAAGATCTTCCTATCTGCCTCGCTAATAAAAATATATTTTTTAATTCCAGTTAGACAAGAATGGGGAGAAGATATTACAAAACACTGATTCACCACGTTGCTGTGGACTAAGCCAGGTCTGGGTATGCGAGCAGGGGAGTGAAGTGAGGGGTCATCCCAAGGAGGCCATGCATCTGTGTGGTCACCAGCCTTCACACTTCTGGCCCACGCTGTGCCAGGGCAGGGAATGCGCAATGTTACAGCTGCTGCATCTGCGAGTGTTGGCAAGGTGCAGAACTGGCCACTTCTGAGGGTTCTGTAATTGTAGCTTTTCCCCATCAGTGTTGCCTCCAAATACATGGTGAATTAGGGCTGTCATGGGCGGGGGCTCCTGGAAAGGCATCTTTCCTTTAAAAGCATCTCTTTCGTGGACTGCCATGTGGCACAACATATTCAACCACACCCTGCAACCCTGGCATCCCATATGGTGCCAGGTCAAGTTGCATTGATTCCACTTCCAGCCCAGCTCCCTGCTAAGGATCATGGGAAGGCAGTAGAAGGTTGCCCCAGTGCTTGCACCCCTGCACCCACTGTGGGAAACCAAGAGGAATTGTTTTAAAAGATTTATTTATTTCTATTGAAAGTCATATATACAGAGAGGAAGAGAGATAGGAAGGAAGATCTTCTGCCTGTTGATTCACTCCGCAAACAGCCACAATGGCTGGAGCTGAAACCAGGAGTCTGGAGCCTCTTACAGGTCTCCCATATAGGTGCAGGATCCCAAGGCTTTGGGCCGTCCTCCACTGCTTTCCCAGGCCACAAGCAGGGAGCTGGATGGGAAGCGGAGCTGCCGGGATTAGAACCGGCGCCCATATGGGATCCTGGCGCGTTCAAGGCAAGGACTTTAGCTACTAGGCTACCGCGCTGGGCCCAACCAAGAGGAATTTATAGGCTCCCGGCTTCAGGCCAATCCAACTCCAGCTGTCATGGCCATTTGGGGAATAAAGCAGCAAATGAAACACTTATCTCTCCCTCTTTCTGTAACTATACCTTTCAAATAAATAAATCTTTTAAAACTAAATAAAAACATTTCTTTGTGAAAAGATGAACACTTGGTTACAAGTAAAGGAAACTCAATGTGTACTACCTTAGTACTGGAGTGACATCAAGGCATCTTTTGTAGGGGAAGAAATGACAAAAGCACGGAAGTCTCAAAGTATAGGAAACTGAGGTCCCACAACCTGGGTCTCGGTGTGACTTAGGGAGACAATGGGGCTTATCAGATCCATGTGCAGTGACGTCATGATGACCCCAGGCAGGCAGATACGGTGGAGTACTTACGCCATTAGAATTGGCAGACATGACTAAGCAGGGCTGCCAAACCAATTACAGGTTTACCAGCAGTCACCACCACCCGCAACAGAAGCCAGAACAGCTTAGGAATCAGATAAACCACGTACATCCGAGAGGGAGGCAGGGTTGAAACATGCGTGTTCCCTCTCACTCCCCCCGACACACACACACCCATCACCCTCCCCTGCTAATTCCCCTGGTTGGCCTCCCCAGTGTAAGCAAAGAGTCCCTGGAAGAGCCTCATTCAAAGGGTTCCAGACAATGGACATTCAGCTTCTGTGCCCAGTCAGCCCCAAGAGCACCAACAGCCAACATCCTGCACCTGGCTAGGGGAAGCATCTCAACAGCAAAGATCCAGAGAAGCTGACTCCTGAGGGCCTGTCTGTGAAATGGACAGGTCCCAGTCCTTTCACACTGGGCAAAGCCGCCATTCACCCACTCATTCAACAAACAGAAGAGTACGCCAGACGTTCATAAAAAACTCAAGGCTAGCATTGTGGCACTGCAGGCTGAGCCGTAACCAGCGACACTGTCTCCCCACCTGAGTGCCAGTTCACATCTCAACTGCTCTACTCTGACCCAGCTCCCTGCTAATACATCCAGAAGGCAGGGGGAAGTTGATTCTGTACCCGTAACCCCCACTACCCATGTGGGAGATAGAAAGGGGGTCCTGGTTTCCTCGCTTCTGCCTGGCCCGGTCCTACTGTGGTCATCTGGGGAGTAAATGAACCAAAGGTCTCTGCCCTCCTTCTCTGTCTGCCGCCTGTGTCTCTCTAAATTCTGCCTTTCAAATTTTTGAAACAAAAACAATTTTTTTTATATCAAAAGATTATTTTGTGCAAAAAGGTTTTTGAGAGAATGGTCGTTTAGCCTAGAAGCTGACACCCCCTCCGCATAAGAGCACCCAGATTTACTGCCTGGTTCCAGTTCCCAAGTCCAGTTTGCCAGGAACAGTAATGCCTCAGGTGCCAGCCACACTGGAGACCAGGACAGAGTTCCAGCCTCCCAGGCTTTAGCCATGGGCCAGCCGCAGGTGCTGCCATGCGGTGGCAGTTATTTGAGGAACAGCTGATGTTATTCCCCAGTGTATGATGTGAGAGGGACTGGGGTACGAAGCTAGCAGTAGACCTGGGATGGGATCCCAGCTCATTTCTAGTATCTAATATCCACATCTTGCCATCCCTGTCGCCCATGGGCGCTACTTCCTGGATCAGCATTGGTTTTGTCAAATGTTTTCCAACACCATTGCCTGCCCCCTGGAGTCACAGCCCACACAGCAGACATGCTGTAGGGGACACTTCTCCACCACTGTCCCCAGTTCTCACTATGGGGCCTGACACCCAGAGAACGGTGTCATCAGGGCAGCTCCTAAGCCCTGATCTGTGCTTTCCTCTAACAGGTTTTACAGGCCCCACAGGCAGCGGGTTCCCGGCAGTGCAGAACTTGACTCTGATCCCAGATGTATCACAACACTTGGTCCTATTTTCTGTGGCCCAAATCCTACTCTCTGGTCCCACTGCCTTCCCCAGAGCTAGAAGCAGGCCCTGGGCTGCCCAGGGGTGGGTAGCAGGTTAGACCAACTTTTAAGCATGGTGTGTTCCATTCTGCTGCTTCTAATCTCTCGTTCTGATTTTAACCATCAGCTCAGCATCATGCCTGTAAAATCACTAAGAGGCAGGCTCTTGGAAAGCGCAATCCATGACCTTGTCTCGCTCACACTCCATAGGCACCTGCTGCCTGCTGCACCTGTTCAGACCCAAGGCATCCCAGACCCAGCCCAGGAAGCTACTGGCAGCCTTCCACCTTCAGAGTTGGTAGCAAACATGGGGGAGAGTTCCTCACTGCTAGGTTTAGGAAAATTGCCTCTTCCTGAAAGATCAGACCCCAAGCCTAATCTTGCTACTTTCTGAAACCAAGCTGGAGGCGGGGAAGAAGCCCCATTCATTCGAGGGCTTTGCACACTGATTTTGGGTGCCCTTCCTGGGAGATGGAGAGAGGGTGGGGGCTGCAGGAGACTCCCCACCTGTCAGTCAGCACAGCGAAAAAGGCAAGGGGAATAAACCTGCTATCTGCCTGCCTGCTTTTCAAGCTCTAAACTCTTGCACCCTCTGGGGCTGATTATGGCCAAATGACCCATATTTAAAAAGCATTTACAAGAAAATGATGCGCTTGCTTTTATGCCATCAGCTTCCCCGATGAAAAGCAAAAATGTCTGAAAATTGTTCTTTATTGTCCGCGGGAATGGCTGTGCTATTCCAGCTCACTCCCCCACCCCACCCCCGGCCGCAGTGGGCGCAGAAAGGGGAGAGAAATAAAGGGCACAGCTGTAGGCACTTTATGGCTTGTTGGGGGGGCTGAGTCTGGAGAAAGGGGAGCGGAGGCAAGAAACAGATTAACTGTGTGTCAACAAATGCAGCTGGGGAAAGAGAAAGCGCTTCAAGTCTAAGATAAATGATGCTCCCATTCGGAATGGGGAGAACAAATGGAGACGACATTCAATAGCAGAGGCTGAAAAGTGCAGGGCTCCAAAGACCTTTCTTAGCAGCCAGGCAGCTCCCAAGAAAAATGAGCAGGAGTGGCCACAGCGAGGGGCCTGCAGCTCGGGGGCAACAAAGGCCCCTGGCCGACTAGAGCCTTCCAATGCCAGGGTTTGGCCAGACAGGGCTTGGGGGAGCTCAGCCAAGCTGGAGTGGAGGGGTGGGAGAGGTGGGCAGGGGTGCTGTGGTTAGAGAGAGGGGCCCCAGGAAACCCACACAATTGCATTTCAGGACCACTGGCAGAGTCACACACCGTGACTCCACACCGTGACTCCTCTATGGCCTTGGGGTCAGGAGCCCCAGTCCCGGCTCCAGCCCCCTGCACCAAGAGCAAGTAAGAGGCCAGCAACACTCCATTCAGTGAGAACTTTCCCTTTCAGCATCTTGTGTGATCCCCACCTGCACCCTGGGAGGCGAGTTGGGCTCCCGGGCATCCATTTTACACATAAGAAACCTAAGGGTGTTTGCTCAAAGCCACGTGAGAAGAACCCAAAGTACCAGGATTGGCCCTGCTAGTGGTGACCTCTGAGGCACCCAGCATGTTCTTTGACATCACACAGAGCCCTTCCTGAGCCATCTGCCCAGGCCAGTGGAGAGAACCACACTTGCCTTCCCTGGGACCAGAGCCCAAGTGCTGTAGTTGAAACTGACTGTGCTGTCATATCCAACGAGAACTCAAGAGCAGTGCTGAGCCTCACCGGGCTCCCTAACGCGGACGGCAACTCCAACTGGCCGGTTTAACAATGACTTCTAATTCTACCACCAGTAAGAGGCACCTGCTCAAAACAATATCAGATCCACTAGGAAGCAAAGAGCATAAAGCAAGTTTTGTCATAACCTGCCAATCCGAAGTAAGTAGATGGTTTGGCAGCTCTGTGTGTAAAAGAGAACACAGCTGCTTTGGACTGTTTCTGTACCAATGCTGGAGCGGGTGCGGAAGGTCGTCATGGCTGGCTGTGATGCCAACATCTTCCCGGTAACTTCTACGGCCTGTTTGGACCAAATTGGGTCACTCAGCCCACTCCAGAACCAATTACAATGGAGGGGAGCAGGGTTACTCTTAGTAATGAAGCCTATAAATGCTTCAGGGCACTCACACCACAATCCATGAGAAGAACTAGGATTCCATTGCAGAGATTGGATTGGCAACCCTGGATTGGCAACCATGAGCGAACACTCAACCGATGGCATCCGAAAGAGAATGTGAAGACACACATGGATGCCCAGTCTGTGACTGCCCTGAGAGGGGACGCATGCAACAAAGCAGAGCGAGCTGGCAAGGGTGTGAAGCAAGCAGATGTCAGACATGCCCAATGAGAATGTAAATCAGTGCAAGCTTGGCATTTACTGAAGGTGAGAAGTGGATGCTGTTGGAGCAGTGGGTTAAATTACCACTTGCATCAACACCTGCCTTAGAGTCCCAGTTCAAGCCCCAGCTACTCTCTTTTCCAATCCAGCTCCCTGTAAACGCACCCAGCAAGCAGCAGATAATGGCTCATGTCTTCATGTGGGAGACTCAGAACTCCATGCACTAAATTAGAGTGAGTGAGGGTTGGTTGGCTTTGCCGCAGCATCAGATGGCAGAGGCTGGCACTGGATACTAATTCGGTCAAGTTAAACTCCAGGACCACCTGGAGAGGGCATATACGGGAGTGGGAGTGGCCTAGTAGGGAGATAGTGGGCACCTCCCTCAGGGCTACCACTCCCACTGGACAGCATGAAAAACAGGACAGGGGCAGGGGTGGCTAGACAGAAAGGCACCTGCCAGTATGTGTATAGGCTGGATAGTAGGGCAGCTTGGGTTGAACTAGGCTTCAATGCCCATTGACAAATATGAGAGCTAAATGGGATGTGGAACAGACTAAACAAGTCTGTGGTACATACTGGCAAGCATGGGAACCAGGGTAGAGGGCAGGCCTGGTGGGGGTTATGGGGAGTCATCCCAGCTAGGTTGCAGTTCCCACTGGTTTGCGTGAGGACCAAGGGTGAACTGGGCAGGATTGGGCTGGACTGCAACACCCATTGGTTCACGTGGAAGATAGAGCTGGAGACAGAACTGACCCAGCAATGGCAACCACCAGCATGTGCGTAAGCTGACTGGGGCGACAGACTGTGCCAAAGCCTGTACTGGCAAACACACACAAGAATCATGTCTGAGATCATCTCAGACGAAGTTTCTCTGGGGATTCCTCCAACTGAACTGCTGATCTCAGAACTCCAACCATGAAGAGACTATGTCAGCCAGTGGATTCTGAATAGATTTCATCATGCTTGGAATAGCAAGATAAGCAGCAGTTCAGAAGTGTTGAATTATCAAAACTGATTGAGCAGGACCCTCATAGCATGCCCCACATCGGGGACCTGGGATGGGTGGGAGGCTAGGTGGGACTTCTCCCTTTGTTTCTCCCCTTGCCCCAGATACAGAAAAAATACATTAATGTTAACAATGATCTTACCCACTTTCCTGTAGCCCTTGACCCTTTGTGCCCTAATCAACTATGTAAATATTATTTAAAAAAAAAAAAAAAGAACTCCATGCACGTCTCCTGGCTCCAGTCTTCAGCCTGGCCTATTTGAGGAGTGAATCAAGGAATGGAGGCTCTGTATGTCTCTCTTCTGGATCTTCCCCTAGCCCCCACTTTCTCTCAACTACTCAATAAGTGTTTAGAAGAAAAATTATTTAAAATGCAAATTTACCTGGGCCAGCGTGGTAGCTTAGCAAGCTAAGTGTCAGCATCCCATCTGGGCACCAGAGCAAGTTCTAGCTGCTCCAGTTCCAATCCAGCTCCTGCAGCCTGGAAAAGCGACAGAGGAAGGATGGCCCAAGTCCTGGCTTCAAACTGGCTCAGCTCTGGCTGTTGCGGCCATTTGGGGAGTGAACCGATAGATGGAAGATCTCTGTTTTCCCTTTTCTCCCTATAAAATTGACATTTCAAATAAAAAGTGAATCTTAAAGAAAGGGTTCTTGCTAAAAAGGTGGTTACAGGGAAAGGCACAGATCAAGAGAGATTTGCCACTTACTTAATCGCTTCGAAAAGGAAACTGGCCAGGGCTGAGCCAGGCCAAAGCCGGAAGTCAGGAACTCCATCTGAATCTCCTATGGAATGGCAGGAGCTTGCGTACATAAGTCAGTACCTGTTGTTTCCCAGGTGCATTAGCAGGGAGCTGGATCAGAAGCGGAGCAGCCAGGATGCAAACCAGCTTCACGTGGGATATTGGCATAGCAGGTGGCAACTTAACCTGTGCCACAATATCAGACTGAAACAGTATTGAAAACAACACTTGTATGGGGTGGGCATTACAGTAGAACACATTAATTCCCACATTCCTCGACTGAGTGCCTGGGACTGAATCCCAACCATGCTTCTGATCCAAATCAGCAAATCCCTCTCTCTCCCGTCCCACTGCTTGCTTTCTCTCTCAAGTAAACAAAAATGAGGAAACCTTCAAAAATTAAAGCAGACAAATTGAAGTTTATCAAGACCATTTTTGTTATATTCTTTTTCAAAAATATTCGTTCTAAAGTCAGAGTCACAGAGAGAGAGAGGAGGAGAGACTGGGAGAGAGCTCTTCCATCTGCTGGCTCACTTCCCAGACAGCTGCAGAAGCCAGGAGCTTTGTCTGGGTCTCTCATGTGATTGGCAGTGATTGGCACTTGGCCCAGCAGCCAACACTGGCTGTCTGGGTGGGCTGCCAAGGTGAGCTGCCAGCAGTAACTTCCAAGAGGAATGTAGGCCTTTTCATCTACACCCTTTCTCCATGTCATGCTATCTACTTGGATCGCTCACAGAAATCTGACCTGAGACCATCCCTGTCCTCCAGCCCTCTACCACCACATTCAGAACATTGTAACCACCCAGTTTATGCCTAGCCTGGGGCCCACCACACTATACAAGGCACACATATGGTGCCTGCCTCTGTAAAACTTACCATCTAGTTATCACAAGGAGACAGTTGGGACATGAGCAGGTAAACTGTTGTCATAACAAACTAGAAAAGTGCTCACAATAACAGACTCTTGAGACTGAGAAATATTTTAAAATATATTTTCCTTTTGTGTGAAAGAGAGTACTTCCATCTGCGAGCTCATTCTTCGAATGCCCATAACAGCAAGGACTGGGCCAGGCTGAAGCCAGGGATCTGTAACTCTTTCCTGGTTTCCCAGGAATGCAAGGCAGGCCCATGGATATTGGAACCATCAGTGCTGCCTCCCAGAATGCACACCAGCAGGAAGCTGGATCAGAAGTAGAGCAGTCAAAACTCAAACCAGGCACACTGACACAGGATGCAGGTGTCCCAAATGGCGATGTAAGCTGCTCAGCCAAACACCTGGCACCAAAAAAATTCTATTGATTTGCAAGGTAATGGGACAGAGACCAAGATTTTCCGTGCTCTGGTCCATTCCCTGGAGCTAGACCAGGATGAAGCCAGGAGCCCAGCACTCCAGCCAGGTACCCCACATGAGCAGCAGGAATCCAGTTGCTTCTGTCCTCCTGGCTGCCCCCCAGGATGGGCTTAGAAGCAGAGCCAGGACTCTGACATGGGAAGCAGGTGCCTCACCTGCAGTGTGCAGAGATGCCCTTTGCCAGATGCCCTTTACTCAGATGGCAGGCACTGTTACTGATTTACACACATAAACTATAGTCTAAGCAGAAGGCCTAAACTTGTGTTATGCAAAGTAGTCAACCTGTGTTGTGCAAAGTAGTCACTGGCCACATGGGGATTGTTTTTAGTTCAATCTAGTCACTAAAGCTCCCTGAGAACTGTGCCAGAGAACCTTTCTCCTTCCACGCACAGTTCTACTGGACCGCACTGACGTACCCTTCACACCAAATTAGAAATGGTCAAAGAGTAGAGATATTCAAACAGTAAGTTAAAAACAAACTAGAAATTCCGATCCTTTCTTCCTGAGCATCGTCTAGTACATTGGGGCTGGGAGGGGTGCCTACTCTGTTTCTGCTTCTTATTGGAGATGCAGCGTAAGAAAGATAGAGTGTCCACATCCGACAGTTCCCTCTGCAAACTCTCACAGCTGCCGGGCAGGGGCAGGGCAAAGCCGCTCAGCTGAGAACTCAATTCAGGTCTCCCAATCAGACGGCATGGAGCCCACAGCTTGAGCCATCACCCCCCGCTGCCTTCCCGCATCTGTACCAGCTAGAAGCAAAAAACTGATACCGAATATGGGCGTCTTCACTGGCAACTATGCACCCATCCCTGTTCTCTTGAGAGATTACTACTTTAGATGTTTGATCTGTGCAGAAGCTTACACACACAGAGTCTTAACAAAAGTATTATAAACTCAAGTCAGAACCATTCCCACCCTTGTCTTCCTCCATGCCCACCTTCACCCCTCTATCACACCTGTCACTATTCCTAGAACGCCTGGTCTGCCTCTTACAGTGGTCCAAGCTACTCCAGAGAGCAACATCCCTGTCTCTCTGCTCACTGGGCCCAGCTTTCAAAATGTACGTTCAGGTCTGCTCCTCTGTGAATGTAAGAGCACCAGGGCAGAGAGAAACAATGGATGCCACACTTCCACTGTGTTTATTCACTCTGTACTCTTTCTTTGGGTTGGGGTAGAGAAATGAAGTGCTACAGTGAGAGCCACAGTATGAAGATCAGAATGAACGAGCATATATAAAGATGGTATATGAGGGGCTGACACTATGATGCAGTCTGCCAGCATCTCATATGGACACTGATTCGTGTCCTAGCTGCTCCACTTTTGATTCAGCTCTGTGCTGTGGCCTTGGAAAGCAGCAGAGGATGGCTCAAGTCCTTAGGCCTCTGCACCCATGTGGAAGACCCAGAGGAAGCTTCTGGCTCCTGGCTTTAGACCAGCTCAGCTCTATTTATTACAGTCATTTGAGGCGTGAACCCCCAGATGGGCAATCTCTTTGTCTCTGCTTCCCTGTAACTCAACTTTTCAAATAAAAAAGAACTTAAGATGTTATTTGAAATAAAGAGTGACAGGGAGAAAAGGAGAGATGAATAAAGCAATCCTCCATTTGCTGGTTTATTCCCCAGATGACTGCAACAGCTGGACTGGTCCAGGCTGAAGCCAGGAGCCCAGAACTCCATCCAGGTCTCCTATGTGGACGGCAAGACTCCAAACACTTGGGCCATCACCAGCTGTCTTCCCTGGTGGATTAGCAGGGAATTGGATTTGAATCAGAGCAGCGGGACTGAAACTGGCACTCTGAGATAGGACATTGACATTGTAAGTGGTGGCTTACCTTGCTGTGCCACAATGCCAGCAATAATGAACATATCTGAAGAGTCTCGGTCAGTGCAGAACAAAGCACTGCAAACGGGTTGGCTACGACCCGATGATGGAGATGCTGCGGCAGGATATCAGACATGACTGACACACAGCACGATCTAAGAGTGGGGTTTTGCTTTTGTTTTTTTAAGATTTATTTATTTGAAAGACAGATTTTACAGAAAAAGGAGAGAGTCTTCCACCTGCTGGTTCACTCCCCAGACGACCTCAATGGCCAGAATGAATCTGATCCGAAACTGAAAGCCAGGAGTCTCACAGGATCTTGAGGTGCTCAAACGCCCACAAGAAGTTGCAACAAATTACAGACACATAGCTAAGAGAAGGCTGGGAGTATGAGCGGAGGCAGCAGAATCACTACACTGTGTGGCAAGTAGGGGTTTGGTCCCAGGACAACCTCCCAACACACACACACACACACACCCCAAATGCCCAGATGCTCATGTCCCTTCTATAAAACAGTGCAGAATTTGCATATGATCAGGACATATCCTTTGTATACTTGAAATCACCTCTAAATTACTTGTAATACTACAGCTATGTAAGTGGCTTTCTTTGACAGCGATTCAGGTCTCACCATGTTCTCCTGCCCCCCAGTTTCTAGGGTGGCCGACCTGAGAAGGGTGTGGTGTGGGCTGAGACAAGGTTGGGTGGGGCCAAAGGGGCATTGTCAGGAGCTGAAGGAAGTGCCACACAAGCAAGGTGGCGGGTGGGAACATTTTCTGGAGGGACCTTCCCAGAGGGTCCCTGGGGGATGGCTGGCCCCCTACCACAGCCCAGTTTGACCTCCTGGAAGTGTGCATGTTAACCCTCGAGGTGACTCCTCTTCATCTTCAGAATAAAGTACAAATCTTAAAAGCAGGATCACAAATACCTTTACTCAGCTCTATTTCAACTTACCAGCTAGGGGTAGCTTTTCGTTTAATGTTTAAGCACTGGGGCCAGTGCTGCAGTGTGGTGCGTTAAGCCTGCCACTTATCACCACATCCCATCCTAATACCTCTGTTGGAATCCCTGGTGCTCTGCTTCCCATTCAGCCTCCTAATGCCCGCCCCCACCCCCCACCCCGGGGGGAGGCAGAAGATGATCCCAGTACATAGCCTCAGCCACCCACGTGGAGGACCCAGACTAAGTTCCGGGCTCCTGGCTTCTGGCTGGCCTAACTCTGCCTTTCAAATCAATCTTTGAAAATATAAGCATTTGGACCCAGCACAGTGGCATAGTAGGCTAATCCTCCACCAGCAGTCCCAGCATCCTTTATGGACACCAGTTCATGTCCCAGCTGCCCCACTTTCAATCCAGCTCCCTGCTTATGACCTGAGAAAGCAGTGGAGGATGACTCAAATTCTTGGGCCCCTGCACCCATGTGGGAAACTTAGAGGAAGCTCCTGGCTCCTGCTCAGCTCTGGCCATTGTGACCATTTGGGAGTGAACCAGCCAATGGAAGATCTCTGTCTCCTTCTGCCACTCTGCCTTTCAAATAAGTCTTAAAAAAAATTATGCAGGGCCCGGCGGCATGGCTGACTCCCACCCCAGGGGAGCTTGCCTTGAATGCAAAGGCTGAGCTTGCGGGGCTCACTAAGACCCTTGCAGAGATCCCTGCCAAAGGTTAACAGGGTTGCATCTTATTTTATTTTTTCAAGGATTTGTTTTTATTGGAAAGGCAGGATTAGGGAGAGGAAAGACAGAGAGGGAGATCTTCTGTTCACTAGTTCACGCCCCAGACGGCTGCAGTAGCCAGCATGGGCCCAAGCCAGAAGCCAGGAACTTCTTCCAGGTCTTCCACGTGGGTGCAGGGGCTCGAGCACTTGGACATTTTTTGCTGCTTCCCTAGCTGCATCAGCAAGGATCTGGATTGAAAGTGGAGCACAGCCAAGACACACACTGGTGCCCACAAGGAATGGCAGAGTCTCAGGTGGCAGCTGTACTAATTATGCAAAAACACTGGCTCCTATCACATCTTTTTGTAAAAATTGGAATCTATTTTAATGGCCATCTTTTAACATCTCGGTTTCTCCTTATTCCAACTTTTCTTTATTGTAGCTCTCTTCTGTCAGTGATGTCTAACTAGAGAACATTTTGGGTTCTTGCCAGGAACAGGTTTAGAATAAATACTTCCTTGTAGCCACAGTTTGGTGATATGCTTTGGAACTTTTTTCAGTAAAATGTGTAAGACTTTGCAAACTCCAGGAAAAGTGTTGTGGCACAGTAGTGTAAGCTCTTTTGTAATGCCAGCAATCCATATGGGAGTACCAGTTCAAGTGCCAGCTATTCATATAGGAGACCTGAATGGATTTCCAGGCTCCTGGCTGTTGAGCCATTTAACAAGTGAATCAATTAATGGAGGATTTGTCTCTTTCGGTAACTCTGACTTTCAAAGACAAAGAAATTTGCAGATCCTTGATATGGGTTTATTTAACATTCTCTGTACCTTTAAATACAGTTTTTAAATTCTCTAGGGAAAAATACCAAAAAATGATGAGACAAAAAGAAAGATGAACAATCTCAAAAAAATTATTCTGATGCTGAAACACACAAAAATATCAGTTCCAGATAACACCACAGGTGGCAATTCATCAAGGATTGGAGGCACATTTCCAATAGTAATAACTCGGCTGTGAAATACTTGATTGGAAAATAAGGAGGAAGTCAGAGAGAACAATCCCCAGGAACAGACTCAAATTTCTACCTGATTGGTCAAGAAATTGCTAGTAGCTGTGAAGATATCAAAACAACTGAATGGAGACCACGTGGAGCACACCAGCTACTGGTGACAGTCACGAGTCTCTGCCAACAGAAGCCTTGAAATGCCCTGAAAGCTTACAGCTCATTTACAGTAAGGAGTTGATTATTTCCTCAGGCTTGGCAATCCTAAAAAAAGGTGCTGGTATAGAACATTTATGGTGGGATCAATAGAGAGATTTCCAAACTATTCACGTAAAACACAAAAGTCTTGATTAACCACAGCAGAAAGACAGACTGGTTTTCTGTTTGCTTTAACCACTGTTCATAAGAGGAGCTGCATCCTGGTCCGTCTGAACTACTGTAATAAGATACACTTGACTGGGCAACTTAACAATGGAAATGTATTTACTAAGGTTCTGGAGGCCGAGAGGTTCATTATAATGGTGCTGGCTAATTCACTTTCCACACTGTAGCCTTGTGTAGCTTAAGGAACAACAGAACCACATCCCCTCTCTTTTCTTTATGATTTTTTATTTTTATTGGAAAGGCAGAAACAGACAGAGAGAAGGAGCGACAGAGAGAAAGATCTTCTGTGTGCTGGTGCACTCCCCAAGTGGGTGCAACAGCTGAAGCTGAGTTGATCCAAAGCCAGGAGTCAGGAGCTTCTTCCAGGTTTCCCACATGGGTGCAGGGTCCAATGCTCTGGACCATCCTCTACTGCTTTCCCAAGTCACAAGCAGGGAGCTGGGTGGGACGTGGAGGAACCAGGACACAAACTGGTGTCCATATGGGATCTGGTGCATGCAAGGCAAGGATTCAGCAACTAGGCTACTGTGCTGGGCTCCACTCCATCTCTCTAACAAGGACACTGGTCCTGCTCACAGGGGTGGAAACCTGCTGATGTGACCACTGCTAGGGTCCTGCCTCTTCCTGCCAGTGCAGGGGGATGTGGGTCCAGCACACACTTTAGGGCAGTACCAACACTGGGACCAAGGCAAGGTGATAAAAGATTAAGCAGCCCAATAATGAAGAAAAGGGATTATAACTGAGGCTAGCAAGCAGTTTGTAAAGACACTGGCAATTTTTCTGAATTCTCTTCATAATACTGGATTTTTTAAAAAAGATTTATTTATTTTTAAAATTATTTATTTTTATTGGAAAGGTGGATATACAGAGAGGAGGACAGAGAGGAAGATCTTCCATCGGATGATTCACTCCCCAAGCCACCACAACAGTTGGAGCTGGGCCAATCCGAAGCCAGGAATCAGGAGCTCTTCTGGGTCTCCCACATGGGTGCAGAGTCCCAAGGCTTTGGGCTGTCCTCGACTGCTTTCCCAGGCCACAAGCAGGGAGCTGGATGGGAAGCGGGGGCCACCAGGACTAGAACCAGCGCCCGTATGGGATCCCAGGCATGCCAGGTGAGGTCTTTAACCACTACACTATTGGCTATCGTGCCAGGCCCATAATACTGGAATTTTTTTTTTTAAAGATTTATTCATTTTATTACAGCCAGATATACACAGAGGAGGAGAGACAGAGAGGAAGATCTTCTGTCCGATGATTCGGGTGCAGTGTCCCAATGCACTGGGCCGTCCTCAACTGCTTTCCCAGGCCACAAGCAGGGAGCTGGATGGGAAGTGGAGCTGCCGGGATTAGAACCGGCGCCCATATGGGATCCTGGGGCTTTCAAGGCGAGGACTTAGCCGCTAGGCCACGCCGCCGGGCCCAATACTAGAATTTTAAAAACTGTGTTTAAGCATTCCCTTTCATGTCCAACTTTGTATTCACGCTAGGAGAACCACCAATTACATATGTTATCAGATGTGTCCTCGGTATCAGAAGGGCATGACTTGCCTGTTAACCTTTCACCTCCCATCCCCCATCTAGCATACAAACCCGCCAGCAACACTCTGGGCACTTGGTGAATGTCACCTCACCGGGTCATCAGACAAACCTTCAGAGCTAGGTTCTACTTTGATTCCCAAGGAAGGGATTGATGCGGACTTTGACCCCAGCTAGTTAGAGAAGAGTATCCTACTCCTACCCACAGCACTTAATCACCTGTCCATGTTGACCCTCTGGTCTTAAACTTGACACAAGAGCTTATTTCCAACAGGGTTAGAGGCACAGAGGCTAGAGGGTAAGGCTGCCAAGGTTGGCATGGGGCCTCACTGTGTTAAGAAAGCAGACCTCCCATCCAAGCACTAACCAGGCCCGACCCTGCTTAGCTTCCGAGCTCAGACGAGATTGGGCGCGTTCAGGGTGGTATGGCCGTAGACCATCCACGGGTCTTTTCTATCTCAGAAACCCCTCCCGTCAGTAGGGCGGGAGTCTCCTTTCTTAGCTTTTCTAATAAATCTTACTTTAAAACTAAACAAAACAAAAAAAAAAAGTAAAGAAAAAGAAAGCAGACCTCAGCAAACACCACCACGTGGAACAAAGCCCAAAGGAAGCTGACGAAAGTAGAATGCAAACGGACCCCTGGCGCTGGGGGAGGGATGGGCACAGGTGGGACACCTGCCTGAGAACTCATGTATGGGGGAGTGGGAAAACCAACAAGGAGGACCACGGGGAAACGAGCACCTCCCATCTTAGGCCTCTCTGGGCTGCTGTGCCAGCATGGCTCCAGCTCCTAACCGCAGCAGACACAGCTTGGGTACCTGCCCTACCTGCACCTGGCTCTCCGTCCATCTCCACTCAGGACCTTCTGGTTAGACCTGTACACTCAATGCCGACCCAGTCAAGCCACCGCAGAGATGAGTGCGGACACAGACACCACGGTGGCTGCAGATTCCAGGACCTCATGACCTTTGCATTAATTTATTTTGCTCTCTTTTTTTCTGCTTAAGCCAGGTGAGTGGTTTCTAGCAATGTTTCTTGACCTTCCTGGCAGCTCATTCTAGGCATGGTAAGGGGACATAAAGCCATTCCACAGAGAAAGGCACATGTGTGCATACAGTGGGACAGCCAGGGTTGACCTTTGCAGCCCTCTGAGAGAACAGCTCAGGGAATCGGAGACAACACCATGGTTGAGAATTGGCACAGTGGAAGACTCTGGGAGACCTGGGTTCAAATTCTGGCCCCATCTCACAATAGCCAGGGCTAGGCACCTCAGAATGGCAGATTTGGGGGTGAGAAGGTAGAAGGAAGACCACCAAAGCAGAGAAAGTTGGTTCAGCCAATCATCACACACATCCCTGGAATACCAGGAATGAAGAGGGCATGAGGAGTATTTCAGAAACTCCCTCGGACCCCTCCTGTGAATCACACCTCCTCCGGGGTCATCACTGACATCCCAAAACCCCACCCACTGCAGCTTGCTTATAGTGAACTTTGTATGAATGAAACAGCTACAGCAGATTCTTTTTGGTCTGGTTTTTTTCCCTTGTTGGGACTCTGGAAGCCACACCCCAATGTGATGGCCCCAGAAGTAGAGTTTCTCTCTTCTCCTCCAGGCCTGTTTCCTGGACCCTGGCTTTCTTCTCCCAAGTCAGACCATAGCAAGTAGGATCTCTCCTCTCTGAGGCAGTTCCTACAAACCCAAGGCCCTGGGGCCCCGAGCAGCAGCATGATTGGTAAATCTACCACCTGCATCTCTGGCATCTCCGGTTGGCACTGGTTCGAGTCACAGCTGCTCTACTTCTGATTCATTTCCCTTCTAATGACCTGGGCAAGAGCACAAGATGGCCCCAAATGCTGGAGTTCCTGCACCCACATGGGAGACCTCGAGGAAGCTCCTGGCTTTGGCCTGGCCCAGACCTCACAAAAGGATGGAAGAGCTCATTTTTTTCTACCTTCAGATAAATTAGCTAAAAATAGAAAACATCTGAGTCCCTTTCCACAAACCATCCACAGAGCCTTAAAATACTCTTGTCATCCTCTAGCTTTCCATCTCAGAGCTGACCATAAAGCAGTCCTCTCGTTTACCATGTCTGATTGATCATCATTTTGGAAGGGGTCCTCCCACCCCAGCTCCTGCAGGACAGCTGGGCCTGGCTGGGCTTCACCACTGAGCCTGTTCCTCTTAGGTCATCATGGAAGCATTCATGCTGGGTCTTGAGAAGGTTCACTGTAATGGCTAGTGTCAGTCTACGAATGAGTGGTGCGTGTTGTGGCACAACAAGTTAAGCTGCCACTTGTCAATGCGAGCATTTCATATCAGAGCAGTGATTTGAGTCCCCACTGCTCTGCTTCTGATCCAGCTTCTAGGTGATGCATCTGGGAAGGCAGTGGATGACAGGCCAGGTACGTGCAGCTCTGCCACCCACGTGGGAGACCTGGCTTCAGCTTGGCCCAGCCCCAACCACTGTGACCATTTGAGGAATGAACCAGGAGATGAACGATCTATTACTCTATCTCTCCCTCTGTGTCATTCTGCTTTTCCAATAAAATATTTTTAAAAAACTTATTAAATACATCTTAGTGTGATTCTCTTGTTAACCTATCTTTTTGTTGTAGAGACATTGGTTGACCTTGAGCCCCGATGATGAGGTTTTGCAGATTGGTGTTAACAATACTTGTGTAGCAGAGTAGATAATGGCAGATGATTTTCCAAAGTAGACGTACCTTCTAGGACAGAGGTACATTCAGCAGGGAGAGTAGGACCTGGCTTCCTGCAGACACGGGGGCTGCCATCTGGCCTAGTACCTCATACCTCACTTGGGTTGCCTGCCTTGGAGTGCCCAGGTGGAGTCCCTGTTACACAACTCACGCCAGGGTCCTGCGCCGGAGTTTCTGCCAGCCACACAGGAGGTCTGGATGGAGTTCCTGACTCCTGGCTTCAGCCTAGCCCAGCCTTAGTTGTTTTGTTTTCTTTCTCTCTCCCCCTGGCTCTGCCTCTCCCTCATTCTGTTTTTCAAATAAGCACAATTTAAAAAAATACACAAACAAAACAACCCATTCTTTCATCTCTCCCTTTTCAGAAACGTTCATGTTCATGAACTCTCGACACTGACGTGTGCCTGATTAATCAAGGCGGGACATGCTGTCCTTGGACACGGTGTCCCTGCACACACGTGCTCTGTGTTGGATCACATGCACCCAGCTGCTTTCTGGGGTTGCCAGAAGCACAACCTCTAGTGGAGGAACTTCATCTCCGCAGCAGGGCATGGCCCGAGTCCCGGCTTGTTCGCGAGCATCTCCACCCCCGAAGCCCAGTGAACGGGGATACGGCGAGGGCTGCACAGAGCCAGCACACAGGAGGTCTGCGTGCTAGGTCTCGCTCTTTCCCGCAGGCTCTCAGAGCTGCTCCCTGCTATGGTATTCTGTTGTTCACACCACCTGTGGCCTCATCCTGCACATGTTGCTATCCTGGCATCCAAGAGGCATTCTCCCTAAACTGAGGCCTCTTGTTTGCTTCTGCTTTGTAATCTGCCATCTCAGCCCATAGGAGCTGGGGCCCGAGGAGGGAGCAGTGGTAGCGGTGGCAGTCGGTGTAATCACTTGCAGGCTACAGAACCCTGCTTTGTGATTAGGGCCTCTCCAAGCAGGCAGCATTGTCTCTGTTGCCCCAGGGTCATGATTCAGGGCCCAGGTGTGGCTCTGCCAAGCTCTCAGAGAGCTTGAGACCTGGATCCTTGGCCCTCACTGCCTGCTGTGCCTTTTGCTACAAAGCATCAGTTGGTCTCACTCCTAGCTGGAACACACTAAGCTCAGGAATGGGAAAAAAGGATTATTTCCTAAACTCCCCATCCCGCTTCCTGACCGCGCAGCTGTCTTCAACCCAGATGAACACATAGCAACTCATCTTGGCCACCCCTGCCCCCAAACCCTATCCTTACTCCTGTTCACCTGCCAAGAAGCTCTGGCCTGCAGGTGCTGGTGGAGGCCCATGAGCTGCCAAGAGAGCTCAGACCCATTCATGCCGGTGGCCAGCTCCGTGCCAAGTTCCAGCCTTGGCAGCTCCATCTGAGGGCCTGGTTCTTGTTGGCAGCACCTGTCAGTCCAGGGTCTCAAGCACCATCTACCACTCCCACAGCTTCCACCAAGGCAGGGGACTCTGAGACTTCTCGGCTAGTGATATTTTTCAGTATTTTGGGATTCTCAGCTTTTAATGATCTCAAATTGGTTCTATTTCTACCATCTCTAATTTTCTAGATTCATCATGGCATCCCAGCACTCAAGCTCATATTCCTAAGAACGGCACAATCCAGCTCCAGCTTACCTATTCAGGAATACCACCCTCATCCCCTGCCAAAGGGGCCACTGCCTTTGTCCCTTAACTTCAGAGGATCACCCAGGTCCATTGTGGCCATAGGGTGAGGGATCCCTTGGGTGGCAGAAGAAATGCTCACTTGATCCAGCCCCTCAGAATAGGCCAAGTTCACCTAGAGAGCAGGTGCGGGCCTCTTCTCTGGGTCTAGACTTCCAAAAACACATCCCACCAACCCCTCACTCCAGGCCTGAAGAGTGGCCCTGTGGCAGCTAATCTTGAAAGCTTGAGGAAGAGAGGGAAGGTGGGAAACTGGGCATGGAGGATGGGCGCCCACACCCTCTTGAATACATGCTTTAGCCTGGAAGCGGGTCCCTTTAAGCTTAGCAGCATCCCTGAGTTCTAAGCTCACATGTTGCTTTCTTGTGGCCACCGTGGCACAGGTGTGAGGATAGCACATGTTCCCCTATTGAGTTGTCCTAAATGGGCCTCCATCTGAGCCCTTGTTTTGACCCAGTTTGGGGTAGAAAGGTGTCATTTGGGGTCTTGCCCACTCCTCAGCCAGACTCCTCTAGGGGGAGGCTTCAGGTCTCCGGCTCCCAAGCAGTGCCCACAGGGCTCCCAGAGGCTAGTGACCACTGTGTGACTCCAGTAAGGACAGGAGATGGACAGTCTTTCTGATGGAAGCCAAGTGGCTCGGCTCTGCTGTCTGTAGGAGGTGACTCTGGCTATGCCCCGAGGGAGTCAGGGCTGCACTTGAGTCAAAAAGAAAGTCTTGGCATGACATGGCACTAGGAAGTAGAATCCCCACATAGGTCTGTGCTTCCTTCCTGCTGTGCACTTTTCCCAAGGTCTTTTGGAAGTTCAAGTCCAAAGCTGCAGTCTCTTTTCAACAGGATTTCTGTGGAACTTGTAATGCGAACACCAGGAACAGGACTGCTGGGTCTGGCGTATCTCAGATAATGATTTGCCTAAGTATTCCTAGATGGTTCTTTGGAACAACTGCACCTGTCTAGCTCAGCGCCCTGCCTATGCTAAGAGTCCCCCATCTATGCAGCCTGCCCATCCTGGATATGATTTTGGGCTCTTTGTTTCAGCCAGATCACCAGCAGGAGAGTTCAGTTTCATTGCTGCTCCAATTTGTGATTTTTTTTAAATCACTGACGGTTTTGAAGCTGTCCTCCTGTGCTTGTACGCCTGCCTCAGGCAGCTCCACGCTCTCTCACCTCTGTCACCCAGCCCACCTTCCTTAACACTTTCTCAGCTGGGACAGCTGGGCACACAGGCACCGACCTGGCCTGTGACACTGAGCCGAGGATGACCGGCTGACCATCGCGTTTGCCATTCCTGTTTATTCTCGTCTCTACAGGGTTCCCTGTCTTTGCTGTTCCCCTCCACCTCGCTGTCTGTCTGCAGGAGCCTGTATACCCACTGCTCTCGCCTCCTGCTCCCCACCCCAAGGTCAATGTGTCCCCTCCCCGCCTTGAGTTTCTGCTCGAGTTTGCTCCATCCATGAGTTCTTCCACCTCTATGCCACTGTAACTCCCCATACCACCTTCAAACTTCACACCCTCACCACTGGCCACCCATGCTGCCTCCTGTGTCGTCACTGGCTTGCTTAAATATTTCACCCTCTCTAGAAGCCACAGAGGCTAGCAGTGTATGTGTTCATGGCTGTGTCTCAGCACATAGTAGGCACACAGTAACCATTCATTGAACTGAATGAATTCTTAGTAGTTGCCCACCCTTTAACCTACTTGCACATGTAAACATGTAGACATTTATCCATTTTCTTTTTTTTTTTTTTAAGATTTATTATTATTGGAAAGCTGGATATACAGAGAGGAGGAGAGACAGAGAGGAAGATCCTCCGTCCGATGATTCACTCCCCAAGTGAGCCACAATGGGCTGGTACGCGCCGATCCGAAGCCGGGAACCAGGAACCTCCTCTGGGTCTCCCACACGGGTGCAGGGTCCCAATGCCTTGGGCCGTCCTCGACTGCTTTTCCCAGGCCACAAGCAGGAAGCTGGATGGGACGTGGAGCTGCCAGAATCAGAACCGGCGCCCATATGGGATCCCGGGGCGCTCAAGGCAAGGACTTTAGCCGCTAGGCCACGCCGCTGGGCCCCATTTATCCATTTTCTTTGGGAAGTTTTCAGATCCTTGGAACCATAGACAAGCATGACAGACAAAACCAACAAGCAGATGACCAAGCTGGTGGGGACTGGCTTATTTCCTGGAGGAAACATGTTAGCTTGCCACAGTTTTCTCAAACTTTCTCCAAACTCTCTAGCTCTACTGCCAGGTCGGCCTCCAGGGAAGAAAGGGCATTTGTGCCAAGTGCATTATTATTCCCTGAGCTTTATATGGCACAATGTACTGATATCTGTTTTATTTTGTGTTCACTCTATATTATGTCTGTCTTCAGCACTGAACATTAATTCCTTATTTATATAAAAAAATTATGCCATCAAAGTGAATCTTTAAGGTTTAAAATTTGATTCTGACATGACAGTTAGAGAAGCACCAGGCCTAAGTTCTATAAATGTTCATAAAAACCACCACCACCACCACAACAAAAAACCCTCACTCTATTCGTTTTTACCAAAACTGGCCTGAAAAAAAGAAAGTCCTTAGGAAATACTAGGGCTAGAATTTAGCCACGTCCTTATAAAAAAAAAAAGGCAATTGGAGTGCCAATTGTATAGGGCCTCGCCTTTGTTTAGGGGGAAGAAGGTTTCAACTTCCCAGTGGAAAAACTAACATTGTCACTAGGATATGGAGAAACCATGGAGAAGCACTAGGGTCCGCCAGGCCTCGCAGAGCCGTCGGCAGCATCTGCTCCGAGGGCCTTTATCAGCAGCCTCGTATGCTCTATTCAAGACTCTCAGAACGATTGTTGGCATGATGTAGACAAATTGACGCAAATTAGTTTAGCACGGGCTATGCAAAGTTTAAGCTTGTTGAGCAACACACGTGGACCACATAGCAACAGAGCCCCAACACCATGCAAAAAAAGTATGAGATGCAAAGCAACTAACCACCCTGGTAAGACTCTTCTTTCTCAGACTGAGAGCAGAATTTGCAAACTGCTGGTGGGGGCTGGGAAAGATTGTAGGATGGGAACGGGGCAGGTGGGGGGTGAGGAAGGGGATAGGAAGCCAGCAACAAAGGCTGGAGCCCCATGCTGTCCCTGAGGGCCAGTGATGGCTAAGGATGCTTTCCTAAAAGTGCCCCTGGCTCTACCCTAAACCCCACTGCCTGTTACTTCACCGTCACAAATCCTCCAAAGACTGCCCCCCAAGATGAAGGGGATTCCGCCACTTGGCTCTTTACTTGTGGTTCAAATCTCTCAGAACAATTCCTTTGGGGTTGGTGTCACACAGACCACCTAGCAGGACTTTCTAATTGTATTTACAGTAATTTAATTACAGCAGTCCAAGCGAGCTTCAGAAGGCAGGATTTACCAAAATCGATACCAACGGGTGCTCCCAGCAGAGCCCAAGCTGTTGAATCAACAGAGAAAAAAAAGAAAGCCACTCCAGGCTTTGGAAACCACTTCGTGGATTTTTTTTTTTTAATGGGAGACTGGGAGGGTGAAGGAGATATTTTCCTGGGGTCCACAGCTCAGTAGGATTATTTATGTGTGCATTCTATTCATCTGGCCAAATGCACATGTACACACGGTTTAGATACTGGAAATGCACCACAACTGTGTGTCATTAAAATATTTCTGGGTACTTGTTATTCCAGAACTTGATAGTGAATGTCCCCTCTGAGAAGACCTGTGAGGGAGGTCGGAAGGGGACCGACTTTTCATCTCATTTCCCATTGCTTTGTATTGCTGCATTTTCCACCTCCTAGACATTTATTAATACAAAAAGATTTGAAATACTTTTTTATAGGGTGTGTCCTGAAATTACAAAAAATCAGAGATCAGCGACTATATACAATTCCATTTTAGATCGCTTAGCCAATTATTTATCCAGCCTTGACGCCTTTGCGGGGGCTGGGGAAGGCAGGGAGGCCTGCTCTACTTTCCCATCTGTAAAGTGGGAGGGAATAAATCAGCCCCTTCTCAGATTTGCTAACCTGTGCCTAACACTAGTATGTGCTGATACTGCCCTCTGGCGGTCACACAGGGGCTGTACGGCTCCAGTTTCCCTGGCATTGAGAGATCAAGCAAGGGTCGGTGAGCATACCACAACCCTGTAAGTGCAGTGTGACAGAGTAGAAATAGATACACGGATCCCTAGACAGTTAACAAATCAATTTGGAGCCTGTAATACCTTACAAGGTAAAATCATCATTGTAGATCTGTGGTGACATTCCCAGGCTGCCCATTATCAAGGTGCTTCCAAAAGTTTCCAGAAGTTGGAAATAGAAGTAAATTTTGGTACCAAAAAAAAAAAAAAAAAAAAAAAAAGTTGAAATCCATGAACTTTTTGAAGATCCCTCTTGTAGAAGGTAAGCGTTGGCTGTCTACAGTGTGGTGAGACATTGCCTGGGTGTAGGGTTTTGCTGTCACGCAGCTCAGACTCTAGGGCCCCATGAGGACAGAGGTTGTGACCTTCTGGAAGCAAGTTTCCATGCGCTGTTGGCTTGTGTATTCCTACAGGTCACCAAGTACAGGTACCTGACAAGTGAATGAATGAACCAATACTCTGGATCTGAATTCAGACAGTGGAAACCCTTAGCTGTGCTGGGAGAACCCAGGGATGTGACAACGGCTTCTGTACAGGGCAAGTACTTGAAATAGGGGATGAGGGCAGTCTGCACACTTAGAAGCTCATCAACCACTTGTTGTGCATATCTGGATCTGGGAGTGGGTTCTTTGCTCTCCAAATTAGTACTTCCATTTGAGAACTAGAAAATGTTTTCTTCCATCTGGAGGGATGGGATCACTAACCACAGAGTTACATAATCCATTCATATGGATAACCTTTCAAAGGTGTTTTTGAAAAAACCATTATATTCTAAAACTATGCCATGCTTTCCAAGAGCACTTGGCTGGCTAAAAGGGAACTTGCAGAAATAATGCCAACTGAGCAGGAAGCACACAGGCGGTCGATCTCCACAACTCTGCCCCGAACATGGTGGATGCCTGACCATAGAGCGTGCTCTGATTTCACTTCATTCAGGATTCCCTACATGCAGGTTGAAAGAGCTGGATCCCATAAACTCTAAACTCTCATCTTTTTGAAAACAGATTCTAGTCGCCTGGAACCTAGGTGCCTGAGCCGTGTGTGGGCAGGGGTAGTTCAGGGGTGCTGCTGCTTGTGCCCCCTCCAATTCCCAGAGCCTCTTCACCCCTCCCAGGAATCCCTGTCTTAATCAGATCTGCTCTCAATCCCACTGCTGACCTTTGGCATTGGTGATTAGCCCACACTTTCATATCTGGTTTACTTGAGATGTGTAGGGATGTGGCTGCCCCAACGTCAGCGCACGCAGTGTCATGTGGGGCCTCAGCAAACACTTGTGCAAAGGAGAGGAATATACCCAGTGTATAGGAAGACAAGCCTGCCTACTCCAGTGA
Organism: Ochotona princeps; assembly: GCF_030435755.1. NCBI lineage: Eukaryota > Metazoa > Chordata > Mammalia > Lagomorpha > Ochotonidae > Ochotona > Ochotona princeps. Next base: position 10,972,574 of record NC_080846.1, on the reverse strand, counting down.
ACTGAGCAAAGACTTCAAATACCTCTCTGAAAGGCGAAAAGAATCCAGCAACTTCCCAGAGTAATGAGGACCGTATATGGTGGCGTAATCAGCCTGTCGAGCAAGTTCTTCCGCAGACCCAGATTCTGTCTCACCAGTTTGCATCAAAGACTAAGCAACAGCGCTCGACTGGTCCTGCCTCCTTGCTCATAGTCTGGGAAAAGCATCAGAGGATGGTCCAAGTGCAGGGCCCCTACCACCCAGGTGGGAGACCAGGCTGAAGTTCCTGGCTCCTCACTTCAGCTTGGCCCATCCTTCTCTCTCTTTCTTAAACTCTTTCAAAGCAAAATCAACCAACCAACAAACCAGATTCTAACAGGTAAACCTGTCCATGGACACAATTTGCCTGTTAAAAAGAAACTACAACATACTGCCACCTATTGGTGATGAACTAAATTATTTTAAATTTAAGCTAAAGTGGTTTAAGCCTTTAGATATTAATGACAACCCAATTATATTGCACATCTTCATACTAGAAAGTACATAATATCAAAAGCAGCCAATGTTTTCTCTAAAGCTAGTCATAATAAGAGTTCACAAGCAATCACTAAGACCACATGAGTAGCTCACTTAATTTTAAGAAGCAAAAGGCTTATTTGGTCATCCCCAGTTTATAGTCCAGGAAACCAATGGTCAAAATTAAATAAAGACTTGCCCCAGGTTGCATGGGTGAGGAGCAGCAGAAAACTCAGAGCCATTCCTTCTGATTAGTAATGATGCTCCCAGTGGAGTACATTCCACAGGGTTGATTTGGTTGCTCTGATTTGAAAAGTACTTAATGCACTTGCAAAATTTTTTTAAATTATCAAAGGCATAAAAATAACCTGAGCCCATCAATCAAATGAACTGAATGTGAACATTTTGTGCACATCTATCCAGTATCTTCAATGCTTCTCTTATTTGTACACTCAGATTTGGTCTTTTAAATACCATTTTTGGCCAACAAAAGAACTCCCATTCTTTTTGAATCCATCCATTTCTCCATTCATTCATTTAGCCAATTCAATTTAGTAAATGCTTAGTTTGTGCCAGGTAGAGATGCAATGGATGAACCTGTTTTTAAAAAGACCCAACAAGAATGGATACATAGCCATGAAGCAGACAAATACTCCATAGGAAGAATAGTTTTAGAAGAGGTCATCAGCGAAGCTCATCTACACTGGGCACAAGGAGCGTCCTGGAGAAGCAGAGGCTGCGAAAGACAGACAGCTCAGGTGTCTCTGCTTCTCACACCCACCACCAGCTTTCCAGGGAGTTTCAGCTTCAAGAGGGAGGAGCCTGTCCTTTTCACTCTCTTCCTGCTGCTCATGCAGACACAGACACAGATAGGTTAGCCTGTCTGAGCAGGTGGGGGACTGGGAGGACGGCATCACTCTTAGGGCGGACACACAATTCCAAGTCCCAGCTGCACATGAAGATCATCTGCTCTTTGGTCCACATCCTCGGACAGTCTGATCTGAAATGTAGCCTTGCCCAGGACTGCCCTGCGCTCTTAAAAATACTGTCAATGTGCAAGGCATGCTGACATTATTTAAAACTTCTCCCTTCCTTCTTTCTCCCTCTTAAAACTTCTCTGGGTTTCTTATGTGGCATGACTTTCTGATTACGTGGCACCTCTCTGACTACTCCAAATTGTATATTGGTTGCATTTGCACTCTCCTCTTGAAATCTCAACATAAGCATTCCCCATGGCTTCTCTACTTTCTCTGTTCACACTTATTTCCTGGGACTCACACACATTTCCAAGGCTTTGGGTATCTCCTTCTGATACTAGTCTTTTTGCCCAAACTCAAACTCATTTCATTTAACCACCAGACAACAAAAGCTCAGAATTCCAGAATTGTGACTTCTACCAAAAAAAATGTCTTTTTAGCATGTTTTCCCAACGTTGCTTTAGTGAATGACCACAAACTTAGTGGTATAAGCCAGCACAGATTTATTCTCTTATATTTCTAAGGGTTACAAGTCTAGATTGGTCAGTTGTCAGCAGGGTTGTGTTCCTCCTGGACACTCTAGCTCTTGCCCCCTCCAGTTTCTTGGGGTTGTTGCATTTGTGGCCAACCTTGGCTCACGGCTTCTTGCCAAATAAAGACCAGCAGTGACCTACTGGGTCACTTGCCCTCTTCACTATTTAAGGAAGCTTTGAACACCTTGGGTTCATCCAGAGAATCCAACCTAATCACCCTATTTAAGGCCAGCTGATGAGCATCCTACTTCTGTCTACAACCCAGTTTGCCATGTAACAGAACCTACTCCCAGGTTCTATAAATTAGGGTGTGTGCATCTTGAGGAACATTATTCTGCCTCCTGTAGTCCTTTTCTCTCCTCGCTGACATCATAACTTTCATTTCAGTCTTTAATATCCTGCAGTCCTTCATTATTTCTCCTCTAAATAATTGATAAGGAGCCTCCTAATTGGTTTCTTTCAGCTTCTCCTCCACCTAGCTTACAATGGGCTCTAGCATTTGTTTCTGAAAATAGATTCACCAATGCAATTAGGTCGGCCAAACTTTTCAACCAGATCAACTCCAGATAATTGCTTCAGCTTTTTTTTTTTTTTTTTGGCAAGACAAATTTACTGATTCTTTCCCTTTGCTTTCGTCCCCAATTCCATCTTCTTCCCTTACTCCTCAAGGAGAACTATAATCCATACGCCCTCTGCATTAACATCCACGACAGCATATATAAATATAAGCATATCATTTACCTGTATGTACCAGCACACATAGTGCTATGGTTTGAATGCAAATCCACCACTGCGGACTCAATCCTCTGCAACAGTGCTGGGAGGTGAGCTTAGTGAGAGGGGTGTATTAGGTGTGTATTTTCACCACTAGAAATAGCGGTGATGGAAAGAAGGAGGTTTATTTTGGCTCACAGTTTTGAAGGCTCACGGTTGAAGATCTGGCAGGTCTCAGTTGTCCAGCTGTCTGGTGGGATCAGAGGGTGGAGATGACGGGCACGTACAGAGGCAGGATCCCACAGTTAGCCAGGAGACGGCCAGCAGCTAGGTCCGAGTCTTCTAGAACAAGCCTTCTGCGCGCCACCTTCTGAGGGCAGACAACTAACAACCTAAGGCCCGCCCTCTAGGCTCACCTCCTAAGCATCACAATTGGATCAAGTCTCCACCCTCCCAATGCCACTAACTCATAAACCTGGGGGTTTAAAGTCCTTGAGTTCCAGAGCCAAATCTGGGATAAACTTCATGGTATTCCAGCCCCTGTCTCCTCAAAACACACATCCTTCTCCCTTACAAAATACACTTATTACATCCTCGATAGTTTCAAAGTCTGAACTTAGTCCAGTGTGATTAATGCAAGGTTCCAAATCCTCATCAGGGAATCAAGGCAAACTCCAGCTGGGAACCTACAAACATCCAGGTTCGAATCTTTCCAGCTGTGTAGGTGGGACAGGCAGGGAGCACGTGTTTTCATTCCTGAAGAGGGGGTGTGGAAACAGCAAGACAGGAGTCAGCAGAGCCCCCTCCGCTCTGGTGAGGAATGGGTTTCTGGCAGCCCAGAGAGTCTGGCCTCTCCACTTACGCTGGTTGCACACCACGCCTCAGTTCTCATAGATTGGTCTCATCTGTGTGGCTCAGCTAGGCATTGCCCTGGTTCCTAGGCTTTTCTTTGAGATATTGGGGGCAATCAGCATGACCTTCTAATTTCCACATTTGGCATGACTGTAAAAATAGCATCACGTGGACGCCATAGTCCGCTACCAGCACAAGCCACACCTGACCCACTTGCACCACAGCTGAAGCCCTGAAGAGCAGTGTCTGTGTGAGAAGTTTTGCTCTCCCTGAGGCCAACACAAGGAAGGTCTCAATTGTTAGTCTTTTTCGGTGGTAAATACTGTTTTTGAAGAGACGTTTTACATGGAAGTTTGACTTTTAATGCATGTCCATAAAGTTCTTTACATTTTTTTCCTGAAATTGAGTTTTAATTAGCTTTCAGATGATGAATTTAACACATCAAACTGTCTACTCATTTAAACTAAGCTGCCAGAAATGTGGCTTCAGGCATACATGAGAATACATATATTTGTTTATATCATACACAGTATGCAATCTGTAGAGATATTAAGTTTTATCACTCAGTTTTATATTTGTAAACAAAGACAAATGCTGCCTGCATAAGCAATTATGTCGGGAATAGGCTATGAATCTGACACTTGATTATTTTTAAAGGAACAAACACTGCTTTGCTATTGTGTTATCCTCAAAACACTACTTATTTATTCAATTAAAAAGATTTATTTATTTTGAAATTCAGAATTGAAGAGAGGGAGGAAGGGACAGAGAGAGAGAGAAACAGAGAAAGGGAGATAGATAGATAGATAGATAGATAGAGATAAAGAAAGAAACAGAAAAATCTTCTATCCACTGTTTTACTCTGCCACAATGGTCAGCTCTATGCCAGGCCAAAAAGCTGCAACAGAATCTCCTATTTAGGTGGCAGGGTCCCAAACATCTTCTGTTGCTTTTCCAGGCCATTAGCAGGGAGTTGAATTGGAAATAAAGCAGCCAGGACACAAACCAATACCTATATGGGATACTGGTGTCACACAGGCAGGGGCATTTCCTGTTATGCCACAATGCCGGCTCTGAAACCATTCTTAAGAACACATCCTGGGGGCTCAGCGGTGTAGCCTAGTGGCTAAAGTCCTGGCCTTGAATGCCCCGGGATCCCATGTGGACACCGGTTTTAATCCCGGCAGCTCCACGTCCCATCCAGCTCCCTGCTTGTGGCCTGGGAAAGCAGTCGAAGACGGCCCAATGCATTGGAACCCTGCACCCGCGTGGGAGACCTGGAAGTTCCTGGCTTCGAATCAACGCAATACCAGCTGTTGTGGTCACTTTGGGGAGTGAATCATCAGACGGAAGATCTTCCTCTCTGTCTCTCCTCCTCTCTGTATTTCTGACTTTGTAATAAAAATAAATAAATCATTTAAAAAAAAAAAGCCATTTCCCCCTGAGCAACTTGATTCCAGAAACTTAAAAAAAATAAATAAAAAACTAAAAAAACAATAAAAAAACATATCCCGGGCTTAAAACCTGAAGGGGGCAGGCTTTGGCACAGTGTTTAAGACACAGTTGAAGTGTCTGGGCTTGAATGTTTATTCTGCTGCCAATTTTAAGTTCTTCCTATTGGTCACAAGTGATAGCACAAGTGGTTATGTCTCTGGCATCACTTGGAGACCCAGATTGAGTTCTGGCTCAAGCAACTGCAGATACTTGGGTCTAACCTAGCAGATAGAAGATCTTTGCAACTCTCTTTCTACATTTAAAATATGAAAAAAAATTTTCAAAGAAAATACAATAGGAAGAAGTTCTCTTTGTCACTCCAGATCCTAAAGTTTCCTTCTTAATTTTATTAATTAGCAGAAACTTAGAAGTTTCAATATAATTCCATTTGTTTAATTTTGCTGCTGTTGCCTATGCTTTTGGAGTTTACCCAAGATGTTATCACCTTAACTGCTGTCTTGAAGTGTTTCCCCTATGGTTTCATTTCTCAATTTCAAGCTCCCAGTCTTAGTTAGGTTTTAATCCATCTTGGGTTGATTTTTGTATCTGGTAAGAGGCAGGGAAATAATGTCATCATTCTTTTACAGTTTCAAGTTTACCTTGCACGTCCCAAGCAGGTCCCCAGCGAGGAAAATGACCTAAAAGAAATGTGGGGGGGAAGAGCTCTCGTGAGTTACTGACAAAGTTTATTTCCAGGGTTCCAGTTTATATACACTTAAAACAACTGCTCAAACACAACTCAGACTTAGGTCACGTCTGTAACCAGGGAGTTCAAGGAAAGTTAACAAGGCACCATGGTCAAAGCACTATTGAAATGGGGAACAGATAAGGAAAACTGCCTGTCGTTGGTTAGCTGACTAGACAGAGCACAGATGTTCGCCTTTCATCGAGGAGTGCACGAAAACAGCTCCCGGACTTCCTGCAGGCAGTATGCACGCTGGACGAGGGCCCTGTGTCTCCTCTTCCCAACAGGTTCCCAGCCCTGCATCTGTCACACTAGCTTTTCTTGTTGGATGTGTTTCAACAACACAATTATACATTCATTCTCTTTTGCCAACACCATTAATCAAACATTATTCTTTTGCCAATATGTTCCTGGCAGCTTTATCAAAAATTAGCATATGGATTAATTTTTGGACTCTCCAGTCTGGTCTATTGATGTGTGTGATTTTTATACCAGTATACGCTGTTTTAATTACTACAGCTTTGTAGTATGAAATCAAGAATCATAATGCCTCCAATTCAGTTTTTTTCTGCTAAGATCACTTTGAATCTTCTGGGTCTTTTGTAATCATACATGAATTTTTGGATTTTTTCTAATACTGCTAAAAATGTCATTTTGATAAGAAATGCACTGAATCTGTAAATACTTTTACTACTGGCATTTTAACATCATCGATTCTTTCAATTCATGAGCAAGAAATAAATTTCCCTTTTAATGATATCATTGATGATTTATTTCAACAAACTAAAAAATTATTATGGATATCATTTACTTCTTTGGTTAAACTGATTTCTTAACATTTTGACTTTCAGGACCCTGCACGATGGCTCAGTGGCTAAATCCTTACCTTGTATGCTCCTGGATCCCATTATGGGCACCTGTTTGTGTTCAGAATGCTCCACTTCCTATCTAGCTAGCTCCCTGCTAGTGGCCTGGGAAAACAGTAGAGGATGGTCCAAAGCCTTGGGACACTGCACTCATGTGGGAGACCCAGAGGAGGCTCCTGACTCCTGGCTTTGGATCAGTCCTCTCTGTCTCTCCTTCTCTGTATATCTGCTTTTCCAATGAAAGTAAAGAAAGAAATCTTATTTATTTATTTATTTAACTTTCTGTACCTATTGTGAATGGGATTTCTTTTCTGATTTCACTTTTAGCAAGATCATAGTTGGTGCATAAAAATGCTGTTTTTGCATGCTGATTTTATATTCTGTGACTTTACTGTATTGGTTTATCAGTTCCAACAGCTTTTCGGTATGCTGTTTTAGGGTTTTCCACATACAATATCATGTCATCTGCAACTGGATATTTTTATTTTCTTCTTTCCAATTTTTAAAAAAGATTTTATTTACTTTATTGGAAGTCAGATTTACACAGAGAAGATGACATAAAGATCTTCAATCTGCTGGTTCATTTCCCCAAATGGCTACAACAGCTGAGCTGATCCAAAGCCAGGAGCCAGAAGCTTCTTTCAGATCTCTCCTGTGGGTGCAGGGCCTCAAGGTTTTAGGCCATCCTCCACAGCCAAAGTAGAGAGCTGGATTGGAACTGAAGCAGCCGGGGCATGAACCAGCAATCATATGGAATGCCGTCACTTGCAGGTGAAGGATTACTCAATTCAGCATCACACTGGCCACTTGTTTTCAATTTTGATGCCCTTTATTTCTCTTTCCTAATTGCTATTGCTAGTGCTGAAAGTGCACATTTTTATCTGGTTGCAAGTATTTCACTTTTGCCTTGTTCGGTTCTATATTGGTTGTTGGTTCTTCAATTTTCAGGTGCATTCCTTCTTATTCTTTAACATGAACAGATGTTGAATTTATCAATTTTTTCTCTGCACATATTTAGACAATCATATGGTTTTTGTTCTTCATTCTGTTGATGTGCTTTTTGATATTGATTTTTTTAAATGTAAAATCACCTTTGGAACTGTGAGATAAATCATAGTTGACAGTGATGTGTGATCTTTTTATGAATTATTTGATTGGTTTGCTATAATAAGAGAAGAACATCATTACATATAAAAGAAAGCCAGTTGGAATAACAGTAGACTTTTCAGGAGAGAATCCTAGAGGCCAGAGGAGTGTGATGACATATTCAAAAGTCTTGCAGGTCTCTTCTAGGTCTCACAGAGTATTTCCTGATGACTCTTAGGAATATATCACTAATAGTCACAGTCCTGGTCATAGGATACAGCGGTGTCCCTAGTCAGGTGTCACGGTGTGTGTGCCAGTTATTTCAAGGAGTATAGACTGTCAATCACCAGTTTGAACGAGATCCCAGAAGTGTGACTTCTAAGGATACCAGCACGAGCAGCAACAATCCCAGAGTGGCAGGGTATAGAATGGACTGCCTCTAGTTTCCATAGGGTATTCAATGATGACGCTGGGGTTTGTGCTCTGGGCTCTTGGGAGCAGAAGAGCAGCAGAAGGGACTCCTTCAGGTCTGGTCCTCTGGGATTGTGTATGAGCTGCTGCTGGCATTTGGCTGTTTACAAGCGAAAAGCAACTGCCCTAGTTGGCACCGAGTGAGTGTAGCTTGGAGCTTGTGTCCAGAACTTCAATGGCTGCAGGATTCACAGCAACCTTCTTTCTTCCTTGGGAAATGCCCTTGATGTCTCGCGGGGGGGGGGGGATGTTGGGGGGATTTACTGCTTGCCTCCTAAGACAAGGTGGCATTTAGTTGCTTCTCAGCAGCATCTTGGGTCTAGCACTGTGGATTCCTTCTTTGAAGTCCTCACTCAGACCCCTGTCAGCACCCCAGATTTGATGTAAAGTCAACCAAGGACTGTGGACTTCCCTCACATTTAGGGATGTTCGTGACAGTGGCAGGGATCATGTTGCTCTCTGCTTATCATTTCCTAGCAAAATGGTGTCTTTGGTAGTGGAGCTGGAGGAGCAGTGCATTGTGGCAGCATGTTTTGCTCCCCTCTCTATTGGCCTTCAGTCACTGTGCCATTTGCAGCTTTGTCACTTCTTGAGTGCTCCTTCAGCCAGTCTCCTCAGTTCTAATATTTTACTTGTAGAACTCTTTTCCGAGTAGAATGGTATACCCAGAATCAGGGGAGCCAGGATAGGACTGGACAGATGGAGGTGGCAGGCAATGGCGCTGGCTGTCTCTCTCTATATACTGGTTTTCAGTCCCTGTGTCATTTGCAATTCTGATTACTTCTTTATGAAGTGTTCCTCCAGTCACTCTCCTCAGCTGTAATGTTTTAAATGTAACCTTTAACCTGTGAATTTGCTGTCCCTTAGCTAGGGTGCTGGGGTAGGAGTGGTGGCAGCCTCCTTGTTTCTCTTTCTACAAGCACCTTGGATAAAGTATAATATATACTGTAGGTCCATTTTAAGTGTATGATGCAATAATTTCTTTTTTTAATGGAAACTGGTTCTAATTTAGATTTATTACGTTTTACACTCATGAAACTAGGTACAGAATTTTCTGACTTTATCTTTTATTTATTATTCTTATTATTCTTATTATTTTATGATACAGTTCCATAGGCCCTGGGATTTTCCTTATCCCCTCTCCAATTCCCCCCCGCCGAGTTCCCCTATATCATCACTAAAGAATAGTTCTTCTTACACAGTCATATGTCCATTATCGTGAGCTTGGACAATGGCAGAGAATCCAGCATCCTATTGTCAAGATATAGTAAGCAGTTTCATTGGGACTCCATCTTTAGTCTGAAGTAGAGATGCATACTGCATTGTATCCTCACAAGTGGATATGTTAGTCTCCATTTCACAGTTACTGTACATCTCTTTAAATGAAAAGCCACAATACAAAATCAAAACAGGGAGAAAAATAGAAATTTACAATGCCGTGAAGTAACATTTTACTAGATATGAGTCTCCATTGCACAGCTACTATACATCTCCTTAAACGAAAAGCCACAGAACAAAATCAACAAGAAAAAAAGAAATTAACAACACCATGACGTTAAATAACATGCTACTGAATGACTAATGTGTTGCTGAAGAAATGAAAAAGGAAATCAAGAACCTTCTTGAATAAAATGATGCTACTGTATGATCTATGAGTCACTGAAGACTTTAATCAGAAGTATTTTGAAGAGATGAAACTAACAACCAAAAAAAAAAAAAATCAAAATCCATGAAATATAGCTTCCACTGATTTTTGTTGGTAAAATGTGTCTCCTGTAGGCAACAGATGGGTTTTGTTTTTTAATCCATGTTTTTTAATCCAAACATCTATGATGTTTGATTGAGCTTAAGCCATTGACATTCAGGGCTACTATGAATGTGAGGTAATTTGGTCCTGTCATTTTAGCAATGGGTTGTTCATTTAATGTTCTGTTGTCATTTTACTGGGATGTTCTTCACATTTGCCTTTGGTTTTTGTGGGTGCTATTCCTCTTCTCTGTCAAGAGAACATCTTTAAGTATCCTTTGTAGGGCAGGTTTGAGAGAGGTAAATTCTTTTAACTTTTCTTTACTGTGGAAGAATTTTATTTCATTTTCAAAGACAAAAGAAAGCTTTGCTGGATATGTTATCCTGGACCAACAAATTTTTTCTTTTAGAATCTGGAAAATGTTGTTCCATTCCCTTCTGGCCTGTAGAGTTTCCTGTGGAGAGGTCTCCTGTACAGGAGTTTAATTGGCACTCCTTTATATGTCAATTGATTTTTTTCACATGCACATTTAAGGATATTTTCCTTATGTTCGTTTGAAGAGAGCTTGATTATCATGTGTTGTGAAGATCGCTTTTGTTCAACCCTGTTGGGAGTTCTGTGACCCTCCTGGATGTTGTTTCCCAATTCTTTCTTCAGATTAGGAAAATTTTCCCTTATTATTTCATTGAATACATCTTTAATCCCAGTATCTCTTTCTGTGCCTTCTGGGATTCCCATAACATTGATTTGGTCTTTTAATAGTGTCTTTCAATTCTTGAATACTTTTTTTGGCCTGATCCATCTCTGCTTCCATCTTGTTGTTTGTTTCCCCCTGTTGACAGAAAATATCTTCCAATTCTGAGATTCTTTCTTCTGCTTCTTTCATTCTATTTTGGAGACTCTCCACTGTACTTTTAATTTGTTCTACTGTATTCTTCATTTCTAATGTATCAGCTTTCATTTGATTCATTTCCAGTCTGTCATATTCCTTGAATTTTTTGAATGCCTGCATTACATACTTCTCGTTGTTGATAAGAAGTTTAATAACAAGTGTTTTGAATTCTGTATCCCCTATTTTCTCGATGTCTTCCTCAGTTAACTCTGGAGTTGGCATATGGTTTGCTCCTTTGCAGGGGAGTCTTCAGTAATATTCATTTTGCCTTTGTCTCTTCTTTTGCTGTTGGTCATTGTACTTCTGGTTAGTAGAATCTTCTCCTTGGGGCAGGTTTCTAAGCTGTCACTCACAGGTCTACAGTTTGATTTTACTTATTGCAGTTGGTATATGGCTCTTTGTTTGCACTCAGTTGTGCCACTCCCTCCAGCGAGTTCCAGGTCTGGGTTCTTATGTTAGATTTCCACCATGGTCTCCGTAGCCCCAACTCCTGCCTCGCCACTCTCCACCTCCTGTTATACTGTGCCAGGGCTGCACCATTGTCTGTACAACTTTTCCTCCCACTTCCTGTTTGAGCAGGTCCCAGGATTAGGGAGATACCAGGAGTCCTATTTAGCTAGGTTGTTGTTGGTGGTAATCGTGCCAGAACCTGTTGGCTGTTAGGTCTGAGGGCCACATGGACCAAAAAAATATTTTTCGCCACACTAATATCATTTGTAAATGCTTATCTTTTTCAAGTATAAACCCTTCAAGGTTTAGCTAATTAAAGCTGGAGAATATACTAGCTTTTAGCCACTTACAGGTTCCTACATGCATTCTGCTACTTTTTGCTCAATAGTGAACTTGCAATTTTATTCAATTATTTTGCTCAATGTTAACAATTACCTTGCTCAGTACTGTTACATACATTACATTAATTCGGTTCAATAATGTAATTACTATCTAGTTCTGTATTTGTGGACTTGCACATTTCTTTAGTACACTGACTCTAAAGTTCATCCCTGTTGTAGCATGTTTCAGTAGTTTGACTTTTTTGTTGCTGGACAGTACTTCATTGTATGATTATACACCTGATTTTCATTATTCCCAATGTTATGTTCAGAATTTGTTGTGAACACTGAGTTAGTAAATACTGAATTATTGCTTCTGGGGAAATACAAGGTTATAATACAGCAAAATTGCATTTTTTAATCAACCCATCAATACATAACCTCATCATTATTTACTTTTGTTGAGTCAATAATACTGACCTCATAACCAATGGCATTGATTGTGTACCTCAATGAAATGTCTCCAAAACATTCATTTTCTCTGTAAGGCACATCATAATATTCCTGTCCTTAGAAGACTAAGTATTTCAGGTATTTCAGTGTGATGCTTAGATGCCATTCTAAACAATAAAATCAATGAAAATGAAAAAAATTGTTACACTAAGTAGACTGCAAAAAGGACAGCTGTGTGCAGTATAAGAGCTGAGACAAGAATATAGAGCATTGCGGTAACCTCAGCTGGGAACACATGTTGGGTCACTCAGTTTCCTTTTTTTTGCCACTCTGTACATGTGTATAAATGACACAAAAGAATATTATTGATTTGAGGTTACAAATGTTAGCTAGTAGGCAAATATGGAATCTGTAAATGAGAATTGCCTATCCTGTATTTTATCTATGCACCAAATGTTAGACATTCAAGTTGTTTCTACTTCTGGTATAATATTGGTATAATAATGATAATATAATAATACAATATAATAATAATATATAATAATATTATTATAATATAATAACATTGGTATGACTGCTATCTGTATAGCAGTCTTTGTGTAGATTTCTTTTTTTATCTACTTGAAAGGTGGAACAAAGCAGAGTCATAGATTTTTCTGTTTGCTGGTTCCCTCTGAAAATGGCCACAAGAAGCTGAAAATCCCACCTGAGTGGCAGCCTCCCTTGATTCATGGGTAGGAAGCAGATTAGTCAGGACTTCTAATGGCACTCTGCTATGGGATGTGGGAGTCACAGCAGTAGCTTAGCCCACTCCGCCACAACATCCATTCTAAGCATTCATACTCTCTCCAGAAATAGTTTAGGATTCCACTTTCTCTGTATATTTGGCAATATTCACTGCATTTTTAATTAAGAGACTCTAAAAAGGCACTATATGTTAGAAAGAGACTAAGCCAGTTACTGACAAATTTAGAATTTTACTCCTCTTGTCAGTAGTAATGTCCAATTATAAAAAAATGTTATTATACATTTTTACACATTTGGCCAGAGATTGCAAAATTTGTATTCTGTCACACTGATCAACATTTATCAAGGATATTCATGTTCCTCAGCTCTCCAGGAAATTCTAACAGTCTCAGCAAACCCAACGTATCCTCAGGCATACAATTCGCTACTGTACATTGAGTGCTGACTCTGTGAGTGACCAGAATAATACATTGTTACTCATCATCACCACAATCTTAGGAGGCAAGGGTTGTTAGTTCACATTTCAGAGATGGGAAAAAAAAAAACCCATGTAAGTTAAAGAACTTTACTAACTTTACATGATTCAAATGCAAGTCCTGTCACATGGCCTGGGCTTTGAGCTGTATCATATTGTCTAGTCATGTTACCTTTAATCTGCTCATCTCCAGACATCTTGAGGCAGTGGCCCACGATTAAAGTAACCTACCAGACACCAACTCAAAGGCACAAAGGCAATCCTGTTCAAAATTTACCATTCCCATAATCTGTCCTAGGAAGCAACTGACAGCAGGACTAATGCATTTAGGGATTAAATAAAAAATAATTATTTTATAATATAGAATAAATGATTAGATCTATGAAAGGATGTGCCCTGAAAGCAAGGAAAAGTGGGTCAGTCAAAGATAGAAATTTTAGTTTGGCAATTATAGGTGTAGGGAGAGATTAATGCTGGCTGAATTACAGTCTGATAAAGGATTGGTTCCTACTTCCCTCACATACATTGTGACTAGAAAGGATATAATTCAAAAGATTCCCTAAAACAGGCTCTATCCGTTTTAGAATTTATTTGCCTTTTCAACGTGTCTCAGGTCACTGTTCCAAATTAGGAGAAACCCTGCTATGTTGGTAACAGAAGCCTTGGTTTTTCTCCTGGAAAAGAAAAACCATGCTTCTCACCGTGCATACAGTATCATCTAGGGGGCAGGCAACTGTTCCGAAACACAAACCAAGCTAAGAAACTCTGTTATTTATAGTTTGCACAAATTCCAAACAAACCCTATTGTGCTGTGGGGACATGTGGAAAATTACTCATTTAATCCCACCTTTCTATGGTAAACATACATTTTCTTCCATTTAAGAGCTTTGGGATGTTTTTTTAAAGCTCTACCTTGCCTATCATTATTAATCTCCATTTAACTCTGTACCCGTGAATAAAGGTTTAGGTGGGTGAGCAACTACTGTGGGTGTTTTGCTCCAAAGTGAAAAAGATTTATTATTAATCCCCCTCCTGGTTTTAACCTTTGGAAAACAGTAATTGTTCCTTTCCAATAATTTATAAACTTCCAGCTCAAGTCCTTATAAAAATATGCACTCAATACTTGTGAAAAGGTCTTCCTGCCCAGAAGCCTTCCCGTGCCTACATATGCACATCTTTCCTTTCATGCAGCCTTCATTTTTGGACTACTTGCTCTGGCATTTATTTGTGTTGTTCTTGTAAATACTTAATATGAATACTTGCTTAAGTACAAACTGCTTAAGGTTAAGATTCATGTAGTTTATCTTCTGGCACTAGACACATGGTGGTAATAAAAGCACCTGGTGTAGTAGTAAAATTCTCCCAATTACAAGAAATGCTACAGATCCAAGCAATGGAGGAAACTAAGGGGAAAAAAAAATCCAGAAAAGCCAAAAGCCCTTAGGAAAAATGGGAGTTGCAGCATATTTAGCTTCCCTGATTTTATAGGACAAAATCAGGGGAGAAAACAAGACTCAAGCTGAAGTACTCATGTGACTCGACTGATTATACAGAGGGAGGGATATTTGAGAGTTAATAATCAGCCAGCAGTAATAGTGTGAAGAGCAAACTGACAATCTTTAAACTGAGTTGTGGGAAGTGCTACCCATTAGGAGTGTTGAGTGGCTTTAGACCAGTCCACCCATTTCAGGGTACAGGGGGAAAAACTTCATCTCAACATTTTTTTCTCTCATTTCAACATTTTTCTTTTTTTTTTTTTTAAGATTTATTCATTTTATTACAGCCAGACATACAGAGACAGAGAGGAAGATCTTCCATCCGATGTTTCACTCCCCAAGTGAGCTGCAACGGGCGGTGCACGCCAATCCGATGCCGGGACCAGGAACCTCTTCCGGGTCTCCCACGTGGGTGCAGTGTCCCAATGCATTGGGCCATCCTCGACTGCTTTCCCAGGCCACAAGCAGGGAGCTGGATGGGAAGTGGAGCCGCCGGGATTAGAACCGGCGCCCATATGGGATCCCAGGACTTTCAAGGCGAGGACTTTAGCCGCTAGGCCACGCCGCCGGGCCCTCAACATCTTTCTTTTTAAAGTCAGACCTATTAAGGTATAATTTATAAATGTGCAAAACATGCACTAAAATTACAATTTTTAGTGCACAATTTAGTGGACTTTGCCAAATGCATGCAATGATTAGCCCATGTCATAATTAAAATTCAGAATAGTTCTATCATCTACTCCCCCAATTTTTTTTTTAAAGATTTATTTTTATTGGAAAGGCAGATATATACAGAGAGGAGGAGAGACAGAGAGGAAGATCTTCCATCCAATGATTCACTCCCCAAATGACCACAACAGCCGGTGCTGAGCCGATCCGAAGCCAGGAACTTCTCTCCGGGTCTCCCACGCGGGTGCAGTCTCAAGACTTTGGGCCATCCTGGACTGCTTCCCCAG
Source organism: Ochotona princeps (assembly GCF_030435755.1). Classification (NCBI taxonomy): domain Eukaryota; kingdom Metazoa; phylum Chordata; class Mammalia; order Lagomorpha; family Ochotonidae; genus Ochotona; species Ochotona princeps. The sequence continues at coordinate 10,956,865 of NC_080846.1, read as the reverse complement.
GCCACAAGCAGGGAGCTGGATGGGAAGCAGGACTGCCGGGATTAGAACCAGTGCACACACTGGATTCCGGTGTGTTCAAGGTGAGGACTTTAGCTGTTAGGCCATGGTGCCGGGCCCTACTCCCCAAATTTATTAAGCTCCTTTACAGTCAATCCTTCCACCTACCAGGCAACCACTGGTGTTTTCTCTCCCTGTGGTTTTGCCTTTTTTCAAATGTCACATAAACGACATCTTACAGTACGTAGGCTTTTGTTTTGCATCCTTCATTTACCATGACACATTGAAGACTTACTTGTGTCTAGCAGTAGTTTGTTCCTTTTGTGGCTGACTAGGTTCTACTGCATGTACAGACCACTATTTGCTAATCCATCAGCCAACTAAAGGTCCCTGCATGTTCATAGTTTCTGGCAACTACAAAACGTGTGTCCAGGTCTTTATGTGAATTAGTTTTCATTTGCCTTGGTAAATGTTTAGGAGTGGAACTCCTGGGTCATGTGGTAAATGTCACTTTGCAAAAATGTGCCAAACCATCTTCCCAAGTGTTTGTATCATTTGGTATCCCCACCAAGCACATCTGAGGGTTTTAGTTGCCTAAAGGCAACTGAAAATATTTTAATTTTAATGAAGCAGTAGTCTTCCTTATAGTTTTAATTTCCATTTCCCTAACGACTATGATGCTCAGCAGTACTTCAAGTGCTCATCTGCAATTCATGTATCCTTGTTAATGTGACATCTCAATTGTGCACATATTTACAAAGTGGATGGTCTGAATGAGTTGTAAGTTTTTTCTAAAAGCTTTATTTATTTTCTTTTTGAAATGCAGAGTTGCAGAAAGGAGACATAGATCTTCTGTCTGCTGGTTCACTCCCCAAATGGCTACAAGGCTGGAGTTGAGCTGATTAGAAGGCAGGAACCAGGGGCTTCTTCCTGGATTCAGCTAGGCTCAGCTCTGGCTACTGTGGCCCTCTGGGAAGTCAGCCAATGCATAGAAGATTTTATCTTTCCTTTCTCTATAAAATTTGCCTTTCAAAAGAAATAAATCTTAAAAAAAAACGACGTACATTAAGACTTGGATTCATGTTATGTGATTGAGTGGAGGGTTTAAGGAAGGGAACTTTGCTTTAAAACCAAATACTGAAAGAAAGTGGAAGTAATTCTGTGATTGGGTGTTTTAATCTTATCTACAAAAAGTAAAGATTAGAATGAGGTTAAAATATCTGGCAAAGAAACAATAGCTGCTTCCACAAGTTTTGGGTTTCCTTTCTGTCTATTCCATTTGGCAGCCTGGACAACATTCATAACTTTGTCTATGTCCTACATTATATTCTTATTTTTGTTTCCATCCATCAATATCATGGAGTGGCCTTGCCCTGATGTTGGTGTTTCCACACTGTTTTTGCTCAATGGAGCCCCAAGGTCTAGCTATGCAGGTCAATTCACACCCTCCCTAAGGCATGGCTGTCAGCACTAGGTCATTGGCTGTTTTTCTTGCTCAGAACACAGTGGTTAAGAGCTTGTGATTGGGCATTGTAGCACAGCAAGTAAAGTTGCCACCTGTGATGTTGAAATCCCATATGGACTCTGCTTCATATCCTGGGTGCTCCATTTTGATCAAGCTTCCTGCTGATACCCCAGGAAAAGCAGTGGAAGATGGTCCACATGTGTGGGCCCCTAGCACCCACTTGTCAGATCTAGATGAAGCTCCTGGTTCTAACCTGGTTCTGTTCTGGCCATTATGGCCACCTGGGGAGTGAACCAGCACACAAACGATCTCTCCAAATATAACTTTTGAAATAAGTAAACACACACACACCTGTGATTTAGAATAAGACAAAACTGTGTTTGGCTCCAGGGTCTGCTCTTGAATAGGTACAGGACCTGGCATAAACTACCTAGCTCTTTGCGCCTCAGTTTCTTCATATGGACACTAATAGTACTTGCCTTTACTGGACTGCTATTACAGTAGGAACAGGAGGCTGGCACTGCAATATTGGTATCCCATTTGACCACCTGTTTATGTCCCAGCTGCTCCATGTCCTATCCAGTTTCCTGAGATGGCTGGAAAACGCAGAAGTAAATGACCCAAGTCCTCGGACCCCTGTACCCACATGGGAGATCTTGAAGAAGCTCTTGGCTCCTGGCTTCAAACTGGCTTAGCTTTGGTCATTGTGGTTACCTGGGGAGTGAACCAATGGATGGGAGATCTTTCTTTCTCTCTCTCTCTCCTTCTTTCTCTCTAAATCTGCCTCCCCCGCCCCAAATTCTTAAAAAAAAAAAAAAAAGAGTTTATTCTGTTAAAGTTCAACCTGAAGGCATTAAGGATTTGCAAAGACGCAAAATTTCCTAAAATAGATGTGTAAATAGAGCTTCATTTTAATAATCTAAGAAAGGATTTTCACTAAATGGGACATAAGAACTGTGATGAATTCTGCTTATAAAATAATAAGGCATGTCTTCCTGAAGCTCCTTTTGTTGCAGCAAGATACTCAAGATAGCACCCCTTTATAGAGGTCATTCCATTGTGACTACCACATTTGTTCTCATGTTAGCCCTAGAAGTGGGTGGGCACTGAGTTGTGCTATTTTTATAGGTAAGACATTTGAGGCAGGCTCAGACTTACAGGAAATACATGACTATCTATCTATACTGGCAGTATCAAATGGTTCTGATGAACTCAACACCTTCCAGAGCTTCCCTGGGACTCCCACATGGGTGCAGAGGCCCAAGCACTGAACTAGCTTTTGCTAATTTCCCAGGTCATAAGCAGGGAACTGGATCTGAAGTGAAGCAGCAGACTCCAATCTGTCTGCAAAGTGGGTGGAGGCTTGACATGCTATGCCAGGCTCAGGCACTTACACTTTTAGAAATTCTCTTGCAGGAAAGAACTGCAAAGACAAGAGGAAACAAAGTGTCATGGTATACCTAACAATTCTGCCTAAATTTCAGCTCTGAAAGGTCAGTCACATGCTAAGAAGTACTGAAGAAAAGTTTCTGTTGTAACAAGAAAATCAACGAAATATGCATCACTTTCCAGGCAGGAAAAACAGAACTTAATATACAGATTCTGTAAGTCAATGACTCCATATACTGAAGTAACAATATTATTTTGCCTTTAAATTCGGGAACGCTAAATTATCTGCATAGTCTTAGTACAAGTGGGCTAAGTGGATTCACCCCTGATTTTATAAATGATGGAATGAAACTATCAACCGTATTTACTCCATGCTATTTCAGAACTGGATCAAAGCAGGCTTCTCCAGGATGCGCTCTTTGGTTAGAGCCTCCCTCCGTATTGTTCAGTTACACCACTTCATTATTCTGAATTACAGAAAACATCTTGTGAGGAGTTTGCTTCACGCGTGTCTGTTTTGACTTGCTGATTAGGTTGCGAAAGAAAAAAAAGTCACCTTTGTAAAAGGCCTTTCTTCCTTTATAAAGCCCCCTCACCTCCATCACCTTCTGAGTCTCTCAAAAACAAAACACCAACTCCAAGGGGAATCTGCTGCTACCTGCATTATACAGATGTGCAAACAGTCCAGGGAAAGTTCCTAGCATTTCCTTAGTTAGGCGGCCCCTGCACAGTTTAGTCTCTAAAGGACCTCCCGAGGTGGCGGTGGGCGCCCTGTCCCGATGCCAGCTGCCCCACAGCGCAGGGGGTCTGGGCACCTCGTCCTTCTCGGCCCTCCGGGACAAGGAGCGCCCTGGCCAGGGCAAGAAAGCCTCCGAGTCCGTAAGCCACGCAAAGTCTCATCCCCAATTCTCTTTTTACTACTCAGCACTGACGCTGCTCTTCAAGCAAACTTCGCGCGCCGGGCTCTGGGCGACCGGGACGAACCAGAGGGGCTTTTATTCCCTCAGAGAGCTCAATTCTAGGACATGGAAGAGTAAAAATAGCCAAAGACACAGAAATCGGCAAAGTCGCTCCTCACCCCATCACTCGGTCCACAAGGGCGGGTGGAAGGCACCGACGGGGAGGGCTGGGAGAGGACCCGGCTCGTGGTCAGTGTCCTGAGGGCGGCAGGTAAGGGGAGGACGCTGCAGCTCCTGGCCGAAGAACGAGCTGAGCTGGAGGAACCGGCGACCACCTCGCCTTGCCAACGGCGAAGGTTCTGGATTGCGGTGCCCGTTACTCGGCGGGCGGCAACCAGCACCTCAGTCAGCCCGGGCCCAGCAAGCTCTGGGCTTCAGGGAAGACGACTCGCGGGCTTCGCGCCCCTCGCTCCATCCGATTGGACGACGGAGGAAAAGGGGCGGGGAGACCCCGGCAGGAGGCGCGCGCGCGCACACAGGCAGCCCGGCAGGGGCTTCCCGCGGAGATACCCACGAGTCCGGAGGGGGTGGGGGTAGGGCGGGAGCGGCGCGCGTGCGCACGTCGGGAGGTGGCCGCGAGGTGCTGCTGGGAGGGCTGGGCGGTTCGAGAAACGGGTGGGCGAGTGCCGGGTGGGCACAGGAGGGGGCCTCGGGTGCGCGAGCGCGCGTGCGCCGGAGGAGCCGGAGCAGCGGGAGGAGGCGGGGGCTGAGGAGGCTGCGGAGGGGGCGGGTCGCGCCGGGCGCCACGTCCGCAGCCAGAGGCCGTCGCTGTCGCCAACCGAGCCTTTTGCCTCTCGAGCCTGAGGAGAAAGTCTTCGGAGCCCGCATCTGCCCACGGCTGTGTCAGCTGCCTCCGCTGCCAGGGCCGCTTCGGCCCTCGTCCGTGGTCCGTGCTGTCCGCTCTTTCCGCCCGGCCCCAGCCGCAGGCGCCGGCCCGCGACCCCGGCGGTGAGTCGGGATGGGAAGGCGGGGGGCACCGCGGCGGCTTCCTGCCTTCCTCCCTCGCCTCCTTCCGTTAGCTCCCCGCCACTTCTCTGCCAGCCTCGCGGGCCTGGCTGCTCCAAGCCGGGCTTTTCCGGGGGCGGGGGCGGGAGACGCCGAGCGGAGTCGGGGGCGGACGAGGGGTTCGCTTGCGGGGGATGCTCCTCGACTCCCCTTGGAAGCCTCCGCCGGGGTTCTAGTACCTTGGGGATCAGGTTAAGAGGAGTTGGAGGGTCTGCAGGCGTCCACGGCCCGGGAGAGGGATGCGGCTGGGGTGGGGGGGTTGGGTGCAGGGCTTCCTCATCCCACTCATTCCTGACCTGTTGATAAGACACCCTCTTGGGCATTTTCCGGGTAAGAAGGCACCCAAAGGCTCCTCTCCTACGCCCGCCCTAAATCTCTAGTATGGAGATGGAGAGGGGGCGTCGGCGGTATCTGGGGGTGTTTGGGGAGCGCTGGAGCACCCCTGGGGTGCCGACAGTGTCCGCCTCTTCAGTCTCGAGTAAAAAAAAAACAACAAAAAACTGCCTGCCTGCTTGGCTTATGCAGCTTCGTGGCTAGTGTCCAGGTCCTCACTTCCAGTCGGATCTCGCCCTCCCCCAGCCAGCCCTTCTCACATAGAAATTCTGGAACCCCAGGGAGTGGGGGTGTGCGGGGTGTCCAACGTGGAGCCGAGGAAGGCGGTGCCGGGCGCAGCCCTGGACACACGGCGCCTCCAGGGTCATTTTCTGCCTCCTGCCACGTCACTCCCTCTGCCAAAGGAGAAAGACTTGCTAGTCGCCTCTGCAGGGACCAGTGCTTGGAGGACGGGCCCCGCCTGCAAGGGTTAAAGACACCTAGAGAAAGCACAGAGTTGCTTTTGCATTTACTGCATCCTTGTGACAACGTGCCCAATTCCAAGAGAAAATGCTTTATTTGCCTCTCGGTGGTTTTTGTTAGATGCTGTTGTTTAACCTTTAAGACGTCCACTGGTGCGGGTGCGAACCCTCAGGTCACACGAACGCGTCTGTGCGCCCTCCCAGGCCTGCTCTTGATATGGAAGGGCTTAAGTCATTTTTAATAAACCATATGCATCCTGTTTTTGCTTTTTCCGCTGTCATTACTTTAGTCTGTTACAACAAAAGTACCAGAAACCAAGCGCAATAGAGAATTTGCCCATACGTAGGAAGCATAGTAGGAAAAGTTTTGAAGTGGTTGCTGCATTAGGAATCAATACACAGATATGTGTGTGCGCTGTTTTTTTTTTTTTAAACTATGAGAAAAGCTTTCCCTTTCTTTGTTTCAATCATTGGGTATTTGCTCTTTTCCACTTCCTGAAGACACCTGACTGGATTTTGTGTATAAACACTTTAAGAATAGAGTCTTTGTGTGCCTGTCTGGCATACCTCTGACCTAGACAGTAGTCTGTCACCTGATGGGAGTGCCAGTGTTGTTGAACCAATGAGTAATGTAGTGAAGCTGATGGACTTATTGGTCTTCTAACTATTCTTGTAATTCTTGATGTTTCATTTCAAGACAGCTCTTAAGACTTGCTATTTGGACACTGACAGGTGTTACTTGTCACTGGATGTGCACTTACATGGACCTTATACTGGCAGATTGCCCTGTCTTGTTTCTTGCAAGTCAGTTTGCTGTTGACTTAATGGGCATGGGCGTTTTAAAAGTAGCCTGTTCCGGATTATAACTTAACTAACTAGAGAAGGCTTAAAACAGTGAACTGGTGTTCTGATGGGCACTGCTTACTAGAGTAAGAAAGAAGTAAGTTCTGTGGACATACATTCTTGAGTTTCCTTACAGTTTTGTAGCAAAGAAGCTAGAACATGAGAGTGAGGATGTGGCAAGGTTCCTGTAGATAGACGATATAGAAGAACTTAGTGAATTCATTTATAGTCCTTTTTCCTTACCTAAGGACATTGGTACAATGTTGTCTAATGACAGATTGTGAGGCAGCTTAGAAGGCATGCTGTTGTGCTCTGTACTTTGTAGTTAGACCTTAAAAGCGTGTTATACCTTATACCTTATTTTGATACACGTGAATAAAGCCTTTTAACCGACACTTACCAGGTGTTTGTTTACTGACTTTTAAAATGAAAATGATACATTTCTGCTATGTATGGGTTTCAGTTATTTTTTAAATTTTATTTATTTTTTAAAAATAATTTATTTTTATTGCAAAGTCAGATATACAGAGAGGAGGAGAGACAGAAAGGAAGATCTTCTGTCTGATGACTCACTCTCCAAATGACTGCAGTGGCCAGTGCTGCGCTGATCTGAAGCCAGGAGCCAGGAACTTCCTCCAGGTCTCCCACCTGGGTTCAGGGACCCAAGGCTTTGGGCCACCTTGACTGGTTTCCCAGGCCACAAGCAGGGAGCTGGATGGGAAGCAGGGCTGCCAGGATTAGAATCAGTGCCTATATGGGATCCTGGGGCGCGTTCAAAGTGAGGACTTTAGCTGCTAGGCCACCGTGCCAGGCCCTCAGTCATATTTTAATATAGAAACTTAAAGGTTTTATTCACAATGACAACAGAATAATACAAATTTGCCTATGGGTGTTACCCCTCTATGTACCAAAGGAATTTATTCAACACTGACACATTATATAAAGCCTAACTACAAAATACAGAGCACCACAGTTTACCTTGAGAGTTGCCTCAAGAGCTGTTGTTAAAGAGTAAGTACCAGTTTTTTTTTTTTTTTTGTAAGGAAAAGACAATAAGGATTACATAAATTCTTCTATCCATTCTATATAAACTTGGCCACATTCTTAATGCTCATGTTCTAGCTGCTTCATTAAAAAAAAGCTTCAAGTCTCAAAAAAGATGTTTATACAAAACTATAATTGGAATAAATTGCCCCTTTGGGAATAGTGTTGGTTATTCTTGCTTAATATATTTACCATCATATTTGTACCAGACAAGAATTATTTCTCCTTAAAAAGCTAAAAGTAATTGCTGATGAATTTATAGTTATGCTGTTCAATCTGTAGCAAAGAAGTGTTATATCTTGTAATTTCTTAAAAAGCTGCTTACAGCTAGTTTTAATTGGTATTGTAATAGAGCTCATACACCAGCACCAAAAGCTAGAACTTATTTATGTCCATAGACTGTTGTCCTGGTCTAGGACTACTTATCTGTAATTATTGCCTTTCTTGGGAGTTTATTTGTGTACACACACACAAAAGTTTATATATAAACTTGTGAATATTATGAGCTTCTAGATACCAGATATATTTTGTTACTTGAATGAGTGAATGACTGAACTGGTAAGTACTAAACGTATACTCATGCCCTGTGGTTTATAAACTTGTTAGGACAGTTCCTCTGTATGTTTAATCACACTGAAATTTTTAGTGTAGGACAGGGTAATAGTACAGTTTAAGTATATGTTGAAGTAATGTTTCAATTGATTGCAGATAGTTTGGCATATATAATTTAATCTGTTTAATGTATCATTTGAAGGTGACATTTACAAGTTGTTTTGACACTTTCACTGTCCATTGGCACTTGTCCCTCACCTATCATTTTAAGTTTTATTATCTGGTTGTTTACCTTGCACAGTTTTAGGACACTGGGGTTGTATCGGTCTTCAGGATCTCGTTGAGTGGTGATGAGCAGGGTGGTAATTTAGTGGTCCCACCTTACTCTGGACTTTGCTTCTCATAGTCCCTATTGCTATCAACTACATTCAGTGGAGGCCTGAGAATATGAAATGCAAAAGTCAAGAAATAAAAAAAAATAAGTTTTTTTTAAGATTTATTTATTTTTATTAGAACGTGTGATTTCTAGAGAGAAAGATACACCGAGAAAGATCTTCCATCCACTGATATACTCCTCAAGTGGCTGCAATGGCCGGAACTAAGTCAATCCAAAGCCGGAGCCAGGAGCTCCTTCTGGATTTCCCACACAGGTGCAGAGTCCCAAGGCTTTGGGCTGTCCTCGACTGCTTTCCCAGGGCACAAACAGGGAGCTGGATGGGAAATAGAGCAGCTGGGACATGAGCCAGCGTCCGTTTGGGATCCTGGCACGTGCAAGGTGAGGACTCTAGCCTTTAGGCTACAGTGCTGGGCCTTAAAGTCTGCAAGTTTTAAGTAGTTATTCAGAACAGTATAGAGATCTCATGCTTTCCAGTTTTTTCTCATGATCCAGCACATCCTTGCTTTATACACTACCAACCATTAGTCACTTAGCTGCCTCAGTTACCAGGTGGTGTGTTGTGTAGATTGTTGACTGTCACAGTGCTTGTGTCGAAGAACCTTTATTGTCTTAATAGTGATCCCAAAGCACGAGAGCAGTGATGCTGGCAGTTTGAATATGCCAAAGAGTGTTCTTTAAGCGAGGGTGAAAATATAATAAGATGGCTGCAATAGCCAATGATGGAGGTTCATCAGGGTCTCCCATGTGGGTGGCAGGGCTTTTCCCAGGCTGTAAGTAGGGAGTTGGATTGGAAGTGGAGCAGTGGGGACACGAAGCACTGCTCATGTGGCATGCCCACATTGTAGGTAGCAGTTTTACATGCTGTGCCGCACTACTGGCTCTTCAGGATGACTTTTGATCTGGCAGTTAAGATACCTGCGTCACCCAACAGCTCCACTCCTGACACCAGCTTCCTGCTAATACTGCAGACCCTGGAAGACAGGACTGCGTAGGGAACTGGGTTGCTGCCTTCCATGTGGGGGACCTGGATTATGCTCCTGACTCCTGGCTCCCAGCCCTAGGGGTGGCCCAGGCCTGGTTTCTTGGGCTTTTGGTGGCAGTGTACAAGTGGATGGGAGTATTTTTTTCTGTCTATTTCCTCTTCCCTCTCTCCTTCTTCCTCTCCCCACTTACAGTAATTCAAAAAGATCAGAAAAAGCCATTTGCTAATTTATTTTATAGCATGGCTTTGGCTTAGTATAAAAAAAATTAAAATTTGGGCTGTATATTAGATAGATGTTTTTTTGTAATGCTTCTGGGTAATGTGGATGTAGACATTTTTTATTCCACAAATACAGCATGGTAGCTTACAGCAAAGTCATACACCAGCAAAACTGTATAAATAAGATATGCAGATACCAAATGAGTAAGAGTGGACGGCATGAAGGGGTGGGTGTGAAGGGACAGAGGGACACAGGTTGTAAGATTCCTGGAAGCCCAAGGGAAATACCAGATTTTAAATTTTATTTTAAAATGTTTATTTGGGGCCCGGCGGCATGGCCTAGCAGCTAAAGTGCTTGCCTTGAACGTGCCGGGATCCCATATGGGTGCCGGTTCTAATCCCGGCAGCTCCACTTCCCATCCAGCTCCCTGCTTGTGGCCTGGGAAAGCAGTGGAGGACGGCCCAAAGCTTTGGGACCCTGCGCCCGCGTGGGAGACCCGGAGGAGGTTCCTGGTTCCCGGCTTTGGATCGGCGCGCATCGACCCGTTGGGCTCACTTGGGGAGTGAATCATCGAACGGAGGATCTTCCTCTGTCTCTCTTGCTCTCTGTATATCTGACTTTGTAATAAAAATAAATAAATCTTTAAAAAAATGTTTATTTGAAAAAGTGGCAGAGAAAGAGAGACACAGATCTCTTTTCTGGCTCACTTCCTAAATGACTCCTGCAGCCAGAACTGGGCCAGGTCGGAGTCAGGAACTCCGTTATGGCAGGGGTCCAAGTGCTTGGGCCAGCTTCTGCTGCTCTCCTATATGCACTAGCAGGGAGCTGGATTGGAATTAGAGCAGCTAGGACTTAGATGACACTGATCTAGGATGTGAGCATTGCACGCAGTAGCTTAACCCACTGCACCACAGTGCGGGCTATACTTTTTATGTGATTAAAAAAAATCTCTGAAAGAAAACATGTAAAATATTTGGGAGCATTGAGTTTCTGAATAATTACCTTTAAAGAAAGATTTCTTATCAGAAGTATCAAGTGATGGAGTGGGTAATGTCCTTAATTCAAGTAAATAACTTGTGTAAGGCTGTTTGTCAGGGTGTCCTTACCAGTGACAAGCTGAAACACACTGCTCTAGCTTTCAAGTAAGAGCAAACCTAGGGATGTCATTTTCTTAAAGCATTATGTGACGGAAGTATATTAGTTTTGGGATAATTAACTTAATCTGCAGATAAAAGCCTAGAATAGCTAGGACCAGATGAACTGCATAAATTTTTAAAATGCAATGTATGGACCAGGCATTGTGCAGTGGGTTAAACTGTTTCTTGAGATATCTCTGTCCATGGGCCCAGTGCAGTAGCCTAACAGCTAATGTCCTTTCCTTGCACGCACAGGGATCCCACATGGGTGCCGGTTCTAATTGTAGACGGCTCAGAGCCTTGGGACCCCGCACCCACGTGGGAGACCCAGAGGAGGCTCCAGGCTCTGGGCTCATGGCTTCAGATTGGCTTAGCTCCGGTCATTGGGGCCACTTGGGGAGTGAATCATTGGACGGAAGATGTTTCTCTGTCTCTCCTCCTCTGTGTATATCCAACTTTCCAATAGAAATAAAATAAATCTTTAATATATATATAATGAGATACCTCTGTCGCATGTTGGAGTTCCTGGGCAGTCCTGGCTGCTCTGCTTCCAATCCACTTTCCTGGTAGCACACCCTGAGAGGCAGGAGATGATGGCTAAAGTTACAGGGTCTTGGCCTCTCGTGTGAGGCAGTTTTTGTGAACACTTTGGTATACTTCTTCCAATCTTTTTGTCTTCATATTCCTTAAAAAATTAGATCAGTGTCACATGCCTTTTATACTGGTCTCTAAGTGTAACATTAGCATTTTTCTCTAGCCTAAACATTTGATCTTTATAAGTTATAACATTTTCACTGTATACATCTTTTAGGAAGCTTATAAATCTTTTGTTTTCTGTGAAGCTATTCCTTATTTCACTATTAATTCTCAAGTGTTACATTTTTGCTTTTTTTTTTCTGCTCACCTTAAAAAAGCAGTCTAGCTGCGGTTTTTTGATTACTGTTTTTCTTGATCCTATTAGATACTAGTCTGTCCAACTCCTCTCCCTCCACTTCAGACCACTCTCAGACTCTCAACTCTGGCTGGCCCCTTAAGTCCACCTGGATGCTCTGAAGGCATCTTAAAAACAGATTGTTCAAAAACAAGTCCTTATCTCTTCTGATGTCTCATCATCATACTCTGTCTGCTCTCCCTTAAATGTCTGCCATCCTAGAGTCTCCCTTTCTCACATTAATACTGAGGTCATATTCTAGAATCAAGATGGCGGCAGAGTGCAGACACGTTTGAGATGATGGAGAAACATTAGGGTAAAGAACAGAGAGCAGATTACAGAAAAAGATAGGAAGTCAACAGGGAGGTACCTGGAGAACCCCTGGACACAGAGAAGAGGCGATGACAGCAGAGTGGTGTTACAGGGAACAGAAGGCTCACCAGCCACCAGTGAGCTGTGGTCCAGACTCCAGCGACAACCAGGGATCCAGTGGCAGCCACAGATCAGCCCTTGCAGCAGCCAGGTGGGAGCTTGGGTTCCTGCGGGGAGCTTAGGAGGTGAAGGCAAGCTGGCCAGCAACGAACCCAAGGGGAGCTGCGGACTCCATGAGGCGGACTGGTGGCAGGTCGGAGCTAGCAGCACAAGGATCAAGCGCCAGAGTGGGAGCGTTTCCAGCTAGTCACAATGGATGATCTCATGGGGAGGACAACACCAGCCTCGTGTCCTGCAGGATCTGTGTGGTCCACGGATGGAAAACCAACAGCCCTGGCTCTCTGGCAGTGCTCCGCTGGGCACCATTTCGTGTGTTTAGACAAGATCAGTGCCGCGGATAAACCAGTTATCTGGGACAGTTTGTGTCTTCCTAACCCAGTACACTGACTGAACATAAAAACTGACTTGTAGACCCGCAGGTAATACATCTTAGAAATCTGCACTAAGGAAAAAAAAACACACCATACAGGATTGCAATGTCAAATGTTAAAAGAAGAGACAGAGGCACAATGAATGTTAGCAAAGACTCCCCCGTAAAGGAACAAAAGTCTCTAACACCCTCAGAGATAACTGAGGAAGACATTGAAAAATGGGGAACACAGAATTCAGAAAACTTATTATAAAGCTTCTGACCAACAATGAGAAGCACACAATACAAGAATTTAAAGAATTTGTTACAGGAAATAAATCAAATGAAAGCTGACATTTCAGAAGTTAAGAATACAGTGGAGCTAATTACAAGTTCAATGGAGAGTCTAAAAAGTTGAATGAAGCAGAAGAAAGAATATCATAATTGGAAGATATTTCCTGTCATGGGGGAAACAAACAAAATATTGAGGTTATATTCAACTTTAAAGAAATTCAGGGAATGATGGTCACACATCAGACATTGATTAGGCTCTGGAAATGGAACAGTAAATGAGACAAGCCCTTGTTTTCATGGAGCTAACATTCTAATTGGGAACACAGAAAGATAAATATACAGGAATTTAAAAGACTAATGGAAAATTGAATTAAAAAGTGTATTTTTTGCCAAAAAAATCCATGTAGTTTTTTTCATCATACGCATTTTCATGAAAATTTTTAAGACCCTTGTATGGATGGACTGTATCAAGTGGTAGCGAAAGCTAAAAAATCATAGGGATCTTAGAAGATACTCATTACAGGGTCACCAGGAAATGTCCTCTAACGGGGGGTATTTGCCCAAACACCTGAATGGAATTAGGAGCAAGAGCATCTCAAAGTATAAACAAGGAACTCTATTATTAGATTGGAATGGTAGATGACAACATCAGAGTGGAAAGGAAGATTATGTGTCTGTGGCCAACGCCAAGGTGCAAGGAGAGCAAAGGTGGAAATTTGGAGACCAGTTCGGAGATTTTGCAGTAATACAATAGTGTGTATTTGCCTAGACGGCTTAAACCGAAGTGGTTGTAGAAGTGATAAGTCATATTATAGGTGCTGGTATTTAGTCTAATGGTTAAGATACCCACGTCCCACATATGAGTCCCTGGATTTGATTCCCAGTTCTGGCTCCCAACTTTAGTTTCCTGATCATGCAGATCCTGGAGGTAATTGTGAATACTCAAGGTGGCCTGAATTGAAATTGGACCTTGGGCCCGGCGTGGTGGCCTAGTGGCTAAAGTCCTTGCCTTGAACGTGCCGGGATCCCATATGGGTGCCGGTTCTAATCCCGGCAGCTCCACTTCCCATCCAGCTCCCTGCTTGTTGCGGTCACTTGGGGAGTGAATCATCGGATGGAAGATCTTCCTGTCTCTCCTCCTCTCTGTATATCTGACTTTGTAATAAAAATAAATAAATCTTTAAAAAAAAAAAAAGGAAAGAAATGGGACCTCTGACTCAGCACATCCTAATCTGGTAGATGAACCAGTAGATAGGAGCTCTGTCTCTGAAGTGAAAGTTTGAAAGAAAAAAAAACACAACACTCCTTTGCTGACCTTTTGCTGGCTGCCTTATTCACTTAAAAAGCAGCCCCCATTACTACTTGCAATGATGTGATCCAGACCTCATTCTTTGAATTCCTCTTCTGCTGCCCTTTGGTGTGGCCCCTGCCATACTGTTTTCTTGGTGGTTTTCACTGCTGCAGGTAAGGTCAGACACCCGGGACCTTGCTCTTGCAGCTTCTGCTTGGGGAACATCTTTGCTTACCACCTTCTGCTTTGGGGTATCATAGCAATGTCCTAGGCTTCACACACTTACCATTTAAAATACTACACAGTCTCCTCCCTCCTGTTTTCCCATAGCATTTAGCACCATTTGAGTGTCATGATGGCAGGGATTCTTGGATCTATACTGATCAATTTTTTTGACTAATGCATTAAACTCCAGTGTTGGTTTTCACAGCATCTTTTATGATTTCTGTTGCATATGTAGAGATGCAATCTAAATTTCAAGGATGTATGACTCAGAAATACTCAGATGACTCCTGGGGTACAGTCCTAGTTTTCTGACCTAGCAAGACAGATTTTGAATTGATCTAAGAACAACAAAAAAATCATTGGAATCTTTTACTGATTCAGATAGATGATGTCATCTGTGGTAAGAGGGATTATCATTTGTTTTTCTCACATGGAATACCTTCTTTAGCTTCAGAGTTTTATATAAACTTTTTTTTTAAATTTTTTTTCTTGAAAGATTTATTTATTTTATTACAAAGCCAGATATACACAGAGGAGGAGAGACGGAGAGGAAGATCTTCCATCCGATGTTTCACTCCCCAAGTGAGCCGCAACGGACCGATGCGCGCCGATCCGATGCCGGGAACCAGGAACCTCTTCCAGGTCTCCCATGTGGGTGCAGGGTCCCAATGCATTGGACCGTCCTCGACTGCTTTCCCAGGCCACAAGCAGGGAGCTGGATGGGAAGTGGAGCTGCCGGGATTAGAACCGGCGCCTATATGGGATCCCGGGGCTTTCAAGGCGAGGACTTTAGCGGCTAGGCCACGCCGCTGGGCCCAATATATAAACTTTTAAAGTAAAGTACAAGTTAACCAGTATTCTATAGGAGAAAACACATTTTTTCTTCTGACCTCCTTACCAATGAACTTTATTTCAGTCGGTAATTTTCAGTTTAAATAGAATTATCATAGTACGGTAGCTTACACAGTACATAGCTTACATGATATTTCAAATAAGATTTGTCTATTGGTGTAATTTAAAGTATTTCTTACAGATTACAATTTCAAGTAGGAGACACAAGATAATGTTTATAGGCTTGTGATGGGCATTTTAAAATGGTAAGCTGAAGGGGCCAGCCTCCCATATAGACACTGGTTAGAATCCTGGCAGCTCTGCTTCCCATCTAGTTCTCTGCTAATGGTGTGGGAAAGCAGCAAAGGATGGTCCAGGTTCTTGGGTTCCTGCATCTGTGGGAGACTGGGTGAAGCTCCTGGCGTTGGGACCTGGCCCAGCCCCTGGCTGTTGTAGGCATCTGGGGAGTGAACCAGCTTGCTCACTTGCTTGGACTTTCAAATATATGAAAGTTTTTTTAAAAATCATAGCAGTAAAGCCTTAGCATGTGATAAGAGACTTACATGCTCAATTTAAAATGAAATATGTTTATATGGTTTCTTTAGGAGATCATGAATCAGGCAGATAAAAATCAAGAAATTCCATCATACCTGAATGATGAGCCGCCAGAAGGTAAGTATGCATTTTTACACTAAGAATGTAAAAAAAGTCTGAGTGAATAAAAAGTGATTTTTATTAACTCTAAAGACAGGTAACCTAGTTATTTTGTTAGCAAATATGTTCTAAAAACAATTGAAGATAAACATTTTTTTTTTACCTCTAATAAGAGAGCAATATATATTGCTGGAGACACAACTTGATTTTATTATGTGAGGAATTTTCCTGTCACTCTTACTCTTTGAAGACTATTTCACAAGTAAGAATATCATTTGTAAGGGGTGGGGTGGATACAGAGGATGGACTGTTTTGTTTTTCTGCCCTATGTACAAAACCTATATGGTGACATTTGAGATTTTTCAGCAGGATTCAATTTAATTTTTTTTTCTCCTTTGAGAGGCAGGAACAGACAGATCTATTTACTGATTCTCTTCCCAAATGCCCTCAACAGCTGGGGCTGGGCCAGGCTGGGAGCCAGAACTCCATCTAGGGCTCTTCTGGGAGGAGTAGGGACCTAACTGCTTGAGCTATCACCTGCTATTCCCCAGGGCATGCATCAACAGGAAGCTTAATTGGAAGCAGAGCTGGGACTCAAACCAAGGCACTCTTAGTATGGGATATGAGTGTCCTAATTGCTGTGCTAAATTCCTGCCCCCTGAATAAAAATGATTTTAGATAGGCAATAGAATTTTAAAGATAGATAGTATCCTGTATTTTCATAGCATTAATTCTTTAAAATTTTCACCAAGAAATGCATATAGTAGAGATCTAAATATATATATATGTAAATCAGTAGTTCTCAAACTTCTTGGTTTCAGGATGGTTTTAAACTAAGAGAATGAGGTTTCAGAGTTTGTGTCATTGTATTAGGAATAAAAATGAAATTTGAATATTCAATGAAAGAACCAAATGTTAATGTATTTTTGTGAAAAGTATCTTTCCCAAAATAAAATAGGGTGATGTTTATATGTTTTTGAAAAACGCTGTAATGTTTGCATTAAATGGAATACAGCAGATTCTTACAGCTATGTCCTCATTTGGTCTGTTGTACATCATTAGCTTCTGGAAAGCTTTTCTGTAGACAGTAACAGAATATAACATCCTCATATTATTAAGAAGAGCTGTCACTAGGGTGAAATGATCTCAGGGATTCCCAGGAGTACTACCAGACCATACCTTGAGAACCACTGCTTTATAGGAGGACTGCTTCAAAAATGATTAAACTGTAGCAAGGAAATGAAAGCTAAAATTTTTTTCATGTTCTTTTTTTTTTTTACATGTTTTAAGATTTTTAGCAACAAAATTAGAAATCAAGAAAACATGTAAAACAGATCCTGAAGTTTAGTGCTCTATGAAAGGTGTCCAGTGTTTAAAGCTTTTATTTTCCTAGATACTAAGAGTTAGCATAGGACTAACATTTGTAAATATGTGTGTGCAACTGTGCTTTTGAGGGAAGCGCATTTCACTCTTACGGTCAGTTGGGGTGGCTGGCCTTACCAAATCAATCTCCTAGTTGTGAGGAATTCTGAGGTTGCTTTAGTTAAAAAAGAAATGATATTTGTTTCATATTTTTCTTTCATTAGGTTCAATGAAAGATCACCCACAGCAGCAGCCAGGCATGTTGTCCCGTGTGACTGGAGGTCTCTTCAGTGTTACAAAGGGAGCTGTTGGTGCCACTATTGGTGGTGTGGCTTGGATTGGTGGAAAGAGTCTGGAGGTGACCAAAACAGCTGTTACAACTGTGCCTTCCATGGGAATAGGGCTGGTCAAAGGGGGTGTGTCTGCAGTGGCTGGAGGTGTGACAGCTGTTGGGTCTGCTGTTGTAAACAAAGTGCCCTTAACAGGAAAGAAGAAAGACAAGTCTGACTAAAGCATGGAGGTATTTGTACTCTCCACAGCACTATGATGCCAGTGGCATTGAATTGCTCAATTATGGACTACAACCAGGTCACTTGTTTTGGACATTTATCTTCTAAACTGCTGTGTTGAAAGTATTGACTGGCCTTCGTCTGCAAAGAAGAGACCAATACTAGCACAGTGTATGAAGGTTTCTCGTACTTAAATTCCAGCTTTTTATCTGGTAAAATGTTACACTCACTTGGTTGTAACCGAAGATATGGTATGTTGAATATTTACTATAAGTCTCTCAGTTTGACTGAAAATGTGAAAGTTGAGTTTAGTAGATGATCTTTACAGTTCCATATGTACGATGTGCCAGGTGACTCATCTGCCCCTTAAGAAGGGCGTCTTAAACTACATAAACTGTACCTTTGATGTGCCTAATAGTTTCAGATGTCTTAGTTTTTTATAATCATAGTTGATAAGGCCAAGAGGCATTCTTTTCTTATTTAAGCTGGCAAAAGTAGCAGGAATTAGAAAAGTGTAATAGAAAAAAATGGTTTATGATGCTGTTAGCCATCTTTCACTAGAGAGTTCATTTTATTCATTTAATCATTGATGCCTTACCAAAAACATGTTTTCTAACACCCTAAATATATTGTTATTATTATCTATGGATTCGTTTTAAAGATTGGTTGCAAAATTATTTTTCCACCTTAAGGGTCTCAGGAGTTGTGAGGTAAGGCATTTCTTGGCTGTCAGCTGGGTGAGATAGTGCTTGTTAGCTGTCTTGTTAGAAGTAGTTAAAAGAAAGTTGTGTTTCAGCTGGCTGCACCATTAATACACTTCACATGTTTAACGAACGTTCGTTCCTGAGCAGAAGCTATGTAGGAAGTGTTTTAAGAAGAAATAATTGAAGAGTTAACTTAAAGCATCCAAGACATAAAAGAATCTTTTGAAGGACTTAAATTATTAGCAGTTTTCCTTTTTAAAAACAATCACAGATATGTGAGGATTGACTTTTAAATTGAATGAAATGGGCTCTGTAGATTAGGTTTGAATGTAAAAAATAAAGTATGCTCAAAGACTTATGTAGGCTTTCAGAATATGTTATATTACAGTCCTTTAAAACATCTGTAGTCTATCAGTTTTTCAAACCCGTTTCAGGCAGGGAATTGAAGTTTTTGATTACGGAAGATAGGCATGTCATATCTTACATGTGTCTCATTCATTTTCAAAGAGTATGAATAAGCTGGAGTTCATTTTTGTTTCATGTTCAAGTTTCTTAAAAATTTAGCAACAGGCATACATATATTTGTCATTCCTTTTAACTAAAGGTTATAATTCAAGTGTGGAAAATTTTAGTTTTTCCTGTACTTAGGTTTAGAAATGTGTCTCCATTCTGTTGATGTGGGGCAGCAGGTAACCCTGTTGTAAATAAAGCAGTGTCCTTGAGAGCTTCAAACAGGTTGCTCCTAACACCACAGCTCAAATGCTTGTTAACTACCAAGAGGACTACAGCAGATGAACAAGAGAGTAACAACTTTTAAAAACTCTCATAGATACCAATGGGTTTTAAGCAAGTATATAAACGTTCTTGAATGTTCTTACCATACAGAAACTGAAAGGTCATTAGGGAGTTCAGCTCATAAGGAATTAAGTAGTAATTTATTTCATGTAATAGGATTTAAGGTGTATTTGCTATGTCTGTGGTCACTTGGCCCTATGATTAGCAAAAAGTTTTTTATTTTTTTCTAAAATACCAAAATTAATCAACACTAAGTCTAAATAATTGTGTGAGAGAACTTGTTTCCTGCTGTTTGGAAGACGTTACTACTTCATTGCTAGATCTGTCTTCTAATTTATCTTTAGTCATGGGCTCTGCTGTGCATTGTTCCTGAATTTCTAAGTATAGATTTTTTTGCCTATTTATTTTCAACTTTGTGTCTTTAATATCTCTTAGGGAAAAATAGTTATAATTTCTGCTACAGAAAAGCCACCTGGCATATGCAGTGTCCTCAAGATTGTTCCAAAATACGTTTGTCCACAGGAGCTTTGGCAGCGAAAGCCGAGAACTCTGCAAGCATACAGCTACCACAGGTTCTTGTGGAGATGGACTTGCCGTTTGACATGTACAGCTGTTTGAGACTTTTTATTTACATAGACTAGCAGTTTGACCTGTTAAACAGGATTAGTTCAGTTTAAGAAACTAAGGTTGTTGTGTACACCTGGAGACCTCTGTTATTCAGTAGTCTTCTGAGTGGCGATTTGACACAACCAGTATAAACTCGGTTGGCCCCCTTGAATTACTGATCTAATTATATTGTTATTATGAGTACTGTCATTAGTGAAAATGTCAGATGAAAATAACTGAATTTTTTTTGTATTAAAGGGATGGGAAAACATGAATCTGATAATAAAAGCACTATGATCTGCAAAAAATGGAATGTTTCATAAAGAAATAAATGATACTTTAATACAGGGTCATCTGAAAAATTTTACTGTAGTAGTTCAGAAAGTGCTACAGCCAATTAAAAATTTTATGGTAGCACTATACAAACATATATCCTCAACACAATGGTGAAATACAAATTTGTTAAACACCTGTAATAAAAGTTTAAAATGCAGATTTCTTCCTATGTTTTACCCCAGTTAGATGAATCTGTGGGATGAGGCCCAGGGCTGTACTTGACCTTCCTCTGCAGGTTATTCTTGTGCACATTTAAGTGTGAAAACTAATGAATTGCAAAGTAAGGAGCATGCAACTATTGGACCTTGTGTGGCCTCTGATGATAGGGAGGAGGGAGGACACAGCTATTTAGTGGGCACCTGCTAACCTGCCAGATCCTATTTAAACATCACCCAGTGGAATCAGCATGAGGTGCATATGAGGAAAGTGTCTCTTTTCCTTTTTGGAAGATACAGATCAGCCTAACTTTCAGTGCAATTTCTTGTAACACTTTAGAATCAGCATTCAGTCAGTTTCTCCAGTGTATGTCCAGAAGTAAAAGGTGGCTGGTTGGTAATTCATTCTTTTTTTTTTTTTTTCAAGATTTGTTTATTTTTGTTGGAAAGTCAGATATACAGAGAGGAGGAGAGACAAAGATCTTCCATCCTCTGATTCACTCTCCAAGTGACCGCAAATGGCCGGAGCTGAGATGATCTGAAGCCGGGAGCCAGGAGCTTCTTCCAGATCTCCCTCGCGGGTGCAGGCTCCCAAGGCTTTGGGCCGTCTTCACCTGCTTTCCCAGGCCACAGGCAGGGAGCTGGATGGAAAGCGGGGCTGCCGGGATTAGAATTGGCACTCATATGGAATCCTGGCACATTCAAGGCAAGGACCAGCCGCTACCCATTGTTACTCTTAATATTGACACTCAGCCTCATCTTGACTCACTGGGCTGTTGGACTTGAAGCTCATTAGAAGTCTTCCAGGTGGTCATATTTACTTTGGTAGTTAATTACAGTTTGTCACAGAAGTGAACTGTGTATTTATACATAAGTTGCCTGATGAAAATTTAATCTTGTTGCTAGATTCCTTTTGCATCCAGTGTTATTTGTAAAGATATTTCCCCCTACTATATTACTAATTTTGAAATTTTAAGATTGTTTCACAAGGGAGATCAGAGTGAGAATGTAATGGAAAAAGGCAAAGCAGAGTACTTCAGATGCTCAGCACTGTACTGAACTCTCTTTAAATGACTGCCAAATTTGGCCATTCACACTGACACTAAAAACCTGTGCCAGGTGCGGGTGCATGGCCTTGTTATGAAAAATGCAGGCAGAGTCCTTCCTTGTTCTGTTTCGCATTGTTCACAGGTAACTAAGAAGTCACTAATAATTTCTTATCAACCCTCCTCTTCCCCCCCTTCTATTCTACTGTGCTCTAAAAAAGACCACTTCTTTGCCATTCATACCACCTGCCTCTTCCCTATTGGACCAAGACCAATTTTATGCTTTTAACCCATCACCCCACCTTCACATCCTCAAGGATGCTTTCCTGTCTGTTTCAGAGGTTGTACCTATTAGCATCTATGAACAGGTTCTTTAAACAAAAATCTCTCACTGTCTCTGCTTTTCTGACTACATGTACCTTCGGTGACGTCTCAGTGGCATTCAGTGCGTTACCAGCTGTGTCGTCTTTTCTTCCTCAGGTTGAGTTCCTGTGATCGTGCTCTCCTGAGTTGGACCAGTCATCCTGCTTCAAATGTACACATTCTTTCTGCAGACAATTTCATCTGGAGGCATGGCTTTAAATACCAGATACACAGATGAGCCTCAAAAATGTAAACCCAGTCCTGACTTCTCACAACTCCAGACTCTGCCATTTGCCTGTTTGTCAGAACTGCTGTAGATACCCTGTAGACATAGCAAAACTGACTTCTGTCAACATGACAGTATGTTTTCCTGAGACTCTTAGAAGAGGGGGAGAGAACGTTACTGATCTATGTCAGGACAAAATCCTGACACAAACCAAGGTTTTAGTTTATCCAAAAGCATGCATTAAAAACCACCAAGGTTTTCCATCACTTAGAATGAGATCTTGCCCCTCAGATGGGCCTGTGATGCTTATCTTACACCAGTCCCATCATTCAAATCCTGCTTCCACTGTATTGGCTGCTACTTTTTTTTTTTTAAAAGATTTATTTATTTTTATTGGAAAGGCAGATATACAGAGAGAAGGATATACAGAGAGAAGGAGATACAGAAGATCCTCCGTCCAATGGTTCACTCCCCAAGTGGTTACAATGGCTGAAGCTGAGCCAATCCGAAGCCAGGAGCCAGGAGCTTCCTCCAAGTCTCCTATGCGGGTGCAGGGTCCCAAAGCCTTGGGCCGTCCTCAACTGCTTTCCCAGGCCATGAGCATGGAGCTGGATGGGAAGCGGGGCTGCAGGAATTAGAACCGGCGCCCATATGGGATCCCGGCACGTGCAAGGTGAGGACCTTAACCACTATGCTATTGCGTCAGGACCTGCTACTTGTTTTTTAGAACATTCCTGCATCACCTTAACTTCTGGGATTGTAGAGCACCCAGTTGGCCCAGCGTTTAGCAGGTGCTGTACAGGTAGGGTTGTCTCTCACTAGCCTAAGGAGTAGTGAGGGTTACTTGACTGGCTGCCTTTGGAGTTAGCTTTAGGTTACCTCTCAGTAGAATGGTGAATGAATGCAGATGTGGAGGACATAGAGCACAGATATTTACTCAGTGTCACAGTCAATTGTTTGGTCATGCATTTTTTTTTTTAAACAAACTTCTTAGCCAGTATTTGAGTAGTATTGATTTTGAATCAAGATTTGGAAATGGAAATTTGAAACCCTACTAAATTAGTGCCAGTCATCACAATTTCTTTTACAAGTAGACTTGGGATTTGCAGAACTTTGTAAAAAGTCGGATTTACTTAGAATGCACCTAAATTAGGGGCTGGTCCTATGGTGTAGTAGGCTTAGCCTCTTCCTGCGACGTTGGCATCTTGTATGGGCACCAATTTTTGTCCTGGTTGCTCCACTTCTGATCCAGCTCCCTGAATTTGGCCTGGGAAGGCACTGGAGGATGGCTCAATTCCTCGGAACCCTACACTTAGTTGGGAGACCAGGTGGAAGCTGCTAGATTTGGTAGGCTCAGCTCTGGCTATTTTGGCCATCTGGGAAGTGAACCACCAGATGGAAAATCTCTCCCTCTCTCTGTAACTCTGTCTTTCAAATAAAAATTAGAGTATATAAATTAGATAATTTCAGGTTAGTAGATTTTATAGAAAAGTTTTCATAATTGTCTCCAAATTTGCTGTTACTAACGATTCCCTGTAACATGTCAGGCACAGTGACCGCCCTTAGGCCAGCTCATAAGTAATCCTTTGGATTCAGAAGGCATAGATAGGTCAGTGTTAATACATCTGCTGGCAATTAAGTGGCTTCTCTGAGCTTCTGATTACTCATCTGTAAAACCGGAAGATCATGTATGTACATGTTTTAAACAAATTGATCACACAAGTAGGCTTCAGTTATTTTTGAGTAATATTTTGTCTCTGAAATCACCATTGATGCCAGGTGTGATCTGAAATTCGTTTTCCCTAAAAAGATGTTAGTTTGCTGATGTTTTACTTAATACTAAGCTACAGAATACAGACCACAGAAGAGTGATGTTTGAGCTGGTAATATGAAATGTGCTATATTGAATTATGGTGTGTAATGGTTAGCTTAAAAATAATTCATTCACAGAATATTACACTGATGTGTCATTTAAATAGCACATGTGTTTTAAAAAATATTTTTAATTTTTATTTCAAAGGCAGATTTACAGAGGAGAGACAGAAAAATTATCCACCTGCTGGTTCACTCCCCTAAGGGCTGCAATAAATGGAGCTGAGCCAGTCTGATGCCAGGAGCCAGGAGCTTTCTCTGGGTCTCCCACATGAGTGCAGTGTCCCAAGGCCTTGGGCCATCCTCTGCTGCTTTCCCAGGCCACAAGCAGGGAGCTGGATTCTAAGTGGAATACCCGGGACAAAAATTGGTGGCCATATGTGATGCTGGTGCCACAGGCTGAGAATTACTCTGCTGTGCCACCAAGCTGGCCCCAGCACATGCATTTTTGACATAATAGCTCAGAGTTACCAACTTTGTTTAAAATTTTAATTTTAAAAGAGTGAATGAGTTAGAGACTATTTCGAGATAATGCAAACAACTCAAAAAGTAGGTATTTTCTTAACACTACTATTGTTTATAAATTACATGAATTGCTTAAGTTTCTACTGATCAGTTTCACTTTGTATTGCTAGAAAAACATCAGTAGTCACTCTTCAACTTTTAATGGTGCAACAGGATTAAACAATGGTCGGGTTTTCTTAGCTTGAATTTTACCAAAGTTAGACTCAAACTCTTGTTTTGTTCCTTTTAGATTTGCTAGATGCCCATTTTCCATTCTGTAGCCTAAGGTATTTAGTTTCCTCATCCGGTACTGCACTATCTGTGGTGTTAGCTCAAGAACCATAGGTGTCTCCCTTATCTGAGCTAAGGAAATTCCTTCTGTTAATAATCCCTGAATTCTCTCTTCTAAAACTGAAACAGAGTAATATAAAAGGGCAGGGCATTTCAAAACCAACTGCCTGAGGTCATCATCTGTGCACTTGAAAGTATTTTTAGAGAAAGAAATGCTGTCCTGTATACTTTCAGGGCAAAGCTGAAAAAGAAGACCTTTGAGTTTGGACAGAAGTTGTAGAATTTCTGAGTTTGTAAAACCTAGCTGCTGGAGGAATTCCAGTGTTTCCTTTACAGCTGTAGGAGAATTTAACAAAATAAATGGATTTTGGCTCAGTAATTTCAGTAACCAAACGTTCATGTTGGCCTTCGAGCCACCCAGATTTAGGTAACTCTCCTGGAGAATCTGTATCATCTGCTTATTCTTCCCAACAGGATTATGGAAGATAGGTGACGCAGTTGTCAAGAACCTGCTAATGACAACATTCTTGAGTCCCAGCTCTTGAAAGAACTCAACATTGAACTTCTGGAGCTCCTGGTCTTTAACAGTAAAGAAAGATTCTGGAAACCGCTCTATTAATTTGATTAACTCTTCCTCATTTTTGCAGACCAGTTGCCAGAGTTTCCTCTGGGTGTCAACGGCAGGTGGACTACAGATAATTGCTTCTGGGCAGCGTTCCAGAATACTGGCTATCACAGTGTCACTGGCACCTAGTTTTTGTAAAATACTGGCAATTTCTTCGACATAGGTTTTATCTTCCAGAAGTACCCATTCTTTTACTCTACGAATTTTGCTAATATCAACAGAAAACTGACAGAGTTTTTCCACTGTTCTCCTGTTTTCTTTGTTTGA
The DNA here is from genome assembly GCF_030435755.1 of Ochotona princeps. Classification (NCBI taxonomy): domain Eukaryota; kingdom Metazoa; phylum Chordata; class Mammalia; order Lagomorpha; family Ochotonidae; genus Ochotona; species Ochotona princeps. Next base: position 10,931,354 of record NC_080846.1, on the reverse strand, counting down.
CTGTCTATCAGTTGTATAGGTGAAGCATGCAAGAAAAGGTCTGTTCCCTGGAACTGACTGCACCTTTCTGAAGGAAATCAGCCGGCGGGGCTGGGACCACAACAGCAACTTGCACAACAGGCCTGTAACCCCCTGGCTCAGTCCCATTGTCCTGGGATTCAGAATATATTCATTATACCTGTAAGAGAAAAAAAAATAAAGGTTTTTGTGACAAGGGGTGTTTACTTTTAGAACATTCAGTTACAAATTTTGAGTCATGTTAAGTTGTAAGTGTAGAAATCAAATGGATATAAAATAGAAAGGAAAAGTCATTTGGAATAATGAAAAATTCCCTTATATACTCAATATGCCTCTTCATAGTTTACCCTCCTTATGTTTCATAAATCCATTGAGTTTTGTCAAAATCTTATGAAGTAGTTTTTTTTGTTTTTTTGTTTGTTTTGGTCTCTGGTAATGCAAACATGACTAGTTTAACTTTTTTAATATCCCAGATTGTTAAGTGTCTTAGCCCTGTCACAAAAGCATAGTCCTGTGCTAAGTAGCTAGTTGGCATTAGGCTTTTGAAAAGAAAGCTGAAAACAGTCTTCACTAAGCCCTCTTCTTGCAGTCCTCTTGCCCTATATGCTCAGCACTCCTCACTTCGTTTTTTAAAGATTTGTTTATTTTTACTGGAAAGGCAGATTTACAGAGAGCTGTAACAGCCAGAACTGAGCAGATCAGGAGCTAGCAGTTTCTTCAAGTCTCCCATGTGGGTGCAAGTCCCAAGCCTTTGGGCCATCCTCCACTGCTTTCCCAGGCCACAAACAGGGAGCTGGATGGGAAGTGGGGCAGCCAGGACACGAACCCACACCCATGTGGGATCCCAGCACTTGGAAGTGAAAGATAAGGCAATTTAGGCATCATGCCAGGCTCTGAGCATTCTTCACTTTCAAGCCTAACTAATGCATATAAAGGGTTGTTCTATAAGGACAAATAAATAACAAAGTTAACATTTAGGTTTAACTTTTTTAGGAGGTGAGGAGGTCAAATTTACAGATTTAGAAAGACTGATTTTCCTTCTGCTGGCTTACTCCCCAGACACCTAAGCACTAGGTGAAGTAGCTGACGTGGTTTATGGGTTATGTTATACAAAATGACAGGTCATTAGGAATTAGCACCATGTTGTCAGTGGCAAGGTTTCCCCTCTTACTGACTGAGGGACTGAGGGACTGTTGCCCAGTGAGACCAGCGGAAAAGCAAGCCATCACCATGTCCTGCTTGCTGTAGGATGAACTGTGTTCAGGTAAGTTGTTTGAACAATTTGTAATGAGCACAGCTAATTGTTAAAGTGAAAAGCAGGAATGTTGAAAGGAACATTACATATGAAATTTATTTTCTACTTTTATCCACTTATTTAACTGAAATGACTGCATGATATATATGCTAGGTCAAATTTTATGATTAATTCCTAATATTGAACACAGGGGCTAACTGTAATTTTTGCTGTATGTTGAGTATCCATATATCATAGCTTTTTCTTTAGGATGAATTCATAAAATAATTCTTGGAGGAGAAATATGAACACTAGAGGTTGCTGTATTGTCAAGAAAAACTATGTCCATTAACATTCTCAAAAGCAGTTTGAGTGATTCTCTCACCCGTTTTAGTTTGTTATGTGAAAAATGACAACACCAATGAAGCTGAGCTTATCTTAATTATTTTGAACATTTTTCTGAATCAACTATTCCTGACCTTGCGGATTATTAAACTACATTTTTCCATTTTTTTAAAGACTTTCCATTTTTTAAAAAAGATTGACAAACTCTATTAGGAAAAGTAATTTTAATATATACTTACATTGCATTAAATTTTCAATTGCTGAAGGCTTATTTTAGCATACCAAAGTAATTTAAGATTTATTTTTTCATTTGAAAGGCAGATTTAGAACGAGACACAGAAAGATCTTTCATCAGCTGTTTCACTCCCCAGATGGCTGCAACAGGCAGAGCTGAGCTGATCAGAAATGGGGAGCCAGAAGCCTTGTGGGTGCAGGAAGCTGGGTGGGAGATGGAACAGCTGGGACAGAAACTGCCACCCATAGGGGATACCAGCACTGCAAGGTGGAGGACTAGCCTGTTGAGCCACCAACCTGATCCCCAAGGTACTTTTTTAAAAATGTTTAAGCACAAAATTTATCATTTTAAGTATTTACAAGTGTGTAACTCATGGGCATTAAATACATTCACAATTTGTACATCCAACATCAGAATCTATTTCCAGAACTTTTTTTCCTTAAATTTGAAAGGCAGAATTACTCCCCAACTGGCTGTAACAGGCAGGCAGGGCTAGCTGGCCAGGCTGAAGCCAGAATGTTGGAGCTTATTCAGGGTCTTCCACATGGGTGAAGGGGGCAAAAGTGCTTGGGCCATCTTGTCCTAATTTCCCCGACATATTATCCTTGGAGCTCAATTAGAAGCAGAGCAGCCTGGACCCTGCATCATGGGAGGAGGCTTACCTTGCTGCACCATATCCTGAACTATCATTCCAAGTACAAATTTGGTACCACTAAACAAGGACTCTACTACACTCTCCCCCAGTGCCTGGCAGCCTCTGTTCTATGAATTTGCCTCTTCAAGACCCTTCCCAGTAGTAGAGTATGACAGTCTGTGATTTAAAATGATTCCTCTTACAATTTATTTAATAATGTATGAAAGTTACCCAAATAACCATTCTACTTTTCACTTTATTCAATAAATCATGAAATATTCAACTTTATATAATAAACAGGCATTATATGGTTTTATCCAATTATGAGTAAATGAAGCATTCAAAGTTGGATTTTTCACTTACTGTATTTTTAACCTAATGATGTTATTTTTAAAGATTTATTTACTTGAAAGATAGAGTTACAGAAAGATAGGAGTGACAGGTCTTCCATCTTCTCATTAAGTCCCTAAATTGCTGCAATGGTTGGAGCTGGGCCAATCCAAAGTCTCTCACATGGGTGTCCAGGGCTCAAGCACAAATAGGATGTGGGTCCCATTTTACCCACCATTGTTCACAGGTCCTCTTAGCAGTGGTCTTAACATAACCTCAGTTACTAAGTTTGAAGAGTTTCTGTATCTGTCTGAATTATTTCACTTAATGTAATACTTTCAAAGTTTTCTGTATTGTAGCTTATGTCAGAGTAACATATTAGTTTTAAACAGCTAAAGTTTTCCTTTATGATTCCTTCTACTTTTTAAGTACCAGATAATCAGGTAAAAATTTGTATACCGTTTTGTATGTTGAATTTTAGAAGTTGGTTTTTTAGCCATTTGAAATTTTATTTTTAAATATTTATCTTTATTGGAAAGGCAGATTTTACAGACAGAAAAATCTTCTGTCCTCTGCTTTACTCCCCAAGTGGCCGCAATGACTGGAACTAAGCTCTGATCCAAAGCTAGGAACCAGGAGCTTCTTTCAGGTGCCCCCCGTGAGTACAGGTTCCCAAGGCCCTGAACCATCCTCTACTGCTTTCCCAGGCCACAAGCAGGGAGTTGGATGGAAACTGGAGCAGCCAGGACAGATCAGTGCCCATATGACCACTGGCAAGGATCTAGTCACTAGGCTATTACACGGGGCCCTCAAATTTCTTAATGTAAGAAAGAATCTAAATAAACTTCGTCAACAGCGTAGTTTTGTCCTTCAGCCCATGATGAATACTCTTCTGATTTCTCCACAGCTCTTCCACTCACTCTCCCCCAAGCCTAAATCCCATTTTTCTCTTTCCCTCAGTTAATTCTCGCAGATCTTGTTCTACTCTCTATTTCCTTTCTGTCTATTCACACAGCTCCCAATGAAGACAATGTCTATATGGTTAGAGCCCACAAGTGTTCCTTAGCTATAGACTTTCTCTTCTTACCTGGAATCTTCATCCTTGTTTTCTAGGCTTTAGCTGGTCCACTTGGGCTTCTCTACAGCTTAGCGAAAGTGTGATCTTGCCAATCACTGCAATACACTTTAAATTAGCATTGCAGGATAAACACTTAAACACAGAACTTGCTTACCACAGCACTGCGACCATCCATATCCCCAGTCTCTTCCTCGTACACCAGCTGGACCTGCTTCGTTTCAGTTCTTGTCTTGCCTCTAGTCTTTGAAGACTATTTTCCATGGCTACTGGTACTGACTCCCAGCTTTATGTGTCACTTTCTCAAGGATATTTCTCTGACCTTAATGAATGAAGCCATCTCCCTTGCTTTTATGGCAAATAAATCACAACTGTGTACCACTTGACATAGCCACAGCTGTTCATATGCTACTTCTGCCTCAACAGTCCAAATGGGCAGACTGCTCACTGACGTGTCCCACTGAATTGCTGCTTTGCCTCACCTGCTGGCATCGCAGTTTTCAGGAGGTGTTCCCCAGCAGGTGACTTTCTGCGTGCTCTGTGTAGCACTCTGCTTTTGCATCTGCTGTAACACCCAGGACGTTTTCATTCATTTCAGCAGCAGTGCTTTTTAAAAGCACAGGCTCTGTTGCTAAAATAAGGCATACCTTTTAATTTTTTCTTGCTCACAGCGCATCTGAGAGTAACTTTACAGAAAAAAGGCCTGTTTACCAGTAACATTTTATAAATTATTTTAGCAAAATTCATGGGATACTCCAGCACAGCCATGAACATCTTGCCATAGTTTTTTTAAAAAATACATTTATTTTTTATTTACCATGATACAGTTTTGCAGGTGCAGGGGTTTTCCCCTCCCACTATTATCTCTGGAATTATCACAGCAGTACAGTCCCTTTGTGAAAGTACTGGGAGGGCAGGGACTGAACACTCGCTAGCCAAGAACCTGGTCCACACAGGAACAGAACTCCTGTCTCTGCCCTGGAATTGAGTAAACAGTATGTTCATGAAGCAATTTAATGCAGGTTGTTGGCCTTAGATCTTGGTCAACTATTAGCTGTGCTGTGATTTAAGGCAAGAAACTTCATGTCTCTCTGCCTCAGCTTGAGGAAAATGAAGACACTCCTTCGGTTACTTAGAATATTCATTTCACATATGCTAACCCATTACACCATCCCAGCAAACCAGAGGCAGGTAAAGTAACTTAAAGTTGCTCGGAGAGTGACAGACCCGGGACACAACAGCTTGGCTCCTCGACCCTGCCCTGCGCCCCAACATAGGAATGCTCTTGGTGAGCACACTCGGCTAAGCGCTTTGCGTATCTAAACCTTTTTTGGGGGGAGGGAGGGGCAAATGGAACACATTTCTGGTAACATGCACATTTTTGTTTTCATAAGGTCCCTTATACAACAGCATTAATTTCAACAAAATTTTTTATACTATGATCTGAAATTTTAAAATTAGTCCCGATGTTTATCAGTAAGAAAAAATCAGAGTTTAAGAAAGATCTTTTGGACTAAGCCAAAGGTCACAAGTTTACCGAGGGAGACAGGCAGGCGGAGCCAAGCGGACAGCAGGGCCCTGGTGGGCCGTCACGATCACTCCCAGGGGGCCCAAGGAGCAGGCGACTCACCTGTCGGCTCTAAGCAAGGCGCAGCAGTCCCGGGCTTTGCCTCTTCCCTCGCAGACCTGTCTCTTCAGGTGTGAAGTCCGGGCTGGGGCAGGGTCCCAAGACCAAAGTCACTCTACAATTTTCCTCAGGTCGCAGACCAGGGAGCTTCACCCCTAGCCAATCAGGGCTTAAGACACAAGTGAGCGCGTAGGCATGGCCCCACACAGCCAATCAGAGCGCGGGACGCAGGCTCGGGACACACCCCTTGCCGGAGCAGCTTTGCCGGAAGTGGCACCCAACCCGCAGTGACTGCCTTCAGGATTGTTCACACCCTTTCCTTTCCAGGATTTTAGGAGACCTGGAATTTCAGTTACTTAGTCCTTTAGGGACTGTTACTAGCAGCTCAGAAATCATTATTTCTTTATTATCTAGCCAGAGTTCCCAAGATATTTAAAGGTAGAAGTAATTTTTAAAAAAAGTTTTAAGAAACTAAAGATCTTCTGGCTCCCAGCTTCGGCTCCTCCAGGGAGTAAACCAGTGGATGGAAGACCTCTCTTTCTCTCCTCTTCTCTTCTTGTAAAAATCTTTCAAACAAAAAGTAAATCTTTAAAAAAGAGCAATCACCTCTGCAGTGAAATGCCTGGCTCTGCCACTTACTAATTTTGTAATTATAGGCAAATCCTTAATGTTAGTTATTTAAAAAAGTTTAAGTTCTGATTCTTACGGTATTATTACGCATAGCTAATTCCCGCAACCTGGTTCTTAACCGTGAGCTCAGAACACCAGACACAACAAGCTATCTTAGGAGGTTTATTCCATCAGGGCAGGGGTAGGGTGGTGGGAGATCAGCGAGAAGGGGAGTAAGAGAAGGAAAAGAGGGGGGGGTGTCTGAAGGAGAAGAGAGAGACAAAGCCCAGCTGGGAGCCTGGGGGGGGGGGGGGAGAATGGGAGGAATTGAGGGCAGGCCCCAGGGGATTGGTGCCTGAGGCTGTCACAGGTGATGGCCTAAGAATGACAGGTAAGTGGGCGGAGTTGGGGATGGGGCTGGGAGATGGGGGTGGGATTCTCAGGTGAAATGCTGGGTTACATCTGACTGGTGGATGGCTAGACTTGCGCGAATTTCGTGAGCTGTGAGGAAGATGAAATGGCACTGGGTCCAGGGTGGGATATTCGAATAACTCCTTACACTTAACTGCACTTTTTCCCTCCACATATAAAACAGGGAGGGGATGGTTTATGTTTCATAATCCTATTCCATGTAAAACAGTCATAACTGTGTCTGGTGTGGTAGAATACTCAATAAATGTTAACTACTTGCTGAATAATGAATTAACAATGAGCAGGGCTGTTGTGAAGCAGGTTAAGCTGCTGCTTGCAACCATAGCATACTATACCTCAGCTCCTCTTGCTTCTAGTGCCTGGGAAGGCAGATGATGGTCCAAGTGCTTGGGCTCCTATCCCCCATGCTGGAGACCTTGAAGGAGTTCTAGGCTCCTGCCTTTGGCCTAGTCCAGTCCTGAATGCACCATGTAGTTCAAGTTTTTTCCTAACTTTTTAAAATTATTACTTATTTATTTTTATTGGAAAGCCAGATATACAGAGAGGAGAGACAGGAAGATCTTCCATCTGTTGGCTCACTCCCCAAGTGGTTGCAATGGCTGGAGCTGAGCCAATCCAAAGCCAGGTGCCCCAGGGGGCACACGCTGGTGTAGGTTCCCAAGGCTTTGGGCCATCCTTGACTGCTTTCCCAGGCCACAAGCAGGGAGCTGGATGGGAAGCCGGGCTGCCGGAATTAGAACTGGTGCCCATATGGGGTCCCCACACAGGCTAGGCAAAGACCTTAGCTGCTAACTTTTTTCTTTTCTGTATCCTCCTCTAATTCCTCTTCCTGAACGCAAGTGAAACCCCTAGTTTAACCTGGACTCCAATTGCTTGTGATTCAGCAAAGTGTGCAATCCAAAAACAATGGAATTTTTAGATAAGGTCATGGAGAAAGGTTTCTGGACAAATGCCTCTTATTCATACACAGTGGCTGCTTAGTTAATTCTAGAATATCTTGGAAATCAGTCAATATTGAGATGGGGAGCCTAGATTCTGCCTGCCACTTAAATCCTTTCTTGTAAATTACTTTTGAAGAATATTATTTTATTAAATATATGGTACTTAGTCACGTTGACTCTAAGAGAATATACTTAATAAGGTGCCTCCTATAACACTACCCTCAGTCAAGATGGTGGCGTGTGATTTGCAGAACCATCTGCAGTTTGTAAATCACATCTCACATAGCAATGCTCTCCTCCTTACCAAATATGAACAAAATTTTAAAAATGAAAACAACAACAAAACAACCACCACCAGGTATACAAAATCCCATATTCACATAAACTTTAATAACAAGGTCACTTTGGCTATCAAAAACAAAAAAGGGAGACAGGACTTAACACACGGTCCTTCTACATGTTTGGGTCTAAACAGGCAAACATGAAGCTTGAAACATGTACTGGATATATTTAAGAGGTTACAGTAAGCAATATTTAATCATACACATTTTCTAAAACATTATCAAAGAATGTAAAGTTACCTCAATGATGTCAAGAAAATGTTTTTCTTTAACAAAGTCTTTTAAGAAAGTCTTAAAAACCTCCTATTTTCCCATACTGACTCTCAAAACTTTGAATTTTATAACAGAATATCAGCTTGCAACTTTAACTTTTACCATACATGAAAATTTATCAAAAATATATTGATGGATCTATGCTAATTGTGACTATATTTACATTAAGCAAACTGTTTTGTCAAGTTCTTTATATACAAATTATCACCCATCCTGTGTGAAATTCATTAAAAAGTTAAAAAGCACAGAAATGTAATTAGAAACAATGTATTTCAAAATGTAACTAATTGCTTTCCATCAATGAAGAACATTTTAGAATAATTTAGTGGAAAAGTACTGAAATACCCACAAAGTTCAGCTGCAACAGCATTCCTCCTGAACGTTTTCTGTGATTTAAGGGGAAAAAAACAAAACAAAACAAAACACTGAATTAAGCAAGATTATAAATAATTAAAAATTCTAAAATTCTGATTCATTTATTGATCGTCTCCAAGAAACTTATAGTTTAAATAGGCTGTCATTAAAAATTAACCAATTAAAAATAGAAGGTTAACCAGTAGTCTTTAAAAACTGGCAAATGCACTATATACTGTTCCCATTAACTTGGATCACATTGATAATATTCTGTGTCCACTTAAAATGAATACGTGTGTAGCTCTGATACTTCTATAAAGCGCCAGCATTTTTGAAAAATTCAAGTTATTTTTAAACAGGAAAGAGTTTATATTTTAGAAACATGACAACAAGTAAAAGAATTATAAATATTTAAGAGTCGAAGATTTGGGGAGAAGTTTGTATACATAAATATAAAATTAAAACACCATTTTAATTGTTTGAGACTCATTACATAGTGGGGTAATGAAAAAACTTTTTAGTGAACAATTTGATCACAAAATCTTAAGTTTTTCAAATTTAAACATTATCTTGTCAAATGACCATAAGACTGAGCACAGCACTTGTCCCCAAAAAGATGCATTTCTTTTGTCCAATAATTAACTTTTAATAACTGCTTAAGGATTCATGCCTCAGGATTTTCTGGCATCCATTTTAGAAATCAGTTTCTGTTAACATACTTTATTAAAGCAGCAAATAACTATTTGAAACATTTACCTAATTAGTGCTCTGTCTCTGGACCTTAGGACCGATACTTTGTGTGTCCTCTTCCTGACTAGGCCGCTTCCCACTGCTGATGCCAGTGTCCGGGGAGCCTCTCCCTGCCCATTGAAAACATGTATGTTTAAGATGGGAAAGGTAAAAAGAACAGTTTGCTCAAAAGCTTCATTCTTACCTTGTTTTAACAGGTGAGTTTGCTGACTGTCTCCATGACCACAATGTAAAATACCACTCCCTTGAGGGCAACCTGTTAGCATTTAAAACACAGTAAAAGTCCTCAAAATAAATCCAAGATTTATGTAGTAAGACTGTAATATACAATTTTCAGCGTTTATACTTAAGCTTATGTATATACTTTCTTTTTTTTTTTTTAGGTATCTTATAGGTTTATTCCAACAGAGTGGAGGGGGAGGGGAAGGGGAGGGGGGGAAGGGAGGCCGGAGGAAGAGGGGAGAGCAAAGAAGAGCAAGAGAGAGAAGAGAGAGAGCAGAGAGACAGAGACCAGAGGAGGGATGTATATACTTTCAAGATTAAAAGACTAAACTTCAATCCTCCTTGATAAAAAAAAATTACATTCCCAGATCAAGAAAAATGAAGTTTTAGGTCACAGAAATATTGGCACTTCAAAGGCAAAGTCTTAATGGTCACTTTCTAAAGAACAGCTCTTTACAGGTCAGGCCTGGCCGAGGACACATTCACCACTGAATGGTGCGACTCCTGAGCTTATCATCAGTATGACTTTTCCTTACTGTGAGACTTGTCACCCCATGGTACTCACTACAGAATGTTAGTTAAAGTTTCAAACAGCTATGGGGACATACTGAATACCACTGAAGTATACAATGAAAAATGATCAGAATGGTAAGAGTAGTGTGTATTTCACCACTGAATTAAATTGTATCTATTCATTCCTTCCACATTTTATTTATATATTACATATGTGCTGAATGTCTGTTTATGCCAGAGAATATACCAGGAACCAGGGATAAAATACTGCCAAGACATAGGGTCTGCCTCCAGGCACTCTCAGGGGAGTGGGAGCAGACAGCTACAGCAAGTTACTCCATACAAAAGTGATACAGAGGGCTCGGCGGCATGGCCTAGCAGCTAAAGTCCTCGCCTTGAAAGCCCCGGGATCCCATATGGGCGCCGGTTCTAATCCTGGCAGCTCCACTTCCCATCCAGCTCCCTGCTTGTGGCCTGGGAAAGCAGTCGAGGATGGCCCAATGCATTGGGACACTGCACCCACGTGGGAGACCCGGAAGAGGTTCCAGGTTCCTGGCTTCAGATCGGCGCACACCGGCCCGTTGCAGCTGACTTGGGGAGTGAAACATCGGATGGAAGATCTTCCTCTCTGTCTCTCCTTCTCTGTGTATATCTGGCTGTAATAAAATGAGTAAATCTTTAAAAAAAAATATCTGTGGCATTTACCTTTGCAGAGAAGGTTAACTATAACAGGAAACACTATGAGTTTTGAGGCTGATTTGACTTAGATCCAAATCTTAGTTCAATTAGTAAGTTACTATGGGATTTTGGCTAAATTACCAAACCTTTCTATGATATTTCCCAGTCACAAAATGAGGGTTCTACCACCATCTTCCCAGAAGGTTATTGTGAAGATGTATGCTAATATTCTCTACTGTGGGAACAAGGTAGACACTCCGAGTGTTACCGATGTCTTTCATCTAACTTTCAGAAGATAAAATACATGCTGTTCTCAAAAGGATGCAGGGTATTTCTAAATTGTCCAATCAGATTTTAGAAAAGGTCTTAATCTTACAGAGAATATCTGATCAAAAAAAATAACCATTCCTCAAATGTTGCTTATTTTTAATTACTTCATCTCAAACTGTGTTTGGCTACAACCTTAAAAACTGGCATGATTGGGCTCAGCGGCATGGCCTAGTGGCTAAGGTCCTCGCCTTGATCCCATGTGGCCGCTGGTTCTAATCCCGGCAGCTCCACTTCCTCTCTATCTCTCCTCCTCTCAGTATATCTGACTTTGTAATAAAGATAAAATAATGGCATGATTTAAGTTCAAATTCCCAATACATATCAACTTAACATTATTAATACATATATATCAAGAATTTATGCAAGGAGCTGGCACAGTAGCATAATAGGCTAATCCTCCACCTATGGCACCAGAATGGCCTATGTGACTTGGCTTGTGTCCTGGCAGTTCTGATCCAGCCCTTGCTGATGGCCTGGAAGGGTGGCAGAGCACTTCCCAAAGCCTAGCGCTCCTGCACCCAACCCAGGTAGGAGATCTGGAAGAAGTTCCTGGCTAACAGCTCTGGAATAGCCCAATGCTGCCTGTTGTAACCATTTGGAGAGTCAAACAGTGGATGGAAGATTTATCTGTCTCTTCCTCTCTTTGTAACTCTGACTTTCAAGTAAAAAAAAAAAATCTAAAAAAAAAAAAGATTTTACGCAATTGGGTTAGTAATTAAGCTGCCACTTGCAATGCTGGCATCCTATACTGGAGCACTGGCTTGAGTCGTGGCTGCTCTGCTTCTGATCTAGCTTCCTGCTCTGTTCCTGACAAGCAGATGATGGCTCAAGACTTGGGCCCCTGAGACCCATGTGGGGGACTCAGATGGAGCTTCAGGCTCCCGACTTTGGTTGGCCCATTTGCCATATGGGGAAATGAACCAGTGGATAAGTCTTCACTCTCTCTCGCTGTCCCTCATTCTCTGCCAGTTTGTGCTTTAAATAATCGCTTTTTGTTGTTGTTTAAACAAGGGTTACTTGGTACTAAACACATATCATTCAGAAAATTAGTACAGACAAGATTGGGAGGAAAAAATAAATGCATGTACAAAGTGATCCTCTGTACATAACTGGGACACATCTAAAGAGAATTAAAAATAATGAACATTCTGAAAATAAGGGATATAAATTTCATTTTACCCTTAAAATTCTTCTCATCACTCAGTTTGCAAGATCTTTAACTTGATTCAGTTAATTCAGTTAATTTTATTACATTTACTAATATTTTATTACATGTACTAATATTTTCCACCTCTAAAATGTCACCAGTTGAGTGAGGTGATAATTGTGTGTGCATGGGTATAGATTTATTATGCTGAGTTGGAAGACAGATTTTTACAGAACATATCATAGTAAGCTTCAATAAACAGTGTATCTGATCACTAATTTCTCTATGTGATAAAGTGCAGTAATTTCCTTTTCACTTACTCCCACTGTTGCTACAGCCGGGGATATTTTCTCCAGGAGAATATCCCATGAGGCCTCCATTCCCATTAGGATTAGAAGGTACTGATGCAAGAAGACCTGAATAGAAAAAAATCCTATCAAATTATGATCAAGATAAAAATTATGATAAATACAGAAACAGCTGCCTCAAACAAACAAAAAAATCAAATGCAACTACATACATACCTAGACCTCTGTACCGTGAAAGCTGCTGATAGATCTGTTTCATCCTTTCAATATTTAAACGGCTTGCCTCAGCATGGTTCACCATTGGTTTTGGATAATTAACTCCTATCAAACATTTGGCTACCTTTTGAATACCTTCTGGTGCATTCCAGGGATCATAGATATATTTTGCAGGAAAGCCTCTTAGGACAGGCAAATAACGCCTTTGGGGAGAAGGAAGAAAAATTATTAATAAAATGCACTATGAGCAAATGATCAGAAACTACCAGCTATGGGTGACTAAAATCAAGTCAATACCATTTAAATGATCTGTTTACCCTTCTCCTTATTTCTGCTACCCATCCTGAGAGGGGGATACTTATAGAGTTGCTTAAACATCAAAAGCTCTTCCGGATTAGCTATTCCAAACTGAGTAATAATCACCCTTGATTGGGCCCGGCGGTGTGGCCTAGCAGCTAAAGTCCTCGCCTTAAATGCCCTGGGATCCCATATGGGCACCGGTTCTAATCCCGGCAACTCCACTTCCCATCCAGCTCCCTGCTTGTGGCCTGGGAAGGCAGTCGAGGACGGCCCAATGCACTGGGACACTGTACCCGTGTGGGAGACCCGGAAGAGGTTCCTGGTTCCCGGCTTCAGATCGGCGCCGCACCGGCCGTTGCGGCTCACTTGGGGAGTGAATCATCGGACGGAAGATCTTCCTCTCTGTCTCTCCTCTCTGTATATCTGACTTTGTAATGAAATAAATAAATCTTTTAAAAAAAAAAAATCACCCTTGATTTACCTGATATAGTCTCCATTGGGATCTGTTCTCCTACCAAAACCAACAGGGCAATAGCAGTGAAAAAACTGTTGGAAAAAGGAGCTACAAGATAGCCACATCCAACTTCCAGCATTTATGCTCCAATCTGCATCAAGCAATAATTCTTCAAATACCTTCAGAAGTAACAATAACCAATTAGTTTGCACAAATATAACTCTCAAAGCAAGCATTTTTGAGGTCACTGTAGGTCAAAAGTCAAGGTAAAGAAAATTAGTACAGAACTGTAAAATTAAAACATCCCAAGTTAGCTTTTTGTGTATGTTCTATCTTATACTGAGGCATTTCAGGAAAAGAAAAATATTGGTAATGTAGATTTTTAAAGAAAATCTACTTTTCCAATCTTTGCAGTTTTAGTGGAGGTAGGATAAAAAAATTACTGTAGAATCACTGATTTAAGAGACAGGATATTAACAGATAAAAAGTAGTAACCCACTTTCAAAATAGCAAAAGCACTACCAAATAAATCAACAAAACTTAGAAGCTTAGTAAAGTGGCCTAAATAAAGGGTGCATATTCATATACAAATATACTTCAAAAATATTACAAATTTAGGTTTTGAATTCCTTAATTCAAATAAGGATTTGAAATAAATGATCATTATAAACTTATTAAATATGCACTATACATCTTTATGTACAATTTTGTCCTAGGAAATAAAGGACATTTTTAAAAAAGCTCAGAAATGGCCCTTGGATAGAGAAAATTTATATTATGGGCAGAGGGAGAACATATATATAAATCCTGTTACATAACACAATATATAATAAAACACAGTATGCTTCACTTTGTGTAACAGAAGTTATTATTAAAAACTTTAATGTTGGAATGAAGTGAAATGGTTTATATGTTAAGATTTAGAATATGAATTCACTATTTGAGAATTCTTAGACAACTTCTTTTTGTTACAGAATGATCACATATAAATATATCTATACAATAAAATACAGAGTGCTAATTTACTTCAATGATTAGAGTGCTAATTCTCTTAAATGATAGCCTGCTTAAACACTTCAATGATTTTAGATTCACAGCTTTAGACTGTTCAACATTTCTCCTGACTATACCATCCTGTTGTCCAAAAGTATGCCTATATTGTGGTGAGTCAGTGTTTCATTCACTGAACACCACACTACAATCTATCCAGTATACAGCACCTAGAATTTCTTCAAAGACCAGACTACATTACCAGAACACTTACCTTCATTCCTTCTTCCCAACTGATCCACAGGTCACCTCGTGTCAGGAAGCAAGCAACTGCATGTCTGGCTAGATGGTGAATCCAACCCTCCTGACGAAGCTGTGTCATGATGGCATCAATCCAAGGAAAGCCTGTCCGACCTTCAGCCCATTTGGCTAAAGCTTCAGGATTTTTATCCCAAGGAATCTGAACACAGATGGGGTTTCCTTCCATTTTATCAAAGCGTGGATTATTTGTTGCGGCTGTATAGAAAAACTCACGCCACAACAGCTGCCCATAAAGAGAAAGAGGAGGGGAACTGTTCTTTTTTACCTGTGATTAAAAAGCAAAGAAATATTAACAGCAATTTTTAACAATGAGTTTTGAAAAATAAGCTCTAATTGTAGACAATAAATACCTTCTTGTAGAGATCTGTTAGTTTGAAGTAGAACAGTCTACATGACAAACAACCAAATCGGAGATAAGGACTGAGTCCAGTGGGGCTTGCAAGCAAGGAATTTGCATTCATTCGAGGTCTTTCAAAATTTGCTACCCAAGCCTGAAAATACAGCAAGAATCACATTGTCTTCTCCTTTGTAACAAAGTATTCAAAATGGTGGTTTTTGAAAAAATAGCTACATAGTTCTTGGAGAACAACATTATCTAAGCCACAAATTACTTGTTTTAATAAACATAAAGGAAAGGTGAACTTTTTTTTAGTTCAATCATTCTCATGCAGCACATACTCATATGAAAAACATCATCTTCCAAGTCCCAACACATGGCTGAGAGCACCCTCTACCTGACACTGAGATTGACAGGAAAATTCTGCTCTAGCTTCAATGTTCTCATCATCAGAAACCAGCTTAAATAGAAAAGTAGGAAATAATCAAGAAAAATAATCAAAAAATAGGGGAAAGGACATTTAAATGTGGAGATAGTTCATTTTTAAAATTGGGTTTATGTAACTATTTCCCTAAATGCTTCTTTTCAACAGTCTGCTTTTTATTTTTAAAGGAGAATGGAATTGTTTTTAAAATGCCAGATTGGAAATAAAAGCATGGCTAGATGATCTAGATTGTCATACTTTTCTTTCCAAATGCCTTTCCAAACGTGTAAGTGCTTCAGTTTCTCCACCAGGCCACACTGCAGAAGATAAGCCATCTGTATCAAAACCTAGATAAGTAAATAAATATTCAATCAATTCTCCGGAATTAAAACAATTTTTATTTAACCACAGTTGAGAGAAAAAATGATGAAAACAGCACAGAAACCGACTGAGGGCCTGCACGGGACAGGACATGATCTCTGTCCTTTAGATGTACACCTGGTGACAGCATCGTCCCCCTCCCGCCTCTCTCTCTCTCTCTCTCTCTCTCTCTCTCTCTCACACGCACACCAACCCACCCACCCAGAGTGTGTGTGTGCACAACTAATGTACAGAATTATCACTTCTTGGCTTAGGAGTTTTTTCTCTCTCTCTCTCTTCCCCCCTTAATGCATTAATACTTTATGTGGAAAAATTAAAGAGTTGAATTTTCTGAGTGATTTATGGCTCAAGCTGTCAGGTCTTGTATTTATTATAGTTTATACCCACCCAGCTCTTCCAGAGAAGGGACTCCATATTTCTCATCATGGTCTTCAGACAGAGGAGTTGTGCATTTTTCTATTACTTCTGAAGTAATTGTCTCCTCTGGAATTTCTAGAGGTTCCATTTTGCTGATGAGAGTCTGGAATCTTTTGTAAGTAAGAGGTGGTTGTCCACCATTGAGTTCTATAATCCTATTATAAGAGTTAGTAAAAGGCAGTTAATAAGAAAAAAAAGATATATTTTGGTGTTAAGGTTGAAGATTTGAAATATAGTTAATCACTTAATAGTTCTTAGACATCTTCCTACATGATCATAAAATATATTCAAATGATTGAGTCTAAAACTCATTCTCTTAATTTTCTAGACATCTGCTAGGTATCAAAAATATTCACTATGCAATTATCAAAACCTTTAAGGTGAACAGTATTAAAGATTTATGGGTGAAAAACTCAGGGGGCTATACTAGCCTAAAGATAACACCAAAAAATTAATACACAGGTCATGTGAAAAACATGACAACTAAACTCAAGAAATCTCTCAAATATCAATAAAAGTTAAGTCACAGTGCAGTGTTTAGCTGAGCAGCCAAGACAGTGTAAGATTCAATGTGTTTCTGCTCCAGCTTCCTGCTGATGTGCCCTGCAGGCAGGAGGCGATGGTCCCTCCTAGGTGGGAACCGGGGTTCAGGTCCGGCTCCCAGATGTTTGGTTAGAGAGCCAGCTTTGCCAATGACACTTTTCATTAGACACTATTTTATGTAATGATTCTTTTTCATTGGCTTAGTATCTGGCCCTAAAAAAAGGATCAGAGGTAAAATTCAATTCCATTATTTTATACACGCACACACTGAAACCTACCAGAAAGGCTAAGCAAATTAGTCAAGCTCACATAATTGATAAATGGCAAACCAAGATTTTTTTAGTTCAAACACACCATAATTATGTATCAACTGTATGTATAGAAAACAGTCACTTG
Source organism: Ochotona princeps (assembly GCF_030435755.1). Classification (NCBI taxonomy): domain Eukaryota; kingdom Metazoa; phylum Chordata; class Mammalia; order Lagomorpha; family Ochotonidae; genus Ochotona; species Ochotona princeps. Next base: position 10,914,179 of record NC_080846.1, on the reverse strand, counting down.
AAAAGCTTTTCCTCTCCTGCTTTGGGTAAACTTTGGATATAATATTTTGAGGATCACAATAACTGTATTAAATGTAATGATAGAGCAGCAATATTATGGGGAACACTATAACTATATTTTAGTAGCCAAAACTTAATGTAAGAAAAAAATTTTTAAAAGTTACATTTTATGAGTTATGACATACGACAAATATTCACATTCAATCCAATAAATACTAATAATACTAATAATACTAATAAATACTAATTTTATGCATAATATTGAATCTCCCACCTAAAAATCAACTGCTTTTGTACTGTTCTATCCCTTTCCTGCCACACACTCCTTAAAATCAAGCAAGCTGAAGCACTAGAAGGGAAGCTTCTTTACCAAGGATTTATGAAGGAACTCCAAAAGATGAACACAGAAATGAAATTCAAAGTGTGTTCTGGTGCAAAAAAATTTTCAAACCCATGCAATTTTTTCATAATATGCATTTTGCATGAATAACTGGAAGACTCCATATATCTACATGTGATATTTTTTGCACCAAAATAAACATCTTTTAATTACACTTTCTCACAAAGTTTTCGCACAAATGACTCCGCATATAACGGGGTGTTCAAGGCGAGGACTCTAGCCGCTAGGCCACACCGCCGGGCCCTAAAATGATTTTTAGAAGAACTAATTTTAGTCTGAGTGAAAGGCAGAGACACAGGCATACAGAAAGTGCTGGTTGACTTCTCAAATGTCCACAACAGTCAGGTCTGTGATAGGCCAAAGTCAAGTCTCCAGAACTCAAGTCAGGGTTCAAAACATGGGTATCAGGTGCCCAAGTACTTGAGGCACCATATGCTAGCCCCTAGGATATGCATTCAGGAAGCTGGGTTAATAAATAGTAGCTCTGAAATTGAATAGCTGAATATTTTTATCTTGTGCACTATTTTCATAGCTGTCAGCAAATAAAACACACAGCAGTTAAGTAAAATGCTAAAAGTTTAGCAAACATTCATTTAATTATTTTTTATATCCATTTAATTCTTGCACAACTGTATGATATATTTGTGCATGCCATTATTTCCATTTTAAAAACTTAAGATAAGCACCCGGCACACAAGCTATTTATAATCTAGAAATCTTACTGCTTCTCTAATTTTAGAAACCAGTACATTATTAGTCCACCAAGTTAAGCCATATCAAGTACAACCTTATACTTTTAGGCTTTAAAGGATTTAAAGGATATTATCTGTCTACTATGTTCAAAAGCATGCTGTCCCAGATCTATGAATAATTTTTTTGAAACCTAATAGGACTTACTTGAACTTTCAGAGAAGATTAACAAATGAAAATTAATTTACTTTCTATAAAGATTTTACTTATCTGGCTCGGCATGATGACTCAATTTGCTAAACCCTCACCTTGCAAGTGTACCATATGGGTGCCAGTTTATGTTCTGGCTGCTCTACTTCCCATCCAGCTCCCTGTTTATGTCCTGGGAAAGCAGTAGAGGATGGCCCAAAGCCTTGGGACCCTTGTGTCTGCATGGAGACCCAGGCTTCTGGCTTCAGACTGGCTCAACTCTGGCCATTTTGGCCATTTGAGGAGTGAACCAGCGGATGAAGGTTCTTTCTGTCTTTCCTTCTCTCTAAATCTGGTCTGCCTTTCTATAAAACAAATCTTAAAAAAAAAAAAGAAATCAAAATTAAAAAAGGAAATAATCAAATTAACTGTATACCTTTTATAATGTAGAACATTATACAAAATAAATTTTATACAAAAGTTAAAAAAACCAAATCTTTAAAAACTTAAGGTAAAACTTAACTAAGTACTTAACAGTATGAACCATGTATTTTAAAATGGTTAAGATGATAAATATTGCAATATATATATGTGTGCATATAATGAATATATTATATATAATGTATATAATATATACAATAAATATATAATAGATATATTCATTCCTATACTTTTTTTTCAAAAGCAGCTTACTTGTCCAGGTCATACAATGTGTGTGAAATTCGCACAATGACTTCCACTCCAGCCTCAGTGGCTAGTTTCTTGATAGCTGCATCTCGTTCCTTTCCAAAAGGCTCAGAATCATACTCAATTGACAGCTTGGTAATGTTCCACTCCTAAAAGAAGAAACAACAATGTACACTCATTCTAATAAGTAATTTTTGTTTCATAAGAAGTGAAAAGTCCAAACTCTACTTACAAATGATGTATAATACAACTTCAAATATTCAAGAAAACACACAATTTATGAATTCAAAAACTTACAAATAACAAATGTATGCCACTAGATTTCAGGCATCATACTAGACACTAGACAATCCAGTAATACACTTAGAACTAGATCTTACACTTATTTACTTATTTATATTGAAAGTCAGATTTACAGAGAGAAGCAGAGACAGAGAGAAAGCATTTCCATTAAATGGCTCACTCCCCAAGTAACCACAACTTGGGAGCTGAGCCAATCCAAAGCCAAGAGCCAGGAGCTTCTTTCAGGTCTACACATGGATACAGGGTCCCAGGTCTTGGGCCATTCTCCAATTGCTTTTTCAGGCCATACAGCAGAGAAGTGGGTTGGACATGTAGCAGCTGGGACATGAACCAATATGGGATGACAGTGCCACTGGGCAGAGGATTAGCCTGCTGTGTCATTTAGCTGGCTGTTACTTTTTTAAAAAGTTATTTATTTATCTGAAAGGCAAAGTGACAGAGAAAGGGACAGAGAGAGAAGGAGATTCTCCATCGTCTTGTTCACTTCTGTAATGCCCATAATGACCTGAACTGGGTCAGGTTGAAATTAGGAGCCAGGAACTTTTACCTGGGTCTTCCACAGGGTGGCCAGAGTTCAGGCCATTTGGGCCACCCACTATTTATTTATTTTTTATTTTATTTTTTTTTATGGCACAGTTCCACAGGCTCAGGGATTTACCTTCCTCAAATCCCCTCCCTGCCTACTGGTTTCCCCGCTAGTATTTCTATGGTAGTCCTTTGTAAACAGTCATAAGTCTATCACTGCGCTACTTTAGCATTTCCCAACACTGGAGGAATGGACAATGACAGAGTTCAGTATCCTATACATGCATCAGTAGCGAGGTAGATTAGCAGTGGGAGCAGCTGAGACTCAAACTGGTGCTCTGATATTTGGATGTCAGTTCACAGGCAGCGGCTTAATCAGCTGCAAATAATGCTGGCTTCAGCAACTATTTTTTTTTTGTTTTGTTTTGTTTTGTTTTCACTAGCAAGCATTTTTTTTTTTAAATCATTTATTTTACTTGAAAGACAAAGAGGCAAGCAGACACTTGCCTACATTGACACTTGCTATTCACTCCGCAAATGCCTACAACAATGGGGTAGGCTAAACTGAACTCAGGAGACTGCATCTCAACCCAGGCCTTCTCTGCGGGTCACAGGAACCCAACCACTTGAGCCATTACTGCCGCTTCCCATGGTCTGTGACAGCAGGAAGCTGGAGTGAGGAGTTGGAACTGGGAACCAAGCCCACATTCCAATACAGGAGATATTCAGGCCGAATGCCCATGTGTAACTTTATATAGGCATATATCATAAAAATTTGAATGGCACTAATGCCATTTTCCTTGAAACACAACTGATAGGTAAAGAGAAATATATTCAAAATATTCATGGGTTGTTAGCTTTTCTACTAGATAAACTGGTATATTTACACTCTGATGCGATGTACCTTACTGTTTGCCCTCCAACACTTGCCAACCACATATAATAATGATTTTTTAAAAGTACCTGATAAACTACTAGGAGGAAAATAATATTTCATTTACAAAATTTTCATTTCTTGAAAGTCTTGAAGAATGTACACGCTATTACATTTGAGGGACAGAATTTGGGAATACAAATAATACAACTTTTAAATTTTGTATACTGCTTCATTGTTCAGATTAATTAGTATAAGCACGTCACAATTTTGAAATTTAAGAACAAAATAAGAAAGCACACTTTATTTTATATTGAGGCAGCATACAGTGTTAAAGACTCAATCTAAAGCTAAAATTCTTGAGTTCAAAGATATGCTCAATGACATAGGTAACTGCTAAATTCTGTATGCTGTTTTCACTCAAAGTTTTTTAAGAACCTAACTAAGATGCTTATCAGTATCTAATGCATAATCAAATCTATATCTTTTCTATAAATCTACATATTTTCTAAAGTAAAATTTTTAAAAATACAACAGTATTATGTCATTAATAGCTAAAGAATCAAATGAGATTATGGGTATAAAGTAGGAAAGAGCACACTACACATAATCCCTTAAGGAATAACAACAACAATCATTATTAGACATTTACATCTATTTTGGGAGTTGTAACTTATACTCTTTGGCTTTTTATTGAAATTTTTTTCTATTGTGGATCTGTAAAAACGTTTTATATATTAAAGACAGCAACCCTTTGTTTGCCATACATGTTACAAACAATTTTTCAACATGCAATACAAGTCTATCATTTTGGCGATTCTTTTAGCTATTTCAGATACAGTATTTGAGATATTTTATAATTTACATATTATATAATTGAAAATGTGAGATAGTTTAGTGGTACTTTATTCTTTTTCTTTCTTGAATATAATCTCAAAAGTCAGAAAGCCAAAGTTTGAAACATGTAATGGGATAGCATTGTGGTTGCTGCAGGCTAAGTCACTGCTTGCAGTACTGCAATCTCATCCCGAAGTGCTGGTCCTGGTCACAGCTGCTTTGCTTCCGATCCAGCTCCCTGCTGCTGTGCCTGGTGCCTGGGCCTCTGTATCCATACGGGACCTGGAAGAGGTTCCTGATACTGACTTTGTACCCGCTCAGTTCAGGCCACGGTAGACATTTGGAGAATGAGCCAGCACATGGACAATCAATCTTTCTCTGTGTGTGTGTCTGTGACTCTTGTCAAATAAATAAATGAACTTTAAAAACTAAAAAGGCAGCTTGGCTTGCTAAATTTCCTCACTGAATTAAATGTATTCACCTACTCATAACAACAGCATCTTCAAAGTAATGTGGACTACACCTATAACTTATTACATCAAAGAAAACAATGTGTGCTCTGTGACTAGAGAGGAGACAATCACCTCAATTCTACTCACCCAGCTTCTTCTCCTAAATTTATCACTTTTACTTTTCTATGAATAAATTAATGAACACTTTCTCTCTCTCACACACACAGGGAAAAGGAGGTTCTCCCAAGATTAAATATATTTATGCATATGCCAAATTTTTTATGATTTTCATTAAAATATTTGATGCTAGGTTCTCTCTTTCTAGAGCTTCCTGAGGAATACTAGTGATAACAGACATATTATATGTAAATAATAATATTTATATTAGAAAAGAATGGGAGCCCGAGATAAGGTGGTAAGCTTGTTGTCTACTTTCTTTTCTACGATTTGGCTGGTCAGGCCTCCAATCTGGGTTGAAAGCAGTCAGCCTTGATTTAATCTCTGGGTTGATTAAATCTATTGATTTAATCTTACATCATTAGATAGAATTTTGAGGAATTGTTTTTGTAGATCTCTTTAACGAACTGCCAATTAACATAATTTTCTTCCTAGTTAGTTAAAAAAAGTGTTTTTCATCATAAAAGGTGCTGAATTGTGTCAAATGCTTTTTATTCATCTAGTGAGAAAATTTATCTTTTCCTTTTCTTTTCATTTTTCTATTAGGATTGATTTTTAAAATGTTGAACCAACTTTGATTTTTCTGAGATACAACCCACTTCATCAAGACGCATTATTTTAAAATACTGCTAGACTCAATTTATTTGTATTGCATTGTTAAAATGAGTTTACTTTAATTTTTTAACATACCATCAAATGTTTCATTATTTATGTAATTTCTGTTGGACACTCCTGCTCTGAAGTGTCCTCCCAGCAGCAAGCGGAAGGAATAACAACTCACAAGAGCCAACGCCCTCAGCAGCTTCACCTCCCTTGGTCAAGGGTGCCACCATGGCAAAGTACAACTTCCCTGAGGAGCAGAAACTGCCAGAGGGCAGTCATAGGAATAGCTTACTGACTAGCTCAAAAACTTCCTGGCAAGTATGAATCAGGTGGAGTTGATCTGTGTAAGAGTGGTCGACTGGGTGGCATAGAAACTGAGACGCGTATTGGAGGCAGGGGAGTGAGGGAAGTGTGACTATCTTCCTGAACTATACAAATAAACTGCATAAAACCTGTTTCAGATTAAAAAAAATTTTTTTTCAATGAACTCCTGAGTTTTCCTCCCACAATCTTTCTCATCTCATTAAATGGTACTCTTTCCTGCCAAGTGTGCAGACAAAAATCCTAGGCAACATCTTTGATCCTCACTGACTTCATGTAAACATACCTTAAAGCCTCTATTTTAAAAATATATCCAGAATCTCACCACCAACAGCAGTACTGCCACCCTAATCCTAGCCCAGACTGCCTTGCTCACAGCTGCCATGGCCTCTTAACTGATCTTCCTGCTTCCTTTTCCAACATCTATACTCCTCCCTACCTTTTCTCCACAAAAATCCACAGTGATTCAACTTTCAACACATGAGTGAAGTCACATCAGTTCTCTACTCAAAGCTTTTCCATTGGTCTCCCATTCCCCTCAGGGTAAAAACTGTGTCTATAAATGGCTGATAAAGTCCTAGCATCTAGCTCCACACAATCTCTCCATTTACTTTGCTCTAAACATGGATCTTCTTGCTGGCGCTGAACAAAGCATGTATATTGGTGATGTCAGGTCCTTTGTAACTGCTGTTCCCTCTGGATAGTATGTTCCTTCCCATGTTGCAGTTATTTTCAAGGCTTAAAAGAACTGATTCTCTTGGGCTCGGCGGCGTGGCCTAGCAGCTAAAGTCCTCGCCTTGAACGCCCCGGGATCCTATATGGGCGCCGGTTCTAATCCCGGTAGCTCCACTTCCCATCCAGCTCCCTGCTTGTGGCCTGGGAAAGCAGTCGAGGATGGCCCAATGCTTTGGGTTCCTGCATGCACATAGCAAACCCAGAAGAAGCTTCTGGCTGCTGGCTTTGATCATCTCAATGCCAGCCATTGCAGCCATTTGGGGAGTGAAGCAGTGGATGGAAGATCTTTCTATCTCTCCTTCTTTCTGCAAATCTGCCTTTCCAATAAAAATAAGTAAATCTTTAAAAATACCTCAAAAACATGTTTTTAAAAAGCTGCAACTCATTCCTGAATCTACTCAGTATAAACAGATTAAAATGTGTGGGTGCTTATACAGTTAAAACAGACCAAAGAGACAACCACCCCAACAAACTAAAGGCACTGTTACTGGGTCTACACCAGTTTTACCTCTGATATGGGAAACAGAATTCATTATCTAATAAAAATTCTCACTACCTACAGTAAGAGAATAAAAGACAGAAATATTACTTTGCATGAGCCAACTAGTTACTGATAAAAGATTGTTCTCCCCAAAAGAGACTGTGGGTGTGAAGGTTAGAAGTAGGAGGGAGGCTTGATTTTAATTGCATAACCTTTCAGACTTACTTTTGGGGAGGGGTGGGAGGAATCCCAGTGCCTATAAAACTGTGTCACATAATGCAATGTAATTAATAATATATATATATATATATATATATATATATATATATATATATATATATATATATACTTACAGTCCCTCTAAACCAAAAGTAAAAATCAAGACAATAATTTTCTTTGTGGTCCCAAAGTAAATAAATTTGTAAGTTTTCATAAATGGCACTTTCATACAGACTACCATACACAGCCAGAGGAAAAGAATATGCAATTTATGCGTATGTGTTCATGCATTTGCATTTTATGATTCATGTAGAAACCCATAGCTCTCTGCCAGACTGACAAGATAGGAAATCATCTAAATGCAAAAGAGAGTTTAATCTATTAACATGGATCAGTGTTAAAGAACAGCAAAGATTTATTCACTTGAAAAAGGTTTTAGAGAAAATTAAACATGATAGGGCTAGCAGTTAAGATGCTCACTGTCATTCCACAGTCTCTCCATTTGACACGTGGCACACCACGGCAGGCAGTGGTAGAGCTCTCAAGTAACAGGGTTCCTGTGCAGGCTTAAGCCCAGTCGAACCTTGGCTGCCACAGACAATCGAGAAAGTAAGCCAGGGGATGAGGGCTTTTTCTCTGTCTCTGTCTCTCAAATGAAATTTTTAAATGAAATTTAAAAACTGAAGTAAGGGCCCGGCATGGTAGCCTAGCAGCTAAAGTCCTCACCATGAATGTGCCAGGATCCCATATGAGCGCTGATTCTAAGTCTGGCGGCTCCGCTTCCCATCCAGCTCCCTGCTTGTGGCCTGGGAAAGCAGTGGAGGACGGCCCAAGGCCTTGGGACCCTGCACCCGTTTGGGAGACCAGAAAGAGGCTCCTGGCTCTGGATCAGCTCAACTCCGGCCATTGTGTCTGCTTGGGGAGTGAATCATTGGATGGAAGATCTTCCTCTCTGTCTCTCCTCCTCTATATATCTATATTTCTAATAATAATAAATAAATCTTTAAAAAAAGTGAAGAATTCAGTTATGTTAAAGTGACTTAACTCTTACATTAAATAGATTTACAGTTAGGGTTGAGGCAAATGCCTCCCACTTTTACACGCATGAGTTGGGGACTATACTGTTACTATTGTTTCCAATATAGTTTCTTGTCATAACTCTTCCAAATATCTAAATTAAATTCTAAATGGAGGGGCTGGCATTATGGCAAACAGGTTAACCTGCTGTTTGCAATGCCCACATCCTAGAATGGTGGTTGGCGTTCCAGCAGCTCTGCTTCCCATCTCCCAGACAATGCACCTGGGAAAGCAGTTGAAGATGGCCAAAGAACTGGGTCCTTTGTCACCCACACAGGAGAACTGGATGGAGATCTGGGCTCCTAGATTTAGTCTGGGCCAGTTGCTGTTGGCATTTAGGGAGTAAACCAGAAGAATCTCTTCCAGGGGTGCCAGGGCCTGACTTTGCCAGCACGGACAGGCTTGTGGGGACCTGCAGGTATAGGCTTGTAGGCAGCCTGGAGGTTGGCTCTGGCAGGGGCATGCGGCGACCTGGGGCTCATGCCCAGGCAGGTGGAGCAAACCTGGGGATTTCTGCATGTGCTTGATACCAGGTGGCTGGAAGGAGGCGAGAGGAGAGCCCTAGGCTAGCATGCTGGCATGGTGTGCTTGTGGACCGGGTTGGAGAACTGTGAATGTGCTTGGATCTTGGTGGAGGGGTAGGGTCCCAAAGGCCAGCATGTGTGCCAGAAGCTTGGGTCCCTGGTGGTTGGCTAGAGCTCCAGGCCAACACACCACCCCACCAGAAGAATGGGTTGGGGAACCCATCTACTTCTGGGTGCAGGGACTATGAAATGCTCAGGGAAGGGGATATGTATGGGAGGGAGGACCACTGAGGAAGTATGTTGCAGGTGAAGAATGACTTCTGGGGGACTTCCACCACTGTACTTTCAGATAAGCAAGGGGGCTGAGACGCAGCGGTTTGGAGGAGGAAAACTGGGGGACCTTTCCGGGTCAGACAAAGGATCCTGCCCCCATGGAAGACCTGATCTGGGTTTATTAACATTGACCATGGCCAGCTACCAGCACACATTAAAGCGAGGGTTGAGGGCCTACCAAGCAAGGCTAGATTACAGTCCCCACCAGTGAGTGTCAGAACAAGGATGAGTAATGCTGGGCTGGGCCATGACCCTAACTAGCATGTGAGAGAATCAGGTCTGGGGGTCAGATTCTGTGGGGGATAATAGGGCTCACTTCTGTGGAACTGCAAGATCTACTCATTTGCTCAAGATCTGAAGGTAGTGACAGGCTGAGCTAGGCATAACCAGGGAACCCCAGGACACTAACTGGTACTGGCATTGTGATCAAGCTAGGCTAGTACTGGCTGGTAGCACCCGCAAGTGTACTCAAGAATAGGATGTAGGACAGGCTGGGTTACAACATCCACCAGCTCACATAAACAGAGCAGACTATGTCAGCTAGGAAAGGCTTACCTGCTTACCTGCAAGTACAGTGGCCTTGTCGGTGGAAGTCCCTCAGATGTAATTCCTTACCTGCAACATGCTCCCTCAGTGGTCCTCCCCAGGAGTGGGCCTAGTGGGGCATTTGGGGAACTCCCCTGGTGAGCATGTGATTCAAGTCTGGGTGTTGGTCAAGCCAGGCAAGGTAGCCCTACTTGTTGGCAAGTGTGTGGATTGATTCTGGGGACTAGAGAGGGAGCAGGTTGATCAGAACTGGGCCAAACCTTAGCACACTGGCAGGCAGAAGAGCCAAGATAAAGTGAGAGCAATGCTGGGCTAGGCTATCAAACTTGCTTGTTTGCTTGAAAGCCAAAGATGGGGGCAGACTGGGCAGAGCTAGGCTGCAGCACCCACCAGTGAGAGCTGGGACTGGGGGTGGGCCAAGCCAGGCCAGGCCAGGATACAGCACCCAATAACAGCAAAGGCCAAGACTGGGGATCGGCTATGTTGGGCTGTGTCAGAGCAACCACTGGCACACAACAGATCTGTGGCTGGGAATAGGCCTGGTCAGGGAGCTAAGGGGACAGCGAAGTGGACTGAACATTACTTCAGTACAGCTCAGCATGGGTGTGAACTGGGTCTGTGATGTGCCATACTGGGCTAGACTCCAGCACCTGCTGGTGCTTGCAAGACCCCGGGTGGGTGGAGGATGGGTTGGGCTAGCCCGCTGGTGGGGAAGTCAGGCTGGGCTAAGTGACTATATCCACTGGTGCATACATGAGCCAAAGTAAGTGCAGGCTGGGTAGGCTCTGTTGCAGCATCAGCTGGCAAGTGCTGGGAATGGGGACAATTCCTGATAAGCTAGACTGTAGAACCACCTGGAAAATGCAAGATCTGGGGCTCGGAGTGGCTTAGTAGGGAAACTGTGGGCACCTCTTGGATGAGTTGTGGGTTCCACCAGTGAGCATGATAACCAGGGCTGGAGGCAGATCTGGCTAGACAGGCAGTAGCACCCACGAGCGTGGGTGTGGACTAGATAGTGGGATCAATTGGACTGAGCTAGGCTGCAGCACCCATTGGTGTGTACAAAAGCTGAACAGGAGGCAGACCAAACAGGACCACATACTGTCATGCACAGCAACCAGGGCCAGAGTCGGGTCTGGTGGGTGTTGTTGGGGGTCATTCCAACTGGGCTGCAGTTCCCACTGGTGTACATGAGGGCTAAGTGTGTAGTGGGCAGGATTAGGGCTGGGCCGCATCATCCATTGGTTTGTGTTACAAGATAGGACTAGAAACAGAACTGGCCCAACAACTGCAACCACCAGTGTGTGTGTGTGTGTGTGTGTGTGTGTGTGTGTGTGTGTGTGTGTGATGATGTGGGTAATGGACTGATCTGGATCCAATACTGACTAGCACACACAGGAGTCAGGTCTGGGTCACCTCAGATGAGGTTTCTTTGGAGGCCCCCCAACTAAACCACTGGACTCCAAACTCCTACCATGGGGAGACTCTCAGGATCTTGGTCTGACTATTGAGTGCACATGTCTGAACTGGGCCTCCTCAGTTGCTGAAGACAGTGCAGTACACAGCATGTAAACATGCACATGGAGGATATGGCAGTCCACTGGGGTCTGCAGAGGACATCTAGTACCATAGCAGAGGATGGAGGGCAGAATGAATTGGACAACTCTGTCAGCTAAGTGTTGACAGTAAATATCTGGGTGAATGGAGACTCTAAGGTGGACTATGTCAGCCAATGGACCTTGGAAGGATTTCCTCCTTCTTGGGGGCAACAAAGTCAACAGCATTCAGAATTACCAAATCACTTGAGCAGAACCCTCAGAGCATGCTCCACATCAGGGACCCTGTGATGATGTTAGGTGGCTGTTTCCCATCCCTGGATATCGATGTGGTTAGAATGCTGGGTGCAGCTTCTCCTCTTCTCTTCCCCCTTCCAGACATAGGAAGGAGGAAAAGAAACTTGGAAACAATGGTTTCATACACCTTTCCCCTATTCATTGGAACTTCCCACCCTAATCAGTGGTCCACATGGACATGCACCCTTTTCAACTATGTAAACATCACCAAAGATAAAATTTTTAAAAAGAAAAAGAAGGATCTCCTCCCTCCCTTTTTCTGTCATTTTGCCTTTCAAATAAACAAATCTTTAAATTAAAAAAATCAGAAACATTGCTGTTGCTAAAAATAATGTTAATCAGGGTTGGCGTTGTGGCTTAGGGGTAAACTCACTGCCAAGTACCTCAGAATCCCACAGGGGTGCCAGTTCAAGTCCTGGCTGCTCTACTTGCAGTCCAGCCTCCCTGCTAACAGCTGGGAAGTGCAGGGGAAGATGGCCCAAGTACTGGAGCCCTGCCACCCATGTTGGAAACCTCGAAGAGCCTCCTGGCTCTTCGCTTTGTACACTGTGGTCATTTGGGGACTGAGCCAGATAGAATATCTCTCCCTTTCTCTATGTAACTCTGATTTTCAAGTAAATAAAAATAATCCTCTAAAACAATATGATGGTCAAACAGTTGCAAGAGAATCAGGGAGATGTTAGGACTTCTAATGACAATAAACAGGAAGGATTAATACAAAAAGGTAAACGAAGAAACAGCTTCCAGTTTAAGCAGTTCCATGAGCTACCTGTATGATCTTGAGCAACTTATTTAAACTCTCTAAGTCTAATTTTTTCAATTATAAAAGAGGATGAAATGAGATCAAGAGAGTTTGTAAGGTTCTATCAAGTTAAAAAAATTACAATTTTAAACTTGTGATAAAATGTAATTGTTTTGACTCAGAAAATCCTCTTCCAAGAATTATCTCACAAATCTATCGGCACATGTGACCAAAGACATATTCATTGGGATTACTGTATTATTTGTATTAGCAAAAGTTTTGTGGAAAAAAATTACTAATGTTCAGTAAAAAGCTGGTAAAAGAGATTACTGTAGATCTATACAATAGAAGACTATGGAGCCACTTAAAAATTGAATAACTAACATGAACAATCTCCAAAATACATGTCTATGTGAATAAAACACAGAATAGAATGGTATACACAATGTGGTCTCACCTAGGTTTTTTTAAAAAGCAACTAACTCAAACACATAGACGCACATGTAAATAAATGCACATACACATTCTTATACAAAGAATACTTCTAACTGGATATGTAACGCATTAATAGCAGTTACTGCTTCTGGGAGGGAAACAAGCAGTTAAACTTGGGAAAAGAAACAGTTTCATTGTAAATTGGTTTTTGATGATCATAACTTCACTATGTACAATTTTCTTTTTCATGTACAATTTTTTGTCATTAAAAAAAACTGCATAGGGGGCCCGGCGGCGTGGCCTAGCTGCTAAAGTTCTCGCCTTGAACGCTCCAGGATCCCATATGGGTGCCAGTTCTAATCCTGGAGGCCCTGCTTCCCGGCAACTCCACTTCCCATCCAGCTCCCTGCTTGTGGCCTGGGAAAGCAGTTGAGGACGGCCCAAAGCTTTGGGACCCTGCACCTGCGTGGGAGACCCGGAAGAGGTTCCTGGTTCCCGGCTTCGGATCAGCACCGCACCGGCCGTTGCGTTCACTTGGGGAGTGAATCATTGGATGGAAGATCTTCCTTTCTGTCTCTCCTCCTCTCTGTATATCTGACTTTGTAATAAAAATAAAAATAAATCTTTAAAAAAAAACTGCATAGGGACTGGTGCAATGGCCCAACTGGCTAATTTTCCACCTTCAAGTGCTAACATCCCACATGGGAGTCAGTTTGTGCCCCGGCTGCTCCATTTCCCATTCCATTTTTTGCTTATGGCCTGGGAAAGCAACAGAGGATGGCCCGCATGGGAGACCCACAAGAAGCTCTTGGCTTTGGATTGGCTCAGCTCCGAATGTTGTAACCTTTGTTTGGGTAGTGTGCCAGTAGATGGAAGATCTTTCTCTCTGTGCTTCTCAATCTCTCTATAAATTTGCCTTTCCAATAAATATATTTTTGAAATGCATGTAATTTTTACTTAAAAATACCTATGTATCTCACAGTTGAAGTTAACATTATTTGTTATAAGATGAAGTTAATAATCTAAAATGATTAAAGTTGCATAAGTTTGAATTAGATAATCTAGAAAGCTTTATTCCCTATGTATGTTGTCTTCTCTGTGAAAAAATATTATTTTATGGAAATATTTTCCAAATTACCTTGAAAAGTCTGGGAAATACATCTGCTGGCTGTCCACGAATCACAAACAGACGAGAGTTTAATTTTCGCAGATTGGCATCAAGATCCTCAAGACACTGCAGCAAAAACCTACAGAAAACAAACAGAATGCTTAAAAATATTTATAGTGCAAAATTACGTTATCTTAAAAAGTTGAAATACCAATTTCATTACTTTATTACATCTTACATGTGACACATAAACAATAATTTTAGAACATTTATAAATGTTTTAAAATTACAGTACAAGATTCTCAGTATTTTAGTACATTCTTGAATTAAGTCACAAATTTTCATTAAATAAAGTGATAGCAAAAAATGTAATTTGTATACATAAAAATTACAGAAATAACTATCAATGCAATTAAAAGAAAACTGATTTCACTGTTTAAATTTGATGAAATAATCTTGCAAAATTATAAGAGAAAAATAAAAACATCCTTTTAAAAATTTTATTTTACTTACAAGTCAAAGTTAGGGAGGGAGTAAGGGAGGGAAGCAGAGAGGAGGAGGGAGGGAAAGAGAGAAAAGGGTCTTCCATAAGTGGAAGACAAATGGCCACAATAGCCAAATTAGCCAATTCGCTGTCAGGAGCCAGAAGTTTCTTCCAGATTACCCATGTAGGTACAGGACCCAAGGACTTGGAGCCACCCTCTGCTACTTTTCCAAGCCATAAGCAAAGAGTTGTAATAAAAGTAGAACAGCTATGGCTAGAACCAGTGTCCACACGGGGTGCTGATCCTGCCAACAGATTAGCCCACTTCAAATACAACCCCCCTTCCTGCCTCATTAAAAATTTATTTATTTGAAAGGAAGAGTGATAGAGATATATTCCACCTGCCAGTTAATTTTCCAAATGGTCTTAACAGCCAAAGCTAGGACAGGAACTCCATCTGGATCTCCTGCATAGTTTGCCAGGTCTCAAGTACTTGTGGCTTCCCAAACACATCTGGATAGAAGTGCAGCTGGGATGCAATCTGGCACTCTGATATGGAATATGGGCATTCCAAACATTTGCTTATACTACTGTGCCACAATGCTAGCCTTAGAAAACACCCTATTTAATGGCTGTGAGTACAAAAATAATTTAACATCAATATTGAGAGACACAGAAGTTATCTAAGAGGAATCATAGCACCCATTTTCTTCGTTTCTAATCTAACAAAAAAAAGCCAAAAATAGAAGGCTGTTTACTCTGTTCCTTCTTTTGTGAAGAAATGGAACATTTCCCAAAAGCAAATTTGAAGCAGCTATCATAATTTAAAAATTTAACCTGTTTGCTTCGTGTAAATTTTCATCTGGATTCTGTTTTTCTGAGCTAGATAAAACTTAGTTCCTTTCTACTTTGCTTCTTTTATGTCCTATATTCTTAAGGTTAAATATATGTCTGCCTCTTCTACAGGCTACATGTTCTTTGAGAATAGTGATTATGTCTGTCATTGGGAGAAGTGATTTAGAAGCCAGGGAAAAACATATTTCAGAAATACATATTCCAATATGGTAACCTAAATCTAGAAATAACCATTTAAACTTACATTAATTCAAACTTAAAATTTAGTTCCTCAGTCACACTTGAAAACAATTTTTCTTTACTTTTCATTTCTTTTTTTCTTTTCTTTTCCCTTCCTTCCTTCCATCATTTTCTTTCTTTCTTTAAGATTTATTTATTTTTTATTGGAAAGTCAGATATACAGAGAGGAAGAGAGACAAAGATCTTTCGTCTGCTGAATTTTCACTCCCCAAGTGACCACAACGGCCAGAGCTGAGTTGATCTGAAGCCAGGAGTTCCTCTGGGTGTCCCACACAGGTGCAGGATCCCAAGGCTTTGGCCCATTCTCGACCACTCTCAGGCCACAAGTAGGGAGTTGGATGGGAAATGGGGCAGCCAGGACATAAACTGGCTCCCATATGGGATCCTAGTGCGTGCAAAGCAAGGACTTTATCCACTTCTTCCAGCCTGCAGCAGACACTGATGGGGCCCCCACTTTTGTGTACCAGCCTAGAGATGTTGTGAGTTTAAGAGATATAACCCACAGACTGGAGAATCTGGCTGAAAGGACCTTGCCTGGTAATTCTGAGCTTTTCCATGGCTGTGAAGATGTCAGGAATCGACCCCTGGATTCACCATTCACAACTCAAGAAGGCCACATCTGAGCCGGAAAAAAAATGGACTGTTCAACATGCCAGAGGTCTCTTAAAGATAAGACTCTCTTGTTCTCTGTCATAATGCTTTTACCCTGTATGAGTGGGAGCTCCAGGATAGATATTAAGAAAACCAGGGTAAATGGTAAACTGTATCAACGAGATAGGGTGTCCCTGGATAACAGATCAAGTCAATGATCTGACTCAAGTGCTAGAACCTCAGTAGGAAATGTGATGGGATGCAGCTGGTTGATAGTCATCACCCAATAGCAATCCACAGGCTTGCTGGGTTAATTGACAGCAGTCAGTCAGTCAATCAGGAAATGTTTCCTGAAGTTCTGCACATGCTATGCCCTTCCTACCTCCTCCCGGGGCCACTCAAGTTAACTGATAGCACAGAAATAGCTCTGGGGGCTCCCAGCACCGAGCCTCTCCTGTCTCCTACCATGCTACTTAGGTTAATGAACTACATGGAAACTTTAGGCCCCAGCAGCTCCTTTCCTGTCTCCTACCACTTCATTAACTGCATCATTTATACAATGTATGTAAACTTTGTACTGTGCAGCTCTCAAGCGATTTGGACAAAAACTTAAAACCCCCTGATTTTGGCTGGCCGGCACAGTGTCTCCTGGAGTGTAGCAGGAGCTGCTATCACCAAATGTGGCCATAAAAACTCCTCTCTATAAGCCAAATTTTTGTTTGTTTGCTTGTTTGTTTACAGGATGATATAAACCAAAGTTAACATGTTACAAGGGGAAAAGTTGTGCAATCTAAGAGTTAATTTTGTCTTGGCACTTGAGGAAACAAAGCAACAGAAACAGTTTTAAGTATGGCATTTTTCTTCCACATTGTTTTCTTATACAGATATTGTTATTTACAATTTACATGTGATTATACATAAAATTAGAGGTACAGTACCCTCAAATATATGTACCTGAAATGATATGGGTACTTTTTTGCTCAAATATTGTAAATAGAAAAGATCTGCAAAGTAACAAAGAAGAAAAGGATGGAGTGAACTCTTTGATGTTGTTCATTGTCATTGTATCCAAGTTGCTGTCCAAGATATTGTGTCATGACATTTGAAACGATATATACATTTGTTGGGTCTAGTAAAAAAATTTTTAAAGAAATTTACTTATTTTTATTGGAAAGTCAGATCAGATTTACAGAAAGAAGGAAAGAAAGAAAGATCTTCCATCTGCCTGTTCACTCTCCAACTGGTTGCAACAGCTGGAACTGAGCTAATCCGAAGCCAGGAGCCAGGAGCCCCTTCTGAGTCTCCAGTGCTCCTCCAGGCCACAAGCATGGAGCTAGAAGGGAAGTGGAGCAGCTGGGACACGAACTGGTACCCAAATGGAATCCCAGCACATGCAAGGTGAGGACTTTACCCACTAGGCTACTGTGCTGGGCCCATAAAATTTTTTTTTAAGATTTGTCATTTTTGGGCCCAGCGGCGTGGCCTAGTGGCTAAAGTCCTTGCCTTGAACGCACCATGATCCCATATGGGCGCCGGTTCTAATCCCAGCAGCTCCACGTTCCATCTAGCTCCCTGCTTGTGGCCTGGGAAAGCAGTCGAGGACAGCCCAAAGCCTTGGGACCCTGCACCTGCGTGGGAGACCTGGAAGAGGTTCCTGGTTGCTGGCTTCGGATCGGCGTAGCACCGGCCGTTGCGGCTCACTTGGGGAGTGAATCATCAGACGGAAGATCTTCCTCTCTGTCTCTCCTCCTCTCTGTATATCCGGCTTTCCAATAAAAATGAGTAAATCTTTAAAAAAAAAAAATAAAATAAAATAAATTTGTCATTTTTATTGGAAGGGCATAATTACAGAGAGAAGGGGAGACATAGAGAGATCTTCCATTTAGTAGCTCACACCTCAAATGGCTGCAATGGCTGCAGTTGAGCCCATCTGAAGCTAGGAAGCAGAAGCTTCTTCTGGGTCTCCCATGCATATGAGATGCCATGCTTAGAGGGGGAGGATTAGCCAACTGAACCAATGTGCCAGCCCCAATCTAGTAAAATTTGTATTGCACATATCTATTTATGCTTAGGTCTATTATTTTCTACATAAAATAATAGAAAATACACTTCCCAAGCTATTAACAATATCTATTTTTGAGAATAGCAAATCATAATAAGGTGGGGAAGAGTGAAACATATATTTTTAATTCATAAAGGTTTAAAATTGATCATTAGTGCAATTCATTAAAACTAAAACACAAATGAGACATTTTGCATTTCCTGTTAGCCTGGCTTAGTTTGTGGCAAATGTGTTTTCAAAGCAACAGGCATCTTTCTATGCCATTAGTTTTCACATTGCATAGATGTTTCATACTTCAGTAAGTCCAGTGATAAACTGCTATCCTTCAACCAATACTGAGAGTTGTATTTAACTTTCTTGTCTGTAACACTGGTACTTACAATAGAACCCACTCCCTACCACTGTTTGTGAGAATTAAATAATAAATAAATATATACGACACTCTTAAGAACTCAACCTGCCCACAGTGAGCACTGCTGTCAGTATTGGCTATCACTTTTTGCTCCCCTTCTTCCTATCCACTTCTATTTTTGTTATAGTAATTCTAGTTCTTATCTCTTGCTTGTTACTTTTTACTGCAATATCTTTTTTTTAACATTAATTTTATTTTTATTGGAAAATCAGATATACAGAGAGGAGAGACAGAAATATCTTCCATCTGCTGATTTACTGCCCAAGCGGCCGCAACAGCCAGAGCTGAGCCAATCGGAAGCCAGGAGCCTCTTCTGGGTCTCCCACACAGCTGCAGGATCCCAAAGCTTTGGACTGTCCTCGACTGCTTTCCCAGACCACAAACAGGAAGCTGGATGGGAAGTGGAGCTGCTGGGATTAGAACTGGTTTTACTGCAATATCTTAAAATAGATCTGCCTATCAACAGTCTCAGCATTCTAATCCATCTTACACAGAACATCAATCTTCATGACTCATGTTGTGCTGTACAAAGGTCTTTCAAGATCCACTCCCTATACAATAAAGAATAATTACTTTCCTTGGCCACTAATCTGTGGTTTCAGGTTCATTTCTTCCCCCACTTTCCCTTTTGCCTTCTATCAAACCAAACTACTTTATTTTCAACATAATCTCCTGGTTACTCCTACTCTACCCAATTCTTCAGGGGAATTTTCCTTGTCTCATCTCTTCAAGTTCATATCTTACTAGCCTTAAGGCTTCTAGCTAAAGTAACTTCTCTGGAGGCCAGGGCTGTGGTACAGTGTGCTAAGCCACTGTTCACAAAGCTAGCATCCCATACTGGAGCACCCAGAGAACCAGTTTGAATTCTGACAGCTTTGTTTCCATCTAGCTCCCGGGTCATGTATGCAGGAAGGTAGTGCATTATGGGCCCTTGTCAACCAGGCGAGAGACCAGGATGGTTTACTGGCCTTGTCTTTGGTCAGGCCTGGGCCCATCTCCAACTGCTGCAGCCAGCTGGGAAGTGAACCACCATATGGAAGATTTATTTCTCTGTCTTTCCTTCCCTTACGTTGCCTTTTGAATAAATACTTTTTTTTTTTTATTACAAAGTCAGATATACAGAGAGAGAAGGAGAGACAGAGAGGAAGATCTTCCATCCGATGATTCACTCCCCAAGTGAGCACAACGGCCGGTGCTGCGCCGATCCGAAGCCGGGAACCAGGAACCTCTTCCGGGTCTCCCACGTGGGTGCAGGGTCCCAAAGCTTTGGGCCATCCTCGACTGCTTTCCCAGGCCACAAGCAGGGAGCTGGATGGGAAGTGGAGCTGCCGGGATTAGTACTGGCACCCATATGGGACCCCGGCACATTCAAGGCAAGGACTTTAGCTGCTAGGCCATGCCGCCGGGCCCAAATACTTTTTTTTTTTAAGTAATTTCTCTGGGGCCCTGTGCAATGGTTCAATGGACAAATCTTCACTTTGCAAGTACTGTGATCCTATATGGGCATCAGTTTGTGTCCTGGTTGCTCCATGCTTATTGCCTGGGAAAGCAACAGAGGATGACCCCAATGCCTTGGGTGCCTGAACCTGTCTGGAGACCTGGAAGAAGCTCCTGGTGCATTGCTTCAAATCAGCCCAGGTATGGCCATCGCAGCCTCGAGGGAGTGAGCCAGCAGATGGAATATCTTTCTGTCTCCCCTTCTCTCTGTAAATCTGATCTGGCTTTCCAATAAAAGTGAACAAATTAAAAAAAAAAAAAAGCGATTTCTCTACTCTGCACTGTCAAAAGAAATCATGTCTATCTCACCTTAGAGAAATGTTTAGATTATAGCTGAAAGGACAGCTATCATGAATATATATAATATTTAGTCAGTCCACAGTATTCACTAGGTCTGCATTCATAACCCAATTAAATGCAGAGGAAAAATTAGTTGGGAAAAACCCAAATGCATCTAAGGGAGGAAGTTTGACCTAGCAGTTAGAGGCTGCTGTCAGTGTCTGCATCCCATATGCAAACACCTAGGCTCACATGCTGCCTCTGCCGCAGACTCGAGCTTTGCACTGCCACGCACACTGGAAGGCAGCAGGCTAGTACACAGCTCAGGGAGTTGCTTCCACCCATGTGGGAGATCTGGATTGAGTCTCAGGTTCCCAACGTCAGCCCAAACCAGCCCTGACTGTGACAGGCATTAGAGGATTTCTCTTTCATCTCCTCTCCCAAATTAAAAAACAAAACAATACATAGAAATGTTTCTAAAAGATATCCGCACTAAACACATAGATGTATTAATAACAATTATTTACATAGCACTATGCTGCAATAGGTGATATGAAATAATCTACAGACAATTTAATGTTATATGTAATTATAGGCCCTTGATCACTTGCACATTTTGGTATCCACATAGGTAGAGGGATATCTGGAATCTACCTCCCACAGAAAAAAGGTATGACTGTGTGTCTGAGCACATATTATGCCCTTCCAATGGATTTCAAATTATGTATCTGTATGATTCCAAGCTATAGCTTCCTCAACCTGTGTTTTGGTTTCTGTATCTGGCAAATAATCTCATCATATGCCTATACAATCTGTTGAAAAGATTAGAAACAGGATAAAATGGCCAAATAGAACTGTCTTGTTGAAAGAATTAGAAACAGTGGAATCTTTAGTATTTACAATATTCATTAAGTATATTATTATTACTTTTCCTTAATTTCTATCTTTGAACAAAACCTCACTTGTATGTATTCCCATAAATACCTAATTATGACAGAAGAAAAACAATGAATTAGTTGGATACCTGCACATACATTAAAAAGAAAATCATGGGCCCAGGGCAATAGCCGAGCACCTAAAGTCCTTGCTTTGAACATGCCGGGATCCCATATGGGGGCTGGTTCTAACCCCAGCAGTCCTGCTTCCCATCCAGCTCCCTGCTTGTGGCCTGAGAAAGCAGTCGAGGATGGCCCAAAGCCTTGGGACCCTGCACCCACTTGGGAGACCTGGCTTCAGAACAATGCAGCTTTGGCCATCATTGTCACTTGGGGAGTGAATCACTAGATGGAAGATCTTCCTCTCTGTATATCTGACTCTGCAATAAAAATAGATAAATCTTTTTTTTTTATAAGCTATACCAACTGTTCCTATCTTTTTTTTAAAAGATTTATTCATTTTATTACAGCCAGATATACACAGAGAAGGAGAGACAGAGAGGAAGATCTTCCGTCCACTGATTCACTCCCCAGGTGAGCCGCAACGGGCCGGTGTTGCGCCAATCTGAAGCCGGGAACCAGGAACCTCTTCCGGGTCTCCCACGCGGGTGCAAGGTCCCAAGGCATTGGGCTGTCCTCGACTGCTTTCTCAGGCCACAAGCAGGGAGCTGGATGAGACGTGGAGCTGCCAGGATTAGAACCGGCGCCCATATGGGATCTCAGGGCTTTCAAGGCAAGGACTTTAGCCGCTAGGCCATGCTGCCGGGCCCTAGACAAATCTTTTTTAAAAATTACTTAGAACTCATAGCTTCATCTGAATTATGACTTTGAAATGGTTGAAGGCCACTTTTCTCAGGGATAAAGAAGTGTAAATATGAATATATTCATAAAAGACAGTGAAATTAAGACTAAATCAATTGATTTCTCAGCATATGATTTCTCCATTGTGCAGTCATTTAAAAAACCCTCAATAGAACAGATTCAAAGAGCCAACTCATTTATAGGTCTTAATTCTTTTTAGCACTAAATAATGATTTTTTTTAAAAAGATTTGTTTATTTTATCACAAAGTCAGATATACAAAAAGGAGGAGAGACAGAGAGGAAGATCTTCCGTCCGATGATTCACTCCCCAAGTGAGCCGCAATGGCCGGGGCTGCACCGATCTGAAGCCGGGAACCAGGAACCTCTTCCGGGTCTCCCACATGGGTGCAGGGTCCCAAGGCACTGGGCCATCCTCGACTGCTTTCCCAGGCCACAAGCAGGGAGCTGGATGGGAAGTGGAGCTGCCAGGATTAGAACCGGCGCCCATATGGGATCCCAGGGTGTTCAAGGCGAGGACTTTAGCCACTAGGCCACACCGCTGGGCCCTAAATAATGTTTCTTAAAAACTATATAAAATCTAACCCTTCCTCCTTCATCCTCAACAGTGTACCGGGTTATAGTTACCAGAGCTTAGATTCAGTCCAGTCCAGAGAACACACCAATTTCAATCTTTCACTCTTACAGATACACGTGCTTAGGCATTCAACATCCAGTGAAATTAATCATTAAAGATAAAGCTCAATTTTAATAAGTCTATTTTCACATCTTCTCTAACCTGATGTGCATAATATTTTCTTTAAGACTTAAAACTGCTATTAAATGCTTGTAATAGGTTCATCATTAAGCAGACCAAATAGTAGTTAAATTCACTACATCCTTCACATACCTATATTGTGTACATAGAAGCAATTCTCATGTTATTTAATTACAATACTCACTGGGCCATTAAGTAAACCGAACTACTATTAGCAAGAAAATACAGTTCACTTTAAATTTTTTAAGGATTTTTTTTTATATTCAGAGATCACTACCTATTGCAATTATATAAAAAACTATACTCATTTAACTTTCTTATACTACTTCCAAAGATGATTTCAGCATGAATCAACAGTATTAGTGTCTTAAAGTAGGTCATTGCTATAGCAACCAGTGGGTGGTTTAGTATACTCCCGTCAGAATGACCTACATTCTAGCCTGTGCGAGAACAGTTTTATATAACTACAATTTCTAGTTCTGTCTATATAGTCTAAAAAAAGGCAATGGCAAATACAAAATAATCCTTGCTATTGAAAATAAGGCATCATGAATTAACATGTGTCATACAAGAACACAACCATCTGGTCCTATACTTCAGTTTCTAAAATACAGTCTATCATATGGTCAGCAATGAAAACAAAGTACTCTTAGCGCATAGAAACCAAAACATTCAATGTTGACACTCGAGAACAAATTTAAATATAACCTAAAATAATGAAACCACATGGATGGTAAATCCTTTCCTCCACATGAAGCAACCAAGATAAATTTAGAAGAAAATTAAATTCTATTATAAAAACACAAAAGGAAGAATTTTTTAGTCATTAACAAAAGTCTGTGATGTTTAAGGTTCTAAAATTACAAATCACAAGCTATGTGTTCATAAGTTTAGCAAAATTTAAATATGTTTGTTTTTGTGGATGTTAAAATTTTTAGTATTTTCATCAAACTTGTCATTCAAATTATTTAGATATTTACGCTACTCATTTTCATGAAGAATAGCTTAATGTTCAATAAAGATGAAACACATTTTTAAAAGAAAATTTTGTATCTACCAGATTTTAAATGCCATTAGCAAATGGACCAATCACATGATATAGTATGTTTACATGTTTTCCAATGCTGTTTAAAATACTGAAATAAAATTCACAAGTACTAAATTCATATATATCATTTTAATGCATTGATAATAAAATTTTCTTTCTGTTACATAGAGAGGAAATTGAAGGTCATTATTATTTTTAAAAAAGAATTATTTATCTTTTATTGGAAAGTCAGATTTACAGAGAGAATGAGAGACAGAAAGATCTTCCATCCACAACAGCCAGAGCTGAGCCGATCCAAAGCCAGGATCCAGGAGCTTCTTTAGTCTCCCACGCAGGTGCAGGGTTCCAAGTCTTTGGGCCATTCTCGACTGCTTTCTCAGGCCACAAGCAGGGAGTTGGATGGGAAGTGGAACAGTCAGGACATGAACTGTCACCCATATGGGATCTTGGCTGTTGCAAGGCAAGGGTTTAGCCACTAGGTTACAATGCCAGGCCCAAAGGTAATTTATGTTTTAAAAAGAAATAACATGTACTTCTATTCCTAAATACCTGGACATGACACAAAAAGACAATGAGATGAGCCGTCTGAAGCCAGGAGCCAGGAGCTTCTTCTTGGTCCCCCATGTGGGTGAGGAATCCCAAGGCATTGGGCCGTCCTCGACTGCTTTCCCAGGCCACAAGCAGGGAGCTGAAGGGAAGCAGGGCTGTCTGAATTAGAACCGGCACCCATATGGAATCCCAGTTAGTACAAGATGAGGACTTTAACCACTAGGCTACCATGCTGGACCTGCTTTTTTTTTTTAAACATTTATTTCTTTGAAAGGCAGAGTGGCAAGCAGAGACACAAACACAGAGACACTGGTTTGGTCCCCAGATGCCTGCCATAGCCAGGCCCTAGGCCAGGTTGTAGTAAGAAGGTAAGAACTCCACCCATGACATGTGATATGACCAGAAGATCTAGGGAAATGGACGTGTCATACAGCCTATTACAGTGTCTTTGGTGGGCAGGGGGTCTGCAGGAAGGCTCCCTCCTTCCCTCCACCTTCCTTACCCTTTATAATCTGTAACCTGTGCATAATAAAGCGGACATGCCTCACCAGGTTGTCTCTGGTGGTTCTCGCAGCTGAAGGCCACCGTCTGCCTCACCCTCGGTGACCTCGGGGCCTGCTGGAAGGCCTATGCCCTGAGAATTTGAAGAGATGGAAACTCTCTGTCCTTGCAATAATGCCTTTCAGACAAGTAAATCTTTTAAAAATTGTGGTTGCTGTGATTCACTTCATTCACAGAATGAAGGAAGAACATTATATGATCAGGTGCAGCAAGAGTAACAACAAAAACTCAATTTCCATGTAGCCTCAACAAAATTAGGACTAGAAGGTAACTTCCTCTGTCTGAAACAGTATCCACAAAAATGCAGAAACAGATTAGTGAAATGCTGAAACTACCTTCTTTACAACTGGCAAGACATTAAGGATGCCTGCTACTGTAACCAACGCTCCATTCAGTGTTACCAGGAGGTCTAACCAGTATAATAGCAGAAGAACAATAAATAAAAGATACAAAGACAGAAAAATAAGAAACAAAATAATGGTTACTTACAGATGGTTGGTATATTGATACCATTACAGAGACAAGGGAATTACATAAAATGTAAGTGATAAGGGGTTTCAAAAAGTTACCATAACTTAACTTCTAAACCGAATTACACCAACAATTTATATAACTTATGTCTCTGATCTGAAAAAATACAAGCTATTTATAATCTAGAAATCTTACTCCTTATCTAATTTTAGAAACCAGTACATTATTAGTCCATCAAGTTAAGCCAAACCAAATATAACATTATACTTTCAGGCTTTAAAGGATTTTCATACAATTAAATAACATCTGCCTAAAATGTTCAAAAGTATTCTGTCCCAGATCTATGAATACTGTTTTTTTTTTTCTGAAATGTAATAGGTAGGCTTATGTGAAATTTCTTTCAGAGAAGACTAGTAGAGATTAAAATTATTTTTTATAAAGATTTAATTATCGGGCTTGGCTAGATGGCTCAATTGGCTAAATTCTCACCTTGCAAAGGCTGGGATCCCATGTTGGCACCGGTTCATGTCCCAGCTGCTCCACTACCCATCCAGCTCCCTACTTGTGGCCTTGCAAAACAGTACAGGATAGCCCAAAGCCTTGGGACCCTACACCTATGTGGGAGACCCGGAAGAAACTCCTGGCTGCTGGTTACAGATTGGCTCAGCTGCGGTCCTTGCGGCCATATGGGGAATGAACCAGTGGATGGAAGATTCTTCTCTGTGTCTCTCCTTCTCTCTGTAAACCTGACTTTCCAAGAAAAAAAATCTTAAAAACAAAAAAGAATTTACTTATTTAATTCATTTGAAAGGCAGAGAGACAGAGACAAGGAAACTTCTCATCTACTAGTTCACTCCCCAATTACCTGCAACAACCACAGAGGGGCTAGGACAAAGCCAACAATCAGGAACCGGTCTGGGTGTGCCATCTTGGGGGCAGGAGCTCAATTACTTCAGTCATCACCTGCCGCCTTCCCGTATGTAATCTAGCAGAAAGCAGGAACGGAACTGAAACTAGAATATACGCCCTCAACAACAAATGCAGGTGTCCTAACCATTATGCCAAATACCCATTCCCATTCCCCTTTTTTCTTTTTTCTTTTTCTTTTTTTTTTTTGATTTATTCATTTTATTACAGCCAGATATACACAGAGGAGGAGAGACAGAGAGGAAGATCTTCTGTCCACTGATTCACTCCCCAAGTGAGCCGCAACGGCCAGTGTGCGCCGATCCGATGCCGGGAACCTGGAACCTCTTCCGGGTCTCCCACACGGGTGCAGTGTCCCAATGCATTGGGCCGTCCTCGACTGCTTTCCCAGGCCACAAGCAGGGAGCTGGATGGGAAGTGGAGCTGCCGGGATTAGAACCGGCGCCCATATGGGATCCTGGGGCGTTCAAGGAGAGGACTTTAGCCACTAGGCCATGCCACCGGGCCCCAAAAATTTTATTTTAAAATGTTTAAAAATTATTCTGAGTTTTTTGCTCTGTGATGTAAATTATAAACAAATATCCCAAGTTTAGCAGAGTTTTCCAATTGTAACCTCATAAGGATGACACAGGTATAAATCAAGAAGCAACAGGTCACAGGTCTAGTACAGCTAGATTTATTATTTCTATAATGACAGCAGCCCCTTTTCCACAATGGCAATTTCTTAAACAAGTTATATAATAAATTATTTATTGAACAAATGTTTATAAGAAACTATTAGGTACTAGTGACTGTATTAGATGTTAGAAATATTGCTATGCTCCCTTTAAAGATATTTATTTGAAAGGCAGAGCTACAGAGAGAGAAAGAGAAGGAGATCAATTTTCACCCACTGGCTCACACCCCAAATGGCTGTGACAACTGGGACTGGGCCAGGCCAAAGCCACGAACTAGGAACTTCTTCCAGGTCTCCCATGTGGATGGCAGGGACCTAAAGACTTGAGACACCTTCCACTGCTTTCCCAGGAGCATGAGCAGAGTTGGACTGGAACTGGAGCAGCTGGGACTTCAAACAGTATGCCTACGGAATGCTAGCACTGCAGGTGGTAGCTTAACCCGCAATGCTACAATGTCTGCCCCAACATTTTCAAAAAGGATATAATTATTGCTGGTTATGAAAAAGGATTTTTAGAGAATAAAGAAGTGGAGCCTGATGTTTAAGTTAAGATAGGAAATCCTGAATGATAAAAGAATATTTGTGAGGAAACCTGAAGAAAAATGATGGAGTAATTATGCTGGTGGAAAAAACATTACGTTCACATGAACAGCAAATGAATTTTTAAATAATATTTAAAGATCCAGTATGGCTGCAATTTTGAGAATGAAAAGCAGGTTCTGTGAGGTTAGATTAGGAAGATATTAAATTCCAGTTCACATGATATCTTGCTAATTCTGGCAAGACTTTTCCTTTTATTCTGAGATGTTGATTTTACATTTTGGACTGTGCCAAAGGGGTACAATAGACTGATGGGGAAGAAGTGGAAAACCAATAAATCCCTGCCACTCTGCTTTCAATCCAGGTTCCTACTAATGTGCCTGGCCTGGGAAGACAACAGAAGTTGGTCCAAAGACTTGAGCCCCTGTGACCAAACCATGTGTAAAACCAGGATGGAGCTCCTGGCTTAGATTTGGCAGTGATTTGGGGAGTGAACCAAGGAATGGAGACCCTCTCCCTGCGCCTCCCAGACCCCCACTTCTCTTTCTCCATTTTTCAAGTAAGTAAATCTTAAATAAATCCTAAAGCAAAACAAAAACACAAGAACCTAAAAGGAAACTATATTAGGTAATGGCTTGAATCAAGGAGTAATAAAGAACACAGAAAGTAGTCATATGTAGGTAAATAAACACAGGCCTTATAAAACAACAAAGATAATGTATCTTCATCTCTTAAACAAAAATTGACAAGAATTAGACTATGTAAGTCAGAAACGGGTTAATTGAAGGGTTTTAAGGGACAAAAAGAAAAGGACAAAATAGTCTTCTTAAAAGATTTATTTATCTCACAGCAAGTGCAGGAAGAGAAAGGGCAGAGAGAGAGATCTTCCACCTTCTGATTACCCTCCCCTCCTCCCAAATGATGACAATGGATGGGACTGGTTGAGGTTGAAGGTAGGAGCCTGGAATTCTGTCCAAGTCTCCCACGGGGGTGACAGGGGCCTTCCTAGGTAAATTGGCAGGGAGCAGAACTGGAAAAAGTACAACCAGGACTGAACCTGTCACTCCAGAATGGGATACTGGTGTCGCAAGTAGCACCTTAACCATGCCACATTATCAGCCTGGGACAAAAATCATTGCCCCAATAAAAGGACAAAATTTTTGATCAACTTAAGACATTACCGTGCCTCTGGAAATTTCGAGAGTAAACACTGAAAGAGCAATTAAAATAATGCGTAACTCCAAGCCAGCTGGGGGAAAATTAATGAAATTCACATTAATAGAATTTACAAAAAGATAAAGAAATAGAAGAGAAAGAACACAAATGAAACACAAAATAAGACGGCAGTTAAAAAGCCAAATGCTCTGATAATTAGAACGAATGTGAATAGGGTAAAGAAATGCTCCAATTCAAAAATTAAAGCTGGGTAGGTGTTTGGTGCAGTGAGTTAAGCAGCCACATGAGATACCCACATTTCATAGGAGAGTGCCTGCTTTCATAGCCTGGTTCTTCTCTCCATTTCAACTTCCTGTAAATGAGCACCCTGGCAAGCCACAGGTTCTCAAGTACTTGGGTTACTACCACCCACATGGGAGACCTGGATCGGCTCTAGACTCCTGGCTTCAGCCTAGCCCAACCTTGGCTATTGCTGGCATTTAGGGAGTGAACCAGAGGATGGGAGACCTGTCTTTCAAATAAAGAGTTCAGTGTTATGGAGTAGTGGGTAATGCACCATCTGTGACTCAGGAATCCCATATGGGTGCCAGTTAAGAGTGTAGCTGCAGGGTCCGGCGGTGTGGCTTAGCAGCTAAAGTCCTCGCCTTGAACGCCCCGGGATCCCATACTGGTGCCGGTTCTAATCCCAGCAGCTCCATTTCCAATCCAGCTTCCTGTTTGTGGCCTGAGAAGGCAGTCGAGGACGGCCCAAAGCCTTGGGACCCTATACCCGTGTGGGAGACCTGGAGGAAGTTCCTGGCTCCTGGCTTTGGATCAGCATAGCACTGGCCGTTGTACTCACTTGGGGAGTGAACACTGGATGGAAGATCTTCTCTCTGTCTCTCCTCCTCTATATATATCTGACTTTACAATAAAAATAAAATAAATCCTAAAAAAAAAAAAAAAGTGTGTAGCTGCTCCATTTTCCATCTAGTTCCCTACTTATGTGCCTGGTAAAGCAACAGTAGATGGCTTAAGTACCTGGGGTTTGGCACCTACATGGGAGACCAGAAAGAAGCTCCTAGCTCCTGGCTCCTGGTTCTCAGCTTTGGACCAACCTAGCTCAAGCTCTAGTGGCTATCTAGTGAGTGAACCAGCTGACTGGAAGAGTGCCCTCTCTAATTCTGCCCTTCAAATAAATACATGAATCACCAAAAAACAAACAAACAGACAAAAAAAAAACACCAAGGACTGGCATGAGGGCTCAACAGGCTAATCACTACCATCAAGCACCAGCATCCCATTTGGGCACTGGTTCTTGTCCTGGCTGCTCCACTTCTGATCTAGCTCCCTGCTTATGACCTGGGAAAGCAGTGGAGATAGCCCAAAGCTTTGTGACCCTGGACCCATGTGGGAGAGTCAGAAAAAGTTCCTGGCTCCTGGCTTCAAATTGGCTCAGCTTCAGCCATTGTGGCTACTTGGAGATGGAACAACTTTGTCTCTTCTTGTTTCTGTAAATCTGCCTTTCCAAAATATAAATAAACAAATAAATCTTTAAAAATCACAAAGGAATAAAAACCTATCAGACCAATTAGCCTGCCCCCCCCCCCAAAAAAAACACCAACAATCCACAAAGCACAAATATATGCTGTTTACAAGACATTATCTAAAGCAAAGGTTCCAAATGAAAACCAAAAAATTTTGCATAGTGGGTGCTTGGTCTAGCAGTTAAGCTGTCCCATGTCCCACTTGGATACCTGCTCTAGCTCCTTCTTTCAGCTTTCTATTAACT
Organism: Ochotona princeps; assembly: GCF_030435755.1. Classification (NCBI taxonomy): domain Eukaryota; kingdom Metazoa; phylum Chordata; class Mammalia; order Lagomorpha; family Ochotonidae; genus Ochotona; species Ochotona princeps. Next base: position 10,883,418 of record NC_080846.1, on the reverse strand, counting down.
CAGACATTCAGACCTGGAGCCAGCATGATTACAAACTGTTGGGTTCCTGCTACTCATGTGGCTCCCAGCTTTGGCCCACCCAGCCCCAGACGGAATGGACATCCAGGAGCTCCCAGCATGCACACACACAGATGCATACATACACACATAGCTCTCTCTCTCAAAAAAAAAAAAAAAAAAAAAAAAACACATAAACGCTTAAAATTTTTAACTTCGAAGAGACAGAACTATGATTAAACAAAGTATTTCCCCATCCTTTTGATAACAATTGAGACCAAAGACCAAAAATGAATCCAAAATGTTTAGAAAACACAGGAACAGCATCGACATAATTGGAAAACAGGAAATACTCCAACTAGTAGCAGTTTTTCTGTATTTCTGTCTTGAGCTGATCCTAAACTTTGCCTTCTGTCTCCTTGTACTGTGTGGCCATCAAAACCACTGGTGAGGAGCACAATCACTATCCAGGGCAGCTGCTGGGGCACAGCAGAAAGCACCACCCACCTTGGTATGCTGATCTGAGTCCTGAATGCTCCACTGTCAATTCAACTCCCCGCTAATGCGCGTGGCAAACAGGGGATGATGACTCAAGTACCTGAGTCCCTGTCAGCCACATGGGAAACTGAGATGGAGTACCTGGCTCCTGGCTTCAGCCTGGCCCAGCCCCAGTTGCCACCATTTGAGGAGTAAACCAGTATATGAAAGGTATCTATCCTTCACCCACCTCGCACCTTCTCTGCCTTTCAAATAAACAATTAATACACCGTTCAGTCTGGGACCAAAAGATAGTCTAAGGACAAAAGTTTGATTCTGTCATCTTCAAAAAGTTAAAAAAAAAAAACAAACAGGTATTATAAAAATCCATGCATGAATTTGAAATTTTTCTATACCAAATTAAACTTTTTTTTAGTTTCCATTGTTGCATGAATCTTTAAAAATACCTTCATACAGGTTATTAAGCACTGTTCAGTCCTTTGGGTAGATTTGTAGCTAAATTCAAATTATCGAGGTGCCAAAAGAAAACTCAAACCATAAATTTAAAATGCCTTAATGGTATAGTGACTTAATGCCACCAAAAAGTGCAAATTTTTCTGAAGAAATACTATTTTTTCTAGGCATTTCAGGTACAGAATCATTTCACCTAAAAATAGCCATAATGTTACTTTTCCATTCCATTTTTACGCTTCTAATAATGCATTAGTTATTACCTCAAGCACAATGACAGTAATAGTGACAACCTTTTTATCTTGTTCCAGACTGCAAAACATCTTCTAAAATGTAGCCATTAGGCAGGAGACTGACTTGTGAGCTAATTCTACATAACTACATTAATGAGGTGTCTCCTATTTCTGCTCAAGTACCACCTTTCATTAAGAATGGCTACTGGACTTCATCAGAAGTCTTTGCAGCATCAATGGAGCCATGATTTTTCTTTGATCTATCAACTGAATAATTCTTGTATTTTCAATATGAACATAGTTTTAAAATGATTATATATCGACTTGAGAAAACTATATATAGCTTCCTCTTCTTTTACTATGTCCTAGAACAATTTCTACAGTACTTAAGTTATGTGTTCCTTAAAACTTTTACAGAACCTAACTTTGCAAATATTTGAGACTAATGGTTTTTGCAAAGGTAACTCTTTAATAGCATTATTTATCTCTTCCACAAGATCAGTGCTTAGAAAAAACTTCAGTAAAACACAAAAACATCTGGCACTTATTAGTAATATGAGAAAGGGACTGTAACAGTAACATTGGTGATTATTAAAATAAAAGAATGGGCCAACGCAATGGTTCAAAAGGTTAATCCTCCCTTGTGGGCACTGGTTCATATTCTGGCTGCTCCACTATCCATTCAGCTTCCTGCTTATGGCCTAGGAAAGCAGTAAAAGATGTCCCATAGTCCTGGGACCCTGCACCCACGTGGGAGACTTGAAAGGAGCTCCTGGATCCTGGCTTTGGATCAGCTCAGCTCCCGTCATTGAGGCCATTTGGGGAGTGAACCAGCAGATGGAATATCTTTCTCTCTGTCTCTCCTCCCTGTATATCTGACTTTCCAATAAAGATAAATAAATCTTGAAAATAAAAGAGTTATCATACAACTTTAGCAATATGTATGAAAACTATATTAACTGGTTAGATATTCCAGGAAAGTATGAATTAATAACAAGTTCAATTATCAAACTGACTGAAAAAGAAACACAATAAATGATCTAGGTCAAGAATAGTTTCATTTCAGACCTGGTGCAATAGTGTAGCAGTTAAAGTCCTTGCCTTGCACGCACCAGGATCCCATATAGTCGCCAGTTCTAATCCTGGCGGCCCTGCTTCCCATCCAGCTCCCTGCCTGTGGCCTGGGAAAGCAGTTGAGCACGGCCCAAAGCCTTGGGACCCTGCACCCGCTTGGGAGACCTGGAAGAGCTCCTGGCTCCTGACTTTGGACTGGCTCAGCTAGTTGCCGTCACTTAGGGAGTGAACCATCGGGTAGAAGATCTTCCTGTCTCTTCTCCTCTCTGTTCATCTGCCTTTCCAACAAAAATAAATAAATCTTAAAAAAATTTTAAAAATAGTTTCATTTCAATAAATAGAAATCTAGCCAAACTAGGTCAAAGACAAAACACTGAAAGAGTAAAGAGGCATTTAATAGACTCTGCGAACTGGATGCTTGGCAGACATTCCAAGAGGTATGTAAAGCAGAGGACCCCATGTGTATATATGCAAGAGCTGTGCACAGGCCTAGAGCCATGGAAGACCTGACCCTAGTTAGTGTTTATCCCTTGGAATGTTCCTTGATCCTTTACTTTCCACAGTAGAGCTACTTACCTACCCTGTGCTTGGAACTGTTACAGGCTCTTCTGACCTTGTGGAAGCTTAGCTAATTTGTACTTCACACACCTGCTTTCCCACCACTTGCACTATGCCTTTTTTTTTTAAGTGTTTCATTATTATTTTTTTAAATTTTATTTTTTTTTATTACTAACATGTTATGATACAGTTCCATAGGTCTTAGGATTTCCCCTATCCCTTCCCCAATTCTCTCCCCCTTCACCGAGTTCCCCTACATCATTACTATAGTATAGTTCTTCATACACAGTCATATGTCCATCATTGCAGGCATGGACAATGGCAGAGAATCCAGTATCCTATTGTCAAGATACAGTAAACAGTTCTATTGGGAGTCCATCTTTGGAAGTAGAGATGCATACTGCATTGTATTCTCACATCTGGGTATGATAGTCTCCATTACACAGTTACTATACATTCCCTTAAATGAAAAGCCACAAAGCAAAATCAACAACAGGGAAAAAAATGGAAATTTACAATGCCATGAAGTTAAAGTATATGATACTGAATGACTAAAAGAAATAAAATGGGAAAAAAAAGAAATGAAAAAGAAAATCAAGAACCTTTTGAAGAAAATGATGCTACTGTATGATCTATGAGCCACTGAAAATTTTAATGAGAAGAAAGTGTTTTGAAGAGGTGAAACTAACAAAAAAAATCAAAATCCATGAGATACAGTTTCCACTGATTTTTGTTGGTGAAATGTGTCTCCTGTAGGCAACAAATAGATGGATTTAAGCCATTTACATTAAGGGTGAATACGAATGAGTGGTAATTTGGTCCTGTCATTTTAGCAATGGGTTGTTCATTGATTTAGTCTTCTGTTGTTATTTTAACATAAGAATTAATCATGATTAACTAAGCATATGTTTATATATTGGTACCAATAAAAGGCTTGGCGAGCATATTTTCTAATACATATATATTAGAGCACAGTGATTTTAGTATTGTTTCTATTACGGCTTTTTAATGGCAAATGATCTGTTTTACTTTAAATGACCAAACTAAAGAAAAACACAAATGCCACTAAGAGATTTAGTTTGCTGTTGCTGCTACTCAGTGGATAGTAGCAGGGTAAGATAAAACTGACCAAAGTACCTGGAATCAATAGAATTCATTTTTTTTTAAATAGCATTATCCCCCTTTCATCTCCAGAAAATCCTAATATCCAACTGTTATAATCTGTTTTCCATTGCTCTAGCAGAATACCTGACACTAAGTGCTCTAAAAACAGAAGAGGTGTACTCACCAAGTTCTGGAAGATGGGCAAGGACTATATCTGCTTAGCTTCTGGGGAAGGCCTCATACTGCCTTCCATCATGGTAGAGAAGCAGAAGAAGAAAGAGCATGAGTGCCAGACAGATGGCAAGGAAGGATGCCTGGCTCATAACCTACTCTCTTGAAAAAAGCAATCCACGCCCACAAAACCTAACTCAGTCTGGAACAAGATAAAAAGGCTGTCACAGTTACTATTATTGTGCCAGAGGCAATAACTAATGCAGTGTCAGAGTAGCAAGTGTTGGGCTCAGCAGTTTCGTACCAGTGGAAGGAGATCTCTGCCACTTTTCAAATAATTTTTTTGGGAAAAAAAAATATATATATATACACAAAAGGAATTCTGTACTTCTTTGTTTCACAACGGTCTTGCAGGTTTTAATCCATACTAAATAAAATGATAGATAATAGCAAACTTACAGATGTAACTTTTGCATGAAAACTACTTTGAAACTCCATCAATGAAATCAGCAGAACTATAAACATTTAATCCACAAAGACATATTGAACATTTATTTTGGCAGTTATTGTTCTAAAATTATGATACTTTATATAGATAAAAATCATTAACCCCAAGGAGCTTTTTTTATAGACTATATAAATATTTACTATGTGAGAAATTAAATCTCAAAAACAAAAAACAAAACAAAAAAACCCATAAAACATAAGATAGAGTGGGTATGTAGTGCAGTGATTAAGCTGTAGCCTGGGATGCCTAAGTTGTACATCAGAGTGCCAGCTCAAGCCCTGGCTATTCTGCCTCGGATCCAACTTCATGCTACTGCACATCCTAGGAGGCAGCAAAGGGACAGATCAAGTCTTTGGTTATCTGCACCTGCCACTCACTTGTGTGACCTAGGTTTTGTGCTGGACTTGCACCTCTGGCCTGGCCGAGCCTAGGCTCTGGATGTTGTGGCAGTGAGCCAGTAGATGGAGAATCAATATAACATCTCTTGCTCTCACTCTTGTGTTCCTCCTTTTCTTCTTTCATCCATTCCTCCCTCCTTCTCCTTCTGTCACTTTGTCTTTCAAATAAAACAATCTCTCTTTTTAAAGCATTGTGGAACTCGTTAAAACTCCTCTCTCAATTTCATACCCTCCTCCCCAGCACATACATATCACCTTTTATTTATTTATTATTTCAGGAAACCACTCAGACTGCATCCTCCGCCTCTTCCTCTCCTACAGGAGAGAAGAACATACATATCACCTTTATGTACTCCTTTTTTCCCAGGCCCCTGGAGCTGTGATCCCATGTTAGTTTTTGCATATTTCTACAGAGGCCTACTTAAATTTTATATTGTAATTGTCCATAAGTTTCCTTATGGACAAGGCCCGTGACCTTCATTATTATACATACCCTCAATCTCTTGCAGGGTGCCTGGCAGGTAACAGGTTCTCACTGAATGTTTCCTGAATGAATAAAGGAAGGGGGAGTTTTACCTAGACAGTCCCAAACCCACTGCTCTTTTGTAGAAAAGCAGGAATTAGAACCAAAGTTTCAAAACAGCCAGATGTTCTAAATTTATTTTAGTCTATCATTCATTCTTCATTCAGGCTTTATCTATAGAATTTATTTTCTATTTATCATTTCCCAAATCCAATATGTTTGATCTTAACTGTAAGCCTGGTAACTCTTCCAAAATTCACTTTCTTTTAATTTGTGCAGAACCTATGCCTCCACTTCATTTCTGCCTCTCCTACTAAAAACTCTCCCTCACATCCCAGTCTTAAATCATCCTCCCCTCCATCCCTTTACACAACACACACTTTTGGTAATCTATACAATCTTATTTATATCCCTAAAACTAAAAGTGTTCTTTTAAAGCTCACTAGAGGTACAGTAAATGCATGATTTCAAAATGGTAAATTCATTACTCTCATATAAATATGAAATGAATTTATGTGATGACAATTTTACTTAACTCATTAAACTACATGAAAGAGACAATAAGATATTACAACTGGTTAAATAAGAATCTGATGTGTAGAGATTTATATTTTCCACTATAAAATTCATTTGCATGGCATGAACAGGAAGAATTATAATTGGTCTGGGCAGGAAATATTTGTATTGCTATCAGTTTCTACCACTTTTACACCTTTTTACAGAATTGTAAACAGGCTGGTAAATTAAAACCAAAACTACATATCCCTTAATCAGACTCATGTTATTTCTGAAGTTCTGTAGACAATGTTTATTACTCCGCTACGCTGTCATCTGCTTTTCCCACTTTCAAGTGTCCCACAACCTTCTTCTTACTGCCAAAACTCATCCCAGCTGGTCTTCTCTAGCACAGTGCAAATATTCTAGCCATGTTCAGTTTCTACGATCCAGCATTTTCCTGGATCCTCTCCGTTCTTCATCTCAATTGACTCTTTTTTTTTTTAAATAAATAGCCTTTCTTGTCATGTTTTTTTTAAGATTTATTTATTCTTTTTTATTGCAAAGTCATATATACAGAGAGGAGGAGAGACAGAGAGGAAGATTTTCCATCCGATGATTCACTCACCAAGTGACCACAACTGCCGGTGCTGCACCGATCCAAAGCCAGGAGCCAGGAACTTCCTTCCAGGTCTCCCATCGGGTGCAGGGTCCCAAGGCTTTAGGCCTTCCTTGACTACTTTCCCAGGCCACAAGCAGGGAGCTGGATGGGAAGTGGAACTGCCGGGATTAGTACCGGTACCCACATGGGATCCCGGGGCATTCAAGGCGAGGACTTTAGCTGCTAGGTCACCCGCCGAGCCCCCTAGGCAACAATTCTAAACTCAGCAGCTCACTTCTGATGCAGCTCCTTGCTAATGCGCTTGGGAAAACAGTACAGGATGTCCCAAGTGTTTAGGGCTCTGCTCTTACATGGGAGGCCTGGAGGAAGCTCTGAGCTCCTGACTTTGGTCTGGCAGAGTTGGCTTTTGTGGCCATTTGGGGGTGTAAATGAGCAGATGAAAGTTCCCTCTTGCTCTGTTTCCATATCCCTACAGTCATGTAATGATCCTAGCTGAACCAGCAATGTTGTAAGACTTGCCAAGCTAGGTGCATAAGCTTTTAGATGCTCTAACCGCTACTGTCATTGCTGTATTTTACCACCAGAGGACAGCCAGTTTAAGAAGCTAGGAAAGAATTAAAAAAAAAAAAAAAAATTCAGAGAAGCCAAGAAACTTAATGGATTTCAGCCTAGCAGTTAATTTAGGACTCTGGGTAAGATGCCAACACGCCACATAAGAATATCATTTCTGTTATCCAGCTCCAGCTCCTGAATCCAGCTTTTTACTAAGGCAGTCTGTGTGACAAAGCATGATCAGTGAAGTAAACAGGTTCCTGCCACTCATGTGGAAGACTTGGACTGAGCTCCTGGCTCCCAGCTTCCACCTGGTCATGCCCGAATCATTGAGATCATCTGGAGAACAAACCAGCTGATGAGAGCACTCTGTTTCTATTTGTCTCAATCACTCTTGGCCTCTAAAAAAACTTAAAATTAAAGCACAACAATAACTAACCTCTAAGGTCTCTCTCTAAGAGAGAGAGAAAGGAATTTGATCCAGTTTAAGTCAGTTTCCCTTGGTCTGTCCCACTACATCTGCCAATAAACTCTCCTCTGTGAAAACCTGTTTAACTCAGGCAACCAAATCGCAAATTACAAGAGAACATCTCCTCTTTTGGCTCATTATTCAGCTACACCTGCCTCCTCACTAGTACCAGAATATGGTGTCTTTCCCTACGCTGTCCCCTTATGCAATTTGGAATGCTTTTCCTTCTGCTATAAATTCCCTTTCCTTCATTCTTTGGTTATTAAGATGCACTTCATATTTCAAGGCTCAGCTCAAATGTGTCAATGAAACAGCCTAAAATGGGAGAAACAAGCAGAAAGCCTGATTATAGAGATTCTCACAAATGCTCTGGCTTTCTCAAAGTAAACCTATGGGTAAAGGAATCTCACTGAAGGATTCTAAAGCATAAATGGCATGACTGAATCTATAAAAACTAAACTATCACCCTGGGTACTGTGCAAAAAAGAATTATAGAAGGTCAAGGGAGACAATGATTTGTAAATTAGTAAAATAATTTAGGCAAGGGTGACTGCCACAGTCATTGGGACTAACTGGGAATGTCCAGATTCCATGTCCTAGGGGCTACATTTAGGAACCAGCAACGCTTCCAACTTTAGTTTCCCGCTACTACATACCCAGGGAGGCAGCAGAGGGTGGCTCAAGGCTTCACTCACCTGGGAGTCCTTTATTAAATTCCCAGCTTCACTGTTGGTGTTTAGAGACTGAACCAACAGATGGAAGCTTTCTGTCTCAGCTTCTCAAACAGTAATTTAAAAAAAAAAAAAGTTTGGCTATAAAAGTACTGAGAAATACTAGTCTTAAGAGAGGGCAGACAAGACAAGCATTTTTCCTTCGTTCTGGGGTTTTTGTTTACAAAGGCTGATTTTAAGCTTGTCTAAATATTGATTGGAGGAACCTAAAAATTGAAAAGTGAAAAGGTAAGGGTATAGCCAAAAAAAAAAAAGCAAAGTCTTTGAAATGCAGCACACATTTGAATTGAGGCAGCAATATCTCTTCCTCTGAAGCAGAAAATTAAGAGGGTATTTTCCCCTAGAATTGAGGCCACATTATAAATAGTAGGAGATAAGATACATAGACTGAAGGTAGATCTTGAAGGCCAGGCCAAATAATTTGAGATTAGGATACTGAATAAGGAAATTAGTAAGGTCATTTAAACATGAAATTATTGACTCCAGGACACTACTCATTCACCAAACTACTAGTATAAGAAAAATTTGGGTACTATGAGTCATTTTTTCATCCCCTTAGGATTTATTTCTTTGAAAGGCAGAGTTACAGAAAGGGAAAGAGATCTTTCGCCTCCTGGTTCACCCACTAAACGACCACAGCACTTGGGGCTGTGAGTTGCAGGAGGTGCTGGATCATGAACCAGCGTTCTGAAACGGGATTAGGTATCCCAGGAAATTGGCTTAAGCCTCTGCACCACAATGCCAGCCTGTTACTCCGAGTATTGATTACAACTCTTGCCTTTGATATGATCATTGCTAATATTATGAATGATGTTGAATTCAGTATTTTGAGAAACTATTTATTTATTTGTTTGTTTATTTATTTAACAATATACAGAGGGACATACACAGAGAACTCCTATCCACTGGTTCACTTCTCAAACAATTGCTCTGGCTGGGCCAGACAAAAGCAAGGAACCTGATCCAGGGCTCCCATGTTGGGGGCAGGGACCAACTATTTAGGTCAACATCTGCTGCCTCCCAGGCACTTCCTGCACTAACAGGAAGCCGAAACTAGGGCCAGGGACCAGAGTTATGGCAGTGTAGGTTAAACCATCATTCTCAACATTGGCATCCTTATAAGTGCCCTAATTCCAGTCACAGCCACTCCATTTCCAAAGTCAACTTCCTATTAATGTGCCTGGAAAAGCAGTAGTAGAATACGATCCAGTGCTTAGAACCCCTGCACCCATGTGGCACACCAGAACAAAGGTACTGACTCCTGCCTTTGGTCTGGCCCAGCCCTGGTTTTTCAGGTTATTTGAGGAATGGACCAATAGATGGAAGATGCCCGTCTATCCCTCTCTCCCTTCCTCCCTCTAACTTCTGTTTCAAATTAATAAATAAATCTCAAAAGAAAGAAGGAATTGAGAAAAGAGCCAGGACTTGAACCCAGTAACTCCAGTATGGGAGGTGGGTGTCGTAGCCACTGGGCCAATGCCCACTCCTAAATCCAACTTAACATTTTCAGTCTTCATCTTATGCAACCTATCAACAGTACTTTGAAGTAAGCAAAAACACTCTCTCCTCTTTAAAATACTTTCTTTACCTGACAAATAAGTTTCCTTACTTTGCTAGCAGCTTCTTTAGTCTCCTAAATCCAAATTTCTATACATTATGGATACTTAAAACTCAATCCTCAGATCAACTCTTCTTCCCACATTTACTCTTGACTTCCCTAGCAAGCAGCTTCAACAGGGTGGAGCTTTGCAACTATTTTGTTTCTGCTAAGTGCCCCCACGGCTCCCTCCCGGCTCCCTCCCCCTTAAAACAGTATGTAGAAGATGCTTAACAAATATCTGTTGAATAAATGAATTGGTTATCAGACAGCTTTACAGACACCCATAAACTGATAACTCTCCAATTATATTTCCTGCCTGTATCTCTGTCCTGAATCCGGATATATCCATCCGCCTGTTTTCTATCTTCACTTAGATGTATATTAAAAAACAAAAACGTTTCAAACTTAAATTCCAAAGTCTTCCTCAACTGATTTACTTCCATCCTCCTAACATCTCAAGCCAAAAAGTTTGAAATCATTTGTTTTATTGTCTCATAACACACACCTAGCCTGACAACAAACACTGCATATTCTACCTTCAAAATATAACTAGCACCTGGCTACTTCTCACCACTTCTGTTACGAAGCCACTGTCATACTGGCCTTGATAAATGCAATAGCTTTCTAACTCGTCCAATCAATTCTTATCTATCTCCACTCCGCCAATAGTTTATTCTCAGAGCCACAACCAAAAAAAAAAAAAGGTTTTAATCAGATCACATCACATCTGTTATGACCCTGTAATTATTCTATTCCCACCTCGCTGAGCAAAAGCTCACAACTTGGTAACCGCTTGCAGAGCTCCCCTCAGTCTGGCCTCTATGACAACCCTGACCTCATCCCTACCACCTTCCCCTCCATGTGCTCCGTTCATTCCAGTTCTGCAGCCCCTCCCAAAGGCCAAGCACCCTCCCACTTCGTCACACCTGTGTCCCATCCAGCTCTTCCAGTCAGCCTGTCCCCTTCCCTGTGCTTTCTCCCTCAATGAACATCACACCACACCCCTTGCTATTGTATTCCTTTTCACTTTTCTGTTTTGTTTTTCTCCACAGCCCCTAAAATTTTCTATATTTTGCCTCCCTCCGCTTCTGAAGAGGACAAGAGGTTCCACCGGCTTCGCTTAGGGGTCCTGCACGTGTCAGGCACGCAGGCAGATTAACATTCCGTCCCGCACCGAAAGCTTTCATTCTCACCAAAGGGTCCAAGGACCGGACCCATCCTGGTCTATCAAGAGGTTCTAAATCGACCCCAGCATGGCTTTCAGCGCACTAATCCCTAGAAGGACTGTATTTTACCTAGAAAGAAAAGCTGTACTTTGTCTTGTCCACCACAAGGAGGAGTTGAGAGGAAGAGCTAAGAGAAACCAGACATTTCTTTCCGTTGCTTTTCCCGCAGTAACCTCAAGGTGGAAGAAAACTGCATTAGGATCCGATACTGAATGAATGATCTTTTTCTCCTTACTACGAGTTACCTAGGCACACACAGCGTAAACGGTGAGGGGCGCTAGCCTTTCGAAGGCCACAAAAAGGCTACGGGGCTCCATCCACAGGCCACACTAAAGTGAGAGGGCGTTTCCGTAACTCCGCCACTAATTCCTCTCCAAAATGCAGGCGAAGACTTCCAGGAGGGCAGACACCTAGGTGAACAACGAGGGCCAAGGTGCCCAGTTCGTCGGCACCCCTCTGACTGGAGGACGATGAAGTTCGTACTATTAAGACCTAGAGCATCCTTACTGCTCTGGACCGGCACAAGCAACGCGGTCGCTGGTCTCAATTCTCAGATTCGGCCGATCGCACGTAATTCACCGCCCGCGGGGCGCCCACTCACCTCCACCTGTTGATGCCCACGTTGGAGGAGCCGGCGAACCAGGGGTCGAGGATGTAGACGCAGCGGATGGTGTCGGCGCCCTGAATGCACTCCTTCAGGGCGGGGTTGTCGTGCAGCCGAAGCCCCTTGCGGAACCAGTGCACGGCGTTCACCCCCATGCCCGGGCCCGGAGGGCGGCGCGTGGCCGCCGACTTCCTCCACCCAGAAATTCAAGGGAAGGGAGTCCGGTTCATAACCGACACCTCCGCTTCCAAGGGAGAACAGCCGCACACGAGGGGTAGGGGCCGGGCGGCAAGAGGGGGACAGGAGTCCGAGGAGGGGACCCGAGAGGGAGAGGGCGCTGGAGGCGCAATAAGACGACCAATGGAGGTCGCCCGGTCGGCGGAGCCTGGGTGTGACGCTCTTTAGGAGCTGGCGTCCACTGCAAGCACCCGGAGGACACGAATAACTTCGTGGGCCTCGGCCCCCCGGAGCGTGAGAAAATTCCAGAAGCTCCAGCCGCCACGACGGCCCGAGCCGGCCCCCGACAGCCCCAGGAGGTTCGTCACGGAAACCTCGCCCCACCGAGGCGGCCGCTGGGGAGAGAAAACGACCCGCCTGAGGTGAGTCACCGAGAAGCACGAGAGGGGACTCAGCCCCTGTCGGCGACGCGGCCTGTCGGTCCCAGAGAGAGCGAGCGAGCGAGTGAGTGAGGGTGAGGGCCGATGACGGAGGGCGAAGGCGGGGGTCGAGGCCGCTGGACGGCTGCCGGCCGGTGACCGGTCCCGAGGCTGCCCGGGTGACTCCGCCACCACCGCGCCGCGTCAGCGGCCTCGGCCCGGCCCCCCGGCTTCTCATTGGAGGGTGCGCTCCCCACGTGAGCACCGGCACCTCACGTTTCTGAAGTGTGTTTACTACACTAGGGCTGGTTGGGGAGTCGGCTCGCACTTGAGACGCTCCCGGAGTGGCAGCGGTCCTTCGACCCCAAAACTGCCACCTCTAACGCAAACCACGGGCTCCCAGCCCCTCCACCCGGTTCCCAGACCGAGTGGTTTACAGCCTTCTGGAAGCTCCAGAGGCGGCCACAGGCCCCATGTGACGGGAGGCTCGACCCCGCCTTCGGGGGCCGTGAAAGGCCACCATTGGCTGAGGCTTGCTGAGACCCGGATGAGCACGGGGCTGCGGGGAGCTCGCGGGCGCGCGCGCGCTCCTCTGAAGGTGCGCGTGCGCTCTCGCCGCGTTCTAGAGGGGAGGAGGGCGGAACCGGCGAGCGGGAGCGCGCTCGAGTGTTCTCTTTGGGGTCGGTAGGGTTGAGGGCAGTGGACTGTTGTGCTGCAAGAGTTAAGTGTGGTTCCGAAAAGGGATGCCGAACGGGGTGAGGGTGGGAAGGTGACTGGATGGAAGGAGTGCTGACTCCGCGTAGGTTTCAAGCCCAAACCCATGTGCTTGGCTCCAGCTTTAGCCAGGGAACACAAGGCATGTGCCCAGTGGGCACCCCCACCGTTTTTCCAGCCCTCCATCGCAGCGTGTTTGCACGTGGCTCTGAAGCTGCGTGTTGACTGACAGAGGAAGATGCTAGGCATTCCTGAGCTTCACGGCATTCAGCAACATGTCATCCCTAAAGTGGGACCTTCGTTTACTGTTTCAGGAGCAATGACCCGCCAGCCATGCTGTGCACTGTGACGCGCTTCAGAGCAGGCGCTGGCCAAAGCACTGGAGAGATATTAAAGTAAACAAAAACCACAACCCTCCCGGTGTTTTCAATTTGTCTCTTAGCCATTATTTGTGCTATTTTTTTTTTCCTCTAAAATGCTCTTCCTTCCGTTCCCTGCGAATGCCTTTGAGCTACCTAATGCATTTCTACACATTGCTTAACAGTCTCTGGTGAAATGTGACCTAATTTGTGTGAATACTCCAGTTGGCTAGAGCAGATATTAGAACTTCCCTGAGCCCTCCACATAGGCCTCTCAGATATGACACAGCTCAATATAAAGATTAAATCAACAGTGCTGGTAAGTGGTAGTCTTTGTGTCTCTGAGTCCCTCCAAAAGTGGATTCCAAGGACAGAGACTCTGTCTAGTTTATATTTTGCATCATCAGTAGCCAGTACAGAGCCTGACACACATCTCTTAAACATTTATTGAAGAAATGAATGAACCTTGTGGCCAACCAAGTGTTTGGCAAGGTTTATGTTACCAGCAAAGTTCTATAGATTCTTTCCTCAGCTTAGTATAGAAATTAAAAGCTGGGAATAAGTTGTTGACAGATAGTTTTATTTGCAAAGTGATCAGATGAACTGGGAAAGAAGAGCGGAGGGGAAAGCGCTCCTGAGAGAGGGCTGGGAGGTGGCGTGCCTCTTGCAAGAAAAGAGGGAGAGACACCAAGGTTTGTGCAAGGCTGTTTGATTCTGAAGCTTCTGACTCCTTGCCTGGGTGGGAACCTGTGGGGAAAACATTTCCCGTTGGTCTCTCCATCAGTTAGGAAATGTCTGGGCAATTCCCGTGCCACCCACTTGAAGGTGTGGCCAAGTTTTAGCGGGCTTAGTTTGAAAAAAGTAAGGCCGGGCAGGCATTTGGTACGGCTATTAAGACTCTGAGTTCAGTATCAGCTTGGGGTTAAGACCTGGCTGTACTTCAAACCCAGTTTCCTGCTAATGTGCACACTGGGAGGCAGCGATTGGTGGCTCAAGCGCCTGGATCGTTGCCATCCTTATCAGAGACTCAGTAGACTTCCAGGTTTCTGGTTTGGGTCTGCCTGAGCCCTAGCTGCAGTGGGCATCCTGGGGGTGAAGCAGCAGATGGAACATCTCTGTCTGCCTTCAAGTAAAAATCTTAAAATGAGGTACACATATTGTGACGCAGCAGGTTAAACCTCTGCCTGGGACTCCCACACCCTATTGTGGGGGTGCAAATTCAAGTCCCAGCTAATTGGCTCCCTGCTAATGCACTTAGGAAAACAGTGAAGAGTGAGATGGAGATTTGGGCCTCTGCCATCCATGTGAGTCATCTAGATGAAGTCCCTTGCTCTTAGCTTGAACCTGACACACAAACATCCATGGCAGGCATTTGATCAATGAGCTCATGAATGGAAGGTCTTTGTTTCTCTCCGTCTATATTAATCTGACATTAAAATAAATCTTTTTTAAAAATGTAATGCAGCTTTTTCTGTTCATTTTTGGTGGTTTGAAAGTAAACAGATTGTGTCTAAAGACACAGGATTTGTTTCATACATCCAAATGAAATGGTGGGAGGCAGAGACTATTAATCGATGTTGAGTTAACTTATGGTTGTAGATTGTTCATTCAGTGAAGATGGATTTTTTTGACAGCTGTGTGTGGGTGTGTGCGGAGCTTCCATGTAAGCACAGAAGTACTGATTTATGATGAAAGCGTTAGTTCTGTTGGCCACCTTTCTCAAATACCCATGAGTTCATATAGCACATAGATGGTAACTTTAGCATATCTGCATTTAGAGGGAGGAGATTATTATTTAATGACCATAATTTACAGAGTACCTGTTATGCACTATGTTCTTTCTATGGATCATTATTCTTTAAAGATTTAGTTATTTTTTATTTTACTTCGATTTTTATTGAAAAGGCAGATTTACATAGAGAAGGACAGAGAGAGAGGCCGATCTTCTGTCCAATGGTTCACTCCACAAATGGCTGCAATGGCCAGAGCTGAGCTGACTTGAAGCCAGGAACCAGGAGCTTCTTTCAGATCTCCTACACAGGTACCTAGTCTCAAGGCTTTGTGCAATCCTCCACTGCTTTCCCAGGCCACAAGCAGGGAGCTGGATGGGAAGTGGAGCAGTTGGGACATGAACTGTCACTCATATGGGATCCTGGTGCATGCAAAGTGAGGATTTAACCACTAGGCTGTTGCACTAAACCAATGGATTATTATTAATCTGCTCTAGCCAGCAGAGCCAGTTACATGGACAGGAAGAGAGTCTGGAGATGAAGCACCGACAGGAGACCAGTGATGGTAGAAATCTCTCTGAAGCCTTCCTTTATTACTCCTTGTATATTCTTTCCCCCAAGTCCTTTAGCCAAACGATAGGATGCCAATGAGTCCAATTAGTCCAGGTGCTCTTAGCCGCAAGCCTATTTCCTTGTACTGCTCAGTTTAACCAGCACTAGTTAACTCCTTAGCCCACAACATTAATTTGCTTAATTTTATGCAGTTTGTCTTTATTTCACAAGTATTACTTAAAAGTATCTATGTCCACCTAGCTAATGAAGAAACTAAAGTTCACAAGCACAAATAAGTAGTAAAATCAGATAAAAAGCCAAGATTATTTCTGAATCAAAAACCCTTTCCCTAACATATCCCTTGTGGATATGCCCTCTTCTTTACTGAGTGAATATTATATATCAAGGGGGAAGGAAGGGATGGGAAGCATGATCAGGAATTGCTTGTGAAATTCTTTCTTGCTCAGTCGTCATGGTGGAAGTAGAAAGAGTATGGGGGACCTGGTGGCGTGGTCTAGCCGCTAAAGTCCTCTCCTTGAACTCACCATGATCCCATATGGGCCCCAGTTCTAATCTCGGTGGCCCCACTTCTCATCCAGCTCCCTGCTTGTGGCCTGGAAAAGCAGTTGAGGATGGCCCAATGCTTTGGGATCCTGCACCCATGTGGGATACCTGGAGGAAGATCCTGGCTCCTGGCTTTGGATCGGCACAGCACCGGCCATTGTGGTCACTTGGGGAGTGAATCATGGATGGAAGATCTTCCTCTCTGTCTCTCATCCTCTCTGTATATCCTACTTTGTAATAAAAATAAATAAATCTTTTTTTTAAAAAAAAAAGAGTATAGGACTATAATGAAGAGACTAGGTCATGACTCACTAATAATTAGTTTACGATTTTGAACAAGCCATCTGCTCTTCTTGGTCTGACTAAATTCTGTGTAAATGAGGGACTGAGCCAGGTGATTTCTAATTTTCCCATGTTACTTTAAATTTTTGCAAATATGTGGGGCCCATGCGAAGACTCAACTGACTAAACTACCATCTAGAAGTGCCAGCATCTCATGTAGGTGCTGGTTCATGTTGCAACTGCTCCACTTCCTATCCAGCTTATGGCCTGGAGATGGCAGAGGAGGATGGCCCAAAGCCTTGGGACTCTGTACCTTCGTGATAAACCTGAATGGGGATCCTGGCTCCTAGCTTTGGATTGACTCAACTCCAGCTATTGTGGATATTTAAGGAGTGAACCATTGGAAGGAAGATTTTTTTGTTTCTCCTCTCTCTGTAAATCTGATCTGCCTTTCCAATAAAAAGAAATGAATTTAAAAATTTTCTGCAAATATAGTTTTACCTGGGGATCAAAAATATCTGAGTCCTGTGAAACATTCTTTGAACTGCCAACAATGTTAGAAAAATCAATATCTATGATTTCATGAGAATCCTTGATAAAAGTACCTCAACCTCTAAATTGAAAACTAGTGTTCTTTTTTGATCCCATCTCATAGAGGTGATTTCTGATACATGTTAACGTACAAATAATGGGATAGTCAGCCCAGTCAATTCAGTCTTGATATACAGAAATATTGAGTGAGTGCCCCAAACTGGAGTCTTTAGGGTATTGAATTTAAATGTGTTAAAGAATAGTTATTTTTAAAATAAAGGCCTTCAAAAAGTTCATAGAAATTATGCAGTATGAGAAAAGAAACTAAATGAATTCCAGAATGGTAAAATAAATGGTAAAAAATGGTTAGTATATGTCAAAGATTTTACTTAATATCTTTGACATTTTATAATAGGTTAAGGAATAGTTACATATTTAAATCATGCTATGGCTTGGATTTTTAAAAATTAATTTATTTAAAAGGTATAGGAACACAGAGAGGGAGATACACAGAGAGGTCTTCCATTTGCTAGTTTACTTAATAGCTGAGGCTAGACTAGGGCAAAGCCAGGGTCTAGAACTTCATCTGGTCTTCTCTATAGACGGAAAGAGCCCAGTTACTTAGGCCATCTTCCACTGCTTCGCTGAGTACATTCACAGGGAACTAGGTCAGAAATAGAGCAGCTGGGACTTGAACCAGTGTTCCAATATGGGATGTGGCATCACAAGCAATGGGTTAATGCAGTGTGCCCAAAGCTAGCCCAGCTTGAGTATGCATTGTGATTGTTGAAAATCAGATTATAATTTGGTCCCTAGTGGAAAAGTGCTGAGAGGTTGTATGTCACTTCAGGGTGTTTCATTCTGAGGAAGGGACTAATGCA
The DNA here is from genome assembly GCF_030435755.1 of Ochotona princeps. Classification (NCBI taxonomy): domain Eukaryota; kingdom Metazoa; phylum Chordata; class Mammalia; order Lagomorpha; family Ochotonidae; genus Ochotona; species Ochotona princeps. The sequence goes on along the minus strand of NC_080846.1, from coordinate 10,865,396 downwards.
ATTCTTGAGGGCTATCTCAACCTTATTGTGATAAAACAAACGTATTCTTCTGTCTCTTCCTCATATGATGCTCATATGTGCTTTCCTATGCTGTCATCTGCCATGCTATGGCATAGCATAAAGCCCTCACCAGGTACAGCCACCCAACCTTGAATTTCCCCGTCCTTCAGAGCCCTGAGCCATATAAACCCATTTTCTTTGTAAATTGCCAGTTTCAGGTATTTTGTTACAACAGAGAAAATCAGACTAAGACTGAAGATTGATACTGTGAGATAGAGTGTTGCTGAAAGAATGCTTAAAAATATAGGAGTGGATTTAGAACTGAATGATGACAGAGGCAGGAAAAGTTTGGAGGGGCAGGTTAAAAATAAAGTGTAGAATTTTGTGGTGGGCTGGGCATTTGTCGTGGTGGTTAAAGTGCTTGCATGTCATGTCAGAGTACTTGGGTTTCTAACTCCAGCATTCTTGCATATGTGTCCCCTCTGAGGCACTAGGTGAGTAAATACTCAAGCAGTCTGGGAGACCCAGATTGAGTTCCAGCTCCTGTCTTTGGCCTGTCCCAACACCAGAAGTTACAGACATTTGGGGGCTGAGTTGTGCATGGCTATTCCGAGTCTACCTCTGGGAGAAAGGGAGAAAGCGAGTGAGGGATGGAGGGATGGAGGGAGGATGGAAGAGAGGGAGGGAGGAAGACCTAAAATGTAAATATGGCACTAGGTGGTCATTCTGGTGAAAGTTCAGAAGCCCAGAAACTCAGGAAAGTCTGAAACTTATTGCATACTTAAGTGTCCAGATCAGTATTTTGTTTGTGTAAGATTTATTTATTTTTATTAGAAAGGCAGATTTAGAGAAGGAGAGAAAAAAATCTCGCATCTGCTAATTCACTCCCCAAGTGGCTGCAATGGCCAGAGCTGAGCCAGGAGCCAGGAGCTTCTTTAGTGTCTCCCACACAGGTTACAGGGTCCCAAGGCTTTGTGCCATCCTCTACTACTTTCCCAGGCCACAAGCAGGGAGCTAGATGGGAAGTAGAGCATCTGGGACATGAACTGGCATGCATATGGGATCCCAGTGCATACAAGGTGAGTACTTTAGCCACTAGGCCACTGCGCCAGGCCCCGATCAGTGTTTTGATAGAGCAATGAACCACAGAGGCCATGCTCATGAGGTCTCAGGTGGAAATGAGGAATCATCCAGAGTTATCCTTTACTGTGTGGCAGAGAACTTGGCTGCATCATGTTCATGCCCTAGGGGGTTATAGAAGGTGAAACTTCCGAGTGTTGAACTAGTATAGGTGACAGAAGAAAGTTTCTAAGCAAAACTAGAAGGGACTGCATGATTACTTTCAAGAGCTTACACTGACACTCAAGAGCAAAGGAATGACCTAGAGGCAGAATTTATAATGCAAAAGGAAGCTGAGAATAAAAATGTGGACAAGTTGGAGGCAGGCCATGTAAGAAACAAAGTCATGCTCAGCCGAGAATGCTAAGTGTGACCAGTGACCAGTTACTGAACAAGTGCGGGGAAGCTGGGTGCTCATTATCAAAACTACATGGAGAAGACCCTGTGGGCTTCTTAGAGATCCAAAAGGGCTGCTGTTCACGTCAAAGTGAATGTTAGGCCCTCAAGTGAATGTTAGGCCTGAATGTTAGGCCCTCAGGGGAAGAAAAGGCTTGATGCTCACACTCGCCTGGGGTCTCGCCTCCCCTTATCCTGACTAGGCTCAATCAGTCCCAAGTGCAGCTTGACTCCAGCGGACACAAGCAGTAAGACTTGGTGGCCTCTACTTACACAAAGTGGTAATTCTGCCAGCATGCACAAATTCAACAGAAATTCACTCCTTAAGTGACCACAATGACAGGTGCTGAGCCGATCCAAAGCCGGGAGTCAGGAACTTCCTTCCAGGTCTCCCACGCAGGTGCAGGGTCCCAAGGCTTTGGGCCGTCCTCGACTGCTTTCCCAGGCCACAAGCAGGGAGCTAGATGGGAAGTGGAGCTGCTGGGATTAGAACCGGTACCCATATGGGATCCCGGTGCGTTCAAGGAGAGGACTTTAGCCAATAGGCCACGGTCACTTGGGGAGTGAATCATCGGATGGAAGATCTTCCTCTCTATCTCTCCTCCTCTCTGTATATCTGACTTTGTAATAAAAATAAATAAATCTTTTAACAAGCAAACAAACTAACAAAAACCTGGTGTGGGAGCAGAGTTGCCATAGAAGTTCCTAAGAGATTACCATCCCCCAGCTTAGCATAGCTAAGGGATATGCCATAGCTGGGGGATGGGGCTACCAATAGGACCCCATTGAGCTGCCACCAGTGTACAATGCCAGTCTGGAAATATAGCAGGCACTGGCAGGCTACTCTAATTCAAGGCAGCAGTCATGTGGGCCCTGGGCCAGCAAGGAAGGACATGAGGGCATGGCTGTCTCAGAGGCGCAACTCACCTGTCTAGTTTGTCCAGGTGGCAGTAGATGGAGTGAAAGATCACTTGCCAGCTTAAAGATGTAGTGTTTTGGGGGTTTTAGCTCATGCACAGTTAGTTATTCTTTTCTTTTAACCCTCTTTCCCCTTCTGTACTGGTAATATTTATCCTATGCACTCTTGTACATTGGAAGTAGATACTTGTTTTCATTTTACGTACTCATGACTAGAAGGAATTTGCCTTGAGTCACAGATGTAACTTTGGACTTTCAAGTTGGAGCTGGAGTTAAGACTTTGGGACTGTTGAATGGAATGACTGTATTTTTATGTAAACAAAACAGATACTTTGAGAGGCCAAGAGTGGACCTCTGTGGTTTGAATACAATTTGTTCCTTCCAAAATTCATGCTGAAATGTGGTTCTCAGTCTGAATGTTGAGAATTGGTGTGGTCTTGAAGATGTGATTAGGTCACTCACAGGGATTAACGTCTTTTTAACAGGACCCTGTTACAGGAGGAGAGACAGAGAGAGAGCTCCCTTGCTAGCTTGTTCCTAGGTTTTAGTTTCCATGCCTTGAAGCATTTAAAGAGGTGGCATAAATAAAGTAAAATTTATTAGACACAGAGGAAAGTACACACTCAGATGGGAGTATGGATAACATCAGGAAAAAACAAGTATTGCAGGGTTGGTTTTTTTTTTTTTTTTTTTTTTTTTTTTTTGGTAAAGATTTAAGATTTCCTTAAGGGATAGGCATAAAACCCTTAATAAGATGTTTAAAGAGGAGGAGTTCGGGGCAAGGCTGCAGGGAGTGTGGTAATCTCTATGAGTCTCATGGTGTCTGCTGTGCAAGTGCCTGTAGAGCTCCCATGGGAACCTAGGACACGCCACGGCTTCTGTTGTGTGATGGGCAGTGAGGCTCGGTTACATAATGGGGAGAGGGTATGCCACATCTGCAGCCGTGTTGGAATGGCATGAAAGTGGTGGAGTTTGAGCAGCAGAGTTCTCAATTACTCTCCCATGCCTCCTTGCCTATATTAGAGTGAATTCCGTCTTCTAGGATTGGATTAATTACTGTGTGAGAGAGAGTTGTTACAAAGCAGTTACCCCTTGTACCAGCTTGACCCTCTCTCACACACTGCCAGCTCCTATTTTGTGGTGCCATCCACAGTGTTTTGATGCAGCGAGATGCCGTCTCGTGAGCTTGAATTCTGCTGTCTACAGAACTGGAGATTCAATGAACCTTATTTCTTTTTAAATCACCCACTAATAGATATTCTGTGTAGCAGAAAACTAAGAATATTAAAAATTAATTTTTTATGATATGCAAAACTGATTTTCCTAAAGAGGTGGAGGAGGGAGATCAAATACACTTTAACAGGACATAAAACATTTGCATGTCCATGAAGGAGATTCATTCCATTGCTATCAATTGTTTACAAATTACAGAGTTGCAAAACAACTCAAAGACGGCATTAAGCAGAAAATAATTTGAAGGGTACACTTGATGAAAAAAAGCTAATAATCTTTTCAACCCGTTTCAAAAGGATTCACAACTTTCATCACCTCCTCAGGGCGGTCATCCATGTCTGCCTATCTTAGCTTTTCATTACTTTAACTACAATACCTGATCATGGCAACTTAGAAAGGAAGAAGGTTTATTTTGGTTTATAGTTTGGAGACTCATAGTCCAAATTCAAGTGGCTCATTGGTTTGGTGTCTGTTAAGTATGGTGGGTGGCAGGATCCTTGCAGAGCAAGGTTTACATGGCAAACCAGGATGCAGATTCATCTGATGATGGATACCTAGGTTAATTCCAAATTTTGGCTATTGTGAACAGCACTGCTATAAATATGATGGTGCAAGTCCTTCTGGGATTCATCGAATTGGAGCCTTTGGGGTTTATACCCAGTACTGAGATTGCTGGACATATGGAAAGTCTATTTCTAGTTGTTAAAGAATTGTCTACACTGTTTCCCACAGTGGCTACATTAATTCACATTCCTACCAACCATGTAAGTGTTCCCCGTTGGCCACATTTTCACTAGGGTTTGTTTCTCTGTTTTGGATTTTAGCCGTTCTGACCTGACATTCTGAGGCTCTGACCTGACATTCTGAGGTTCTGACCTGACATTCTGAGGTTCTGAGGTTCTGACATTCTGACGGGTGAAGTGATAGCTCATTGTGGTTTCTATTTGCATTTCCTTATAGTGATGTTGAACATTTATATATATATATATATTTTTTTTTTTTTTTTAAAGATTTATTTATTTTTATTACAAAGTCAGATATACAGAGAGGAGAGACAGAGAGGAAGATCTTCCATCCGATGATTCACTCCCTAAATGACCACAACAGCCAGTGCTGCGCCAATCCAAAGCCGGGAACCAGGAACCTCTTCTGGGTCTCCCACATGGGTGCAGGGTCCCAGAGCTTTGGGCTGTCCTCGACTGCTTTCCCAGGCCACAAGCAGGGAGCTGGATGGGAAGTGGAGCTGCTGGGATTAGAACCGGCGCCCATATGGGATCCCGGGGCGTTCAAGGCGAGGACTTTAGCTGCTAGGCCACGCCGCCGGGCCCTAAAAGGTTATTTTTATTATAAATGCAGATTTATAGATAGGAGAAACAGAGAGGAAGATGTTCCATATGCTGGTTAAGTCCTCAAATGGCCACACTACTGGAGCTGAGCTGATCCAAAGCCAGGAGCCAGGAGCTTCTTCCAGGTCTTCCACATGGGTGCAGGCCTCAAGGCCTTGGGCCATCATCAGCTGTTTTCCCAGACCATAAGCAGGGAGGTAGATGGGAAGTGGAGCAGCCAGGATACAAACTGACCCCCATATGGGACCCCAGCACTTGCAAGGGAGAGGATTATCCAATTGAACCATTGCAATGGGCCCATGTTTGGATTTTAAAGTAAGAATAGTTAGTGGACAAGCCTAAGAAGCACGTTAGGGAAGGTGAGATACAAGAACGTACTTCAGAAAACATTAAAAAATTGAAATTAGGGCTCGGCAGCGTGGCCTAGTGGCTAAGGTCCTCGCCTTGATCCCATATGGCCACTGGTTCTAATCCCGGCAGCTCCACTTCCTCTCTGTCTCTCTTCCTCTCAGTATATCTGACTTTGTAATAAAGATAAAATAAATCTTAAAAAAAATTGAAATTAAAAGACTTTTATTTTGGTGCAACTTTTTGAAACCCATGCATAGCTTTTTTCATAATACACATTTTCCATGCAGTTAAAAATTTATGTGATTTTTATTCAAAGGTAGGGAGAGACAGAGAGAGAAAGGACAGTCATAGAGGAAACGTCTGTCTATTATTTCACTCCCTAAATGCCCATAACACCTAGGGCTGGATCAGGCAAAAGCCAGGAATCCAGAATTCAATCTGGATCTCCCACGTGGTTGTCAGGGACTAAAATATTGCTGCCATCAACTGCTGCTTTTCAGGATATGCAATATCAGGAAGCTGGATCAGAAATGGAGCTGGAAATTGAACACAGGCATTCTGATATGGGCATTCCAAGCAACATCCTAAACCTCCAAATCCCCTCCCCTTTAGGCACTTTTTAAAGAACTGTTCTTATAAGTATATGCTAATTAGGAAGACAGACCCTTGCCAGCCGCTGCTTTACTGCCCCAGGCTCGTAGGAGAGTTAAATTGTCTGGTGCCGATGATGCCATCTACTGGCGAGTGCAAGAAGTGCAAGAAATTCTACAAGGATCTATACTTGCAGAAAACTCCCACTCTGCAAAGATGCCTTTAAAACAGGAAGGCTTCTAGAAAGCACTCGGTTGGGACAGGCTGTTTAAAATGTGTGCAACTTAATAGATGCATCACTAACAAGATAGCAACACTACTGAAATGTTACAATTAACACTAAGTTTGATTCTCATTAAATAAATATTAAATGTAAGGCTTGACTTTCAAAATGTGAGGCAAGCTTTAAGTAAAGGTTATAGCAACAAGTTGAGTATACTGACTTATGAAGACAAGAATTCCATAAAGAGGGGACTAAAGCAGTGCACTCATCTTCTTCCTGCACTTCTCAGCATACCAAATGGGTGCCGGTTTGTGTCCCCACTGCTCCACTTCCAATCCAGCTCTCTGCATATGACCTGGGAAAGCAACAAAGGACGGTTCAAGGCCTTGAGACTCTACAGTCATACAGGAGACTCAGAAGAAGCTCCCAGATCCAAGCTTAAGATTGGCTCAGTTCTGACAATGTGGACATTTGGGGAGTGAACCAGCGGATGGAAGACCACTCTTTCTGTCTCTTCTCTTTCTGTAACATCTGCCCTTCAAATAAAAATTAAATCAATGTTTAAAAATTTCCATACACAGGCCTTGGCACAGTGGCTAAAGTCCTTGCCTTGAATGCACCAGGATCCCATATAGGCACTGGTTCTAATCCCGGCAGCCCTGCTTCCCATCCAGCTCCCTGACTGTGGCCTGGGGAAGCAGTCGAGGATGACCTAAAGCCTTGGAAACCTGCACCCATGTGGGAGATCCGGAAGAGCTCCTGGCTCCTGACTTTGGATCAGCTTAGCTCTGGCTGTTGTGATCACTTGGGGAGTGAATCAGTGGACAGAAGATCTTCCTCTATGTCTCTGCTTCTCTCTGTATATCTGACTTTGCAATAAAAATAAATAAACTTTTTAAAAAATTCTATAAACAGATCAGCAGAACTCCACTTCAAGACAGAGCACATAGCTAAATTAAGAAAAGAGAATAGCATGGGGTGAATCATAGCACATAATAACTGTATCCCTCCAAGGCTTGCTATGTGTGCAGCTGTGTGTGTCTACCATTCAGCTTGTTGCTGCTGGAACAAATTTAGCGGAACAGAGCAGTCATGCATTGGGTAAAATTGGGTATGAGTCATCACAGCTTTTGCCTTTTATTGACATCATTGTTGTATTAACCAAACATCTTGAAGCTGATTTGCCTATCTAATATCATTTGAAGTAGTGGAGCTTGTCTGTCACTTTCTCTCCCCAGTAATCCTGATCTACTGAGCATTCCACACCCAACTCTCCCCCCAAACCTGAACTTCCAAACTCGTATTTCCTCTAGACAGTGCAACTTCATTCCATTTCAGGCAAGCTCTTTTCTGCATACCAATTTAGTTTCTCCTGCCATTCCCTGACTCTGTAAATTGGCGAGAAATTTACCTCTGTCATTCATGGAGTTTCCCTTCTTACTTTCTGAGAGTCACATCAAGAGAAGGTGGCTGCATGTAGAGCACACATCTGGGGGCCTTTTGTCTGTCCCTGTTGGTTTCTGCAGGAATGGTCATCGGCTCTCCCACGTGGTCTTTTCAGATCTGTGTGCAGCCTACAGATTTGGTGTGTCACCCATCAAATAAAGGCTTTTCTGTTTTGTGTTGTGTGTTTTGTGCCTGGGATATCCCCCCTTTTCTGGTCATGTTACCACCTTTCTAAGTCACTGCTTTATCTCTCTGGGGACCTGCCATCTCCTTGGGGCATTGCCACCAAAAAGCATGTGGTACCCCTGCATCTCCTCCTTTGCTAGGGACTGCTCCTCTTAGCTTTTAGTAATTGGAACCCCATTTCTTGCTTCTTTGACACTTTAATCTTGCCTTCACAACCTGATCTTCCTCCTATTAGTTAATATTCTTGTAATCGTATGCTCCAGAAAACACAGCTCCGACTGACTTAAAAGGAGATATATTGGCTCAAATGACTGAACATCTAGATGTGGGGCTGGGTTAAAGCTGGCAGTGATTTGCGCAATCAAAAAACATTTTATTGCAAAATATTCCAGTGTTCTAGGCCATGTTGTGAGCACTGGAGACCCAGTGGTGAGCAGCTAGTCAAACGACCACATGGTGTGGAGAGGCACTAGCCTACCCATAGCCTGAGAAAATTCACCAGCATTGCTGTCTCAATCCACTGAATGTTGGAGTGTTTCATTCTGTAGGAGTGGAACATCACCATAAGCCTTAAAGATATCTGGGAATTAGTCAGTAAATGCAAGATGAATGTAAATGAAACCCTTTTTGTAGGGATAAGGAAAGGTGTAGATTTTGAAATTAGTTAATAACAACCGGCTCTGACTCCCATTGAGCCACCTTTCCCAGGCTGCTTGCCCTCAGGCTGCCAAACAGGTCCCACTAGAAGACACTGGTATTAGACTAAAGGCAGCTGGAGAGGAGAAGACACTGGTATTAGACTACAAGGCAGCTGGAGAGGAGAAGACACTGGTATTAGACTAAAGGCAGCTGGAGAGGAGAAGACACTGGTATTAGACTACAAGGCAGCTGGAGAGGAGAAGACACTGGTATTAGACTAAAGGCAGCTGGAGAGGAGAAGACACTGGTATTAGACTACAAGGCAGCTGGAGAGGAGAAGACACTGGTATTAGACTAAAGGCAGCTGGAGAGGAGAAGACACTGGTATTAGACTAAAGGCAGCTGGAGAGGAGAAGACACTGGTATTAGACTACAAGGCAGCTGGAGAGGAAAAGTCATGATTTAGCTCCACCTACTCTCTCTCCATCACTACAATTTCTGTGACCATCATTTCTGGCAGTGGCTGCTGGAAAGTTCCACCTCAGGGGTACCAGGTCCTACTTATTAAGATGGCTGGGCAGTTTCTTCCTCCCATTTCTCCTGACCTCGGGATGGTGGCTCCTTTCCTGCCGACAGTGATCTTTGCGTTGTGTCTCTGAGCTGTTGGACTCCTTCACCCTTCCAATATCACCTGCCTTTGCTGGGGAGGCCGCTGGGTCCTGGCTGGGTCCTGAAAGACTCAATAGCTAATCTTGGTTGTACGTTCTGTGAGTAACCCTGCCAGGAAGCTGCTGTTTATCCTCTCCAGTTCCTAAGTGAAGGAAATGAGGCACGGAGAGATGCAGTTTCCACAGTCACACTCTATGCCACTAATGTCTCCAAGACGTGCTGTGCCGTCATAAGTCAGTTTTTGAAATCAAAGTTTAAAACACACAGACGTCCTGTCGGGGGTGCTGGGAGTGGGCTGGCTGCGTGGGAGCACTCACTTGGTAAATGTTCATGGAAGTACGTGCACTGAGGAATTGTGTGCGTTTCTGTCTGCAATATTGGCGGGAAAAGTTTGTCCTTTATGTATGAACATGGCCATCGAAAAATCTTCAGAAATCTTCCTTTTACTCTGCAAGAAACTTGCTTTTTTCAAACCGTAACTTGCAAGACACAACAATGATCTCTTGTTTACCTTTAGAGAGGAGGGTTCCAAAGTCTAATTCAAGGGGTCTTCAGAAAGCTCACAGGAAAGGATTACTATGGGAAAAAGATCTGTCCATGGACTACTCTTTTTTTTCTAGATTTATTCATTTTTTATTGCAAAGTCAGATATACAGAGAGGAGGAGAGACAGAGAGGAAGATCTTTTGTCCAAAGATCTACTCCCCAAGTGACCACAAGAGCCAGTGCTGTGCCTATCTGAAGCCGGGAGCCAGGAGCTCTATCCAGGTCTCCCACGTGAATGATGAAGACCCAAGTACTTGAACCATCATCTGCCTCCTCCAGGGCGTATTGACAGGGAGCCACATCATTTATGGAGTGACAGGGACGTGAACCATCACGCTGCTGTAAGGTGCAGACATCGCAAGCAGTAGCTTATCCCATTGCATCAGAAGGCCCAGTCCATGCTGAGTGGACTTCAAAAATCTTTTTGCATCAAAATGAATTTATATTTTAAATTCATCTTCAAATTGATTTTCCACAGACTTTTGAAGACCCCTTGTACATTCTAATTTTTTTTAATGATTTATTTGCGTATTTGAAAGGTAGAGTTACAGAAAAAGAGGAAAGGGAAATACAGTACTCTTCCGTCCACTGCTTTACTACCCCAAATGGCCACAATGACAGGGCTGGGTCAGGCTGAGGTCAGGAACCAATTGCTTCTGGGTTTCCATGTTGGTGCAGGGACCCAAGCTTGCACTGGTTTCCACGTGCCTTGGATTGGTGTCCACATGGGATAAGGCACTGCATGTGGCAGCTTACCCTTTTGTACCACAGCACTGGCCACATACATCCCGAGTTTTTGTGAAACACTTTAGTGCCAGATGTATACTAGTGCTGGGAATCTCCCAGTGAACACAAGCACAACCCTCATCTTGTAGAGCCCCACAGGGACACAAATATGAAAAGATATTGTGGCCTGGATGTGCATCCCAGCCAAGAAGACATCCATTAAAATACAGGCATTTGTGAAGAAGAAGTTAAACCAATGCGCAGTGGAAACAAGTGAAGATCTGGAGGTTAAAGGTGAGGGTTGGGAAGAGGACAGGCAAAAGCAACAAAGTAGAGGTGCTGCAGGGAGGGAAGGCCACAAAGGAGTGAGTGGAGAGCAAATGGGGGATGGCAGAAGAGAAGGCTGGAGGAGGCCAACAGAGGCCACATTATGGTTTGGATGCTTGGGTGCTTGCCAAAGGCCTAAGTGGTAGAGCCTTGGTCTCTAAAGTCGCATATTGATGGGTAATAAGGGTGAAAACTTCATCTAGTTTTTGTGTAGGCAAGTGGGGGCCTTTGGGAAGTTGTTAGTGTTAGTTATTTAAAAAAAATGTGAGTTCTAGTTCATACGATATTATGATACTATTACTCGCAGCTAATTCCCGCAACCTGGTTCTTTACCGTGAGCTGAAAACACCAGGCAAGGAGGTATCTTAGGAGGTTTATTCCGACGGGGCAGGAACAGGGTAGGGGTGGTGAAGATCAGGAAAGAAGGGGAGAGAGAGAGAGGAGAGAGAGAGAGAGAGAGGGAGAGAGAAGAGGAGATAAGAGAGAGAGTCGCACCTGGGGGGGCCTTTTTGTCTGCCAGGTGTAGGGGGTGGGGATTGGGAGGGATTGAGGCCAGGCCCCCAGGGGATTGGCGCCTGCAGGTGAATGCCTAGGGATGATTGGCAAGTGGGCGGAGTTGGGGAGGGGGCTGGAAGATTGGGGTGGGATACAGGTGGAATGCCAGGTTACATCTGATTGGTGGACGGCTGGACTGGCGCGAACTTCATGAGCTGTGAGGAAGAAGGAATGGCGCCGGGTCCAGGGAAGGATATTGGAATAACTCCTTACAGTTAGATTGCGTGTGGTTGCTGAGGTGGCGCTCACAGAATCATATCATTGTCCTTTAGAGGGAAAGACCACTTAGGCCCCCTTTCTCTCTGCTGCCTGGCTCTATGCAGCTGCCCTGTGCAGGCCATGTTTCAGAACCCAGTGTTTGTTACTGTGGCTCTCACCTCTTTAATTCCTAGAGAGCAAAATCTACATTCCAGGGTTCCCTTGAGATGTCAGGGTGTCAGAAATATGTCTTCTCTGTGTAGCAATGTGATAAAACCTTACCCAAATGCCTTATTATCATAACCATCACACACTAGGGGGCAGAGATTATGGCAACTTGAGGAAAGGGTTTGGAAAGGGAATGATGAGAACATGGAGCAGAGAGTTCATGTTTGGGCCATGGTTATTATTTGCCTCCTTCTTAGCATGAATTTTTTTGTGTCCCATCTAATTGGTTTATTTCCCATTATACATCTCTCTCTCTCTCTCTCTCTCTCTCTCCCTGTCCCCATTACTGTTCCAAACACAATGCAATCTCAGAGGTGGGGTCAAGCAGTGGGTGAGGGTAGCTGTCCAGTGGTTGTTTCCAGATTAGTGTCCACTGGACAGGCACATGGCTTGACCTAGGATGGGACTGCCTGGCTAGCACAGACCAACAACTGGAGTGAAACTCCAAGGCTTTTTCTGCCTCTCCAGCCTGTTGCCAACCCCCCACCCCTACCGCCCTGTGGCTTCCTTAACTCTCCAGTGCGAATTGTGATTCTGTTCCTTTGTTGAAGTAAACACATACCATCAGTAAGACTTTAAAATCGCATGGAGAAGATAAACAGCTGAAAATAGGCTCTGTTCAATCAAGCAATAAAAGGATTAGTTGAACCCTACTAAAGTGGCAAAGCAACATGAGAGACAGAGTGTGTTATAGACTCAGACAGCAGGCAAGAATTAGATAATGGTGTAATTTAAACCTAGAAGGCAGGTTCACAAAATCAACCATTTCCATTCTAAAGCTTTACACTTAAACTGCACAGTTGGAATTAAGTGACCACATTTTTAAAAAGCCAAATGTATTCCATGTTGCAAAAATCACCCTGGAATTCACATCCTGCCTTGGGCCAAAAATCTGTGGCAAGAAGGAAATACAACTTGCTTGAGATAAGAGTAACAAGTCAGTTTGAGGTGCTATAACTATTCCTTTAGTTGGATAGAGACATACTCATATTCATACCTACTAAGAAAATACAAGTACGCATAGTATGTGTGTATTTTAATTTTGGGTAGATTTAGGATGAAATATAGAAAAAGCAAGAGACCAACTTTGTAGCAATAGCACTTTTATATTAAATTGAAGAGCAGTTTATATATATTTCACACTTTATAATATTTATGTTAAAAATAGTTTGGCAGATGAGAACATCTGTGAGATTAGCTTTCTGATTCCAAGTTGAAATGTATAGAAGGATAATTGACTTTAAATTTGTAATTTTTTGTTGAAGGCATAATAGGATTTTTGTGGTTTATTGAACAGCACAGTATTGGAATATTTAAGAGAGTCATTATGTTTATAAATTTAATCTACTTGGAAAGTGAGAATGTTTTGCTTGTCAGGGAAGGTAATTAATGTGCTTTAAAAAAGAAAATTGAAAATGTTAAATTCATGAATGCAGTTAAAATGTTTAAGGGAAATTTAATTAAACTAAGCTTGTAAATAGAACTGGTTGAAGAGAGTTTTGTTTTTTCAACTTGAAACTTGAGACTTTTAATCAAAAAGCCTTCTTGTTAAAATGTACAAGACTTACTAATAGAATAATAAGATTAACATATTGAACTTAAAAGGCTTAAGGGAGACTGGACTTTAAATTTTATTGCTTTAACACAATGAATATGAGTTTAAAAGTAATCTTTTCTGTACATATCACTAGCTCCTAACCTCTCCTCCACCAGGGACACCAAGCTAAAAAACAAAACTGGGCTTTTCATCCTTGCCCCCCTAACAGGTTAACAAGACCGGCCAAAAAGGGGCGGGGAGGTCTTGGTTGTGATGAAATCTAAGAGTTCAAAAGAAAAAATGTTGGGGGGCAAAGAGGGTGCGTGTCAAAAGGACGCAGAGTGCCTGATACCCCGAAGGTGAAGCAGCTGGATCAGCTGCTGCCCTGGCCCTGGCACCACACGCTTGTTGGCACCTGTACACTGGGTGCTCCCTTGAACACTCCAGCATCATTTCCTACAGTTTCCAGTTCACCTGTGATTTATTTCACTGCAAAATGAGTTAAATAGGCTTGGAAACGAACCATTGATAAAATTATTTAGATTGGAATAAAACCTTTAACAAACAAAACCTTTGTTAAGGTGACAATCAAATGTTGACCTTCAGAAATGAGAGACAAGTGCAGGAGTATCCAGGGGGATATTGTTAATTAGCAACAAATGATATTTCCTGAAAGATAATGATATACACCTTCATTTGTAACTCACTTCAGAGCATGTGATAGTGAAGGTGGGTTTATGTTGTAGTTTTTAAAGGATTAATCCTGGAGGTGGGTGCTTGATCTACCTGGGCTCATGCTAATGTGCCTGGGATGGCTAAGAAGTTGAGTCCCTGTGCCCCACGTGAATATTCAAGGAGTGAACCAATGAATGAGCACTCTGTCTTTCTGCCTTTCAAGCAAATATATAAAAACTAAAGGGATGTCATCTCAAGGGTTATTAATGATGTGATACTGGGCTATTGTGAGGCTTATCTCTTTGAACAAATTGGATCATTTAACTGTCCCACAGGGAAGAAGACACATCAGGACCAATGGAACACAGTCCTCAAATGCTTGATTTTTAGGTAAAAGCAGAACAAGCAAATAGGTCAGTCAGCAAATTAAAAGTTTCTCAGGTAGAAGAATAAAAGACGTGGCTAATTTCTGTTGAGTCATTTATAACATCAGCCCTCCCAACTACGTAAAAAATCACATGGCGGGGGGAGAGCGGGAGCTGCAGACAGAGAGAGGAGGAAGTTGGACAAGAAACTTCCATAGGACTTTCTGCTGACTGTGATTCGCTGCAGGCACCTGTAGAAAGGCTAAAACTGAATCCTTAGACTTGAGTGACTTAAGAGTGTTGGACCTCAAGCTTCTGTTTCTGCCTGTTGAGAGAGGCACAATATTCCTTCAGCTGCACTGACTAGTCTGGTTGTCACTGCCACCGTAGTTACTGAGCCCTGGCAGCGTGTCTCATCCAAGCTGAGACCCATGGTCAGGGTAAAACACACCTTATTTTGAAGTTTCAGAATAAAGCAAGAAAGTGTCTCCTTAATTTTTATGTTGATTGCATGTACAGATGATAGTATTTTGGAATATTATTGGAGCCAATAGACTGTATTATTAAAATTAACTTCACCTTCAGCCAGGTGGTCAAGGTTAGCATCAACCATCATAATCATGTTGATGATATGTGTAACATGAAGAACATGACCCTTTCTCACTATGCTCCTACTTACAAATGCCCAAAACTCAGATGTCATCATGAAGAAAGCAGACAGATTATAGAAGACAGAAATCCTACAACATACCTGGTGAATAATCTTCAAAGTCGTCTAGGCTGGGTTGGAAGCACTGTAGCTGGTAGTTGAACCAGGCAATATGTTATAGCAGGAGGATAACCCAGGTGGTCTAGCTTAGTTTTCTGTAGTACAGTGCCCTTCTCTAATTTTAAAAATTTTATTTATTTTCATTCAAGTTGAAAGAAGAAGAGAGAGACAAAGACAGATGCAGACCTTCCATCTGCCAGTTCACTTAAGTGCCCGTAACAGCCAGGTCCCAATGCCAGGAGCCAGAAACTCAATCTGGATCCTCTACATGGGTGGCAGAAACCCAAGTACTCAAGCCACCATCTGCTACCTCCCAGGCTGTGCATCAGCAGGAAACTGGCTTGGAAGTAGACAAACCAGGACTCAAGCCCTGTGTGCTCTGATATGGGATGCACCCTATGGGTGTCTTCACTTCTGTGTCAAATACCCACCCTGGAAGTATACTTCTATTGGAAAGCTTGGCTTTAGAAGTTTCCAGTGTCATAATATTGTTGCATGTTGCCCTTTTGTAAGCTTTTCATGCAAGGTGCTTGTCAGGCTCCAAAGGAACAGAGGCATGTGGGTTTCTGTGTTTGTTGCTGATAAATGCTCGTGTATGTTGCTTGTATTGTTTGGTATCATCTGGTGGTGACACTACACAGAGAAGACTCGGCAGTCTCTGTGATCAAAGGACACACTTGGGCCCGGCGGCATGGCCTAGCGGCTGGGGTCCTCGCCTTGGACCCGCCGGGATACCATATGGGCGCCGGTTCTGGTCCCAGCAGCTCCACTTCCCATCCAGCTCCCTGCTTGTGGCCTGGGAAAGCAGTCAAGGACGGCCCAAGGCTTTGGGACCC
Organism: Ochotona princeps; assembly: GCF_030435755.1. Taxonomy (NCBI): domain Eukaryota; kingdom Metazoa; phylum Chordata; class Mammalia; order Lagomorpha; family Ochotonidae; genus Ochotona; species Ochotona princeps. The sequence continues at coordinate 10,849,518 of NC_080846.1, read as the reverse complement.
TGCACCTGCGTGGGAGACCTAAAAGAGGTTCCTGGTTCCCAGCTTCGGATCAGCGCGCACCGGCCCGTTGGGGCTCACTTGGGGAGTGGATCATCAGACAGAGGATCTTCCTCTCTGTCTCTCCTCCTCTGTGTATATCTGACTTTGTAATCAAATAAATGGGTCTTTGAAAAAAAAAAAAAGGACACACTTACTCAAAGAACCTGACAGTTATGAGTATAGAATAGGTACCTTAACTTGGCTCACTTTGCAAGAAAAAGCAAGCACAATTTCCAAAGGGTTCAGAGTGGGCTAAGAGAGGGCAACCCAGTGAAAGTGTTATCTATCCCTGTGAGGGGATACTGCAGAAAGCAGTCCTGCACAGGTCATGCCACGTCGGACACGGGTGCCTCAAGGAGATGCTCCCATGGAAGATTTCTAATACCCTCAGCTGCGATTTACCCTTGAAGCCAATGCTAATGGAGGGCCAAGGTTAGCTGCCAGTCAGAAACTTCTGTCTCAGTTTGCTTTGAATTGAACTCAGTTCTTAGGAAGAAAGAAGGAAGCAGGCAGAGGAGAAAATTCACAGTCCACTAAATTGTAAACCTAAAATGACAGAAAATCCAGAAGTGGCTGAAAAAACAGAAAACATCCACACTGAACTTTCTGCCTCCAAGCAGATTGGGATTGGCAGATACAAAGCTAGTTTATTGAAAGGCTTGGTATTTTGCCACCTTTTTGAATCTGAACATATAAATTCTGTTGCCTACGAAGTATATGCCTGATACCTAGGTCAAAAAGCCAGAGCCTTCTGGGTTAACTAAAAGATAAGAAACACTATTGCTACAGGGATACCAGATAAACCATTTGGCTAAATACCCAAGAACTGAGTGCTATAATCAGGTTCCAAACTGAGTATGATCACCACGGGAGGAATTTCTGGTTTATAACATTGCGGTAGATTATTTTTTCAAAGTGTCCTTATTTATGCTTTTTCTTGCAATCAAGCTTCCTTTTTAGGTAACTCTGAGTGTCCTTCCATTAGGGTTCAGGGTTCTGCTTTGAGCTTAATTTTGATTTATCTGTGAGTAGAGATGTCCGGTAAGCCCTTGAATATATACTTTTGAATCTCAAGAGCAAAGTTTGAGCTTGATTTGGCTCCCTTAGCACTACAGTCATTGGAATGACTGACAGTTTTTGGGACTGTGTTGGGAAAAAGAAGCCATGAGGGGTTAGAGTTTGAACTCTGGTGCCAGAAAAGAAAGCAGTATCTGTACAGGGAGACAATGCAGAAGGAGTTGAAAAGCAGCCAAGGGCCCAAGGGAGGTGTAGTGAATGCTTATGATTTTGTGCTGCTTCAGCGTCCATTGTGACTATGAAGTTGGACTTTTCCATACCGGAAGTAGGGTTCCATCACTCTTGACAGTTTCTAGTTCTGCTCCTCTTCCCAGATCTCCATGCGGTGGATCTTGATGTCTGTATTATGTAACTGCCTCTTGCTGACCATCTCCCTAAGGGACTGTGAGACACAACCCCCTAGACTGGCCCTGTGGCCCTCACCCTCTGCATGGACTTCACAGGCACATCACAGTGACCATATCTCAGTCACTGCACGACCTCCTGGAACTTGAGCCTTTTTTGATTCAACCCCACTGGTTAAAACTGTCTTTGGAAAACATGAATGGATAATGCACTGAACCTAATACAGGCACTGGTCCCCGGGGAGTCTCTCTCTTTTTCTCTTCCCTTGCATACATTCCCAGATTCTGTGTATTTGGGTTCCAGGAGGGCTAAATGCTTCCCTACCCGAGAGTCTGGAAGTATTAAAAATTCTTGAACTTTGAAGTGGTGCCGGCAATCTGATACCTGATAGCTTGCTCCCCTGCCCCTCCCAGAACTCTCCTCACTTCATTAAAGAGACCTGAGCAGGTGCATTCCCTGCTGGTATTTTTCTGTATGGGTCTCAGGAAGCCATTAGGGACAGTAACTACCAGCAAAACGGAGAAACTGCATGAGTTCCATTCAAAATAGGAACCAATGGTTTTAAGACTGAAGGAGTGATCAAATAGATTGGATCCCTTGGATATAGCCATTGTGGAGGTCAAAGGAGATCTTGTTTGGAATAGTTTTGAGGGAATGATAGGCTTGTTCTGTTGTTGCGTTTGGATTCCTGTGATGACCACCATTGGTCCAAGGCCAAGCTATCCTGCTGGATGATGAGAGAAGCCCCAGATATGCCCACTAACCCAGCTAGCCCTGCTGTCTTACCACCCCCATGGGACAGCCGATGGTGATGGTCCCATTCAGTTACCAAGCTTTCTTTTCTCAGGTGCTGACCAAAGACCCTTGAGTCCTGGATTGCAACCACAATTCATGGTGAGAATACTGTGTTTTGAGGCAATATCATGAATAGAGTTCGATAAACTGTCTGAGGAAAACATTCTATATTTTCTGAATCAGATACACAATTATTACCATCACTTTGTTTTCATTCCTCACATTTTTATGTGCAGTTGCTGTCTTAGATCACCATTTCAGAAAAGTGTGTTCTTAAATTTGGAGCCTAGAACTGCATTAATGGACTACGTTAATTGGCTTCCAGAGTAACAGTTTTCTGCCATTTTCATCTGTGATTTAGCTTTTGTGAGATGCACACCAATTTTAGCCTCTTCCCTAGCAAAGCATGATGGGAACATCTTTGCTGATAAGAAATGCTTACTTTCTCTTAAGAAACATTACTCTGGTTCGTTCTTCAGTAGGTCCTGGCATATGAATCACTTTCTCTCCAGGCAATGTCTGGTGGTTAGCGAGCACTGCTTTATTGGTATTTTAATCTGCAAAGCGCTGCGTTGAAGGCTCTCCTTTGTTCAAAGAGCCTTTTAAAAATATAATAGCTGCCATTTCTTCCTGTTTGAGCATCTTGTGTAAGTACACGACGAGGCAGTTCTGAAATCCCTTGTCAGCCTTGTGGCTTGTCTTCGGGGAAAAGGATGAAAGTAGCCTCTTATCTTTCTGTTTACAGTCAGTGATTTTGCTTCATTAAACTGCAAGCTAATTACTTTCTGAGAACACTGCTGAAGATTCAGGGCCTTAATGGAGTGAAATAACTAAGAGGTTATTTTGTGTAGTATTATAAATGTTAAGACATTAACAATGAAGATTAGAATGATGATGTAATCTTATCTCTATTAGTCTGCGTTACGCTTTTTCAGTTGTATAAGGTTTGTGGTTCCATAAGGGGAATGATATTCTTCCTAAAGTTTTGTCATTAATGTTACCTCTATGTATATGTGAAAAATTTCTGAAGAATTTTTTTTCATAAAATGAAGAATTTTCACAACAGTAACAACTAGCCTAGCATTTTATTCTCACAAGTATGTATTTTACACTTCAAATGAGTGGTAAAAATTCAAAATAGAAAATGCACAAGTATTTATTTAACTTTATGCTGAGATACTTGGCTATATTTGAAAGTGCTTAGTGAGATAATAGTTAATCTGGATGGCATGTCTTAGTGTTATAGTGATGTAATTGAATCAAAACTATGCATCACTTGCATATGGTCACTTATCATAATATGTACAATCAGGAATCCCCGAGATGACATTGAAGTTGGAATTTTTCTAGTCAGCTTTCCAAAGGTCAAACCTAATGCCAGAACAGATGTTGGCCAAATATTGTGATTGAAGTCAAACCTCCTAAGAAACAGTGGCTGAAAAGAAGTTTGGGTATTTAGGCAGGAATCAAAGGGCAGGCACAAAGGATAAAACCAGGTGTAATGTTTTCCGTCCTCTGACTCTGACCCTACTCCTTGGCTACAGGTTCCCGGTTGAATCATGTGAGATTCTGAGATGACCCTAGTCTCTCCCCGACCCCCTACGTGATTCCAATGCAATGGACCTGAATAAAATCTGCCTTACTATGCTTTCACAAGCCACTAAGTCATTTTTATTTAATAGCGTAGGAACTGAGAAGTATCAGTTCTTTGAGACTAGAACCTAGGGGGTGTGACAGAAAAAGGGATGAGATTGGCTAAAGCTGGGTGACAAAGCCTCCACACACTGGGAAAGGCCTAAGACACTTCCTGCCATCTAAAGGGAGTGCGTTAGACCAGGGGCCTGATCTGATTTTTATTTTAGAAGAAAACATGTCTCTGTTAACAGAGTGGAAGATTGACCAGAATGGGACTTCCTACTGCAACCTAGGATCTTCAGCAGTAAAAGATCAAAGCAACGTAGGGGGTATGCTTGAGAGGTGGTGATGGGAGGTGGAGCTTACTGGTCGGCCCTGCTGTGGGGAGGAGTAGCTGCTGTCTAGGAGAGGTCCTGTGTCTGAGAATTACTGGAAGGCTCTCGGAGCTTCTGCTTAGATGAGGCATTTGACACTTCTTTGCGGCCTCAGGAAGAAGAGCAAATCTTATGCTCAAACCTGATGCTGGGGTGGGGGTTGGAGAGTATTATGGCCTCTGGCTGGGGCCTGGGGAGGGAGGAGAAAGGACGGGGAGCAAAATCAATCCCTGAAACCTGCCTTTTTGTTCCCCCTGAATGTTCTGTACATAGGGTTCCTAAACCAGGTATTTTTGGTAACTAATTTTGAATGGCCCTTGCCTGGCCCATCTAGTTCAAACTAGCCGAGTCAGATGGCTTGCTTACACTTTAGTGGTATATGTTCTTGTGACTTCTGCATATAGTTTTGTCTCACCTCAGCCATTACACTGAGGATGATTAAGAATCTGCCGAAAACGATGAAGAAAAATTGCACACAAACATATTTATTCAGTTTTGCTCCTGTCATCTTTTTAAAAAGATTTACTTACTTATTTGTAAACCTGAGTTAGAGATACAGAGATTGAGAGAGAAAGAGAGAAAGAGAGGGATTCCATTTGATGGTTCACTCCCCAGATGGCTTCAGTGGCTGGGCTGGGCTGGGCTGGGCTGGGCCAAGCTGAAGTCAAGAGCCTGGAACTCCGTCGGGTCTCCTACATGGGTGTGCGGATCTGAGTACCTGGGTCATCTTCTTCTGCATTAGCAGCGAGGTGGATCAGAAGCGGAGCAGCTGGGCCCGGCCCAGTAGCCTATGACTAAAGTCCTCGCCTAGCATGTGTCGGGATCCCGTCTGGGCACCGATTCTAATCCCAGTGGCCCCACTTTCTATCCAGCTTCCTGTTTGTGGCCTGGGAAAGCAGTCGAAAACGGCCCAAAGCCTTGGGACCCTGCACCCGCGTGGGAGACCCAGAAGAAGTTCCTGGCTCCTGGCTTCGGATTGGCTCAGCTCCAGCTGATGCAATTGCTTGAACCATCAGACAGAAGATCTTCCTCTCTGTCTCTCCTCCTCTCTGCAAATCTGCTTTTGTATTAAAAATAAAAATAAATCTTAAAAGAAAAAAAAAGAAGTGGAACAGCTAGGACTCAAACTGGCATGTATATGCAGTGCCAGAGCAGGGAGTAGCTTAATTTTCTGCATGACAGTGTTGGTTCCAGTGCGTGTCATTTTTGCAGTTGCCTACTAGCACATCTGTATTGTCCCCCAGGTTCCACTAGGAGATAGGGTTGCATCTGTTTTGGTCACTCCTCTGTCCCAGTGACTACTAGCACAGTATTTGGCAAATAAGATACCTTTGATCAAACACCCTTGATCAAAATGTGATACATGAGTAAGCACACTAAGATGGAATTAAGGATGCAAGTCCGAGGATCAGGCTTGCTGGGCCAGCACAGTAAGTCACCTCTTGAGATGTTCTCATCCCATAAAGGAGTGCTAGTCTTGCTAATGCGCCTGGAAGCACAGGAGATGGCTCGAATGTTGGAATCCCTGCCTCCCACATGGGAGACCTGCATTCAGTGCCTGCTTTCAGCCTAACCTAGCCCTCATTGTTGCAAATCAGGAGAAAGTCTCTCTTTTCCTTTGTCTCTTCTTCTCTGTCGTGCTGCTGTTTCAAATAAATGAATATTTTCTTTAAAAAAAAAATCCAAGTCCAGGATTCCAAATGCAATGAACGAGGTTAATAAGAACCATGATAAAATGGAGATACTTTCCATATTACATCAACAGAGTCTTTGAGGATTGTCTGTTTCTTCGTGGAAATTCTGATAAACAAAGGAAAAGTGGAGGACAGATTGAAGCTAGTTTTTGCGTCAGTGTAACTGAACTTTGAAGCTTTGCTTTTGCTCTGCTCTTCCCCACTGGAGAACCCACAGGCCAGGGAACGGGGGCGTGCTTGCCGGGGGGACCTCTGATGGCCCCAGTGGGTAGAGGTACTCATGCCTTAATTCTCACTGTGATCCAGGGTTCCATGGCTGAGCCTTCCAGAGAATACCACAGCAAGCGCATACAACTCGCAGGACACTCGGTAATTTATCCAGGAATGAAAATGTATAAATATTTAATATTTATTTTGGATTCCAGCTGTATTTACATATCAGGGACTCAGATCAGGTCTGTTGATAGGATGAATGTAGAAGAGATGTTGAATGTTAATGCACAAAGCCATATTTCTGATGTGAAGTCACCATGTGTGGGGACGAAGCCAGGGGCTGTCGTCCTGTGTGAGCCGCCTTTATTCAGAAACCGTCAGGTGGGAGGACTGTGACATTAAATCACTGCACCGCAGGTCCTACCCTGTTTATAAGATTTAGTCTCACTGGTCATTTATGCAGTTTGGAGTAAGTTGTGACTTGCATAATTTATGAAAGGGCACTGTTCTCACTGGAGTGCTGGGGTGGCCAGCGGCACTGGCAGGATATGGGGTTGAGATGGTCAAGCTGAGCCCAAGGTAGAAAAAACATCGTTTCTCAGGTGGAGAAATTTATAAATGGATTTTAGTGGATGCTTAGTCAGTAGAGGCAGTGATTACACATTTCCAACTTCGCCTGCTTAAAACATAAAAAAAAAGTTTAAATGTTTTGATAAAAAAAAAAGTCATAGGACTTGATGGTAATGACTGTTTCTATTTCCTGTCGTGCTCCGAGGGCAGCACCATAGGAGAGCCCAAGAAAGGTTGACGGCAGTCAGCAGGTTGACCACGTCCTAAGAACCCTCCCTTCCTCTGAAATACACAGAACCACCAGCAGATGTCGCCTCTGATCTCTTTTGGGAGCCTGCTGTTTTTTGGTTAACTCTTCACAGCTCAGTGTTTTCCCACACAATAGCAAGCTTCCCATTACACAGGACACATTTTCTCTCATCACTGCCCATAAGCAAAGATGGGTGTGATGTGCTTATTTATTATCTGTGCAATAACTTTGACTCCTGTGTCTGGTTCTGAGATTATAGAGGAGAGAAAAACAGACCCCGTCCCTGCCCATGTGAAGGATTGTACTGGGGAAGACTGTCAATTCCAGAAGTAATTCTCCCAGATTATAACTTGGGTCATGCTGGTTGAAGAACATGCTATTAGAAGGACAAGTCAAGAACATGGACCAAGAAGTGGGCGTTTAGTGTGATGGTTAAGCTATTGGCTGAGACACCTGCATCTCCTGTCAGAGTTCCTGCCTATGGATCTAGGCTCTTCTCCTGGTTCCAGCATCCTGCTAGTGCGCACTCTGGGAGGCAGCAGGTGACAGATGGTCCCTGCCATCCCAAGTGTGAGACCTGGATTCAGTTCCTGGCTCCTGGCTTTGGCCCAGTCCAGCTCCAGCTGGTGTAGGTACTTGGGGGAATGAAGCAACAGATGGGAGATCTCTGTTGTTTCTCAAAACAAACAAAAAACAACAACAAAAAACAAACAAAAAACACACCTCTGCGTATGTGTTAAGAACGTGCTAACACCATGGACTCCATTCTGCTAAGTTTTATTCCTGAACCATACCTGTCTTTTGGCTTTAATTACTGTGTGCCTATTTTGTGCAACTGGAAATGACAACCAGGCCAAATTTTGTATGACACCACAAAGCATGCAGCCTGATGAATGTGTTTTCTTAAATCCCACTGGAAAGCCCATAGATAACATGACCACACTGGTATATAATGAGTCCTTGAAACTTAAGATAGCAAATCACAGACTTCCTTCAAAGTTGTAGATACACAGAAGATCTTTCAAGTGTCTTTTTAATGTTCAATAAGTTCTAATTGCAATTTTTTTATTGTCACTAGACAATATAATCCATCTAAAGGCTATTCCAGCTGCTTCAGTCACTGAAATTTCTTTGGCTGTCTAATGAGGAGCTTTATGGTTACATTTTGGGAAGGGTTTCGAAGTCTCTTTCCAATAGTTGGAACACTAAAATAGATGACCAAGACATAATGAAATAGTCTCAGGTCGCAGTAGAGAATACAAACCTAAAAGCTGCAGAGTGCATTAATAGAACTGAAAGAAAAATCCTTTGAAAGGAAAATACCTTTTAAATTGTATTTTAAATTATTATTTTCAAAATAGGCTATTTATTTTTATACATTTGCCTATATTCATTTTGCCTGCTGATGTAGCAGCCTAATCCTCCACCTGTGGTGCCAGCATCCCAGACTAGGGGGCTGGTTTGTGTCCCAGCTGCCCGCTTCCAGTTTAGCTTCCCGCTATGGCCTGGGAAAATAGCTGAGGATGGCTCAAGTTCTTGAGCTCCTGCACCCGCATGGGAGACCAGGAAACTCCTGGCTCCTGGCTTCTAGCTTCAGACCAGCCTAGCTCCGGCCATTGCGGCCATTTGGGGAGTAAACCAGAAGATGGAAGATCTCTTTCTCTCTCCTTTTCTCTGTAAAATATGCCTTTCAAATAAAAATAAGTAAAATTTCAAAGAAATTATAACTGTAAAACATTTTTTTTATTTAAAGATTTATTCATTTTATTACAGCCAGATATACACAGAGGAGGAGAGACAGAGAGGAAGATCTTCCGTCCGATGATTCACTCCCCAAGTGAGCCGCAACGGGCCGATATGCGCCGATCTGAAGCAGGGAACCTGGAATCTCTTCCAGGTCTCCCACGCGGGTGCAGGGTCCCAATGCATTGGGCCGTCCTCGACTGCTTTCCCAGGCCACAAGCAGGGAGCTGGATGGGAAGTGAAGCTGCTGGGATTAGAACCGACGCCCATATGGGATCCCGGGGCGTTCAAGGCGAGGACTTTAGCCGCTAGGCCACGCCGCCGGGCCCAACTGTAAAACATTTTAAAAAATTTATTTGAAAGGCAGAGAGAGAGAGAGAGAGAGAGAGAGCGAGCGCTTCTACATGCTGATTCACTCTTCAGATGTCTACAGTAGCTGGGACTGGACCAAGCTCGGAGTCCAGAACTTTCTCTCTGGGTTCCCTCCATAGCCATCAACTGCTGGATCCTTGAGTGTATTAGCAGGAAATTGAATTGGAAGAGGAGATGGAACTTGAAGCTTGGGCCTGCAGTGTGGAATATGGGTGTTCAAAGGGTGGTTTTAGCCACTGCATCAAAATGCTTGTCTCTATCACTCATTTTTAAGACAAAGCAAGGCCAGTCATGTAAGTAGCTGATAAAGACAATACCAGAATTTATTGGAACATTTTCAGTTTCAGTGTTCTTTGCTTGTCAAGGGCTAATATCCAGTATTGATAATGTGGCTTTATATAGTTTTGCCCTTGGATTGACTTGTTACCAAGATGGAGTTAAATTTTCTGGAAAAGAGAATTCTATTGCTCAGCAGGCTAGCTGCCCTCGGTCTGGCTAGATTAACTAGCTATTCCCAACATAGCTAAAGAATCAATAAAAGCTGGTGGAATGAGACCAGTCATAAGCTTAGTTTCTACACTCCAAATCACGACCACCCTAGGCTGACCTCACATCGATGGTCTGACTTGACTATGGGATCATTTTCCCACATGTTGTACATAGCAGTTGGAAAGGTACAATCTGATTCTTGGGGGGAAATATTTAGTCGTTTTACAAGCAGTTCCTCCATGGGACATAATTCAATCCAGGGGACAGTCACTCTCTGGGGAAGCTGATATGCCAAACCCTTGGAGTTACCCCACCCCCCTCAAGAGGCCCTGACAAAGTCTGCATGGAACCCCACACAGCCTGGCTGTTGGCACTCCTGCTCTGCTGCCCTCCACCTCATTTCAAGTCAAAGCTTCAACAACAATCTACAAGGCAGCCTTTGTTCACTGAAACACTCTTGTGTTTATGTTAGTTCTAATGTGGAGGAAAATATTGAGCCTAAAGGTTTGATTGAAATGTTTTTCTTAGCCACAGAATGATCACTTTTGTAATAATAACATATTTCCATTACTTGGAACTTTGAGGCCACATTTAAAGCAATGGATCTCATTGATTTAATTTCAGAGCTGTAAAGAACCAAGTGCACTAGTGATTTTATCTAATAAATAAAGAGACTATTATTTTATCTAATAAATAAAATCCCAGTTGGACTAGAGTCAAGTCCTATGTATATTTTCAAAGGGACCTGGCATGGAAACCTTAGGTTTTCTGATTCTAATCCAGTACCATTCTCACTGCCTCATTCTGGCCCTCTGATTCCCTCATCAGCGTTAGACGGGGAATTTTGCATTTAATGAATAATTGTTATTAATGGTCACAACCATTTATTGAGCCCTTATAAGATTGTGATGTTATGTATCACATCCAAATAGCTAAGTGTTCTGATCTCATTTGCAGCTTTTATTTATTTGAAAAGCAAAGGGACACACACATACAGATAGACAGAGATCTCCCATCAGTCACCCCTCGAAGTCGGGAACTCTGTCCAGGTCTTCCACATGGGCGGCAAGGACCCATGTGCTTGGGCTGCTGTCTCTTTCTCCCAGGGCAACTATTATCCAGAAGCTGAGGTGGAAGTGGAAGAGCCAAGACTTGAACTAGGTACTCCACTTGATATAGAATGTCGGCATCCCAAGAGATGTCTTTAATGAATACCGATCACCCTCCCCAAAACCCACATTTCAAGTAAGTTAGGTGCTGTTTCAATGACACAGTGAGTACCTATATGGTGGAATATATGTGTGTATATATCATATAACCTTGCTGTGCAGTAGATTGTATTATGTAATTTGTATATATATATTTGTAATATATATATATATTTTTTAGAATTCTAACATGTTTGCATGGGGCTGGCACTATGGCATGGTATGCTAAGCCTCCACCTGCAGTGTCAACATCCCTTATATGTGCCAGGTCCTGTTCTGGCTGCTCTACTTCTCCAGCTTTCTGCTGATGGCCTGGGGAAGCAGTGCAGTTTGGCTCGATGCCTTGGGCCCTTCCACCCATGTGGAAGACACAGAAGAAGCTCTTGGCTGCTGGCTTTGGACCAGCCTAGCTCTGGCCATTGCAGCCATTTGTGAAGTAAACCAGTAGACAGAAGATCTTTCTTGCCTCTCTGTCTCTCCTTCTCCCTGTAACTTTGCCTTTCAAAGAAAATAACTCTTTCTTAAAAATGAAAAAAGAAGTGTTTGCATAGCAGCAAAATGACAAATTTCTCAGAATATTTCTTTGCTAATAAGCAGTGCAAAACTGTTTGGATCCATCCCTGAATTTCCCAGAACCTTCTTGGCAAAATATAATAATCTTTTATGGGCTCTTGGTTTGGGAGGCTTAATGATCCTACTTAATATCAACAACATTGTTATGAAGTCTCCTAATGTCATTTTATAAAGCTCTCTCCCTTGCTGGCTCACAACAAAAATCGCAGTAGAATCCTTTAGAAACAGAACTCATTTTTCTTTGGATAAGTAAACTCCTTAAGTCTGTCGTAAACTGAATTCTGCTCTCAGAGGCATGGGCTCCCATCAAAACCACAGTAGAGTCTAAGCAATAATCTCAAGCATACTGGAGTGGTGGTTGCTAAGGACAACATGTGATAGGCCAGGCTGTCCAGATGGAGGCCTCTGGGAATGACAAGAGTGCAGGGCCCATGTGGGCTGCCCGCTAGATCCAGGCAGGAACAGCACCTCATAACTCACCTTGTACACATACCTCACTGCCAGCTCAAAATGGGTTTTGAGTGTATTTGACTCGTTTTTAAAGAGGGTGTGAGCAAAAGGCTGTCATTTAAAATTGGCCAGAACCCATGTCATAAGAACAGGTGGGCCCAGATTTGAAAGAAAATAAATGAAAGGCTGAACTTAGCAAATCAAACATTTCGTAGTGATTGCTTTGCCTTAGAAAAGAAGACCCTTGGGACGCTGTAAAGCAGCAATCTCCTGGTGCCTCAATTAAAATGTAAATCTCTCAGTTCGAATTCGGTTAACATGGTTGGCCTTTCTGAAAAATGCCTGCTTTATTAAGCAAGAAATCCTTTGGAATGGAGAAGGGCAAATTAAAAGGGTGTGTGTGTGTGTGTGTGTTTTCCTTACTAGTACGGAATGGGGCCAATAAAACTCTATTTCTTTTTAATTTCTAAATGGCAAAGCTGTTAAGAGATGTCTTTCTAGGGGAGAGGTTTTGTTTTATGCATTACACAACCCTCTTCCCTGAAACATGCGAGCTGAAGCTCAGGATTGGGTAGAGACCCCAAACCCTCCTGGGAATCCATTGCACCTGCTGCTGGGAAGCCCTTTGTCAGTAGGTGGCGCTCTAAGAATGAAATAACTAGACTACAATGAATTCAGGCTGGAAAACAAAATCCCACCCTTCCTCCCGCACCTTGAGGGGAACAGCTTTGCTCTGCCCCATTTTTCTGAGATTCCCTTCCCTTCCCTGAGCTATTCAGTCTTGCACTGTTATTAATAAAGCGGTTCATACCATTCCCTTCTAATAAACAGATAGAAGGGCTATAAGGATCTCTTACATATGGCTTGGGTCGTGGTCTTTTGGTCTGGAACCACAGGATCTATAAAGCCGTGGGGGACCTTTAGAAACTCCAAAATTCTCTCCCCTCCCCTTCCTCCCTCCTTTCCTCCCTCCTTTCTTCCCTCCTCTTTCCCCTCCCTTTTATCCCCTCCTTCCCTCCCTTCCTCTCTCTCCTCTCTCTCTCTCTCTCTCTCTCTCTCTCTCTCTGTCTCTCTCTCTCTCTGTCTCTCTCTCTCGGAGGTTGAGGCAGAAACAGCCAGGCCAGCACCTTTAAGAGGCTTGTTCTATGGCTACTGCTCCCTAAGATGCTATGAGCAGTGGAGGGTTTGTGGAGACTACACTGATACCAGCACTGTTTGGGACAATGCCCTGTTTTTAGAGGATCAAGTCTACACAGGGCTCATGGGTGGGGCACTGTAAACATCTAGAATTTTCCTTCTCTATTTCTTACACTCATGGTTGCTACCCTGCCATGACTAACAACAAATGTCAGGCACCAGGTCCTTTCCTCTAAGCTAACTTTCTTTACATCAGTCACACCACCATCACCCCCATGACCCAGTGGATTCCTGTGAATGTGGAGATGTTCTAGGCTGCAGGGTATAGAAGTCAACAAAACAGGCAAAATCCTGAATCCTATGAAGGAAATAGAAAAGAAAGTCAACTGGAAAGTCAATAATTTATCGTGTCAGTGATGAATGCTAAGGATAAAAAAAAAAAACAAACCCAAGAAACAAATAAGAAAAAATGAAATCAACTGTTAGGGACAGAATGGAAATTGGGTCAAGCGTCATCGAGAAAGTCCCTGAGTTAGATAATGAATTTTAGGAAAAGCAAGGAAACAAATAGATTACTTCTACATTTTTACCCAGTGCAATTTTTTTTTCAAATCACTATTTATTCCTGTGTTCTCATTTATCCCTTTTGTCAGCTTCTTGGGCTAATTTCCTTCAACCTGGGCTTAGCAAATCTCACCTGACTGGCTTCTCCACGTCATGCCCCTCCCAGCTGCCCACTCCAGTCAGGTCCCTTGTGAAAATTTGCAACATGACAACTGCATGCAAGGGAGCTCCCTAGATTAGATTTTGGAAAAGATATAGCACATTAAAACGTGAAGTCTAATGATGAATGTAGTTAAGCTAATAGTAATAGCAGCGTTGGTTTCTTTTGTTATTTTTTAAGGATATATTAATTTGAAAGATGGAGCTACAGAGAGAGGTGGAGGTGGAGAGAGAGATCTTCCATCAGATGGTTCACTCTCCAAATGGCCACAGTGGCCAGGGCTAGGCCATGTCAGAGTCAAGGAGACCAGAATTCCACATGCGTAGTATGTGCTAAGGTGCTTGAGCTTCAACCACTGCTTTTCCAGGCACATCAGTGGGAAGCTGGATTAGAAGCAGAGTAGCAGGGACTCAAGCCAGCGCTTGAGTCAAGATGTCAGCGTTGCAATTGGTGGACTAATATGTGGTGCCTCACTGCCAGCTCCTACAGTATTTTCTTATTTATGGCAGATGTAAGACATTAATGACAGGGAAAAATGGGTAAAAGGTATATGGGGACTCTACTATCCTTGCAACTTTAAAAAACTGGTTTAAGGATATTTCAGAATGAGTTTATTTTAGGACAGTGTGTGACACATCATGTTAAGTCACTGCCTGCAGCAATGGCGTCCCATATGGGTGCTGATTTGAGTCCACGCTGCTCTGTTTCTGAGCCAATTCCCTGATAATGCTCCTGAGAAGGCAACAAAAGATGGCCAAGTATTTGGACCCTTGTCACCCTTGTGGGACACCTGGAAAGATCACTGATGTTCTAATTGGGCTTTCCCTTCTGCTTCTTATTAACCTTGTAACCCTGGAGAAGTCATTCTACAGGACTCTTGACTCTTTTCTCATCTGTAAAATGGGATAATACTGACAATTTGGTGAGCTGATTTGGAGGCTGGCATTTGCATGTGTGTGGGTGCACAGGGTCTCAGCTCCTTTCAGTCTCATCATCATGAGGCTGTTCCATTTTTATTGCCCCTTGTCTCCATCTGTGCCGCACTGTAGTACTCCTCTCCACTGGCCAAGGCTCCCTTGGATAGATTTAATAACTTTTTTAGTCATCTTGATGATAGTAATGGTCTTGTTTCAGAGTTGAAGACACAATTCTGTTCATTTTTATGACCTCCAAGGTCAAGCTTGATTGAAAGTTCCATTCCTGGTCCCAGGAAGGTCACAATCTTTGAGGTCCCAAGAGCATGGAGCGAAAAGGGCCAGAAGTAGCTCTCAAAAAATTGCCTGCCTCTCTTCCCAAAGCCCTGGTGACTTTGAGCTCAAGGACGAAGAGCACAAGCAGTGGCCGTCTTTTGTGGTAGCTCACAAGGGAACGGTTTAGAGTGGTTGTCATCAGCTTCTCTCCACTCTAGTGCCCTCTGTTGGAGTGATGGTCTCCCTGCAAGTAGTGTGTGGTTTTGCTGGGGAGCTGACTTCCTTGATTGGCAATGGATCACTTGGCTAGTGAGTGACAGGACCCCTCACAGACTTTGCTGTTCTACTTATGTTATTGCTTCACCCAGAGAAGCTACAGGCAATTCCAAGATTTTCTTCGACATCATCTGAAAACCACAGAGAGTGGGGCTTGTTTGCCTTTGCCTTCGTTCTAGCCGCACCACACTGCAACAGGGTTGTTCTGGCCCTGGGGGATGGGCCAGTCCACCAACAACCTAACTTCAGTGGCAGAGACTGTCAGTCAGCTTCCAAAGACCCCCAGATCCAAAGATGCACAACACCAGACATCCATTCTTCTCTACTATGGTGGGGGAGAGGAATGAAAAATTAATGGTCCACTGCTAGGCTTCTAGAATGACCTCCAGGAGCTCTCTCAGCACAGTGTGCTTGAGGGTTTCACGGTGGACCCAGGTGGTACCTAAGGTCATTAAACAAATCACTAAGAAATGTGGCGCTCTCCCTTCTTGTAAACTTCACAAATCTCTCTGCTTGGGCTGCCACAACAAAACAGTGTAGACTGGGTGGGTTAAATGAAAAAACAAAAAAGTATGTTTCTCAAAGTATTGGAGGCAGGACTCTGAGACCAGGATGGCGGCACGGTCAGGTTCTTGGGAGGTATTTCTTCTTGGCTTATAGACATCTGCCTTCTTGCTGTGTCCTGGGGTTGAGGGGGTGCTCCTTGAAGTCTCAATGCCATCACGCCTGCCCGCCCTCATGACCTCACCAAGACTTGCTCATCTCTCAAAGGCTCTTCCTCCAAATAGCAGCAGAGAGAAGGCTAGGCCTTCAGCACCAGCGAGTAGGAAGGAATGCATTCAGCTCGCAGCATTTGACCTTGCAAGAGGTTTTCCTGCCTCGGCAGAGGGAATTCTCTCACCACAAATTCTGCATTTCTTTTAAGGATGTTCTTCCCTTCCCTCTTTTGTTAAGGTCAGTGAGTCATATGCGAGGACAGGGGGAGGTGGGGAAAGGCTGGAGGATGAATTTCCCTAAGGCTCTTTTTTTTTTTTTTAAGATTTATTTTATTTTTATTGCAAAGTCAGATATACAGAGAGGAGGAGAGACAGAGAGGAAGATCTTCTGTCTGTTGATTCACTCCCCAAGAGACTGAAATGGCTGGAGCTGCACCGATCCAAAGCCAGGAGCCTGGAGCTTCTTCCAGGTCTTCCATGCAGGTGCAGGGTCCCAAAGCTTTGAGCTGTCCTTGACTGCTTTCCCAGGCCACAAGCATGGAGCTGGATAGGAAGCAGAGCTGTCGGGATTAGAACTGGTGCCCATATGGGATCCCAGTGCTTGTGAGTCAAGGACTTTAGACACTAGGCTACCACACCGGGCTCAAGGCTCTTGGTTCTTAAGTCCAGATTTCTTCCCAGTGTTCATGAATGTCTTGATGTTGGCCATCTCTTGCCAAAGAGATTGTGTGAGAGGTCTGGCAGCTCTTGTCAATGTCCTGGCCTTCTAAATGCCCTGGCCTTCTTGCACATGGGACATAGTGCTGGGTACATTTTAGGAATGTCATAAATAGTTGAGTTGGTTGGAGTGGTTGGAACTCAGAAGCTTGCGGTAACTTTCCTTGTGTGGAGGAAATGATAGCTTGATAAGGAATGGCTGGATGAGAAGTGGGGATTATTCAGTTTAATCAGCTCCGTTTAATTAAGGAGGGGGATGCAAACTGACATGGAAATAAGTTAAATGTTCACAGTGGCCGTCTCCAGACAGAAACCATGACAGGCTGTGTGAGTCGGCTTAAGTGCCATGCAAATCCTAGTCCCAAGTTGTAACCTATGATCTCTTTAATGAGCCTACAGCCCTAGTTCTTCATGTTCTGGATAGATATTGCATTCAGCACAGGTCTGATCAACGAAAAGGAAACACAGCCTGATGGGCAATTTTGATTATCTGATTTTCAAAGAGGGCATTGAGACATGGCTGGTTGAGTCACCACTTGTGACACTGGAATCTCATGCAGAGTGTAATTTGTTTTCCAACCCAGCTTTCTGAAGATGGAGCTGAGAGGCAGCAGATGATGGCCCCAACACACGGGGCCACTCCTGAACGAGACCCAGGTAGAGATCCAGGCCCCTGGCTTGGACCTGGCCCCAGCTCTGGCTATTGAGGCCAGCTGAGGAGTAAACCAGCTTATGGAAGATCTCTCTCTTCTCTGTCTCTCCCTGTTGTTCTGTTAACTCTGCCTTTTGAAGAAATAAGGGAAGGAAGGAAGGGAGAAGGGAGAGCAAGACATCAGAACTTCCACAAGGAGGGACAGTTGGACCTGCTGTGACACTTTGGTTCTCCCACCTTCTTCCTGCCCAGAAAACTCTGCAGTGGCTGGCGATGCAGCGGTCTTCATGAGACAGGCCACAGGGGAAGCCCAAGGATGAAACCCAGCTTTGATAGCAGACAAAGCGCTAGCACTAACATCTGTAATAACACTGCTTTGTTGCTTCTTGAATTACTGCAGCAGTTGGATTGCATGCATTAAACCATTCATCCTCCAGGGGCCTAAGGCTCCACATTACAGATGAAGACACTGGAGACCTGAGGAGAGGCTCGCTCACATTCTCAATGTCACACAACTAACAAGACACAAAGCCATCACGGAGTAGTAAGATTCAATCAGAGTTAGTAAATAGCATCAGCCCACACAGCTTGATGCTACTGTCCTTGTACCTGTGTTCTGTTTGTTTGCACAAAGGGCTCCCGCCTGGTTGCTGGGGTCATTTTTGAGAGGTTGCAGCAGCTTGGTGTTCTACCTACATTTGTATTTCTAAGTACAAAAATAGATGTCTTATTTGCTTGTGTTCGGACTGAATGTGACACATGAAGCTCCTTTTCCTGAAGCTACTTTTATTCAGGTTTTCTGCTGTGTGCTGTAGAGTACACTACTGATACATAAGTTGTAAAATAGTTAACACACTAAAACATTTTTTCAAAGATTTGTTTTTTTATTGAAAGGCAGATTTTACAGAGAGAAAGAGATACAGAGAGAAGGAGTTACAGAGAGAAAGATCTTCCCTCCATTGATTTACCCAAGTAGCTGTAATGGCTGGAGCTGAGCTGATCTGAAACTAGGAGCCAGGAGCTTCTTTCAGGTCTTCCACACGGATCGAGAGTCCCAAGGCTTTGGGCTGGCCTCTACTGCTTTCCCAGGTTACAGACGGGTAGCTGGGTGGGAAGTGGAGCAGCTGGGGACAAACCAGCACCATGTGGGATCCCAGGGCATGCAGGTTGAAGATTTAGCCACTAGGCTATCACGCTGGGCCCAAAATACTAAAACATTAAAAAACATGTTAGAGATATTATAGATAGATATACATATAGATGCAACAGGGTGAACAAAAGAGAAAGAGGGAAAATGGGGAGTAAGATAAAGGAGAGAGACAGAGAGAAAGAGATTGTGTCTATTTGCTGGTTGATGTCCCAAAGGTCAGCAATAGTTGGGATTCTAAACCTGGTAGCCAGGGACTCCATTCAAATTTCCCCACAGGAGTCAGGAATAGAGTTACTTACGCAGTTACCATTGCCTGCAAGGGTTTGCATTTAGCAGGGAGCTGGAATCAGGTGCCAGGACATGAACCCAAGCATTCTGATATCAGTGGGCACTAACTGGCGTCGTACCCACCAGGCCAAGCATCCACGCTCTAAATCATGTGTTGTTGCCTGTGAGAATCAGTTTGTTCAATGAAAGCAGACCAAGTGTGTATAACTACATCTTAGCAAAGCACCTAGAACAGGTTACATGCTCGATAAGTGTGATGTGAGTAAGTCAACAAATGAGTAACAGCTGAAGTACAAAGAGCAAAATCAATTGTGGCGGGCGTTCTCTTCAGTAGCATGCTAATTTGCATTCCCTGCAGGAAGGCAGAGTGAGGACAGGAGTTTTGTGCTTTGTGGTCAAATCCATCTAAGCTGGCACAAAATACATACTATGAATAAATCAGCAAGTCAAGGAACCAGTCAGAGGTGGGAGTACTCTGGGATTGTTTGTTTCCTTAGCTGTCTTCTGTCCTGTCCAGTCCCGTCCTTAGACATCCATTTCCCATTTTCTTTTACTTCTATATCTTCTCCAATGTCAGTTTATCCTTTTGATTTGTGTATCTCATATACATTTCTTTTCTTCTTCCCTGTCTCTCCTTATTTCCCCTGGCATTCTGTGTGACCCTTCTCCGCTTCTGATGAAGTGATTTCTCTAAGGCGTGGAGAACCATTTACTCCCCTGTAATGTACCCTGCTTGTGCCATCTGCACCCCTCATTTCAATTGCCTGGTATGATTTATCCGGCAATCAGGCCGTTGCCCCAAATTGGCTTCAGAGGCTCACTGCATTTGTCCTACCACTGCAGAGACTGCCCCTAATGGTCACAGGAGAGGCCTGGGTCTCCGTTTTGCTGATCTTTGCTTGGGCCAGATCAGCCATGTGAGCCATTTAGCTTCATACCAAATGGAGCCATTAACTCCCAGCATCACGAACATGCGGTATGTGCAGGGAGGCACGTGTCTCCCCTGGGGACAGGAGGGTCTTCATGTCTTCCGTCTGATGCTGCTTGCCTTTACTCCTGCTGATGCAGTGGCAATAGCATTGGAGACCAGGAGAGCAGGAACCTGGGCCTGGCACGGACCCTCTTTGGATCTCAGTTTCCTAATCCCCCAAGCGTTGAATCCAATGAGCTTTCACATACCGCCCAGCCCTGTAATTTACAGTTGTATAAATAATAAATGCAAAAATAACTTTAAAAATCAATATTACAAAGACAGCCTCACTGATCTGGTGAAGAGGCTCAGTCTTTTCCTTAAGACATTTCTTATAAATTAATCAGATTCCATCTCGTAGGTTCAGCAGAAAACTACGGGCTGGGGGTGGGGGTCGGGCAGAAAAAATAACAGGTAAAGCTGGGGATGTGGGATTCAAGGTTAGCTTAATGGTAGCAGTTCCAGAACAAAGGTGCCTGGCGGAGGCATCCAGGAAAGAGCCTCTGCAATGTGAGCTTGGGCTTTGTGGCTGCCCTGCTTCTGCTGCTGGTTCTGTCTTGACTCCTGGCCTGCACTGTCTGCTCACCTTTTCTTCTCCAACAAGTATAATCTTTAAAACTCTATTTTAAAAGACTTTCATAGTTGCTACATAAAATATATCTTTGTAGGCCATTTATATAATAGCAAGCTGCATGTTGTTTCCTTGTTCTTGTGTGATATCATTTAGACATAGTCTTCTTAGGCTTTGGCAGTCTAACCAACAGATAGCTGTGGTAGATGGGGCCCTAGGCCATTGTCTACATGCCAACATAGAACTACTCCATAGTTCTTTTTAGGCAGAGATGCTAATGAGAAGAGCATGTGGAATAACATGGTTAAGCAGCCATGCAATTGACTATTCTCTGGCTGGATTCCTTTGAACTCAGACGGAGAAATGAGAACACCATTTGGAATCCAGAAGCTCTGAAGCACACAAGCTCAATTTAAGCCACTTCTATGTAATTCAGGAGTATTTTTCTTACTCTTTTTTCTTTGTTAAAGATTTATTGATTTATTTTGAGATAGTTACAGAGAAAGAGAGAGGAATTTTTGATCATCTGGTTCACTGCCCCAGCTGGTTGCAATAGCCAGCTTTGGGCCAGGCCAAAGCCACAAGCTAGGAGATTTTTCTGGGTCTCCTATGTGGGTGGCAAGGGTCCAAAAATTGAGCTATCCTGTTACTTTCCAAGGCCAGTAACAGGGAACTGGGGAAGTGGAGCAGCTGAGATTTGAATCAGCACCCTTGTGGGTTGCTGGCTTTTCAGGCAGCAGCTTTACATGCTATGCTGCGATGCCAGCCCCAAATTCATGAGTATTCTGTCTACTACACATAATTTCCTGAACCCCTACTCTGACCTTGTCCCAACATGCAGCCAGTGAGACAGTGGGTGGCTCTTTGATTTTCATTTGCATGGAATTTTCTGACCCTCAATTTGAAATCCCATATCTGAAAAAAAGGGGGGATTGTTATGATGGTTTATTTTAGGTATCAACCTGACTGGGCTATGGTACCCAGATGTTTGGTCAAACATTATTCTAGCTGTTTCCATGAATGTGTTTTTGGATAATATTTAAATCAGGGATTTAGAATAAAGCAGATTATCCCTCACAATGTGCACATGGGACTTGCAGATGCAGGGCTTAAGAGAGCAAAGACTGACTTCCCCATAGCAAGGGAAATTCTGCTGGCAACTTTCCTTGGCCTCAACCTGAAACTCTTTCTGAGCCTCCAGCCTACCGTCCTATGTCACTCTATTTTCAACTCACACAACTTCCTCAATCTCATGAGCCAACCCCTGAAAATCAACCCCCACCGTGTATAATCACATAACCTAATATCTTAAGTAAACATGACTCTTACACACACATACACAAATACATACACACACACATACATATAATACTCACAGGTTGAACATCACTAATTCAGAAACGCAAAACCTAAATTCTCCTAAATTCTGAAACTTTTAGAGCTTTGGCATAACATCACAAGTGGAAATTACCAAACCATGAGATTTTGTTTCATGTTCCAAATTATGAAGTTATTGTATAATGGTACTTTCCGGCTCTATGTTTCATGTGTATATGAAACAGATGAATTTTGTGTTTCTACTTGGACTTCCTTCCCAAGAAGCTGCATTGTATATATATATAAATATTTCAATATTTTAAAAAAACACAAGCTGATGCATTTATGGTCCCAAGCATATCAGATGAGGGATTTACACACACACACACACACACACACACACACACACACACACACACACACATATCCTGTGGGGTCTTCTGTATAGAACCCTGACTAATTCAGCTTTCCATGGCTAGCCTTGCCTGTAGAAGGCCCCTGAACAGACAGAAACAGAAGAGTCCTGACCTTGAAGCATAGGTACAGATAAAAGATTACCTTGGTGCAGAATTTCAAGGCCTGGAACCAAAACCTTAAGCTTAGATGACCTGACTTGCTGAGAAGCAAAATTGCTGCCTTATATGGTAATATTAGTTGCTTCTAACTTTCCCATCCCTCCCCTCCCCCCTGCCACCCCCACACCCCCAGCTGGGGATGCAGAAGGCACTGAGATGTTCTTACATGCTCCTCTGACCTGGCAGACATTGCACTTGACCATGGCTAAGTTTAACTGCAGCTCTCTGAGATAAGAGAGGAATGGGGAGCCAAGTTCTGGATCCTTGTCTTGTCTGAGCAGCTTCAAGAGTAATTTTAAAGAGAGGTAAGTTTAGCTGAGTTTCAGATGTCATTCTCACCTGACCAAGTTTATGGTCTGACTAAGCACATACAATAATGTAATTGTGTCTCTCATGTATGCACCTGTTGCTCCATTTGGTTAGACTCCAGCTGCTCTTGGTCACCCCTTGGTTGTAAGTTTATAAACATTCTGCTGATAGGCACATCATAGTTTATTTTTGAAGATACTATATCTGAAACTTTTACAGTTATGAATAACACTGTAACAATCATTATTTCATTTCCGGTACAGTTGAGAAACCCAACTTAAGAGTACATAGCTGGCCAGCTATGGACCAATAAATGATGATCAGTCACAGGGGTGGAAAGTTGGCAACAGGCATTGTTTGAGTTGAGAGTCCATCCTTAAGTCGGTGGTGGTTAAGGGATAGGATTGGGTGAGATGACATCATTCGAATGGTCAGAAGTTGGAAGTTTCTGGAAAGGCTAGTAATTCTGGGGCAGATTGAAAAAAAAGAACTATCTGCGACAACATTTTTGTACACTAATCACGGTTTACATATTATGTTTCTTAAGATAAATTCCCAAGTGAAATGATATATTTTTTAAGGCTTTCAGCCAAGTAGTTTATCAATCTTCATTTGTACCTCCTGAGGTCTGTAAAATCATTCCATCTGTCATTCCCATCTAAGCATTGACTACTCTTAAAAAGAAATCAAGTATTTGGAAAGTGGAAAATAATTTCTCACTATTGTCTTAGTTTTGTTTGAAAGCATACCGGCTTGAATTAAGGCAGAAATTAATTAGCCAGCACACACATGTGTAACCCACTCTTGGGGAGGGAGCATGCAACAAGGTGACAGTGCTCACCTGTAAGGACTTAGAGCCCTGGTGTGCGACTGGGTCCCCTCGCCATAGCATTGGCCACTGTGGGGCGGGGGGTGGTGGTCTCTATGCGCAGACACAGGCTTTCTGGCTGGAACGGTTGGAGTGTGTAGAAAGAGAGCCTCAATTTATCCTCAGGTTTCAGCATCCCAGAATCCAATTTCAGCCTCAACTCGGGCTTGCTTTCGTGTCCTCTATTCACTTTGTGACTGCCTGGCAGCTGAAAGGGCACTTGACTGGCTTATGGTGATGATGGGAACACATTTGTCTCAGCCCCTCTCCCTCTTGCCAGGAACCCATTCAGATGTCAGCGTGACCCATATCATCTCCCTCCCATCCGGCCACCTCTGGCCCCAGCTCCCGAGTCCTTCACACGTGAGCATTGTTCCCAGGTATCTGCAGTGGTGACTGCTGCTTCACAGTGAACAATGGAGCTTCATTCCAAGTGCAGGAGAGGGGACCAAAGTTTCATCTTTAACTTCCAAGCTCTCCAAGTGGGATTTTTTTTTTAAGTTTAAAGAATTACTACTATAATTCTTTTATTTGAAAGGAAAAGAGAGAAAGAGAGACCTCAAGAGACTGACATCTTTCATCCATGGATTCAATACCCAAACACTCACAACAGCTGGGGCTGGGTCAGGCTGAAGCCAGGACCTCAGTCCAGGTCTCCCACATGGGTGGCACGGACCCAACTACCTGAGCTATTACCTGCTGTCTATTACAAAGAAGATGAAATTGACAGTGGAACCTGGACTTGAACCCAGGCACTCTGCTATGGGATGTGGGCATTTACTCTTGCCAAACACTGCCACTGGGGGACCTTCATGAGCTCCAGGTTGTGCACAGGAGCTCCATCCTCCCTTTCACTGCTAAGCCCTGCCCGATTGAAACAGCAAGTCTGTTTTTTCCAGGACTATTATTTTGATTCATCTGTTGCGTTTCGGTAAATCACATGACCTCTGTGCTTCCAAATTTGTAAAATGAGAACTTCAGCAATTCCCTCTCTCTTGGATGGTGGTAAAACCCTCCTGAATGGATTTATAGGCTGTTTGCTTTTAATAGAAGTATGTGGGGTCTTAAAAGACATGGAAGTTCATGGAACTTGATCAAGTTCCTGGAATTTCAAATCTTGAAAAATATACACCACTGTTCTACATTCTGTGTGGCTTTGACTACTGTAGGTATCTGATATAAGTTTAATTATATAGGATTTTGTGTGGGGGGTGGCGGGGAGGTTGTTGGTTTCTTTCATTTGGCATAATGCCAAAGCCTGCTGTCATATATCAGAATATTCTGTGAGGATATACCGCATTTTGTTTGTCCATTCGCCCGCTGGTGAACATTTGGGTTGCTTCCAGCTTTTGGCCACTGTGGGTAAAGCTGCTACAAACCTGTGTGTACAAATATCTCTTTGTGTTTCTGCGTATAGTTGTTATATACTTGGAAGTGGAATTTCTTGATAATAGATTCATTTCAGCTTTCATTTTTTTGTCTTCCATTGGTTTTTGTAAGCACCTTTTCACTTCCTTTTATCCCCTTCATGTCAAATAAATTCTGTCACCAATGGCTGACTTTATTTATTGAAAGATTTACTTATTTTGCTTACAAGCCAGAATTATTGAGAGTGGGGGAGACACAGTGAAAGGGAGCCTCCATTTGCTGGTTCATTCCCCCAAATGACTGCCACGGCCAAAGCCGGGTTGGTCCATAGGTGGGAGCCAGGAGACTTGTCCAGGTCTCCTGATTGGATGCAGGGGCCCTAGGGCTCAGGTCATCTTCCACTGCACTTCCCTGGCGGAATTTAGTTTTGAATGTAGTTATAGTTTTGCAGTTTCCCTGACTGAAGTCTTTTTCTTTTTGAAATCTTTATTTATTTGAAAGGCAGAGTTATATATAGAAAGGAAGAGGCAAAGAGAAAGATCTCTTGTTCACTCCATGAAGAGTCACAAGCAGCTGAGGCTAGGCCAGGCCAATGCCATAATTGTGGAACGCCATATGAGTCTCCTAGATGTGTGGCAAGGACCCAAGTACTTGGGCCACTTTCCGTTGCTTTCCCAGGAGCATGATCAGGGTGCTGGATCAGAAGTGGAGCAGCTAGGACATGAAGAGGTATCCGATTGGGATGCTTAGCCTGATGCAACGCAGCACTGGCCCTTGATGAAAGCCTTTCCATGGCTCCTGACTGGGCAATGATGAAATTCTAGCTTCAGGAGTGTGTGTTTGGCCTAGGGCTTAGTTCACTAGTCGGGATGCTGCATCCCATATCAGTTTCTGGGTTTAATTCCTGCCTCTATTCCTGGTTCTAGCTTCCTACTTAGACTGATCTTGGGAGACTATAGGTGATAGCTCAAGTGGTTGGAGTCCTGTCACTCACATATGGGGCCTGGATAAGTCTCCTGTTGCTGACTCTGTTATGGAGCAACCCAGTAGATAAAATGAAGTTTGCTTTTTTCCCCCCTTTCACATAAATAAGTATTTAAAAAATACATTTCCACAGCTCTTGGGATCTTTATGATGTAATCTCTTTGCCTGTCTGTCTTGCCTTATCTCATAAAACTCTCTTAAGGGTTCTCCACAGAACTCGTCACTTGAGAGTCTACACATATCAAAGAATCAAAAGAATTCATTAATCAAATGTTTAGTGAGCAATTCACTTTCTGGGTCTGGGGCATATAGCAGTGAACAAAGCAAAGTTCCTAACGCCATGGGATTTTCATTTTGGTGTTAGTGGTGTTGGTTGTAGTATGCAAACAAATGCATCCTGTGTCAAGTGGTGACAAGTGTCAACAAAACTCTGAAGAGACATACAGAATACTGTGGAGAGGTGGCTATTTTGTACAGTGGTCAGGGAGGATCTTCCCAATAAGGTGACATTTAACAGAGATCTTACCATCCTAAGAGAAGGAGCAATCAGAGCATGTGAGGAGGCAGGGAACACAAGGCTTTGTGGCAGGACTGAGGCTGGCGAGAGCAGCTGGTTGCCATCCTGGCTGGTATAGAATGGGGAAGGAGTAAGTGGTTGAAGAGAAAGTCAGTGGGAGAGAAGGGAGACCAGATCCTGCAAACCCTTAAGCACTTGAATTTGTCTAAGATGGAAAGTTATCAGGGAGTTTTCAGAAGAGGAGAGACAGGATGTGACTTAACGTTTTGAAAGACCCTCTACCAATGCAATGTGATAAATACTGTTGTAGCTAAATGTGGAAGAAAAGATGCCAGCTCGAACACTATGATCGCAATGCAGGAGACAGATAAGCATGGCTTCAGCAAGGATGACTGTGACAGAGATGGTGAGATGTTAGGTTCAGGGTGTAATCTGAAGATAAAAGCCAGCAGGAGTTTGCTGAGGAATTGGATGTGAAGTGAGAGAGGAAGTTAAAGAAAACCCCAGTTTGTTTTGTATCAACCAAGTGGAATAATATGACAACATCAAAATTATAATTAGGAAGACTCTTGAAATACAGACAAATATTTATGACAGAATATTAAGTAAAAAAGAACAGAATTCAAAACAGTGTGTTCCCAATGATGACAGGTCTGCAGGTTGCAAACAAATAGTAATATGCTTAAAATCATAATTCTGTGATAAATAAAATTTAAAATTATCTTCTACACTTCCAATTACACCTCTGGCAAAAGGTTAGCATGCTCTTTTCAGATCTTGATCATCATGTGATTCTGCAAACTCTCTTAGTCTCAGTGCATAAGAAATGGAATCCTAGAACTTAGAAGTAGAATGGAGTTATAGCAGGGAGTGAGGGGCTGGGAAACAGTATTGGAAACTACCTTATACAATACTGTCCTCTTACAGGTGACAGAACTAAAGCTGCCAAATGTTAAAGGAGTTCCATAAAGTCACATCACTAATGACAAACCAAGTTCAACTTGAAGTGCAGTCCATTAACTCCGGATCCACTAGTCCACGTTAATCCTCGCACTTTATTTTATTTTTTGCTTATAAAGTTAACCTGAGAACATGTGTCTTATAGCTTACTGAAACCTTGTTTCTTGGTGATTTATTCAAAACCACTATACTCATATAAGCTTGTTTGCATGCAAAGTATACCCTATTTTCAAAGTCAAGAGGATGTAAAGTGCCTTTTCCTTTGCAAAACCTTGCACAACGTGTGAATCCTAATATTAGACCTTCAAATGCAGAAACTTGGTAAATCCCAAATGTGCATAACAAATGCTTACTCCACATTTTTTCAGGGTCTCTGATTTATTCAGCAGGGCAAGTTATTAATAACTCTGTAGTATTGGGTGAGATAGAACTACCTGTCATATTAAATTTGAGTCTGGAAGAAAGTAAAGCAAAAAACTGAGAAAATCCCAAACTTATATTTAGATTCCCATCAATGTCACATTCCTATTACTCAAGTATTTTGGTGAATACTATAGTGGAATTGAGGAGAAAATGCCCAAAAGGATTTTTACATATCATTTGGAAAAATTCAGATGCTACAGAGTTATCACAAATAATGATTCTTGAAAAAAAAGGCGGAACTAAATACTCATAATATTGGATTTATGATATTGAAGTAATACAGGGTAACAGAAAGAGCTTTCGGCTGGAATTCAGTCATCTCTGAGTCCTAGCCCATATTCTGTCACTGTAATAAACTTGAAACAGTTTACTTGTTTAACCTTGAACATCTAATGCTGACATTGAGTGTAGATATCTACTGTATCACATTACACACCATAAGTGGCTTACTCAATATCTGTGGCCCCGCCCTTGCCCACAGAATTGATTTATTTGGAGAGGAAATATCCCCAGCTCAACGCAGTTGGCCTTTCATATCCATAGACCAGTGGATTCAACCAATTGTAGATCAAAAATATTAGAAGGAAGACAATTTCCAGAGAGTTCCAAAGAGCAAAATCTGAATTTTCCACATGTCGAACACTACACAGAATTTATGGGAAAAAGTGAGGTGGGAGCACAACCTGCTGTATTTCCTTCTGCCAGAACTCCCCTTTGGAGCATGGTTCAACTCTGGAGTCATCTCCTTTGTGTATATATAAGTAGGCCCATGATGGTTGCATCTGCATTGAACATGTACAAACTTTGTCATCATTCCTTAAAGAGTACAGGAGAATGACTATTTATATTGTGCTCCGCATTTTAAGTAATCTAGAGGTGACATATACAGGAGGATGTGCATAGGTTCTATACAAGTACTAAGCCATTTTGTATGAGAGGCTTCAGCATCTGAAGAGTTTGATACCATGGGGGTGGTGCTGGAACCAGTCACCTCTGGATATTGGGGCACAGCTACTATCTTGTTCCAAGTTTCTGTAGTTTTAGCCGATGAGGAAGTTAGAAGATGACTGGGGTTTCTGTGAAGGTCAGCAGTTCCTGGGATGTAGAGAAGAGTTGATCCCTTCCTATAAGGAGTTAGAACCTGATGTCGTCTGTCACCAGCAAGTTCTGTGAAAGAGGAAGGGTACCCTACTCAGCCTAAGAGGGAGAAAAGACACAGGGGAAGTTTACTGGGGGAGGTGATGCTTAAACTGGGTCATGGAATATCTCTGGGCTTTTGGACTTCTCTTTCCTCATTTATAAAACAGGAGAATTGAACTAAATCTGCTTATGTCTTAAGTTAAAAAACAAGCCCCAGCAATGAAAAAAAAAAACCCAATAGTGGAAATTTAATACGTTAAGATACCATATTCTATTTGGAATAAATCCCAAGGCATTTGGACATGTATATATATATATATTTGAGAAATTCAACATCTTTCATGTAAACTACAGTCAAGGGCAAAGAATGAGCTTTACTGTAAACCATGGCCCTAAAATGTACAGATGTTGTTTCTATTAATTTGTTTTTGGACCCATTTTAGAAAAAATCAGTCTTCCTTGGGCAAAGCTCCAATGGGAACCATTCTGAACAGTGAAGAGAAGGGGGCTTAGCATGATGGCTCAATTGGTTGATCTTCCACCTTCAAGCACCAGGATCCCATATGGGGCACCTGTTCATGCCCTAGCGGCTTTGTTTCCCATCCAGCTCTCTACTTGTGGCCTTGCAAAACTGTGGAGAATAGCCCAAAGCCTTGGGACCCTGTACCCACATGGGAGACCTGGAAGAAAGTCCTGGCTCCTGGCTTCAGATCAGCTCAGCTCTGACTTGTGGCCATTTGAGAGTTAACCAGTGGCTGGAAGGTCTTTGTTTCTCTTTTTTTCTGCATAGATCTCCCTTTCCAATAAAAATGAATAAACCAGAGAGAGAGAGAGAGAGAGAGAGAGAGAGAGAGAGAGAGAGAGAAAGTACTTTGTTCTTGTTAATGAAGGTGAGAGAATGTAAAACAGAGAACCTGACCACCTGATAGAACAAGCAGAGATGGGAGTTGAGGGGTGAACCTGGCCACACCGTGACCAGAGAGAAGGTTCTAAGGCAGGTGCAACTTGACTCCCCTTCTCATGGAAACGAGAGCTAATTTTGTCTAAAGCTTTAGAGTGAACACAGTGTTTCCATGTCCCTTATCTCATCTTCACAACAACCTGGCAGGGAAGCTTTATTAATATCCTTGTGTGACAGAAGAGAGCTGATGGCATCTGTTCAAGGTCAGTCCACCGAAGTAGTCGTGGCTCTCAGATTCCAATACTTCCAACAGCACATCCTTTCTGTTAACTCCAGAACTACTTCAAATGGCAGTTTAACAACAGCAGCAGCAACAACAAAATAGCCTTTAACTACAGAAACATCAGTGCAAGTGTTTTCTATCCTAAATGGTTAAATAGTAAAACCTTGATAAGGCTTCTAGTAGATAATTTTCTATCCCAATCTGTTTTTATTTTTAAAGATGAATTGATTGATTTGGAAGGCAGAAAAACAAAGAGAGCAGGAGAGATAGAGAACTATTCCATCCACTAATTCACTCCACAAATGCTCACAGCAGTTAGGTGTTAGGTGAGGTCGAAACTAGGAATCAGGAATCCTTCTGGGTCTTCCAGGCAGTGGGAGTGGAGGGGAGGTGAGAGGTTCAGGGGCCCAGGTCATCACTGCTGCTTTCCAGGCACATTAGCAGGAAGCGGCATTGGAAATGTGGAGTAGCTAGGACTTGAACCAGGCACTCAGATCTGGGATGTAAGCTTAATTCACTGCACTATACACTCACCCCTCTTCCAGACTTTTGCTCTACTTACTAGAATCTGAAGCTACTCGGATGGGGAGTTTGAAAACAATTACTCCAGGGTGGAAACCATTACCTAACTTAGAATAGGCTAACAGTTATGACCAAAAAAAAAAATATTCTCTTCACATCATGAAAAGTTTACTTCTTGGGGTGGACATTTGGCCGTGCAAACAACAGGGTTTGATACTGGGATCCATCTCCGAACTCTTAGCTTCCTACTGATGCAAACCCTGGGAGTCAGTGGTGATGGCTCAAGTGGATGACTTACTTCCACCAACTTAAGGGAGACCTGATCCCATCCCAGGGTCCCTGCTCTAACCAGTCCAAATCTCCTTGTTTTGACCATAACGGGGAGGAAACTAGGGAATGGGATCTGTTTCTAAAGCAAACTTCTCACTTTCCAAATGTGGATATTACTGGTTTGGCAATCCTTCTGAGTGACTTTCCTGTAGGTAGTAATTTAAAGATTAGCACTTTTCCACTTTGTGACACTGTCATCTTCACAACTGTCTGATGTCACTGTGGAAGGGAGAGCGAGCACGGGGTCACACCGCATAGCCAACTGCCTTGGTTCTACAGAGACGTGTCCCTTTTACTGTCATTCCGTTGGTTGGAACTAGTCACTTGACCTCCCTCTGGAAGACAGCAAAGCTGGGAAATGAGACCCTCTGGCAGGGTGGCTGCTTCCCAAGAGCAAGACTACATAATAGAAGGGAAACTTGTGTCTTTGATATTAGCTGTCTATGCTGTACACCTCCAGATGAGACCTTGTTACCCTTGATAAAACCTAGTGGAGGGACTGGCATGGTGGTGTAGCCAGCTAATCCTTGGTCTGTGGCATCATTTAGGTGCTGGTTCTAGTCCTGGTTATTCCACTTCTGATTCAATCCCTACTAATGGCCTAGAAAGGCAGTAGAGGATGGCTTGAGTCCTTGGACCCCTGCCCCTATGTGGAAGACTCAGAAGAAGCTCCTGGCTTCACACGGGCTCAGCCCCAGCCATTGCAGCCATTTGGGGCATGAACCAGTGGTTAGAAGATCTCTCTCTCTCTCTGTCTCTGTCTCTCCCTCTCTCCCTGTAAAATCTGTTTTTCCTATAAAAATAAATAAATCTTAATATTATTATTAATATTGTTAATATTATTAATATAAATAAACTTAGTGGACCCCATAAGACATATTCTGTGATGAAAGGATCCTTCAGTAACAGGAATATTTGTGGGGTTGGGGGCAGGAGTTCTGCCATCAGTACTGCCTCATTAAGGAAACAAAGGAGTTAGAACTAGGGGCATGTGGGGAAGACTGTTCTGTAGCTGTGTTCTGGCTCCCAGGTAACACTCAGGAATGATGAATTTAGAACTCCCAAGTCACTGAGGCAGTGTGCCAGCTATCTTCCATGGATATTACCCCTCCACTGTGCCCCAAGAGGCTTCTTGTCTGTGCTACGAAGGATTCCAGCCCTCTAGGTCCCAGCTGGTTCTACCCAATGCAGAGGGCTGTAAGGAAAATAGATGGAAAGAGGGTAGGAGGTCGGGGTTTGTATGCCAGATATCCCTGCAGAACAGCCTTAGGTTTGCTTGTCCTTCTATGCAAGGTGACCTTTCCCCAGTTTCAGCGTTTTACTCAACCATCTCACTGTCCACGTTCTTGGAACATTCGTCCAAGGGATAGTAACAGCTCTGCCATAGCCAGCCCAGGGTTGCTGCATTATCTCCTGTGGTCTCTCTCGTCACTTTCTTTCTTTCTTTCTTTCTTTCTTTCTTTCTTTCTTTCTTTCTTTCTTTCTTTCTTTCTTTCTTTCTTTCTTTCTTTCCTTTCTTTCTTTCTTTCTTTCTTTTCTTTCTTTCTTTCTCTCTCTCTCTCTCTCTTTCTCTCTTTCTTTCTTTCTCTCTCTCTTTCTTTCTTTCTTTCTTTCTCTCTCTCTCTCTTTCTTTCTTTCTTTCTTTCTTTCTTTCTTTCTTTCTTTCTTTCTTTCTTTCTTTCTTTCTTTCTTTCTTATTCGAGAGGCAGAGGGGCACACCTGGGAAGACAGAGAGGCAGAAAAAGAGAGAGAGAATAAGAGAATGAAAGGGAGACATATCTTACTCACTGGTTCACTCCCCGAATACCTCTGATGGCCAGAGCTGGGAACATAATCCTGATCTTCCATGTAGGTGGCAGGAACCCAATTCTTTGAGCCATTGTTGATAGTTCTCATGATCTGCATTCGAAGGAAGCTGAAGTTAGGAGCTGGAACTGGGAATTAAACCCAGGTATTTGGATGTGGGATGTGGGTGTCTCAAATGTTCCGATAAATGTGTACCTCCAAATTCACACTTTTGTTGTTGGTTTCTTAATGTTATGTTATGTATGTTATATGTTGTGTATAAACTAAAATTGAAATGTCAATGAGGTGGTCACAGAAGGTGGTTAAGAACTCGCATTTACTTTTTTTTTAATTATTTATTATTTAACTTCATTAATTACATTGTATTATGTGACACAGTTACATAGATACTTGGGTTCTCCCACCCCTCCCCAAACCCTCCCACCATGGTGGATTCCTCCACCTTGTTGCATAACCACAGCTCAAGTTCAGTTGAGATTCCCCCATTGCAAGCGTATACCAAACATAGAGTCCAGCATCTTATTGTCCAGTCAAGTCGCATTTACTTTTAACATTTTGGTTACTCATTACTATGTCAATTAATTCCATAATGATGTAAATTTTTGCTGATGGTATGTTGGAGCTTTTAATTGACTGGGATGATACTCTGCTGGCTCTGTCTTCAGACCAGAGAGGGTATACCTAAGAAGCCATTGAACTTGACTGGACAATAAGATGCTGGACTCTATGTTTGGTATATGCTTGCAATGGGGGAATCTCAACTGAACTTGAGCTGTGGTTATGCAACAAGGTGGAGGAATCCACCATGGTGGGAGGGTTTGGGAGAACCCAAGTATCTATGTAACTGTGTCACATAATACAATGTAATTAATGAATTAAAAATAATAAATAACGAAAAAAGATAGCGACAAAAAAATTATTCTAATTTGATCTTGTCATTTGTTGCCCTTTCTTTCTCTTAATGTTTTCAGCCCCAAACAGCAGGTCTATTTTCTGTTGAAGCTAAAAGAATCATAATTTTTAGTATGTTTCAGAGATTTGGGGCTTGGGCCACCTTGACCTTTTCCTTGCAGGGCTTTGCCACTCTGTGCTCTCAGTCTTGATGATGCACCTGTCCCTGCCACCTCTCATCCTTGCCCCTTGCAACTGGAGCTCATCAGCCCAGTCACTACCAATCATATGTCCTTCATCATTGCCTCCTGGATCTTCCACAAGGAGAAATTGCTAACAAGGCAAGTGGAGGAACCGTTGAATGTTTTGCTCTCTGTAGGATGAGAATTCCATCAAATATGAAAAAAAAAAGCTGAGTTAAGAAGAATTCGGCATAGGAGGCAAAAACTTGTTTTGAGGTTTTCTGCGTTACCAGAGAAATTCAGACATACTGGATATTGGAATTCAACTGTTCTTTGTCCAGTTCTTTTTCCTCCCTGCTCATTTTAGGATCCTGCATTTTGTTTTTTCAGCTTTGCTAATTTCAGTTGCAGATCTGTGCCAAGTCATCTCCCCTCCCTAATTCTCTGAACTGTTCTGGGAAGCTGCTGTTCGATTTCCAGTTCCTTTCCCCAGCCTGCACTTCTTTGATCCTGGGTCTAGGAGCTAGCTTTCTTCTAGCCTTGACTGTTAAAGAACTTCTTCTACCTTGTCTTCTGTTTTCCCGGTGAGGCAATGTAGCATTGACGTCAACAGGGAAATTTTTGAGTTGGATAAAACTGGGCTTGAGTCCCAGTTCTGCCCTTTTCTAAACTGAGTGACCTTGGTGAGCTCCCTGATCCTCATTCTCAGATTCTTCACTTGGAAAGTGGAAATAATAAAGGTTCCTAGGTTAGAGGATTATTAAGGAGATTGAATGAGAAAATGAGTGCGTGACATAGGGTCCATAGTGAATAATTAATAAACACTGATTATTTTTTAAAGATTGATTTATTTTTATTAGAAAGGCAGATATACAGAGAAGGAGAGACAGAGAGAAAGATCTTTTGTCTGCTAGTTTACTCCCCAAGAGCTTGCAATGGCTGGAGGTGAGCCTACCTGAAACCAGGAACCAGGAGTCTCCTCCGGGTCTGCACGTGGGTGCAGGATCCCAAGGTGTTGGGCCATCCTTTAATGCCTTCCCAGGCCACAGCAGGGAGCTGGATATGAATGGAGCAGCTGGGATATGAATCAGTGCCCATATGGGATCCCGACACATGCAAGGTGATAACTTTAACCACTAGGCTACCACGCCACCATGCCAAGCCCAACACTTATTATTTTTATTACACTTCTGTATATAATCCAAAATTCAGGATTTTACATTTGATCAGTCATCCTATGGGGAGCCTGAGATCTTGATATGAAAAAAACTAGAAGTATTTTTTTAAAGGTTTATTTACTTTTTTTTATTTGAAAGGCAGATTTTACAGAGAGAGAGAGAGGTTTTCCATCTGCTGGTTGACTCTACAAATGGCTGCAATGACCAGAGCTTTGTCAATCTGACACCAGGAGTTTCTTCCAGGTCTCCCATGTGGGTACAGGGGTCCAAGGTCTTGGGTGATCCTCCATTGCCTTTGCAGGTCACAAGCAGAGAGCTGGGTCAGAAGTGGAGCAGCCCAGACATGAACTGGTGCCCGTATGACATAATGGCACTGCAGGTAGAGGATTAATCTATAATACCACCATGCCAGTACCCAACTAGAAATGTTTTTGCTTGTCATTGCTAACTGATGCCCTTTGGATATCTGCTCATTTTTCTAGAGAAAGGAGAATCCCTTGAAATATGTATATAAAATCAGATTTAACTAATATCTATGGAGTGCCTTATAAATATGATGTTGTACTAGACTGTGCACATAGATTTTCTACAAAATGGTTAAAGCCATTTATAGAACCAGAAACAGACTAATAGCTTTGTTTTGCGTGGTCTGTAGACAATCTCTAATTCTCTTATTCCCTACTTTGGTTTGATTTTCAGCTTGTTCTGATCATCTGACCATAGGCAATCTTTTCTGGAAAGAAGTCAATTACCAACAAAAAGCAATCATAGCTGAGTAAAATTTAGATGGGAAAGGATCATTATAAATTGCCTGTTCTAAGTGTTCTTTTGCTTATCAAAGGACAGCACTTGCTTTGGATGGACATAATTTCAAAAGGCTTTTCTTATGGTCATTTGTTTCTTGATAAAATTGCACCTTTGCTTAAATTATATTTACTCTTTAATTCTGTTCCAACAGGCTTGCACCAGCTCTGCTCCCTCTCCATGGGGACCTGGCCCAATTTTCTGTTTCTGTGGGCTTTCCTGTTTGCATTTAGCTCTTTATGCCATGCTTGTCACCTGGTTGATGTATCTAGGTTTAACTACATTTAATTGTTTCTTACCCCATTTAAACTTTTTCTGTACTTTCATAAATATATATATATATATTTTTTTCTTTTAAAATGTTACTGAAGGGGCCCAGCATGATAGCCTAGTGTCTAAAGTCCTTGACTTACAAGTGCCAGGATCCCATATGGGCACCAGTTCTAATCCTGGTAGCCCCACTTCCCATCCAGCTCCCTGCTTGTGACCTAGGAAAGCAGTCGAGGACAGCCCAAAGCCTGGGGACACTGCACCCATGTGGGAGTCCTGGAAGAGGCTCCAGGTTCCTGGAAGAGGCTCCAGGTTCCTGGCTCTGGATTGGCTCAGCTTCAACCATTGCGTCTACTTGGGGAGTGAATCAATGTACAGAAGATCTTCCTCTCTGTCTCTCCTCCTCTCTGTATATCTGACTGTCCAAAAAAAATAAATCTTTAAAAAATGTTACCAAAAACTGGCAATCTTGTAGTGGATCTGCCTCGTATGAGTTGGAATGTTGTTGGCTGCAAGAAACAGAAAATACATTTGAAGTGCACACTTTTCATGTTACATTAAGACTGGAAATGGTTTGTCTCAGGGTTGCTTCAAAGGTTCAACAAAGCCAGAAAAATGGTTCCCCCATTTTTTCTGTGGTGAATCTGCCACATGTTTGCAAGGCCTGTCAAGGTCTCAGGAAAGATATAGCAGCTCCAAGTATCACAGTCTCATGTTTCAGCCTTCCAAGAGAAGGCAGTGGAAATGGCCTTTTCCTCAAATACTTCCTATTTTATCAGGGAGGACATATGTTTCATGAAGACCTCCAGCAAAATTCCCCTTAACTTTGCTGGGCATAATCTTATCGCAAACCTACCGTTAGACTAATTAGTATCAAAAAGAAAATGTTTGGAAGTTTGGTTTAAACCAATTGTAATGCATCCTTTGGGTGTGGGCACATTACCATCTATCACCAATGGAGTTCTGTCATTCAGGACTGTTGGGCAGGCACCCGGATAGTCTCTGAATACCAGTCCCCACCACCATTTGTAGGTGAAGAGCCTGAGGTTAAGGGCTTTTCTAAAGGCTACATACCTTCCAAAGTTCAAAGCCAAGACTGAACCTGTCAAGATGGGGTGAGTGTTTTGCCAGGCAGTTAAGGTGCTGGCTCACATCAGATTGCCTGGATTTAATGCCTGGCTTCAGCACCTAATTCCAGCCTCCTACTAATGTAGACTCTGAGAGGTGACAGGACTGGCTCAAGTAATTTAATTCCTGCTTCCTATGTGGGAGAAACATATTGCATTTCTAGCTTTTGGCTTCAGCCCCAGCTCAGTGCTAGTCAGGACAGGTATTTGGGAAACAAACCAGTGGATTAAAGTTTTTTGTTTGTCTCTGTGCCTCAAAAATAAATACACATTTAAAATGTTTAAAGAACAAAAGTGATAGCTTTGCAATAATCTTGAATTCTCACAGTTCTTTGACTCATTTCCATAGATCCCAAATAAATAGAATAATCTTGCTTTACTTCAGTTTCTTTAAAATCCGGACAGATTCCGACTGCTTTAAAATTAATTAATTGGACAGAGAGAGAGGCAGATAGAAGAAGCTCTTGTCTGTTGGTTCAGTCCTCCAATGCCTACTGCAGCCAGTCTAAAGCCAGGAGCTGGAATGCAGTCTAGATCTCCCATGTGGATAATAGATACCCAACAGTTTTCACCAGCACCTGCTACCTCCTGGGGTGCACAATAGCAGGAAGCTGAAGTCAGGAATGGAGCCAGGACTCAAATCCAGGTACTCTGATATGGAACGTGAAAATCCCAACCAGGCATTCTAACTGCTAAGCCAAAGTTTTCCCTTTACATCCAAAAAAATTTTTAGTTTGTTCTCTGTCAAAGTGGAAGGTCTTGAGTCATCATTTGTTAGTGAAGGTTCAAGCTCAGTCACATTGGAGAAGGAGCTGAAGCTCATGTTAGAGTTGGGCCCAGTTGTTTGTTATTCTCATCCAGTCTTGAGGTTCTGTGTTCTCAAGCATTCGTCTCATTTCTGTCTCCAAACAGCAACAACTCAACAGGGAGAGGAAAGGAGAAACAAGCAATATAAATCTAAATCTTTTTAAGTTTTGAGCTCTTTGCCTATAAAATGGATGTAGCAAATAGCACTTCATTATGTTGTTGGAATGGCTCAATGAGATAAAATAAAGGCGGTTCAACAGTAAGGCTTAGGATATACTGTATGCATAAAAATCATGTTTAAATTACAGTGTTATTGTTGAGAGAAAGCAGAGTGCAATGGTTAAGTACCCAGACTTTGGAGCCAGACTACCTGCACTCAGAATCCTTGCTCAGTCATTTATTGTCAGATAATTTGTACTCAAATCACTGAATCTCACAAAGCACATTGTCTCTGGAAGACTGAGTTACAGCATTTAAAATGCCTGGAACAGTACTGGGCATACTGAGATATCCCAAAATGCTAGCTGTTATGTGGTACTTTCAAGCCCCCATGGCCCTGTTGCATCTGTTTTTCAAATGAGCCTGCCTGGCAGGCACTAGACAGCTATCATGACTTGACAGAGGTCAAGTGGCTTTGACCTTTTTGAGGTTCTCATGTAAGAAAATGGAAAAACCTCATCTTGGTTGCCTACATGCAATCTATTATTGTCATGTCTTCAGGTGCCCTGGTATAAGCAATAGTCCATAATCAATCATGTATTAGAATTCTATTCTTGCTCTTCCTGAACATATAAATATTTAATATGAAATATTTGGTTCCTGACTACATCATAAGTTCTAGCATTCAGGTGCTAAATCATTTTTTAAAAGCTTTAGAATATTTATTTGAATAAAGCTGATTTCCTATAAAAGTTGAAGAAAACAAATTATAACAAAATGTAAATCTTCAGCCAATGCCATAACTATTGATTAATATAAAATATTTCATAGGTAAGGACCAGAAGTGATCATTAGGATGAATGGAAACATGGAAAAGGTAACCAAAGACATTCAGTGAACCTGGTAGTTAATGGAAAAGTTGTGCAGCTTCTAAGTCATTGCCACTTATTTGTACATAGATGTACACAAATTTGTGCATAAATTCCAATGGTTGCTGAATCGTTTGAGTAGGCAACAACAATCAATTCCAGAGGTCAGTTTGTTCTAACTGGGCATGTCCTACATTCAAGCTCAATTGATACATGTTTCATTAAAAGTAATCTGTCTGTGGAGGAGATTAAAACTAGGGTCAGAGAAAATGAATGAATTCTTTCTCATTCCATATCGTTACTTATTAGAAACCAGATCCAGAATGTCACAAGACCAACTAAGTTCATGAGGGAATCCATGTAAGATGATCACGCATATGTTCTTGTGTTGTTCTTATCTGACTAATGCAGGGGAACGGGAGGCCAGTATTGGCCCTCACAATACAGTGAGTAATATGACTCTTGGAAACTGTATAGGGTTGTGGCTTTAACTTAAATTGGATTTGGAGTTTTTTCTTGGTTGTATAATTTCTGGACTATGTGACCTTGTGGTATCACATTTTCCTTATCTGTAAAATGGGAATAACAATAGTCCCTACTTCTATGAGTAACTGAGAATTGGAAAACATTTTGTAATGGACCTGACACATGGTAAACATAAAATGTATCTCTTACCAGTATTACATTGAATTCTATTAGGTCAGTCATTTTGGCTCTCTGATTCTTAGTTTGCCTTGTAACTCAAAGGAATGTGGCTATTTGTACTCAGCTGAGTGCATGGGGCTGCATTAGATGGCATCCCAAGGTCACATCCTTTCATTCTTGAATGAGAGGAGAATTCACTGTCTTGAGAAGAGCACAGGATTAAAGCTTGATAATGACCAGGATATGGACATCTGGGTACACTCAGTCCCAGGATAGAATCATTTTGACCCTGCTCTTTTCCTCACATCCTATGTCCTATTTTAGGAACTAGAGAGAAGGAGAAAAAAAAAATCACAACAAAACATCAACATCTCTGTCCTCTTGGAGAGCATCTTTTATTGCCAAAAGTAGACAATAAGCAAATCGACATCAAGTCCTGTAAACTGTATCTTCGGAATCTAGCTCACATCTGATGATACTCACTTTCTTTCCTGCTACCACAATATGAACCATCATCACTTCTGGCCTTGGTTACCAAACTAAGGACCAGCCTCCTAACTGATATTTCTGTGTCCATTCCTGGTACCCTCATGTCCATTCTCATCCTCCGACAGTCCACGTGGGTATCACATCATAGTACTCTTCAGCTCAAAAACCACGCTTGAAGCAAATCTGGAAGCCTTTCTCTGCAGGATCCCACCTTTAGCTGCCTCTTTTAATGTCTTCCAACCTTCCATCCCTGTCTTCTCAGCCCCCCACCCCCTCAAAGCACCATTTGGGTCTTGCTCTTCCCTATGCCTTTGTACTCCCTGTTCCATCTACCTGGAACATACTTTCTGAGTCATTTTCTCCTTCACCTTTTTTTGAGTTTCAGCTCTTCAGAGTATTTCCAACTACTCTTGTCAAAACTAGCTCTCCAATCCTTCTCTCTTTAGCTCATGTCTGGCTTTATTTCGTTATCGATTACTGAGCACTTGCTACATGTCCAGCACTGGGGTATGTCTTTGACATGCATTGTCTCTTCTGATCCTACCAACAATGTATCTCTAAAGGTGAATATTATCTCTTTTTCTCAAGTGCACAAACCAAGGCTCAGTATAGATAATTTGTTCGTGGAGCTGGGATGTTAACCTCAGTTGTCTGATGATCTGACTGCTATATATGTTTCTTCTAGAAAGTTATTCCCTATCAAATGATTCCTTTGATACCTGAAGTTTTCAAAAATTTTCATGTACTTTTCCTATGACAAATCCATTTCCTCTATCATTAGCCTCTGAAGTTGGGGACTGAATCTTATTCACATGTACACCTCTGCCATCAAGCTGAGTGTCTGATAGGTTTTGGCTTTTAGTAAAAGTCTGTTGAACTGATGTCTATGAGGCATGATCAGTGCTGACAAGAATATGGCCTCAGCCATTTCTCACCTTCCCTTCCTCCTGGTGTCACATTGTTTGAAAATTTTCCAGGATCGTGCATCTTGAAAATTAAAGATGATCAAAGGTACGGAGCAATTTAGAGATCTGCTCTGATCTATAAGAAGAATTCAGAGCCTTAATGAATGGATGGTTGGACCAGATGTGGTGAACTGGGAAGAATGTATATGGAGTGTGCACATAAAGACACATGTGTGCTTTTTTTGTGTATATACAAAGGCAAAGGAAGAGGTTTCTCACATTTCTCCTTTCATAATGATGAGATGATGTTTTAGTTCACTGGAGTGAATGATTATCTACTCCACAGAAAATGACTATTTTGGTTTTTGCTAAAGGGTGGTTTGTTCTGCAGTAAAGTACAAAGAGTCTAAGTTTCCAAAAGGAGTATTTTTATCACATAACAGAGTGCCAGGCTATGGAAGAAAGAGTGTCAGCCTAAGGGCCAGGAATCCTGGATTTATACCATCCTCTGCCAGGACAAACTTTGGGCTTGGGGCAAGGCCCTGTCTGAGTTCCAGAGTCTTCCTTGGGACCATTGTATTTAGGAAGTAATCCTTGTTTTCTGTTTCTATCCTGCCGTCTGGCAGACAGTAACTCCTGGACACCAGGAACGCAGGTGGGAGAGGGACCCCAATTAAGGCTCAGTTGGCTGGAAGCCTCCGATACTACGATTGAGAATGGGGTGATCCTAATCCCCACTTTACAGGGTTGTAGTAAGGATTCACAAAGGGATGCCAGTTTGTTGTTTGACATGTGGTATGTCATGGCCAAGTGCTAGTGGGAATAGTAATTATCCAAACAATGGCCAGACTGTAGGGAAGGGAAGAAATGGGAACAGGGAACACAATCTCTGGCTTAGATGAGACATGGGAAACCTTAAAATAAAAGAAGCTGCTCTGAATTTGAATCCCAGAGTGGGACGTGGGTTGGTGATACTAGGATTCAGAGGGGGCCAGCACTCCTCAGACTCACCTGAATTTCAGAGACCTTCCAGTGGCTGTGAAGGGGAGAGGGGCCTTAACACAGCTGGGTAGTGCAAGGGGTCAGGTGAGATTTCTAGGAAAGAGATGGGTTAGGTTTTCAGAGTTTATCACAGACTGCTCTGATGGAGCAGAGAGGTTTTGTTGTTTGTTTGTTTTAAATGAACCATGAGACGGGCAAAGGCCTGTGTAGTTTGTTTCTCAGGGAGTACAAATCGATAGCCATTGTTTGTGTTCTATTCTAAACTTTAAATCTAAACTTTATACCAGATGGGTGCTGACTTGATACTGGGGGCGGTGCCAATGTGACTTGGCTGCCAGGATATCTGTATTCCAGCTTCTTCTCCACCATGGGATGTAACTTACAGGCGCAGCCCAGACTGGCTGGAGGCAGGACAACAGTAACAGTGTTTGCGGGAGCTAAGCGCAGCTGTTTAGCAGTGCAGGTCTCTAGGTACACATGGCATTGGGCTGTAGAGTTGCAAGATGAGTCCCGATGGTGGCCATCCACCATGTCCAGAATTATTCTGTTGAATCATTAATAATAGCAAATGTTAAGGCTGACATTCTGTTGAGATCTGTAATAGGGTAAATTATTTAAAACATGCGATGAGCTAAGTGAGCATCTACTTCCCATCTACTCTCTGGATAACAAGGCAGTATTGGGAAGAACCAGCAAATCAGCGTGCTTTTGGTCAGGGAGAAGAAGGTTGGTGATGCATGCCAGGGACTGATGCCTTGAATGAGACCACTCCTGCCAGGATGCCACCTGTAGCATTCACAAGATGATGCTGGAGTCTCACACTCAGCAGGCACAACAGATGGGTTAGGGGCAAAGCTGGTGATCACTATGGCATAATTTGTTGTCTCCTACTTTAGACCTCTGGCCGCATTAATTCAATAGTTCTTGAATTGCTCAGTGAAGCAAGAATGCCCAACTGCACCCAAGATACAAAAAGTAGAGTGCAGGAGAGTTTTGGGGAGAGTCCGTGAATGGACAATGCAAAGCTTCCTCTCTCCCCAGAAAGAGCTTTATTTCTACCCTAAGATGGGTGCAACCAGGGGCACATTCGATCTCACCACCTTTTCATCACTCCCAAAAGAAATCTCATTCCCATTAGCAGTCATTATTCTCTGTTTTCCTTCAAACTCACCAATCCTAAGCAGCCACTTGTCTTCTCTCTATCTCTGTTGATTTCATTATTCTGGACATTTTCATATTCTATATGATATTTTAAGACTGGCTTTTTTCACAGAGTCTGTTTTGTGTGTGTGTTGTAGCATGAGCTAGTTCTTCATTCCATACTATAGATAATATTCCATTCTGTGCATATAATTGCATTTTGTTTCTCTGTTCATCAATTAGTGGCCATCTAGGTTGTTTTCCTCTTTTTCTTTTTTACTTTTATGAGTAGTGCTGCTGAATTTTGAAAGACAAATTTTCATTTGGGCAATGATTTTCATTTTTCTAGGATGTATGGCTGGAGTAGAATTGCTGGGTCATATGATAACAGTATGTTCAGCCTTTTAAAAAACTGCAAGACCGTTTTGGATCACTTTGAAAGGGATAGTGGGAGACAAATGCAAAGTTGTGTTTTGATGGTCACCAGTTGTGCTTCTTCAACATATTGATTACAGATAAGCTCAGCTCTTCAGCTTTACGCCTCTTCCATGACCTCAGAGTTCAGGACCAGAGGACACTGGGAAGAAAGGAGAGGGAGAAAGGAAGAAAAAGAGAGAATGAAAGAATCAACTTGAGCAAGAGCACAAATAGGCAACCAGCAGCTAAGAGGCAAGAATGATCATCATTAATAAAGACCTCAGGAGAGGTCAGAATTAGACAAGAAATAGCTTGAACTTGGGTCTATGAGGCCTCTGCAGTGTACACTGGGAATGGACTCACTCAGCACATGCAAGCCTATTATGTGACTAATGTGTGCCAAGCACTATGTTTAGGTGACATCTTGATTATTTATAGAGAGCAGGAGAGAGAGCAGGCTGAAGCTGGGCTGGTCTGAAGCTAGGAGCCTGACGTCTCCTCTGGATCTCCCATGTAGATGTAGGGGTCCAAGGAGCTGCACCATCTTCTGCTGCCTTCCCAAGCACACCAGCAGGGAGCTGGATGGGAAGAGGAACAGCTGACACTCAAACTGGTGTCACCCACGTAGGATGCTGGCTGTGCAGATGAAAGGTTAACCTATTTAACCACCGCAATAGCCCCAATGATGTTATAATTACATGTGAATGTACATGGATTTTAGATTTTTTTGCACCAAAATAAGCTTGCCTTTTTTAGACCCAACACCATGGCTCAGTGGTTAAATCCTCACCTTGCATGCACTGGGGAATCCCATATGGGCGCCGGTTCATATCCCAGCTGCTCTACTTTCCA
The DNA here is from genome assembly GCF_030435755.1 of Ochotona princeps. Taxonomy (NCBI): domain Eukaryota; kingdom Metazoa; phylum Chordata; class Mammalia; order Lagomorpha; family Ochotonidae; genus Ochotona; species Ochotona princeps. Next base: position 10,805,260 of record NC_080846.1, on the reverse strand, counting down.
TCCAGTTCTCTACTTATGGCCTGGTGAAGTAGCAGAGGATAGCACATGAGAATCTCCTATTGGCTAATTCATTCCCCAAATGCTAGTCCCGGTTGGGACTGGGCCAGGCCTCATGTGGGCGCTGAGAACTCAGTCTAGGTCTCCCAAACACCCACCCAAAAACTTTCTGAAGAATCCTCACACATACCATTGAGCCTAATCATCCTAAGCATGTGAAGTGGCTCTCATGATCATATCTTGGAAGTGAGAAGAGTCAGGCTCAGGGAAATGACTGGGCTGGGATCATACAATCATCATTGGTGATCTGGGCTGGGGAACCTTCCTTCTCAACCCCAGCTCCAATGAGCACTGCATACCTGTCTTTTAGCCTATACTCCTGGCCATCCCTTGGCCCTTCCAAAGGGCTACCATTGTACATTTTTAAACATATTCTGTACGGTGGAGGGTGAGGGGGAAGTGCTGATAAAATGATTCTCATAACCAAACAAAGCAGTGTGTGCCAGTGACCATCGTGTAAATGTGTCACCACCGCAGAGCTCAAGCTACCATCACTCTAACAACAAAATTTCGGAATGTAGCACAGTTAGCTCTCAAAAGCTCATAACAACTACTCTGCACGGCATTGCTTCCATGCCTTTGAACTTTATGAATCTTCTCCCTGGGTCTCTAATGCCTGACTACCAAGTTAGCTATCTAGTTAGCACTATCTAGTTAGCACCACATTGAGGCTTGGGCGTGCTGTGGAATTGAAGATTTTTAACTGCACTAATAAGTCAAGCCATTTTCAAGAGAATCACATGCACCCATGGGAAACCTGATCTTTTTGTGCTTACAGAAATGCACCACATTCATATGCATATTCGTCTTTTACCTCTAAGTAATAGTTAACATACTTTTAGGCTGATTCCAAAAATGTTAGTTAGAAGCCAGAGACCATATGATAGAAGCTGACGCTGACAGAAGCCAGGTCTTCTTCGACACAGCTTTTCTCAAATTGGGGTCTGCATGTTTTATTGGGGTTTTAAAATATATCTTCTATTTTCCATGCTCACCTTTAAATTTTTTTATCAGTTATTAAGAGAAAATTTCTTTTTGTATGTGATGCTTTAAAATTCAAAGTCATTTAGCCCAAAACCTTTAGTTTCTTGTGGCAAATTAATTCTTACATGGGGACAGGTAATCATTTTTTTTTTTTCTTTGAAAGTGGGTGCATCGGGCCCGGCGGCGTGGCCTAGCGGCTAAAGTCCTCGCCTTGAAAGCCCCGGGATCCCATATGGGCGCCGGTTCTAATCCTGGCAGCTCCACTTCCCATCCAGCTCCCTGCTTGTGGCCTGGGAAAGCAGTAGAGGACGGCCCAAAGCTTTGGGACCCTGCACCCGCGTGGGAGACCTGGAAGAGGTTCCTGGTCCCGGCATCGGATCGGCGCGTACTGGCCCGTTGCAGCTCACTTGGGGAGTGAAACATCGGATGGAAGAACTTCCTCTCTGTCTCTCCTCCTCTCTGTATATCCGGCTTTCCAAATAACAATAAAATCTTAAAAAAAAAAAAAAAAAAAAAAAAAAAAGAAAGTGGGTGCATATACTCTTTGTGGGTGGGAATGCCAGCCCCCTCCCTTAGAAACCTGATCACCTTTGAAACTGTGCAACCTTCATATTGCTTCCAGGCTTTTTTAAACATATTTTTTTCTGCTTCAATCACCCTCTTATGTTTTCACACAAACAGGCCACATTGACAACACCCAGCTCTTGCTATGTAACAAATCTCTGAGAAAAGGACAAATTGGCCATCTGTAACTCTCCCACCCAATTTCATGTGGTTCACCAGAGCGGGGTTTGCAGGAATGGCATTTCCTAGCTGCTAATGACCAACTTCATTATCCTGTTGCCCTGAGCTAACGTTTTGCCTTTGGCTTATAATGGGAGTCATTAACATTCTAGAAAATTCACTCTCTAGACTAGTATTACATTCCATTTCCCTGGAATCAGAAAGAAAACAGATTTGCACAAGCTTTGTATAAAAGAAGCAAATAATGTCTTGATGAGACAAAGAACCTACATCAACTCGATGCCCAGACCGCCCTGATGCCCTGGAGTAAGTCACACTCCAGACAGACGCTGCAGCCCAAGCACACTGGAGCAGCCTGCATGAGGTTTTCCCTGGGAAATTAACTTACTAACATGAATATTCTCTTCCCCCTCTCCTTTCTACTCTCCACTTCCCTCTGTAATGAAATAGCTTATGCTCAGCTCTTTCAGCTCTCTCAACAAGGACAAAAGTATTTGATTATTTCAGTCTCCTGTGACCTTTGAATGCAGAAGTCTCTTCTTTCTGTTATTTGCATCTTCCAGAAAGTGCTTTTCATCAAACCTATTGTATTTCACCGAAGGCACAACCTTCTAAAGCAAGGTATCTTGAATTGTTCTAGTTCAAAGATACAGCCTTTATAAGTGGCAAAAGTGGTGCTTTTAAAGAACACAATCACATCATAACTGTATCAGATTCTGTGTTCAACAAAATTATTGTAGCACAGCCAAATAGCAGGATCTAATGCCACAAACATAAAATCATGCAGTGACTCAATATGAGGTCAAATCTCTCCCATATGGTCATTCTCTTGCTTAATATGTGTGTTCTTTCTGCGTAAGGAACTCAGGAGGGCTGGTATTGTGACTCAGCCAGTAAAACTGCCTCCTCTAATGCCAGCCTTCCATGTGGATGCTGGCTCTAGTCTCAGCTGCACCACTTCCAATTCAGCTCCCAGCTAATGCATCTGGGAAAGCAAGGGAAGATGGCCCGAGTGCTTGGGTCCCTGAATCCATGTGGGAGACCTAGAAGAAACTCCGGGCTGCTGGCTTCAGCCTGGCACATCCATGGCCATTGTGGCCATTTGGGGAGTGAACAAGAAGATGGAAGATGCATCTTTGTCTCTTGTCTCTCCTCCTCTCTCTTTTCTCATCCTTTCTCTCTCCTCCCTCCCCTTCTCCTTTTACTTAAATGAAGAACTCAGTGATGGGAAATTTAAATGTACTTTAGAGGCATAAACCTCAATAAAAACATAGCCCACAATGCACAAAGCTCTGTGTTAGGTGACAAAGGGGCCTAAGAAGGATCCCTGGCCTCAGAGCATGTATCATCTAGGATAAAGAGAAACAGATATAGAAATAACTAGGCAAGCATTCTGGTTTAATCACCAGATCATTCATTCCATGGCTCAGGAGAGCACCCCTCCTTTCCATCTGCTCACGATATCCCATAATTGTTTTTGATACTCTGCAGTTCTTTGAGTTCTATATTTTCCTTACCTCTGAGTGTGACTGAAGTGAAGAAGTAAAATTAGGATCATAAAATAAAGGCTAAACAACAACAACAAATGAAATAACTAGTAAATTGCTTGTGTTATAATTATTCTTTTGTTGTTATTTAGATTTTATTTCATGATCCTAACTTCAGTTCTGCAATCCAGATAGATTTACTGGGCAGAGTACATGAGTACTGTAAAACATTCTTGAAAATAAAATGGAATTAGGAGGTACGTTTGGGGTGGGTGTTTGGAACAGTGGTTAGAACACCTCTCAGGGCTCTCTTATGTCATGTGGAGTGCTGGGTTCAAGTCCTGGCCCTGTTCCTGATTCCAGCTCCCTGCTGGTGAGCACACTGAAAGGTAGTGGAAAATGTTGCTAGTCCTTTGCTCTCTGCTATCCATTTGGGAGATCCAAATTGAGTTCCAGACTTGCCCCGCCACCTCCAGTTTCACCCTGGCCTAGCCCCAGTTGTTGTTGGCAGTAGGGGAGAAAGCCCAACTAATGGACATTATCTCTGTACCTGTGTCTCTGACTCTCAGATAAAGTGGAAATAAATTTAACTTTTTTAAGATAAGTTTTTTGGTGCAAAAAATTGAAATCCAAGCAAAGATTTTTCCATGATAACAATTTTACATTAACTGTTTGATAACCTCTCATGTGTTTCATTTTGGAGCTGTGGCATAGCAAGTAAAGCTGCCTCCTGAGAGCCTAGTATTCCTTATGGGCCCTGGTCTGAGTCCTGGCTGCTGCACTTCTGATCTGGATCTGCGCTAATGCTCCTGGGAAAGCAGTAGAGGATGACTCAAGTGCTTGGCCCCTGCTACCTGTGGGAGACCTGGACAAAGCTCCTGGCTCCTGGCTTTGGCCTGGCCGTCTGGGGAGTGAGCTAGTAAATGGAAGATACCTATCTCTATGTCTCCTTCTCTCTCTTTGTAACTGTGCTTTTCAAGCAAATAAATACATAGCTTCTTTTAAAGGCATTTTCACACCAACATAGCTTTGTCTTTTAATTCCACTTTTACATAAACTTTTGAGGTTCCCCTGTACATTGCTTGAACTCTTCCTAGGGGCCACTTTGCTAAGAGGGATGAGATACAGTAATGAACCATGGAAGACTGCTCTCTCCATTAATGATAGAGAATGCAAATGTTTAGTTTTTTCCTTCCTTCAACAAAGATTTATTAAGCAGCTACTAAACGAAAGCTATTATTCTTGTCACTACGGAAATAGCAGTGAACATAACAAGATCCCTACTCTCACAGAGACTGAGCTCTGTTGGGGAAAATAGTTTTGGGTAGTAGTAAGTACTTTGATGAAAACAGAAGAGAGAAGGTGAACTAAACAGGACCAAGGGGCCACTGTAAATAGTCAGGAAGGTCCTTATTGGGAAGACTTGAAGATTTGAGTAAAGATTTGGTCCAGGTAGACTCACAGGTAGAGGAAATTGTGAATGCAAAGACCCTGAACTGAGAAGGAGCTTGTGTTTGTGGAAGAGCGTTGAGGCCAATGGGGCTGGAGAAGAGTGAGCCTGGCAGAAGAGAATCGGAGAGGATCCAGAAGGCCAAGAAAAGGACTTCAGATTCAATTGTGAGGATGGCAGGAAGCCAGTTGAGGGTCCTGAGCAACAGCATGCTGAGCTCTGACTTTCGCCACCTACTGCATTTGTATGTTTTAAGGGACAAATGTGTCCAAGGTGCTCCTTTTACAAAATTGCAGCATTGTTCATAACAGCAAAATAATGAAAACTTAAATACACATTGCTGGGGTACTGGTTAAATAAAACTATGGCCCATCCTTGCTGTGCAGTACTATATTACATGAAAAGATGAAGAGGATTGTTATGAACTGGTAGGGAATGATCTTCAAGGTACATTGTCAACTGAAAAAATCAAGGTTCAAAAAATGCATTTCTTCTGCTACTAATTCGCAAAAAGCGAGGAAAATAGGACCCAGCGCAAAAGCCTAGTGGCTAAATCCTTGCCTTGCATCCTCCAGGATCCCATATGGGCACTGGTTCATGTCCCAGCTGCTCTACTTCCCATCCAGCTTTCTGCTTGTGGCCTGGGAAAGCAGTAGAGATGGCCCAAAGCCCTGGGACCTTACACCCATATTGGAGACCTGGAAGAAGCTCCTGACTTCAGACTGGCTCAGCTCTAACTATTGCATCCACTTGGGAATGAATTAGTGGACAGAAGATTTTCCTCTCTGTCTCTCCTTCTCTCTGTATATCTGACTTTCCAATTAAAAAAAAAGTGAGGAAAATATGCACATATGCATACAAAAATTTTTGAGAGTTGAAAATATTGGGGTCCTCTGGGGAGGGGAACGAAATAGTGAAGGATGTGAATGAGATGGGAACTTTCCATTAGATACTCTTGTACTCAAAAAAAAATGTAATCCATATAATAGATCCTTTGCATGTATGGGACATGTATGCCCTATATGTGATGTGAGAACTTCTGTAAAACTAAGAGGCCACAGCAGCCTCAGACCAACTCATTAACCAAAGATCTTCCAACTATTGAGAGCTGATTGAAGAGGTGAGTTTTTTCCCCCATGAAGAAATGCCTCACTCTTGGGCCCAACGTGGATAATCCTGTGGGGCTGGCATCCGATTCATGTTCTGACAATTGCATTCTGATTCTGATCCAGCTCTCTGCTTATGGCCTGGGAAAGCAATGGAGGATGACCTGTGTCCTTGGGACCCTGCACTCTTGTGGGAGACCAAGAGGAGGCTCCTTGCTCCTGGCTTCAGGTCAGTTGAGCTCTGGCTATTGAAGCCATTTGGGGAGTAGACCAGTGAATGGAAGATCTTTCTGTCTCTCCTTCTGTCTTGTAAATTCTGCCTTCCAAACAAAAATAAATAATACATTTTTTTTTTAAAAAGTCTCATTCTGCTGTTGAATTCATCTTTTCAATTTTGACCTGCTGAACTCTTGTGCTGGATGACCAGTTTTGAATAACACCATCATGTGGCAGTGGAAGACAATGGCAAGGTTTGGTCTGATGCCAAGGTGTGCTTCCCCAAGTAAGTGTGGAAGAAAACAAGGGGTAAGGGGAAGAAGCAGAGCTTCTATTTATACATGTTTTAAAAAAGCAGTTTTACTGAGATAGAAGTCAGCTACTGTGCAGTTCACTGTGTTTAATTCACTGTGTCTAATGGCTTTTGGTATATTCACAAATACATACAACCATTATTATAGTCAATTTTAGGACATTTTCTACAGAAAGAAATCATGTTCCTTTTAACTATTGCCCTCCTGTACCTCAACAACTGCTCACCTTTCTGTGTCCACACATTACCCTATTTTGGACTTTCTTTTTAAAGATTTTTTTATTTTAGATGATGTTTATGCAATCAATCAGGGTGAGAAGAATCTAGGATTAGGGAGAAGTGGGTGTGATCACAGGTGGGCCCAAGCTTTCTAGTTCTTCCCATTTCTGGGGGGAGGGGAGAGATAGGGGGATAGGTCATACCCAGCCTCCCTACCATCCCAATACTCAAGAATGGGGAAAAGTCACCCAATATCAATCCAGAATCACAATGGTGCGTGTTCTGAAGGTTCTGCCCAGGTAGATGCGATAGTTTCAAAATGCCATTGATCGTGTTGATGTATGGATGAGAAATCCCTTCCAATGTCCATTGGCAGACACCATTGACATTAACAATCTCCAATCACCTAGATATTTGCTGTCATCGTTTGGCTGGGGTAGTTGTCCATATGTTCTGTTTTCCATTCTCTGCTATGATATCAGATGTCCTCTGCAGGTCCCAATGAGCTACAATGTCCTCCATGTGCACCATGGTCTGCTGTCCAACACTCCATTCTCTACACTGTGGAGGACCAGTTCTGCCAGGTGGGCTCATGGACCTGAGTCAGGTAACCTGGGCCATGCCAGATCCCCCACTCCTGAGGCTCATGGATCCAGCAACTACCTCCCAGGCAGGGTTGCACAACGCAGAACCCACCAGATTCCCCACCCCAAGGGCTCATGGACCTGGTCCCTACCACACAGGCAAGCTTGATGACCTGAACCAGGTGACCCAGGCCTCTCTAGGCCCCCTAACCAGGGCCCTCCGGGACCCCCACCAGGAGGATCATGGATCCAGCACCACTGCACAGGTGGGCCCAAGGACCTGGGCCAGGGTACCCAAGTCCCGCTAGATCCTCCACCCTCAGGACTCACGGGCCCAACACCCACTATATAGGTGAGCCCTAGAACTTTCACATAAATGAAATCATAAACTATGTGATGCTCCGTGACTGGCTTCTTTCAGTTTGTGTTGATGTTTTTGAAGTTTATTCATGTTGTAGAATGCGTTCATAGTTCACTTCTTTTTTATAACCAAAAAATTGACCTGTCATTGGAATATACCACATTTTTCTATCCATTCACCCACTCATGGACTATAAAATGTTGATGTTTCGGTTTTTTATAACACAACTGCTCTTATTTGGATATGAGCTTGATGCTGGATGTCCTCCACAGGGTCATGTGTTACAAGCTTGGTCCCTGCTATAGTGCTATTGTGGGATGGTAGAATCTTTAGGAGGTGAGGCCTGGTGGTCCTTGGGTTTTGGTGGTAGTGGTGGTGGGATAGTTCTAGAGAGAGTGTTATTATAAAATGAGTCTGAGTTTAGTACCAACTTCTCTACCTTGTGGCTAGCTCTGTGACACTTCTCCTAAGTATACCCTGCCCTCTCCCATGAGGAATTTCCCAGCAGCTACATTGGGCTGTTTGGATTTCAGAACTGGGAGCTAAATAAACCCCTCTTTCTTTCACAAGTAAGTTGTCTCAGATATTTTGTTATAATAACAAGGAAATCCAAGTAATACAATAGCATATTTTATTAGCATGTAGCTCAGTTATACTAACTAAAAGGATTCATCTGCTTATAAGTAAATACATGAATATATTAGAGAGAGGTTCCTGTAAGACTGTCCTGACAATTCATGCTCAGTAGAGCTTGAAGATCCCTGAGTTAGAATCTTCTTTGGGCTTTAGAATTAATTTCCAGCATGGACTGCTGGAGCACCTAGCATTTATTTCTGATAATCAAGCTGGGAAAGGGAATCAAGGAAGTCATTATTCCTGCTAATGTGGCAGGTGAGTTTTCCGGTTCATTTAAACTTAATTTAGAAAAACAGGAGACATCTGATCATTTTCAATATTAAAAGCATTAAGGAGCTGCTCATTCTAAAATTATGCTGTCTTCCCTCTAGAAGTTTCTGATGACTGTGACCATATTTCTGTCAATTTCACATTTTCCCAGAAGCAAGCACCCCAGCCTGATTCCATGCCTGAGATACCCTTCCTACATGGGTCTGCACCTGCTGCACCCATGCATGGTTCAGGGCCAGCCCAGCTGCCTCCAGGAAAGACCTGAGTCCAGACTGTTTTCATTGTGGACAATAGAAACTCACTCTAGCACCACAGACCTTCCTTCCCGGAGGTGTGATTTTCACTCTGTCCCCACCCATCCCGGCATGGGTACTTGACGTTGTCTGGAGACGTTTCTAGGGATTATTTCTGGCATTTGGTTGCTTGAGCTTAGGGATGTTTACTAAAATTCCTTTAGTATGCAGGACAGTCTGAACAGGAAGGACTTTCCTGGCCCACACGTCCATAGTGGCAGTCTAGCGTGAGGAGAAAAGGGGGCCTTCCCAGTAGACCCCAGAATAGTACCTGGAATGCCAAGAACCAGTCTAGCTGTGCTTTCTCCTTACTGTCTCATATTTCATGGTGTGTATACGTGAAGATACTTCATGGAAAATGCATCTCCTGAAAAAATATGCATGGGCTTCATTTTTTTTTTTTGCACCAAAATACACTTTTTATTCCATTTTCCATGATTTTTTAAAATAAGTCCTTCCTATGAGCGTATGATAATAAGTCTTTGTATCTCTTATGGAGTGAGTTTTATTTTCCCGTGCTTATGGGCTAGCTGGCAGCAGCAGCAGAGAAAATGATAACCCAAGACTTTTAATTGCACAGCTTCAGTTCCAGTGACCATCAGAGATGGATGAGAGTCTCTGAACCTCAATCCTAAAGGGGTGGGACCATGTTTCACGGATTGTAAGACAGTTGTCTATCTCGTCTGCTGTGCTCAGGTGACAGATCTGTTCCTGGTGATGAAGATCATCAGTTTTGGAAAAATGGAAGCTGGGTGTAATGTGCCTGTCAGACTTCCAGGAAATCATTCATTATAGTCTTGTCCCTTCCGTTAGACGCCGTGGCTCATCTCTCTGGCTCCAGGGTCAAGCATCCAGGAAAGACTCTGGGAATGAATGAGCATTTCTAAGAGTTCTTCACAAAGTTTACAGAAAAGATTAGAAAAAAGCTATGTGTGGCTTTCAAAACTTCACTGTAATAAGCTTGTCTTTTAATTCTATATTTCGAGAAACTTTTTAAAAAAAGTCCCATTGTATCCATTTGCTTCTATACAATAAAAGTACCTGTTGAACAACTTTCCAATGAAGCATTGTAAAATGCAGTACATTTTTTCCCCTTTTTGAGGAAGAAAGAAGACCGCAGTGAGCATCTTGGGATGCATGCCTTGGGAAGGATACACTTTTATTGAAAGAAAAAAAAAAGATTAACTTGAAAGTGCTTGCCTAGAAGGTTGGTGAGCATGGGAAATTTCTCTCCTGGGAGTCACCGGGCAGTTCAGTCATCCATAGAACAAATGAGAGTAACACCTTGTTACAGAAGCTCCCTAGGACATGACTTGGTGGTTCTCTGCACAGTGTAAAATCAAAACGTCTTTATGTTAAGAAGTCAAGGTCACAGAGATTGCAGCCCAGGAGCAATGGCCCATAGGCTAGCATGGCTCCGCAGCAGTCCCCGGGTATCTATCTAATGGTGCCCACCTCAGTTCAACTCAGCTCAGGCATTAATGTTTGAACCCTGCTTGGGTGAAAATCCTCTTTGGTTAGGACACAACTACCAAAGAATGAAAACAGTAAGGGCTGGCATTTGTCTGAGGGATGAAGATGCTTATGGCTCGTATTAGAGTGTCTGAGTTCAATGCCTTTCCTCCCCTCCACTTTGCATTCCTTTCCTTGCCTCTTCCATTCCCCTATCATTTATTTTCTTTTCTATTGCAAAGAGAATGTGTGAAAGAATGAAAGCCAAAGAGCAAGAGCTGCCATCCAATGGTTCATTCACAACAGCTGGTAGAAACCAGGAGCATGGGACTCAATCCAGGTCTCCCCCATGTGTGGCCTTAGGCCATCACCTGCTGCTCCCTAGGGTGTGCGTTCGCAAGGAGCTGGAATTGAGAGCACAGCCAGGAACCAAACCCAGGCACTTCATATGGATAATGAGTGACCCTGTGACGTCTTACCTAGCGTACCAAAGAGTAACCCCCAGGACTGTTTCTATTATTCGTGATTACATGTGAATCTGCCTCATTGAGATAGCAATAGGAAACTACAGCTAATTTAACTCTACAACAAGTTTATCAGAGTCCCAGAAAGAAGGCGTAGAAGCCAAGGAATGTGTCTGATTTTCCCCTAATTTCCCCAGAATGGAATTTCCCCTCTCAGTGCCTAGTGTTATTTGTTTTTTCCTTACCCAACGACCTGCATCAAGAGGCCTTGAAATATTTGGGGTCTGCTACAGGAAATCCCCCTCTATGGAACCTAAGATCTCATAACACTGTTTTCTGCACATAGGAATCCAATGAAAAGTAGAGAACCTAACTATTATTCTCATGCAAAGGATGGCCAGGTTCCTGCCCTTCTTACAAAGTGGGTTGAGACAAGAGGGATTGGCAGATTTTCCATAAAAAGCCTTTTGGTTTGGACAGATGCTGAGAGCAACAGAATGAAAGATTTGCAACTATTTCCAACAATCTGAGTCAGAGACAGCAAACACAAAAGAGTGTACCCTGAGTCCTCAGATACAAAATGCAAAGACAAACAACGATGCTGTGCTGTTAGAAGGCTGGATGGTAGCGGCTTACGTTCCTTGGAGTGCCATATTGAGTCACCACACTCTGGGGGGCCTGGAACAGCCTAAATTCATCCCCTCCCAGTCCTGGAGGCTGCATGTTCACAATCAAGAGATCAACAAGGCCACACTCCCTTTTAAGGCTCTGGGGGAGGATCCTTGTGCTGGCCACTAACAATCCTCAGGGCTCCTTGGAATCTGGCATTGTCACACCAGTCTCTGATTGTGCCGTGCCATGGCTGTCTGCCCGGGGTCTGTGTTTCCTTGGCTTGTTCCTTCCTGGGCATTGTATCTTTGTCTCTCTTCTTCTTACAAGGATACTGTCATTCAACTAGGGTCCCCCTTAATCCAGTTTGACATCCTCTTACTTTTATGACGTCTGCAAAGACCCTATTTCCAAATCAGGTCACATTCACAGGTGCTGAGGTTGAGGACCTGAATGTATCTTTCTGGGGACATGATCCTACCCACTGCAAGTGGGAAGAACCCTTGTGAAGGGTTGGAGAGTGATGACAGGAAGCTCCAGGTCTGGCAACCTTCTCATTCTTGGTGTAGGTGCTAGAGACACAATAGTTCCATTTGTGAAGGTCACCGGCTGTTCATGATACATGCACTTTTCGCTGAGTGTTATTCTTTAGTAAAAAAAAAAGTCACATTTATTTAGAATTTTCGCTTGTTTATGCTTCTGATTTATGTTTCTCTAAAATATTAGAGAAGAACAAATATATCAAAGTTTGAAAATAAGGCAAGAGAAGACTGTAATTGGATATATGACCATGGTTGTAATTTCTCCTCGGTATTTGTGCTCTAGAAATCACAAAATGAGTAAATACCATGGTATATTTGATATTTGATATTTTTTGAACAGCAGCATGTACATTTGAAAAATACTTGTCCATTATTGCTTCAAATATTGTGTATTTGTTTTCTGATTATGTTTGCCTGCCATGTGTGTTTACAGGCACCTTGCAATAATCCATGGTACTATGTAGTCACAGGATGGGGGTCACTTGTCTAAAATCCTTTATGGAATAACATGGTGGCACTCAAGCTAGAATTTGGAATCAGACTGCCTGGGTTGGACGTTTATGATTTTCTTTGGGATTGCAACATTGGTGTACACCTCAGTTTTTTCACCTGTAAAATGGAGTGATATCATGGTGTTGAATTCAAGGAATTTTTATGAATGTTAAGACAGTAATATATGTGAATGTCTGTAAGTTCTGCTCCAAAGATTATGTGCAAGTATTAGCTATTATTATTTTTTTAGCATTGTTATTATCATCAAAGTTTCTATTCTGTGATTGTTATCAGAATGAGGATCTAGGGCTGGTAACTGCCCTATTTCTTTCTTTCTTTTTTTTTTTTAGTGTGATTTTTTTTTAATTTATTGATTACATTGCATTATGTGACACTGTCTCATAGGCTCTGGGATTCCCCCAACCCCTCCCCATACCCTCCCCCCATGGTGGATTCCTCCACCTTGTTGCAGTATTACAGATCAAATTCAGTTGAGATTCTTTCATTGCAAATATAGAGTCCAGCATCTTATTGTCCAGATAAATTCAATGGTTTCTTGGGGAGACCATTTCTGGTCTGAAAGCAGAGCTGGCAGAATATCATCCCGATCAATTAAAAGCCACAACATAACATCAACAACAATTTACAACATTATGGAATTAATTGACATGGTATTGAGTAACAAATATGTTAAAAAATGCAAGTTCTTAACCACATCCTGTGACTACTTCATTGACATTTCAATTTTAGTTTATGCACAGAACCAGCTGCTATACACCTTAAAATGGCTATAGGGTACTATTCAGCTGTCTCGTGTCTATTTTCATTTTAGCATTCAGCAGTTTATAGTGTTGAAGCTTAATTTTGCTGAACTTGGCAGATTTTGGGATAGTCTAAACTGGCATATAACTCTAACAAGGTATATGTCAACAGTTGAAGTGCAGAACAGTTTTAGGAGGAGTGTGCAGAGAAATCTTCAATACCTTAGTGAGGAGTAACTAATCTTTGTGTCCTACATAGTAAGGCATGTGTGAGTCCATGCTGACCGTTTCCTGTCCGGTTCTAAGCTTTCCTTGTTGTTCTCTGTCTATCTATTCCAATTTGTGTGTGTGTGTGTGTGTGTGTGTGTGTGTGTGTGTGTGTTTTGGGGTGGGGGGCTCCAGAGCGACCCTGATGGTCATTGCAGGATAGGGTGGGGATCCAAAGTTGGAACTAAGTGAGGACCAAAGAAGCTCCTCTCCCTAGTCCCGAAGGAAGCTTACTGTTCTTCTGTTTCTGCGGACCACTCAGGGCTCCTGGCTGTTGTTCCTATGACCTTGGATCCTGCAAGGAACGGTTTGGCCTTCTTCCATCCCATGTGGTAGATCCAAATGGGGGTGGATGACCTTAGAGTTCTTGGCTTCCGAAGGCATTCCAGTTCCCTGTCGTCTCCTTGGCAGTTGGGATGTAGTCCTCGGTGCCCGTACTGATAGTCCTTGGTGAGGATCTGGGAGTCTCCAGGATTGGGATACAAGCCTCTTCATGTCCACCTGCTCCACTCTGGGGTCCTCCCCCTACTTTGTAACTGCCCTATTTCTGATTGGAACACATGTTAGGAATACAGATGACTTTGGGAGGGAGTTTTAAGGGCTAAAATCCATGCCTTACTGGGTTCTTTCTGGCCACATAGAGGTATGTCCCATGGGTACTGTAGGCTGCCACAGAGCATACTGTTGAGATGCTTAGAGTCACAAGGACTTCAGGGTTGAGGGTCTCTGCTGCCTTCCTATTAGGGCCTCTGTCCTGTTCCTGTGATTGGGGCTGAGAGAGGCAAGAATTACCCCTCCTAAAATGAGTGACAGGATGACTTCTTGATTTTCACTGAAAGCAGCAACCATCAAACCAGTATTTAAATCATGTTCTTAGTCCAGCACCCACCCAGCCAGGTTACTTGGAGAGTCTGCTGGGGCATGGAGGAGACAGTGGGCAGCAGCTACTTACCTGAATGTCCAGCCTGCCCTACCTGGTAGCTCTTAGTCTATTTTCTGTTGTTGTAACAAACACACAGTGGATACTTGATAAAGGGTAGAGGTTTTCTTAGCTCATGTTTCCAGAAGTTGGAAGTCCTAGAACATAGCACTGGTACCTGACAAGGGCCTTGTGCTGCATCAGGATGTGATGGAGGGATCACATTGTGAGACAGAGCAAGTGCATTGGCTCAGGCCCCTCTTTGTCTTTTCGCAAAGCCACTGTCACCATCACGAGAGTCCCACACACCTGACCACACTTAATTGCAATCACCACCCAAAACCCACTTCCAAATATCAATATTTCAAGAGTTTGGGGAGTTAGTTTCCAATACCTGAACATGGAGGGAACCTGCCTTCCAAGCAGGCTCCCTCCTGTCAATGGTTGAGGGGCAGTGCTCCTCTGAGGCCTTGCATCTACCCAGGAAACTCAGTATTCTGTTTTCTTGCTCTCACTCCCCAAATGGCCACAGTGGCCAGACTAAAGCCAGGAGCTTCATCTAGGTTTCTCATGGGGGTTCAGTAGGTCCTTGAGAAAATCAAACAAGTTATTGTATGAAAAGCACCAAGAACAGAGAATGTCACATGGAGGACATTCAATTAATGTTGGTTGTTATTTTTACTTCTTCTTTCCTAACCCAATGACCTTTGGCAGTCATTTCTCCTCACTGGACTTTAGTCTTCTTATTCTAAAAAGAGAAAATGGGTGGAACATCATTTATGCCCCTTTTAGCTTGAATATGCTAGCTGTGTGGTGCTATTTGGACAAGGAGTCCCTTCAAATACTCCTAAAATATCATGGTAAATTGGGTTGGTTAGGTCTCCTTGACAAATATTTGTGGCGGAGGACATAGATGTAATACCTAAAGAGTTACCAAATTATTTTCTTAAAGTTGTGAAATTTTCATAACAATGTACTTTAGCCCATTATATATGCACAGCTGCATGACATTAAGTGTAGTTATGTAGTTGTGCAGCCATCTCCAGGGCTTTTTCCTTATTCCATACCCAATCTCTGTACTCACTAAACAGTAGCTCTCTACATCCCCACCTTGATAACCTTGATTGCCACTCTTCTTACCTTGGTCTTCGTTGAATTTGGCTCTTATATGTGAGTGAAGTCATGTGCCATTTGTCCTTGTGTGCCTGATTCTTTTCACTTAGCATACTGTCTTCAGAGTTTACATGTGTTGTAGCATATGTCAGATTTTCATTCTTTTCAAAAAAGCCTTATTTACTTGAAAGGCAGAGTTTCAGAGAAAGAGAAAGGGAGAAAGAGAGAGAGAGAAAGCGAGAGGGAAAGAGAGAGCGCACAAGTGAGTGAGAGAATTTTCTATCTGTTGGTAAACTCCCCAAATGGCTACAAAGGCCAAGGCTGCAACAGGTCAAAGCCAGGAACCAAGAGCTTCACCCCGGTTTCTTATGAGAGTAGCAGGGGTCCAACCACTTGGTCCATCCTCCATTGCTTTCCCAGGTACACTAGTAGGAAGCTGGATTGGAAGTGGAGCACCAGGAGCTCAAAGCAGCACCCATATGGGATGCCAATGTTTTAGACAACATTTAATCCAATGTGCCACTGCACTTTCCCAGAATTTCATTTCTGCTTAAGATTGAATAATGTTCTAGTGTGTGTCTAACATTTTTTTATTCATGCATCCATAGACAGAAATTTCTGTTGTTTTCTGTTATTGTGATAAATATTGCTATGAATGTTGGTGAACAAATATATTACTGAGTCCCTGCTTTGTAATCATTTGTACATATACCCAGAAATGGCATTGCTGGACACAGCAGTAATATTATAACTTTTTGAAGAATGGTCATACTGTTTTCTGCAGTGACAGTAACATTTCACGTGTTTGCTAAAGCTTAGTTTTTTGTATAATTAATATAATAGCAATGATGGGTAATTTTATGCATCAGTCCGGCTGGGCCATAGTGCTCATGTAGTTGCTCAGATATTATTCTGGGAGTTTCTTTGGAGGGTACTTTTGGGTAAGTTTACCACTGAGATGGGTGGATTTTAAGTAAAGGAGATCAATTCCCATAATGCGGGTGGCCTCAGCTGATAGGTTGATGGCCTAAGAAGAACAAGAAGACCCGCACTCTTCTGCATCATGAGAATTTTATAGAGGATGGCTTCTACGTTTTTAGCTCATTTTTTTTTTAAAAAAAAGAGTTATTCATTTTTATCGGATTTACAGAGAGAAGGAGATACAGGGAGAAAGATCTTCCATCTGCTTGTTCACTCTGCTGGTGGCTGCAATGGCTGGAGTTAAGCGGATCTGAAGCCAGGAGCCAAGAGCTTCTTCCAGGTGTCCCATGCAGGTGCAGGTTCCCAAGGCTTTGGGCCATCCTCTACTGCTTTCCTAGAACACAAGAAGAGTGTTGGGAGAGAAGTGGAGAAGCCAGGATTAGAACTGGCACCGCATGGGATCCCGGGGCATGCAGGGTGAGGATTTAGCCACTAGGCTACTGCGCTGGGTTCAGAGGATGGCTTTTAAACCACACATATCCGTATCTGTGTCTTATCTCTGCACTTACAGATGTATTGTTAGATGTAGGTAGATAGAGAAAGGTAGTTATTGGTTCTTTTCTCTGACAGACCCTAATATAATAGTGACCCTAATGAACATTGGTATTTGCTTATGTGTTATAAATAAGTGAATAATTAGTATATATGAAGCTTTGATTGTCACTCACTGTGACAGGCCCCTCTCTAAGCACTTTGCATGTCTTACCTGGTATAATGCACCCAAGAGCTACACAGAGCAGCTTGGAGATAAGAAAGGAACACAGAGCTTAAGGAAGTCTTGCCTGATGCCACGGGGCCGCTAGGCAATGATTTCAACTCATCAGTCTGCTTCCCTAATCTCTGTTTTCACCAAGTGAGGATTCAGACACCTTCTCTTCTAGTAAAGGCTCCAAATTCCAGTGTTTTGAGTGAGTTCTTATGCTCTGGATTTCCCTTCCCAGCATGCCCTGTCTTCCTAGAAGTCCTTCTGTTCCTCGCAGTCCGCCAGGACTGGGTGCTGCAGTGTTTCCATTCGTGGATGAGGAAAAGAAGCCTGCACATATGCCCTGCGGAAGAAAATGCACCGGAAGAGGAAAACATTAAGTCATTTAAAAATGAAGATTACTCCCATAATGTATTTCAGTTAAATAATTAAAGTGTACTCTTCTGTTAATTACACTCCAAAACTCTCCTTGCTGTACCTCACAGGGCCCTGCACTTACCAGGGTTAAGTGAGGACAAGCTTTTGGAGGTAGCCTTGAAATCTACTCTAAGGAAAGTCTCACAAGCCTAGGATTCCCATTGCCAAGAACTACCCAGCTAAGGAATTAGGTCACCTTCAGAAGTTTCTAACTTGCAGTTGGCCTTGGTGGAAGCTGGAGTCACAATCATAATTCATAAGTTTCATTTCTTGAAAAATCGAATTTCTACTTCAGGAAAAAAAGAAAAAAAAAAAAAGTAACCTGTACTTAGAGCCTGAAACAATGCCGAGCCAGGTTCCTCTAGAATTGTCCTCACAATTTCACATTAGGTTGGTATTTCTTGGTCCACTCTTTTTTCTTAATTGTTATGTATTTATTTGAAAGAGAACAAGAGGAGGAGTGAGCGAGAATACTTTCATACACTGATTCATTCCCCAACTTCCCACAACAACTAAGACTGGGCCAGGCCAAAACCAGGAGCCAAGAACTCTATCTGGGTTTCACATAAAGGTGACAGGAACCCATGTACATGGGCCATTGTTTGCTGCCTGCCAGGCACATTAGCAGAAAGCTGAATCAGAAATACAGAGCAACCAGGATGTGAACCCTGGGCATCCCCAGCATCAGCAGCTTAACCATCCGTGCCACATCGCCCATGCTTGGGTACCATCTTTTAAAATCAAAGCCTGAATAGTGTTTCAAAAGTGTTTGCTTTGCCTTTGACTGATTTTTCAGAATCATGGCCTCTACTTTCTGCAATGAAACTTTCCCAGGTTGTATAGCATTCATTGCCTCGGAAGGAGCTTAATGGGGCCTGAAACACTTCATATGGCTTCCAGGACTTTAAAATAAGAAAGGATCCTTCAAGCCCATTGAAAGCACACTCTTTAACTTTGTGGATAAGGGAACTAAAGCTCAGAGGGGGTGATTGGCAATGTACCAAAGGATTTTAAACAAGGATGGGCCAATACAATTTCCTATGGGCCTCTTCTGTTGAACCCACTTATTAAATCGATGCAGAGGCAGAAATCAGAGTTGGAAAGACCTCTTATATGTTGGAATAGGTCCAGACCAATATGATAACATTCGAGCAAGAGGAGCTGATGGTTAACCCTAGCTCCCAACCGAGTGCCGGGGTTGGAAGCCTGACTCCAGTTCCCTACTCCAGCCTCCTGCTGATGCAGAGTGCAGGTGGCAGAAGTAAGAACCCAAGTGAGTGATTTCCTGCCAGCCAACTGGGAGACCTGGATTGAATTCCCAGCCCCACTCAGCCCCAGTGTGGCAGGCATCGGGAGTGAACCAACAGATGCACATGTTCCTTCTCTCTCCTCACCCCCTTCCTCTTTCTGTCTCTGTTTCTTTGCCTCTCAGAAATAAAGATAAAATTGGTTTAGTCTTTAAAAACTTGAGCAAACAGAAATAATGAAGCACTGATTCTAGCTATAGAACCAGCTATGTTCCCTAATAACTGGGGGTGTGGGGCAGGGTAGGAGCTTGCCTGACTGTAATGTCGGCATGAGTCTTATAGAGATAGTGGCCAGCCAGATATTTACAAACTTAATTGAATTCCAGTAATAGTAAAATCACGTGGTGCTAATCTGTGGTATAATCCGGAAGGATACACAAAGTTATTCATGCTACCTTTATCTGCACAGTAAAACTACCCTCCTTATTAAGTATTTACTTCTCAGCTTCAGGACTATGTTTATTGTTTAAGTTTGTCTTTCCTAAAATGCCTTTTTGGCTCCACTTTATCTAGTGAAATGCAACTCATTTTTTAAAAACATCAAATACTACCTTGCTTTAAATCTCTCTTTCTCTGACAGGTATTACTTTTTCAATGCTGACATTTCCCTGAGAGGAATTCACCACCATGCAAATAGTTTACAAGTAAAGTTTGTTCTACTCCCCTGTGCAGTGCCCATGCCATATCAGAGATTAAGAATGGTAAATGTCACACTGCTACCCTCTCGAGCTTGTGTAATATTGTGCTGGGGCATTGCTCTATGCTCTCTCTGCTGGTGTGCCTCAAGCCCCTTGAGGTCGTGACAATGTGCAGCGAAATCCAGATTCCCAGGCATGGGGTTGGACTTCAGCATGTTGGTTATGATGCTAGTTGGAATACCTGCCTTCAATATCACAGTGCTTGGGTTCAAGCTCTGGTTCCACTTCCTGCTAATGCCTACCCAGGGAGACAGCAGGTGATGGCTCAAGTTTTTGGGTCCTTGTCATCCATGGAGAGAACTCATGTTGAGTTCTGGTCTATTGGCTTTGGTTTGGTTCAGCCCTAGGTGCTCTGAGCATGTGTGAAGTGAACCTATAGATGAAAAATTGTTGATCTTTGTCTCTGTGTCTTTCAAATAAAAAAGTGGCTTTTAAAAGTTCAGGCATTCCATAGTATTCCCATTAATATTTGTGATTCCAGGTCTTAACTCTTCTGACTTTAGCCAAGTAGGCACCCTTTGTCATCTAGGGACTTTTGTGGAAATTGATACGATGATATACAAAAGTGGTATACCTTATGTTAACGATCTCAGAGGCAGAGATACGTATGATCACAGTTCTCAGAGCAGGTAGTAAAGAATCCATCAGATAAAAAGGGACATCAAAAAGTTTGTGCATAAATGAAATGAAAAGGCAAGTGTATTTTAGTGCAAAGAAATTTTGATAGCCATGCAGCTTTTTTTCCACAATATGCATTTTCCAAAAGCATTTGGAAGACTTCCTTGTACTGTTTACTATAGAATATAGCTCAATTTAAGAGTCTAACAACTGAGTCTATCTGTCTATATCATGTGCTAGCCATATGACATCATTACCAACTACATGTCATAAACTTCCCCCTGGCTGTTCACCATAGTCATACACATATTTTTAGTACCTGATTCCTAAAAGGCATTGTACCCTCAAACACATCTTACAGCATTTGGAACATTCTGAATCCAAAAGTAGAACTTTATGCTTTTACGTTTTTATGTTTAACCTTGAAGTTTCTGCCTTAAATCCAGCAACAAATGAATGGTTTTTATGGAGCCCTTTACATGAGCAGAACACTGTGACTTGCACTTACTCAAATCCAAATTAAGGCATAACTTTGAAGAAAGAAAATCACCTTTTAAAGTACTAAACTTCGTGGAGGGAGAAAGTAGGCCAAGCACCCCTGGACAAATTGTTGGAAAAGATCCACCATTTCTTTTGACTTTTGTTACCAGCTACCCAGCATGGAAATACATCTATTTGTGTCAACACTTCCTTCCAAAGGAAACCTTAAAGCGGTGAAGACATTCTGGATTGGACATCATAGTAATGATTCGTGCTACTGGAAAAGGTTATGGTCTGATCCTAGCTGTGTGATTCTGATATGCCTCCAGCTTCCCGGGACCCAGTTACTGTTTCCCATTCTCTAAAATGGGGATAACGTAACTGTCAGTCCTGTGACCTGTGACTTGGTTTTCTTTCAACTTTTATAATAGAGATAATAATAGATACTTGAAAGTTTGTTATGAAAACTAAGTAAGGGGTGTGGGTGTGTGTGCTTATTACATGTTAATTGTGACATAAGAATACTTCAAAATGTTCATGGTAAGACTGAATTGAGTGTTAACTTCATCTTGGTGCATAGTTTTTCCGAAGTATCACCTCCGTGAACTCTTGAAGACTTTTTGTATCCTGACATCACATTTCATTTGAGGCTATTTTTTTTTTTTTACTCAATTTGAGTAAAACACATCAACTTTCTGGAACTATATCTCCTTGCTTGTGTTTTATTCATCCTTCCTTGTATTGTTATTGCTATATGTGTTAACTTCTTATCTCCTTAGTAGGAACAAATGATAGTGTCATAGTTAATGATTTAGATAATAGTATGCCCTTTTAAAGACATTATGAGGCAGGAAGAAATGTAATGTTTTTATAATCTTTTACAATTGCCCGCATTATTACTATTTACTTCTTCTGTCCATTTAAATTAGTGTCTGGTGTCATTTTTGGCCTGATTAACTTGCATTAGTATTTCTTATAAGACAAGTCTTCCAGTAACACTTGTTTGATCTTCATTTGCTAGAAACAACATTATTTTCTTTAAATTGTGAAGGATAGCATGACTGAATATAGAATTCTTTTGACATCTTATTCTTTATTTTTGTTTTTTTCTTATCCTTTTCAACTTTTTTCAATTTTGTACATATCATTCCATTGCCTTTTTGCCCTTGATTGTTTCTCATGAGAAATCAGCTGTTAATCATACTGGAAATGTTTCTGGTTTCGTCTTTCAGTGATTTAATGATTATATGTACAGGTCAGAGTGTCTTTCTGTTTAAGCTACGTGGTGATTATTGGAGTTCTGTTTTCCATGAGCTTTTAAAAAATCAATGTTTATTTTATTTATTTGAAAGGCATGGAGGGAAGGAAGGAAGGTAGAGGGAGGGAGGGAGCGAGGGAAGGAGGGAGAGAGAGAGAGAGAGAGAGAGAGAGAGAAAGAGGCAGAGAAAGCAAGCAAGAAAGAAAAAGTGAGGAAACAGTTTTCCTATCCATTGGTTTATTCTCCCCGCCTCAAAAAAAAATCCACAATGGATGACAGTGTGGAACATAAGGGGGATGACCAGGCTAAAACTAGAAGTCTCGGAATCAATCCAGGTTTCCCACCTGAGTGGCAGAGACCCATGGACTTGAATCATTGTCTGCTACCTTCCTGAATATGCAATAGGAGAAACATGGAATCAGGTGTGGAGCTGGGACTTGAGCCCAGACAGTACAATACAAGGCATGGGCATTGTGAGCAGCATTTAAACCACTGCACTGAAATCTGCCCTGTGAGCCTTTGGACTATCTTAATACTGATATTCACAGATACTGATATTCATTAATGTGCCACAAGCTCGCTGGGAGGATGGGAATATTCCAAGCAAGATTAGGATCCTATTTTTACCCAAAGTGCAGCAATTTTACATGCCTAATTATTTTTAAATTTCCTGTTTGTCTTTGGTCAACAATTTCTGGAACCATGAAATAATAATTTTTGAACAATTTTGTCCAGTTTTGTTATTGTGGAAAGTGAGGATGTAATTTGTGTCTTTGCTCTTTGTTCTAGCTATTTCTGCTTGTGTATCTTTAATGCTTTTTATACACAGAGATAAATTGTCTTCTAGAAAAATTATGCCAATTTATGCTCCTATCAGTAGTATATGAAATTGCCAATTTTCCCATAAAGTTTCCTGGATTGGAGAATAATATTATATAATACATAAGTTATAGGCAAAAATGCAGCATACTACAAATCTAACTTACTTGTTTTTATTTTAAACATTTATTTATTTTTCACTGTATTTGAAAAGCAGAAGACAGATACAAAGAAAGCTCTCCCATCTACTAGTTCACTCACTGAATGCTTGCAATAGCTGGGGCTTAACCAGGCTGAAGCCAGAAACCTGGAACTCAATCTAGGGGTTTCCCTCATGGCTTACAGGCACCCAAGTACTTCAGCTATCACCTGCTACTTCACAGTATTCCAACAGGAAGCTGGAATAGAAGCAGAGCTGGGCTCTTCTTTGAACCTAAATTGAGGATATGGGACATAACTGTCTTAAGTGACACTGAGCCAAATGCCTGTCCTGGGTTTAATTTAAATTTCTTTAATTACCATTACTTCAGTGATCTTGATAATGATATGAGATGATAATATACATGTTCAAGGCTCCTGAATATAACACTGTCATTTAGAAATGAAAAACCTTGTATCACTGAAATATTTTGGATCTGATCACAAACCTAAATTGTTGTACTAGTGCTTGTGTTCAGATGTAAAGGATAAGCCCAGAAAGATCCCTGCCTAACATCAGCAGAACTTGGGGTTTAGTACATGTATTGTATCAATCTGTGGGGAGTATTTATAATGACACTGCAGCAAACCATTTTTACAAGGTTAGAACAATTTCTCAGTAAATGTGGGAACTGCAGGATTTGGCAGGAAATTGGAGGAGGGAGATTGCAGTGTTAGAAGGTAGTATCTCAGTGTGCATTTAATCTCTGAGAGTGTCAAGACAACAATCTGGTGAGAGCATCCTAAAGCTTTCTAGGAATAATGTGTGGATACCCACGTTTCTTCTGAAGGGAACCAGGACATAAGAAAGAAAATCCCTGGGAAGTCCATAAAACCTAGGAAAGGAGACCCTGACCTTGTTTTCCTCTCCAGAGCATGATGTATATTCACTGCAGAAAATTTAGTTCTGCTTAGAACACACCTTCTACTCGTTGTTTTACTACCCCCCAAAACCCCAGTTTGCAGTTTGTGTATTTCTTTCTTGTTGTTATAAATGGAAAAGAAGGGGGAGAGTCGTTTTGTAATCCCCAAGAGTGCTTGCTATCATTTATTTGCTTTTAAGCCCTGGCAGATCTCTGCAGCCCATTCACCTCAGCTGGGAGAGGAAGCTGCCACATGGAGTCAGAGCAGAGGAAACTAAGGCAAGACGTGGGAATCCAGCTCCAGAGGCATGAGGCAAGAGCTGTGAGGAATCCATCCGGAACCAGGTAATGGGCATTTTAATGTCCAGGAAGACAATATCACGCTGGTGTGGGTACAAAATGATGAGTCACAGGCATGGGTTAAATCAGTACTTCTTTACACAAGCTGTGATGAAAGAGCAGTTTTCAATTGCCGATCCTTTCCCGAACTGATTTTTTTATGAAACATGGAAGCGCACATTTGGATGTCACAGCACTTTCAAATTGCTCTAAATGGCCATCAATCTATGTACAATTGCAGACTGATAAACAGTTTGAAGGCCAGCATAGGCCTATGGATTCCACGTTGTGTATAACTGTGCTAAAATACTTATCTCAGTGATGGTTTAGATACCAGTTGGGATAAACATAGAGGTGTGACCATAAACTTTTAACAACTGGCTCTCTGGACTAGGAGAAAAGCCATGATTTATATCATTTGACAACTGCCATGGTATAAATACTCCCAGTATGACAGGATTCAAACAAGCCAGTGGATGCAGAGGAGGAAATAGATGGGTACAAATTGTTTGCAACACACCACTAAGTTAAGAAAGTCACAAATAAGTCTTAAATAAATGCAACCTACTGTAAAATCAAAAATAGAATTCCAGTTCTTAAATGGGCAGAAGAAAACTTAAATTCACCCTGTGCAATGGGAAGTTGAAGGGGAAGATGAAAAAGGAGAGCCCTGTCTTTGACTGGACTGTTGCTCACCTTATGACATCTAAGCCTCAAAGGGAGAAACTGGTATTCAGTTTCTCTGCTTCCTTCACATCGAGATGTAGGCAAAGGACCTAGACCAGCCAATCACAATGGCCCCTTCTAGTTTTCTACTCAATAGGTAGTATCATGACAAAGCCTTGTGCAAAGTGTGGTGACAAAGATGCCCAGACCTGAGCAAGCAATGCCGAGAGGAAGCTCGGGCCAGTTCTAAGCCTCAGTGACGGCTGTAGAGACTTTGGTGTGTAGTGGCTGCAGCAACAAGGAGTCTCCAAGATGGGGCTTCGTGATCAACACCCTGGAGACTCTAAGAGTCCCCATAGCCCTAGTAAACAGATCTCAGATCTCTGTTTAGCTAAACTGCCAACCATGGATTCTTTTGTTGGAAACCATTATACTAAGTGAAATAAGCCAGTCCCCAATAGACAGATATCCTATGTTTATTCTAATCTATGATATCTTGTACACAGAACACAAAAAATATGTGGTCTGTAGGTGTGAGAGTGACAATCTGGGATTTGATTATTGTGTACAGTCTTTTTTTATACTCCTGAGGAATAGCGAGTGTTTGCCTTTTTTTTGGTTCTTTGTTATTATTTTCTGCTTGTAATGTGTTGATATCCTTACCTAATGGAGTGTTAAACCTGTGATTGCAATGTGAAGTGAAAGTTTGCTATTGTAAAGTTTAGGAAAAAATGAGGAAGGAGAAGGGTGGGTGGGGGAGAGAGGGTAGGGTGGGAAGCTCTAAAGACTGCACTGTGATATAGATGGAATTTGTCCATGTGTATATAGATATATACATATATACACTAGATAGGCCATTTGCATGTCATTTTTATTGAAATAGTTTGCATACCATTCAACTCATCTAATTAAGATACACAATTCAGCGTTTTCTCATGTACTCACCAAGTTTTTCAACCATCACCGCAGTTTTGCATTGTTATCACTTTAAAATGAAACTCTTTGCCCATTAGCAACCACTATTTTTACCCAACACATTGTACCCCAGATCACAGTAAGTCCTAGCTAATTGACTTTCTGTCTTTACACATTTGTCTATTCAGGACATTTTATGCAGATAGAAGTGTTCGTTAGGTATCTCCTGTGACTGCTTTTACTTGATTTCAAGTTTTCCATTTTCATCTATGTTGTAACATATCAGTGTTTCAGTTCTTTGCTGAAAATTATTCCATTATTTCATAAACATGCCTTATTTTATTTATCAGCTCATCAGTTAATGGGCATTTGTGTTGTTTTTATAATGTGCGTAATGTGGTTGTAACTCTCTGTGCATGAGGTAGTATTTGCAGACATACGTTTTCTTTTTTTAAACATATTTTTATTTTGAATTTTGAATTATGTGGTACAATTTTGTATAGGCTGGGATTCTCCCCCAAACTCCCACCTCCGTCAGATTTTTCCCAGTTTGTCAAAAAAGTGTAGTCCTTCCTAATGAGTCATAATTCTATCAGTCTCTTATCTAAGTGTACCCCGACATTGTTGGTACAGACAATGTCAGACAGTCCAGCATCCCGTTGTCTACACAAGACATACGTTTTCATTTCTTGTGACTATGACCAAGGGGTAGAATTGTTGGGTCATACAATGTTTAACCTTTTGAGGAATGAGTGGATGCACCATTTTACAATGTTGAAATACTGTACAAAGGTTCCAGTTCCTCTGCATCCTTGCCAGTCTGTACTATCTTGTGTTTTATGATAGTCATCCTTGTGTGTATGAAGTGCCATCTCACTGTGGCTTTCATTTACATATCCCTGGTGCCTAATGATTTTGAGTGTCTTTTAGTGTGCTTATTAGTCACTTAGGTATTTTTTTTGGAGAAATGTTTATGGCTTTTACCATTTTAAAATTGTGTTTTTTGTTGCTATGCTGTAAAGTTCTTTATATAGTCCAGATACCAGTGATTTATTGGTATACGTATATATATGTATATGTATAGTTTTCAGACATTTTCTCCTGTTCTGTGGATCATCCTCTCACTTTCTTGATATAACCCTCAGTTTTTAATTATAAAACAGAACCAGAAAGGCTCATGTTGTTGTGAGCAAGTTAAGCTGCTACCTGCAACTCTGGCATCTTGAATCCTAGCTGTTCTGCTTCCAATATAGCTCCCTGCTAATTTTCCTGGGAAGGTAACAAGGATGGCTCAAGTACTTTTGCCTCTGTTACCCATGTGGGAGACCTGGATGGAGTTCCAGGCTCCTGGTTTTGGCCTGAGCCTACTGCAGTTGTTATGCCTATTTGGAGAGTGAACCAGAGGATGAAAGATCTTTCTCAGTTTCTCCCTTTTTCTCTGTAATCATGTTATTTGAAAAAAACTGGGTAAGTCTTGAGTTGACTTGAATATGGGCAAAAACAAAAATATAGATTGTGAGACTGTATTTAAAGATTTTTTTTTATTTGGAAGGCAGATTATGTACAGAGAGAGAGAGAGAGATCTTCTGTCTGTTGATTCACTTTCCAAATGGCCACAATAGCCAGAGCTGAGTTGACCTGAAGCCAGAAATTTCTTATGGGCCTCCCACATAGGTACAGGGACCCAAGGACCTGAGCTATACTTCACTGTTTTTTCAGTCCACAAGCAGGGAGCTGGATTGGAAGTGGACCAGCTGGCACTAGAACTGCCCATATGGGATGCTGGTAATACAGGCAGAAGATTAGCCTACTGAGCTACCACACTGGCTCCATGAGTACCATATTTAGAAAATGAAGTTAAAGCATTTGGAGCTAAGGTGATTCACTGAGAATAAGAACTAATGTTCTATTTTATATGCTACTTTTTTTCTCTTATTCAATAATGTTTACTCTTGCTATGCTTAATGTTACTCCTATGAGGAAGGAGATACCAATTTTTTTGTAAACCAGAATATTCTGTGATAGTATAGTTGGAATGGAAATTTGTGAGGAAATTTTAATAATTTGAAATATCAAGATTAAACATTTGGACTGTTAAGGATGGTACACGGCAAACACCTGAAATGAATTACAGTATGACTTCTGAAATCAATGCCTGTTCAAAGATTGTATCATTAGCTATCTTTTCATCCATCCACCTATCACCACACCTTCTGTTTTCAGTAAAAATTTAAGAGTTTTACAACAATTCATGAAATGCAGCAAAGCAATACAAGGTAAGATCAAGAAATAGAAAAAAAATAATCCAGGTGGGGGACATAAAATGAAGTCAGGAATAAGGCAGATACACTGGAGCCTGTCTCACCAGCCTAGAGCTGCCATGTGCAAACCCACACATTTCAGTTTCCCAGCGTCAAGGCTGAGAGGCAGACTTAATCGTAGATCCGATTTATAGCGCCCATTAGGCACACTTCTTGATTCTAGGACCAGAAAGAAATGTCCCAGATCCCAGCCCTACAAAAATCACTCTTTCATATTTAAATATTTCCCTTTCTGGTTCCCCGGTGGGCTTTTAGTTACTCTGCTAATTGCCTGCTCTCTCACATTGAGTGGCACCTGGGAATGCTGACAGCCCTGAAGCAGCGCTATTGCCCTACACTTGAAAGTGATAAAAACACTCTTGCCCTTGGGGGTCTCATGGCTTTAGTCCTTCTTGAATTGGCTCTCACAGTGACACCTTTTGAGTAAATACTGCAACTCCAAGTTTCTTGAGCACCTAGTCACTTTACTATCTTGACTTCTATTCTTCATAATATCACTAAGTAAGAAAGCATTTCCCTTTTTTTGTAGAGGGGGAAAGAGAAAGAGGCTGTACTCTGCTGAAGATCCTATAACCCTGGGCTGGTGCTGTGGCACAGTGTGTCAAACTGCTGCATCCCATAGCAGAGCATCGGTGTGGGTTCTGGCTGCTTTGGTTCTGTTCTCTCTTCCTGCTAATGCATTTGCAAAGACAGCATAAGATGGCCTCACATTTTTAGACCCTGTCAACTGGGTGGGAGACCCAGATGGAGTTCCCAGTCCTGACTTTAGGCTGGACCGGCCTCAGCCAATTCAGTCATTTGGGGAGTAACCAGTGGATGGAAGATCCCTTTCTTGCTATCTTTCCCTTTCTCTGTTACTCTTTCAAATAAATAAGTAAGTAACTAAATCTTTAAAAAATTATAGAGCTGGTCAGCAAAAGTCAGGGTTCAAATCCAAGTCTGACCGGGGCTTCAGCCTATCTTCCTTAAATGTAATCCCATTGCTGTTTCTGTCTTTCTGATGGCAATATTAATTTGCATGGGGTTTTTGAAACATTCATGGAAAAATGTGGCTCATTATTTCACACTGACAAGCATGACTGAGAAATTTGGCTCTGATTAGATAGTCATGTACCCAGCTAAAATTTGGTATGTTGTTCAGATGGGGGAAAAGATGTCCTGCTTTTTGCAGACTCTTTTCCTCATTTTATTTATGACACAAGGAGAAAGAGACAGAGACTTCCATCTGCTATTTACTTTCCAAGTGTCTGAAACAGCCAGAGCTGGTCCAGATTGAAGCCAGAAGGCAGGATCTCAATACCGCTTCTTTGTATGGGTAGTGGGCATCCTAGTACTTTAAATTTTTTAAAATTTATTTAATTGAAAGAGTTACAAACAGAGAATGAAAGAGACAAAGAGAAGGATCTTCTAGTAGAGGTTTCATTCCCCAGATGGCTTCAATGGCTGCGGGTTGGGCCAGACCGAAGCCAGGAGCTCTGTCTGGATGTCCCACATGGTATCAGGGGTCCAAACACTTGGGCAATCTTCCACTGCTTTTCCCCAGCCATTGCAGGGAGCTGGCTCAGAGGTGGAGCAGCCAACACAAACAGGTACCCAGATGCAGTACTACAGATGGTAGTTTTACCCATTGGTACCCAATGCCAGTTCTAGCAGATGGTCCAGCACTCGAACCATCATCTGCTGCCTCTCTGGGTGTTCAATAGCAAGAATCTGAATTAGAAGTGGAGCTGGAGTGAGACCTTCCCAATGTACAGCTTAACTGGTCCCCTCAAATGGCCACCCATTTCCTATGTACTTATTCTCTCTGTTCCCTAAATTCAAGACATTGTTCACATGAAAGTTTGGAACTCAGAAAAGACCACCGGGTTCTATACAGAGGGAGATGTGGAGAGTCAAAGTGAGTAGCTTGCCCAAGATCATCCAATTAGTTAGGAGAATGATGGGACTTGACTCTGAGTGTCTCAGTGTGTGCCGACCACATGATATAAATCTCCCTGCACCTGTCACGTGTCGGCAATGCCCGCGTCGCCGTGTACCCCGAGCCAAGTGGAGGGACTAGGGTTACAAACAGACAACACATAAGACAACACAAGACAACACGCAGTGGGTCACTCTTGTAAACAGAATGCCAAGTTTATTTGGGGTCAGCCTGCATCTTTTATAGTCTGCCTAGTCCCTCCCAGTATTATCCCAATGCTCAAGCAACTCTTAAGCTCCCCTGGGGGCATCTTAACAAAGAGGAAGCAGGGAAGAGGAACTTGCAGTCAAGCCAGGGGCTAAAATGCAATAGGCCAAGATTGCTCATCCTGTTACCCTTTAGAAACAAGCTAAGCTGTGGAGTTAACCCTTGGGAGACCGGGGCCTACAGTCACGCCCCTCCTTTGCCATTCTCCTCATGGAGGCAGCGGTAAGTAGATACATAACTTTTCTAGAGCTATCTGGAAGCTCTGAGGTTTCTCTGGAAAAAGCCATCAGGGTAAGACAAGTCAGTACCCAGACACTCATCTGAAAACTGGTGGAAATGCTCCCCAAATCTTCTAATGAGTCCCAGCTTCTTCACACTCCTCCTGCCGCCCTGATCACAACCCTCCTGACCAGGCCTGGAGACTTGTGTCTGTTAATTGGCATAAAGGGTTAGTGGATGTCTCAGAAATCCCTGTTCACGAGCATTCAGGAGAATATTCATTGCTTTTCATCCTTTCCTTTCCTCTTTCTCATCTCATATCCAGTGCTGTTTGAGGGTTGGAAAGAATCCCTGAGCACTGGGATCTGGACAGATTAGCCTGTCAACACCTGAGCAATCAGCTGGGTAACCATCAGCAGGCTCACTCAGCCTGTTTATCTAGGGTTTTTACTAGGGAGGGTGGAGAAGCAGGAGACCCAGTTCCCGTGCCAGGGATAGAAGTGAGTGTGGGTGGAGGGGACAAGAGGATGGGAATGTGGAAAGTAGAAGAGGGGTATGACATTGTCTGGTGGGGGATGGGGAAGAGATAGGCGGGAAAGAGTAACAGGATTAATCCACAGGGACCTCATACGGGATGTGTGGTGGTCATGGGTCCACCCACAGGGACCTCATAAGCAGACAGGGAGATTTAAGAGAAAGACCTCAGAGGCCCATCCAGGGGAAAAGTGTAACCACAGTTGTTCCCCCTTCCTACAGTCTAAGACTCCTAGGACAATCCTGAAGCTTTGGGCAGTACTTAACCCTATATAAAGTGTCTTCAAAAAGTTTCATTATGATGAAACAAATATATGTGATTCAAAATTGACTTTCACTGGAACTTATTTTTAATTCTATTTTCCACAAACCATTTGAAGTAATCTTATAATACACTGATTTTTTTTCTGTCCATACTCATATAAAACTGTGATAAAGTTTAATTTATAAATTAGGCACCATAAGAGATGAACAACAATACCCAGTAGTAAAACAGAGCCATTACAAAAATGTACTGTAATAACATATTTAAAACTTATAAATTGTTTCTGGACTTTTCTATTTAATATGTTTGCACTGTGGTTGACTGCAGAAAGTAAAACTATGGATAAGAAGGCTTACTGCTTGTTAATTTTCTGGGGAGCGAGAGTGGGAAAGACAGAGAACCTGAGTTCAACTGGAGGGAACACGTTACATAAGTCGTAATCGTCTGCTCTAAAATGTACCAACAGGAAGAATGGTGGACGTGTCTTTTGATTGATTTGTTGTGGAGTTCCCATTGGATTTTCTCACTTGTATTTCCAGGAGCATACCTGAGTCAGGTCTTGGGGAGAACAAGAACACACACAAACCCTGTTCAGAAAGATTCAGAAAGATGACTTTGTTCTTCTCTGTGTGACTCCCAGAGTGGAAGTTCTTGAAAGACTTAGGGAGCATGTCATTGGCAGTTCTCTAATGTGATTCTTTACGTTTGGGTCTGAGGTTTGCTCGCATTGGTGAGGCTACCTGAATGCACATAGGCAGGAGTATTTCCTGAGGGCTGGAAGAGACGGAGACATGTGGGGCCAACACAGAGTGTAGGAGGTAAACCTGAACATGGAGTGTTCTTACTCAAGTGCATCATTGAGCTCGCTTCTCCATACAAGTAAGCTTTCATAAAGTGTGCATATCAAGCAGAAAAACAAACCCTGCTATTTAAAACATAATTGCTGACAGCTGCTTCTACTCACAAGCAGTGATGTGGTTTCTCTCCAGAGGAGACGGTGATTTGTTTGGCAAACTTCAATTTAATTAGGTGTTCAAGCAAGCAGCCCTCCCTCTGCCCCATTCTCCCACTACCAGAGAGGTAATTGAGAAAGTGACCAGGAAAGCACAAGAGCTGAACAGCTTTTGGATGGGAAACAACTAGATGCTTTGGGGGCTCTGAAGAGGGGAGAGGGCTTAGCAGTGTACGTGAACAGCAGGCAGGGACAGAAGCTTTGGAGAACCATGACTACACAGATTTCAATGTCGAAGATGACTTTAAGGACTGCTAACAGTGTTTAATAATCAGTGGTTTATATTCTTTCAGTTGTGGAATTCGGGACTCTCCTCAATTGTCCTCTTACAATGAGCCTTGTCCAAGTGCAAGAGTGGTCTGGAAATTGTGTGCTGGGTCAGATGATCCAGCAAGACCTGGCAGTGCCACTTGGGGACTTTATATCTTTAAGTTCCTTGACTTGGGGAAACTTCATTTCCTTCACCTGGAAAATGGGAATGTTACAACTAGCTAAAGGAAAAAGAGAGGGAGAGAGAGAGAGAGAGATAGCACACACACTTGTATTGCCTGATTCAATCCCCAAATGCCCACAATGGCTAGGAGGCCAGAGCTAGGAACTCAGTCAAGATCTCCCATGTGAGTGGCAGAGAAACAACCACTTGAGCTGTCATTGCTGCCACCCACAGTGCACAACAGGAGGAGACTGTTGTCTCAGGATCCAGAGCCAGGGATTGATATGCCAATGTGGGTTGCAGGAAGTATGCTGTTAAGTGTCATAGCAGCTACACCAAATGCCCACTTCCAGGAATAGTTTCTATGTGAGGATCCGGTGAGGCCAGCTCATAGTAAATGTCAGCAATGGTGATGATGAAAACAGAGAAGAATGTGGACACTGATGATGATGGTGATAAAAGCAAGATAGCTCCAATTGTGTTGTAAGAGATTTAATTTTCCAGGGTTTTGTGTCAACTGAAGAAATCCTCCGAAAGGAAGAGCTATATGAACACTGGACTTAGATGTATTAGCGAATGATTGTCAAAGTCTGGTTTCTGGACTAGAAGCATCAGCAATATCTGGAAACTTACTAGAAATATGGGTACTGAGAGTCAGAAATTCTGGCTGTGTATTCAGGAGCGAACAATCTAACAAGTCCTCCAGGTGGTTCTGGTGTGCACTTAAATTTTGAAAACTATGAAATCCACACGTGTTGTTTTAGTGTCTTACAAAGGAAGGAGCCATGCTTTTCAAGGGTTAATCTATGTTTGTTCAAATGTGGGTAAGATGACCATTGTAATTTCACCAATGCAATAATAAGTAAACACAAGGATACCTCAGACCATTCATGAAAAAATGGAATTAAGAGATAAGTTTATTTGGGAGCAAAAATAAATTTGAAAGTCAAGTACAGGTTTTTTTTTTCATAATACACACATTTTCCATGAACTTTTTAGAAGACTCCTGGTATATATGAATTTCAGATTTTTTGGCACCAAAATAAGCATATCTTTTAACTCTATCTTCCATGAACTTTTTGAAGTACTCTCATATATGATGAGCTAAAATTTTATTCATATGAAAAATAATAGCACTTTAACTTTCTAGACTCATCTTGTTCTAGATCTTTAATTCTCTGGGACAAAATCTCCATTTACTTCTTTTTTTTTAAAAAAAAGATTTATTCATTTTATTACAGCCAGATATACACAGAGGAGGAGAGACAGAGAGGAAGATCTTCCGTCCGATGATTCACTCCCCAAGTGAGCCACAATGGGCCGATATGCGCCGATCCGAAGCCGGGAACCTGGAACCTCTTCCGGGTCTCCCACGCGGGTGCAGTGTCCCAATGCATTGGGCCATCCTCAACTGCTTTCCCAGGCCACAAGCAGGGAGCTGGATGGGAAGTGGAGCTGCCGGGATTAGAACCGGCACCCATATGGGATCCCGGGGCTTTCAAGATGAGGACTTTAGCCGCTAGGCCACGCCGCCAGGCCCTCCATTTACTTCTTCAGTTGACTTCATCTACCCAAAGTTCCAGTTCCCACCAGGCTTTGCCCTCCTCTTCCACCCCCTGGGTGGTGCCTGGGGGCAAAGGGAGCTGAGGGACCTCACAGTGGAAGAGGTCTCTGCACATGGCCAGGGGCACTGCCCCTCCCACTGACCTGGCTCTACTCCAGGGCTCTGACCCTGGCTCTTCTCACCTGTTCTTTTGGTGTCTTGTGCTGGCAACTTCTGGGGATGAACATGGGGAAAAACCAAGCTCAGATTTAATTTCCCTTACTGTATATGATAGCAAGCAGTGCTGCATCAGAGGACACCAGCTATCCTGTGATTGAGTTCGGTTCAACTCTAACATTGGCTACCTGCAAATCCAGTCAGATCTCACAGGTATGGGGACTCAGTCCCCAAGAGTTCCCACCCCACGACAAATACCCATGCTTCTCACCCAGCAGGCTGCAGATTGGTGTTCCAACAACTATTCCTTGGGTTGAATTTGCCAGAGTGGCTTGCAAAACTCAAGGAGCAGTTATGTTGACTGGTTTATTCTGAAAGATTTTTACAAAAGATGTGGATGAGGCATTGGGTTGGGTAGGGCATATGGAATGGGTGCATGCTGTCCTCCAATAACCTCCATGTGTTTAGCGATCCAGAAGCTTTCTGAGCCCTATCCTTTGGGTTTTTATGGAGAAGCATGGACATTGCAGAAGCATGGGCAGCCAGTAAGTGCTGGACAAAAAGGACATTATCTAATGATAACAGGCTGAAGGAGTGGTCTAGCGTCCCTGCGCACTGTTCCTTCCTTCCTGGCATGGGCCAGGATCCTTTTTGAAATGGAGATCTCATGAGCAGTCAGACTAGGGAAATCACAAAATTTCCTTTTTCAAAAAATTAAAACTCAATTTATTTTCATCTTATTTGAAAAATGGGAAAGAGAAAGACAGGTCTCCATATGTGGCTTCACTCCTCCAAGTCCCTGTCTCAGCTCTCCCCACTGCAGTTTTCTCATCCAAACCCCACTGCTTAGACCTCTTGGCATTCTAATGTCTAAGATAGCAGAGAAGAGATCAGAAAACTTCAAACCATGCTGGAGGAAAGAGGACAAATGCCTGAGTTATCCCATAACCATTCACTACTTTCTTGCTTCTTTCCTTCCTTCATTTTCTATTTTTTTCCTTTAATGAAAAATTAAAAGAGAAGACATCTATCTTGGAAATTGAGATTTAATGAAAGTAGGTAACCCTCTGAGAGGCTCTGGTTGCTATAATTACTTAAACATCCAATTCAAGATTCTTCCCAAGAACTCAAGGTCTAGGTTATATGAGAAGACACATTATGAATTAAATTTCTTTTCACTTAGAACAAAAATTAAAGTCTCAGTAAATTTGGGTTTCATATAAAACCAAACCTTTTCTAATTATTTCAAGCCACAGTCTCTCTTTTTCACTGCCTTCTAGGATCTACTATATTGAAAAATCTCATTTATTTAGCACTTCTCATGAACAGGGAAGGCTTATTCTTTAATATTCATTTTCTTACAATTTCACTTGAATTGTAAGCCACTCAGGGACAATGATTGTAATAGTCACAGTTGCTAATAACCTGAGAGGTTACTGTGCACCACGTTTATTAGGCAGGATGGACTAGATCATGCTGTAACATCTCCAAAGTTCAACAGCTTGGCACAATGAAAGCTTTTCTCCTACCCGTTCTACCTGTCCAGTGGGTCTCAGGCAGCCTGTGTTTCACAGACTCTAAATATCCAGGTGACTTGTGTTCCACAGTTCCCGGTGGAGCAAAGGGATGCGGTTAATTGAACATCTCTTAGAACTTCTACCTAGGAGTGACATGTCACTTCTACTCATGTTGCATTACCCAAAGCAAGCCACAGGGTTACACCATGGCAAATCACAGGCACAACCCTACCATGTGTCTAGAAGGAGGACAGTCAGAAACGTTTGGGAAGCAGCACCAAGGATTATTCAAGGCATGTGTGAGGCATTTGCCCTGTGTATAAACACTTAGCCTGTCTTGTCTCTGTATTTAAAACTCTATTGTGGAGGAGCTGTATTAGTCCTTCCCCTATTTTTTTTTTAATAAATAGATAGGATACCAAGGTCACACAGCTTGTGAATGGCATAATGGATTTTGAGATCAGATAAATTTTTCCTAATATCTGTGTTCCTAGCCAAGAGGCTCTAGTGTTTTTCAAGAATGAGTTAAGTCTATTGAGCTCCCAGACCATCGAGGCACTGTATTTAAGTGCTTTATATGCTTTATCTTGTTTAATCCTCATAGCAACCTTGTGAAGTAGATTCAATTATTAGCTCATGCTAAGGAGAGCCAAGGCTTAGAGAAGCAAAGATCTCATTGAGAAGCCTGACCCTCATCTGAATCCAAGGATATTTCCCCAAATCCAAATCACACTAGTTTCTAACAGTTAATATTCTTGATTTTCAAAAGAGATAAATTTATTTGGAAGAGCATTGTATAGAGGGAGACGGGGAGAGGGAAAGAGAGGGAGAAAGAGAGAAAGAGCAGGAGGCGGAGAGAGAAAGATCTTTCATCCACCAGAATCACTTCCTTAATGGCCACACAGCCAGTGCTGGACCAGGCGCCATGAACTCCATCCAGGTCCCCCCTGTATGTGGCAGGGGCCCAAGCACTTGGGCCATCCTCTGGTGCTTTCCCAGGCACTTTAGCAGGGGCTGGAGTGGAAGCGAAATAGCAGGGTCTCAAACTGGCATTCCGGGTCAGGATGTGAGTGTTCCAAGCTCCACCGCAATGCTGGACCAGATATTCTTGAGAAGCACTTGGGAAATTTACTCAAATGCCGGCTTTAGCCTGCACTTCAGCTTTCTGGAGTGGAAGAATCAAGATTGACAGCTCTGATGCACACTAGTGCTTGATATCCATGATCCTTCATCACTCATTCATGGTAGCTCCACCCACTACCCCAACAAAGCACCTGTAAGCCCCGATCATCGCCAGACCAAAGACGATGACTTGCTTGCCACTTTTCCAACACTAACAGGAGAAGGTGGAAGAAATGAATGTTTGCTAGTGCGTGCCAGGGTAAAATCCCTGTCACTGAGATTTTTTAAGACTTGAGGCACAAGGTACCTAAAAAATTTAAAATTATCTCTCATTGGAATTAATTTCACATTTAAGTCATAATTATAGAGCACCTTAGTTGACCTAAAGCAAAATCAGAAGGCATTAAGATTATGTGAATGCACGCAGCAAGACCTCCTTTTCACCCCACACCACAAATGAAGGCAGCTGGATTCTGATGCCCTGAACGTGGACGGGGTGAGTCCACCACATACAGCTGTGTAGGTTAAGCACTGCAGAAGGACATCATTACAGACACAGATGTTCACTGAGGGACCTGGGTTCCAACCTGAGGTATACGCTTCCTCAACAGTTGTGACTAGGGAACATGTAAACCTCTGTGGATCTCTACAGCGCGTTGATTTTATTGATGATCATGGCTGATGAATGTGGATATGCTGCGGCTCCATTTCTAGGTTCACAATAACCCTACAGTAATTCTTTCGTTCGTTTTTTTCTTTCTTTCTTTCTTTCTTTCTTTCTTTCTTTCTTTCTTTCTTTCTTTCTCTTTCTTTCTTTCTTTCTTTCTTTCTTTCTTTCTCTTTCTTTCTTTCTTTCTTTCTTCCTTCCTTCCTTCCTTCCTTCCTTCCTTCCTTCCTTCCTTCCTTCCTTTCTTTCTTCCTTTCTTCCTTCCTTTCTCTCTCTTTCTTTCTTTCTTTCTTTCTTTCTTTCTTTCTTTCTTTCTTTCTTTCTTTCTTTCTAGATTTATTTATTTTTATTGGAAAGGCAGATATACATAGAGGAGGAAAAACAGAGAGGAAGATCTTCCTTCCGATGGTTCACTCCCCAAGTGAGTGCAACGGCTGGAGCTGAGCCAATCCGAAGCCAGGAGCCAGGAGCTCTTCCAGGTCTCCCAAGCGGGTGCAGGGTCCCAAGGTTTTGGGCCATCCTCAACTGCTTTCCCAGGCCACAGTCAGGGATCTGGATGGGAAGCAGGGCTGCTGGGATTAGAACCGGCGGCCATATGGGATCTCGGGGCGTCCAAGGGAGGACCTTAACCACTGCACCACCGTGCCAGACCCTAGTAACCCTTTCTTACAAACGCAAGATTGCCCGGTTGGAGGGACAAGATTCAAACACGGACAATCTAGTTTGCTAGCTCACTTCTTAGCCATTAAATGTCATTGAGTGTATTCCTTTAAACAAGCATAGGGCATCTGGAAGAAGCCGCCCCAATTTTCCCAGGGCTGGCAAGATCACAGCCAGTGGCTCTGTTGAGGCCATGTGTTCTACTCAAGGAGGAATGAGCACAAATTGGGGGTGATTAGGAAAGGCTGGTTAGTAACGGGACAGGAGCCTTGTCATCAAGAATAAACTCACACGGGCCCGGCGGCGTGGCCTAGCGGCTAAAGTCCTCATCTTGAAAGCCCCGGGATACCATATGGGCACCGGTTCTGATCCCGGCAGCTCCACTTCCCATCCAGCTCCCTGCTTGTGGCCTGGGAAAGCAGTTGAGGACGGCCCAATGCATTGGGACCCTGCACCCGCGTGGGAGACCTGGAAGAGGTTCCAGGTTCCTGGCTTCGGATCAGCGTGTATCGGCCCGTTGTGGCTCACTTGGGGAGTGAATCATCGGATGGAAGATCTTCCTCTCTGTCTCTCCTCCTCTGTGTATATCTGGCTGTAATTAAAAAAAATGAATAAATTAAAAAAAAAAAAGAATAAACTCACACTGAGGTCGGGACTGAAAGGGGCACACCCCCTTGGGTTGTTTTTATTTAAATTTTGATAACATCCCTCTAGGGTAGGTCCTAAAATTATTCCCAACTGATGGAGAGGTGAAGTAATTTTCTGCTAATAATTAGGGCAGTGTTCATCTAGCTGTTTGTCTGAAACCTTGGAAGGCTTTGTGAAATGCCAGCTCAGATCCAGCATCTCTGGAATTTGCCCCTCCCACCAGCCCCCAGCGAGTGCTGCTAGACCGCCCACCATGCCTGAGCACCTAGCTTTCTAGTCAGTCTGTTCTGCTGCCCCCAGGCCAGTGGTGATGGGAGGTCCCAGAGGTGTTTAGCCTTGAGGTAGCTCAAACGGATGAAGTGGATGAGAGTCATCATTATCCTCAGAGATTTAAAGGACCTCCATGCAGGAAGTGAATCAGACTTGACTTTTGGAGCTCACAGGACACACTGACAAGGACATATCCTTATTTCCAGACCAGCCGTTCCCTGGGGTCTCAGATTTTCCACCTAATGCCTGTAGCACGAGTCTACTGAGGAGTGTCCCTTGGACAGCACCCAGTTTTATATGTCCAAGCACACCCATTTCCTTCCATCTGTTTTCCCTCATTAGTCACTCACATCAAGGACTTGGGAATCATCCAGGACCACCTTCAATTTCCCCACTCTCATATGAAGATCTGCCTCTTTCGCACTTGCTTTTTTTTTTTTTTTTTTTTTTTTTTAGCACATCTTTGTGTCATTGTCTCTAAGGTGTCCATTTAGTCCCTTGGCATATTTTTCCTGAGCTCATCAAGTGTCTACCCTGGCCTCCTGTCTGTTCTGATTCTTTTCTCTACACTTTGACTTCCAAGATAACCTTTCTGATGCCCACATTCCATCACGGATCTCGTTGCTTTAATACCTCTTCATACCTGTGGCTCTCACTGGCCTCAGGATAAAACTCTGGTCCTCCTTCCTGCTTGTCCTGTCTTGCACATAAACCTCTAGCCACACCAAGGGCTTGATGTTTCCCTCAACACTGTCTTTGGTTTCCTGCCTCCAGGCTTCAACCAGGCTGCTTCCACCCCCTGGATTGGTCTTCGGCTGCTCATTCTTACTCATCTAGAACTCCTATGACCATTTCTCTCTAGGAAGCTCTCATTGAACCTTCTTGGATTGCCTCATGTATAAGTTGTAACATTGAGCCCAACTCCTGTATATTTCACATGTTAAGCCCTATGTTTAGGATGGTTTGAGAAGCTGTCTTCCTTAGTAGTTCTGAACTGTCAATCAACCAACTATGTTGTGTTCATAGCTATCTACCCATCATCTTACACAAGCTTTTGCTAACGTAATGGTACTGGTTTAAAAGAAATTCAGGATTATCTTGACTTCTCATTCATGTTCGCACATATAGCTAGTCCAACACAAGTCCTGCTGTTCTACCTTTTCAGGGCATCCAAAACCCAGTGACTTTGATGCAGTGACAACAACTCTTCCCCCTCCTCCATCACATCCCTGTTCTCACATAGCAGCCAGCATGATGCTTTGAAAACATCAAGCAGCTTATGTCCCCACTCTGTGCAAAACCCTCCAGTGGTTTCCTATCACACTGGAAATGAAATTCAAAGTCCTTTGCACAGCCCCCAAGGTCTTTCTGATCTGCTTTTTCATTCTTTCCACCCTCATTCCAAAAG
Source organism: Ochotona princeps (assembly GCF_030435755.1). NCBI lineage: Eukaryota > Metazoa > Chordata > Mammalia > Lagomorpha > Ochotonidae > Ochotona > Ochotona princeps. The sequence goes on along the minus strand of NC_080846.1, from coordinate 10,764,678 downwards.
TTTAGAGAGAAGAAAGCACACACACACAGATAATCTCAGATAAGTCACTAGTAACATCTTTAATATCTTTTTCTTTTTTAATTTTTCTTTGCTGCACTTTTATATTATTCTGTATTTCATATGGTTATGTTCAGACAGGGGAACTTCCATAGGTTTGTGAACAAAAAAGATGAAATGAAAAAGGTAAGTATAGAGGTTGGCATTCAGCTCCATTTCCAATTCCAGCTTCCTGCTGATGGACAGTCTGGGAGGTGCCAGGTGATAGCGCTCATGCTTGGGTTCCTGCATCCATGTGGGAGATGCATACTGAGTTTCAAAGTCTGGCCTTTGGCCTTGTCCTAGTTAGTGGGCTGGTTCAGAAGATCTGTCCTTCTCTCTGCCTTTCAGATACATTTGAATAAATAAACAATTTTATAGTAAAGTATATTTTAATGCAATATTGCAACCCATGCCTCATTTTAAAATAATGCACATTTTCCATGTATTTTTTTTTTTAAAGATTTTTATTGTTATCAGAAAGCTGGATATACAGAGAGGAGAGACAGAGAGGAAGATCTTCCATCCGATGTTTCACTCCCCAAGTGAGCTGCAACGGGCTGGTGCGTGCCAATCCGATGCCAGGAACCAGGAACCTCTTCCAGGTCTCCCACGCGGGTGCAGGGTCCCAAAGCTTTGGGCCGTCCTCGACTGCTTTCCCAGGCCACAAGCAGGGAGCTGGATGGGAAGTGGAGCTGCCGGGATTAGAACCGGCGCCCATATGGGATCCCGGGGCTTTCAAGGCGAGGACTTTAGCTGCTAGGCCACGCCGCCGGGCCCATTCCATGTATTTTTTAAACTCTTTATATATGTGCATTTCAGAAATTATCTGCACCAAAATAATTAACTTATTTTTAATTCAATTTCCTATGAAAGATTCTTCTAAGGATTTATTCATTTAACTTGAAAGTCACAGTTACAGAGAGGTTTCATCCTCTGGTTCACTGCCCAAATGGCCACAATGGTCAGAGCTGGGTCAGTCCAAAACTGGGAGTCGGGAGCTTCTTCTGGGTCTCCCATATGGGTGCAGGAGCCCAAGTACTTCAGCCATCCTCTGCTGCTTTCCTGGGATATTAGCAGGGAGATGGATTGGGAAGTAGAGTACCTGGGACTATAACCAGTGTCCAATGGGATGCTGGTGCCGCAGCTGGCTATGCCACTGTGTTGGCCCCTAATGAACTTTTTGAAGTCCATTTATATATTTTTCTTACCTATTTTTGCATAGCAAGTTATGCCAACTTTGGTGCCTTAAAATGACAGTGAATGCATCTGTCATCTGCGGGCCTTCGGCTGGCAGTGGTTACTCCAGGTTATTCGGAGGTTACAGCTGACTTGGGCTGAGGTTGGGCTCCTCTTACAGGCTGCCTCCATGCAGCCTGATTCATAGGCTTCGAGACTCAAGCAACTGGGACTCCCTGGGAAGCTCTCTCTGTGTTCTGGCTGCATGGTCTTTCCAGGACTTCAGGAGCATGATGGGTGTCTCCTTAATGGCTTAGGGTATCAAGGTCATCTTGAGAGAGTGCAAGCAAAGCGAGTCTCTGAGCTAGCCTTGGAAGTCAAGGGTGGGAGGCAGTCTTCACTTGGAGTTACTTCATTTCTATCTGGCTGCCCACTTCATTTAGCTGAGTAGATATACATGGAGTGACAGTAAGGGCAGGACACCTTACAAATATGTGGGTGACTTACAGATGGACAATTGAACTTCGACTTGGGGAATTCATCCCTATACCACTATTTTCTTTTGATTACACATCAACTATTTCAATAATGAACTTGACATTTATTGGCTACTTCCAACCCTGGTCTGCCATGTTCTATCAAGTTGAAATGAATCAATACAAGTTGAAATGAATCAGCTTGGTGCCTGATTCATGACAAGAGCTCACTGTCATCCCATGCTGGTTAAGTGCCCACGGCCACTCAAATCTACCCCTGACCTTCTCCTGCTCTGTTGTGTAATTCTGGGAACTACAGTCTCTGGACTCCCCACCCCCAAGATCCAGACAGCTTCAGACCTTGGTTGCTCTGGTCGCAGATGGGAAGGCAGGATTTACAAAGAGGAAACAATCTCTCTCCTCTCAACATCCTGTGCCATCTCTTTTGAGGCTCCAGACCTCGATGTGGTGTCACCTCGTGCAGGTTCGCTTCCTACCATGCCTCCATCTTCAGCTCTCTGCTGCCATGTGAACGTATGATGATTTCTAACCCTTATTGTCCCTGCCATCACCTACTTCCTGTATTCAATTCCTCTTACTTAAAAGGCGCAGAGTAGTTTGCTTCCTGTTGAACACGTTAGCTGCTAGGATTTCTATTAGTACTTCACTGAATCATTTAACTTCATCCACTGAATGCTATGCTTATTGCTATGTTAAAGATGAGGAAACTGGGCCGTGAAAGGTTAAACGACTTGTCTCAGGGCACTTAATAAGTGGTGCAGCTGGAGTATGAACCCAGATGAATCTGGTTTTAGTCTGGTTGTTGACATGCATGATTGGGTAAGAAGTCATCTGCCCACTCATGCTGTCCTTCCAAGCTGGAAGAGCTGGGTTCCAGTTGGAGGGGCATTCTCAGTTCCTGATATTTTGGGATCACCTCTTTTCAAGTCATTTTCTCAGGGGAGCTCATGAACGAATCTAGAGTATATCATTCACATGTACATTTCCCTGTTGTAGTGATTCATTGATCATTTAGAAGGCTTTACTAGCTAATGGATGTTTGATTCATTGCAAGAAATGTGGTCTTGTCTGTAAAAACACTGCATAGTACCCCTCAGAAGGGATGTCATCTCACCTGATAAGATTGCTTCTCCCAGGTAGCTACAAGCAACAGACAATGCCTTTTTTTTTAAGCCCTGCATAATAGTTTAAGGAATGCTTGTGTGGAACAAAAGACCCTATTTGGAATAGTTACCTTTGAGTGGGATGAAAAATGAGGGAAAGCTTTACAAAGTAGAAAATTGCTAATGCTCCCTGGAGCCCAGTGTGAAAAATGGAACATCAGGTTAATCTCACACACAAAATAAGTATTAAAATCCCTCTCATTCCGGAACGTGGGCACCGATGAAAGACTGCTTTGGCTCAGAGAACTGGGGCCATTTCCTTACAACACAGAACCTTGTCGTTGCCAAGATGATAGGCTGCCCTTTCCATCACAAACCCACTCTTGGAGCCTTTACCAATGAGGCAAGGACCACATTTGGGCTGGGATGATACTTTAGGACTTCCCAGGAGCCCTGGAACCTCAGTGTGTGGCAGAGGCAGCTGTCTAAATGCAGTGCTGATTCTGTGTGGCTCAGCCTTCCTAGTCTCGGGTTGTGAAAGTCACCTCCATGTGACACTCCGGGTCAGGTGGAGATGGCTTGTTTCCGCCCTGGTTAGATATTTCTACTGTAAACACTGCTGGAAGAAGGTCTTTAATGAGGACTTTTGAAACAGGATACAGTTTCAATGAGGTGCCAGCTGGAAGATACCACATCCCCTACATCCTTCACCCCTGCTCCCTACCCCAGGAAACCAGCAAATCCTCTCTTTATGGTCTTTTCCGGTCTCCCAAGTCAAAGCATCCTCTTTCCACAGTTACATCAAGGCTGATAGGCCTCGAGATCACATCGGGGCAGTAAGAGACGCTCTTCTGCAGCTTCAACTCCTTAGCATTTTTTTTGCCTGGCTCATTTCCTGAACCATGAGTGTCAGGTGCTGTAGCCCATTAATTTTCATTTCCTCCTGAAAGAGTGCACCTGATGAGTCTGTTGAATCCTTTTCAGTGGGAGATTTCAAGGGACCATAAGCAAACCCAGCTCAAGCCCAAGAGGAGTCCCATTAAGTCCCAGATTGAGCCAGCTCGATCTGTGAGGCCCGCCGTGGTGTGCGAGCCAGTGCTGAATGAGGAATCAGAGGCAGCCTCACTGTGTTGACCTTTCAGGTTCTCTGCCTCCCTATCAATAATGCAGATAGCAACCCTCTCAACTGAGAACAGGAACAGAGCAGAAAATTCCCACAGATGTGGCAACATCCCAACCACTGTTCCAGGGAATAAATATAGAGAAGAGGACCAGCGTGTGATCCAGAGAGCAGGTGGCAGCCAGCACTCCTGCTGCTCAGGCCTTCCCTGACAATGGTTTAGGAATAGTGAGTAAAGTTCAAAAAGAAATGATCAGCCTGTTTGAGTATGTTACACAATGGTACCATAGCAGTTTTAGCACCTAGCAGAGAACTTTTTCAACTTATGCTCATCAAATCCAGAAGGAGTTCCAGGCTTCTAGTCTTGTCACACTCAGAAAGCAGAGTTCATGGGAACCAATGTGGGGACAAGACTGTGCTGGTCTAGCAATGATTGTGACTCCTCCTTGTGAGACACTGATTCACAAGCAGTCTTCTAGCACCTTCTATACACTCAGGAGATGATTTCAATCAGTTGAGCCTTAGATACATATTCATATGACTCATTCATCTTTGTGTACAGGGACACAGGCCTCACAGAACACATGCAGGTGCCTGGGATCCAGCCCTATGGGGGAAGGGGTGAACTTGATGTTTCAGAGCTGAGCAGAACCTACAAGTTGTGTGCTTGTAATTGTCTGGCAAAGAAAGATTTGGATAGTGATTCCTATTCTACTTAGACTAGCACATCCCTGTTTTAACACTACACCGTTCTATAGATTCCCCCTCCTTCAGGTTGAATTCTACACTCAAGCCCTCAGATCCTAGTTCTTGAATTTTGCAATGTGGCCATTTATTTTTCAGGACCTGTCACTAGGCTCATCATTTGCTACATCTACTGAGCTGATGGCCAGATTCGATGAATCACTAAACGACAGTGCACAGTTGCCAAGACAGGCCAGCCATGTGCAACCTCATCCTTTGTTCTTGTTTTCTCAGCCTGGAATGGCTTTAAATAATCCACCTGCTGAAACACTGCTCATTATCCTTGAGGCACAGTTCAAATGTCAATTCCTCCCTCATGTCATCCCTGAGCCTTCTGAGGTTCGAGTTGCCAGACTCAGCAAAGTAAATGTAAGATACTCAGTTAAGTTGGAGCTTCAGACACAAAATGAGGGATTTTTAATGCAAGTGTATTCTATTTCATAGGGCATGCTTATACAAAAAAGTGACTGTGTATCTCAAGATTAAATCTCACAAGCTGTCTTATATTTTTATCTGGCAACTTCTTTTTGCTCTGAATTTTCCCCCACATTCTTTCTTCACATTTATTGCATTTGTGCTTGGGCTGGTGGGTTGTTTTGTTTACTTTTTTCTCACTAAATCATAAACCCTGGACTGTAGAACATTTTACTTTCCACATTCCTTGGGAGAACACAATGGAAATGAATAACTGGGTTAGTGAATGGGTGTTGAGCATAGCCCTTAGGTTGCTACATCTATATGAAATGTACATTTGCAGTCAAAGTCCAAACTCTACCCCCAGATTGTATCAGTTGTCTCCTTTACTACTATGAAGAAATACCCAAGACAAGGTATTGATGAAGACAGGAGGTTTAATTTGGGTCATCATTGGGTTCTCAGTCCAAAATGAGGCGGGTTCCATGGTCTGGTCATCTGGTAAGACCAGAGGATGATAATGGCAGAGCATTTACGGAGGTACAATAACATGGCAAGCCAGGAAGAAGAGAGAGTGGCCAAGTCTCACTCATGGTTATCTAACGAATCACCTTGTGAGAGCTTTCTTTCAAGACCATGCCCCCAGCGGCCTCATAGCCTCCCCTTAGGCCCACCTCCAACACACCTGAACTAGACCAACTCTTCACCCTGCCAGAACCACTAATCCATGACTCTGGAGTTTCAAGTTCCCATGAGTCTAGGAGCCAAGTCATGTACAAACTACAGCACAAACAATACTAGCACCTGCTCTTTATTTGACCAGTTAACGCTAGCCATTATCCTAAGCTTTGTACTCACTTTAAAAAATCAAGTCCTGCAGCAACCTTATGATACTGGTAGTTTAAGCCCATGGCACAGATGAGAATGCCAAGGATTGAGAAGCTGCTTTAATATACCTTAGGTCACAAAGCCAGTAATTTGCAGAGACAGGATTCAAAACCTTCATTCTGCCTGCCTCCAAAGCCCACAATCTTATCTATTCGCGCACCAAAGGAAGACTGAGTGGGTTTCTGGTTTTGTCAGAATATTAATTCAGGGACCAGCATGGTGGCACAGCAGGTTAAGCCATTGCCTGTAATACCAGCATCCTCTAGGAGCATCAGACCTGACTTCTCCACTTTCTATCCAATTCTCTGCTAATACAACTAGCAAGTTGGTTGAAGATGGATGGCACAAGTGCTTGGGCCTCCATCACTTCCATGGGACACGGATGGGGTTCCTGGCTGCTGGCTTCAGCCTGGTCCAGCCCTATGTATTGTAGGCATCTGGTGGTGGGGAGTGAGCTCGTAGATAGAAGATTCTCTCTCTTCCTCTGTTGTTCTGCCTTTAAATTAGAAGTAAAGAAGTTTGTTTTTTCATTTTTTAAAGGTATGGTGGAGCTGTTTTTCACACATGCCATCCACCATACCCCTTGCTGAGCACTTAGACACAGAGCCAGGTTGTGCTGCATGCAAAGCTGGGAGCTCAGTCTCCAGACGAGGGTTGTCCATGTGCCCAGCTCAAGTTAGAAGATTCTGCAGTTAACGGAAAAGGAGATCTGGGTATTGAATACATCCTGCAGTCTCCGTGAAATCCCCAGAGTAAGGGAGGCAGAGCAGAGGTCATGAATGGGAGATGACTCAAGAAACTGGGTGTCTGAGAGATGAAGGCATGGAGCGGGTAGGATGACAGCTGAAAGTGAAAGAGCCGAGCTGGTTCTCACACTCCCTGAGGTCTTTGGAGGAAGCTGGGTGCAATGAACACCACCTGTTCTTTCTGGCCACCGAATACCTTGGCCATCCTTTCTGTGCCAGAGAAGCTGCCGGTTAAATGAACCATCCACCACTTGACGATGTAACTGTCTCACCTCCATCCTAGGTAGAAAGCAGAAACTTGCTTTTTGAGCTTCCTTGGTAGCCAGACACTGTCCATGCCTCTATTTTGGAGAATAGACTGGAAACTCTTGCAACAACAACAACAGCAAATGGCTTATGGTGAAGATGGTGTCAAACACCTCAATTTGTAAGAGGCAAGAGGGAGAGAGGGCCTAGTGGTTGCAATGCCCAGTGCAGCTAGTGTCAACTGAAGGGGCTGTGCTCAGGGGTAGCAGCAAAAGGACTGGATAGGCAGGTAGCAGTCACTCCTCTTGATGCACTCCCCATGATGCAGTTCACACCTTTGATCACTGTCTTTGCAGTGGGTCCTATGATGGGAAAAGGGTCTACTTGCCAGGCCTGTTGACTTGGAACTTGGCCGTGTGAGTTGTTCTGAGCCGTGGATGGGAGGGACAGTGTCTCAGAACCATTTAGGGGAAAGCATGGTGAACTCCCATCACCATTGTCCTCTCTTCGCTCCCATGAGAAGGATGCCCTTGGAGGAGCCTTTGGCCTCCAGTCTTTGTCCTAAATTGTAGCTCCCTGAAACAGACCCTAAGTGACCAGACCCAAATCCAAGCAAAACTCAAAGCATCCTGCCAAGATTATCTATATTACCACTGAACCATGAATGGAAAACAAAATATTTATTGTTGGAGTTGAGAATAATTTGTTATATGGCATCATCCCAGAAGCAAACTCACTGAGACAGTCTCCCTGCTACACAAAGTGGATTGGACCAGGCTAATGCTCAGGGAGTACACTCTTGACCAGCTGTGTACGTCACCTCTGCCTTGCACTCCTCAGAGTCCGAATCATAGGACTGAAAACTATTTAACTGTCATCCCTGGGTTTGGTTGTTCCCGGCTATGGGAGTTCCAAACATGGTTCTTAGCCTTTCTGCAGATTTTGTAATGTACTGACATCCCTAAGTAAATTCATATTCTACCCAAAATAAGAGCAAGTCAGGTTTCAGTTTGCAAATTGACACCCTGAGAGTGAGAGTTCAATTGCAAGGGCCGTTGAGGAATCACTCAACTATGCTTCTTGAAAGCTTGTCAGCATTTTCTCTCTTTGGACAATGGGGAAAAAATACATAAACAACCCAAGGTATCTGATTCTACATTTCATAAACTTGGCAGAAGGACTTGAAACTCTTCTTCTGGTGGAAAGACTTGGCTGTGACCCAGGAGACCTGGGCTCCAGTCCCAATTGTGTGAGCAGACTGTACGACCTTGAGAAAGCCACTCCTTGTTTAGGGTCTGACTTTTCCTGGATCTAGGGCCCCTGGACACTAATACCTGCTCTCTGTTTTCTTATGAGAGTGTCTGAGGTCAGAAGAAATTATGGGAGACATGGCATGGAAAGCCACCCAATCTAAATCAATCTCTGTTTAGTATGCATTATGGCATTAATGATGTACCATTATGTATGCACTGGCACACATAAGGATCTGAAGAGAATAGTAAAATTTCAGTGTGATTTTCACAGGGCTGCAAGATTATGGGTGACTTTAATATTATGTTTAAAATTTTAAAATTCATTTCCACTTTATTTGGAATGAGGAAGAATAAAAGAAGAAAAATTTTGTTGTCCCCAAATGCCTTGCAAGAGTCAGGGCTGTATTTGACTGGGCCAGGCCAAAGCCAGGAGCCAGGAACTCCATCTAGGTTTTCTTACTTGTGTGGTAAGGACCCAACTATTTTGAGCCATCATCTGCCGCTTTTCAAGGTACACCTTGGCAGGAAGCTGAATTGGAAGTAGAGCCAGGACTCAAACTCCGGGATTTAGATTTGAGATGTAAGTGTCGCAAGTGACATTTCTTTAAAAAAAAATTTTTTATTTTTATTGGAAATGAAGATTTACAGAAAGAAGGAGAAACAGAGAGAGAAAGATCTTCTATCCAGTGGTTCCCTCCCCAAATGGCTAGAAAAGCTAGAGCTGAGCTGATCCAAAGTCAGGAATCAGGATCTTCTTTTGGCTCTCCCACGTGGATTCAGGGTCCAAATCTTTGGATCCTCCCCAACTGCTTTTGCAGGCCATCAACAAGGAGCTGTATGAGAAGTGGAGCAGATGGGACTGGAAGCAGTACCCTAATGGAATGCTGCTGCTTATTAAGGGGAGAACTAGCCAGTGTAGTCACTGTGCTGGACCCCCCAAGTGACACCTTTTCTACTGCACCAAATACCCACCCCTTAAGTACTCCATTTAAATGTTCCAACATTTTCCACATTGTAGCAGCATGTATTACTTTCATACAAAGAAGATAATTTTTATTATTTTTTAGAAAAATATTTATTTATTTATCTTTTTGAAAGGCAAGGTTAAACGAGAAGACACAGGAAGACTGTCCATCCTCTAGTTCACTCCCTAGATGGCCACAATGGCCAGGGCTGAGCCATACTGAAAACTGGAGCCAGGAACTTCATCCAGGTCTCCCACATGAGTGACCGGGACCAAACATTTGGGCCATCACCTGCTTCCTTCCCAGGCATATTAGAAGGAAACTGGATCAGAAGTATAGCAACCAGATCTTGAACTGAAGCCCATATTGGATGCTGGCACTATAGGTAATGGGAAACTCACAACAGCACAATGCCAGCCCCATGAGGTTTTTTTTAAAGGAGAAAGACACCAAAAGTCCTATGTTAATATAGGAGATTTGTTTTAAGATGTTTTCTGGAAGGCATCTTGGTTCGCATGGGTCTTCTAGTTATGGAAAAGTTGATGTGGGAAAGGTTAGAGGAAGTGGGGGAGGAGATGGACAGCAGAACTTGGCCCTGTTGAGAGGATGACAAGGGGCAGGGAGATGGCATCTGGCCCTGTCTAAGTCCCAGTCTATGGGCTGATGTGGCTCCCATCCCCAAGCACCAAGGTGCTGGTTCTAGGGGTCCTCGGGAGACAATCCGGGCACGTGACCCCTGAGAAGAGGCAACAGAGACATTGTGTGGGCTCTGAGTACTGGAGACACCCGCGGCATCTGCTTTCCCAGGAGGTTTCCCAGAATCCACCAGCGGGCAAGGAGGCAAGAGAGGCCAAGAAAAGGGTGGGCTGGCTGTCACAACATCTCCGTTCTTGCTATTTTCATTCCCACTTATACTCAGCTGAGAGAGAATATCATTACAACCCATTGCTTCTCAAGCTTAAAGAGTGCTATCTCCTCCCCTACAATGCATTATTCCTGCAAGGTGGCCAGATCCGTTCCACAAACCTTTATGGAGTAGGACTGGTGTAGGGGCAGGGGTTCTCTAAGAAAGATACTCGTGTTACTTCCCAGCTCCCTGGGCACTTGGTGGGCACAGCTGGCCCCTGTGCTGCATGATTCCGTGATTCATTACAACAGGCCTCCTGGGCTTAGGGCCAGATGCCCTCTGAGTATTGTTGACCTTTACCGAGGGTTCACTGTACCAGGCATGTGCACTTGACATGAATTATCTTGGTTAAGCCCCACACCAACACTGTGAGGTAGGTACTAAATCATGCCCTTTCTACATGTGGGAAAATTTCAGGTTAAGGGGATTAAGTCCCTTGTTCAGGTCAGCCAGCTAATAAGCAGAGGAGAGAGGGTGTGCATCTCATTTGCCTGGTCCAAAGCCCACCCATACAATCCCCTGTGCTGGGGAGATGGGAGCGGGAGGGCAGTGCAGTCCACCTGGGCAAGGTATGAGAGAGCTCTGTGGAAGAGGTGACTTAAGCTGGGTCTTGGAGGGTGAGTAGGAGTTTGCTTGAGGACAAGGAGGCAGGAAAGGCATGCCTGGTAGGGGAGCAGAGTACTCTGAGGCAGAGTATTCTGAGGAGCAGGTTGGTCTCTTCTGGCCCTGGCCATCTGGTAGGCAGAGGCAGCATGGAGAGACCGTGAAGGCTGAGGAGCCTGCCGAGATCCTGGCTCAGCAACTCCAGCACCTGGCGGCTTCTCTCCAAAACCAGTGTCTGCCATGTGGAGTTGCCAGCAGACAGAGAGTGAGCCAGCAGGGCTGTTTGGGGCTGATGCTGCTCGCCCAGTGGGAGCTCCTTCCCAGGGAGCCTGGTCAGGTCACTTCCAGAATGTTCACTTGTGGAGCCAAAAGCAGCCCACCTGAATGCCAGATCTAGTGGCCAGGGTGGGACACAAGAGGGAAAGTTCTGGCAGGGACGGACAGAAGCCTTGTACCTGAGTGCAAAGGGGGCAGGACTGCAGGCACCAACTGCATACAGCTGGCCTGATGCATGCTGTTCCCTCACCTGAGTGACTCTGGGTATGTGACTTCCCTGCTCGGCCTTCTGACTTAATAAATCTGGGTGCCACCATGCCTACTAATCAGGTTATTTGTGAAGATTCAATGAAGCAATCCACACCAAAGACTTAGACAATGCTGTTCACAGAATAAACACTCAATTAACAGTGATCTTTATTATCAGTAGTTACAGCTATTCATTAGGCAAAGATTTATTGAATATTGTCTTCTGCCTGGCACTGGATTATAGTCACAAACAAGAAATACTACATTCTTTTCTTCCTTGTGTGTATGTCTGAGGGAAGGAGGTAAACAATGCATATAACAATTTCACATGGTAGTGCTGTGTTGATAATAACAAAGTGCATGTATGTGCATATGTGGGTGCACGTGTACATGTGTGCCCACACACATGTGAGCTTTATATACAGTGATCAACAAAGGCCTCCTGAGCAGGTGACTTTGACACAGACACCTGCGTCCAGAGAACTTATTTGGAGCCAACAAGGGGACATAACAGGCTAATCCTCTGCCTGCAGTGCCAGCACTCAGTATGGGCACCGGTTTGTGTCCTGGCAGCTCCACTTCCCATCCAGCTCCTGCTAATGGCCTGGAAAGGTAGTGGGGGAAAGTTCAAGTCCTTGAGATCCTGCACCCACATGGCAGACCAGAAGAAACTACTGGCTCCTGCTTGTGTCAGCTCAGCTTCTGCTATCACAGTCATTTGGGGAGTGAGCCAGTGGATGGAAGATCTCTATCTCTTTGTCTCCTCTTCTCCCTCTAAAATCTGCCTTTCAGATAAAAATAAACAGATTTGTGAAAATATAGGACAAAATGATTTCATTCCAGGATGTAGTGAATGTGAAAAACAAGAAGCAAGAAAGAGATTGACAAGGTCAAGGACTTCCCAGCAAGACAGCGGGCCGGTGGAGGAGAGCAGTAGGACATTGAAGGATCATGATGAAGAAGGACAATGACAACCTGTATTGGACGCTTGCTCAGGGGCAGATGATTCATGCACATTGTCTTCACAACAACTCTGTAAGGAGGCAATAGCCCCCGATTGACAAGCGGGAAATTAAGACTCAGCAAAGCAACGAACTTGCCCAAGGTTGCGCTGCCAATATGGGCTGCCAAGCCAGAGCTGCAGCCCAACAGATGGGAGAAGCACTCACTCCTAATCACTGCCCTCTGCCACCCTGGTGAAGGCACTCAGCCACATATCCAGCTCCGTGCTTGGCAGAAGGTATGCAAGTGTGCATGTGGGTGAGTAGGACCATACGTGCCCTGCAGTCAGTCAGGGTTGCAGGGCTGTGAAAGTTCCAGAGGTATGTTAGCTCCACTTCGCAGTAGCAAGGACACAAGAAAGGGTGATGATGAATTCAAGTCAAGATACAGTTAAGTAAACGAGAGGCATGATGCTGACCCTAGGTCTTTGGAACTTTCTGAAGAAGGAATTGAGGAAGGGAGGAGAGGGAAACAGGATAGTTTAGTCATTAAATGAACATACTCCAAAGGCAGGCATTTGAGCTAATAATTAAGATGCTGATTGAGATGCCCATGTCCCTTGTTGGAGTCTCTGGGTTCTATTTCAAGTGCTGGCTCCCGATTCTGGTTCCTACAAATGCAGATCCAGGGAGGCTCAAGAGGCTTTGTCCCCGCCACCAGATCAGGGACCTGGATTGAGACCCTACCTCCAAGGTGTGGCCCCAGCCCAAACCCATCTGTCACAATCTTTTGAAAAGTGAATCAGCAAACAGGGGCGCTCTCTCTCTCTCTCTCTCTCATTCTCTGTGTATGTGTGGGTGTCTCTCTCACATAAAGAAAAATAAAAAGTGAGGACTCCAAAACTAGACTATGGAGTTCAAGCCTCAATTCTGATTTTTTCAGACTTTGATTTGGAACAAACAATAGTCTTTCTGTGCCGTTTTCACACCTGTTAGATGGAAACAAGGGTACTAGCAGTACCCACCTCACAGGCTTTTTGGGAGGATACAAGGAATGAACGGACTTAGGAACGCTGAGAGAACAGTGCCCAGCAGAGTTGGTAGTGAACATGTGTTCACCACAATTAAGATCAATTTTGTTCTAGTTTGGTTCCGGAGCTTAAAAACTGCCTTCACTACAAAAGCACAAATGTTTACTACTGGTCTACTTGCTTGTCATATGGGTTTTTTTTAAAGATTTGTTTATTTTGATTGGAAAGTCAGTTTTACAGAGAGAAGGAGAGACAAAGAAAAAGATCTTCTGTCCACTGATTCACTTCCCAAGTGGTTGCCACAGTAGGAGCTGAGCTAATCTGAAACCAGGAGCCAGGAACTTCTTCCTGGTCTCCCATGTGGGTGCAGGGTCCCAGGGCTTTGAACCATCCTCTACTGCTTTTCCAGGTCATAAACAGGGGAGCTGGAAGGAAAGTGGAGCAGCTGGGACACAGAACCGGTGCCCATATGGGTTCCCGGTAGATGCAAGGCTAGGATTTAGCCACTAGGCTATTGTGCCAGGCTCTTGCTTGTTACATGTTAATAAATCTATTGATTTATAAATTAAGTACTCCCCTCAGCATCACAGTATTAATACGATGACCTCTATATTAGAGATATCAGGGGTGATATCATGCTGCTGCCAAGCATGCTGGGACTCCAAGTCCTTGACCTCCCTTCAATCCTCTATCCTCTCATGGTCTTCTTTTCCTTAGCTCTGTCCTGTGATTGTACCCTGCCCCTAATCTTGATTTCTTGCTTTATTTATTTATTTATTTGAAATTTGAAAGCAGGTGACAGGGAAGGAGATGGAAATGACGGATAGGAAAAGAGAGGGAGAAGAAGAAAGAGAGAATGAATCATCTACCAACTGGCTGACTGGTTCATTTCCCAAATGACCACATGAGGCTGGCCCAGGCTAATGCCAGGATCCAGGACCTCCATCTGGGTCTCCTGTGAGGGTGGCAGGAGGTCAGGTACTCCAGCTGTTTTCTTCTGCCATCCAAGGTATACTAGCAAAAATTTGGTCAGAATTGGAGCATCCAGAGGTCCAGCTGATGCTGCGGTTCGGGATGCTGTTGTTGTAGTTAGAGGCTTAAGATACTGTGCCACCATGTTAGTTTCATCTATTCTTGATTTGTAATCACTTTAAAAAGTTGGTTATTTCTTTGAAAGGCAAAGTAAGAGAGGGGGAGGGACAAACGGAGAGATATTGTCCTTCCACTGAGTTAATCCACAAAAGCCACAAGGGTCAGAGCTGGGCCCATCTGGAGCCCAGCTCTTCTTCTGGGTCTCTCACATGGGTCCAGGGGCCTGAACATTTGGTCCATCCACCACTACTTTCCCAGGCACATTAGCAGGGAGCTGAATTAGAAGTTGAGTGGCCAGGACTCTAATCAGTGCCCATATGGGAGTCTGGGGGTAAATTTACCCACTACACCACAGTGCCAGCTTCAACAATCCTTTGTCCCAGGGCTTCTGGCTTATCCATGCTCCCTGTCATTATCCATGGCTAATCATGTTTGGAACTGCCTGTGAATACCCTCAACTCTGTTCTCCCCAGCTTTCTCATTGAAGCAAAATCTAAATTAAATTCAGCACAACCTACTCCATGTCTGAACCCATGATGCTGATCTGGCTGGAGAAAAATTGTACTACATTCCTGCTGGTTTTACTTTGAGTTCCTGACCAGAGATTTTCAGAAATTTCTCCATGGGATGGCCTCTCTCAACCCGCAGGTGAACGTCTGCTTCTGTCTGAAGTTCATCTCTTTTCACTCGCCTGATCTCATCGTTTCTTATCTCCCAGAGGGCTTAACTTCAGCCGGTCTCCCACTCTCCTGGAATTTTCTCTCTATGAGCTCAATGTCAGTAGCATTCAGTTTTGCTTCCTTTCTTCCTTACCTCTCTTTGTCTTCCTTCTCTCTCTGTCCTCTTCCTTTCTTCCTTCCATCCATCTATCCACTCTGCTTTCCTCTTTTCCTCTATTTAGACCTACTATTTTAGTTATCTATGCCATGCAACAGGTTATACAAACTCAGCATTTCAAGAGAAACTTACTATGAAGGGTCATCAGATAATTAGAAGAAAATGCATATTATGAAAACCTGATGTATGGATTCCAACAAATATTGTACCTAAATGAACATTTTTTAAATCTCATTTTCCCACAAACTTATTAAAGTACCTTCATACCCCACAGTCCCTGTGAGTCAGGAATGTGGGCCTGGTTCAGTTGGGCATCTCTGGTTCCAGGTCTTTCAGAAGGCTGGAAGGGCAGTGTCATTTAGGCTGCAGTCATCTGCAGGTGCACTGGGGAGGCAGTCCACTCTTCAGTGTACACAGGCACACACGGAGCTGTTGGGAGGGCTCAGGTGCCTACTGGTTCTGGCATGCCTCTGCTACTTCTTTGCCACTAGAGCTTCTCTCTAGGGTGGCTTAGAACACAGCAGTTTGCTTCCCTCAGAACCAGCAAACCAAGAGAGCGCCCAAGCCAAGCCCCTTCACAACCTAATGTCAGATGTGACATCTGTAACTTCTGCCTTAGTCTGTTAGACGCAAGATAGTTAGCCAGTCTAAGAGACATTGGAACCCTTGTGCACTGCTGCTGGAGGGTTAAATGATGCAGATGTTGTGGAAAACAGTGTGAAGTTCCTCAGAGCACTAAAAACAGACTTACTTGTGTAATTCAGTAATTCAGTTTATGGGTATAAGTGCCAAAGAATCAAAAGCAGGGGCTCAAACAACTGTACCCCTGTTGTTCATGTCAGCATGCACAGTTGTCCTCTGATGGATGAATGAGAAATGACATATGTTATAATACATACAGCAGAATACTCTTCAGCGCTGAAAGTGAATGGACTCCTGATACATGCTCCAACAGTAATGAGTCCTGGTAATACTATTCTAAGTAAGTGAACTCCTGACAAAAGGACAGCTAAGGCTCCCTAGTATACTTAAATTCATAGAGACAGAAAGAGGAATTTGATAACTTGGGAAATGGAGTGTTACTCTTTAATGCATATAGAGGTTCAGTTTGGGACAATGCAAAAATTCTAGAGATGTGGGGTGGTGATGGTGGCTCAATAACATCGATTTGATGCCACTTAAAGATGGTTAGAATGGCGCATTTTATAATAAGTGTATTTCTCATGAACTTTTTAAGTGATAGGGAAAATTAGTCTTCACTGAAAGGAAGGCATGAATGACAGGATCAGTGTGGCCTGCTTGGACATGACCTCTCACCCCATTCTCCCTTACCTCCCATTTTGCTCTGGGGCAAACCCCTTGTGGTAGGCTGAATTCCAAGATGGCCCCAAGAGTGCCATCCCCTCTCTCTCTCCTGCACACAGCCTGTGTGAGCCCCTTTCCTTCCTTGAGTGTGAGAGTAGTCGAAGAATATAACTAGACAGCAGTCCCCTGATTAGGCCACTAATCTACTCACTCTGACTTTATCCTGAAGAGATGAGTCTGGATGGGCCTGTTCTGCTCCCGTGAGCTCTTTCTTCCTGAGAAGATGAAATAACAGGGAGATGCTCCCAGTTTGACGTCAGAGTCGATCAACCTGTTGTGAGAGGGCTGGTTTGGGGGCCCATGTGAGAAAGAATTGGAAATGTCCTCTAGCTGAGAGTCACCCTTGGCTGTTAGTCTGCGGCACCGCTGTTCTTCAGCTGCAGGGACCTGAGTTGTAGCAGCCAGCTCAGGGCACTTGGAGTGTCAGAGATGCTCCCAGTCTGGCAGACCCCTTGATTTCATCCAGTGAGACCCAGCCAACTCTGCATCCCCATGAACTTTTTATCTTTAAAGATTTACCTATTTATTTGAAAGGTAGAATTGGAGAGAGAGAGAGATCTTCCATCTGTTGATTTGGCCTGTAGATGGCCACAACGGCCAGGGCTGGATGAGGCCAAAGCCTAGAGCAGAGGCCTGAATACTTAGACCATCTTCTTTTGCCTTCCTAGCGACATTAGCATGGAGCAGGATCAGAGACAGAGCAGGCGGGACGACCAGGCACTTACAATGAAATGCCAGCACTGAAGGCAAAGGCTTAACTTGCTGCGCCACACTGACACCTTTGCCAACTTTGGAAGACTCCTTGAATGCATAGGTTGCAGCATTTTTGCACCAAACTAAACGTATTTTTTAAATCTGTTTTCCGCAAACATTTAAAATACTATCATCCACAAAGATAGTGAAATTTATCTGTGTTCACACATGCCTGATGCACAGCCTGAGGGTATTTTCTACAATATTTTAAATCATTTTTACATATTGAACCACAGACTTGGAGCATCACATTGGTACTCAGTAAGTCTCAGATTTTGTAGAATTCCAGATACTGAGTTTTTGAGTTGGGGATGCTCAACTTGTACATGATTTATTTAAAACATTTTAGTTTCCTTTTTAAAATGTTTATTTATTTATTATTGGTAAGTTGGATTTACAGATAGAAGGAGAAACAGAGAGGAAGATTTTCCATCCACTGATTCACTCCCAAGTGGCCACAACAGTCAGAGCTGAGCTGATCTGAAGCCAGGAGCCAGAAGCTTCTTCTGGGTCTCCCACATGGGTACAGTGTCCCAAGGCTTTGGGCCATCCTCAACTGCTTTCCCAGTCCATAAGCAGGGATCTGGAAGGGAAGTGGAGCAGCTGGGACATGAACTGGCACCCGTGTGAGATTTCAGTGTATGCAAGGCGAGGACTTTAGCCACTAGGCTACTGTGCTGGGTCCGGCATTTTAGTTTCTTTACTGTCTTGTTACCCCCTGCTAGCATTTAAGCTTCTTGAAGGCAGGGATTTTTTTTTTAATTTTTATCTGCTGATATAGCCCAACTGCATAGATTAGAACCTGTCATATCAAAGGAGCTCACAAAATACCTGTAGGATTCCCGTGGGCACTGGTAGTAGTTCAGGTATTCTGAGTTAGTGGAGAAGCAGAGATGAGGAAGTCTGCTCCTTGTCTAGGTATAACAGTTTAGAGTAAAACTCACCCATGTAGCCTGGTGAACCTCAGCCCTGCAATCACTTGGGTGAGGGGTGGGGCACATGCACACTCTTCAAAACACAGATTCCCAGGCTCCGTCAAGCACTTCTGAACCCCAACTTCCTAGAATGGAGATGGGAATTGTGCATTTCAATGAGTTTCCCTCCTGATGCTTCTGTCTCCCCACAAAGAATCTGGAGAACTTTGATCTTTGTATTACTTTCAAGGAGATGTGAACTGGGAAACCATTTTGCAGCTCCTCTGTCCCCCACCCCCAAGTTATTGCATGCTATTGGGCAAGTCACTTGTCTTTCCAAAATGCAGGAAGATCACAATTTGTTAAAGGAAAAGTCTGACAACCCACAGCTTAGTGCAGATACTTCCTTGCTACAGCTCACTGCAGAGGATTTCTTAGTGCTTTGGGTATCAGTTAGAGGCAATAGAGTATTCTATTACAGCTACAAAAAAAATGTTGTGTTTCCTAAAGCCTATCCCAATTCTTGCAAAGGGACAAGTGGTATTTCACACCAACTGAAAGGTGCAGATAGGTCATGAGAATGGATGATGGGCCCCCTGGGCTGCAGCAATGGTTTTCAGAGGCAGCTGGTAAATGTTGCTCCCTGTAGACTTCTAGGAAGCTGCCAGGAGGCCTGGCTCCCAGACAGGCAATCTCTCATGTGCCCCACTGCCAGCTGGTGGAGTCTGGGCCAAGTGGGCACTTTCTCTGCTGCAGAGGAGTGCACAGGCCCATGTCTGGGAAGGTCTGACTATGCCACTTTCCCGAGGTGAGATCTTGGAAATGTTGCTCTCCTCCAGTCTCAGCTTTCTGCATTAGCAAGTCAGCATCACAATTCATAAATCATTCATGCAAGCACCTGGGAAATGTCAAATTCCTTCACTCAGTGGCTTAATTATGGTATTAGTGGGAATAATGTGTGCCCAACATGGCAGTTGGCACAGTTCAAAAAGGTTTTGGGTACAGATCCTCCTCTCTGGGAGCCTTTGGGACTCAGAAATGCAAGTCATCAGGCAATTTGGAAATAGGTCCAATTGTTGGGTGGTTGGTGTGAGTGTGTCTTCTCAGTGAGGACAGTAGGTCCTCAGCTAGGGGGAAAAGGAAGGGGACATGAAAACACCTTACCTATGCTTCCCGTAAATGGCAGAGATTTACACGGATGCGCACTGTATTCATGTCATTAACATTTCATGAAGAATCTTAGGAGAAATGGTTACAAATGCTGCTTGAGGGCGGGCCGTCTTAACACCACCCTAGGGAGTAAAGCTGGCCTCTTCCGACCACAGTAAGATGAGATGGGTTTGAGGGAACCCCAAATCGATGATGTGAATTCCTTACATTGACCTCATCCCTTTGAGTTAATCGATGATTTCACATGCAATGAATATTCTCATTCTTAGTTTGGTAGGCTTTGAAGTAACAGTGGGTGGGTTTGGGGGGGAATACATGACCTCACTGAACTGTGGGCACAAGATGGATAAACCCCTATGAGAAACGGTGAACCCAGTGCACAAATTACTGATCTTGAGTTAGACACTTGGTTTAAATTCTGAACTTGCTAATACTGTGTGACTTGAACCCATTATTTAGCCCTTGTGAGTTACCTACTGATAAAATGAGAATAATTACAATACCAAATCACAGGCTTGCTATAAAGATTAAATAGTTTCTGAAACAATGACTAGAATATGTTTAATAAATATTAGCCATTATGCATGTTCAGATTTCTTTCTTATTATTCATTTGTTTAAAATGTAGAGAAAGAGAAATATCTTCTATCCACTGGTTCACTCCCCAGATGGCCAGAATGAAGTCAGGAATCTAGAATTCCATCAGGGTTTCCCATGTATGTGGGTAGCAAAGGCCCAAGGACTTGGGCCATTTTCTGATGCTTTCCCAAGTGAGTTATCAGGGAACTGGACTGGAAGTAGAGCAGCCAGGATCCAAATCAGGACTCTTATGAGATGGCAGTACCACAGGTGGCAGCTTAACCCGCTGCACTGCAGTGTTGGCGCTGCATGTTTATATTTCTGAGAAGAGAGGGAAGAGCCTTCACAAAACTCCCAAGGAGATCCATGACTCACCAAAACTGTAAATCTTAGAAATACAAGAGTTATTCTCATCTTTAATACAGCAACAGTCCTCACCCTTCTTAAACATTTCTAAAGAGCAGCCATGTTCGGTGTGTTCAATTCTATATCTACCACCTTAACCCAGACTCTTCCCCTCTCACACCTGGGCAGTTTCAATAGCATCCTTCCCCCACCTCTACCTCTCACCACTACCTCATCTTTCCTCTTCCACTTTGGCCTGTTCCAGGCATCTGGAATTGCTGTTTCTTGTTTGCTTACCTTTAACCTTTCAAGACCTATCCTATTCCTCTTCTCTTGGAAAGCTTTAAATGGTTCACCATGACTTTCTATGAAGATTTTTAAATTTATTAGAAAGATAGAAAAATAGATCGGTAGATAGATAGAGGAATCATCCACCCACTGGTTTACTTACCAAATGGCCAGGGCTGGGCAAAGCCAAATCCAGGAGCCAGGAGCTTTCTCCACTCTCACGTGGGTGGCAGGAGCCCAACCACTGGCAGGAAGCTGGATTAGAAGTGGAACTTCCAGAACACAAACCAGTACCCATATTGGGTGCCAATATCACAGGTGGTAACTGAACATGCTGTACCACAATGCTGATCCCTTCAGCATAACTTTTATAATGAAGGTGAAACTCATTCACCTTCATGAGCTGACCCTGTCCATCCCTCTGGACCAAAGGTCCACCTCTCCCTGCCTCCCACACCTTGCTGGAAACATCTGGCACCAGACCCATTCTTGCCTAAGCAGATGCTCTTCTCTGTCTGGAGTGAGCTTGTCTTTCAGGAGTGAGTCTCAGGCTCAAAGAACTGCCCATTGTCTCTTGCCAGATTTATGTGTATGTGCTTTCTATATACTCCCCTGGAATTTTAAAACAATGTTTTCATTGATTTTTTGTGATTATTTTTCATCTCCAAAAAACTGCAGGCCCCTTACAAACATAGATCAAATAGTTTCATCTTCTGTCCTCAGTGCCAAGTTTAGCATCTAATACTTATTATATGCTCAATAAATGTTAGTTAAGTGAATGGGTAAATTAATAAAAGAATGAATATATCAAGTATCATAAGTTGCCCATGTTCACATGTTATAGCCCATGTAAAGCCAAATCTAGAAGCCAGTGTATGCAGATTTTTTTTAACCTACAGGACAACGGAACCCCAACTCAGTCTCGTATAAACACGAGCCATAGACCCCAGACTTTTAAGTTCAGGTGCTGGTGTCTGGGTTTCAGCTGAAGCTTTACCCAGGGGATCCAATCACAGCATCAACCTTGTGTCTATCTCTCCATGTGCCAGCCCTGTGTTCTGTTCATCTTTCTTCCAACAAGCTTTAGCCACTAAACATGGATCCCTCCACCACAGATTAATTCATTCTTAATACCCCATAGTTCTAGAAAAAGAAACAAACAGAGAATAACTCTCTGTCCTGGGAAACCATAGATCAAATTGCTTGTTGGGGCTCTGATACATGTCGTATTGTGTGCGTCACGCTGATCATTACAAACAAGGAAACAAGAAGTTGCAGGTGGCCAAGTCTGAGTCACATGTCCACTTCGGGGGTTAAAAGGCAAGCAAGATACTGAGATTAGCATTCCTAGATGGAATGGAGAGGTGCAGTGCAATGGAAATAAGAGCTGTGATGAGGCAGATGGGAGCTATGAATCTGCCTTCTGCCCAGTGTTCCTTGCCATTACTCCTTGGAGTCTCTTTAGCCAATGGTCATGGCAAAAGAGATAACCTTTATTTTTATTCCTGTGGATTTGGGGGATGGCTGGCTGAAAAGAATCCTGGTCATTGCGCCTTCCAGCTGCCTTTGTTTGTCCAAATGTGACTGATTTAGAGGAATCTCAGCTCTTAAGAAAAATAAACACGTAAGTCATTTATTTTCTTCACCACCCCTGGTTATATTGTATGAAATCTTCCTTCCCCACTTGGGAGTAGATTCCTCACCAAGAGCCGAGCTGATACAATCATTTGCTTGACACATCAGATAGTTGATTCAGTCATCTCAATTCCATCTGGTTTAAAGCTGATCCTCTCAGCTCCATTTCAGCCCTGCTGGCTGGCCCTGCTCAGATGTGATTGCGAGTCGCTGCTCTTTCCTTCCTTGTACCAATGTCTCCTAAGGTGACCTCAGGGAAAATGGCAGCAGGGGCTGAGAAGTGCTGGTTCACCTCCTTCCCCTCCCCTCTCTGGATCTACTCCATGCAGTATATTGAGGTGGAGGGAGAGGAGATGGGTTGGGTTATCTTCTGGGGGAGATGGGAGATACCTTTGGCTTGCTCTGTTTGCTGCAGTGCTTTCTGCAAGGGTGACTTGAGGTGGCATTGAGTCTCTTCCTGCCCCTGCTGCTTTTGATGTCCCTTGAGTCCTCTAATCTCCCCAGCATGCTCACCTTGTCAGACCACCCCCCTTCTCTTGGCACCTTTTCATGCCCTACTTCTCCTGCCTGCTCCTTTACCCACTGATGCCTGACACAGAGCCTTGGGGATTTCCAACATCCTCTTTTATGGTCTCACCTTACTGGTCTCACCTCATTTTCTTCTAAGACCCAGTGACATACTGAGTGTTAGGGGGTGGTGAGTCGGATAACTGTCCTTACAGCAGAGGCCCCAGAGCAGTGCCTCACCCTCTCCATCATGTGTAGACCCCCTGAGAAGACAGCTGCCTATAAACCAGCAGATGGGCTCTCACCAAGGCACTGAGTATGTTGGAATCTTGATCTTAGGCCTCCCCATCTCCAAATAAGAAATCAGTTTTTCCAGTTTATAGGCCACTCGGTTGACGGTATTTTTGTGATAGTTGCCCAAATGGACTAGGTCTCTTCCCTTAGGAACTCCAGCAAGTACTGATTTCAGAAATCTCCAGGTGAGAAGCCTGGGGGTGCCCACATGCTCCCGAACCAGAGCTGCTGTTCATCTGCACCGTGCCTCAACTAACTGGAAAAATTACCAAAAAATTCCCCCTTTCTCCTTGATCTCCAGCCCCTATTCATCCCCTCAAACAGGTGTCCTGATGCAGGGCAAAAATGCACAATCCAGTGCTGTGGCCCTCTCAAATTCCAAGGCCAGTTCTTTTGAGATTCCTTCATGCCTCCTAACTGCAGTTCCACAAGTGTCCAAAGAGGGAGCCAATCCCCACTTCTTGCACACACCTTTTTTTTTTCTTCCTAGAGAGAGCCCGGGGAATGAGGACAGCTTCACCTGTCCTTAATTTGCTAGGACAGCGGGATTTACAGTTCAAGCTGCCTTTTGCACCAGTGATACCAGATAGTGGTGCATATTGCAGATAGCGCCTTGTCATGAGTGAAGACAGTGGTTCCCAAGTGGGCTAGCATGCACGTGGATTCTTTACCACTGTGCACTTGCAAGCAGGGGGAAAAAAAAAAAGCAAGTTTCCCTTAAGAATGTCTTGGTGACAGTAACAATTATTAAATTTGGTAAATTTCAACCCTTGAATGTTTGTCTTTATAGTAATATTTTGGAAAGCACACAAAAAACACTTAATGCTATTTGATAAAATATGTTTGTTGTCGTAAGAAAAAAAAAAAAACTCCTGCAGCTAAGCTAAGCTAACCCACACTTCCACAGAGCACCATTGTTAATTGAAAGAATGATTGACGTATCAACTATTGCTGTGGGGACTTGGGTATTTGGCAGCTATTTTCTAGAAAATGTGCAAAGAGAACCTGTCACTTCCAGAAACATAACTGACAGCACTGGTTGCCAATGATACCGCTTGCATTTTCAGGTAAAAATTGGAATTTTGCAGAATTTGTACTTGAAACCAAGAGCTTGATAACTTTTAGTGCTTAATTAATGGCTTTTCTGATGATATCATGGGTAATGATCATGAATGTGATTTTTAAAGTTTCTCATCTATCTATTTGGAAGGCATAGCAAGTGAGAGAGAAATCTTCCATCTGGGAGTTCATTTCCCACATGGACAGTGGCTAGGGCTGGGCCAGGCCAAAGCCAGGGGCCTGGGACTCCATCCCTTCTCCCATGTGAGTGACAGGAACTCGAGTGCTTGAATCTTAACCCACTGTTTTCCCAGGCAAATTAGCATGGGACTGGGTTGGAAATAGAGCAGCTGGAACTTGAGTCAGTGCTGCACTGTAGGATGACTGGTCTAAATGACTGCACCACAATGCCAGCCCAGTGAGTGTGATTTTTGAGAAGGATAATGACATGTGTCGATTTGGAGATCTATATAACTCAATGAACTAATATTTCCTAGTAACCAATCAATGGATGTTATTGCAGAAAGTGAGTAAAAAAATTCATGCTAAGATAGGCCAAGGAATCATAATATAATGCGGGCTAAAAATATTGATGGTATTTTAGATTCTGTATTACAAATAATCCTTGAGAAACAGCTACCTGTTAAGTTTTGGTGTAATATCAAAGAAGAATATGCAGAGCTTCGTAAAAGGCTGTGCATACATTCCTCTTCCAGTCCTATGCCTAGTGAGGCCAGGCGTGCTTTATAACAAACACTTTCAATGAAAGCAACATAATGCAATGCTCAGCTGCAGAAGTAGAATACAGCCATGTTCCATTAAAGTACACACTGAAGAGATTTTAAAAACGTTTAAATATGAACTTTTCCATTTTCTTCTGCAGAAGATAGTTACTTTTTATAAAATTTTGCTTATGATAGATTGTAATGGGTTTATTTTTATTTTTAAAAAGTCCATATTTTTAATTTTTAACAAAGATTTATTTCTATTTGGAAGGCAGATTATTACAGAGTGAGAAGAGGTAGAGAGAGGTTTTCCATCTGATCATTAGCAGTGCCTCAAATGACCACAGCAGCCAGAACTGAGCTGATCCAAAGCTGGACCCAGGAGCTTTTCCAGGTCTCTTAGGTGGATGCAGGGACCCAAGGCCTGGGGCCATCCTCTGCTACTTTCCTAGGCCATAAGCAGAGAGCTGGATTGGAAGTGGGGTACCCGGAACATGAAGCAGCACCCATATGAATGCCAGTGCCACAGAGTGGATGATTAGCTTGATGCGCCATCACATTATCCCCACTAAATTTATGTTTTAAAAGATCCACTTTTAAGTCCTACTTGAATATCCACTCATAGACACAGCCCACATTAACAAAAACTCTTTGTATTCATCAATCACTTGAAAAAGTATAAAGAGATCCTGAAAAGTTTGAGAACAACTGTACTAGGAGATGGGAAATCGTACAGGATGAATAAGTTCCAGCCCAGAGCAGAAGAGCCTCTGAGGCCCTTGTCCAAACCCCAGACCCTCATGGGGCTCTTTCTGTCCAGCACCGAGCCAGCCCCTCTGCCACCTTGAAGAAGTGTGGTGGATCTCCGACCCAGTTGTTTCTGGCTCCAGCTGTTCTGGGTGGCTGCTCACAAGTCTGAATGGTTTAATCCAGGGCCTAGGCAGCTTCCCACTCAAAATCGTGTTAAATAATCTTGACTAGTTTGACACTATCTTTTCTTTGCTTTGTGGATGAGACATTATCTATTCTGTTGTAGATTTAACCTCATTTATAAATACTCATTTATAAATACTCATTTGTAAATACTCATTTATATAAAATACTCATTTATATAAAACCTCATTTATAAATGACCAGAGCTGGTGTTACAGCACAGGGGGTTAAGTGACTGCCTGTGATGCCAGCATCCCAAATGAGTGCCAGTTCAAGTGCTGGCTGCTCCACTTCTTATCTAGCTCTCTGATTGTATGCCTGGGAAAGCAGCAGAAGATGGGCCAAGTGTTTGGTCTTGTCACTCATTTAGGAGACCAACCCTTTGGAGAGTGAACCAGCAAATGGAATATCTCTCAGTCTTTCCCCTCTCTGTGTAACTCTGCCTTTCAAATACATAAATATTTTTTAAAAGATGCTGATGACATTTTGGTATGATCATGAAGAGAAGCTGCAGGACAGGTGGAGGTTTGGGAAAGAGGATGAACATTGGATAGAACATACTGGAATCATGTATATATTCACTGGGTCAGTTATGTAACTTTGCCAATTTCATTTTCTCATCTCTGAAATTAGGATTTGAAATACCTGCTTTTCACGTCATTTAGAAATAATGCATATAAACCGTCTAGCACATGACAGCCAAAGAGATACCCATCATCATCCTCTCTTTCATCCTCCTCCTCATTATCATCCTACAAAGGGATCTGGGAGTTGCTGCTGGAGTCTTCTTAGACAAGCAGTTCGTGTCCTTGCTAAGTTCTTAATTGTCTCTTTTTTCACTGAAGACTCAAGACTTTTCTGACTGCCAGGGAGCGGCAAATCCACTGGGCGAGACAAGCGTATACCGCCTTCCTGCCCATTCCATCTGCTGAAGAGGAAATGTTCCTAGCACGGTTGAAGTTCCTTTTCCCTGAAGAGACTTTTCTTCTCTCTATTCCCCCCAAGGCAGACACTCTCCTTTTGGCTTCTCTGCACTTGCAGGCATGGATATAAGCCAAAATAGACCCCACCAAATAAGAATAAAATAAAATGAGAAAAACTTCACCCTTGGATACCGTGTTTGGATTATAGTGGAAAAAAAATTAAACAGCTAGCTGAATTTATGAGCTAAGATTTTCTAAATAAAAAGGAAGGTAAAGGGACTGCTCCCTTGAGTATTTTTATTGGCTTTTTTTTGAGATTATTAATTTTTTTATTGTATTTTTGTTGACAATCTTTACATAGTTAATTACGGTAAAAAAAAAAAAAGGTTCAGGGGGTATAGGGAAGTGGGTAATAGTATTATGTCCATATTGTTTCCATCATGTATCTGAGGTAAAGGGGGGTATTGACGGAGAAGCCCCACCCAGTTTCCCACCCACCCCAAGTCCCGGATGTGGGGTATGCTCTGAGATCCTTGCTCAAATGGTTTTAATAGTTCTCCAGTTATGAATCGCTTCCAGTTTCACTCGATAAGGTCGTCCACTGATTGACACAGTCCATCATAGAGTCTTCATTTGCCCAGTATTTCGCTGCCAACATATAGCTGAGATGGTTGATTGGCTTTTTTTTTTTTAAATAAGAAACTCCAGGAGGGGAATTTGATGGAACAATGCACCAAAAATGGTGTGCTTCTTCCTGCTGCTAAAATAGAAGCCCTGAATCCCTCCCAGAGCTGAGGGAGGCACATTAATGAGTTGGGGGAAGGTGGCTACTTCCTCCCAGCAGCTGGCTCAATTACCTCTCTGCTCCAGCTGTGCTTAGGGCTTGGCACACAAGCCTGATGGAATTTGGCTTAACCTTGTTGAAGGAATTTGTTCCGTTGCTGAGGCTGCCTACTTTAGGTTTTAATATATCATTTATGTTTCATAGGTAAATTTGCTGGAACAGTGAAATAAGAAAATTGTGCATTGAGCTTTATTTCCAAAGCAAGGCAAGTGAGAGTGGGCATTTATCTTAGTGGATAGGACACTGGATAACACGCTACTTTGTTTCAAGCCAACTCTCCCACCAAGGACAAGTCAAAATGCTAGGTGAGATTTAAAAAGCAAATCATTCCAAAAGTGTTGGAGAACTACAGGCTGAGAGGACTGACGAGCCCATGACACCAGAGAAAATAGAAATACATGCAATGAATGTGACATTCTTTACAGCTTTCCTTCTATGGCATTTATTGATTGACTAGTATTATCTAAGATACTGAGAAATTGAATAGAAAAGGCCAAGAGATGAAAAGTTGAGCATCTTTTCTAACAGTATTACTGGATGGATGGAAAGAAAACTGGAATTGGGGCCTACCCAAGGAGAGAAAACATGTTGTTTGCCCAGTGTTGGCCATTGGGACTCTCAAAACTTCTAATCCAGAAATATGGAGTAACTAGATAGCAGATAGACGTTAGTTCCTTGAAAAAAGTTTAGTTCGGCTTACAGTTTGGAGGTTCACAATTCAAGACTGGGCAGCCCCATTAGTCCAGTGTCTGGTGGTGGAGGGTGGCAAGGCAGGGTGTGTGCAGAACAGTCATGGGATGAACCAGGAAGCAGAGAGAGAAGCAAAACCTGGCTTGAATACCCAGCGCTCTTAAAGGACTAACTTTCAAGGCAGTCCTTCGATGACCCAAAGATATCTCACTCGCCTCACCTCCTGCCCATATGGGATACTAGCACTGCAGATGGAAGCTTAACTTACTACTCCATGGCACTGGCCCCAGAGGGATTCTCTGTTTGTTTTTTTTGTTTTTTAATCTTCATTTATTTACTTGAAAGGTAAAGAAACAGAAGGTGAGAAGGAAGGAGAGAAAGAGGCGGAGAGAGGGAGGGGAAAATGGCAAGGGTGGGAAGAAAGAGGAGAGAGACAAATAGAGAGAGAGACAGAATCTCACCTTGTTTTCCACTCCCCAAATGCCTGCCAACAGTGGGAGCTGGGCAGGATTGAGCCAGGAGCCTAGAACTCTATCAAGGTCTCTAACGTGTCTTGAATTCACCAAGTACTTGGGCCATCATTTTCTGCCTTTCCAAGCATATTAGCAGGAAAATGAGTCAGAAGAAAAGGAGCTGGGACTCGAATTTGCACTCCTGCGTGGAGTGTGTGCCTTCCAAGAGGCTGCCAAACATGCTGTGCCACAATGCAGAAGGAAGATGACGCCATGGAAGTATAGTAATACAGAAAGGAACAACAATGAACAGAAATCATAGATGGCATATATTACATAGTACTGAATACTTAAGGCAACATTAATAATGTATTGTGAGGTTTAAAATGTATCTAGGATTAAAATACACGATGATAATAGCATCAAAGGAAGAAGGGTAGTAAATGGAGTATTCAAGTTCCTCAGATTATCCAGGAAATGGTAAAATTATTAATCTGCACAAGACTTTGCTAAGTCTGTCTGCACAACTCATCTTCAGAATGGTAACTGAAAGAATAGTGATATGTAATATTGTGCTAAT
Organism: Ochotona princeps; assembly: GCF_030435755.1. NCBI lineage: Eukaryota > Metazoa > Chordata > Mammalia > Lagomorpha > Ochotonidae > Ochotona > Ochotona princeps. The sequence continues at coordinate 10,735,496 of NC_080846.1, read as the reverse complement.
GGGTAAAACAGGTAAGGGAATGATTCAAATACAGTTACACCCTAAAAGGAATGAAGGGATAATATAGAACAGATGAAACAAAAGACCAACAATTAGTAAAAAGAGAAAATTAGCCAAAATATGTAGGTAATTCCATGAATTGCACAAGAGTTAGTATTCCATTAAAATCAGAGACTGAAAATTGATAAAAACATGAAACCATATCATTTTTATAACACATGATTTAAGTATTTAAGTAAAATTTAATGTAAAATGACAGGAGCAGCTATGCCATGTAATGCCAGCCCAAAGGAAAAAGGATGAAATAGTTATATTAACATCAGACATCGCAGACTTCAAGGCCAGAAAAATTACTAGAGATAAACAGGAATATAATAGTGATGAAAAATGTCAATCCACAAGAAATCACAAATATTTTAAATTTGTGTGTACTATTAACAAACCCTCCCAATACCAGAAGCAGTAATGACAGAAGTCAGAAGAGAAATAGACAATTCCGTCAGCATAGTTGGAGGTTTTAGCAGTCACTTCCTCCGTAACCAATAGAACAGAGACAAGAAAGTCAGCATGATTATAAAACATGGCCTAGTTCATATATATAGAACGCTAGACCTAACCACTGCAGAATATAAACTCTTTTCAGGTGCGCACAGACATTTACCAAAATCGGCTGCGTCCTGAGCCTTAAAGCAAATCTCAACAAGTTCCAAAGGATTGAAATAAAGGGCTGTACTCTCTGACCATGATGAAACTGAGCCAGGAATAAATAACAATGAGCAGCTAGAATATCTCCAAGTAACTGGAAGTTACGCAGTATACTTATAAGTATTCAAAAATCACGTTGGACATCTGAAAACATTTAGCATGGAAGGTGATGAAAATATGAAATATCATATGTGGGCCAATGGGCTGTAGCTCAAGCAGTGACTAAAAGAATACACACACACACACACACACACACACACACACGGGTACTTCAAAAAGTACATGAAAAAATGAAATTAAAAGATAAACTTGGGAGCTGGGCATTTGGTCCAACAGTTCAAAGCTTGTTGGGATCCAACACTATTGGTATGCCTGGGTTTGCATCCTGGCTCCTCTCCCAATTCTACCTTCTTGCTAATGTATACCCTCAGAAGTAGTGGCAGATGGCTTAAGTATTTGGGCCCTTGCCACCACATGAGAAACCTGGATTGAGTTCCTGGCTCCCAACTTGGCCTGCTCAGCATCAGCTGTTGCAGGCATTTGAAGACTTAAACACCAATTGAGGGCTCTGTGTCTGTGCTTCTCAATAAATAACAAAAAAGGTAAGGATAGATATTTTTGCTACTTAAAAAGAGTTGACATTCATGCATACTTTTTTCATAACATATATGTTCAATGAACAGTTTGGACAAATGGTGCCAGGACTTGAACTCAGGCATTGTGATGTGGGCTGTGGCATCTGAATTAGTGTCTTAGCCATTGTGCCAAATGCCTGTGTCTAAATTTACCTTTTAATTTCATTTTCCCACAAACTTTCCAAAGTCCCTTTATGTGTATATGTTAAGAATCCACCCAACCTTATTTGGTTCTGACAATTTCCCATCACAAGTCCCTTATAATGATGATGATGAAGAAGATGATGACGACAATGACATTGTAATGTTGATGGCAGCGGCAGTGTTAAGTGTGACAAAATAGTTGTAACCCCCCCCTTCAAGATATAAATACCACACACATGGGGATTTTTGTTTTCTTCAGTGATGTACCCCCAGAAGCCAGTGCTCAATAAGGAAATATTACACTAATAAATATACTCCCCTCAATTGTTCTTACAAGTCGTGTGTTTCTCACTGTGAACATTCTGGTGGTGTGTTTAAGGGCACAGCACATATATTTTGAACAGGAGTGAGAAAGGAGTGAAATCTGGCTCCTCTACAATAGATGAAAGAGTCTGGGATCAGGGACCTGAACGTAGAAGAGATCCTTTAGGCCACAGTCTCAGGGGGTCCAAGAACCGCAGAAACTGAATGCAAATGCGTGGGGGTAGATGATTGTTTCATTTTGGATGAGGGAGGTCCATAGCTTTCATGGTAATTTCAAAGGTGTCCATGATTCCCAAATGTCAGGCAGAAAAATCTCTTGTTCTATAGCTGACAGGTCTGTGGCACAGAGAGGCAAGGTAACTCAAGGTCACTCAGAGCTCCTCTTGAATCTACTGATTCCTGAAGCTCTCTTTTGAGCTGGTATTAGTCAGTTTTTCATCACTGTAAATAATATCCTTTAGAGAAGTTACTTATGGGGAAGAAGATTTATTTCAGCTCATGGTTTTGAGGGTTCATGGTCCAAGTCTGGGCAGCCCTATGTGGTCTGGTATCTAATGAGGGTGGAAGATGGTGAAATACATACAGAGAGAAGATCCCATGGCGAGTGAAGATGTATAATTATACAGGTGTATAATCAATGACTTGTTTCCAGGGCGCTACCAATACAACCTAATTTAACTCATTCACTTCTCAAAGATTGTGCCTCCAGACACTACAGTTGGATTAAAGCTTGACCCTTAATCCATGAACATTAATGTTACCCTGTTAATATAAGACTTTGGGTGCCAAATCTCTGACACATTGACTTTTGGGAGACATCGAAACTAATATTCCAGCTTTCACACTACTACATGACAGAACTTCCAGCCTTGGATGAGTGGCATAGTGAGGAGGATTAAACTGTGTGTAAAGGGTCTCAGCTTTAGTCATGTGTTAGAATCATGTACATTTCTAGGGGAAGGTAATTGTAATGCACAGCCATAGTCAAGAATCACTGAGTTAGAGTATATCAGTAAGAAGTTCATAATAGGAATTGCAAGGTTAGATTTGAGTGTCAAACAACACTCCATGACTTTACTAGACACAGAATTCTGACTGTGATAGTCCACAGTTTATAAAATAAGGAAATATATCAAAAATGAAAGATAAAATTGTATTTTATCCATGGACAAGCAAGTGGTCAGTTACCCTACCAGTCCTCATGCAAATTGAGGATTCTCTTATAGGCAGAACTCAACACAACTTCAGCTGCACACTAAAGTAAGGCTTCCTTCGTATTTCCTCCTTAAAAAGAGCCTGGCATGTGATACATACAGCACCTGGTTCACCTCCACAGGAAGAGGTGACAGCACAGCAGGAGAGGAGGATAGCTGGACTTGCTGGGCAGAATTGCCCGATCTTGCCATATTCATCTCTCTCTCTCTCTCTCTCACTCTCTCTCTCTCTCTCAATTTATTTGTTTGAAAGTCAGAGAGAGAACAGGTGATCTTCTGTTTGCTGGTCATTCCTCAGATGGCCACAACGGGGCTGCGCCATGCAGAAGCCAGGAGCCAGAAGTTCCTTCCAGGTCTCTCACATTAGTAGCAGGGGCTCAGATACTTGGGCCATCTTCCACTGCTTTTTGCAGAAACATTTGCAGGGACTGAATGGGAAGTGGAATAACTGGGACATGAACTAGCACCCATATGGGATGCTGGCATTGCAGCTGGCAGCTTTATCCCTGTGCCATGATGCCAAATGCGCCGCTCCTGTTCTCTTATTTCCCTGCTGTGCAGAAGGGAAGTAAGAGAGAACAAAGGATCATGATTTGCAGTCCAGACCCTCTGCAGGTGTAAGAGAAGACTAGGAATACCCCAACCATCTACAGGAGGGATGGAGTGGGCTTTCCATTCATGAAATCAGCACCTGAAGATCATCAGAGAAGCAGGAAAGTAATGTGGGAGGAAGAGTGATCTGGTCCAGGAGAGACAAGAGCACAAGCTCAGCCAAGAAACAACTATGGATGACAGTGAAAGGCACAGTTCCTGGGGACTTAGTGGGACTTAGACAGTGAGTGGACAGATATGTGGAGGAAGGGAGTTTTAGGTGCGTCTGAAAGGAAGAATGGCTATTTTCCTGATGGGTAAATGGAGCGACATGAATCTTCACACCTATTATGGCATACAAATTCAAGTAATAGAGTATTTGAGAGGATTGTAAGAGTTGAGTATGACTAGATTATAGATTACATAGAGAAACTATGCTTATGAATGGGTTATTAAAACATAAAAGTTGGGCATGGCAGCCATTCAGTGAAAATTGCTTAAGATGAATCAGTTACTTCATTGATCTCCAAATTTAAGAAATAATTAATCTTCTCAGTTTAGAAAATTTCAGTAATTTTTACCAGCTTCCTTTTATTTGCTAAATTCTATTCTCCCAACAACAAAATTGCTTCAAATTTGACTTATTAATTGAGTCACAGATTCAGTGTCGGACTTCTTACAAATGCTAACTCTGGGCATTTTAAATGAGCTTCCTCAGCCTCAGTCTCTGCTAGAGAGTCTTAGAATGACTCAGAGCTCTCCAATGGCCCAATGAATACGCACAGCACAGTCCTCAGGGTTGCAGATGTCATGTGCGGTTAGAGGGAATGGATGGCTGGGAGCAAATGCTGATGCCCACACTGACGAAATTTCCTTGGGGAAATGTATGGTGAAGTGGAAGGTCTTTGGGGCTATGCAAGATCAACCTGGCTTCCGTGTGCAGCTCAACCACTGCTAGCTGAGAGGTGGGGTTGACCAAAGTGCCTGGCTAGACTGTGTCAGACTTGTAATATGAAAACGACACCTATTTATTGAGTTGCTATGAGGATTGCCTTGGGAAAATGTGAACATACTGTTCTCGTCAAATCTGTCTTTAGTGTAAGTAAAAGGAAGATAGTTAAACTAGTTTAATGGCAGTCAAGGGACAGGAAATGAGAGTCCTCAGGAGAGTATCAAGAAGTGGATTGCCTGACTCCAGGGACACACTCCGTCTCCCGGGAATCACCATACCTGTCTCACTGTGTCCCATCTTTGCTTCCATGTACTTCCTCCCATCCTTGCTCTCCGCGTCTGGTTGCCTCATCTTCCTTCCCCATCTATATTGCTCCTTCCCTAGTCTCTCCATGGAAAGTCCATCTGTCCAGTGTTTCTGTGTCTTAGACCCACATGCCTTGGAGGAAAACTGGACTGGCTGACCACCAGTCCGATGTAAGTTACTAGTCCACTTCTGTGACCAGGGTGTATGATGGGCACATGGTGTGAAAATGGCCGTATGTTCATCCCTTCTGCTCTGACTGAAAATGGTTCATCGAGGAAAGGAGGGGAGACAGCCTAAAACATATCACAAGCAGAACATTCATTTCGAATCCTTTCCCTTCTCCTTTAGCACAGCAAGCTTCTGTAATGATTCATGATGATTTTAGAGGTGTACTGTCACTTGGGCTACACAGCTTCTCAAGAACATCATCCATCCATCCATCTGTTTCTATCTAGGTTCTATTTCCATTGCAGATTCAGGTTCCCTGAGAACCCGCTCCTGGTTCTTTCCTTGAAATCTATAATACAGAATCTGTCACTAAGTTATCTGATGCCTTGGGTTTTTCCTTCATCACACTGATGGTGGTGATGTTTCAACTTGATTATACATTCATTCAGACCCGAGACTATTGCAGAATCAAAGAATAGGTGTTGCATGAACAGGGAAAATTCTAGCACAATAATCTCCAAAATAATTTAGCTTACTCTTTGAGTTCAGATGAACTGAGGTTAAAATGGGAGAAACTCCTTTGTCTAATTAAATGGGATAAAATGAAGACTAAATAGCATATCACATATTAGATATTTACATGTAAACTTTGCATATTTATAAAAATTACAAATTATTCATGTGATAGAATTCTCTCTAGTCATACTGTGGAATGATTGTTGGAAGGGAGCATAGTAATGATCTAGAACATACTGTTAAGATATGTATACAAGGAAAACCACTTCCAAGAAGAATAGAGTTATCCTAGAGGATCTGATTTTAGTTTTTAGTGGCAAAGCTGAGACCAGGCTCCATACCACCTTCTTCGTACTCCTGTGACTGCTTCCTGTAACTCCACTATCACCAGATCCTTGTCGTAAGCTCCCATCTCCTCCCAGACCCTGCACCGGACACCAGGGCTCATTTGGCCCTCACAGCCTTAGTTGTGCAGTACTTGCCCTGACTCATCCATTGCTGTTGCTTCACCCTTCTGTCTGCCTTTACTGCTGCTCTGTTTGTCACTATTTTGTGGACTAAATGTTTGACCGTGTGTCCTTGACTATAAGCTTGGTTCTGCTTCTCTGGCTTGATATACATACTCTTTCTGGTTCAGCCTGACTTCAAGACTAACTATTGGTCACTAGTGACTAAGGCATACATTGATCTAACACACATTTACTGTACATATCTTTTTTTGGGAAAATTATAGGTTCTGAAGGATTAAAAAAATGTAGGACAATTTAGTCCCCACTCAATAAGCTCAGCCTAATGGTGAGAGAGACACAACTTAGTAAATGGGTTCATGTCAAGAGCTTTACTGCTATGGGACTCCCACACTGAGTCTGAAGTGTTTGGAAAGGTGACAGTTGGGGAAGACTTCTTGGAGGTGGACATCTGTGAACTGTGGTTTAGGGCAGATTTATGGATAAGATTAATAGCTGGGCAGTGGGGTGGAAGTGATTGATTACACAGACAGATGAAATAATATAAGCAAAAGCATGAAATGGCAGGAGATATGAAAGAAATGACCTGCTCCCTGTTGTTCTTGAAGAATTAAAAGGGTAGTGTGAGATAAAAACTAAACCAAACTGAGATATCTTTGGCTGTGAATTATATAGTGCTACTGTGAGGGATTTAGGGAGCTAATAAATGACACCCTTGCTCCCTGCCCAAGTTCCTAATTAATTGAGAGGAAACCCCAGGGAGTTAGGCAGATGGAGATAAAAATGTCAGCGTAGCTACAGATAAGGCAATAAGCTTGGCTTAGATCAGCCAAATAGCTTGCTAACACTTGCTAGTGCTAAACTGAAGTTCTCAAATGCAGGCCTCTCCCACAGGAATAGATCTGTATAGAGCTGGTGATAATGTTTCAGAGTGTGTGGGTCCCAGAGGGTTGGAGAGTGGGATGAAACTCAGCACGCTTGTCTTCATCTGAAATTCACCAATCAAATGGATGCTTCACTCCTCCTCTGGGAGAGAGCAGATGTGTCACTCTTATGGTGGTCCCTCAACTTGGAAACATAAAGCAGGAGGGAAAGGAGGTTCCTATCTAACATATAACCAACTATACACCGTATCTTGCCATGCCGGAGGCCCAGGTTCCACAGGTTGGAACCAGAAAGGATCAGAATTAGCTTGGGAAGATTCAATAACATAGTGAATAAAAAGGACACGGAAACCCATTGTTTCCAGTACTTGCTGTTACTTAAAAAAAAAAAAAAAGGTGGAGGGGTGGGCAGAATCCTTAACATGAGGAATTTTGAGACAGCATTGTGTGCGCCCAGGACTCCTTAAACACATCCTCACTTCCAGCAACACCCAGGCACCATGCATCACAAAGCCTTTTCTTTGGCTTAGCATCCGTTATGGCTAAAACTGTATAACCAGCTGCTCCTACCTTGCAACAGAAGTTGTTGAGGTGAGAGCGCAGCACGGTGCTGTCACAGCCCGGAATAGCAGGGAACATGCTGCTGCAGGGGGAAGCTCTCCTTTATGTCAAGAGCATTAGCAAGGTGAGCCCATTAAGCAGGTGTAGATACTAAGAACCTTTTAAAAGTGTGTCTTCCTTCCATGCCTTCTACTTCAACATTTCTTTGAAAATTACCCTCAGGCTATGAGTACAAGAAGCTATGAAGCAAAAATGTGCTTTGTGTTTAAATTTGCATCCCATCCCTTAGATAGCTCATTATGTAGATGCAAATGTTCCAGAAGTCAAAAGAAAAGTCCGCAATGTTTCTGTTGCCAAATATTTCAGACAAGGGATATTCACCCTGTACAAGAATGTATTTCCTTTGTGCTACCTGAAAGGCAAGAATTGATGGGTTATTCCATTTTTGTCTTTTACTTCACCTCTATTCTTTATACTCTTCCCGCATCTCAGAGGCCTGGCCCTCTCTGACAACACCTGCCATTCAGCCCTTGAACTCTCAGGCCATTTGGACACAGTTATTTTTTACGAAGTGATATTAAGAGCTATTTCCCTAACAGTGTTGATCATGGAGTAGGTGTTCGGGGTGCAGCGATCATGGAGTAGGTGTTTGGGGTGCAATGTGTATTTCATGCCAGAACGTGAGTGGCAGAGGTGACTGTGTATTCTTTAATTTTTGTGTGTTAAATTTATTTGTACGTATCTAATTCATTAAGCTTATTGAAAATATTTATGATACATAAATTTCTCCAAGGAGCAGTGATTACTCATCCAGGCCTACTGGAAGGTACTAGAATGAAGTGTGAAAGGTGCTATGCAAGGTTATCTTAGCCTGGTTTTTGGTTGCTGCATTATCAGACCAGGTCATTTTTTAAAAATGGATGCTTATTTGGTTCATGCAAGTAAGCTAGCTAGGGGGCTAGAAAGTCCATGTGCGGGTTGTCAGCATCTGAAGGGCCTTCATGCTGCATCACAGCTGGGATATTTCTCTTCTGCAAGATCCCACCCTCACGACTGCATCAAACCCTAACCACCTCCCAAGGGCCCTACTTCCAAATTCTGTCAATATATAAATTTGGAGGTTACTTTCCCAACCCCTGAACTTTTGTAAAATACATTCAAGTCACAGCACGGGGCAGGGGCGGGGTGGTGGTGTTTGTAGGAATTCTTCCTGTCATGGGTTTGATCCTGGAAAGATAGCTAGCATGCAGTAGACATCTAGAAGAGCGACTTGCTGCTTGTAAGTATTCATTACACCAATAGCAACATCCAATGAACACTTGGTGAGTGCCTGCCAAGAACTAGCCAATGTTTTCGGTGTTTTCAGTAAGAGTCTATATCTAAACTTTATAACATTCTGTGCTGCAGATATTATCCCTGGCCTCATTTTGTTAAAAATTAAAATATAGTGAGGTCGACGGGGTAACTTATCAGGCTGATCCTCCACTGCAGTGCTGGCCTCCCCAATGGGTGCTGCTTCACGTCCCAGCTAATCTGCTTCCTAATCCAGCTCCCCGCTTATGGCCTGGGAAAGCAGTGGAGGATTGACCAAGTCTTTGGGCTGCTGAACCCATGTGGGAGAAAGCTCTTGGCTCTCAGCTTTGGACTAGCCCAGCTCTGGCCATCATGGCCATTTGGGGAGTGAACCAGTGGATTGATTCTCTCTCTGTGTCTCTCCTCTTTCTTTCTGAAAATCTCAATTGTATGAATTTTAAAGAAATTAAAATGCAAAAAGACTTTAATTTGCTCAGACATACAGCTAGTACCTGAACAAGCTGGATTGCAAACCCAGCCAACCTCATGCTAGCCACACACTTTTAACCATTATGCTGCTTTGTCCCATTCATTTCTATAATGTTATTGAATTGTTGAGCAAAAAAGAGTTCAGGAAATGTGTAGCTTATTTTGAAGACAGGGGAGTGGCGAAACACTTAGGTTGCATGGGTTTGTTCCAAATTGACAACAGAAAGAAGGAGATGTTTGAGTTTCCCAGAGACTAGTAAATCACCATAATAGCAATAAATGGGTGCACAGAGCAGAATCCTGTTTGAGTGTGACCGACTGAACACAACTGGAGCTTCCCTGCTCTGTTCCATTGTTGAGAAATCCCATCAACTCCACTTTCCAAAGCCTTTTCCTCATCAGTCACTGGCCACTGCCCTAGGTCAGTCTTTTATCATTTCTCACTGGGACTTTTGCATTCATCTCTCAAATGCTGCCCCAGCCTCTTGTTTCTGCATCCTGCAATCCATCCTACACTTAGCCACTTCATCCCTGCTCAAATGTAAAACCTTTGTGCCTCTCCACTTCTAAAAAGTTACACTGCTAGCACGTATGTGTGTATCTCATATAGGTCACAGAAAATAGATTTTAAAAGTAAGCTTAAAAATAAGCCAAAAATGAAATCTATGCAGTTTTTTTTAATAATGTGCATTTTCATAAATATTTATTTATATATTCAAAAGGCAGAAAGAGAGCTTTCAGCTACTATTTCACTTCCTAAATACAACAACTGGGACTAGGCAAAGCTGAAATCAAGAATGAGGAAGTCAATCCAGGCCTCCAGCTGGGTGACAGGCACCTGAACCATTACTGCTGCCTCCCGGGTATGTGTTAGCAGGAAGTCTGAACCAAGAACGTAGCCAAGACTCAAACCCAGGCACTCCAGTGTGAGTCAAGGCTGTCCAATGCAGCATCTCAATCACTGAACAGAATACTCACCCCTCCATGAAATTTCGTTTTAAAAGGCCCGTTGCAATTTGAGATCCTTCAAGGATTCTCTCATCCCATCTATTTCCAGATTTCTTTTTACTCCTGCTGTCACCTCTCTTATAGCGCAAATCCTAGACACAGTCAGCTTGCGGTATGTGCCTCCATTAATCACACTTCAGGGTTTTGTACAGGCACATCCCAACCCTCTTCTTTGAGTGTCTTTGAACTCCCTTCTCTGCCTAAGCAAACTTCTACAGTAGCAGAAGTGACTGGCTTGTCAACAAAATCACAGTGACCTTTCCATGTGTGGCAGTTGTTGTCCAGTGGGAGATCACATTTCTCAGCATTCCACTGCATCTAAGTGGGACCAGGAGACTAGACCTTAGCAATGGGCTATGAGAGCAGAAATAGAAAATGCGTTTGTAGGGAATGTACTTCAGTTTAGGATTTCCAATGCTCCACGCACTCCTCCTTCACTCCATAACTGCGTGAATTTAGGGTATCTGGAAAGGACTTTGAGGTCCCAGGGGACATTAGCTAGAAGGCCTTCGAATCTTTGAACCTGCAGCAAAGGGAGAGGTACCTGGGAGAGCTTCCCAAGCAGGCCTGATTGCATTCTGCTGGGCGTGGGCAGGAAATCACTTTACACAGTGTTAAATCCCTGAGAGCTGGGAATATGTTACTGTGCAGAGCACAGAACAGCACAGCCTATCCTGACCAGCAGTCTGACTCACTCTTCAAGGCCAGGGCAAAGGTCATGCTTCTAGGACGCTTCTCCAGACTTGCCTGTACAGGCAGAGACAGCTGCCTTTCCCAGGGCTGTGCTCAGATTTCTGCACGAACCGACCTTCTATACCCTGTTCCTCATACTTGCATTGTAATAATTTGTTTCCAATTTGTCTTCATTAATGGGAAAATCCCTGCAATGCAGATCCATTGCCTATTATTTCTGTAGTCTCACCTTGCCTCCTTAGCACAGTCTCTGACCATTTGCTGGATAAATAGACAATTAGTATTTTTCCATAACTGAGAGTCTGAGAGGATAGGAAAGGTGAAGTCCTTTGGGGCTTAAGTCGACCAGCTGCCCAGAGAAAGCTTAGCAAATAACACACTCTGTTAGTTTTCTACCTAATGCCCATTTCCTGTCTTTCTTGTTAAAGGAGCCTGCTTTTCTATAAGGGGACAATATTCTCAGTTAAAAAAAAAATCACTTCCTAAGACTCTCTGTGACTCTATTTGAACACAGGCTATATAAACTTTCACTGGGAAGGCTTTTATTTTTCTGATACAGACACCACCTATTTCTGCTCCTATTTCTTCTTTATTGGAATGTCAGAGTGATACTGGAAGATGTAGCAGTCACCTTATTATAACTATGAGGATGAAAGCTACAAGTCCATGAGAAAGATAGACAGGAGGACTCAGGATCCCCAATGGCATTGCCCTGTCCCCACAACACACCTGAACTGCCTGCCTGCAGCATTTGGTTATCTGAGAGAAGTAAATCCCTACACACTTAAATCGCTGTAACTTGAAGTTTCTGAAGCTCAGACTGATGAAAACTTGTTAATATTAGGGTGTCAGTAGAATTTGGAAGCACTCATAAGAGTGAGCTCAATTTGACCATACTTAAACCAGTGTCAGCATTGGTCATTCAGTAGCATGTTATTTAACTTCATGGCATTGTAAATTTACTTTTTTTTTGGGGGGGGTTATTTTATGGCTTTTCATTTAAGAGAATGTGTAGTAACAGTGTAATAGAGACTATTATATCCAGTTAATAGAGACTATTATATCCAGATATGAAGATACAATGTAGTATTCATCTCTACTTCCAAATCAAAGATGGAGTCCCAATGAAACTGTTAAATATATCTTGACAATAGGATGCTGGACTCTGCCATTGTCCATACCCTTTAATGTCAGGATACACTTAAATAGCAGAATGATAGACTTGTGACTGCTTATGAAGGACTCTACTATTGCAATCCTATAAAGCAAATCAATGTAGGGGGAGGGAATTTGGGGAGGGAGATAAGGAAAATCCATGAGTCCTTGGAATTGAATCATAAAATCAAAACATAAAAAATAAATTAGTGTCAAGCCCTTGGAAATAATAGGTGGTGAGCTAGATCTAAATCATTTGATTATATAAGGGAACTGATAAATATGAATAAGGAAGGAGTAGATTGAATCCTTGATATCTGGGTGATCCCTGTAAATCCCCTGATCTTTGTGTGGCAGTGAGTTTGTAAGTACCCTGAACATAGTGGTGTTACTCTGAGCTTGCCAAACTGTATTATGTTGCACAGCAGTTGGCTGGGGACACTTTTAGTTTCTACTTGAAAAAAAGGAAAATCAGAGGCCAGGAGGTTGAGTTTCAGGAGGTGAAGCCAGAATTTGAATCCAGGACTCAACTCCTAAGCTGCACTCTTAATCACTGTTAAACTGGCCTAGACTAGGAGACAACTGACAGATAACTGTTAAGTAATTACATGAATAAGTGAAAAAGAGCTACTCCTTTCTGTTGTAATATGTATTACTATAGGCATGCAGAGTGCAACTTAGTCTGTATGGGTCAGGAATTTCCTGCAAATAACAGAGACAAATTCAGTCTAGATTAAGAACATTTTGGAAAATCATAGGATAGGGAAGGAAGTGGAAGTTATCATAATCCATGATGGTCAAGGAGATGCGTGGGTGAGCGCTAGCAATTCTGCAGTGTTATGCCTCTTTGCCTCTTGTTCTGCTCTTTTTGTAGGCTTTCTTCTCTCTTGGGTCAGTTAGCTGGCCATCAGTAGCTTCCAGGTCATTCAAATCTGTGACTGGAATGGAAAAAATGAAAACTAAATGGCAATTATTTCGATTAAAATATCATGGTCATCATTATACCAATCACTGTCACTAAGATAATTGGGCCCCCTTTTGACAATAAAAAAAAATCTAGTTAAGAAGGGAAGGAAGAGAGAGGACAGGAGAAGAAGATCCCATCTGCTATTTCACTCCTCAAATGCCCACAATGACTAGAGCTGACTAGGAGCTGGAACTGCAGCCAGGAGCTGGAAATGCATTTATGTCTCCCATATGGGTAACAGGGGCTAGAGCCATCACCACTACTTCCCAGGGTCTCCCTTAGCAGGAAACTTGATTCTTGAGCCAGTGCCAGGTATCAAACCCATGTATTCTGATGTAGGACATGGGCATCTTAACTGCTGGGCTAAACACCCACCCCAAAATTGTTCCACCTAGTGTCTTATATGATCGTGGTAACCCCGAGGACCAGAATATGGAATATGCCTAGTAACTTTCACAAGGAGTAATTTTTTTTCCCCAAAATGAGAAGAACGTTTAGTTGTTGAAGGAGTATGCTGTGGAATTCCAGATAGCCCCATGAGACGTGGGGCTACGTGAGTTACACAACATGAGTTACAGAACACAGACTCCAGGGTCAAAGTGTTTTTTCCCCACCCCTCAGGTGTTCCTTCCAACTCTGAGAGCTCCATCCCATCACAGGGCTGATGGTTCAGGAAAGAAAAAGCTGATAGATAGTGAATTCTTGTCAAGCGTGGACCCATCACACTCCAGACTCAGCATACGTGCTGGGGCCTGATTCAAAGAGTCTAAAACTGGGCAAAGAATTCTAAAGGAAGGCAATGGCTGAATCAGGTTTGACACAAAGCCCAAGGGAAATGTCAAGAGGGAAGACAATGAATTTGTTTAGCAAGAGGGTGGGTAGACCTGTGCATGTGCTTTTACTTTTATTCACAAAACGCATCAAATCAGCTGGGAGCATGTTTGGAGCAGTAGAGACAGTTCCTGTGATTGTACCTAGGTCGGTTTTCAAGGTGTTCAGGTCTTGCTGGAAACATTAATCCTTCCTCCATCATGGAAGCCATTAAACACCTGTTAAAGCATAATTCTCACTCCACCCCCAAACAGGAGCACAGGTATTTGGAACTACTGACACACAGTCATGTAAAGATATACCTTTGCCTAAGTAAATTGTTCAGCTATTTCCACTTAAAAATAGTGATTGTGAACCTGCATAGTTTTGCCCCCATGAAACCTTTGACAATATCTGGAGAGATTTTTTTTTTTGAAAGTCACATTTAGAGGACAGGGAGGTTGCTAAACATTCTACAAAATACAGCACAGCCCTATAACAAACAATGTCCCACATGACAATGGTTTCTGAGTTGAGAACCCCAGTGGGTAAAATGACCACTCCAGAAAAAACACCTGCTGATAGAACAAGAAGCTAGTAAGGAAGACACAGAATGTGCCAACTGGGGGGATCTCAGAAACCAGCTCAACCCTCCCATCGCATGGAAATTGAGGTCCTGAGTGGGGAAGCAACTTGACCTTAGTCATACAGTCCATTGGAAGCCAACTCAGGACTACATCTGTGTTTCATGATGACATTACTGTCTTTAGAACATCCCTGAGTCATCCTGAGATAACTTCCATTAAAACTTTATGGCAGTGTGGAGATAGGGAGTAAAGAATTTGCCCTGGCTCTCTGGGAGGCCATCTATATCACCCCCAATGGGAGTATCTTTGTTTAGGGCAGATGATGGCCATCTGGCAAAGCCAACCATGTAGATCAGATGGAGGCTTTGATTCAGGCAGGACTAGTCTACATGCACACTAGGATCAACTACCTGCGCAATCCATTAGTAATGCCTCTGTAAAGGAGAAACTGACAGAAGCTTCTCATTCATGACCTTCCCAGCCTCTGCTCTTCAAGTTTCTCCCTTTGGGTAGATTTTCATTTGTATCTATTATTTGTGGTGATTACCAAACGTCTAATAGTTTCCAGTGATCCCTGTGAGTCCTTTCAGGGTTAGTCGCCTTGAGTGTGGTTTGGGGAATCTTGAACCTGGAGCTGATGTCAGAAGTGAAGGCTTCCTGTGAATGAGTGGGTCTTGAGATTTTGCTGACTCTGATGAGCCAGAGGGAGTTGTGCTGCTGTCATCCTTCAGTGTCAGGTTAAGCGACCTGAGTTTGGAGAACTAAAGACATCTCCTCTTGTCTTTTTGAACCACTATGAAAGTAAAACCCAAATAAGGTTTCCTTTTGCTCAGTCCCTTTCGTTAATCTTTGGTTTTCCTGTCTGGTGCTCAGACCACTTAGGATGCCTGTTCCTGCCGTGAACAGAACACTTGTCTACAAATCACTTTCTTCATGGGCTTTGTAGCTGTCACATAGTGGAAAGTGTGAAGCCAGTCCAGGGCCGCTGCAGAGCTTGGGGAGGTGGTTGACAGGAGGGATAGCAGCTTTGTGTTCATTCCTGAAGTTTCCTCCTACAGGAAGGAAGCTTGGTCATTGCAAATTCCAATTGCTTTCTTCCCTTTCATCTACTCCATCCCACAGGAAAGAATGTGCTTTGATCTCTTTGATAACTTTAGCTAAGCTCCTCTGGGGACTGAGCCTGCCACATGTCCCACTTCATCTTTCCTACTCCAGGTGTGGTGTATAACTAGATACTAAATCTGACTTCTGATGGGCACAACTGCTTATCTCATTAGGCTGCAGCCACAGATTTAGCACTTGCCAACAGCCAAGATGAAACTGTCCCTCCTTCTCCATGATCTTACTTGCCAATTTGATCAGAAAACAGGGGGAGAAAAACTGCACATTGGACTTCTCCGGGCTCCTACAGTCACCACTGAGAGCCCAGATGTGTTAAACCTGCCTACTCTGCCATCAACGCGTCAGAAACGTGTCCCCTTTGTTACCGCATCACCTACCCTCGTGCCAAACAGGAAAGTCAGAGAAGGAGGGAAAAAAGGCTTTTCTCTCAATTAGCTTTGTTTTTATCAAGGAGGAAAATATGTCACAGAAGTCCCCTGGCTGACTCACTGTTGTAGCCACATGTCCATCCCAACCAGTAACTGGCAAAGAAAAATGGAGACATCGTGGCATTTTTGAGTACCTCAGCTAAATTATGATGGATCACTTAGAATTAGGGAGGTGGCCTCCAACTGAAAGCACGGTTCTGTTGGAAAAAGAAAGAAGAAAATACTGGGAGTTTATAGCTTGCTGTGTGTGCTGTGGTCCTGTTCACAGTTCATAGTTTGAGTGTTTATTGGTTGGATGGTTTATTAGTGACCTCATCCTCCTTTCTACTCTAAGTCCCATGAGGTAGCCTGTAGGCCTTCCTCATAGCACAGACTCAGTGACCATCCATGGGAACACAGGAGTGATAATCATCTGAACAGAAGTGCTGAGCACCACAGTCAATGATGGAGGAAATGTCAGTGGTACGCCTTGTCTTCAAAGAGTTGACTCTATGAAGCAGGCAAGACTTGAGTCCGTTTTCAGCCAACATAAAACAGGGCATCTCCTTTACATTCTTTACCTCCATGATATCTATCCAGTGTCCACCAAGTGTAGACATCACAGTGGACTGCAGCAGGGTGCAGTGAACAAACCTGGGGCCCTGTCCTTCCAGGTGAAGGGCTAGGGACAGCGATCTTTCGGAATCCACTATGCTGGAGAACATTAAGAGGCCATGGGAGTGGGGAAAGGAAGATGTTCCAACAAGGGGCCTGCTAACTTGGAAGCATTGACCAGCACCTGTTGTCTTGGGGAGAAAAGAGTCAAAAAAAATAAAAGCTAAGAAACATTTAGATATTGCTATCTCCATGTTGCAACCCTGAAAACTGAGACCCTCAAAGAGCTAAATGATTGTCCACCAACGATGAGGTATAGGAGCCCAGGCCTGCTGATGGCTCTCTTCTAGAGTCTACGGTCTTCCTGGTGAGATACCTAGCTGACATCAGAGCTGCAGAGTTGGGGAGTGTTTAGTGTCTGGCCTCTTTCCTGAACACCTCGATCCATCTTCTCGCAGCTAGCACGGAAAGCCACATTCGTCTCCCTCCTGTCCTTCAACTAACAACCCTGCCTCAGCGGATGAAAATAGCCAGCACTGGCACGTTTTGCCTTTTCTTGTAATGACGGCGCCTCTTTTGTATTTAAGCACTAATTATAATTAGTCATTTCCTAGAAAGTGTGCAAACATCAGAGCACAGCTGGGAACCTGCATAATTTAAGCATTATTGCTCATTTAACTTCGCAATCTGGGATTGTGTAGGTTTTACAAAAGAACCTGCAAATCCTGGAAGATGAGGGAAAATGCTCTTTTTTACATTAGTGGCACTTCTCCCTGGGGCTGTGCGTCGGCCTTTGTGTGGATTTATAAGGTTGCACATGAAAATGGCAACAAATTTTTCCCAAATATTTAAACACTATCATTATCGTTAGCTTTCAATGAGTCTTGCTTCAGCAATTCTCAGCTATACTTCTGATGGTTTAATGGGTGCGGATGACTGTTCTTTAACTCAATTGTATAGGAAATCACATTTTCTCTATTTCTTTTAAATCAGATTAACTATGACATTGGCTCTTATTCCACTGGGAGGTGGCAAATTTAATCTCAGGCCTTGCTGAGGACTTTCTCATGTTCTAGGCTCTTGGCCATATCTGGGTAGCTTGGGGAGTCAAGTATCCGCACTGTCCAAACCCAAGGTGGTCCTTCATGTCCTCAGCTCTCTGCTTCTGGACCATTCATAGGGTCTGGGAATCTTTCTGGATGAGTCCAGGATCTCTCTGCCTCAGGTACACCCACAGGTCAATCTCTCTGAAGCTCTTACACCTTCTAGGAGCAGGCCACAGAGCAGTGTGTGTGTGTGTGTGTATGTACACGTGTGCTACATGAGGAACCCATGGTCAGCTCTCCCCTTTGCACTTGAACAGTCTTTCTCCCACCAGAGTCTCTCCACCCCTAGCTTCTCTCCTCATCCTGCTAAGACTAGAACACTAAACAGGAGGAGCCTTTGGCTCTAGGTGACATCTGTTCTGCTGCCCTGTGAGCCACACACGGAATCTACCCAGCTTCCAGCTTGAACTGTGGGGGAGGGAAAGATGGAGGAAGAACAAGCACAAATCAATCTCTTCATGCATTATCCCGCCACCTTAGTTAATCCTCACCAACCAATTGTTTTATTTTTTTTTAACCCAGAGGGATTAACTGATTTAGAGGAACCTATTCATTTATCTGAACTATTTGTCAGGCTGCTCTGGTGCACAAAGCAATGGAGATACAGTCATGCACAACGTAGTGTTACTTGAAATGTCTTACCCATATCTCATATTTGTATCTGCAAGCTGTGACTTTGCAATTGTTACTACAAGAGGCAGAGAGCTATCTTTCCATTTTCACTGAGGTGGAGCTTGGCCAGATGGCTTACTTTAGTCAACAGAGAAAGGCAGCAGTGACCATGTACCAGTTCCAAGACTTTGGAAGAGACTTTGCTTTCATTACGTCTTTTCTTTGTCATTGCCATGAGGAAAGCACACCATCAGCTGGGAATCTGTACCCAGTGTAAATCAGTCAGACCCCCAGCAGATCTGTGGATATTCGTATAAGAATGTTGAAGAGTGTAAGTTCCCAAGTGTGGGGATTGTTTATCACATGGTGTTAGCTGACCGATACAAGTGGTGCTCAAGACAGACCTGATCTCTGCCCTTATGTAATTTGCAGTCCTGGAGGAAGGCAGTTATGAGACTGGTAATGACACGAGAAATTAAATGTAGTATGTGAGTCTGGAAGGAAGAACATGTGAATCCCCAGAGCTGGGAGAGTAGGTAACAGCAGTTCCTAGCCAAGTTCTGAAGGGGAGGAGGGGAGTAGTCCAGGAAAGAGTAACACAACTTTCCTTTCTGTGACTAATGATACTCCCAGTTCCCTGGCCTACTTAACACTGGTGCATTTGTGTGGACTTGGTGACTCACCTTAACTCTTAAAGTAACCAATTAAAATACAGTAATAGGTGTTTGTGATGTGCATAGGTCTGTACTGGAGTTCTGGAACATTCTGGAAACTTGACACTGTGTTTTCCAGCTGCTGGGGCAGGAGATGCAACATTCAAACACAGTGCATACTAACCACCAGTACGAAATATACACCATCGGTATGAGAGTGGCCCAGGTGAATCTGGGTGGTTACGTGTGGCATTTAGGACTTGTGATCTGTTCATTTCCTTTTTGTCTCCTAGAACAAAGCCACCAGTCTCTCCTCAGAGAAGCTCAAAGATTTAAGAGTCAAGGGCTTCTGTAAGCAATAAGTTCATTAGGGGTATGGCAATAAAGCACCCCCAGGATGCAAACGAATCTCTGAATGAGGGTTCATCACACTCATTAGTACCAGTGGTACAGAATGGAAGCGCAGATGCAAAGTGGGCCCATGGAATGAAGGAGAAAAGAGGCCGATGGCAATGGGTGCCATATCTGTGGCTGCATGGAATGTGACCTTAAGCTTCTCTGGCCCTCATTTTCCCCACCTGGGAAATAGGGATGAGCATCCTGGCACACAGTCAGACTGCATTTGCAGTTTGGTACAGCCGTACAAGTGTGCTTTGGCCCATAGGATGTGAGTAGAAACGAAGTGGGCTCCTTCCAGGCCTGGCCAATGGAAGCATCCTCTGGGAAGTGAGTTTTTTTCTTCCCATGTGATACGATGTTGGCTGAAGAGAGGAAAGCTTTCCTCCTGGAAGGGAGGTCTGGGGATAGAGGTGGGAGGAACAGAGCACCTCCTCCTAACCTGAATCACGTGAGACCGTGACATGAATGAGAAATAAACTACCAGAATCCAGGGGTTATCTTATAGGCCTTAATATCCTGAGTAATGCAGTTACCTACCTGGCAGGATGACTGTGAGAATTTAACCAGTTTGTGAAAACCCCAAACGTCAGATGCCCAATACAGAGTGGCTGTTGCCATAACGATTATTACTAAGTCCCGGAAGAATGATGCTAAACAAACTCTCCAGGGGCTCTATGAGTGGGGCACAGGCAGGTTCATGTCTGGCCCTAGGTTTCTTAAAGCTGCATCCCGCCAGCTACTGAGATCATAAGGAACTGGAGGCCCTGGGAAACGGGCCTTGGCATTTTCTGATATCTGCCAGGAGGCCCGCAGAGCAGTTGGAGACTGAGTGAAAATGAGAGCAGCCTCAGAAATAGACGCAGTGGGAAGACGGCAGCGCTGCCCTCCCCGGAATACAGACAAGCCGAGAGGCCTCACTTCCAGTAAGCTCGTTTGTGTGGTCCCTGATGACTGCTGCTGGAAATGAAAAACCTGAACATGGGAGAGCTACGGAGCACTTACAGACTCAGCCACAGAGCCAGCAGTAAGTGTGTGCTGTGGGATGCTCTGAGACCCTAAGAGCCAACTGTCTTTACCTGGGTAAATTGTAACTGGCTAGTCAGTTATGGAGCACTTTTCATTAAACACAATAACAGCATGTGCTAATCTAGGGCTCACAAATTGGCGAGCCAATTATTTAAAAATAGAGCGAGTTGCCAACTTTTTAAAACCTGAAGGATTTTATGCATACATTCACATTCTTTTTTTTTTTTTTAAGATTTGTATGTTTATTTGAAAAGCAGAGCAACAGGGAGAGACACACACACATACACACACAGAGAAGGGGGAAGGAGAGAGAGAGACAAACAACCAGAGAAAGAGAAATCGAGAGCAACTTTTTTATCCACTGATTTACTCCCCAATAACTGCAACAGTGATGTCTGGTTGAAGTTAAAGTCAGGAGCCAGGAACTCCATCCTGGTCTCCTACATGGTTATCAGGGACCCAAATACTTGGGCTACCCTCTGCCTTTCCAGGCACATTAGCAGGAAGTTGGATCAGAAGCAGAGTAGCTAGAGCTCACTTTTTACTTTGCTGTGAAAAGTGGACATTGTAAGCTGCAACTTAAGTGCTGTACCATGATGCTGGCCCCTAAATATTCATATTTCTAACATTTTTCTTATAGTAATGGCCTAATAATGATGGACCCACCTTTTCAAACGATTCTGAGTAGCTGCCCGTGTTAAATGTGACAGACTCTGCAACATTTGCTGAAGTACTTCCCTAGCTGGTTTAGCATTTCTATTACTGGCCTGGCCTCTGTAACATCTGAGTTTGCAGCTCTTGAGTTAACTACTAAGATAAACAATGACTTTGCTATATGGCAAAATGGCTGGCAATTATGACAACTGGCTACCATGATTATGCTAATGGTATTTTAAACACATCCATTTATTTGTTTCAGAAGTATTCATTGGATAGTTGCCATGTGCAATGTATTGTACTAACGATTGTGGAGATTAAAAATTGAAGGCCATTCCAGGAAGCCCGCATAAAGGTGTGCAAAATCTGTACTAGAAGGTATAAAAATATCCATTTATAGGGCAGGAGAAGAGAAAGATATGTTCCTCCCAAGAAAAGAAAATCAAGCTTCACAGAGAAAGAGACACTTATGCTGGGCTTTGAAGGTTTGGTAGGATTTGGGTGTGCTGGGAATTGCAGGGATCTGCATCCAGGTAGAGGGACAGCAAGAAATTAGGCCTGGACGTCCTAACATCCCTGAGGAGGTACAAGGGAAAAACAGAATAATTCAACTGAATGGGGGCAGCCCAGGATTCATGAACGAGAGTTGTAGGAAATAAAACTGGAAACCTGGGTGACATCAATGCGAGAAGATCTTTGAAGCAATCTGGAGGGCTTAAATAATTTCTGTGGGCAGTGCAAGATTTGGAGCTGCAAACAGCCAGGCTCTGAGCTGTTATTCAGAGAGAAAAGTCTAGAAATGAGAGGGAAGGCTGATAAGCAAAAAAAAAAAAAAAAAAAAAAAAGAGACCAGTGATTATTGTAATTAAAATCTAAATCAAATGCCATAAGTGTCAAAATCAGGGTCAGAGCAGTGGAAACAACAAAGAGGTGATAGAAGTGAGAAGAATTAAGGGTGTGAAATCTCTAGAATTATAAAAACAGCCAGTGTCTAGGGGTGAGAACAAGAAACACCATGAAGTTCAATGTTTCTTAGCAGACAAAGCCTAAGTGGAGAGATGGGGAGAGGTGGTAGAAGGTGGATAAAGGAGGGAGAGGTTGTGGAGAAGCTGGGATTTAAGAGGGAAGAGAAAGGAAGCAGTGGGGGAAGGGCCTCTGGGGAGGCAGAATGAGGGAGGTGAGGGGGGCCGGCAAAGGGGAGGGATCCCATTGGTCTGCTGCCTGAGCAGTGAGAACTGTTCTTACCCCAGATCATCCAGTGTCAGCCCTCTGGTGACACCAGCCTGACGGTTTTCTGATTTCTGTTGATCCTCCGGAGTTCAGCACTTAATAAGTCATCTAGGACCAACAAATGCTGTTCCTCTAGTTTCCACCACCCCCCACCCCGGCCCATGGGACATTCAGCTGCTTCCTTTAACACAAGGCTCTAGACAAGCTCTTGTATCTCTTCCCCCTCCATGCTTTTTGTAGCTGCTTTTGTTTCCATTTCATGTTCATTCTCTCTTTTCCATAAATGAAAATGTTATGATTATAATGAAAAGTTACATAGAGGGACAGGCATTTGGTGTGATGCTTAAGTCATTCCTTGGTTAGTGCCGTGGCTCTGCTCTTAGTCCAGCTTCTTAATAATGTATGCCCTGATAATGTATACCATGATTATGTATACCCAGGTGGTAGCTCAGACGCTTGCAACACTCACCCACATGGCAGACCTAGATTGAATTCCGAGACATTGGTTGTTGAAACCGTTTGGGGGAGTGAACCAATGGATAAAAAATAGTCTCTCTTCTCCTCCCTATTTTTTTGAAAGAAGACTTATGTATTCCTTTATGTGAAAGGAACACAGATGTTACAGAGAAAGGAAACACACACAGAGAGGTCTTCTACTTGCTGATTCACTCCCCAAATGTCCACAATGACCAGAGCTGAGCTGATCTGAAGCCAGGCTCCAGGATCTTCTCCTGGGTATCCCAAGGACTTGAGCCATCCTTCCCTGCTTTCCTAATCCATCAGGGATCTGGGTCAGAAGTGAAGCAGTGACTAGAACTAGTGTCCATATATGTAATGCTGGCAATCAGGTGGGAGGATTAGCCTGTTGAGCCACCACAGCAGCAGCTCCTCCACTTGATAAAATAAATAAAGTTAAAACATTTTAAGTCCCTGTATCCCTAGAGGGGATACAGTAAATCTTTAAAAGAAATTGCAGAGAGAGAATCTAACAAAGTAGTTATTATTTGTTTCCACCTAGATTTACTAAGTTGGTGTGATCCTCAAATCCATCCTACAGATAAGGAAATTGAGGCTTGTAAAAGAGAAATATCTGCTCCAAGCTTTGGCAGATGGCAACTAGTAGACCCTAAGACTCCAGAGTTCACGCCAGAAAGAACTGAATTCTCTGAACTTTCCATTTTGAGGTTTTGGGGGTTTCAACTGAAGCAGTTAGAGTTTGAGGTATAAATGGGTTATCCATCGCTGCTCTAAAACTGAATAACAACCAACCACAAAACCTCAAGGACACACAGCAGAAAGGTTTACTTAGCTCACGAGTCTGCATGGCTTCGCTCTCAAACCTTGGCTGAGCTCACCCCATGCCTGCTGTTGGTAGAACGTTGATCAGCTGCTGCCCTGACCCACCTGCTTCATGAATGGCATGGGTGTGAGGCAGCTGGCTTGCTGTTGTGTGGCCTGTGATGGCCTTGACTGTGATGACTGAATCCCAGTTCTGGTAGATGTCTCTTTTTTCTTTCTTTCTGGCATGGCCAGATATGTTTCATAGTGATGGCTGAGCAAGTCGAAACAAGCAAGTGCTTCTCCAAGTCTCTTCTTGCAGCACCTCTGCCAACTGCCCTTTAGCTTTGGTCAGGCACATGCCTACTCCAAGTAAATCTCTACTGGGAGGCATTGGAAAAAAATCATAGACCAGAAGGCGTGGAGATAGGGTTAGAGTAAGGAATAGGGCTAGGAACACAATCAGCTGGGGAACATCCACATTTAAAGTTTCTCATTTTGGCTCCTTTACAATACAGTTAGAAAACAAGACTTTTCAAGTGTCTTCCTGTGGCAACAGAGTTAAAACCTGAGCTTATATTAGTCCATTTCCTGTTATTCTAATGAAATACTTGAGGCAGGCAAACCGTATGAAGAAAGGTTTATTTAATCACACTTTTGGAGGCCTTAAGTCCAAGATCAGGCAGCCATGGATTTGGTCTCTGGTGAAGATCTAACGACCAGTGACATCAGGGCCGGAAGTGCCTAGGGGAGGGAGAGATGACATCACCGCATTGGAAGCCAATGAGTGACTGTCTTAACAGCTTACTCTCCTAAGGGTAGTTCTCAGGATGCTATGAGAACTGCCTCTGTCCCCATGAGGAGTGCAAGCCTCTCACAGAGCCCACCTCTTCAAGGCTCTGTACCATTTCCCAGCAGCACCCTACTAAGGGCTGAGCTTCTGCACGGTGGACCTGGTTAGACAAAGCACATCGAAAGCAAAGCAAGGTGGCCAGCCTGTACTTACTGTGAAGGACAAGAAGAGGAGCCACATAACCCAGAGTGATGCAGAAACAGGAATGTCATGATGCCCTCCTCTCTCTCTTGGGAACAAAGATACCTTCCTCTATCTCTTGTCACATTGGGTGCCCACGTGGTCAGCCACTCATTGATAGGAAAGTCACTTAGATCGTCTGCTTGGTGTTCCCTCTCCTGCTTGTTAACACTGTTCCATTGCTGAGACCTGTTTCTTAGCACTCATTTCAGCACTATCCATTCTCTATTTTCTGCTTGTTTTTATAGACCAAGGAGAGCAAAATGAAATAAAATAAGCTGATATTCTTTAAGTACTTTATGATCATGTATGATGTCCATAAAAATGTATTGGGCATTCACAGTTGCATGTGCTGTGATCCAATATTTTCATGAGAAGAAATTCTGTTTTGATGAAGCACAGAAGAGAACCCGGTTCTCCACTTGGGATTTTCTGTGTCTGATGATCACAGGAATTTTCCACAGGTGAAGTTCTGGCTTCCTACATTTTTTTTTAAGATTTATTTATTTTTATTGGAAAGGTGGATATACAGAGAGGAGGAGAGACAGAGAGGAAGTTCTTCCATCCGATGATTCACTCCCCAAGTGAGCGCAACGGCTAGAGCTGAGCCAATCTGAAGCCAGGAGCCAGGAGCTCTTCTGGGTCTCCCACGCGGGTGCAGGGTCCCAAGGCTTTGGGCCGTCCTCAACTGCTGTCCCAGGCCACAAGCAGGGATCTGGATGGGAATCAGGGCTGCTGGGATTAGAACCGGTGCCCATATGGGATCCCGATGCATGCAAGGCAAGGACCTTAACCAATACACTACGCTATCATGCTGGGCCCCTGGCTTCCTACATTTTAAGTCTTATTTCTCCCCTCCTTCATCACCCCCAGACACTTTCTGGGTACTGGTATAGAACTTTAGGGCTTCCAGCCCCATTTCTCCAGCTTACAATGATAAATGTCACAGGGTGTGATAGGAATGTTCCAGAAGAAATGCGCATACTAAGGCTGCAAGCAATAGTCTGACCATACATACAACAGACTACAAAGCACTGGCCCTAAAACAGATGTCTCCCTGTTATCCAGTTCTCCCTCTGCTGCACATCCACCCTCACCCCAAATCCTCAAGACTGCTTTAGTGTCACCTGACAGAACAGAAGGTAGGAGGGAGAAAAGTTGCAATACCTTCCCTATGCAGATTAATGTGTATATGGTTAGGTTGAGCAGCTCCGGTCCCAAGCTTCTTGGATAAGGGATCTCAGACATGGATCTACAAAAACATGCAATCCCATTGCTCTGTACAGGTGAGTCTAGGGAGCTAAAGCTTCAGTGGCTTGGTAGTGGGTCATCCAGCTGTGCTGCCACAACTGAGCTCAAGTCGTCTGGACACTGTCTCTCACTAGGCCTGGGCACCGTGATAGGAGGCTGGTGCAATAAACCGGAATGCTAAGAGGAGATATGAGTGATGAGCCCCCAGGGGCTCAGAGACTGAGTCAGTCCTGCTGCTTGTTTTCATAGAGAAAGCTTTGTTGGAACACAGCCACTGTCACCCACTCACCTACTGATCTTGTGCATGAATGTATCAAGTGACCAGTGCCTTTTCTTTCTCTGAGGCAGGAAGTGCTGGCCGTGGACAAGCACGGTTCCAATTCTTGTCATTCCTGTATTATCTGGAAATGCCTTGAATGGGGGCCGGGAGAATGTTCCCAGAGGCCAGCAGGAGCCAGTCCAAGGGGGAAGCACTGACTTGTAGCCAGAGTTCTGGCAGCCACATTGCAACTCCCAGGGCCACATGGAGCACTGGGCTGCTTTGTTGGTGGTGACGGCTATTCCATTTCCTCAGTCTCAAGAGTCCTCCGGCCTCTGCGGTAATAGAGAGTAAAGAGAAGATAGAAGATTTAAACCAAGCCCGGAGAGTGACATCCAGGACTGGTGGGTTCCGTTTGTGCCTGTTTCCAGCCTGCCCTCCCTTCCCCAGGCTTACCACTTGGTTGTTTTCCCACTATGTGCATCGTGTGTTTCCTGACTGGGACTGCCTTGGCATAACAAGGGCTGGTTGGAGGACTTCTGACAGACTGTATGGCTCACAAAACTGCCAACCTGCCCTCCAGATAAAAGTTGGGGAGAATTGTGAGGGTCTTGAAGAGGAAAGTGAGACAAGAAAAGTCACAGATTCAAACTACAGCATATGATTCCAGCTAAGTAGTTTTGCAGCTGGGTGCCCTTAGACAAGTCACTCACCTTTTCTGAGCCTCAATTTCCTTGTCTGTCATGTTTCTACCATGAATTCGATGAGAAGATTCAAAAAAACTCCATGTAAACGAGCTGACACAGTGCCTTGACATAAAACCCAGCCCGGTTCATGTCATGGAC
Organism: Ochotona princeps; assembly: GCF_030435755.1. NCBI lineage: Eukaryota > Metazoa > Chordata > Mammalia > Lagomorpha > Ochotonidae > Ochotona > Ochotona princeps. The sequence continues at coordinate 10,708,534 of NC_080846.1, read as the reverse complement.
TATTCTTAGCTGACCCACAAAGATCTCAGTTTTCGGGTTAACATTATGTCAGCTCCGGTAGGAGGGTTTTGTGTGTGCCACGAAGCTCTGTGGGTTGGTGCGAGTGCTTTGTCTCCTGTGAGGTTCTCAGAGTTGCATCCCACAGTGATGACAGCTGCGGTGGCCCACAGCAGTTCCAAGGAAAGGCCTGGCCTGATTTCTCTTCCTGGACGCACCATTCCTTATTGTCACCAAAGATGACATCATTTCTTCTGCAGGACACTCGCCATTTCCCCAGAGACTTGTCATTCATTCATCCCTGGGTTCTTAGAAGGAGTTCTGGATTTTTCTACGAAACATGGGCTGTGCAGATTTCATTGCCATTCAGTTGCTATTTTGCCTTGCTCTCACTCTGGTCCCAAACCACTCTTCTTCATCCACTGCAGGACAGAGGATGGGGTTGGTGGTAGAAACCTTTTCAGAAATAAATTTGTATCAGCTTAAGTGCCTTTGGCTGCTAAAAGCCAGAAGCCTAGCATTTTAGGAATAAGAACTTTTACCAACTCTCAGGGTCCTAAATCCAGTAGTTGTGTTTTCAAGGTTGAATAGCATAGTTGGGCAGCATCAAAGATCTGTTCCTTCATTGTGTTTGCTCACCCTCTTGGGCTAGTTCCCCTCATGGTCCTAGGATGGCTGCCTCAGCTCCAAGCATCACATGGTAATGTGTAGGACCTTAGACAGAGTTTCATTTACATAAAGCCAATAAAACTTACTTTTTTAAAAAAAAGATTTATTCATTTTATTATAGCCAGATATACAGAGAGGAGGAGAGACAGAGAGGAAGATCTTCCGCCCGATGATTCACTCCCCAAGTGAGCCGCAACGGGCCGATGCGCGCCGATCAGAAGCCTGGAACCTGGAACCTCTTCCAGGTCTCCCACGCGGGTGCAGGGTCCCAATGCATTGGGCCGTCCTCGACTGCTTTCCCAGGCCACAAGCAGGGAGCTGGATGGGAAGTGGAGCCGCCGGGATTAGAACCGACGCCCATATGGGATCCCGGGGCTTCCAAGGCAAGGACTTTAGCCGCTAGGCCACGCCGCTGGTCCCAATAAAACTTACTTTTCAGTGTTCCTCACATTCACAGGTCCCTTTAAGACTCAACAATGAGCTCAGATCATTGCATACATTTTTGAAATGTACACAAAGAGTAGTTATTTTAATAATACACAATTTATATAACTTTTGAAATTTTTATACCCTAATAAACCATTCCTTTAATTCCATTTCCATGAGCTTTTTGATATTCCTTTTCTTTCTATTTTAATATTTATTCATTTCACTTGAACATGAGAGTTGAGATAGAGAGAGAGAGAGAGAGAGAGAGATCTTCCATCCAGTTGTTCATTTGTCAAATGGCCACAACAGTAAGCTGGATTGGTCTGAAACAGGAACCAGGAACTTCCTCTGGATCTCCCACATGGGTACAGGGATCCAAGGCCCCAAGCCATCCTCTGCTGCCAACCCAGGGCCACCAGCGAGGAGCTGGATGGGAAATGGAGCATCTGGGACTCAAACTGGCACCATATGGAATCCTGGCGCCTCTGGTGAGGGTTAGCTTTCTATGCTACCATGCTATTCCCTGGTATTCCTTTTTTTTTTTTTTTTTAAGAAGTTGCTTTAGAGTATGTGAGCTTCAGGCCCTACAAAATCTAAACCAATGTCTGGTTCTGAAGTAGTAAAAAGCAAATGCTCTCTTGCCTTTAGTTCCCTCTATGAATAGACAGACGCTTCCTGGAAGCTTCCTCTTCCCACATAGCCTTAGATTTTCTTTTGTATTTTATTGACCAAAATTGTATAACATGCCCATGCCTAAATTGTATGTGGGCCCAGGTCATCTAATGCCAATATAGGACTCAAATGCTACAGTGTTGTTAAGAGAAATGGTCAGGAAACAAAATGGGGAGGGATCTGGAAGAGCTTGGGCACCTGCAAGAGACCATGCAGGTTTGAGCCCAGGCATGGTAGACAGGAAGGAAGGAAGGAAGGAAGGTACCAAGATGTCAGCAGAGCTCTAAGGAAAGCTCAACAAGGCCTCCTAGTTGTACTCAAGGCTAAATTATCTGAGTCCATGCCCCTGGGGAACAAGCCTGCCTTCCAGTTGCTGTGTGCCCTTGTCACTGGCTGGGAGAATAGGATCATCATTCAAGCAGTGATGAGTTTTAGGGCACAGCAGGTGGGCTGACGTCCAAGAACTCTATCTGAGGTAGAGGATCTGAGAAGACATTCCCATGGCCACCATATTTGGTAAAGGAAATGAAAATCCTAGGGATGGTATGGACCAATAAGAATTCATTTCCAGGGCTTGGCAGAGTGGCCTAGTGGCTAAGGTCCTCGTCTTGATCCCATATGGCTGCTAGTTCTAATCCCGGCAGCTCCACTTCCTCTCTATCTCTCCTCCTCTCAGTATATCTGACTTTGTGATAAAAATAAAATAAATCTTTAAAAAAAAAAAAGAATTCATTTCCAGAGCAGAGAAGGACTCAGTTTTTCTGGAGAATTTAGCTACTCAAAACAGAAAGGACAAAGGTGGTTTCTTTAGTGGGAGCAGGGTTGGGTGGTGATAGGGAGGTGGGTGACAGCAGCATTTGCTAACATTCTTCCCTCTATTCCTCTCATCAGCCATGTTCTTGTACCCACAACTGGCCTCTGCAGTGTTCCTCTCCACCTGACCCAATGTGGACTTCCAATCCACCTCCCTGTTAATGCAGCTAGCAGACCAGTGGAAGATGACCTAAGTGCTTGGGCCCCTGCAACCATGTGGGAGCCTGCACGGTGCTCTTAAGACAGTCCTCCCCTGATTTCATGGTGTTTACAATCTAAGAGAGGGAAATCTATTACTGCTGTCCAGGTCTCAATATTTGCGATGAACCTGTTTCCTTGTGTAGCCAGCAAAATACCCTGGTCCTGGATCTTAAAGGTCTCAGCCCATCACCTCACTTGGAGTTGGGCTACTTTGTTTCTTCATTTTATTTTATTATTTTTTTAAATTATTTATTATTTAACTTCATTAATTACATTGTATTATGTGACACAGTTACATAGATACTTGGGTGCTCCCACCCCTCCCCAAACCCTCCCACCATGGTGGATTCCTCCACCTTGTTGCATAACCACAGCTCAAGTTCAGTTGAGATTCCCCCATTGCAAGCGTATACCAAACATAGAGTCCAGCATCTTATTGTCCAGTCAAGTTCAACGGCTTCTTAGGTATACCCTCTCTGGTCTGAAGACAGAGCCAGCAGAGTATCATCCCAGTCAATTGAAAGCTCCAACATACCATCAGCAAAAATTTACATCATTATGGAATTAATTGACATAGTAATGAGTAACCAATATGTTAAAAGTAGGTATGAGCCTTGGTGTCCTGTGTCTATTTTAATTTGGATTGTAACGGTGCACTGCCTTCTTAAAACCTCTCACCACGGCTTCAGTTAAATGAGGATTTCTTCGCATTCTGCGTGGCAGATCACCTGGCAAAGTACTCAGGGTGCTCCTGGTGTGGAAGGGAGCTGGGTCTCACCAGTGATGTATGGGCTGTGGTGGATTGGGCAAGTCATACTCTTTCCAGTGATTTGGAACCCATGAAAATAGTGTACCTATGGGCAATTGCAGTGACCTTCCACCTGACCTCCTTGCTTGTCTCCCTGCCACCTACTCTCCAGCTGCTATTCTGTACCCAGCATCCAGAGAGATCTTATTGAGAGGCAATTCGGAGTATGTCACTGGGTTTCCATCCTTCCCATGGCTAACAAATTGTTTCCAAGAAAACTCATGACATCCTTACCCTGATCTACAAGGCCTTAAGCCAAACTGTGCTCCTCTGGCTGCATCCAGCTACCTGCTACCTGTCTTTGCAAATAAAGTTTGGGGACACAGACATGCCCATTGCTTTATGATGTTGGTGGGGCTGCTTTCTTGCTGCCATGATAGAATTGCACAGCTGTGGTAGAAACCATGTATCCTGAAAAATCTGAAATAGCACCAGCCTTTTACAGGAGGAACTTCTGTTGCTGACTACATGGGCCTCCTTCCCCACTCTCTGCTGTCACCTTTCAGACCCTGTCTCGTCCTTGATGACTGTGGCATCCTCATGAAGCTCTTTGCTCTTCCCCCACCTTGTCCACCCTCCTTCTGCAGTGTTCTCCCCATCACTTGCTCCATTACTTCAAATCTTGATTCCACACACAGCACCTCTACACCGGGTGCTTCCCTGTCACCCTATTTAAGCTGCAACCCTCCCCCATCCATGATTTGTGTTTCTCCTCAGAGCTTTTCACTGACATAGTACCTGTATTATTTATTGTTTTTTCCACTCATCTACCCCCAGGTAAGTTCCTTAAGAAAATGGTCATTTTAAAAAAAAAATCTCAGCAACATTCCCCAGGGGTAGAATGATGCATTACCTAGTGCTATGCAAGATGCTTGTCAGGTTGGGGAGTCTAACAGGAAAGATTTAAAATTTCCTGGTACGACAGCTCCAACAGTAGTGCAAGGTGGTTCCGCCATACCAGCAGGGTCTCTGACTCTTCCAAGTGGACTCCTGCTTCATGGTGCCCAGCTCAGGGACGGGCCCGAGCGGCCTCCAGGGCTGGTCTCCAGCTTTCTTTCTGCCTATGCTCTCTCAAAAGCACAAGAAGTTCATTTACCTCTAGCCTCCTCTTTATGTTCAAGGCTGTGAAAGAAAGAAATGACCAAGAAGAAGCACCTATCTTTTAAAAAGCTATTATTATTATTATTATTATTATTATTATTATTATTATTACTATTTTAAAGGCAGAATTACAGAGCTGGAGAGGGAGAGACACAGACAAAATGAGAAATAGAGATTTTTTTTCATCTGTTGAATTTCTCCCCCCAAATGGTTGCAGTGTCCAGGGTTGGGCCAGGTTAAAGCACCGTGCAGGTCTCTCACATGGGTGCAGGGCCCAAGCACTTAGGTCATCTTCCACTGGTCTCCTAGCTGCATTAACAGGGAGGTGGATTGGAAGTGGAGCAGCCGAACTTGAACTGGAATCCATATGGGATGCTGGCATTGTAGCAGTGGCTTAGCGCATCATGCCATTAAAAACATACATCCCCTTGTCCAGTCTTGAGTCAACACAGCCACCTTCAGATATAGGAAGGCAGAAAAAAGTGCCTGATAGCAAGATTTCTCACCACTCTAGAGAAAACCAAGGTCCCAGAAGGTAGAACTTGGAGACTTCCAGGGCTTTGGAAAAGTGCAAAGACTGGAATTGTTGTGTTGTGTTGTGTTGTGTTGTGTTGTGTTGTGTTTTTTAGTAGAAGCTGATCTGAAGTTACCCCATGGTGTAGTCTCACAGCTGCTGGAACTTGATCTACCCACCGGCTTTAGCTTATACTCACTGCTGAGAGTTAGTTCTCAGCAGGATGGAGGTTCAGCCACTGTTTCTGTATACGTTGATCAGTGAGGTGAAGTGCATTCTGGGAAGTGCTCACACAGATGTTCACACACAGGTACCTTGATGTGGGTGTCTAACTGCCTTTGTCCCACTTACTGTTTACCTCTTTTATGCAAATCATCTGTGAAGCCAAGACTTGCCTCCTTTCTGGTGAGGGTTTTAGATGTCTCTGTTGCACGGCTCAGTAATCTTAAAGGAACCCATGCAGGAGCTAACAAGAGGTTGTGGCAAAGCCCCCAACCCCAAGCCACTGACACTAAAGCCCAGGTGCCCTTGATTCCATTCATTCCTTTCTTTGTCCATTCATTTATTTATTCACTCAACAAATAAATAGGTGTTGCATACTGGGTGCCAGGCATTTTGTAATGATCATATCTCCTGGTATTGAGAAAACAGTGCTAAAACTCTTCAATTTTGGTAAGTTAAGGGTGGGTCAAATAAATTAAAATGTGTACTCCCTATCTGTTTTTAATTTATAATTTTTTTCTGTGTGTTTCTGACTAAAGAACATACCCATGTACCTTCATTGTCACATGCTTGCTGAAAGTTTCACAGCTGACTTCTTTTATGTGTGTATTATTTGCTTAACAAGATCGTAAATTACTTGAGATTCTGGAGTCTGTCTAATTCATTATTGAACTGCCTTACAATTTGCCTGCACTTGCCAGTACAAGGCATACTGGACTCAGAGGTCCCTGCTGCATGAAACAAAAATGGTGTTAGGAATTTTGGCTGTAAGCAACAGCAGCCTGCCCTGAGGGATTTAAGCAAGAAAGGGTTTATTGGAAGAATGTAGCTTGCAGAAGCAATTTTATAACACCAGCTGGGTTATGCTGCAGTGACAAACAGCCCCCAGTGTCCCGATGTCTTAAACAACAAGTTCATTTCTTACATCCCTAATGTGTCTACTGATTGGAAGGGTGTTTCTGCTGTTGTAATGACTCAAGGTCCAAGGCTGAAGCAGGCTTCACCAACTCATGCTTCCCTGATGCTGGAGCGGGGAAAAGAGAAGGGCATGAGGGCAATTACACATCTGCTCTTAGAGCTACTCCTCCCTACCACTTGACTAACCAGACCAAGGCAAATGACCACTCCCGATCTCTTAGGAGGTGGGGAGATACATGTCCATTAAGCAGTCCAGATGGAAAGTTCAATAATTTTGATCAGCTTTGATAACTCCACAGACTGTAAAACTATCTTCCATGAGTGCTTGCTCCCTAGTTGTGTGATTTATGTTACTCATTTAGCATTCAGGATCCTATTGGGAGGCTCCCACTGCTCAGGATAGTTCATGTCCAGTGCTGCATCAATAAGGCATGTGAGAGAGGGCATATGTTAGCCAATTAAAAGTCCACACATATGGTCAAATTCATCTCCTTGTTAAAGTTCTATTGGAATCTGTACTGGTGATCAGTGAAGACTAGAACATCCTGGATTGGGGCTGGCATCTAATTCTTCAAGCAGTCAGTGCTAGATACTCAGAGCATATTTATTTTTAAAGAAAAAAATGAAATGGGTGGCACAGTGAGTACGGCTGCTGCTTGGACACTCACAACACATAACAGAATACTAGTTCTGGCCCCAGCTTCTTGAATTCCAATCCAGTTTCCTGCTGATGCACTTGGGAAGGCAGCAGATGACGGCTCAAATATTTGGGTCCTGGCCATTAGTGCGTAAGACCCAGATGGAGTTTCAGACTCTTGGTCATTCAAATCATTTGGGGAGGGAACAGTGAATGGAAAATTCTCTCTCTCCATTTCTCTGTGTGTGTGTGGGGGGGATGGTTCTCTTTGTCACTCTTTTAGATTAGTCAATAAATCTTTTAAAGGAACACATTAATAAAGAAATGATGTTTTATATATTCTTTGGCTTTAGCACTGGACATTCATTAATACTACCCCTACATGTTTCCTGAAGTTTTTTTCTAGGACAGAAAGTTGGAGTTCAAATGATTGTGTAAAAGGCTGGATTCATCCAACCATGCTTGAGGACGGGCAGCCTCTGCGAGACCAATGATCCCCCTCTCCTGGGGCTGGGGTTTTTGCCTGCCTTCTAACCATTAGAGTGTGACAGAGGTAGCAAGCCCTCAGTTCTGAGGTTTGGGTTCAGACTACCTGCTCACACTGATGCTTCGAGGGAAGCCTGAAGCTTCCAGGCCTCTGTCCATCTGAGTGGTCTTGCAAGTGGAACCCTCTCAAGTGAGAGTTGTAATAACTGTAGCGCAGCAACACCTCCTTGGTGCACAACTGTGAGACTTGGCAGCTGAGTACCCAGCCAGGCTGGCCTTCCATTCCTGACTGAGAAGCTAAAAAATCATGTTTGTTGTTTTACAATGCTAAGTTTGGGAATAATTCTTTATACAATATCGACAACTCACATACTCTTTCATACATTCATTTAATAAATACCTAAAAGCACCATGAGAGGTCCCTGGGACTTATTGGTGCTGGAATTGACTTTGGCCTTTGTGGAGTTCATTCACTGAAACAGGTTTGTAAGCAGGGAATAAACAGGGGCTTTAAGAAGCAAATGTTCATCATGAACCTCTCCAAAGGGGAGAAAGCATTCAGTGGCTCCCAACCCTTTAAGCCTCCCTCCCCCTTGCATTATGAGGCTAATGTTTTGTGGAGCACATATTGGAAAGTTCTCTATTAGCTAAATGAGCAAATGACTAAACTTGTAATTTTAAAGGCTCCCCTATAAAAATTTCAGAGTATACTCTCTTTGTTCATTACCAGCTTAATAGCTATGTTTTCTTTTTTCCCCAGACCCCATGCGCAATTTCACTAATTTATTTAGCAAACACTGACTGATTATCGACTATGTTGTAGGCACTGCAAGTTCTGAATTGTGGCTTGCTAATGCCACTCCTGTTTTTTCCAGAAGTAGCTTTGGAAATGTGCTAATTGTTTCATTTTGTGAGTAATGGTTTCAGGCACGATATTTGGGCAACAAGCAAGGGAGAGAGAATGGAACTGGTGAAATGTTAAAATCAAAGGCTTGTGTGTACTGAAGCAGAGCATTGTGCTCAAGGAGAAAAGACATAATCAGTATTGAAACAGTGCCTGAAATACTTCACTGGACTGTATTTAAGAATGCTGAAAGGATGTTTGCAACAAATAGAGCCGTGAGCAGGTCTTTCAAATTGAAATGAAGTTCTGGCACGCTTTTGCCTCACTGCCATAGTTCCTCCCATCATAACCTGCTCCAGCCAAGCCAGGGAGTAGAAGCAGCAGGGCTTCAGTCCACCTTGCCTACGGGCGTTCCGAGTTCCACAGTTTGCACAGGAAGCAGGAGGAAAGGGGTACCTGAGTTATGAGACAGAGGGAACAGGAAAGCCTCTCGAAGAATTCATGTGACTTCCCAGATTCCATGAAGCAAGAAATTCCTGCTTCTTTGCATGGAAGGCATTTGGGGGGCTGGTTTCCAAATAAGAGCACCACAGATGGGTCTAGCCTAGCAAGTGAGACCTTAGTTGAAGCTACTATGTCTCACATCAAGGCATCTGGTTTTGGTCACTGGCTCTGGCTCCTGACTTTAACTTCCTGTCATTGTGAACCTTGGGAGGCAATCATGATGGCTCAAGTAAGTGGTCCTTGCCCCCCTCGCCGACCTTGAAGAGCTACATTGGGATCCTGGCTCCTGGCTTTGGCCAGCCCAGTGCTGAAGGGTTGAGGGCGTTTAGATAAAAGTGGGTAAAAGCTCCTTCTCTCTCTTTCCATCTCTCTTTTTCACACTTTCCCTTTCTTCCTCTCTTCCTTCTGAGTAAATAAAAAGTAGTACAATGGAAAGAAGTAAGACAATCAGGTAAGGAGAAATGGCATGGATTAAAGATTTGAAAGTAACCATGAAGTCTTAAAGTAAATTATGGGGTCATATTTCTCCTCTTATGAATAGGGCAGAGGGCCCGGCATGGTAGCCTAGTGGCTGAAGTCCTTGCCTTGTGTATGCTGGGAACCCATATGAGCACTGGTTCATGTCCCAGCTGCTTTATTTCCCTTTCAGCTCCCTACTTATGGCCTGGAAAAGCAGTAGAGGACGGCCCAAAACCTTGGGACCCTGCACCTACGTGGGAGACCCGGAAGAAGCTCCTGGCTTCTGGCTTCAGATCAGCTCTGCTCCAGCCATTGTGGCCACTTGGGGAGTGAACCGAAGATCTTTCTCTCTGTCTCTCCTTATCTTTGTAAACCTGAATATTAAAAAAAAAAAAGAATCTTTAAAAAATGTATAGGGCAGACATTTCTATACTTGATCTTAGCCAAAAGGCTGAGAAGTGATAGGGGCAGAAATTTCTAACATACCAACCTTAGAGGAAAATAATTCTCATAGGAAAATAAATATGAAGGAGGAAAATGACATATCATGAGGACAGAGAGGACATAGAAGGTGTTAATATCGTAACTTTATAAATTACTCATGAAAATCCACTTTAAAAAGACAAACATTTTAGAACTAAAATAGGTGATAAGTAGAAACAGCATGCACAGGGAATTCTTACAGACTTCACAAAAATAATCCGCGGCAGTGGTAATCAAATAAATGTAGACACTGCATTGCAATGTAATGTCATCCAGGAGATAATGGCTTAGTATGTGGATGCAGGCTGCCTGGGTTGCTGCTTCCTGGTTGTGTGACCTTGAGTAACCTGCTGAGACTGTTGGCCCGGTGTCCTCATCTGTACGATGAACCTTACAGGACTGTGGTGGTGTTAGGCAAGTTGGTATATGTCGTACATTTAGAATAGCCTGGCACATTGGGGATGATGTTATTATTTCTCTTATTAGAGTAACAGCATGAAATAATAATAGTAAGTAATGTCAATGGAGTGAAGGGTGAGGTACGCCTGTACACTGCTGGAGGGAAATACATTGGCCTGATCTTTTAGAATGACCATTAAGGGTCATGCAACAAGCGCTTGGAGTATTGCATTGCCTTGAACTAAATTCCATGGGATTTCCTTGGGAAAAGTCCCAAGGAAATTAGAAGTCAGGTATATATAGAAACAGCTATAAGGATTTTTTTTTTCAGAGCTGTGTGCATTTGTGCAACACTAGGGAGGATCTAATGGCTAACAGTAGATAAATTGAGCAAGCTATTGGGCATGCATTCAGAATTCCATGCATCATTACAGAAGATGTAAGCAAAAACTCTAAAGGGCATTTGGGGGACAATTGGAATGTGAACTATATATCATTAAATAATATTTCTATATCAGTGCTACTGCTTAAGCATGACACTAGTGTTCGAATTTCTTGTAGAAGACATGCTGATGTCTACAGCTTACTCAAATGGTTCAGGGATGACAGAGCACGTATATTATGTGCACATGTATACCAGAGGTGGGGAAGGGAGGGAGAGAGAACAGAGGGTACATAGAAGTTAGTAATAGCTTTAATGAAGGGTGGATGAGGTATTCATTGATCAATCTTTCTCTCCTCTGAAAGTTTTCAAAATGAAATGCTTAGAAAATGTATGATAGCACGTGAAGACAGAAAGCACGTTTTAAATTAAAAGATAGGTTGCACATCAGTAGATACAGGGTGATCCTATTTTTTTTTTTAACAAATTAGGATTAGATGGCAGCAGCTGATGTTTATTGGATGCTGTGTCTGTGCTAAGAACTTTGTTAAATACCTAATATGTGTTGCCTCATGCAACTATAATGCTACAAAGTTCTGTAACATTATAATTTTTTCTCATATAAAAAGAAAATAAGGAATGGAAATTCAGATGTTAAGTACTTGCCTAAGAATCACACAACCAGCCATAGGTCCTGGGAAACAGATCTTTTTGACCTCCAGTGCATAGTCTTAATCACTGAGAATATACTGAAATCTGCTCATTATGTTTATAGCTAATCATCATTAACGAAGGCTTCAACGGTACATACTTCAGAGGTACATAATTCAGAGACGTAATAGGCTAGAGCAGAAGGGTGGGAGCTCTTACTGAAGTGTTACCACTTGAACTTAGTTTTGAAGAAGATGCTTAAGTGTAAAACAGCTCTCTCCCCCGCACCCCCGCAAAAAAAAAGCAGGAAGAAAGGGACAACATTCAATATAGAGGGAACAGCATGAGTTAACTCATATTACGTTAAAGTTTTGAAGTGAGGTGTGGGTGCAGGTGACCAGAGCAAGATGGCAGCGGTGAGGTTAGAGAGGGACAGCACAACTTCTTTTTTTTTTTTTTTTTTTTTTTTTTTAAATTCATTAATTACATTGTATTATGTGACACAGTTTCATAGGTACTTGGATTCTCCCCACCCCTCCCCAAACCCTCCCACCATGGTGGATTCCTCCACCTTGTTGCATAACCACAGTTCAAGTTCAGTTGAGATTCCCCCATTGCAAGCATATACCAAACATAGAGTCCAGCATCTTGTTGTCCAGTCAAGTTCAACGGCTTCTTAGGTATACCCTCTCTGGTCTGAAGACAGAGCCAGCAGAGTATCATCCCGATCAATTAAAAACTCCAACATACCATCAGCAAAAATTTACATCATTATGGAATTAATTGACATAGTAATGAGTAACCAATATGTTAAAAGTAAGTGCGAGTTCTTAACCACCTTCTGTGACCACCTCATTGACATTTCAATTTTAGTTTATACACAACATATAACAAACCTAACATAACATGTTATACATAACATCGTGTCATCTTAAATTAAGGCAAACATGTGGTATTTAACCTTTGGGGATTGGCTAATTTCCCTTAGCATTATGGTTTCCAGTTTGGCCCATTTGGCCACAAAGAACTGCATTGTTTTTTTTAATAGCTGAGTAGTATTCCATGGAGTAGATGAACCATAGCTTTCTTATCCAATCCTCTGCTGATGGGCATTTTGGCTGCTTCCATGTTTTTGCAATTACTGACTGCAGCACAACTTCTTTTTGTTGATGATGAGAGCATGCAGACAGAACACAATGAATCAAGCTGGAGAAATGAGACTGGCACCAGGGAGGGGGCTCTAGAGGACAGTCCCGACAGGAGCTGCTGCGCTGTTTTACCAGAGTAAGGACGATGGAAGGCTCCGTGGAAGTTCCCTCCGCTGGCAGTCAGTGGGATTCTTCGGGATGCTCCAGAATGAACAGCAGTGCTCCAGTGTTGTAAATACCCTAAGTCCATCTGCGCTTCCTGACCCAGTCACCAGCTTGCTTGTACTGCTGTCCACACCTGCCCTTCTGTCGTGCTTTGTCTACTCTGTGTTACTCTACTGGTCAGCTTAACCAGCAGGAGGCACTGGCAGGAGATGGGGGCAGGTAGAGGGGACAGCTCTTTTGTTTTGTTTTTTTCCCTTTCTCTGTCTGCTTCAGGTTGTCTCCTGGCAGCTACAGCTGTGCCTTACCTGCGTGTCCTACTCCTGCCAGACAGCTCCTCCGCCTGTTCAGTGCTCTCTAGGATTCCAGATGCCATCAGACAGCCTGGTTTCTGGGTTCTGGGAGCCCTACCTTCTCCCCACGCCCTCCAGGCTAGCAGGTGCAGAGGCTGCCTGCTGAAGCTAATTTCCAGGGGCCTCCTTTCTGTCTCTTTAGCTCCTCATCTCTGCCAGCCTCTCTGTAACTGATGTTTGATGTTAAATCCCTGCAGAGGAAACCACCCAAGGTGGCTTTTCTCCCACTCTAGACTCGGACACAGGTACACTCCTCACTCGGACAGGTACACCCTTAGTGCATAGAGACCCCCTCGCTGTTTGTAGAATTGCATAGGAAGACAGTCACTTAAGCAAGAGTTGCTTGATTCCTGGCCTTGGGACAGAGCAGTGACCCTGTCTTTGTAGAGCTGACATCTTAGTGGAGGACTTTGGTGACCCACTCAAACACTGGGGAGGGAACTGGTCTGTTTTTCCTGTAATCACTGCCTGGAGCTTCCCCAACTCAGAAGGTCTGGCTAGGAGATGAACACTTTTGCATGGAAAATGGCATTATACCACGTTGAGGGCAGAATCTGTGCTAAGACACCCATTTACCCATTCCAACAGGTATTTCAAGAGTACCTACTATGTGCCAGGCAATGTGTTTGCAGCAGTGAGCAAGACAAATAAATCTACCTCCTTCTGGGTCATTATGTGTATGTGGAATGCCAGACATTAAGCAAATCATGGGAATATATAATTAAAAACTAGGACTCCGAAGGAGAAGCAATGTGTGAGAGCGCTGATAATAGAAGAACTGACTTTGCTGGGAGTTTTAGTAGTTGGGCAAGGCCTGGGTTATTGGTGGGGGGTTTGCCACCTCACGTAGTCCTCACACATGAGAGGGCAGAGACCAAGTGCCTATCCTATTTGCTTATTGTTCTCCTAGTTGCCTCCATTCTCACATTTTAATAGACCAGATTGTTGGCTGATAATGAACTTGGAAAGGTCAGCATGGCCTCCTGGGTCCACTAATTAAATAAACTGACCTGGAGAGTGAGAGTCCTGGTGGAATGGAAGGCTGCAAAGCTGTGCTTGTGGTGGTCACTCTGCTGGTCACTCTGCTGGTCACTCTGCTGGTCGGTCTGCTGGTCGGTCTGCTGGTCGCTCTGCTGGCCGCTCTGCTGGCCGCTCTGCTGGCCGCTCTGCTGGTCGGTCTGCTGGTCGCTCTGCTGGTCGCTCTGCTGGTCGCTCTGCTGGCCGCTCTGCTGGTCGCTCTGCTGGTCGCTCTGCTGGCCGCTCTGCTGGTCGGTCTGCTGGTCGCTCTGCTGGTCGCTCTGCTGGCCGCTCTGCTGGTCGCTCTGCTGGTCGCTCTGCTGGCTCACAAATACTCCACTGGACCCGTTGCCTAGGTGTTGAGACTGCATTTTCTGTTCCTTTGTTAGACCACATAACTGGCTTTATCTACTGAAATATGAGCATAAGTGATGTATGTGTGTTATGACTTTCAAGAGAAAATTGCAAAAGTCACAGTGCTGTTCTTTTTCTAAAATTGTTTATTTATTTGAAAGGCAGAGTTAGAGAGAGAGAGCTGATATCTGCTGCTTCATTCCTCCAATGGCTGCAGTAGCCAAGGCTGGGCCAGGTTGAAGTAGGGAGTCAGGAGCCAGGAGCTTCACACCAGCCTCCCATGTGGATGCAGGAGTCCAAGGACTTCTGCTTCTGCTTTTCCCAGGCACCATAGCAGGAAGCTGGATTGGAAGCAGAGCGGCCAGATCCAATGAATTCCTAATGGGATGCTGGTTTTGCAGGTGGCAGCCTAGCACTTGAGGCCACAATGGTGGCTGTGCACAGTGTTATTCTTACTTTCTGTACCTGTTTTTTTCTGCCTTGTCTCTTTTCAGAGCATATGCTGGCCTTCCTGCAGCCAGAACCCCTAAGTGAACACCATAAATAAAATAACCTTATTAACCCATACTGTCCATTGCAACCTAAGCAAGAAATGTATTTTTGCTGTTTTCAAGCCCTAGAGCTTTCGGAAATGTTTGTTACTGAAGCACAATCTAATCTACCCTGATGTATATATAATTTGCATGTGTGCGTGTGTGCATGTGTGCGTGTGTTTGTGTGTCTGCGCACGCACATTCCCCTGCTCTCAGCAATGAGTGACCAGCTGCTCTCAAGTAGGCAAGTCAGGCACAAGAAGTGCATTATGTTCATGAAATCTAATAAACTGAGATAAGCATGATTTTTCCCTGTTTTTGGATGAAAGTTAAAAGCCAGCACACAATGGAATAAGTGGAAATTGGGTTTTGAACACCATATGCAGTATTTTGCTAGGTGGCTCTTGAGCAGAAGAGAGAGGGTGGTAGAGTTGAGGAAAGGGAAATACAAGCTTCCACGTGGGGAGGGCACCTTCAAGTTCTCTGGCCTTGACCGGAGCCGGAGGGTTGGCTCTGCATGACTGCTATCCTGTCCCCCCTCTCCTAGGCAAGCTGGCAGGTGTACTGATTTCTGGAGCCGAGGGCCATAAAGGCTGTCAGCTAATCATGGTCTCATCACTGCTTTCAGGATTATGTTCAAACTCAACAAGTTCTTAGGGCCTGTGGGCTACACTATGCTTCTGCTCTTCTCCCCAGCCTCATCTGCTGTGATTCCCTGGCTTCATCTCTGAGCCCAACAACGTTGAACATCTGCTGCTTCTTCCAAATGATTGAACTCTCCGTTGCCCTAGGACCATTGTACAAGTGATTTCTGCTTTTTGGAATTTTTTTTTTTTGGTTGGCTAATTCCTATCCATCCTTTAAATCTGCACATCCAGAAATCTATCCCCGATTCACTCAGCCTTGGTTATGAACCTCTCCTTGAAACTCTTGGTATCCATTCGATGAGTGCCCCTGCCCAGCCCAGCCAACCCCACCTCATTACAGCTGTGTGACATTGGTTAAGGTAGTGGCCATTGGAGATTGGATTGTCTGGATTATCATCTGAGTTCATGACTCCATAGTTTTTTGAAGTTGGGGAAAATTACTTTAAGTCTCAGTTTTCTCACCTGTAAAGTGGGGATAGTATGCGCAAGGTACTTAAAACAGTGCCTGGCACAAAACATGCTTTTGGTAAGTGTCCAAGATTAGAATGTTTATCATATTCATGGACCATCTGGGGGTCCACGGGTGGAATCTGGGGCCAACAAACATAGCATAATAACTGTATGCAAATAGTTTTTACCCATATGTCTGTATTTTGCTAGGTGGCAAGCTAATAATGCATTTCTACTTGGCCAAAAGATGGATGACCCAAAAGATGTGGAGAATTGCTGTTGGGAAGTCCATGCACACATTGATAACTGCTCTGAGAACCCAATGCTATTAACAGCTGCAACTATACCCTGGGTTGAAAAAGTTGCCTTAAAAAGTGTAACGAACTTTGGTCATTATGCTATCTACTTATTCTGCAAACAGGTGAGCGATTATGTTGACACCGTAATTCTCACTTTCAGGAGAGAGTTCAGACGTGGGTTTATACATCCCTCCCTGTTTTGGAGTAAGCTGAAATTGGGCTCATTTATAATCTTCTACCCAGTGACAGGGCCTTCCTCTCACAAGGATGCTTACCTTATCACAGGGATGGTTGCTGAGGTTTGTACACAGTGTCTGTGTGTCTATGGGGTCAGCTGCTACTCGCAAGGGTCATTCTCAGAAATGCCACCATGAGACATGGAGCTTATGCCTTCATGCGTGTAGTTCTTGAACCTCCCTTGTTACGAATCTCACTGTACTTGCAGCTCCTAGTAACGTCTGGGCTTTGGCAGCTTCTACTAGGGAAGCTAAGCTCTCATAGCACAGTGCCGGATCTGTAATAAATGTAACAAACTCTATTGAGTATTCACTATGCTAGGCAGATCCTGTTTCAACAGCTCATTTAAAACATTGAAGAATGTAGTATTTCTCCCCCAGTTAAAGATGAAGTACAGAGGCACAGCTAGGCACAGAGAGGCTGAGGAACTTGCTTAAGGTTATAAAACCAGAAAGTAGCAGAGTAACCTTAAACCCCAGTGGCATGTCTTGGTACTGTCATACATGGTAGATGATCAGGAAACACAAGATGAAGAACAGAACATGTGTGAGTCCAGCTGGATGAGACTGGTTTGCATGATAACCTGTTGTATTGGTTACAGTGCTCACACTTTGATTTCTAGGATAGGATTCAGAATAATGGACAGAAGCTACTTTTACATTCTTTTGAAGATAACTTTATGATTCTGGTAGAGAAGATACTTTTTGTTGTCAAAAGCTCAGAAGTTTAAAAGGAGATGAAAAAGACGACAACATCAGGACCAGAACTAGAATAAACAAGATCCCTTTTGAAAATTGCCAGAAATGCAACAAACTAGTTATAATTTCCCACCATTCAGGCAAGTTCACATACATATATACTTATTTAGCTCTCCACAAAACATTTTACATAAACAGAATCACATTTTATGTGCTTTCCCAAAAGCTATTTGAATTTATTTTCCCACGGTCAATATGCTGTGTAAATAAAGGCCATCATCATTATTCTTTGCTACTGTTCACTATTCCCTTGTATGAGTGTTTTATAATTCATTTCATCTGACCTTATTGAAAGGCATTTCCCAAAGTCCTGTGTGAAAACAACATTGCTGTTGTAGTTTGAACAGCCCTTAGCTCCCCAGCTCATGCAGATGTATCAAGCCCAGAGCCTTAGGTTAATGGTTGGTGCATTCAGAGTGAAGGTTTGAACTAATTATGGAGTCTGGCAGGCGAGCCTAGCCAGAGGTACTTCAGTCACGGGAGGCTTGTCCTTGCAAGGCAGTTCCTGTGAGAAGTTTGCTGTCATAAGCCAGGTCCACCCCTGGGTCCGCCTCTCTGCATGACTTCCACCATCCACGGCCCCCATCAGATGCCAGACTAACAACTTTGACCTGCGACTCTCCACCACTGGGAAGTTGAAATAAATCTTATTAATTCTTAAGAAGTTCCACCTGGGTGTTTTGCTTATAGTCGTGAAAAGCTCACTAGTACAATTACCAAGAGCATCCTGTGTCCTTTTAGAAAATGTGCACGCAGCACCCTGGCTGACGTCAGAAGGCGTGACTTCTGGGAAATTAGAGGAATGCACACCACCACTCAGATGCACATTAGCGGACTGTCAGGCAAAGGATTGATTGGTGTCTGTCCTGTCCTGACTGCCTTTACTGGCACTGACTGTAAATTTTTGCTAATTTTTGCTAATTTCATAGAAAAAAAAAAACCACTGTCAGTCATTTAATTTCTACTCTTTGTTTATTTTCATCTTCAATATTGGTATACTGTTTGCATTTCTTAGAGGATGACATATGTATAATTTGTCATTTTGAAGAATTATTTAGATACAATAAGGATAATAAGCAGAAACAGCCAAATGTGGAATCAACATACCAATTAAGATTTTAAAAAATCAATGAAATTGGGCTCGGCAGCGTGGCCTAGTGGCTAAGGTCCTCGCCTTGATCCCATATGACTGCTGGTTCTAATCCCTGCAGCTCCACTTCCTCTCTGTCTCTCCTCCTCTCAGTATATCTGACTTTGTAATAAAAAAATAAAATAAATCTTTAAAAAAAATTAATGAAATCTTCTGTAGTTAAAAAAAAGGGAATATTTGGATGAATACTTAACTGTATGAGGAAATGATGAAGCCTATAGGAGACTATAAATTTTGAGGCTGTTTCTGAGGAAATACTGGAGTGAAAATACTTTACAAAATCATTTCAGTTTTCCAACATATGCATTTGGAAGAAAAAGGCTGGAGGAGGGAGCTAAAAAGACCAGAAAGAAATGTAAAAAGCTGTTATTTTGGAAGTTTTGCATTTTCTTTTAAATGTCTGTTTTGGGGGAGAGAGATGGAATTTCCTAAAAACAGTAAGGTATTTATGAGTGTCAGTGCTTGGGATCACTCTCCATCAGTCTCGGTATTATTATGAATGGTTTACTTTTCTAAGCCGAGCAAGTGTCTGCTTGGCTTATCCCTAATTCCAGGGAGCACATTTCCTTTACTGGCACTCCATTACGGCCAAGGCTCCTGCTAAGTACAGCATGCTGTGTGCAACGGAGCAGAAGTCAAGTACACAACACGGAGACATGGAAAAGAGGAAGGGCATGCCGGCTGATACAGCCCGTCCCCCTCGGCTCAGGCTTGAGGGAGTTGTTATTTTTTCCTTCTGATGCAATAAGAAATAAAGAGTTATTGCTGAAAATAGGAAAGTATTGAAGATAATCATACTTACAGAGTTATCATATATGGAATACCATGCTGAATCCTATATATGGAAAATTTCGTTTAATCCCCAGCAACCCCCAAAAGTGGGTATGATTATTTTGTGTGTTTCAAAGGTGAGGAAATAAGTTGCAGAGAGATTGAATAAGTGACCTCGGGTTACATGACTGCAAAAGCAGCGGAAGCACTACTGGAGCTCACGGCGGCATGCTGCCCTAGAAGTAAATGAGTGAATGTGAAGCCCCTTGCTTTCAGGCCCTTTTCTAGCTTTGTGTGGTTCTTCTTGCCGCCTGAGCGCTGCCAAGGGATCCTCATTCAAGTGTCAGCACTGCAAGGTGGGGCCTGCAGGCTTGGGAGGTGTGAGGTCACCAGGGAAGCAGGCAGAGAAAAGTAAAGGGCTTTGGGAATGAGCCCTGAGCACACGTTCCTCAGTCAGGGTTGCTGAGTACAGTGGAGTCAGCCTATGGAAAACCGGTCAGCAGTGGTAACCTAGAAGAGAAGGAAGGAGTTTACAGGGTGGTGAGGTGGGTGCGGGGGGTGGGGGGGAAGATGAGTGCTGCCAGCCAAGGGAGCAGCATCTGCAAAGGCATATCTGATGGAAGAGTCAACACACTCAGTAGGAAACATCAAGGGATTGGAGATGGCTGGAGCGAGGGATGCAGGTGTGTGTGTGTGTGCATGTGAAAGCCTACTTGCATGAGGGTGTGGATGTGTCAGGGTGTTCAGGAGGCTGCTGGGGCAGATGGGTGGGGGTGGCAAGAGGCCAGAGAGGAAGACAGGACTGAGATCATAAGACTGCCTCTGAAAGATTGAGAGTGGCTGCAAGGAGGGCTGGGGTGAGTCCTGAAGCCCAGCTCATCTGCATCAACTTCATCCGTAAGGCAATGGAGAGCTTAATGTTTTGGAATAATGAAATGGGAGCTCGTCTCTTGGAAGGTTCTTGGACTGGATGGTTTGCAAAAGGAAGAGGAGGCAGGAGGGGAGAAGAGCAGCTTGTAGAAATTAAAATAACCAGCGGGGCAGCCACAGGGTGATGGTTGGGGAGCCGAGATGAGAAACAGACCATCCAGTAGGTGGCCTGAGAAAGTCCATTGGCTCCTGCCACCCTCCGCTTCATCGAAGTGAAATATGCATATGTATTTAAGATATAGAATGTGCTGTCCTGAGATACATATAGCTTATGGAAGATTACCACAAGCAAGCTAATTAAGAATCCATTGTCTCACAGTTACCTTTGTGTGAGTGGTGAGATGAAAGTTCTCTGCAAATATCAAGTATACACTCTGATATTATTAACTGTAGTCATTATACTGCCCGTTAGGTCCTCAGAACCATTCTACTCTGTTACTGTGAGGTCAACTTCTTCCTTTAGTAGAGTCACAAATAAGTGAGGTCATACAGTATTTATCTTTGTGTGTCTGGCTTATTGCACTTAACAGAATATCTTCCAGGTTCATCACATTGGTAGGAATAGCAGAATTTCCTCATTTCAGGGGATCAAATAATATTCCACTCTAAAAATTGCATGTGTATACACACATACATGCCTGTAATTTCTTTATTTGTGTACACATGCTGTGGTTGTTGTCATATCTTTGCTACTGTGATGCACACGGAAAGGTGGATATTTGTTTTAGCGACCTTATGCTTTTCGAGTCAGGCCATCCTAGTTCTGTAATGGCCGTACCAAATCACATCCCACCAACAGTGTACAAGGGTTTCCTTTACATCCCCACCAACATTTTCTCTTCTGGCTTTCTGAGAGTAGCCAGATTAACAGGTGTGAGGTATTAGCACATTGGGAATGGTCTTGATTTGTAGCTCACTGGTGATTAGCAATGTTGAGCCTCTTTTCTTGCACCTGTTAGCCATTGTGCACCATTCAAACCCTTCCTTAGTTGACAATACTTATTGTTAGCCTGCTCTGTGCCAAGTCTGGGCACAGTGAATCACCTGCCTGGTGTGGGATCTAGACAAGGACTCAGACTAATGACCTGGTGTGACCCAGGGGCTGGAAATCAGCTATCCCTGAAGGCCAGGAGGGCAGTGGAAGCAACTGAGCCAGGCTCAGCAGAATAGGGATGGGCCACCTAGTGGGCAAGAGGCAGCGTGTAGGGCTCTGTCTCCAGGTGGTTAAGATCTGGCTGCTTCTTGGATGAGCTGGAAAGACAAGCAAAGATTACAGTGCCCTTTTGGCACAGAAATGCAGCAAAAACTTGTACCTATATTACACTGGTCCTGGAAGTAAATGTACCCTTTAAAAGACTGAGCCATGTAGAACCAGGACAGCCTAGTGCAGCAGGAGCGCTCCCTCCAACACACTCTAGGGACACTGAAGCATGGACACAGGCTCCTGGCTAAGCCCTGGTGACAGGTGGCTGGCCTCCACCATCGTCTTGACCCCTCTGCCCACCCAAACCCTGTCCTTCCACTGTGGAGCAAACCGGGATGATTCATTGGTTTGGTACTGTAAGTAGTAGGTAGAGAGGGGCGCAGGAAATAGGAAATACGGAACAAACAAAAATAAGGAAAATGAAGTCTGAAATGTAGGTAGGGGCAGAAAGCCTCACTAGGCAGACACTTACAGAGTCACTGGATCACCTGCCCAACACCCAGCGCCGACACTAAAGCCAGAACCCTGAGCTGTAGGGTTCCAGTTGCCGCGTTGCTCTGCTCCCACGGGTCCCCAGGTGCCTCCTCCATCCCCCTGCCTCGGGCCGCCGCTCCCCACTTGCCCGCAGCCTTGGTCACCGCCTGGCGTGGTTTGGGGGCGGGGCCGCGTGGAGAACAGGAATGTCACCCTCCCCCCACCAAAAAAAAAAAAAAACCACCGGCGCGAGATAATTAGCATCCTCTGATCCCATTGGCCCTCCGCGGGGCCTGCTTTGCATACGCCAGCCCCGCTGGCTGCCCGGGGTTTGCTGGGCTTCGGCCGCTGCCGAGCTCCAGTGCGGGACGGGCGGGCGCCGAGCGAGGACGGGCCGGAGCGGGCAGCCGGGGAGCCGGCAGTCCTGCCGCGACGGTGGCCGGCACCCGCTGGCTTCTGCGCCGCTCCGGGCTCCCAGAAAGGAGGGGACCAGACACTTGTTTTTTTTTTTTTTTTCCTTTCTGGAACAGCCGGAGCGAGTCCTGACGAGAGCTTCCCTCCTGGCCTGTCACGCTGCTCACCGCGCCCCTCAGTCCCAGCCCGGACTCTGGAAGATGACCAGAGGCGCTGCCCGGCGTATCCCAACGGCGGCTGCTCGGGGAGGCAGCGAAAAGTAGTGACACGGGCTGGCGGCGGCTGGTGGAAAAGTGAACCGAGGCGGTGCGGACTCGGCTCTCCCCGGCGCGCCCCGCGCGCCGCCCGCCGCTCCTTGGCCTCGCCTCCCCGGCGGCCGCAGCATGAAGTGGCGCAGAGATGGCCAGGAGAGGTAAGAAGCCCGTGGTGCGAACGCTGGAGGATCTGACACTGGACTCGGGTTATGGTGGCGCGGCGGACTCTGTGCACTCCTCCAACTTGTCTCTCTGCTGTTCCGACTCGCACCCGGCGTCCCCGTATGGCGGGAGCTGCTGGCCGCCTCTAGCTGACTCCATGCACAGCCGGCACAACAGCTTTGATACCGTCAACACTGCCCTGGTGGAAGACTCCGAGGGGCTGGACTGCGCCGGCCAGCACTGCTCGCGGCTGCTGCCGGACCTCGACGAGGTCCCCTGGACCCTCCAGGAGCTCGAGACGCTGCTGCTGCGCTCGCGGGATCCCCGGGCAGGCCCCGCGGCCCCTGGCGGCCTGCCGAAGGACGCGCTGGCCAAGCTGTCGATGCTGGTGAGCCGGGCGCTGGTGCGCATTGCCAAAGAGGCGCAGCGCCTAAGCCTGCGCTTCGCCAAGTGCACCAAGTACGAGATCCAGAGCGCCATGGAGATCGTGCTGTCCTGGGGCCTGGCAGCGCACTGCACGGCGGCCGCGCTGGCCGCGCTGTCCCTCTACAACATGAGCAGCGCCGGAGGCGACCGCCTGGGCCGTGGCAAGTCGGCGCGCTGCGGCCTCACCTTCTCCGTGGGCCGCGTGTACCGCTGGATGGTGGACAGCCGCGTGGCGCTGCGCATCCATGAGCACGCAGCCATCTACCTGACCGCCTGCATGGAGAGCCTCTTCCGGGACATCTACGCGCGGGTCGTGGCCTCCGGGCTGCCCCGCAGCTGTAGCGGTCCTGGCTCAGGCTCCGGCCCGGGCCCTGGCCCTAGCTCGGGCCCCGGGGCGGCTTCGGCGGCCGAGAAGGAGCGGGAGGCGCCCGGAGCGGGAGCGGTGAGCGGTGGCGCCTGCAGCGCAGCTAGCAGCGCCAGCGGGGGCAGCAGCTGTTGCGCCCCGCCAGCAGCCGCCGCCGCCACCGCCTCTGCCAACGCCGCAGTCCCGCCGGCCGCGGCCCCCGCCGCCAACCATCACCACCACTACCACCACCACGCGCTGCAGGAGGCTCCCAAGTTCACTGTGGAGACCCTGGAGCACACGGTCAACAACGACTCAGAGATATGGGGGCTCCTACAGCCCTACCAGCATCTCATCTGCGGGAAGAACGCCAGCGGTGAGTGGCCACCCCCTCGCGCCCAACTCGGTCAACTCGCGCCGCAAGTTTGCCTTGGGTCCCCCTCCCTGGCCCAGCGCCTTTCCGGCCACCCGCCGCTGTCTCAGGGATCTGAACGAGGGGTTGGGACTGGGGAGCGGACAGAGACCCACGGGGTCCCCCTTGCGCTTGGTACCCGCGTACCCAACGCGGCTGCGGAGGTGCCCCCCAGTCCCGCCCCCGGAGTGGAGCGGAATCGGCCCAAGGCTGCCCCCGGCCAGCGACGGGGAAAAGCTAGTACCAGTTTTTGGAGCAGGTTCGATTGTTGGCGCCGAGTACACTGGGTCGGGTCTTACACTGGGACCCTGTTTCTTTCGACCTTGAAGGTGACACCTTCTGAGTTCACGAGTTTGGCTTAGAAGGACCTGGGCGGAGGCCCGTCCCTCTCCCGGCCACCTGGTTTCTATGCCTCGCCCACGCCTTCGGGGGACAGTGGGGGGAGTGGGGGCCCGCGGTGGGAAAGGTGGGAAAGGTGGAAAAGGTGGAAGGATCCAAAGTGGTTTTCTAGGCCCAGAGATGGTCGAGGGGAAGATGTGGGGGCAGTGTGTCGACTTGTCACTTTAAGTTTTTCCAAGGCAGTTTCCTCCCTGCCCCGCTCCCCACCCCGCCCGGGGCTGGGGGCTGCGGGCTGCGCAATGGACACAGCCCTTCGTCCTCCTGCCGTCGCTGCCCTCTGCTGGGGGAGCTGAGACTGTCACCCCATGGCTTTCGGGGCGCCTCCAGAGACCCCGGCAGGGAGGGTGTGGGGGCGGGGTTCAGGTAGGGGCTCGGCAGCGGAGGGCGTGGCTCTCAGCAGGTTCCGTCGCCCTTGCTGCGGGCGTCTGAGCTGGCTGGATTTGAACCTTCAGCTCCCGCGACGGCGGAGGGGTGGGGCCGTGGCGCTGGGTTCCTCAGGACTCGCGCCGGCGGTCCCGAGCTGTCGGGGAAAGCCAGAGCCAGACACTTCAAAGCCTCAATTTTCCACAGGAAATGGCAGAAGCGTAACTGGAGAGGCCAAAAACGAAATCAAACTTTGTTACATATTGGGCGGTTTGGCAGGAGGTTGAGTGGTGGGAGCCGAAAAACACGCGGCCTCGCTGGGCGGATCTCGTTCAAGTTGGTGCCTGCCTGCCCGCCTGCCTGCCCAGTTTGCCCCAGTACCCGAGGCGAGAGGCAGCGGGCGCGGCGCAGCCCCCGGGGGTGCCTAAGGTGTGCAGTTGTCCCGGGGGAGCGCCCGTGTCGCCCTCGACCTCCTTTTCCTTGGGTAGGATGGCCGGCGGGGGAGGGGCAGGCAGGAGCAGAGTGGGTCGGGGTGCCGGTGGGATCCACGCACCCCGGGATGTTTATCCCGGGGCCTCTCCTCTGCCCCAATCAGCCGCCCCGAGGGGGTCGCAAGCCCTCAAGCGCCCCCACCCCCTCCCACACACGTGAAGCCTTGAAGGGAAGTGGAAGCACCTGGCGAGAAGGCCGCCGTGCTCTCTGAGCGGGCTTCTCCAAATGAGGGATTCACCTGTAAACCCGAGCTCGCGGGAGGTGGGTGGTGGTGGTGGTGGTGGATTGCTCCTGGTTTGGACCCTACCCCAGCCAAAAAGTGCAGAGGGGGAGCTTCGTCGACTTCCCACCGCTTCCCAGTGTGGCCACCCCCCATCCCACCGCCCTGAATTAGGCTGTTCCTCATAGGCCGCCCCTCCCTCCATGTCCCTTGGTGTCAACTCCCCCGTGGGGGAAATCTGTGTCCTCTGTAAGTGGTGATCCTGACCAAGCCCCTTTTAGTTCTCTGGGCTCTCTGAAGCCAGGGGCTGCAGAGGTGACACCTACTCATCTCCCCCCAGCCCAGGTCCTCCCCCCAGGTCCTCCAGTTTTGTCTGCTTGTTTTGGTAGCTGATGCATTTTGTTTATTCATCGGCTTGACTTGTATGATCTTCCTGTCTTCTAAAGACAGTGTTTGCTGTTTGGGAGTAAGTATCACTTAAGGAGGGAGAAACCCACAGCCTTGCTTTGGGCGGGGTGTGTGCCAGCTGGATTTGCTGCTCTCACAGTCTTCCCCACACCACAGAGCCCCACTCCTGGCTTCCAGGGCCTCTGCAGCCTTCCCTGGCACAAGAGACGCTGTCATTTCATTGTGATCTCTTCATCTCGTTGCTCTAGGCTCCTTTAAAAGGGCAGGAGAGGTCAGGAACGAGTGATGAGTGTCGTGTGTATCTGAACTGTACATTTAAACGTCAAACCTACTGTTTAGTGCAGCAGTCTTTCTGATGTGCAAACCTTATTAAGGAGAGCATTCCTTACATAGTAGATCCTCCAACCCTCCACCCCTTAACTCAGTCACATCACTTGCTCATTTGTGAATCCATGTTATTCATCAGTTTTGATTGAGCAGTTTCCAGGTGCTGGGGGTTGAGCAAACAATGGGGGCAGAAGTACTAACAAGCTTACCCAGCACTAAGGCCCTTGGATTAGAAAGTTTCCCTAGGAAAGGATGCTAAGATTGTCTTCCCGTAGGCCCAGCTTGGTAGCCTGAAGTCCTCACCTTGCATGTCAGGATCCCATATGGGCACTGGTTCTAATCCCGGCAGCTCTTCTTCCTATCCGCTCCCTGCTGTGGCCTGGGAAAGCATTCCAGGACAGCCCAAAGCCTTGGAATTTTGCACCCATGTGGGAGACCTGAAAGAAGCTCCTGGCTCCTTGGCTTCACATCAGCTCAGCTCCGGCCATTGCAGCCACTTGCGGATTGAATCACTGGATGAAAGATCTTCCTCTCTGTATATCTGACTTTGCAATAAAAATAAGTAAATCTTAAAAAAAAAAAAAAAAAAAGATTGTCTCCCCATATCCACAAGTAGAAACCAAGGCACAGGGGTCTGAGAATTCTGCTTATTTGCATGCAGGGTGGTTGGCTCCTGTTTCCATGACTCTTGGGTACAGACTCCCTCCCTCTTACTAACCCTTGATTGCCCCACACAGTAGAACAGAGACCCTTCACAACCTGGCATCCTTTTTTGTCCCAATTTGTATGCTTTTGTTCCTACCACACTGGGCAGGGGAGTACTAACTTTTATATTTTTATCTTTTTTTTTTAATATCCCTTGCCCGGAAGGCCTGGTACACAGTTGGAGCTTGTTAGATGCCTGTGGAACTGAGCTGAGAGCCCAATAGAAGCGTTTGCTGTTTGCGTTTC
This sequence comes from Ochotona princeps, assembly GCF_030435755.1. NCBI lineage: Eukaryota > Metazoa > Chordata > Mammalia > Lagomorpha > Ochotonidae > Ochotona > Ochotona princeps. Next base: position 10,681,687 of record NC_080846.1, on the reverse strand, counting down.
TTGGATCCTCTTTGCAAGTCTTTCTACCTTGGTTGCTCCCTCTCGCCGCCATCTCTGCACCTGTCCACCCCTCTTTCGCTGCTGCTACAGTGCCAGGGCCGAGGAACCACAAAACTGGCTACAGGAAACAAAAGTTAATTGCCTTGAAGAGAATGCATGACTTGGCTGATAGAAAAAGAAAAAGAAATCACACCCTTATGCTTTAAGGCATAAGCTTTGTGGGGATACAAAACCCTGTCAGGGCCCTGTTGGTTCCCAGGCGTTACAAAGATCTGTGGTTACATCTAAGAGACTCAGCGGAAGTTGATATTTCTGGGGTTTAAACATTTGATTGAACTGATCTTGTCAGCGCTGAAGGAGGAAGAATAGGCGGAAGTGCTTCCTTTGCCTTTGCATGTATTGTCCGTCCTGGGACCCTCTGCCCCTTCGGAGCTGGCCAGCTCCCTCTGGACCGTGAAGGCTTGGCTTTGGAATGGTTTCCAGGCATTTTGGGACAAAGCACTCCTCCATTCTCGTTCATCTCCTTCCATCTCAGCCAGTCTAGCACGAGGCTGTAGGATGTCCACAGCTGCTAAGTGGATGTAACCAGTCGGTTCAGTCTTAGCGATTTAAAATTGGCCAGCTCTGTCTGTCGAGTCATTTGTTGAGGGGGAGGCGGTGGACTGTGATGTCAGACCTCCTGGAATTGAGTGTCAGGGCTGTTCTAGTGTAGGTTTGTGTTCTTAGGTATGTTGCTTGACCTTTCTGAGTTCTCGACTCCTCAGCTGTGAGAGAGGGGATCATTACAAGGATCAAATGAAATGACACATTCTAAGGATATGACAGCTTGCTGCCTAACACACACCGTGTGGCTAAAATGACGGTGGTAGGTGTGATGGCCCAGGCACAATAGTGTTTGTCACGTCCAGATCAGCTCACCTTATCTGCTTAGTGTGGGTGGAGCCGGCCAGGGCACCGAAGTTCAAGTGGATTCCCTCTGGGAGAGTCCCAGGCCCAATAGTTTGGGGTAGCCTCCTTAGTATTGACCCGAGGGGCACAACCCTACAGCCAAGGTCACAATAAGATGATTTTGATCAGAGTAAAGGAGCCTATTTATTTTTGTCTTACTGCATTTTCTAGTTTAAAAGGCATCTTTAGGGAAGAATACCAATGAATTTTCTGTGGTGATAGAAAATATTCCTTGTGTTGGTAGGGGTGTGAGTACACAGGAATATGTATCTGCCAACACATATATTCTCATGAACTTAAAATCTGTATGTCTGTGTTTGCAATTCACGTATTTGAGAAAAGGCAGGCAGAAAAAAAGCCATAGGTTTTCCAGAATAAAAATTTATTTGAAATGTAGAATTTGAGGGTAAGCCTAGAAGAGGCAATGTGGAGAAAGTTTCACTCAACCCCAGAAAGATCTAGACTGAATCTGCTTTTCTCATCTGTACAGTGACGATTAAAAAAAAAAAAATGTAAAAGGAAGAAAACCCAAACCTCCCACAGAGGCCAATTTAAGGATTAACTCAGATAGAGTTTGTGAAAACACCAGCCACACAGTAGGCACTTGATAATAGAGGGCTTCCTTAAAAAGCAGATTCTTGGAGCTGGCAAGAAGAATGCTGCCTTGGGGATTCTGAACAGTGTCTTTCATTTCAAGGATCCCCAGCCACTTCATAAACATTAATTAACACGAGCCCTCAGTCTGCCAGCACTGGCTTGCTGGCTCTGGGAGGGAAGGTGGGTTGGCCTTCAGGTCCTATGCTCCTCTGTGGAGCTCTGGATCCTGAATTGGCACCAAACGCTTGCTCAGCACTTTCTGTGTCCCAGATCTGGATATGCTATTCCGTAGCGTGGCGTTGTTGTGCTGGCTGGACAAAAAAAAAATTGTCATGGAAGAGGCCTGGTCTGGTAAGAGAGACGGCAAATTCTATCTCAGGAGCCAGCCACAGCAGCGTCTGCACTCTCAGAGCACATTTTTAATTAACCGGCTCAGTGTAAATTAAAAACTCGGGATTTGGGTCAGAGGAGGGTTATTTGGTTCATTGTGCAGACTTGACAGTCAAGTGCTGGGCACTTTTTAAGTTGGGTGTTTCCTGAAACATACAATCACAGCATGAGCAGCGAGCCACCTTGGAGGCCAGGGGTCTAGGGCGGGGTGCTGACAGCCTTGGCTTAGGAGTAACTCTGAGTCTATGGCCTTGAGCCAGGCACCAGACCCATCTGTAAAATGGGTCTGATTATCATCTGCCAAGAGGTCAATGGAAGATGGGTAAACAGTAATTGACTCAGGAGTCAGACACACCTGTGAGCCACAGTGTCCCTATCTGTCCAGTGGGCATTATCATCACAACCACACTTGTGCAACTTATTCCATGCCAGGCACCCTGCAGAGAGCGCTGTGTAATTTCATCGCTGCATCAGCACTTGTGAAAGACAACCCTAAATCTCATCAGCCTGAAACAGGATAGAAGGACATTTCTTACCTACTTAGGTCTGACAGGAAGAGGATGGGGTGGGGCGAGGTGAGATGGTCATTTAGGTACCAAGATTTATTCACGGGGTTTGCCTGCTTTGTCTTCAACATGGGGCTTTGGACACGTTCCTGGCACAAGCACCCAAACTGTCGATAGAAGATAAAGAACTCTGGAGAGTCTTAAGAAAGGTGCAGCAGGCTAGCATCTCCACTGTGTGTGCTCATGTCATTGGCCCTTGGTGCGTCCTTCCTAAAGGAGGCACCCGAATGCCATCTGGTCGCTGTTTCCAACTTCAAGTTGAGGATTCCCTGAGCAGTGTCCTGTCCCTTGCATTGCCCTGAATCTGGCTCTTCCACAGTTCAGCACATTTTCTGCTCCCCATCTTCATGCCGCTGTGGAGCAGGGCAAGGGAACCACAGTGAGATGCCCACTTGGAAAGGGAGAGAGTGGGAGACCCACAGCCTTCTGGTCCTGGTTAGCTATTGTGTGTTGTACCCTGGCAGTGGGTGTGGTCCCTACATGAAAATCTATTTCCCCATCCTTTGTTCCCCACACTCCTACCTCTGCCTGATGGAAGGTTGTCTTTATCCATTCTTCTTGGGTCTTAGGGAGCATGACCTCCTTGGAAGCTCTGAATCTGTTCTAACCTTGACCTTTCAGAGGTCCAAGAATTGGTGTAATGTTGTAAAGGCACAAAACTGAAAATCCAAGCTTTTAGAGTTTGCCAATGCAAGTGTCTCAACAACCAAGCAGGATTTTCATCTGCGATCCCTAATGATCCAGTAGTCTCATCCGAAGTTACTTCCTAGACCTGATTCCCTAGCCTGGATGATATTTTTTGAATTTTTTTTGCTTCTGTGTCTCCACACTTATTTCTCTCTCCATTAAATGACTGCTATCCTGAGGCCATCAGGCTTAAAGGAGAAGCTTCTATTTCTAATCAGATATCTATTTTACTTAAGACTTTTCAGGGTTTTCCCCTTATTGTTTGGGGTTTAAAAATAATTAATTGCTTTTTCATCTCTCCACTCTTCCTTTCTGATTTTACTCGCAAACTGGCAGAGTTTGGGCCTCAGTCCTTGCCTGTTATCATACCTTGCTTGGTTCAGCCAGGAATCGCCAGCATAATCTGGAGCCATTATTTTTCCTACCTCTTTCAAGCTTAAAGGCTCAGCAGGCACGAGCTCTGCTTTCTAGGTTATCACAGGCAATAGCTTAACCAGATGTTTCACTGGTGTGTTACATGGCTGTCCAGTTTTTCAGCTTCTAGTTGACTTCTGAGTCCATGGAACCATTTCTGTATTGGTTAAGGTGATGCTAACTTATGCATGCATAAATGCTAGCAGCTGAGGGGAAGAACCCAATACGATGTTTTTTTTGTTTTGTTTTGTTTTGTTTTTGTCACTCATGTTATGTAAAGCTGGCCTTGGCAGGGGGATAAGGTAGGTGCTCTGTCTGCGGAAGTCAGTAGTGGGGGGTCCGGTCAGTTACAACATGTTTCTTCCAGGAACTTCTATGATTGAGGATAACAGAGAAAATGGAGGATGGTGTAGGAGGTTTTTATAGGGCAGGCCAGGAAGAAATATCAACTTCTTCCGTATTTTGTTTAAAAAGTAAAATACAGGCCCGGCGGCGTGGCCTAGCGGCTAAAGTCCTCACCTTGAATGCCCTGGGATCCCATATGGGCGCCAGTTCTAATCCCGGCAGCTCCACTTCCAATCCAGCTCCCTGCTTGTGGCCTGGGAAAGCAGTTGAGGACGGCCCAAAGCTTTGGGATCCTGCACCCGTGTGGGAGACCTGGAGGAGGTTCCTGGTTCCCGGCATCGGATTGGCGCGCACCGGCCTGTTGCGCTCACTTGGAGAGTGAATCATCGGATGGAAGATCTTCCTCTCTGTCTCTCCTCCTCTCTGTATATCTGGCTTTCCAATAATAATAAAATCTTTTAAAAAAAAGTAAAATACAAGTTCCCTTTAAAAAAAGAGATTTATTGTTAATGGAAAAATGGATTTACAGAGAGAGGGTAATCTTCCATCTGCTGGTTCACTCCCCAAATAGCCACAATGGCCAGAGCTGGGTTGGTACAAAGGCAGCTCTTCCACATAGCTGCAAAGGCCAACGGACTTGAGCCATCCTTTGCTGCTTTCCCAGGCCATTAGCAGTGTGCTGGATGGAAAGTGGAGCAGCCAGGACTTGAACCAATGCCCAGATGAGGAGCTGGTGCCACAGGTGGGGCTTAGCTTGCTATGCCACAATGCCAGCCCCAATTCCTTCCACATTCTAATGCCCTAAACCCAGGCAACATGGCTTCAGCTACATTCAGTGAGGCTGGCAATTATAGCCTCCAGTTGGGCAGACAGTGCCCACCATAATTTCTCTCCTAGAGGGGTATAAATGTGAGTAGAGAGCTAACCATCTGAACTCCCTCATGAAGCAGCTACTACTCTTCTTCCCACTTTACAGATTAACAGAGCAAGGAGCAGAGTGTTTAGCACATTTGTCTGTGGTGCTATGGCTTCCAAGGGACTGGGCCAGATTTTTATTTGGCAGTGTGGCTTCCACCAAACACATCCTAGAATGTGAGGATGAAAATGACACAATGACTGTGAAGTGTTTGGCCCAGGAGCTTGTTCGTGGCATGCACTGTCATCTTTTGTCTGTGATTTCTGAGGCTGTCATTCAGAATGGAAGGGAGATGGATTAACAGTGAGTAGCTGTGAAGCTCTCTAGCCTGGGCAAAATTCGAATCTGAAACACTGAACACTTTGGGAAAATTGTATTGTGCACCTGCTTCTTCTCCACCATCTCCTGTACTTCTTCCATAGGGGGAGCTGCTAGTGACTGAGCCAGTGCTCGCTAGGCCTTCCACCGTTTCGTGTCCATCCTGTTCTTGTAAAGTAGGTATTTTCTTTCTTGCCATTTTCCTGGGGAAGGAAATGGAGACTTGAGAAAGTGAGGGTGGCATGGGGAGGCTGGTTCCAGATGCCAACTTCTAAGAGTTGGCGTTTGGGCTTCAGAGTCTGTGCTGGAACCAGTGCAAAGATGCCAGGAGAATGCTGGAGTAGCCCTGGGCCATGAGTGGGCTAGAAGGTAGGGCTGGAGATGCAGTTGTTGGTTCCAGTTGAGTATGCATGCGTCTGTGTGTATGTGTATGTTCAGAGAGGTCTTTAAAAAGTGTGGCGAAATGGAATTAAAAGATACATCTATTTTGGTGCAGGTTTTTTTTTTTTTTTTTTTTTTTAGAAATTTGTGTATATGAAGGGTCTTTAAGAAATCCACACAGGGCCCAGTGTGATAGAATAGTGGCTAAATCCTTACCTTGCATCCACCAGGAGCCCACGTGGGCATTGATTTGTATCCCGGCTGCTCCACTTCCCATCCAGCTGCCTGCCTGTGGCCTGGAAAGCTGTAGAGGATGGCTCAAGTCCTTGGGCCCCTCACATGCAGAAGACTCAGAGGAAGCTCCTGGCTCCTGGCTTTGGATTGGCTTAGCTCCAGCCATTATAGCCACTTGGGGAGTGAACCAATGGACGGAAGAGCTTTCTCCCTGTGTAACTGGCTTTGCAATGGGGAAAAAGATGAAAATAAATGTTTTTAAAAACTCGACAGAAAATACATATTATTTAAAACCTGAGTAAGGAATTCAACTTTTTTGCATCAAAATAAATATTGTTTGATTCCATTTTCCCAAATGTTTTCAAATATTACCTTATAGTAAATGATCATGGATATTTTTTATTTATTATTTTACTTTTTTAAAAGAGATTTAATTTTTGTTTGAAAGGCAGAGAGGAGACAGAGAGAGAGAGAGAGAGAGAGAGAGAGAGAGAAAGAGAGAGAGGAGGTCTTCCATTCACTGGTTCACTCTCCAAATGGCTGCTATGGCCAGAGCCAATCCAAAGCTAGGCACCTAGAACTTCTTTGGGGTCTCTTCTGTGGATACTGGGGCCCAAGGATTTGGTCCATCTTCCAGTGCTTTCCTAGGCACATTAGCAGGAAACTGACTGTGAAGCAGCGCAACAAGTTAACATATCCACGAACTGTCAATCATATGGGGATGCAGGTAGAGATTTAACCTTCTATGGCGCCTCATTGGTCCCATTGGATCTTTTTCTTTTAAACCATCCAGCCTCCACCCCCCCTTGCTGGCTGCCCTGGAGTCGCTGTCTAGCTGCCCCTGATCAGATCATAGTGTAGCCTGCAACCCGGCAAAGCCCTGGGGCAGTGGCCAGCTTTGTGGTCCCCAGGGACAGCCTTGTGGATCTCCCACCTGACTGTGTAGGCCCAGTGCTGCAGGAGGCATAGACTATCTCACTGGTGGAACAGAATGTGGAAATCCAATGCAGTGGGACTTTATCCCAGTTTCACTGTGGTGGAGACTAAACCTGGTGCTTCTGGGGTTTTCCTGAGCTTTGGAGTTAGCGTCCATCACCTGTGGGCCAGGTGACCTTGGACAAGTCCATTAATCCTTCCTGGCCTCATTTTCCCATTTAATGGGGATTATGGCAACATGCCCGGCCAAGGTGGCTTGGAGGACAAAATGAGTTAAATCAGATAGAAGTCCTCAGGGTGGTGTTGGCCACAGCGTCGTGCTCTGTGTGCCTTGGCCGTTATCGCTATTGTATTAAGTGGGTAAGCAGTACCAGCTTCGTTTAGGCATCTGCTTCCTGAGCCTTGCCTTGTGAATGATAGGCTTTTTACATCATCTGCAAATAACCAGAATTTGGAGGGGGAGGGAATTGGGCTCTTGTTACCTGTGTGATACCAGTTACCTTCCTCTCTTGATTTAGCTTTCTCCTTCATTAGATGAGAATTATCATGAGATCTAATTCTTAGGGCTGCTGGGAAGTCCCAGACATATAGACATTGGTGGTGCAGTGTTTACCATTGTTGGTTGGTAGCCTGTTCACTGCAAATAATCATGCAGCTGTAACAATTGCTACATGGGAGAGCTCCTTGGGGCTGTAAAAATCTCCACTGAGGCTCTTGATGTGACCAGCAGCAGGCAGAGGTTTCGCCAAGGAAGTGAAGTTTGAGTGAGGCAAAAGCATGACCAGTTGGGTGGGAAAGGTAGGAAGAGCAGTGCTCCATGTATGCAATCAGTGTATGCAAAGGGACAGTGGCAGAGGGGAGGAATATGAGAAGGAGGAGTGGCCAGTGTGGCTGGAACCGAGAAGGGAAGGAGGTCATCCCAGAATAGAGCAGGCATCTGCCAAGTTAACGTCCGTCTTTACCCAAGGACACAAGAGAGACTTTGAAAGCTTTTCAGGAGGGGGAGGCTGTGATCAGAAGTGTGCTGTGCGGACTGCAGTTCGGAGCAGGTTAGGAAGGAGCAGGGATCCTGGGAATGCCATTTGCTTAGGGTATTGTTATCATTCCCATTCTGTGCAAGAAGGATCTGAGGGCAGCAGATGTAGTCCCTTCTCCAGAGTCACCAAGACAGCAAATGGCAGCATGGCTTTCCACATCTCATCCTAAGTGCCTGGCTGAAGTCTCACATTTCACAGGTGGGGCCACTGAGGCGCAGAGCAGAACAAGGCGCCACCCCGAGTCGCACAGTTTGTGAATTCTCAGCTCCATGCTCATCCACTGCAATGGCAAAGCTCACTCCTGAAACCCGGAGGAGGCTGGGAGCCTGCATCCCTGATGGCAGCTTGGAGATGAATTCAGGAGGAGGCTGAAAGGTCTCTGGTTTTCCTACACAGCTCCTGGTAAAATAAATGTCAGTCCGGAAGCCTGCGGTGGGCCCCCATTAGAAGTGTGGCTGAGCCAATGAAAACAATTACTGGGAAGATCCGGTGTGCTAAATGCAGAATCAAATTAACAGTTCCCCCGTGCATTAACATCTGAAAGCAAATCAGAGAGGCAGCTGGGAGGAGAGGTGATTGAAATCTAAGAAAACAGCATGGGTGCCAGACTTGGAGGTTGAGGTAACACAGATTAACTGATCTTTTTTTTTTTCTGGGTGGCACGTGGCATTGTTTTTCCTAATCCCAGCTCCTGCTGCCTCAGTGCAGGAGAAGTGTGTCAATCACCCTCCTCTTTCTCTGATGCCTCTAAGAGTTTTTGTAACCAAGGAGCACCCTGGCCTTCCTCAACCCCCTCCTCAGCCCTTTTCAGCACCCCATGTCCTACTGGCTTTGAGAGTCCAGCTCACCTGCTTGCTGTCCTCCTGGAGTTCGCGTGTCACAGGTGGGGTTAATTGATCCAGGAAGAATTACAGAAGGTTTTTTTTTCTTTTTCCTTTTTAAAAATATTCTTATTTATTTTTACTGGAAAGTCAGATATAACAGAGACAAGGAGAGACAGAGAGGAAGATCTTCCATCCACTGATTTACTCCCCAAGTGGCTACAACAGCTGGAGCTGAGCCAACCCGAAGCCAGGAGCCAAGAGCCTCTTCCAGGTCTCCCACGTGGGTACAGAGTCCCAAGGCTTTGGACCATCCGCAGCTGCTTTCCTAGGTCACAAGCAGGGAGCTGTATTGGGAAGTTGGGGCCTCTGGGATTAGGACCGGTGCCCACATGGGATCCTGGCACGTTCAAGGCAAGGACTTTAGCTGCTAGTCTACCGAGCTGGGCCAGAATGCCAGAGATTTAAGACTGTACCCAAGACAGTGGCTGCTCAGGAGAGTTCACAGGGCCCCGAGTGTCAGAAGGTGGTGAAGCCTCTTGAGGGCTGAGATCAGGCTGATGCCTGGGAGAGGGGAGCTTCCCCTCTCTTGTGTTTCCAGGGCAGCATTAGACATTCAGGATTAGTCAGGACCTGGGTCTACCTCCTCCACCTGATCATGGTGTTGACATGGACCATGGGCAAACCTGCAAGGGTGACTCAGTGGGAGGTGATGGATGGTTTTTCCTTCCTTTCTTGGAGCCTGCCCCATCAGCCCCATCAGGGATGACAGGCAGAGAGAAGCAGGGAGGTCCCCTTCCCCCCGCCCCCGCATTGGTCTGTGCTCCCCCTTGCTCCATTATGGGCGCCCGTTCTGTGTCTATTCCTATCTCTTTGGAAGCCAAGTGCACCCTCATCCTGCAGCTGCATCAGTTACTCTGGAGACCAGAATCTCACAGAAGCTTTAGCTTAGCTCGATGGAGCAGGTATGGTACAGGGGAGACATGGGTGGAGATGGGAGTGGGCAGGTGTTGAGACTTCCTGTCCCCTTCCCACCTGGGTCCATTTGCTGTGGTTGATGTGGTTACTGCTCAATGTCATCTTTTCTGCCAACCCGGGAGCTGTGGACTTACGAAGCAGATGGAGCAAGCTGACGATTTTGTAGCCTCCCTTAACCCTGTGGTGTGAAACTGTGCCTGGCTGCAGGGGGCCTGCCTGTGGCCCAGGGTACCTGAGGCCTCCCAGGAGTAGAAATACCTCATCCCCAGCTCAGCCCTAGGAGGGTGGCCCTGAACTGTGTAAACTGCGGACCTCTCTGAATCTCAGTGCCTCCAGTAGGAATGGCAGTGACAACAGTAGTTCACAGAGTTGCAGGTGTCCAGTGAGGTAAAGATGTGGAACCATGCAGAAGCACTCAAAGCTAAGGCTGGCTGTGTTCGCCCCACGCTGGTGCTGTGCTAATAAATGCAGACGATCAGTCCCTCTGAGACAGGATACAAGGGTACTTCAAAAAGTTCATGGAAAAAGTGTGTTGTAGAAAAGCTCTGCATCCATTTCAAACTTTTTTTTCCCACTAAAATACACTTATCTTTTCATTCCATTTTTCCACGAGCTGTTAAAATGGCTTCATGTTACTTACCTTGGGTTTACTGATTGAGGAAGCTGCAGGACAAAGACATGGAGTGACTTTTAAAGTCCTAGAGCTGTGGGTCGGTTCCCGTTTCTAACTTCTAGACCCTGAGGTCTACAGAGGCTCTCTCCCACCCCTTAGTGTCTGGCTGTTATGATACATGTGCAAGCAGAAGGCCAGGGTGAGGTGGAGCATCCCTCTTCTTCCTGTGTTCTAGGGGAGGTCCTGGGCTCAGGTGCTGGCCCAGAACTTCACGTCTGTGTCAGATGTTACATAGGACCCTTGACAAAATGCACAGCCTGTTGCAGTGCACCTGCAGAGAAGGTCACTAGCATGCTAAAATGACAGCTTAAAGAGGCAGGCAGGAGAGAGATGGGAAGGCCTGGACTTTGGGGAGATTGCACTAGTGTGGGCAGATGATACACAGATCAGGAGTTCAAGGATGGAAGAAGGCTTGAGGTTGGCTCTAGAGCAATCCCAGGCAAGTGACTTCTTGCCTCTGGATTTGTTTTCTCATCTGAAAGATGTAAAGACCTATTTCCCAGCATTGTTTGGAGGCTCAAGGGATCATCAGATGGAAAAGTGTTCTATAAATGGCAAAATAATTGTTCTTTCACCCAGTTACCCAACAACCATGTATTTGAGAGTCTACTACGCAGCAAGCTTGGTTGTAGCAACTTAGCAGCCATTAGACCACAGACATAAATGGTTGCCTTCGCAGGATTTACATACAGTAGGTGGGGACCCCAAGTAATATGCATACCATGTAATTGAATGGTGCAAGGTGTTAGATGATACCTCCCATTGAAAAGGATAAAGCAGAGTAAGAGGAATTAGGAGGGCTGGGAATGGTAAACTGTAATGGCAGTGTGGAAAAGGTGACACTGGGGCAGAGATGCAAAGGAGATGAAGAGGTTGGTCTTCTAGAGTGAAGAGTATTCCAGGCGAGAGAAAACAGTACAAAAACTCTGAGGCAGGAATAGCTAAAAGCCATGGTGATAGAGAAGTGAGAGTAAGCTGAGAGGAATAGGAGGTGATTAGTCAATAGTAAGCCAGGGTAGGTAAATGCTCAAGAGCCATGATAGCTTTGGCTTTTATCGGTCAGATGGGAAGCCAGTACAGATTTTTTCGATAAGAGCCAACAAGATATGAAAGGGTTACTTTGGCTTCTGGTTGGAAATAGACTTAAGGGGAACAAAGGCAGAGAGTGTGGTATGTGGGGGCTCTTGTAATATCCAGATGGCAGAAGCCACCATGATATTGACCATGGTGGCAGTGGAAGAGGTGGGTTAAGAAGTGCCTGGTTTCTGGCCATCACTAAAGTGTTTGGTGTGTGTGTGGGGGGGAGGGGCAAATATCAACAAGATGGTGTTGATGCCTTGGGTGTAAGGCAAGAAAGAGCAGGAGGAGTCAAGGATGGCTTGAGAAACACTGGAAGGATCAGATTGCCATTGGTTGAGACAGAAAAATAGAATTGGGGATGGCAGAATGATGTCCAGTGTGGGACAGGCTGAGCTTAATGCTCCACTCGATACTCAGGAGGTGGTAACTTGGAACAATCCTGGTGGGCAGTAAGAGGAGAGGATGCATTGGTTGTATGAATGTGGGAGCCAAGAGCACATGGATGATTTTAAAGGCCACGAATTGGGAGTGGGTGTTGAAGAGATAAAAGGACCAAAGACTTGAGTCTGAGAAGGAGCAGCAGGGATACCCTGAAAGTCTATGCAAGAACACCTACCTGGGGAGAGGAAGTGGCCAACTGCAGCCCCGGGTGGTGGGCGTGTTTCTGCCTGCAGCCTTCGGGGACTGCTTCCTGTCTGCATATTTAAGCGGTGGGATGTGCTGAATGGGACCCAGATAGGCCACCATGACCCAAGGGGAAGGAGGGAGTTGTCCTCAGTATGTCATTTGCTGAGTGGGCAGAGTGCCCCAAATTACAGATTTCAATCTGGGCTTGCTGGAGCTGCAGAGCTTCATGCAGGGCCCCAGGGACTTTCTTGTGTGTAACTGGGGAGACTCCCCAGATGTACCCCTGGGACCTGTGTTGGGTGTCTTGAGTTAGGGCGTAAGATAACCCAAGTTTGTGTGGTAATCAAGCCCTTCCTGCTTGGATGTCCCGGCAGACTCAGACTGTTCAGGGACCTGGGGTCCCTTTGTGAGACTGTCCTGAGGCCTTAGCCACTGAGACAAGCAAGGAAGGTGCGTTTTCCTAAGGCTCAGCCGAATGAGACCAAGTCGTAAGGTAGGAGAAAGGTAAGGTGGGCTGTGTTTGGAACCGTGGTGGAGCTCTAGGACCTAAAGAGAGTGGGAAAACAAAGAAAGGGGATGAGGAGAACTGGTGTTGAAGAGATGGTCTCACAGATCCAGGATCCAACCAGTAGAGACTTCGTGGCTGAAGGTGACCCTCCTCTTCCTGTCTGTGATTATCTGCAGTTCTCCTCCTCCCCCCCCCCCCGGCCCAGTGCCAGGTTCTTTGTGTTCCCCCCTCTGTCACCGCAGCAGCCTTGCTTCCCAGGTGGCACTTCTGATTCAAGGGGTCAGAGGTGGAAGTCGTCAGAGCCATCTCAGAACCAAAAATAACCCTGGTTGGCCAGGTTACCTCCCAAGCTTCAGCGCACAAGTGCTCACTCCCATTTGGTCAAAGTCAGGGTGTGTACCACTGACTCTCAAAAGCCTGAGGTTTAAAGAGGAGTCCCTGATGGTCCCTCAGGAACTTTCTGGCTATAGCAGTGTCCCATGAACAGAAAGGAGCCATCCAGAATTCCTAAGCCCTCCTGCAGATGGATTCATGGTAACTTTGGGAGAATGTGACTCAGGCCGTGTAAGTTGTTTCCTTACTGAAATACCGAGTCCAGTTGTCTGCATGGAGCAGCATCCCTGTGTGGTCATTACACTCATAGATCTTTGATCAGAGAGCCTGGGTTCAAGTTCTAGCCTCAGCCCTCATGAAGTGTGTCACCCTGGGCGGGTTCTCCCCTCTAAGCCATGGGTTCTTCCTTTGAAGGAATCTGCTCCTTACTGGAATGTCCTGGAGGTAAAACAGCATCTTTGCATATACTCTGTGCAAGGCAATGAGGGCTCGGCGCACATTGGCTGTGCCTGTGTTTCTCTAGGCATCTTTGATCCCTCTGCTCACATTCTGCTGTGCCACCCGTGAGGCTGTCCATCTTTGTGGGTTGTCTTTGTGTGAAGCAGGCACAGGGTAGGCACTTAAGCATGTTTGTTCAGTGATGGATGAGCTACAGCATCTCCCAGGCAGGCAGCAGTGTTTGTTATTCCCTGCAGTCACCCCCACATTTTGGTGGACGCTGAGCCACTGTCTGCAGCCTGTGGAATGAGCCATGTATCAACAGATCTATCCTAACAGGAAAACCAGAAACCTCTGGCTAACCTCTGGCTAACCTTTGGCTAACTGGCTGGGAGTCTTCCTCTCTGTTTCTAAATCCTCAGCCTCGAAAAGCTCTCTCTTTCAAAGCTAGCTTCTCTTTGAAGGACAGACAAGAAAGGCGCGCTCATGATCCCTTTGTATCTACTTTCTGCCTATGAGGTGGCGCTTTGCACTAACTCAAAGTGAAAAACTCTGACCATGTGGACCCTGGGATTTTAGAGCCGGAAGAAACCTTCACAGTTCTCTTGCTGCTGTTGGTCTGGGCAGCACATGGATTTTGCAAACCAGACCCCTGAGGTCCAAGGGATTCACAGACTTGCAAGGAGTGGGGACTGCCCTGCTGCCAGCAGCTGAGCAAGTATGGTGGGTGACAGTAGGTGCTGGGTGTTAGGAATGTCTGCATGGAGACCACACTTCTCAACAAGGCCTGGCTCTTTGCAAAGATTTATTTATTTTCTTGGAAAGGCAGATTTGCAGAGAGAAAGATCTTCCTTCTGCTCGTTTACTCCCCAAGTACCCACAACAACTGGAACTGAGCTGATCTGAAGCCAGAAGCTTCAGTGTCTCCCATATGGGCACAGGTTCCCAAGGCCCTAGGCTATTCTCCACTGCTTTCTCAGCCCACAAGCAGGGAGTCGGATGGGAAGTGGAGCATCCAGGATATGAACCAGCACCCACATGGGATTCTGGCATTCTGGTAAGGATTTAGTCACTGAGCCATTGTGCCAGGCCCAGGCCTGGCTCTTAACCCTTTGCACACCAAAGCTGCTGTCTCTGTAAGGTCCTGCTGCTCCAGAATGGTTCTCTTTCCATGGTTGTGATGAACACCAGTTCTCACATGTTGAAAGCATCCCTGTTCTAGGCTCTGCAGGATGCTGGCCTGGTATTATCTCACTTAATTCTTGCAGCACCACCCATGAGATTAGTGTTACTAGCTCTACCCCACAACTGAGGAACCTGACTGAGAGAGGCTAAGCAACTCCAGAAGGACCATGCAGCTGGGATGCAGGAACTGCAATTCCCATCTTGGCATCACTAGGCTTGCCCATGAACCATGCTGGCTGCTGATAGCAGGGGTGCAGTGCATTGCGGTTCAAATTCCTGCGGCTGGCTTTGGGCTGCAGTGAGTTAAGCCACCACCTGCAGCATTGGCATTTCACATGAACGCACTGGCTTGAGTGCCAGCTGCTCCACTTCCTGTCCTGCTCACTGCTAATACACCAGGAGCTATATTCCCAATTGGAAATGGTCTGAGTGATTGGGGCTCTGTCACCCATATGGGAGACCTGCATAGAGTTTCAGACTCCTGGCCTTAGCCTGGCCCAGCCCTGGTTGTTGTGCCCATCTGGGGAGTGAGCCAACAAATGGAAGATCTCTATCTCTCCTCTGTAAATCTGCCTTTCAATTAATTAAATAAATATTAATAAGAAAGAAAATTCTTCAATACTGATAAGATGAAGACTGCATAATCACTGCTTTGGCAGCTGGCTGATTATCAGCCATCAGGTAGAGAATCAATTGCCTTAATCAGATTGGCAATATGGGATTATAAAGATTAAGCAGCTGCTTGTCTCATCTCCCTGATGAATCGTTCTTTATGGTCTTATAGTCTCTCCATCTCTCCTTCCAATCCTTCATTTTGGAAATGGTTCAGGATTTAAAAAGTGCCAGATACTGGGATAATGGGAAAAACACCTAATGTGACCAGGAGCCAGTTTTGCCATTGGAAAGAACTAGAATCTTTTTTTTTCCAGAACAATGTGACACTTATTGATTCAAATACTTGATCTAAGACAGTTTAACCTAATGTTCTTATTGATCGCTCAGATCTGCCTCCTCTTCCTCTTTCTCCAGGGACCAGATTAACTTGCGAAGAAAGTGGAACAGAAAGAAGGGGCCATGAGAAAGATAGAAAGAGATATTTCATATATATATGTATTAGGCTCTACTGACTACAAATTTGAGTCTCACAATGCCTAATTACTAATAATCCTTTAGACTTTCACAAAGTCCTATCAATTATTTCAATGAATATTTGTAACAGCTCTATGTAGTAGGGTGGGGAAGCATCCTAATCCATGAAAGAGGAAATGGAGGCGACAGCACTGTGACACCAGTAGGTAAAACTGCCACCTATGACACCAACATCCCACACGGGATTATAAGACCTGGCTGCTCCACTTCCAGTCCATCTTCCTGTTAGTGGCCTAGGAAAAGCAGAGGAAAATGGCCCAAGTGTTTGGGTTCCTGCCACCCATATTGAAGACCCAAAAGAAACTCCTAATATTGGTGTGGTCCAACCCTGGCTGTTGCAGCCATCTAAGCAGTAAACAACTGATGGAAAATCTCTCTCTCTTCCAACTCTGACTTTCAAATAAATCTTCAAATGATGAACTGGAGGATGGGAAGGGTGAAATATCTTGTCCAAGGTTACTAAGTGCCCAGACATCTGACTCCTAATCCTTGCTGTGCTTTTCCAAGTCACTTTTTGCCTATTGTTGGTGCTCAAATGTTTGAGGACCTGGCTTGTATATTCTAAGGTGAATGCTGTGTGGGCATGCACATGCATAAATATGAGCATTTGCCTGTGTCAGCTCATTAGAATTGCCAAGTCAAGGCCCTGCCCACTCCTATGCCCTGCTCTGAGCCCTGGGGCAGGGAGACTGTCCTCTGACCTGTGGGCAGACAGAATTGTTTTGTCCCTGCCCTGTAGACACAGATGGAACCCTGAACATGATTCTGGCTCCTCTGTGTCTGTGAGGTTCTGGAAGGGACTTCCCCAGAAGGCTATTGGTAAAGGCCCGTGGCCTGTTGAAGTTCAAGTGTGTGGAATGGTCATGCATAATGGAGGAGGAAGGGTCATGCCAGTGCCCATGGGGCTCTGCAGAATACAGAGGGCCTGGAAACCCTGGCTCCTCATCCTGGCCATTGGAGCCTTCCTGCAGCAACCACAGGAGCTGCGGATGGAGCAAGATCTTCGAGAAGCAAAGCACAGGTGCAGAGGCTCACAGAACCCAGCTTGGCTCCCACACCTAAGAGGTCATCCCTGCTGCAGCGGGGCCAGTCCTGGTGGGGGGTCACAGGTTTGTGCACCTGTCCTTGTGTTTTCACTGTGCTTGAAGTTTTCCAGAGAGAGGACTGTCATAACCACCCATTATCATGTAGTCTGTTCACGCTGTCTCTGTTATGCATCTTAATCACTCATCGTGTTGCCTTCAAAGGAAAATGAGTTTTCTATGAAAGGAGGAGTGGGAGGTTATTGATTGTACGTGGTGTATCAGAGGAAATTGCAGTGTGCTTTTAAAGGGATGCAGCAATAGAAAGCATGTACTGCTGCAGTAGTTACCCACAACAAGCAGGGCAAATGTATGCATATGTGCACCTGTGAGCATGTATATGTGCATACACTTGTGTGTGTGTGTGTGTTGCTTGTGTACATGACTGTATTAGTAGAATTGTCAGAAAATGGGCATTTGCAATAATAGTTTTGATAGTTAAGATTTTCAGGCTGTCATGTTGGCAATTTTATCCTCTTCATAGACTGTAGCTTTTTTATCTATGGAGATGCCATCTTCTGTCACATTCAAACATGCCTTGTGAAACCTAAATGTATAACTGTAAAAAAATGTGCAATGATTTTGCTTTTAGAATTACTTGGGTGTATATAGATTACTCTTTTGTCTGATAGGGGACTCTGATTTCTCTGTCTTTGTCGCGTATCCTCATAAATGTGTGCAAAACAAGAAAAATCTAGCCAGCCTTTGTTTTTCAAGTGTAATGAAATTGTTACAAATATTGAAGTCAACAGTTCATGACACTGACTTCATCCTAGGGGTTTTAGCCACTTAATTATAGTTATTGATGATGGCTTTGCGGAGTTTATATTCTGAAGCTGATAATTTTCACTTCAGGGTGTTGGAGATTTGGGGGGGTTTCCAAGAAGTTGAGCCCCATTTGAGATTGACCTCCAAAAGGTCATTTAGGGACCATTATTCCGAGACCTAACCCTGTGTGAACAAACACACACACACACACACACACACACATTCACTCACCTATTCTGCAGTTATCAACAATACATAGAATCCAGTCTGAAAGCTGGGCAAAACCAACCAGCCAGCCTCTTCCCACATTTTCCCCTTTTCCTGTGGACATGCCAAGTATTATTCATAAATTCACATAGGAAGATGTTTGTGTTCAAACATCTGGAATTGAGGACAGGCATGCCACATGGGCCTTGTTTTTACATTTGCTGGTCCCTTTTCCCACAGTTCCATGCAGTCTCAATGCAGCCCTCAGGGGTTTAGCTAAGTGACCAACCTTCCCATTTGAGAAAGAGGAAAGCAATGAACACCTGGCAGAAAGAAGAGAACACCCCTAGGAGAGACCTTCTGTGACACAGCATCTTTCTAGCTTAGTCACTTTACAGTCTATACTTCCTCAAAGATTTGCCCAATGTTTACAGGACCCAGGCACTCACTGAAGAGCAGCAAAGAGGTTGGGTTCGGTTACCTGTTCTTGGCCAGGCCAGGTGCTAAAGAGACAAGGATAAACATGGCCTGATTGGTGTCTTTGAGAAGCTCACAGCATTACTCAAATCAAGGATGAGGCGAATCACACATGCAACATGCTGAGGGAAGACTGGGCACAGATTGTGAGCCCTGGTACAGGTCATCCTGGGAAATTCTGTGAACAGAGGAACTGAGAATGTTGTGTTAGTACATGCCCCAGCTCAGGTGCCTACTGCTGTGTTGGCCCTGCCAAGCCACAGGTGTGGACTGAAAATGAGTAACCATGCCTTCCCAGTGGTCTGCTGGGCCAGTTCCATTCTCTGCATCCATAGCTCTTCATCCCTAGTATTTATAAAACACCATCCTTGTGGCAGCTTTTGTGATGAACACATGGACCAAGTCAGTCTAAGAATGATGAGACTAAGAAGAAATGGGAGCGTGAGGGTTTTGTGGGCCTCCGTCTCTTCATCTGTTAAATGAAGGTGGGAGTCCAGCTGTGGCTTCCGTACTCAGCAATGACTCTTGTCCAGATCCAGTTTCTTGGGGAGCCTCAATACACGAAACAAAGCCAAGGAAAGACGGTGTGCTCCAATCAGTACCCACTTTGTCTACAGTGGAACTTACTGCCCAGAGGAACCCAGTCTGAAAACCGGTGGATGAGGTTGTCCCAGAAGTGCCCTCTGGGGGCCTATGCTGCCCCAGGATGCTGCAACTTCCTGAGGGGAAGTCCTTTCCATTACATGCCACTGTGATCCCATGTCTGCACACCAAGACTCCGTTGTATCAAAGCTGGCATCTTGGTGTGTGGATGCCAGATTCACAGCTTTCATTTCTCTCTGGGTATGGAGTAGGAAGCGAGAAGGTATGAAATCAGAAGCTGCAGTTCTAGAAAGCTACTTGGAGGAGAGGAGAAAGCAGAAATGATGTGCAATTGGCCTGCTGTGTCCTGCTGGCGCTCAAATGAAAAGACTGTGGTGATGTTCTTGTCACTGTTAGTCCGACCTTTTGCACTGGGCCCTGCTTCAGAGTGAGGACTCTGAACATGCCAGGAACCTACAGACCACAGGCAGCTTCTTATTCCAACCCCATCTACTCCCATCCTCCACCTTCTCCCTGTCTTTGTCCATGGCTCCTGCTCCCCCAGATCAGCCAGCCCCACTCTGATTCTGTTGTCTCCCTACTAGAGGCATGGTTTAGTCTAGGTTCTTCATCCTGGCATCCCTCAACCCTACCTTGCTCCCTTCAGGCAGAACTCTTGTTGTCCTCTCAACACTTCTGTTCCCAGTTCCGAGCTCCTGCTCCAGCACTTGGCCCAGCTGGAGCAGCTGCTTTCTTCTCTCAGTCTCCTGCCCCAACTTTCCTGGGACTTCCTATGTCAAGCCCATGGTGCCTTGGCTTTGCCTTTGCTTGCTGTGAGCAGTGTACCTTGGGTCATGGCTCATGTATGTCCTTATGCTCCTGGAAACCTTTTGCTAAGGCTCTGACCTGCCTCTCCAACAGACTGTAAGCTCTTGGAAGGCAAGCTTGGGTCTTGTAGTTCTTCTATACCTCTTTACTGCCGTCAATACCGTTCATCAGTACTCCCTCAGTTATGAGACACACCCATGCATTCAACCAGAGTTTTCTAGTTGCTAAAGGTGGTTGGAGGTGAATGCACTATTTTTGACCAATAAAAACATTTGATTTTGACACATTGGTTAAACTAATGCTGGTGTATTTGGCTGCTAGTTAGTGTCAGAGAACAAACTAATAGTTTAAAGTAGGAAGTTGATTTATAACAGTTTACAGCAGGTAGAACATCCAAGGTTAAAATAGTACTTCTATACTGTCTTTTTTTTTTTAAAGATTTATTTTATTTTTTATTGGAAAGTCAGACATACAAAGAGGAGGAAAGACAGATAGGAAGATCTTCTGTCTGCTGATTCACTTCGCAAGCGGCTGCAATGGCCAGAGTTGAGTCAATCTGAGGCCAGGAGCCAGGAGCCTCTTCTGGGTCTTTCACGTGGGTACAGGATCTCAAGGCTTTGGGCTGTCCTCCACTGCTTTCCCAGGCAACAAGCAGGGAGCTGGGTGGGAACCAGGGCCACTGGGATACGAGCTGGAACCCATATGGGATCCAGGCGCATGCAAGGCAAGGTCTTTAGCCGCTGGGTTACCGTGCCAGGCCCTCTATACTGTTATAAGGTGCTTCTGCCTTTGGGCCCTGCCATCGTTAGCATATACGTTCAAGTCTTGAGGTAGCCTCATGGTCCCAGGATGGCTGCTACATCTCAGTCATCACTTGTACATTTTGAGCAGGGTGGAAGATGATGAAGGGTGGAAGATGATGAAGGGTGGGGCAAAGAGTGCCTGCCACTTGAAATGGCCCTTATCTTTGATTTTTGTTTTGAAGCTAAGGGGCAAAGTAGGAGAGGGAGAGAGAGAGAGTGAGAATGAGGTGAGAGCAAGCAATTACATACTTCTATCTGCTGATTTGTTTACCAAAAAGCTACAGTGGCGGAGGCTAGGCCAGGCCTAAGGCTGCAGCGTGGAACTCCATCTGGATCTCTCACTTGAGTGCAGCATCCAGGACCTTGGGTCATCTTCCATACTGCTTTCCCAGAGAACTGGATTGAAAGTAGAGCAGCTGAGATTTGAATTGGAACTCATCCAAGATGCCAGCATCATAGGTGTTGGCTTAACCCACTACACCACCATGCCAGCCCCAAGCCCCTCTTTTAATATGGTTTGATCTCTATGAAACTTAGGTTGAAATTTGATTGCCATTGTGGGATTGGACAGGAGGAACCACCTTTAAGGCCCCAGCAACCACTGGAGCAGATTGTTGCATAATGATGTCACCTCTTATGTTTGGCCTGCTCTGCAATGCTCCCCTCCAACCTCTCCCGCCCCCAGCCTTCTGCTTTTTCTGTCTTGTTATGAAGTAACACAAAGCCCCAGCTGGAGGCTACTGACAGAAGCTGGAATTCAGGCCCTCAGAAGCATGAACTACATAACAACCCTCTTTCCCTTATGAATGAGTGGATCTGGGAATTCTGTTGCTGCAGCAGGAAATGGACCAGACCATGTACAGATGTGTGTGAGGTATCTTGTGTGCCAATGATCTTGGACTGTGTGATGAAACCAGGAGGCCCTCTGTAAACAAGGGGGCGCTTCTATGCCGCTCATGCAGCAGGTAGATGCTCTAGCCCCTGGCTCTCGAGCTCTCTCTGAAAGCAGTGTTTGCTCAGACTTGCCTGGTAAAGAGAACCGGAAGCAGATTTGGTTTTTGTCCTTTAGGTAAAAAGAGCTTGGGGTCTTTGGGTTCTTTTGGTTATGAACGGTAGGGACAAATCACTCTTGGGAAAGGTGGAGGATCTGCAGTTGGGAAAGGACAGAACAGAGAGGACTTTGTAGAAGGGGCCCTGCAGAGGGAGTAAGTGATGGGCGTGAAGCACCCCAGATCAGGGAGTGTCCTTTTGTGATGGTCCAAAGAAGGCATCCTATAGCCACATCTCTTGTTATAAGAGACATTACCTAACAGGAAGCCATTCAAATCCGGGTGGCTCTGAATTTTTAGGCAATAGAAAGTGTAATTTTTATGGGATAGAGAGTACTCACCTTGCCTCATTGTTTCCATGCGCTTGGGGATAAAGAGCTGAGGCTGTGGGCTTGTATCTCCATTGTGGTCCTGTAGGGAGTAAAGTACTGGTTTCCCAGTACCAGGCCCTCCAAACAGATACTTTTATGAAGTATTTTTACAGTGACTGTCACAATATTGATAATATTCTTTCAACTTACTGAAGGTACTCATCATTTTATTTCATCCCTAGGAAAATCTGTCTTTTAGTACAGTGTATAACATCCTGTAAATCCTCATCTAAACTCTTTTCAGCTGTTTTCACCCAAGCCAGGAAGTAGCTGCAACTGATCACCATGGACATTTTGGCTCTATTAGCTGAATTGATCCTCCTAATATGGGGAATGTTTAATTCACTACCAACTAGTTCCATTCAACTAGGTTTTAGTGTGCCAGCTGTGAGCCTTAACTGTTCTGGTTTAGGAAATATAAAGATGACAGTTTCTGTCTTTGAGAATGTTTTAATTAAATCTTGTTGCATAACTGACTATGCCAACATTTAGTGGCTTAAAGCAATGATTTTATTTTGCTCTCACTTCTGAGCATCAGGAATCCAGGAAGAACTCAGCAGGGTAGCTCATCTATTATGAAGGGTATATAGGGTGTGGTGTCCGTTGGGGCAGTTGGGATTAAAAAGATTCATTCCTATGATGGTTTCTTACCCACACACCTGACGTTTTCATTTTTTTCACACCTGTCTCCTTTTATAAAGATCTTTTTTTTTTTTTTTAATTTGAAGCACAGAGCGATAGGACAGAAAAGATTTTCCATCTGTTGGTTTGCTTCCCAAACAGCTGCAATTGCCAGGGCTGATCCAGATTGAAGGCAGGATCCTGGAACTCTGTCAGGGTCTCTCCTGTGGGTGGCAGGGTCCAAGTACCTGGCCATTTGCTGATGCTTTCCTAGGCCGATTAGCAGAGAGCTGGACCCAAAGTGGAACAACCGGAGATGCAAGCTGGCATTCCAAAATGAGACACTGGCTTTGCAAGTGAAGGCCTCACCGGCTGAGTGCCCACTCCACCCTGACCACATTGTCTTGTGACATTGCACATCATCATCCAGGGCTTCTCCACATGACTCCAGCTTCTCACAGCATGGAGGTCCCAAGCACTGTTCCAAGAGGCAGGAATCGGAAACCTCCAGGTCAGCGGAGGGTGATGTCCAAAACCTGGACAGTACAGCTTTTATCACTGGCTACATGGTCACAAGATCCACCCACTTTCCAGCAAATAGGAAGACATCTACCCTCTGTAGAGCGTGAGTGATGGGAGAAGGTGTCAACTCTTTGGAGAATGCAGGTAGCCACAAAGGACATCAAGGTATATACCATTCCGTAATTTACAACATAGGACAATCACTGTGACAGCCAGCACATCAACAAGCTGAAAGAGGGACCCAGAGATGGAGGCTGTCTAAGGAGAGAGGGGAGACACAGAGGATTTGCAAGAAAGAAGCAACCGAGCTGGATTTAGAAAGAAGGCTAGTTTGTGCACTTGAAGAGACAGGAGGAGCAGCACATGAAGTGTGGTGACAGGGTCCCCAGGCAGCCACTCCTTATTCCACAATTTGTATTTAATTTTAGCTGGGTTTATGTTTTATACACACAGCTCCAGCTGCTCCCTGATTTACAGTGGGGTTATGTCTGAATAGCCTCACTGTACTGTAGGTTGACAATACGATTGAGTAGATAATCGTGGGATGTCCCACCCCATTGAACAACAAGCTGAGCATCACCCTGAGCTTCCCTCAGTGACCACATTGCCAGCCCGAGTAGGGATCTAGATGCAAGCTCTGAAGTGTAGTTTCTATTCAAAGTGTAGTTATTTTTACACCATTATAAAGTCAGAAGGATTGTAACTTGGCCAGTCTTACATTGGGGACCACTTCAGTATTTGTGTGTATTTGTATATAACTACGTATATGTGTTTGTATATACATATATACATATGCACATATAAATATATGTATATAACCGTATATACATGTATCATTAATGTGATATTGGGGTACATCAAAATGTGGAAAATGAAACTAAAAGATAGCTGACTTTGGGGCAAATGTTTTTGGCAGAGCTTTTTCTTAAGACATTTTTCCATGAACTTTCTGAAAGCCCCTCCCCTCGTCGTGGGTGTGTGTTTGTGTGTGTGAGTATGTGTAGACACTGCTCTTCATTAAGTGACTTGGTCCTGCTCACCTCAGGTACGCTAAACAGCATCCTAATTGCTGAAGATATAGGTGGTGGGTGAAATAAAGCCATCAAGAGAGGCTTCTGTAACTACCTTATGTTCCCTGATGGAGACCAACAATAAACAAATTAGCGTTTAAATAGAAGCTGTGCCTTTACTGCTGCTGAGCCATGATGGGGCTCAGCCAGGGACGTCGTTTTCCCGGAAGGCTCTCTGGGAGGATGACACTTAGGCAGATGTGAGGGGAGCTCTTGGCAGAGTTCCATGTAAAGTGAAAAAGATCTGTGAGGCCAGTTATTGAAACCAGGCTGGCACGTACCTCATCCTTGCCCGGGGACCTCTCCGTTCCTGCAAACCTGCTTTGTTGCACTGTGCAGACTTTGTAGGGTTCCACAGCCAGGGTGGGCTTCCCTGTGCAGTGGATCTGCCTTCCCTGGGCTGTGGA
Source organism: Ochotona princeps (assembly GCF_030435755.1). NCBI lineage: Eukaryota > Metazoa > Chordata > Mammalia > Lagomorpha > Ochotonidae > Ochotona > Ochotona princeps. The sequence goes on along the minus strand of NC_080846.1, from coordinate 10,657,339 downwards.
GAAAGGTGGGGGGATGCTCAGCCGTCAGCCTTGAGCCCCAGGATGGTGCTGCTAGGATGGAGTGGCTGTTCTCAACAGATCCCTCCCCCCGCCCACCACGACTGTTCATGGCACTGGGAGATTTGTTTTCACTTAGGGAGAGCCTGGCCTTATCCATAGCATCACTGCTGTCCCAGAGAAGCTGGCTCTTTTCCCAAAAGGAGGAATTGGGGCAGTGTCATCGCAGAGAACGTGCCAGGATGACTCAGAGGAGGATGCACAACAGGTTCCCTGGCTGCTCATCTGCATCCATTTACTCATGCTGTCCACGTATATTGAGCCTGCAGGTGGAAAGGCAGAGATTCAAGTTCAACCCTGCCACCTACGAGATGTGTCATCTCCACAGTTTATTTGATCTTTTTGAGCTTTTGTTTCTTCTGCTGGGAAGTAGGTAGTATGGCTGTTTTTCAGAGATGTCAGGATGAGGTATAAAAATGTCCTGGGAATAGGATGATCAGAGTTAGCAAATAGAAAGGATGTTGGGGGTGTGGGGAGCATTTGGACTCGTGGTTAAGATATTCCTACCCCATGTTGGCATGCCAAGGGTTCCAGTCCCAGTGCTGTTCCAGCTCCAGCTCCAGCTCTGCCATCCCTTCTAACACACCACTCAGGGAGTCAGCGGTGACAGCTCAAGTAATTATGTTCCTGCCACCCACATGGGAGACCTGGACTGAGTTCCTGGATCCCAGCATTAGCCTGACATCTGGGGAGTGATTCAGCAGATAAGATACCTCAGTCTTTCTATTTCTTGGAAAAAAGAAAAAAGATAGGGTGCCAACTGAATTTGAGCACCAGCTAAACAAGGAATGCTTTTTGTGGTGTAAATATGTCTCAAATCTTGCATGTTGTCTGACAGTCAGTTTCAACTCTACGTCTTGTATTTCTGTCCCTACTTGGGAATAGAGATGAATAAGAAAAATGCCTGAGGGGCCAGCATTGTAGTGCAGTGGTTGAAGCCACCACCTGTGACATGGCATCCCAGAAGATTGCTGGTTCTTACCCTCACTGCAGCACTTCAGATCCAGCTTCCTGCCAATGTGCCTGGGAAGTCAGCAGTTAATGACCCCAAATGCTTGAGCTGTACCACACAGGTGTATAAGAACTGGATGGAGTTATGGTCATGGCCAGGGCATTGTGGCCATTTAGGGAATCAATCAGCAGGTGGAAGCTCTCTCCCTCTCCCTATCTCTCTCCCTCTGTGTCTGTAACTCTGGCTTTCAAATAAATAAGCACATCTTTAAAAAAAAAAAGAAGAAGAAGGATGTTTGCCTTTGACGAGCACATGCCAATAGAAGAACAGTGATGGGACTCATAGCAGCGATGTCCACAAAACCACCCTGGAAGTACAGAAACCTGTCTGTCTCTGCCGGGATGCTGAGCAAGGGCCCACACTCATCCTTGCTGGCTGGCATGGCAGACGTCACCAGTGACAGTGAGAATGATTCCTCAAGAGCCCGAAATGCAAGGGCATTTTGTGAGAGGAAAGGTTCCAGTTTGCTTTTCTATCTAGTAATCCAGGAGGATAAACTCTGTTGTCTCCCCTCTCAAAGTAAAAGGTGACCTTTGCTGATGAGAAATCAGACAATCTATTGCTTGTATGTGTTTCCTTTAGGCCGTTTCCAGATAAAGTGCAAGTTAATTGGAAGAGGGGAGGAGTGGGATGTCTCGCTGTTCCCTGACTTTATGGATGGTGCCTTCCTCAGATGAAATGATACTAATTCCTTATTCTGTGTCCCTGGAGGCCTGGAGGCAAATTTTCCCTGTGCCACTTGGAGCTCTAATAGGAGTCATACAACTGAAGTCTCTAGCTCCAACCTAAAATTTACCCGAGGCCTATGTGAGTACCGAAAAACTGAGACTAGTGCTTGGGAGTGTTTCTAAAAGGCAATAGCGGCCTGGTGCCTTCTTGTCTTGTGTTGCTATTGAAGTGGCCTGGGAATTGAACGCTGTCTAATTAGCCCACCTAACCTCACCAGGGGCATCCCCCTCTTTCTCCTGGGCTGCATGGGATGTCTTCCAGGGAGAGGCTGGTTATTAAAGCCCCTGCAGCCTGAGGATTGTTTTTTGAGGGGGTCCTCCCAGCCACTTTGAAAAGCCATATGCCCTGACAGTGGTTGGCCTAGGGGAAGAAACTCTGCCTGTAGCCCTGGAGGAGCAGCAGGGGTGCCCCCACCCAACCCACCCCAGGAGAGAGAATTTGCAGCAACCTCTCATCAGTTAGTCAGTACCTGGCCCTGCTTTTCCTCATGCATCCCTTTGATCCCTACGCAGCAGGTGCTGTTAATAAACCCCCTGCCTCTGCTTGCCAAGCCCAAGCCCTTCAGCCTTCCCTGCTGTGTCCCGCTGCATTTGGCCATCAGAGCCTCTCTGGACAGAGGATAGACCTGGCTTACAGTGGCCTCTCCCCCTCGACAGTCATTTGTGTGTGACCTGAGGACAGTCATAGGCTGATCCTCCTCAAGGTTTCAACTTTTCCCTGCAGTGGTCAGTCCGGGTCTTTTCCTGGTTTGAGGTCTTATGCATCCCATTGTTTTATTCCACTCCCTCACATCTTCCTTGATTCCCTCGTTTCTTTCATCAGTATCTCCCTTAGGCCAGGAAAATGCACTGGACACAACTACAAATAAGCAGGTGATCCCTGCCCTTGCAGACAGATCTCCAGGACAGACAGTGGTATAAGCAGGCTGTTAGGAAACTGGGGCGATAGGACTGTTAGGACATAAGTGCAGGGGTCCGTGAGGTGCCTGTCCAGGATTTGGTGGGGTTGGATGAGGTCCTGATAGAGGAGGGGAGACCTGAGGGGAAGAGCAGGAAGATGTGCAGGAGTTGGCCAGGCCTAATGGGAATGGTTTGTAAGGTGGGGAGACATGCATGGAACTCAGCTAGGGAACATTCTGGAGTGCTAGTCCATGGGGAAAACATGCACCGAATGTCCCCAGGCCATTTAGAAAGCCAGGGCTGGGTGTAGACCCTGTGTCCAGCCTGGCACAGGTTCTTGATCAAATGGCAGGAGGCCTGTCAGGCGATGGCCATATGGCTCCTTGTCAGGGGGTCAGGTGTTGAGCTCAGTGGAGGTTACAGTGGGGCGTTTCCGAGTGTTCTGTGTTCCTTGCCTCTAGTTCACAGCAGCCCAATCCTCAGATGTGTTGTGAGTGCATGCAGAGGGTTGGTTCTGAGCTTTGTGATACAGCCCAGGCCCTTGAGGGACTCACCTATGGGGCAGGAACAAAGGGAGAGTCAGTTATTGAAGACCACCTGGCAGGGGCTCAAAGAACATTCTAGATGATCCACTGTGTAGGGAGAATGTTGTGGACATCGATGTGGGGTCTGGAGTCAGAGCTGGATTCAGATTCTAGCTTTGGAAGCATTTCCTAGCTGCAGTCCTGGACAAGTTGCCTACTTTGCATGAGCCTCAGTTTGCCCTCTGATAAAGTAGGGAAAGAAATGGTGATGCTTAGATGGCTTGTGTTTAGGGTTCAGGAATTCTGCACAGGTCAAGCTCTTGCTGTAATGTAGCCATTTTAACTTTGGGGGCATCTTTGGTGTATGGGTGTGCATTCTGAGTTTTGTTATTGGTAGAATTCTGAAACCAACACCAGAAACTTTCCCTTCCTTCCCTGCCCAGATGCTTGTGTCTTTTCTTCTCCCCTTGTAGTTAAATCTTCCCTCTAACCTTTTCTTCTCCTTAGGATGTTATCATCTCTAGGTTTTTTTGTAAGTGCTTCCTTGAGATAAAACTCCTATGCCATATAGGCAAACGATTTAAAGGGTGTGCTTCAGTGGCTTTCAGTTTGTTCGCGGAGTCAGTCTTAGGTGGTATCATCCTTGGTCGTCCACAACAGAAAGAACCTGTGCCTTGTAGCACTCTCCGACCGCCATGTCCTCTGCCTCCCTGTCCCCTGTCACGGCGCTGGCCATCACTCATCTACTATCTGCCGCTGGATTTTTTCCTGCTCTGGATGTTTCATCTAGATGGGATCATTTATTTTCTGGGATTGTGTTTGGCATCCTTTATTCAGTGTTTTTATTTTTATTTTTTTAAGATTTATTTATTTTGGGCCCAGCATGGTAGCCTAGCGGCTAAAGCCCTTGCCTTGCATGTGCCGGGATCCCATATAGACACCGGTTCTAATCCTGGCGGTCCCACTTCCCATCTGGTTCCCTGCTTGTGGCCTGGGAAAGCAGTTGAGGACAGCCCAAAGTCTTGGGACCCTGCACCTGCATGGGTCCTGACACTCCTGGCTCCTGGCTTCAGATCAGCTCCAGCTGTTGTAGCCACTTGGGGAATGAATCAGTGGACAGATCTTCCTCTCTGTCTCTCCTCCTCTCTGTATATCTGACTTTCCAATAAAAAAATTAAATTAAATAAAGATTTGTTTGTTTTGAAGTAACTATAGAAGGGGAGTGGTGCTGTGGCATAGAGTGTAAATCCACCAGCTGCAGTGCCGGCATTCCATATGAGTGCCAGTTTAAGCCCCAGCTGTCCCATTTCCCATCAAACTCCCTGATAATTCACCTGTGAAAGCAGATGATATCCCAAGGCTTGGGACATCCTGCACCCATGTGAAGAGTCATGAGGAAACTTTAGGCTCCTAACTTCAACCTAGCATAGTCCAGGTCATTGAAGCCACTTGGGAGTGAACTCTGTCTCTCTCTCTCTCCTCTCTCTGTAACTCTTTCAAATAAATAAATAAATCCTAAAAAAAAAAGAGGAATTACAGAAAGAGAGGGAGAAATATAAAGAAAGGCACAGAGAGAAGGGAGGGGAGTGATCTTCCACCTGCTGGTTCACTCTACAGTGGCTGGACCAGTTAGAAGCCAGGAACTAAGAGGTTCAAGTTCCCTACATGGGTGGTAGGAGCCCAAGTAGCACCCATGTGGGAGGCCGGAGCCCACAGGCAGCAACTTTTATCCACTGTGCCACAACTCCAGCCCCTCCGTGTGAAGTTTGAAGGCCCATCCGGGTTATAGAACGTCTCAGTGTTTCGTTGCTTTCTATTTACTGAGTCACATTCCAGTTGGTTTATTCATTTGTTACTTCATGGAGGCTTGGGATTCTTTCTACTTTTTCACAGTTGGTCCTTTTGTGTGGACCCAAGTTCGCGCACAGAATTGCCGGGTTGGTGTGATACTTCCACGTGCCCCCTCTTGAGAAGCTGGCAGTCTGTTTCCACAGTGATTGCACGCATTTTGCAACCCAGGGGCCTTGTCTGAGGGTTCTGATCTCTCCACATCCTGCCTCCTTCTGCATGTTATTACTTGTATTCCAACACTTGCTATTAGCTGTGGTTTTGATTGTAACTATCCCAGTGTGTGTGAAGTGCAGGCTGCCTGTAGATACCCTTAGCCCGTGGCAATTCACTGATTGGTTCTCTGGCTCTATAGTTTTGCCTTTTGAAGAACATAATGGCTGTAATTATACATGATGTAGCTGTCGATTGTGCCTTACTCCACTTAGCATCGTGCACTTGACATTCATGTGCGTGAGTGAGTTCCCTGGGGCAGAGAGATGTGCACAAGCCAAGGAGGGCCTGCCCTGGTGCTCTTTGAGAATCTGCAGAGTTCTTTGGCAGGAGAATCGGGCACCAAGTGGCCTCTTCTTACAGGAGGCCCACCCAGCATTGCAGGAGCCCTGGCTTCTTCCACCTGTGTCCCCCGAGCTGCAGAGCTGGGTCGACGTTCAGTGAGCTGGAGTTGCTTAAGGAGGCAGACACCCACATGGGATTAGAATTTCTCAGTGCTGCGACTCTGGCCTGCCATTTGTAGGGAGCAGCTTGTGTGGGCCACATCCTGGCAAGGCAGGTGGAGGCTGGACGAGTTGGGACAGCTGGTGCTTGAGAGCCTGGCCCTCTGCTGACCAGCTGACTCCCTTCTCCTCAGGGAGCCCCAGCAGCTCCTGGGACTGATAAAGCCATTTTGTTGTTCCCTTATCTGTCCTCATCTTCTCAGTGCGGACTTGTGCCTTGGGTCCTGCCACCTCCTCTGTCACTCTTAGTACAGCTGTTTTCCAATACAGCTGGTTTATTTGTTTGTTTATTTTTATTTGAAAGGCAGATTGACAGAGAGAAGGAAAGGCAGAAGAAAGTCTTTCATCCATTGTTTTCTAGTATAGGCACAGGGTGAGTATAAGGCAATGCTAAGAAAGTGATAATGAATTTGCATAGGCCAGAATGACTGTACACATCAGATCCTTCGAGGTAGACATTCTGACTTGCTGAAGGAGAAATCCGGGGGCCAGGTGGTGAAGTATTTTGTTCCCCTGCCCGTCAGCAGCATGGCAGGGGTTTGAACCCGGAAATTCCAAACTTCAGTCCTGTGTGTGGTACTTCCCTCAGTCCCTTCAGCCACCTGTGCTGTTTTCTAGCTAACATTGTTCTTAAAACTGACTTCAGATTAACATGTTTTATTTAACAGAGACAGAAGACTCTAAAATGTAGGCTGCGAGGACTTAGCTATTTTTTTTTAAATACACACTAAATTGTTGGAACAGATGCTGAGCTTGCAGACATTTATCCATCTATTGCTGAAACCATTGGGCGCACCAGGGACAGGCAGGCCATACCTGGTATAGGACACAGTGTGGCCTACAGCAATTTGCTTAGGGGTCTGTGTGTCTCCCTCTGTAGGCTGTGACAGGCGGGCTGGGCTGTGTTTCTTCCTCCTACTAGTTTTGGCACCATGCACCATAAGCAACATGCTTCTTGGAGACATTTGCTAAGTGAAGAATGAAGAAATGACAGAATGAATGAAATTCTTCAGCAGAAGGTGGAGAGTGTTTCCCTTTCCTTATGCAGAAAAATCAGAAGGAGGGGCCAGACTGGCAGGGAGCTGAGGCCCAGGGAGCTTAGAGCTGTGTTGGCCACAGCACCCGGGCAGGTGCTGGACGATGGACTGTCTCAGTGTGAAGCCCTTCCGGCCGCTCTGTTGTCTGTTTTGTGGGCAGTTGGATTCTGTGATCTTAGGACAGCCCCTCTAGTCACTTTGATCCCTGATGTGGAAGAAGCAGCCAACATCTGTTTGTTTCCTTTGCCAAAAGGCTGCCCGGCCCAGGGCCACGCCAATCACCCTCTGCTCTGGCTCCCTGCCAATGCTTGCTGGTTTCCTAGTTAAACTCTGCACTGATGCGTCTTCCACAGACAAGGGCAGTGGTGTAGCCTTGGCCATGGTCAGGAGCATGGGGTCGTGGCGTGTGTGTGTGGATGACGACTTGGGGATCTGGCAGCGATCTGACCTGCCAGTGTTGATTGAGGCCCTAGTATGTGCCAGGCATGGGGCTCATGCCCCTGGCTTCTCTCATGCTATGATTGGGGCATAGAAATTGACACTGGAACTTGTGGGTTAAAAAAAGACTCGGCTCTTCACTCAGAGTTAAAGGTGAGGACTCAGCCACCCTATGCTCTGGGGTGTCTCCTTCCACCGTTGCTATTTCTGGCTTATTTGTTTATCTTTATTTGAAAGGCAGATTGACAGAGAGAAGGAGAGGCAGAAGGAGGTCTTCCATCCATGGCTTGTCTTCCCAAATGGTCACAATGGGCAGAGCTGACCTGATTGGAAGCCAAAAGCCAGGAGCCTCCTTCGGGTCTCCCACATGGGTGCAGGGAGCCAGGGACATGAGCCGTCCTCCGAGGCCATTGGCGTGCAGCTGGATAGGGAGTGGAACAGCCAGGACTTGAACTGGGACATAGGGGATGCTGGTGCTGCAGGTGGATGATTAATTTGCTGTATCATCACACTGGTCTCCTACCTTTCTGATTTTTTTTGTTTGTTTGTTTTAAGATTTGTTTTTATTTGGAAGCCAGAGTTACAAAGAGAAGGAAAGACAGAGAGAGAGCGCGCGGGTCTTTTATCTGCTGAATCACTCCCCAAATGCATGCAAATGCTGGAGCCAAGCCAGCCTGAAGCCAAGAGTTTTTTCCCAGGCCTTCCAAGTGGGTACAGGGGCCCAAAGATCTGAGCCATCCTCCACTGCCTTCCCAGGCCATAAGAAGGGATTTAGATCAGAAGTGCAACAGCCAGGACATGAGCTGGTGTTTCTATGGGATGCTGGCACCACAATAAAAGGCTTAACCTACTATGCAACAACACCAGCCCCAATTTCTGGGTTTTAAGGTCTTTACTGGCAGCAGAATAAATCTGCACCTGTGCTGTTGATCCCTACATATGTTCCTGTGCTGTGAAATTCCTCCCTGCCTCCTCCCATCTCCTGCTTGTCCTTCTGTCTCTTCCTCCCACAGATATTCAGATGCTTACAAGGTCCCAGTCACTCTCCTGGGATATAGTCGAGAAATGGCACAGAATCTGCTGCCCTCCATGAATCCCATGTTCTAGTGGGGCAGAAGCGAAAACAAAAGTGAAATCTGTGATAGAAAGTACATAGCGTGTTAGGGAGGGGTTGGTGTTACCAGAAGCCAAGAGCAGGGGTGGTTGCATGTGGGGACATGTTGATTTCATCTGGGGTTGGGGTGGGGCACTCACTGAGAGAGTGACGTCTTAGTGGACTTACAGAAAGGTTGAGGAATGAGTCACATAGATAGCCCAAGAAGGAACTCTAAAGCAGCAGGGACAGTATAGCCAGAGGCCCGAGGCAGAAATTTACAGGGCGTGTTTGGAGAACAGCAAGGAGGCTGGCCCAGGTGGCTGGGGCAAGGAAAAAGGCTGGGAGAGTTTAGGTGCCTAGTGGGAGATGGGAGCCACGCCTTGGAGGGATTTTGAAATTCCATACTTAATCCAAATGTGTGGACCCACTTCCAATTCTTTGGGGTCCACGGTCTATTTAAAGGGGGATTCTAATGGGAAAGCCAATGCCCTGAAATACTAAGCCAGGCCTTATCTTTTCCGCTCCCACTCTCTTACGTCATTCCCCGCCATCCCCCCGCCCCCGAGAACCCACCATCCTCCTTATAGCTCTGGCTAACTGTACACAGCAGCAGGTGCGTCCAAGACAGCAGGGGCAGCCGTTGCGCAATTGACCTCCTGCACCCAGGAAATGCCGTCATCTCAGTGTCTAGAAGTTGACTTTCAGGTTCATAAAGAAGTCAGATGCTATGTCTGTGCCCAGACCAAGGCAGGAAGCAGGAGGCCTGGGAGCGTGGGCTGAGGCTTGTGAGATGGTATCACCGAGTGTCAGGCTGGAGACGCCTGGTCCAGGCCTATCACTTGTCCAATGAGAGGAGCAAGGCCTCGGAAGAGGTAGTGACTGCCAATTAGCTCCATGTGGGGTGCTGCGTGTCCTCAGGGCTCCAGGGTGCCCAGAGAACAGGGCTTATCAATTGGTACAGGAGTTTGGGCAATGTTTGAACTCTGAGTGGCACAGAACTCTGGATGAAGGTATTACAACTTCTTCTTGCATGATGTCATGCTAAAATAAAAGGCTTTCTGAGACAGGCCTTGTGACCTAAATGGTTGCAATGGCCAAAGCTGAGCTGATTTGAAGCTGGGAGCCAGGAGCTTCTTTCCAGCTTTCAATGTGCATGCAGGAGCCCAAGGCCTTGGGCCATCCTTAGCTGCTTTCCCAGGCCATAAGCAGGTATACAGGTATACAGGTGGAAGATGAGCCTGCTGTGCCATAGTGCCAGCCCTTTGGTGGACTTTTCATCCAATGACTCATGGTTTCCCTTCCACCACCACCGTAAAGGTCAGCTTTCAGGTCTTGCTCCCTCCTGTGTGATGCTGGGCCTGGACATAATTTCTAATCTTGTCAGGCACAGTTATTTTATTTCCATTCACCAGACAAAAGCATCAAGGCTCATGAAATTTAGTTATCTTGCCCAAGATGGGTCGAGGGGGTAGGCCTCTCCTCTGTTTGAACCAAAGCTGGGGATTGGTCCACTTCCCTCTGCCAGGCAGCCTATGGTTTGTATCCTCATCTGGCATTAGGGTGATTGCCAACTTTATCTCTTCTCTTCCTATTTTTTCTCCCTCCCTTCTTTTCTTCATGCTTCATAACTGTTGGGTGCCCCGCAAAGCACCACTTATTCTGGGTTGTGACAGTCCAATGATACAAGAGGGTCTCTGGTCTCATAGAACCTCCAGGCTGGTGGAAAGCAGGGTCACATATTTAACATGAGATCACATAATGCAGTCATACTATGTGGTCACTATTGTGCAATAAGGGTGTGGAAAAAGTGCAGTGGGAAGGAAAGGCGACAGGAGGCTTCTCGGAGGAGTAAGCTGGATTTTGCAGGATGAGTAAGAGTCTGTCAGAAAGAGATGGGAAGTAGTTATGGAGGAGTTCGGATAAGTGCAACTCCTTAAGAACTTTGAGGGATGAAGGTATGTACATCTGGGGCCTGGCGAGGCCTTTTCTGGTCTGGAACCCATCCCAAGGGCGTAGACACAGGGAGGTAAACTGGCAAAGGACTGGCTGGGGCTAGATCACAAAGGGCTCAGATATCGTGTGAAGTAAGACTTGAGCACAAACCTGTGGTCAGTGGCCCCACATGCCAGGTGCCCAGTTCTTGCGTAGTGTTTCTTTGTTGCTCGAAGTTTCTTGTTTTGGTCATTGCTACCCCTTCCGATCCCCAGTCAGCATTGACAGTTCTACAGGTGCCTCAGGCTCCCCTGGAACCCTGGCCTAACCACCCCGGAACAGATCACAACCAACAGAGTCCCAGTGGCACATGGCTGGGAAGGTGCTGGCCTCTGACCCAGTCACAAGTAGCTGATGCCCCAGCCTCCGGAGGGTGACCAGGCCCACAGGAGAGCAAGCAGAGGCTGAACTCTGTGAAGGAGGGCTTTGGGCACTTGTGCAAAGTACCTTATTTTCCTATTCCCAAATACATTCGCATTAGAGAACATAGAAGCATTTACACAAGCAATAGAAGAAACAGGTGAATGACTCCTGTCCCACCATCTAGAGGTAATCGGTGTTGGCCGTTTGGAGTCTATCGTTTCTAGACATTTCTGTTTCATTGCAAAATAGAACCCTGCTGCCTGTGCTACCTGCCCTTGCTATTCCCACACCCATGAACACCTGTGCCTGCCGTAACATGCTCTGACAGCACCATTGTGATTGGTTGCGAAATGTCCATCTACAGTCACTTCTGACATCTTGGACATTAGATTGCTTCTTTTTTCCCTTTTTTTCTTTTTCTTTTTTTAATTACATATATATGTATATATATTTTTATTAATTACATTGCATTATGTGGCACAGTTTCATAGGCTCTGGGATTCCCCCAACCCCTCCCCGTACCCACCCCCCATGATGGATTCCTCCAGCTTGTTGCTGTATTGCATTTCAAATTCAGTCAAGATTCTTCCATTGCAAGCGTATACCAAGCATAGAGCCCAGCATCTTATTGTCCAGGTAAATTCAACGGTTTCTTGGGGAGACCATCTCTGGTCTGAAGGCAGAGCTGGCAGAATATCATCCCGATCAATTTAAAGCCACAACATAGCATTAACGACAATTTGCAACATTATGGAATTAATTGACATGGTATTAAGTAACCGATATGTTAGATTGCTTCTTGCTCTCCAGTTCTGTAAAGGGCCCTGGATTGAAAGACCCTGCTATGTGCCCTGGCACATATGACTGATGGTGTTCTGAGGCTAACCCTCTGCGTGTGTAGTTGCTAGGCTTGACCACCCAGCTCCTGAAAGGCCTTGAATGCCTGCCAGAAAGATGGCAGTGATCACTACTGCAGTGCAAGAGGATTTGATGAGTAACACATTTTGCTACACCGGTTCTGATACAGCTGATGTCGGCAGAGGTTGTGTTGGGATGAGAACAAGTGCCACTTTATTACTCCTAAAGATGAGTTTGGAGAACACAGCTGTCATCACAGCTGGGTGTTGGCGTGTCCCTCTCCACTACTGCCAACCATACGTTGAATTTTCGTCCAAGATGGGGACAAAGGCCAGTCCCTTATAAACGAGATTATAGCATCTTCTCAAGAGACTCCTGAATTCTGCTTTGTTCTTTCTGCCATCAGAAGACACAGCTGAAGGTGCCCCATAGGAACCAGGAAATGGGACCCCAGCAGGCACCAAATTGGCTGATCTTGAACTTCCCAATGTCCAGAATGGGAAATAATAAATGTCTGTTGTTGGAGCTCAGCTACCCAAGCAGACCAAGGCAATGACTGAGGTGTGTTGTGACAGTTGACACCCTTGGGATGACCCCTGCCACTCCTCAGGTGTCAGCACACACACCCTGCAGACCAAAGCAGGAGGTCCCAGAGTGCTTTGCTCCCTGTAGGCAGCTGGCTCTCTGGAGGAGGTGGGGAAGGCTGAGCTATGGCTGCCCAGCTTCTCCACCTGAGTCACTTCCCTGCCAGGAGGGAACAAGTTGGGGGGGGCACAGTGTGGGAAGAAATGCCAGGGATGTTTACCCAGGAGAAAAGGGATATCTGTGTTCTCCAGGAACAATTGTTAAAATGACGACGATTTGTATAACGCTCTGTGCTAGTTCTTTTGTTTGAATTGGCTTTTTGTTGGTGGTGCTGCTCTCAACAGTAAGAGTTATTCTGCGCATACCCATCTTGTAGAGGAATAAACTGAGGGTTTGCAAAGGAAATATCATATGTCCTAAGCCAATTTAGAGGAGCTGGATTTGAACCCAGACAACCTGACCCCAGAGATTATTCTATCTCTTTGTTTTAGAAAAAAAAATGCAAACTCTTCCTTGACAAAGGATTGCTATCCAGGCTAGACTAATGTCCAGTAATAAACACCAAGTAATCCCATCAAAACTGGCAAGTGGTATGGATAGATACTTCTCAAAGAATGCATTCCAGTGGTCAGTACATCCATGAGAAAGTACTCCCTCCATCAGCCCCTGGGAGCCACTCTCTCAGCCTTCCCCGCTACCTCCCACCCTCAGCATCATCTGACTTTTGAAAAGTGAACAGCCCTTGAACATAGAGGGTGACCCAGGGAAGGCCCAGGGCAGCTTGTCCCCAGGTTGAAGTGGCCTGGCCTTCACAGGTTGGGGCAGGCCATCTAAAACATGGATTTCAGTAACTGCTTTTGTCCCAAATTGTCATGGGCAGTGATTACGATGGACCACACAGGACAGAAGAGTGTCCTTGCTTCAGAGAGGACTGAGCGAGAGAAAAGAGATGCTTAAGTTCACCCTCTGAGCTCGCTGTGGTGATCCCATCTTGATTTAAGATTGTAACAATTCCTCGGGGTCTGCTTTGATTTAGGGAAAAAACAGGGAATCTGTTCAGAAAATAATTGTTTGGATTAGAATGAAGACATGTAATTCGGGGGAGAAATGAGAACACTAACTGTTCTCATTTTCCTTTAGGGATAAACTTGAAGGCGTTTGGGTATGAAGAAGACAGAAGAGAGTATTTCTTTCAGTGGTTTCTCCAAATGTTCCATTCAATTCTCTATAGAAAGCCACCTCTGTTGTAACCCATTTTCAGATTTAATTGCCTTGCAAGCTGAAACTGGGCTGTATTTTTTTTCCAAAGCAAGCAATTTTGATGTTTAATTATATGTTGTTCTGAATCTCTTATACTTTAAACATTGGCCAACGCATGCTAAGAAATTTATAGACCTTGCTGTTAATGCATTAATGTATCTGATTTGGTGGGAATGTTGGTGAGAAATAGAGGAAGCTGATGAACTGTGTGGCATCTCAATTCTTGAGGTCCACAGCTGACTGTACCCTGTGCCAGCTGTGTGATTTTTGGCAAGTTACCTAACCTCTCTGTGCCTAGTTTCTTGTCTGTAAAACAGGGCAAACAATGGTACTCCTCCCCTCCTTGCCCATCATGGAGTTGTAGGAGGATTTGCTGACTATTATTCAGGATTTGCTAGGTTACGCTGCAAGCGGAGGAAAATCCCAAAGCTTGGAGGATTTTTACCTCTGCTGTCTCTTTGCATTCCTGCAAATTTCTCGAAAGATCTGGATGGTTCCACAGCATTTGCCCTACTCATGTGAGCACACACACTCCAGGCTGCTTCAGGTCTTCCAATCCCTGCATGTGACTGTGTTCTGTCCTTGCTGCAGCCTGGAAGACATCTGATGAAGATTAGGGACTGACTCTCAAAGGCTGGCAAAGCCAGTGACACAAGTCACTTCCACCACTGACCAAAGCAAGCTGCATGGCTTTGACATGTGACTGTGGTGCTGCAAAGAGCCCAGAGCAGAGGAAAACAAGGCATCCTGGTGGGCAGCAATTCCATCCCCCAACTCCTTCATGGATGTAGTGTTGACTAGAACAGCACCTGGCATACATAAGCATGAAATAGAGAGCTGTTGGCACCCAGGGCTGGTACAGACAAAAGACAATTTTCATTTCTATCAAGGCTGGCTTTTTTTTTTTTCCTATTTAGGCTTAATCTAATAGCTCCCACACACTTGGAGGTCCACATGGACTCTCTTGGGCAGTAGTAAGCATTGCTTATAGTTACTGTGGTGGTTGTAGCGCAGTGGCACATGGCAGGTGCCACACGTTTGGGAGGTAGCATAAGCAATGGCTGAGAACATGAGCTTAGAGTCAGGCAGACCTGAGTTTGAATCCCAGAGCCAACACCTCCTGAACGTCCTTGACCAGTTGTTTAGCCATTCTTTGACTCAGTCACTTTGCAGATAGCATGGTCACAGGAATGCCAACATGACAGGGTTGCTGGGTGATTAAACAAGATGATGGAGATAAAGCACTTGCCAGCGTTTGGTTCATGGATAGTAATTGATATTGTTATGATGATGATAAACTTTTCTGAACTTTCAACTTACTCATCTGTGGAATAGGGCTAATAATACCTCTTACAGTTTCATGGACACTTAAAGCTCAGAGAAGACACTCCCTCACAAAGCTGATCTTTTCTTCCTCTCTTCACAATTCGCCCAGACTTTGAGCCTCATCCAGTTGTGGGAGATCATTTGAGGTGTCTTCACTCTTCCCTCCTCCCATATTTGTGGGGATTGGCATGAGCTGATGTAAGCACCTGCCGATTAGGGTACGTAGTAGGTGCTTCGTAAATGTTGGCTTCTATGCCCCTCACCTGTTCCACTCTGTCACTCCTCCCTACAGTGTAATTCCAGGATGGAATGGGATTTCAGGCATGAGGAGTGGAATGTTTTATGAACTTGATATTGGACATTCTCCAAACGTCACCTATGGCAGTGGCTGCCCTTATCTGCTGCAGCGAGCAGTGTCACCCAAAGCAACTGATCCACCCCAGGTGGAAAAACTATTAGACGTCATTGGCAACTGCACAGCATGTATGGGGCTTGATAGCCTTCCAAGCAAAGCTGTGGCAAACAGCCACCTCATCCTACGAGCCTGCAGTGGTTGGCTTTTATACCCGGAGGTGTTCCTGGGAGCTGGTGAAGCCAGGTTAGGAATAAGGTGTTACGCAAACAAACTGCACACTCTTGATAACTCTGGCACCATAAGTGCTTTTCAGGCCACACTCACTGTTCCAGAATATTTCTGCAACTGTGCCTCTTCATCTTTGAAATTTGCCCCTTTGCCCAGCTGACTGACCACTCTGCATTTTGTGTCCCCATGGGAACCTCTTGTTGGTGTGTGTTAGTGCTTAGAGCACCAGGCATCAGCACACAGTAGGTATGTTGTGGATGATGATTGAACGTCTAATTAAGGGAGGAAATCAGGAACCTTGAAAAAAAAGGTATTTTCTAGAGAAAGCATCTTACATAAAGCCTTTTTGCTTTAAAGAATCTCTTAAGAATTGAAGAGTGAACATTTTCCTCTTTTTCTAATACCTTAAAAAGCAAAAAGAAGAAACCCTCACACCAGGCAACAACTCGGTGGGATAGCATTTGAGGCTGCAGCAGAGGGTCAGACTTAGGAGGAGGGCATCAGGTGATTGATTTGCTCATGCAAATCATACTGCTTCCTCTTCCCCTGTCCTGGGGAGTGGGCAGAAGTGAAAGCCCACCCTTAAGCCTGTTACTAACAACACAATTAGTGAAAATGCAGCCTTCTGGGTGGAGAATGGCCCTCAACCTCTAATTGGGATATTTAGTAAATGTTCCCACTATGAAAATCAAAATGGAATGGAAAATAGGCCTAATTTTACCATCTACATTGACTACATGTTGGTACCCTTGCAATAAAATATGCATATTATCTTTAATGAGTGAAAAGCAAAGTCAACAATGAGTGAATTACCAAGGCTTCTGTCTGGGTGGACAGGGGGTGGGCGACAGTCCTCGGTTGCCCTCTGAGTCACAGCACTTGTTTGTTTCTGCTCCCAAGCTGTTATTGGCAGAGGCTTTTCTAATCTGCACAGAAGTTGAAGGCACGCGGTGCAGTACATACCTATATCCCTGTGATATCTGTTCCCCGACTGTTGGTATAGTTTGAACCACATTTGTACATCCTCTCCCCCACTCTCTCTGCAACCCGCGCTCTGCCCACCCAGAATTCTGTCTGATGGAACCACGCAGAATCCAGTCTCGGAAATCTAGGTGCTTCACCTGCCCCCATCGCCTCCGGTGCTTCACCTACATTTGCTGAGAACACGGACTTTGTCCAACGTCTTTCCAAGACCATGATCACAAACAGAGGATTTACTGGAAATATAGTATTATCACATGGAAGGAAATGGGTGTGGATTCCATATCATGATCATCCGTTATTCTGTCCTTATTTTCTTCAGATGTCCTAAAAATGACTTTGAAATATTTTAATAATCTTTAAAAAACTTTGGAACCAACTCATTACATTTGTTACCTGTCCTTAGTTCTCTTTCAATCTGGAATAGCTCAGTCCCGCTCCCTGCCCCTTTTTTTTCCTTTTAGAGGCAGAGAGACAGATACAAAGAGAATTCTCATACACTCTCATCCACTGGCTCATTCTCCACATGCCCCTGAAGGTCAGGGCTGGTCTAGGGCAGGAGGCAGGAGCTTCATAATGATCTTACATGAGGGTGGCAGTCACTGCCACTGCCTCCCAGGGTCTGCATGGCAGGAAGCTGGAGTTAGGCGCTAAAGCTGGATGTTGGACCCATGAACACTTGGTGGGGTGTCTGAGCCACCAGGATAAATGCAGATATCTTTTTTTTTTTTTTTTAAGATTTATTTTTATTACAAAGTCAGATATACAGAGAGGAGGAGAGACAGAGGGGAAGATCTTCCGTCCGATGATTCACTCCCCAAGTGAGCCGCAACAGGCCGGTGCTGCGCTGATCTGAAGCCGGGAACCTGGAACCTCTTCCGGGTCTCCCTCGCGGGTGCAGGGTCCCAATGCATTGGGCCGTCCTCGACTGCTTTCCCAGGCCACAAGCAGGGAGCTGGATGGGAAGTGGAGCTGCGGGGATGAGAACCGGCGCCCATATGGGATCCCGGGGCTTTCAAGGCGAGGACTTTAGCTGCTAGGCCACGCCGCCGGGCCCCAGATATCTTTTCTATAAGACTAAATGTCTGCTCCTCAATTCGTGACCTTTTCATGGTTTCATGAGGGACTATTTTTGAAGAAAAGCAGTCTTGTGGAATGCCTCACGTTCTAGATCCATCTGGTGATTTGCACCTGGTTGTGTAAAAAGGAAGCAGGCTTGACAGGCATCCAGACAGGTGTTCCTGCGTGCTTCTTATGGCATCACAGTGGGAGCACTCAAGGCCAGCCGTGGCCCTTAGCTGGGAACATCACCATGACCCGGTGACTGGAACCACTGGGCTGCAAGACCTCACCATTATAAAGGCACTCTTTCCTTTGCAGTTACAGAGTAGTCTGCAAATGACACTCTGACATCCTAGGACTCCGCTGTTCCCCAACAGCATTGCTCACCAAGGTTTTAGCCTCCCTTGGTGATGCCACCTGAAGCTGTGATGACACTGAGGATTACAAAATGCTGCTTTTCTCGTGCTATTGTTCCTTCCCCATTGATTAGCTGGCACTACAGAAATCGCTGGTTGATTACTAACGCCTTTTAGGCTTCGTCCCACTTATATATATAAAGAGCATAATAAGAGAGGGGTGAGGTGAGGATTGATCTTGATAATGAATATGGAAGAGCTCAGAACAAATGACTGGAGTTTTGATCATTGCCATGTTCGCTATTTGCATTCTGAGGGTGGTGCTGCAAAGAGGATGAATGCATTTATCTAAGTTGGCTATTTTCAAAAGAAGTGCATAAGAAACACATGCACGGTTCAGGTACACAAATACCTCTAAGTTTCTACTGTGCTGACCCAGGGCCGGACGTGGAGTTGAGTGGATGAATGAAATTGCTGGTGAGAGGGAAAGGAAGATGTGTAACTTGGAGATCATTAGAACAAAAGTGATTTCTTTATTCACTCAATGTTTTGTTTATTCAGTGAATGTCTGATGGGATATCCAATCAAATGATCCTGGGCGCTGTTTTAAAGAGAAAACAGTCTGGTGAAGAGACCACTTCTCCTTGGGTGAATTCCCCCAAATCCAGACCCAGATATGCCTGATTCTATGCTTGACCCCTTCCCACTCCCTCTAGGAATAACAAGCATGGAGGAGCCTTTCTGGGGAGCTGTTGAGCCTGAGCTCTTCTTGACTGTCACATATGTCTTACACAGCCTTGCCAGAACATAGCCAGGGAGTGGATTTCCAAGCCTCCTTCTGAACCCTACAGGTTCACCAAAAGTCCAGGGTAGCAGGGAGTGCTCCCATGAGAGCCATGCATCACCTCCTGCAGGTGTGGGCCTCAGCAGATGTGTGGGCTTGCCCACTCAGCCATTGCAACTGGCCATTTGCTGTCGGCTGAGACCCTGATAGGCAGCCAGGGCCTTTTGCAGTTGCTCCCGTGCAGGTTGGGTTGGTCAGGGTGTGGCATCGAATATGGACAATCAAGCCCATTGTTTGGGCTTTGCCACAGGTGGTGTTGCCCGCTGCTTGTGCCTACCATCCAACTGCTGGCTGCTTTGCATCCCTCTTGGAAGGCACCTTCCTTCAGACCTGGCGAAGCAGCTGCTCTGAATGTATGTAATCCATCCGTTTATGCCAGCCAAGTAGGAGAATCACAGAGATTGTAAGGTGAAACCCATCAGGGTCAATTAAAGTTTGGTGGATAAAGGAAGCTTGGTGCTTATAGAAGACAGAGGGCTCTGCCTGGTTTAAAATGCATATCGAAGTCAACCAACAAAAGTCACTTAGACCTTCTCCCTTTCATTTTGGCTCTCAGAGACAACAGAGCTGAATCACTCGTACTCAGATGTTCATCTTCCTCAAGCAAGGCTGTTCTTGTTTTAGTTCTCTCTCATTTCACTTCATCTTTGACTCCATTGGTACCCATCCAAGGTGTCTAATCCTTGTTCTTGAATAAGAATGTTGTGTCTTCATTGGACACCTAGTGTTGCTGTGTGTGTTGTTGGTTTTTAGAAATGAATTGTGCCCAGAAGCCTGTTCTGTTCACCATTCTGCCAGTGTCCTCACCATGGTATATTCCTGGTATTGGCTGTAGAGCTAGTTTCATGCTTCTGATGGTTACATAGTCGATTCGGCCAAGATGGTCCAGGTTATGCTGTGGTGACAGCACCCAAATCCTAGCAGTTTATTGCTTGGCCATGTTTCTTGTCCATTGGGTCAAGAGGGGCTTTGCTTTGGGGATTTAGGTTTGGTGACAGCGTTATTCATTATGGTAGGGGGAGGAGAAACCAGTATAGCTTGCATTTATTCATTCTTTCGTGATGGGAAACTGGTTATTTCCAATTTCCTGCTACTACAAATGACAATGCTGTCATGAGTGTTCTTTTGTTGGCTTATGGAACCATGTGACTGTCTCTCTGGGCTGTCTTTCTAGCAGTGGATTCATTGGTCCTACTATTTGTATTTACATAGTTTTGAGAATTACTCTCTGATAAGTCCCTAGAACAGCCAGACAAGTGGAGTCTCCTACTAACAGTGCATGAATGCTCATTTACCCACATCCTCTCCGACACCCAATGTTACTCAACATTCTGTTTTTGCCAATCTTTGAAATGCAATGTGGAATCTTACCATTGCTTTCATTTATGTTTATGACTTGTGGATTCGATCAGTTTTTGCTGTTTGCTGATCCTTCTTGTTTCCGCCTCTTCAAACATACATGGACCATACTTCTACTGTATATCCTATCTGTTCTTGTTGATTTGTTGGAATCTTTGTTATAACTAGGTATTAATCTTTTGTTTAGTATGGACATTGCAGATGTCTGTCCATGGTTTCTTTTGTTGAGCAGAAGCTCTTCATTTTTTTTTTTGAAAAAGATTTGTTTATTTTTGTTGGAAGGCAGATTTTACAGAGAGAAGGAGAGACAGAGAGAAAGAACTTCCATCTGCTGGTTCACTCCACAAATAGTCACAATGGCTGGAGTTGAGCCTGTCTGAAGCCAGGAGCCAGGAGCTTCTTCCAGGTCTCCATGTAGTTGCAAGGTCCCTAGGTTTTGGGCCATCCTCTACTGCTTTCCAAAGCCATAAACAGAGAGCTGGATTGGAAAGAGAGCAGCTGGGACACAAACCAGCACCCACATGGGATCCCAACACTTGCAAAGTGAGGATTTAGCCATTGAACCATCACACTGGATCCCAAGCTCTTCATTTTTAATAAGTTTATACTGTGGGTGGCAGCTTAATCAGTTGTACAGAAATTCTTAAACATGATGTAATCACATCTATGCAATTTTTTTTGTTTGTTTTTTTGGAGATCTTGTTAAAGAGGGTTTTCTATTCCCAAAATTCATGAAGACAGTCTCTCACATTTTCTGTTCATTTTATAGTTTTCGAATTTTTGAAGTCCAATCAGAGTCTACCTTTACATATGGTTTGTGACAATGATCTGAATTCTTTAGCAAGCCAGTTTTCTCAATATTATAATGGAATCATTCCTTTCTCCTTTGAGATGAAATATAAGCTTGATCCTAAATCAATTTCTCCTTATGGGTTTCTTTCCGAGCTTTATATTTTGTGCTGGACCCTCTGAACCTTATTGATCAAAAAACAAAACAGACCACATTTTGTTTGGAAGAACTTGTGTGGTGTATTCAGAGGCGGTTTCCTTTGGGATGTGCTGAGCCATGAAATGACGTAGGCCTTGGCTTCACCAGTTACCATCATTGTGAGGCTGAATCTCCACTTTTCCACCTGTAAAACAGGGGTAATCATATATACCTGCTGTGATTATTGTAAGAATTAAATATTTGGAGCCAGCATTGTGGTATAGTCAATGAAGCTGATAGGTAATGGCCTCATCCCATATAAGAGGTTCAGGGCCTGGCTGCTCCGCTTCCAATACAGCCCCTGCTAATGTGCCTGGGAACACAATGAAAGATGGCCCAAATTCTTGGGCCCTTGCCACCCATGTGCGAAACATGACTAGAGTTTCTGGCTTTTGGTTTCAGCCTAGGCCAGGCCACCAGCCCTGGCTGTTATGGCCATTTGAGCCTTGAATCGGCAGATGAAAGATCTTTTTCTCTCTTTGTTTCTCCTTTCTCTATCTCTGTCACTCTACCTTTCAAATTAAAATAATAAATTTATTTTAAAAAAAGAAATACTAGAATATATACAAAAACACACTTTTCAATAAATGTTGTTTTTCTTTTGATTGTCATTGACTGGCAGTGACTAAGCTATATTCTCCAGGATTCACCAAAATGGATATAAATGGGAGACACATGACCTCTAGCCCCTCGATGACATTGCCCGTTGACCCTACCTGCTAAGCCATGACTTGTATCTGGTGATTTCCGGGTGTGTCCGTTTGGTATCTGATGTAGTCACATGAAAGCTGCCCATTAGTCTTACCTCTAGAACCTCAGCGGGCACTGCAGGGATTTCCATGGAACACCTGCTCTACCCCTTCCTCACCATCCTAAGCAGCCCCACAAGGCCTGGAGCCAAAGCCTGGCACCTTGTAAGCACCAGACTGGATGGTGGAAAGAGTCATCAGAGGGCTCCTCAGCTGGCTGTGTGCTTCCAGGACTTGAGAGGCATACTATGCTTCCACTTGACTCCCCTCCCCTTCGTAGCCCTTCCCCCCCAAAAGTGATAAACATGAAAGCAAGATAAAGGCAAATCCCTGAGTCCAAGACTAGAGGCAGCCCTGGCAGCTTTGCGCGCAGCTTCTGGGTTGGGTGGTCAGTGGAGCGACATAGCCTGCGCCACTGGAAATGGTCCAGTTTGAAGGCCATGCTGGTTGGCTCTGGGAAGGGGCTTCTTTGGCTGCTGCCTGCTTTTGTGATTTAAGCTTCTGATGCTTGGTTTGTCTGTGTTCTGTCACCAAGCCTGGCAGGGATGTCAATCCAGGAAGCATGTCTTGACTTGGCACATTGGCTAAGAAGGGCTGTGCTCTTTCAAGGAGGGTGCCTGCTTCCTCCCAGTATGATGACACCCAGGGATGCTCAGCTAGGGGAAGGAAGACATTGACAGACTCACCTTTCAGCCCCTGCATCTGATTATTTGTGGTATATAAGCTCCCTCCAGTTCTTCTCTGTGGTATTAATAAACCAGCTTGCTCTCTCTGGCTCTCTCTGGCTCTCTCTTCCTCTCTCTGAATTCTGATACCTGTGTACTGCAGTTGGCTCAACACCAGCTTGACTGCCAAGCAGAGAGATTACTCTAGAAGTATGCTGCATTGGAAAAAAGATGAAATCCCATCTCTGGTCAATTCGGCCATGCTGCCAGGATTCTTCAGCCAGGCTGAAGAAGGACTGTGGCCAGGGTCTCCAAGACAGGAGCTTCTGGAAGCCTGCTCCACACACCTGTAGTTCATCAATCTCTGAAAAGATTGGGCAGTGTCAGGGCCCCTCGCAGCCTGCCTGTCCAGATCCTAGGAAGCAAGGATTTGCCAGGCATCTCTAGTTTTAAGCTGAGCTGCTGCCGCCCTCCTATCTGATCCCTGCAAAACCCTGGGGGGAGGAAGTGTAGGGATGGGATGTAGAGTGGCCCAGAGCCTGGACTTGCCTCCAAGCCAGCTACCCTTGGATTTTCAATGGTAATGTCTAATATTCATCTCCTACCTGACACCCCCTGGCTTTTTAGTCTTTCTTAAGTATTCCAAGAGCTGAGGAGGTAAATGCATGTACACACAGGATGTATTATGAAATTGAGTTTTTTACTACTCCTTCCATTTCTATGTTGACCGTGCAGTATATTTATTATATTTCTATAGTAAATGTTAAGAAGAAAATCGTAATTCACTCAGAAGGCTGCATTTCCGTCTGTTTGCCTTCCACTAAAGTTTACATAGTAAAGAGACTGGGTATGTGTCTTACACGGTGCATTTGTTCACAGCAGGCATAAGGCCCTGAGATGGCACTTTCTCAGTGTGCAGGTGGAGCTTCAGAATCCTTCTCAACTCTGCTCTAAGAAACCACCGTGGATCCGATTGGCACATGAGATGAAAACTCTTAGCTGTTTTTAGCCATCCAGCCTTCTTCCTAGATTGTTGTTAATTCTCTCTAATTAGTTTTTACCTTATATAGCTAATTAGATGTATGCTTTTTTTCACTATTCCATAGGTTGCTCAAGAAAAGCAATGGTATTGATTCATCTTAAAAAAATTGGAGGGGAGAGGATAGATTGAAAGGGCGAGCTCCCATCCTCTGCTTCACTTCATGCATCTTTGCATCATCCCTGCTCTGTCTCATGGCCATTGTCAGTGCCTGCTGGTTACCTGAGTGGATAATGTCCTCTGTGAAGGCTGACAAGATGGTGCTGAAACTATTCAGGATCAGCTTAAGATCTTGCAGCGTCCTCCTCAGTGCCATGTGTCCTGACACACACTCCCCCCTGCAATGAATGAAACCCAACCAAAAATCACGAAACAAAAGCTGATGCCCATTTCCTGCCCCAAGCCAGGATGGAGCAGGGACAGTCTGTCTCATGTCAGTTTCAGAACACAGGAAACCACGTCCCCTGAGCCAAAATGCAGTGCAGCCTGGCATCTTCATCAGCTCAGTCCCAACAAGAATTTTTGGCTCTGTGGAGTTGGAGATGAGAGCATGACCTGTGTCCTCCAAGAATGGACTGCCAAGGGACTGTAGGTTGTTCGCGCTCAACCAACTAAGGTGTCATATGGCTCCCTGACCCTATCTTGGGGCCTCTCACCCATGTGTGGTCTAACCCTGGGGTCCTCCTGCCACATCTGAGGGTATCCCTTGGTGTCCCCTGCCCAAACCTTTGGCCCACCCATCAGGCACCTGCAGACTCATGCTCCGCTTTTCTTCGCCACTATCCCAGATAACCCCATGGCTCTATCTCCAGCTTTTTTTCACTTTTCTAAGTGTTTTTGCAAAGGTACCCTTGGACATTTCCTTGGTACTTGATCGTGATCACCTGCACTGGGGTGTGAGTTCTGGACCCTTGTTTCTGTGGCTCACGGCTATCACCCCTTTGTGTGAGCATTGTTGGCAGTTTGGAGTACACACTGGTTTGCTAGATAGGGCTGTCTGTGCACTGCCAGGTACTGGTGGCCCTTCACCTGCTTGATACCATCAGTGCCTCTTCCCCTGAGTTGAGTCCCGGAAATTTCTGACACTTGGGATTGGCTTTAGAGATGGATGATTGTCCTTGGTGCTGGGAAAAGCACCTCTTGTGAGAAACCACTGAGCTGGGAAAACATTGGGCACATGGCATTCAACACATCCATGTTCAGAGAATGAATCTTTGCTGCACTGCCCAATAACACTCCTACTGTGTGTGCCTGACGCTGTGCTTGGTTCTCTGCACTGCTCACACTCCTACTGTGTATTCGGCACTGATCATACTCTTACTATGTACCTGACACTGTGCTTATTTATCCCCACGGATGGCTGCCTCTGCTTGCAGACAGAGCCTGCCACACCTTGCAGGATGCTGGCGAGGTTCAGGGATAATATCCACTAGGCATCCAGAGCAGTTCCAGCTGCAGGGGAGTACACGTCTCACACCTGACTGCAGGTTGCCTTGCCAGCCTCATCACCTCACAGCTCCAGCTGCAAGTCCCTCCATTTTCCAGATCAAGCACTGAAATTGAGGTTCCTGGACTTGAGGGCCTTGTCCAAGATCATGGGACCAGAAAGATGCCTGGGCTGTCTGTTTGAGCGCTTTTCCTCCCTGGAACCTTCAAGAAAGTGATCATCCCTCCCTCCATTCCGCATCCTGCCCTCCGCCCAGTGCTTTCTATCCATGCTCAACTCGTTAAATATCTGGGGAAGGGTCAAGTGCACAACCCAGTGAAGAAGTCAGAGAGGATACATGTTGGGGTTGAGTCACGCAGAGGTGGAGAGGACTGTGCAGTGGAGTTCTATGTTGTCTCTCAGGCAGGGGAGCCTGGGTGAACCTTCTGGTGGGAAGGGCTCTTGACCCTATAGCTGTGATTTTCACTTTCGGTTTCCTGCTGCAGGGACAGGCAGGGAAAGCTGCCCGCAGTCCCCCACTTCTGGTCCTCAGCCCATACTACTTCTTCGTGGAACATCTCTTTCACCTGCCTTTTTTCCAAGTCAGAGATTTGGAGGCATGCTCGGTCCTCCCTTTTGCTACGTCCTACATCTGACAGCCCCTGGCTGACTGCAGCAGACATAGCCCCAGCTCCAGAACTGCCCTAGTTGTCTAACCTACATTTCCTCATTCCTGCTGCTTCCACACTTGGCGTGGGCCCCTTGCAAGGCTGCAGAGGATCGCTCCCCTTCCTTGTGCTCACATCCTCTCTTTCCCTGATCCCCCCTAGAGTGCCTGGGGGACCCTTCACTACAGACCAACCACCAAGATTGGGCTTTCCTAACTTTGCCTTTGAGTGGCCAGTGCACTCCTCATTCTTGGCTTTGGCGAAAGGAACTACCTTCTTCTCTGCAGTGGTTGCCCCTTCTGGTTGTCTGGGACAGGGATGTTCAGCAGCCTTGCCTCAGAGTGGTGCACAGTGAGCATGGAGTGTGTGTGCCCAGCACAGCACTGGGAACTGGCAGAGGCAGAGGGATTCTGGCCAGGGGCTTCCTTGTGCACTGCACCCACATCTTCTCTTGCTTTTTCCTTTAGGCAGCATCCAACTACACTGCCTAGGCGTAGTGCTCCCTGCAGTGAGTTGTTTGCTTCTTCCTCCTGCTGTCGTTTCCATGCTCACCCCAGAACTGGGCTATTTCCTCTTGAGATGCTTTGGATGGAGAAAGTGATAGACTTTGGGGAAATGTTTTTTTGCCTTCCCTGGGCACCACGGAACAGTGGGCTCCCAGGAGCCTCACCTGCATGAGCCTCACCCGTGTGAGAGTGTCAGGGTTCTCTTGAAAGGACATCAACAAATTGAGAGTCCTGTCCCTAGCCTGGGCTGGTGGAGCCCGCAGAGAGAAGAGCAGGGCTCTCAGTGTGTCTTTCCCTGTCTCTGAGCTCTGACTCCTGGTCCAAAGCATGGTCAGAGTCACCCCTTCGAAGCAGAAGAACTGTCTCTGGAGGTTCCTCATCACTTGGTTTCTGTGGTTTCCTGCACTAGTTTGTGATGGTGGGTCCCCAGGCACCTTGGTCGTTTGCCTCTGCTGCTTCAGAAAGGCCAGGAGCTTCCTTCTCCTCCCCCTCCCCTTTTTTAAAGATTTATTACAATTTTTTTACTTGACATGCAGAGACAGGTCTTCTATCCACTTATCTACTCCCTAAATGTCTGCAATGGTTAGAATTGGTCTGGTGCAAAGCCAGGAGTCAGGAGCTTCCTCCTGGTCTCCCACCAGGGAGCAGGGGCTATGCTCAGTTGATTTTCTAAGCACATTAGCAGGGAACTAGATCAGAAATGGAGCAACCAGAACTCAATCTAGTTCCCATACTGGTTCTCATATGGGATACTGAAGCTGCAGGCTGCAGCTTTACCCACTACACCACAGTAGCAGCCCCAGAGTGTCCTTATTGTCTTCCATGCAGAACCCATAGGAGCTGCCCAATCTGCCCTGGCTACCTCTTGATCCCAGTTCCCAGCACATTTCCCCTTGCTCATGCCCCTGTAGCCCCAGGTCCTTTTGGCCATGTTCCCCCCAAAATGACCAACATTTCTGTTCTGACTCTTGCACTTGTGGGTTCTTCTGCCCAGATGGGGCTCCCTCCATGCCTACAGCTAATGGGAGATGCTTGCCTCCCCTCCGTCCTTTCCCCTTTTCACCCACTGCAACCTTCCCCTCTACCTCGCTGCCGTCCTTTCTGTCCTCTTGTTCTTGCTTGGCTGCTGCCTTCTTCAAACTTGTGTTAGAAATGTTGTTGTTGTTGTTTTTTCCATTCAACTCCACAGGGTCCATACTCCCTCTCTTTTGGTCATCTCTGTTCCCTGAAATCTGAAACTGTGCCAGGTATGTACTTGCAGACTAGCATATGTGTGTGTGTTGAGGGGAGGTGGGTAAATGATTATGCTGAAGATTCTGGGAACCTTAGAAACAGAGCTGTTGCTTCTGTGGCCCCACGTGAACCACTTCCTCTTGCATTTGGCAGGTGTGACACCAACACCGACCCTTGCTGTCTTTCTTTGTTGATCCTCATAGGTTAGATACATATGTTGTCTTATCCAACATACACCAGCTGAAGGTGCCAGGTTCTGGTAGTTGAGAAACTTGGAGGGGCAACAGGTAGATTCTACCCCTGGAACCCAGCCCAGTCTCTGTCTTTGGCACAGCATCTCAAACCCTGTTTTTTCTGCAGTTTAATAGGGGAAAAAATCTGTGGCCAACCCCTGAACACTGTCCATCTCTCCCTGCAGAGCAAAAGGTTGTTCTCTCCCAGTGGTCAAGTTCCCTCCACTCTCAGCCCATTGTGGGAGTCTCTCTTATTTGCCAGAGTTCCAAATAAGTCCCATCATAGGCCCTGTTCAGTGACTGGGTGACACACAGGGATATAAAAATCCAGACCCCACCTGCCCACTCAGGAAGGCTCTGAGGAGTCACCCCTGACCTATAACAGCCAGTAGGCTGGCTGAGGCTTCTCAGAGACTGCCTCACAGCCAAGCCTCCTCCTCTGTCCCACTGCTCAGGGCTGTTCTGGCTCTCGTGAGGTGTGTCCATCAGGGGCTCATGTTTTGGAAGTTGGTCCTTAGGTGGAGGCCTTAAGAGGAGTGGGATTCCCTCTTGGCTCTGCCTTCCTATCTGTGCATGTGGTCCCTTCCTCTTGTGTGCACTCCCACCATGAGACCCTCACCTGAGGCTGACCCTATGGAGCCACCCAATCTTAGACATTCAGCTTCCAAACTAAATAAACCTCTTTTCTTTATAAAGTACCCCATCTCAGGTAATTTGTCATAGTCATGGGAAACTGACATATACAGAGGTTGGGGCCAGGAGCACATGTGCTTTCATGTTACTTTCCATCTATCTCAGCTTCTGGTTCTTGGGGAACCCCACTTGCCTCCAAGACCTTCTCCCCTGGGTCCCTATGAAAGTGTCTTGGGTCTTGGAGGGCCATACATGTTGGGAGAAGGATTGGGTGATGACCAGGTAGAGGTGACTGACATGTCAGACTCAGCAGAGCTTCTGCTTGTGGCCTTGAATCCTGAATTAGATGAGCAACTTTGCTCAGCAGTTCATATCCACACTGAGGATCCTTTGGCAAAGACTCATTGGGGACTTGATGGTTTGGGGTAAAAACGGAAATGGGATGATCCTTTGAAGATTTCACACACAGGTGTGTTCTGTAGAGTGCAGCTGCGTGGAATAGCTCACATTCAGTTTGTTCAACGTTTCAGTCTGGCTGCTTCCATTACAGCCAAGTCCCAGGCATCGTCTTTTATCTTCTAGTTTCTAGAAGGACTGTGACACACAATGGATACTCAATCAGTGTGGGAAGAAGATAAACATATCAGCAGGGAAGGAGATCAAAGGGACCCACACACAGGGAGAAAGCAGGGAGGAGAGGCTGGTGAAGGACTTTAGGGACCCAGTCGCTTGTCATTCTTCAGACATTAGTGGAGTACTGCCTCTGTGCAAAGCCAGAGCTAGAGGGTTGGATTAGCTGGTAACTCAGCCGTGGTTCTTGTCCAGGGAATGTTTCTGACTCACCTATGGGCCTGTCACTTAACCGCTTTCTTTGGCTTAACTCTATGGACACAATCTGCCACTTGAGGAAGGGAGATGATGGGATTGCTTCCCTCCTCGGATCTCACCGGCCCACCTCTCTCCCTCTGCTTGCTTTTAGATGGTATAGCATGACTGTACCACCACCACCAGTGGTCTTTCTTGAGAGCTTAGGTTATGCGGGGCTCTATGAAAAGGAGTGTATCCAGGCTGCTATGTCATGTCCACATTACAACACTGAGACCTGAGCACATCAATATTCCTATGCTACAGAGAAGGAACCTAGGCTCTGGGAGGGACAGTGATTTGTCCAAGGGCTCAGAGCAAGCAAGTGGTGCAGCATCTACTCTCTGACCGCCTCTTTCCCCAAGAAGCCCAACTTGCCATCTGTTTAACTCCCGACTTAATGCCTCCTCGTGCCCGATTGCAGGCCCTCTAGAGCTTCCCTGTGCTGCTAGTGCACACAGCCCATCTCCTCTGCCTTCTCTTCCAAATCCCTATCCTGACCATTCATGCCTGATTCCACAGCTGCATAGGCTCCTTCTGCCATTGAAAATGAGAATCGATGTCCCCAGTCATTTGTGAAAATAGCCCCTGATGAGTCTTTGGCTGTGTGCCCTGAGCTCTGGACAAGGCGCTGGGGTTCCCCAGGAGGCTATAAAATAGAAGTCCCAGGGATGCTGCCTGCTCCCAACAGGAGAGTCTCTCCCACTGATGCAAGTGCAGAGTAGCACCTGGGGCCAGGACAAATGTCAGAAGCCTGACCCTGGGCCCTACAGCAGGCCATGTTGGGTAGTGGTTAAGGCCCAGAACTGTTGGAGCTGCCACCCTGACTGTCCCCTCTATCTGCTTGCTCCTGGTGGAGCAAAGGTGACTGAAGATCATGCAGCTGTTCTCATTGTCAGCAAACACACCGACTCCATGTTGCAAAGCTTGGTGCCAGGTGGCTCAAATGGAGACAGTGACATGGCAAAGCTCTACCCAGCCTTGGGGAGCCTACAGAGTCTTCCAGAAGAACGAGGATCATGGAGCAGGCTGCTGGGAAGGAAGTCTTGGCCTTAAGCTTCTGCTCCACTACTTGCTCTGTGAACTGCAATGGGTTGAGTTCCCTGAACTCAGGTTCCTTAGCCTAGTGGTGCACTGCCTCGCATCTGCCCTGGCAGCTTGCAGTGTTATGTCTGGCTGTGAAACAGGCAGCCAGCAGCACGGACCTCTTGGGCTTCTGAAGCCCTGGTGTTATGCAATTCTCTGTTGTATGATTGGTCTGTGGCCTTTGCAGGACTCTCCCAGTTTCCTTGGGCTGCAGCATAATAGGCTGGGGTCACCTTGCTGGTAGATGTGTTGTGAACTGAGTGTTGGGAGACAGCCTGGTGTTTATGAACAGACATCACTGGCCTGCTGTTCTGCATTTTCTTACCAAATGCCTATCCAGAAATGCTCTATGGTTTGTTACTGCTCTCCAAGCCTCTGCATGATTTGCTGAAATTCAGGATGGAGGGCTTTGTTTCTGTGCATTATTTTGCCCTTCTGGATGCACCGGGAAAAAAATCAGCAAGTAAATCCCTGTCCACACTCAAACTTGGCCACAGTGCATCAACCCTTTCTGTGTCAAGTAGCAGTGAGGTTCAGGCTGGAGTGAAACTGACCCTTGATTTCCTTGCCTGTGTAAACTCAAGGAGGCCTTGGGGAGGGGGGAGATCTGATGGAGGAGACGGTTAGCCCACACCCTGTGTTTATAGATTGGGAATAGGAAATGAGCTGTCTGAGGCTGACTGACTTAACATCAACTGAACTCCATGCTCTGAGACATTGCCTGAATGATTTTTGGGTGCCTGCTGTGTGTAATTAGCTCAGATCAGGAAGTGGCCTTGCTTCTATGTTTGCCTTTTTCCCCTTTTCAACTGAGCTGAGCTGGTGTTTTGGCACAAAATTCTCCAAGACAGGGTACATGCACCAGGGTACAGGATGGTAAGAGGGGAAGTAGGGAACATGAAGAATGTTCTAGAACATTAAATTCTGTTACCCTTTTTCATATATATATATATACACTGTGCATATATTATTGATACCTGATTTTGTGTATATAGTATGTGGTAGTACACTGTATATTTAATCATAGGTTTTAGGTAATCAGCAATGGAATGTGTGATTTGCATGCCGGAGAGGTATATCTTTGATCAGAAGTGCTTAGAAACCTTTAGTTTAGTGGATGTTCTCACTAGTGCCCTACCCTACCCCACCCCAGCCACTACTATCTTTCTGTGTTTTTCTTTACTCTGCCTTTGTCTCCTCCATTCTCCCCAATATGCCGTATTTTTGTTTCTCTATTGCCTGTGTCCTCACATAGGTAGTTAGTTGTTTTTTGTGTGGCTGCAAGCTGTTACCTCCTGGCACCTGTAAGTGTTGGTGGGGCAGTCATAAGCATGTGTTAAACACTGGTGGAAACAAATGACACGGAAGTACCACCAACAGGTTGACACATGCACGCACCAAAACAGGCTACCTGAAGGGCTGTGGCAGGTGCAGTATACTAAAGTGACACCTGGCCCAGGTCTGATGGGTCTTCAGTAGTTTCCTGCAGGGCTCCCAAGGCTGGAACCTGAAGGATAAGAAGAAAGTAGGCCCATGAAGAGGGAAAGATGTGAAGGAAAGGTCTTCCATAAGGTTCTGCACGGTGGGAGCTGAGATGTGCATCTGGGCATGGCAACAGGTGAGGCAGGAAAAGATGTGATTACCCCAGGACCCCTGGGTTGCATTAAGGAGTTGGTGGGCCCTGATTGGCATTAAGGAGTTGGGGGCCATTTGCTGTGGTATGGAGCCCACCTGCATTCATATCCTGACTGTCATTTATTAGCTGTGTGACTTTGGCAAGTTACTGAATCTTCTGCCTCAGCAACCTCATCTGTGGAATGAGGATGATAATAAGACCAATCCTAGTGGAAGATTAGATGAGATCAGAGATTAGAGAGATGGCTCCTGACATGGACTAACCATTCTGTAACTGCTACTTTTTGCAGTTCCTTCAACAGATATTTACTGGGCATCCTCCTTCTAGATAGATTGTCATGACCATGTCAACCAGCCTGGCACAGAGCCTACATTCTAATTAGCGGGGAGACAAATAAGAAATAAATACATAAAGCAATGAGAGCAAATCAGCTAGTGAGGAGACCAAGAAGTGTGATGTAAGGAGGTGACCTGGACTTCCTCAGGTTAGGCATCCCAGAAGGGTTTTCTGGATGAGGTGATTTGCTTAGAATGAGATTGTATGTATCTTGGGCCCAAACAGTCAGTGCATTTGGGACATAGTGGGAGAGAGGGAAGAGGGGAGGCAGGACCTGGTTACGTGGCTGTCAAGGAAAGGGATTTAAGTGGAAAGCCACTGAGAGAGCTTTCAGCAGGGACACGCTGCGATTTGATTACTTCTGAAAAGGTCCTTACAGCTGCTGCCTGGTGCCTTGCGAGATGGGAGGGCTCCTGAGCTGCAGAGAGCAAAAGAGTGTCTGTGCCCTCCTCTTCCTCAGTGGCCCCTTCCCCCTCTTCCGTGTCACATCATGGCCCAGAGAACCTTGGGGGCAAAGTCAGCTGGCGAATGGCTTGGAGCACAGACCCACTGCCAACATCAGGACCTTCAGGCCTTCCTCCTCTGCCCTGTGTGTGCGGCTGGCTGGCTTTGGATGGTCATCTTGGCATCTTTCTTCTACCCATCTGAAGTTGGCATTGGCCTCTGGCATCCTGTGAGTGCTCATGGCCTCCATATTTCAGAAGAAAGCACATGAGGAATGAGGCCAGCAGGTCCCGGGTTAGGGACCTACTTCTCAGATCTCGGAAGAACTCCTCACTCTGCTAGATCTTGATTTTCTCTTCCGTGAAGTGTGGATAGTGTTAGTGTCTCGGTCTGTGTTCAGTTGCCGTCACTGAATGCCTGAGACTTGGCAGTTCATAAAGAGCAGAGGTCTGGGTTGGCTCATGGCTTGGGGAGTCCAGGATGTCCACAGGTCAGCTGCCGGCAAGGGCCCTGCACTGCCTCCTCTCTTGACGGAGAGTGGAAGGGCAAGTTGCCACGTGCAGAAGAGGCAGTCAGCAGGGCAGCCCAATGTTAGAACATCCTACTCTCCCTGTAGCTAGTCTGAGCAGGATTGCAAGAGAGGTGTTTATCCATTCCCCAGGGCAAAGCCCCTGTACCCCCACCAAGCCCCACCTCACCAGACTGCCACACATCAAGCAAATTCCAACGTGAGTTTTAGAGGACACAGAGGCTGGCCAGCAGTTACATTTCCGAGTTGTGAGGCAGCTCCTATCTGTGGAGGCCTGGCCATGGGACTGGGCTCATAGTAAATAGACAGAGTGTCCTCCGTTATGATCAGTGTTATTTGCCTGCCTACTCAAGGCAAGGGAGGCCTGTTCTAGCCCTCCTCTCAGAAATGGTGGCAGGATCCATGAACTAATAATGGTTGCCTGTTGCACCAGTGCATAAATACACATGGTAGATTATTTTTCCTCTTTATGCTTTGCCTGGGCATACCCATTATGGGTGGCTGAGTAATGGGAATGGCATGTCCCTAGGTGATCCACATTGGTGATAAGCAAGTTCCAGACAGTTCAGGTACTAACTACATCTCCCATCTGTTCAGGATTTTTTCTCTCTAAAGTCTCATGGAGGCCCAGCCAGGTGCAGTAGCAAGTGAACACCATCTGAGCCAGGCTTCTGCCTCCCAGGTGTGCATGCAGCCACCCATCCAAGTACACAGTAGTGACCCCTAGACTCAGGTGCACAGGCCCAGTGCTCCCCAAACATGCAAGATGACAAGCTCACACCTCACATAAACAGCAGTCACTGAGAAGGAACATTTCTGGGACATTGGCCAAGGATCAGGTCATGTGCAATAGGCTTTCTGCGTCTGGCTATGTGTGACACTCAGCGCCCAAGGAAGTAGAATCTTGTAGCAGAACAGAAAAGCCTTCTACAGGCCCATATGCCTTAAGCAGAGGTGACGCTGGGATTCAACTCCAGAAGCTGGCCCTAGAGCCCACAACATCTGTAATCAGTGCATGACTCTTTCTGACCAGGAACAAGAATACCATCCCCTCCCCCACCCCATGTCTCAGTGAGAGGGAAAAGCAGGCACTGACCCAGGCAGGAGATCTGGGTTGGGTTTGTTTGGTTTCCAAAGTACATCTTGGGTGA
This sequence comes from Ochotona princeps, assembly GCF_030435755.1. NCBI lineage: Eukaryota > Metazoa > Chordata > Mammalia > Lagomorpha > Ochotonidae > Ochotona > Ochotona princeps. Next base: position 10,623,228 of record NC_080846.1, on the reverse strand, counting down.
TGTGGGAGGTTGAGTTTCCAAGAGGCACTTGTAGGAAGCTTAATTGGGTTTGCTCCTGGGATCAGCCCTGAATGTTGGATTGCATCCCTGGGGAAGATGGATGTGTGATGTGCTCAGGCACCTGCTCCACTGGGAGCCCTGAGGCTAGACTAGCCCTGTTGTCCTGGCTCCAAAGCTTTACAAGGGGCCAGGCCCTTGGGACCTACGCATACACTATACTAGATTCAGTTGCCTCAGGAAGGGGCATGGGCTAGGGCTGAGTCAGGAGATGTGGGTGGAGAGCCTTGAACCTGAAAGGTGACTTGGAAGGCAGTCCCACAGACCCCATCATGAAGTGACTATGGAACCAAGGTGACAGCTGGGAGCTCCTCTCCTTCCCAGCCTTGTGTACCCTGTTGGGAGGCTTTTTTTAGGCACTTTGCTGAATGCCTCTGCTTCTCCCTGTCCCCGTCCCCAGTGTGGTTCACCCCTTCTTCCTGATGGGATGGAGGCTCTAATGCCCACTCCCTAGGGGAGGGAAGACACCCTCTGTCTATCCCTCCTTGTAGGCATGCTCCACAAGCCCCGGAGTTAGTGGGTCATCTCATCCACTCCCACCCTCACTGACCTGAGAGGCCTTGTGGAAACAGCTCTGCTCCCAGTCCCTGCCCTCCCCACTAAACTGCCATAACCTTACCCCACCTCGCAAGACTGTCTTATCATGTCCCAGGGCCTTTGCACAGGCTGCAATGATGTTCCCTACCACATTCTCTTATACTAGTGAAGTCCCTTTCCTCTTCAGGTCTCAGTCCATCCACTGCCACACCTGCCTAACCAGGGTGGTTCTCTATTCTTATAGGACTGCCTAGAGCTGTATTTCCCTCCTTTGGCCCTTATTGTTTGGCTGCCACTGGCCATTTGGGGGATTCTTATACTGATGCCTTGTTCCCTTATCTGTAACCATGTCTTCAGTGTAACCCAGAGCTTGACACTCAATGGATCTCAGTATGACTTTGTCACTGAGTGACTATTCAAACAAGACAAACTGGATGCCAGTCGATTTAAAAGGTAAGAGGGGCCAAAGAAAAGGAGTGCATGTCCTGCTGAAATAATCGTATTGGCCTGGGGGAAGCATCTCAGTGTCTTTGAAGGTTTGCGTGACATTTCTAGAGTCAGAAAGAGCACCTGGCCTACTTGGTCCAGGGTCAGCCTGTGCTGAGTGAGCCAACAAGACTAATTGCTGGTGCACTTGACCTTTGCAGAGCACAGGCCAGGTGGGTGTTCTTACACCACTGCAGATTGGGCTTGCTCAGCCGGTGACTGCTGCATCCTTATATGACAGCAGGGACACACAGCTCTCTAATTATGTCATGTCACAGTGACCTGGGCCTCTCAGACTCGTGTGTGTGTGTGCACGCGCGCGTGCGTGCACATTTGCAAGGGAATGATGAAAATGAGAAAGGCTGCTATACCCCCTTGGAACAGTCAACAGCTGTTTCTGCCAGTGGGTCCTTTCTGCTCCTCTGGATATGATGTCATTTCTGTCTCTTGGCCAAACAGTCCCTAAGCTATTTGTGTCAAGTGGTGGGCTAGCTGCTGAGGACTCAATGGTGACAATACCGGTGGGGTCCTTGCCAGCTCAGGGGAGACAGATGCTAAGGAAATTACCGGATGGATTCATGGTGTAATAACAGGTGTTCCAGAACTGCAGAGAAGGGCCGTGCAGGGGGGCATTGTCACATGTTGAAGTCAGCTCATTCCTTTGCCCAGCAGTTTGTTGGGGCACCTGCATTGAGCTGAGCAGTATGCCAAGTAAGGTGCATTTTCTCCCTAGGGGTCCTAAGCCAAGACACATGCTCCTCCCACCTGGAATGTGGGAAATTTGCACTATGCAATCACTTTAGCACTGAGAAGTATGCATCCCATATAGTTTTACTGCTGTTTCTTGGATTTGATCCTTATTTCACTCCTGTACCCACTCTTCTTTTCCTTACTCCTTTTTCTCCTCATTGTCCTTTTGCTTCCTTTTTTCTTCTCTTCTCCCTCCTCCATCTCTGCCACCTCCCCTCCTACTGGACACCCAGCCCAGGGTCCTTGTGCTCTCAGGGAGCTATGCTGGGAATAGGGGTGGATGGCTTCTGTTCAGGCCAGAGTTGTCTGCTGGCTGCTCCTTTCTCCTGACCCCCATATCCTGATTTGACCAAGGGCTGTGTGCAAAGATGTCAGGTGTGTTCAGTGTTCAGCATTGATGGTCAAGAACAGGTGACAATCATGGCCATGTTGGTGATGATGGTAATGGTTATTAGGAGCCAAGCTTGTCTCTCCAATTCTTCCATAGATTCATTTTCAAAGAACAAGTGGGTCTGGCCATTTTGTGTTTTGTATTCCTTTGAAGAAAAGCACCAAGTTTACATTTTCTATGTCAGAACAAGTCAACATTAAAAATCAGAGTTCATTTTAATTTCCTTTGCTCAAGAAATGATCTGAGCTGTAGGTAGGTGTTAACCTGTGATAATTGGGGCTGCACCTCTGTACTTCAAAGATCGCAGACCAATTTTGATTGTTTGAGGTTGGAAAACAGAACCAGAGGCTATAGGATTAATCTCAACAAATTTCCAATAGCATTTGACATTTAAAAAATTAAACTCTTTAAAGAAGCTGTGTTATTTAGGTAATACCACCTACTTCTCTCAATTTCTCCCCTCATAATGGTTGGAACTTAAAAATTGTTAAATTTTAGACACTTTGCATCCATTATCTCATTTAAATTCACAGCAACCCTATAACCCCATTTCATAGGTAAGAAGACTAAGATATAATCATGAATAGCCCCCAAGGATCACATAATTTATAAGTGGCAGGTCCCTAATTCATGCCCTGGGAGTCACCCAAGATACGCACACTTTCCCACAGTGACCTGTTAGATTACAGATTCTAGAACTGGCATTGCAGCCCAAACTTCAACAGTCCTGTCCAGAGTGAATATGTGGGCTATTAGTTGCTATAAAGCAAACCACCCAAAACATCTGAGTAGTAACTTACAATGATGCTCATCGCAGGGGTTCTAGGTGTTGACTGAGCTCAGCTGGGTGGCTCTTCTGCTCCTCTGATGGCAGCTGGGGCTGCAGTTGACTGGAGGTCTTTCAGTTTTTTCTGTGTTTTTTTTCAGTACTATTGTTGGCTTTGGGCTTCCAAAAAGTCCAAAAACAGAAGCTTCCAAGGCTCACTTTCTGGGCAGGGTCCTGTGTAGGATCAGCGTTGAAGGCTGGTTCACATGGGGCTGTCTTTGGACACCAGTAACCACAACAAGGCTTCTGCACAGCACCTGGGCAATGAACCCATGTGGATTTTTTTTTTTAAATACCTGTTGTGTGGTATTTCCTGCTGCTAATAATGCATTGCCACAGACTATTTTGGCTCCTGCTTCTAGAGATTCAAAGCCAATGAGCAACATCTGGGGATAGCCTTCTTGCTGACAGAGTCCTGAGCAGGCTGTGGGTGTCACATTGCAGGGCAATGGGAAGCACATGTGCAAATTCTCTGGCCTCCTGCTTTCTCCTCTTTTAAAACTATCAGCATCAAGCATCACCTCCCAAAGGCCACTCCTCCAAACTGGAGTTACATTAAGTTTCTACCCTCTCAGTCAGGGTTAAACTCCAACACGAGTTTCGGAGGGGACAAACCATATCCCAGTTATAGCACCTATGTTATATTTAACACTCCTACTGATCTGGTAAGTTGATATTATTGCCTACTTTTATGGGTGAGGAAGCAACCTTGAAGGCTCAGTAATGTGCCCAAGGCTACACAGCTTGTGAATGGAGGAGCCTCAATTCTGATTCCAAATCCTGGGGTTCCCTCTACCATGCCTTCTGTTATGGGAAGGTTCCCTGGCTTTTCATCAGCCTGCCACTTCCCATCTAACCTCAGTTAAGTAAATCAGCAAATCCTCAGTGAGTCAGTAGGATGTGCCAGGTGCCTGGGGGGAAGTAAGAGTTTGCTCCTGGCTTCTGCCCTCAGAACTTTGTTGCAGGTTAAGATAAACTGGAAAAGATAAAGTCAACAGTACTGGTTCCTGCTGCCATGGTATTGCTGCAAATGGAAGGGGAGGCCCCTTGAACTGATGACTCAGAAGCGACTTCTCAAAGAATTAGGCTCATGGTGGACCTTCAAAAATTATTAGAAAAGAGGAGATTGGGATTTAACAAAAAAAGGGTCCTGAGTGATAACACTTGACCTAGGTAACATAGCATGAGCTACCCAGGATTGTTAGCACTTCATGCAGATTAATTCCCTTACTCTCAAGGCACTTAATGAGCCACGTTGTTCTCATTGTTTGTCCTTTACAGATGTGGAAACTGGGACACAGGGAGGTGAGGCAACTTGCTCAAGTTCACACAGCTCCTCAAGTCATAGAGCTGGGTTCAAATCCCAAAGGTGCGCATTCTGGCACCACAGTCTCCAAGCTTCCCGTCCGCATGTGGAAGAGGCCAATTTCGAACAAAGGAAACAAAGCGGGTTAACCAGTTTGGCTAAAACTGGATTAGAGGTGAACATATTCTGCCATCACTGTCTGAATATCAGTGCCATTGCTGGAACTTTGTCATTTTGTGTGTGTGTGTGTGTGTGTGTGTTCCACTTCTTCATCTCAGGGGTAATTCTCCTGGGGAAGATCGCAGGACTTAGGGAGATCCAGTGACTTGCCCAGGAGCTCAAGTGTGGGTCCACTGCTATTCCCTAGGGCTTCTCTGTCCAAGGCCTATGTGTCTTAATTTAAGAAAAAGATCAAGCTATATTGACAGTTCCAATAGATACCGAATTTAAATCCCATGAATCCAAAATGCCTGTTGGGAGAGGCTCTTGGCCAGGAGTTCTTAGCCCTGGGTTAGGGGTCAGCTTCAAGGAACCCTCTGAGCCTCCTGCCACCCTGTGTGATTGTACATATATATACACGCACACACACACGTGTGTGTCTTATGGGAAGCAGATCCACAGAGTCCAGTTTCTCAAGGATACTCAGGAATAGCCAAGTGAGGTGCTTAGGTTCTGGAACTGAATCTTCCAACTTCAGATTTGGATTCTGACATCTATCAGCTTTATGGCTAGAGGCAGGTTCTTGGCCTCTCTGGACACTGACAAATACACCTGCAAGTGAGATTGGCCCATTGTGAGTTGATGCATGCTGTCCAGCCCTCTGCATAGTGCACATTCAGTGCCCAATAAATACTGGCCATGATAAGGCAAGAATTCTTTCTCTGGGCATCTCTGCTTTTCTGGGTGGCAGGCATTGCCATAGGCTTAGCCTATGAGAATCTTTCCCTGGAAACAATGTGTTTAGGGCTTTGGACCTTCTTCATACCTGTAGGAGCCGGGTTGAGTGTGTACCTATGGAGCTCACGTTGGCCTGCCTCCAGGGAGGTGGGCAAAACCCAAACCACTTCCAATAGTCCACAGCTCCTGTGTGGTCCTCCTTTTGGTCCTTTCTCATCACTAAATCTCTGCTTCTACAGAATTCTTGGAGAAGGACCCTGTCTTACCATGTTTGGTAAGTTGAATCAAATCAAATGGAATACTAGTCTCTCAATGTCAGCCTGACTGTGAGCAGGGCCAGCCTTGGCCTTGGGATCCCATTTCTTTCTCTGTGCTTCTGTTCCATGGGACTGTATTTCCATCACCATCATCTTGATTTGCCATTACCAGCCAGCACCTCCAGGAGATTGCAAACAGTAGGCACACTGGAGACACCTAATACATGTTCACTAAAAGGCAACAGTAAGTCCAGGCTGTGTCTTTGATTTGGGGGCTCCTGCTGCCCTGTGGAAAGCCCCAGAGTGAACAGACACTGCAAGGCTAAGGAAGACGACAGTGGGGAGTGGGGAGGCAGCTACCTGGCTCCTGCCTCAGAACTAGCCATGGATGGGGTTAAGGGAGAAGCAGGTATCTGGGCCACTCTTGGACTGGGACCCTGGGAGTGGGGCACCCTCAGGGGATCTGGTGACTTGTGCCTGGCTGACTCCTGGAAGGCCTATGGGGTGATCAGGTAAGGGTGGGAATCCTGCCCTGCACACTACAATCATCACCTCTTGTCTTTAGAAGAAGCATTTTGTGGTTTGGTAATGAGGTCACCGGAAGCTTGCTTTGTACATTCTCTTCAGAAGACTGAGCTAGTGGTAAAGGCCACCCCGAGGTTGTGGGTCACATCTGGGGCACAGGTGTATTGGAGTGGCATGTGTGAGGGGTAGGGATGGCGCCAGGAAGTCCATCAGCACCTGACAGCTCCCTTCAGGCCATGCAGCAACCGTGGAATAAAGAGCTGTGCATTACAGCAGCTCCTGCAGAGCCACTGAGCGCCTGCCATGCCCTCCACAGAGGGCATGCCACGGGATCCTCCCCAGCCCAGCCCACTTGGCAGAAGCATGCCCCTCATGGTGCCCAGGTCATAGTAGGTTTTCAGCCAGTGTTTGTCAAATGAATAACGAAACCAAAGCACAAGGAGGTAAATTCAGTTCCTTAAGGTGGCACAGCTGGCAGGGCTTGTCTTCTCACCTAGTACCATGTGACTCCTGGGCCAGGTCCAATAACCATGTTCCACTAAACCCTTTTGCAGATAATTTTCTTAAAGATGCTGCTTGGAGCCCCACCCAGCACCCCTGGATACTTAAGCATTGTGTCCACATCATCTCACCTAATTATTCCCAGAGTTCCTGGAAGTGACTCTTATTGGGCCATGTCTTTTTCCTTCTTTCTTTCTTTTCTTTTTTTAAGAGAAGATTTATTTATTTTGAATAACTGTAGTAGAAACTACAAAGAGAAGGAAAAGGAGAGAGAGAGAGAGAATGAATATCTCCCATCTGCTGATTCACTTCCCAGATGGCCATAATGGCCAACACTGGGCCAGGTTGAAGCTAAGGAGCTTTGATCAAGTCTCCCAGGATGATGAAGCCTGAACCCTTGGGACATCTTCTGATGCATTTCCCCAGGGCATTTAGTAATGAGCTGGATTGGAAGTGGAGCAGCCAAGACACAAACTGGTACCCATATGGGATGCCGGTGTTGCAGGTGGTGGCTGTACTTGCTATGCCACAACACTAGTCCCAGTCCATTTCTTAGAGGGGAAATCCAAGGCTTGGAGAAGATAATCAACTTACCCAAGATCACAAAATAATCAGTGTCAGAGTTGCAGGGATAGCATTTCCACCAGGCAGGCTTGCATCTCTTTAAGCTGCATGCTTCCTCCAGGCTGCCTAATCTCCCTTCCTGTCTTAGCTGCACTGATAATGGCAGGTGCAGTCATGCTGCATTAAGATCAGTTGAGATTCAAATGAGGAATGATGAATGCAGGTTTATGCAAAGGCTAAAGTGCCATTCAAACACAAGCTGTTCTCTTGGTCCCTTTGCCAGGAGGAGTAGAGCCCACTGAGATGGGGGGTGGGGTGGTTTCCAGCTTTGATCTTGAGCCTTTGTTAGTGAGCTTCCTGCTGCCTCCATCTCATCCTCTCCAAGGTGGTAGAGACTTACCTCCCAGAACTGTTAATGCTGTTTCTGTAAGTTGGTGCTAAGAAAACACTCAAAACAGTGCCCACAGGAAGCATGCGCTCGCTAAGTGACAGCTCTTGGCATCCTTGTCCTCCTTATCAAAAAATTATATCATGGGGTTGGGTATTTGGCACAGCAGTTGAGATGTTGGTTATCAGAGTGCCTGAGTTCAAGTCCCAGCCTCCTGTTAATGCAGACCCCACCCCAAGTGGCAGAAGATGATGGCTCTATTGGTCGGGACCCTGCCATTCATGTGGAACTCAGCTCCTGGCTCTTGATTTTGGCCTGGCTTGGCCCCATTGCAGGCATTTGGAGAATGAGTCTGTGGATTTGAGATCTGATTTTTAATAGTCTGAAAGAGGCAGGGGACCAGGGGCTTCCCTTGTGGATCCAGTGACCCCTGGACTCAATGTTGCTGCCAGCCATGGAGGGCCACACTGTGCAGGGATCCTGGGTTCTCACCAGGGTCCTTGTTCCTACCTTGGTGTACTCTTCTCACTTATATATGGAGCTTCAGGCTCTGCCCACCTGCACACTTGGTCCAGCCTCATCAGCTCATGGAAGTACTCCTGGTGTCCTCATCCAAGCACCCACCTGCGTGAATACTGTGTTTAATTTTCTGCTGCATTGTTGTTGCTATTGGGTTTGCCCAATTCTTTTTCTTCTTTTTAAGATTTATTTATTTGAAAGCCAGAGTTATAGGTAGAGACAGCCAGAGACAGAGAGAAAATATCTTCCGACTGCTAGTTCATTCCCCAAGAATTGAAATCAACAGCTGAGGTTGGCCTAGGCTGAAGCCAGGTCTCCCACATGGGTGGCAGGGGTCCAAGCACTTGGTCCCCTATTAGCACTTGGTCCCCTATTAGCACTGGCTCAGGGTCTAGGCTGTTTGGCTCTGACTTTGCTACACATCCCATTCCCCATTCCATGCCCCTTTTTTGTCATTCACCTGTGCTTGTAGCTCTAGCTCATGGCTCTAAACCAGTTTTTATGATTCATGTTTATTGGATGTCTACTCTACACACTGTTCAAGGCAAACCATCTGTGCAGCCATGTTCAAGAAACTTCTCAATCTCAAGTCACCCACTGGGTAGGTGCTGTCACCCACCCCATCAGACTACTTTTCTGTGTCTACCCATGACCTTCCAAGTCAACCACACTAGCCAGGTGCTGAAAAAATGCACCTACCCTTAACAGGAACCATCCCTGGGCTCACTCTTCAATCTAAGCCTTTCAACTCCCAGTTCCTCACCTGTCCCATGCAGTGTCTCATTTTTGCATAAACTGGAGCCCAGACCCAGAAAAAATAGTGATGGGCAGAGGGAACACAGGACCACTTGTTAGAAAAAGCCGGTACATGGTATAATGGGTGCAAGGAGCCTGGGCCCAGAGAAACCCGAGATGTGCTAAGATTCAGGGCCAGGCCTTGTTCACAATGTGGAGGAATTTAAAGGTGCATGTCTGGTTGGGCAAGCATGTTTCCTGTTAACCCCTGACTCCAGAGAGTCTATCGCCTGACACTGCCCTGCCTGAGTCTGGGAGACCTTGGGTCAAGCAGAATTTATAGGAAATAGCTCGCTTATGTTTTGCATCTTTTTCAACCCAACCCAGCTCAGCCCAATGCAACCTAACCTAACCTAACCCAACCCAAGCACACAGCACAACACAATTCAACCCAAAAACACAAAGCACCACACAACACAATTCAAGCCAATCCTCAGTCTCTCCTTGTTCTCTGAGCATTAGTAACACTTTCTCTATATTGTTGTTTTGCTGTTTGCATCATTTAAACCATGTAAAGCATACACAATAATGCCTGTAGCCTGTAGGTCACACACTCCATTCCCACCTTCTCCCCAACCTCATGCTTCTCTGGTCTATTCTGAACTTCCCCTGTGCATGTCTAGAGAGTCAGGTCTAAGTTCACCATCTACCAGCCTCACCAGCTTTGACAAATCATTCAGTCTTTCCAACTGCAGTTTTCTCATGCATCCAGTGAAGACCCAAGTAGGAATAGGGAGGACTAAATGAGGCAATGCAGTGAAACGGTTCATTCATTCTGCAGCCGTTTACTGAGCTGGGGATCTGTATGAGGTAGACCCAAGCCTCATCCCACAGGGAAGTAAACTGGAAAGGAATAGCAATGCAGATGAGCTTTTTCACATGATGCCTTCTAGTTTCATTTGCTTTGGGATTAATATTCTCTTCAATAATTAAACATGCAGAGAATAGAAAACCACCCACTAGAATGAGCAGCGGTTAATAATTTCTCATGTTTGCTTCATTTTCTCAAACAAAAGAAGGAAAACATTTTAAATAAAACTGAACTCCCTCTCATTAGCCAATTCCCTTGTTCTTCCTCTTTTCTCCATGGTGGCCTTCATCTTGAACCGGAAGCATGGGCTTCCCTTCTGTCTTTCCATATTGTTCTCTGTTTCTGTAAGTGCTGGGCTGTTTTTGTGTGGCCCATTTATACCTGTGACACCAAACTGCCATGCAGCCCAGACTTTTTTTTTTCCTCCATCATGTTGGTTTTTCAGCATATCTGTCTAAATGCTGAGTTCAGTTTGCTGGCTCCATGTACTCCCATAAATTTTCAACTTTTGTTGTCCCAAGCAAGACTGCAGAGATCCATGTGGGATGCCTGGCTTTGGGCTCCTGGGGAGGCATTCCTAGAGGGCGAATTGCTGAATTGCAAGTGTGTGTTGGCTGCCGGCTGGTGCCAACCTGTTTTCTGAGGCGTCTGCAGCAGGTTGGCACAAGTGGCATCTGAGAGTCCTTGTTTTTCCACATTCTTACCACTGTTTGATACTAGTAGGATTTTAGGTGGTTTTTTTTTGTTTGTTTGTTTGTTTTTGCCAAATCAGATTGGATATGGCATGGTATATCAAGCTTATTTTGGTCTGCATATCTCTGGTCACTAGCAAATTGAACAGTACTCCATCTATTCTGAGCATTTGGGTCTACTATTTGGTAAAATATCTATATAGGCTCTTATACTGTAATCCTGAGCATTGTGGCATGGTGGGTTAAGCTGCCACTTAAGATACTGCTATCCCACATCAAAGTGCCAGTGGGAGTCCCAGCTCCTGACCACAGCCTGGCCTAGCCCTGAGTGGTGTAGCCATTTGGGGAATGAAACTGTGAATGGAAGATCTGTCTTCACTCCTCGCCTGTTCTTCCTCTCGCTTCTCTCTTTCTGCCCTCATCACTCTGTGTTTCAAATAAATAATACGTAACTATTTAAATAATTCTTTACCCGTTTTCTGCCCTTATTGGATAGCTTGCATTTTTCAGATGAGTGTTATTTATACAGTTTTACTTATTTTTTTAAAAGAAGTTTATTTTTTTATTTATTTGAAGGTGGATAGAGAGAGAAAAAGAATGCTAGAGGGAGAGAAAGGGAGAATTCTTCCATCTGCTAGTTCACTTCCCAAATGCATACAACAGCTGGGGCTGGGCCAAGCCAAAACCAGGAGCCACAAATTCCATCTGGGTCTCCTGAGGGGCAGCAAGAACCCACATTCCTGAACCCTCATCTCAGGAGATAGAATCACAGGTAGAGTTGGAACTCTATCCCAGTTAATCCCTGTGTGATATGGGAGTCCCAAGTGGCTACATAACCCACAGAGCCATAGAACTGATCAGTCAGGACACCTGCCATTGACCAGTTCTTTGTGTGCTGTGCCTGTTGTGGATGTCCGTTCCCACAATACTGCTTGTCACTGAGTTTGATTTCTAAGGCCTTTGTCATGCAGCAGTGTTTTGTTTTGTTTTGTTATGGTAAGATTAGAGGATTCTATTTTAATTAATAATTTTTTTGGTCGTTAAGACTGCCCTGTATTTCCATCTAGTGACATTAAGTTTCTTGCTTCAGTTTTGCGTGTGGCTCATGAGTTCATTTGGAACTGACTTTTGTGTGCAGTGAAATGGGGCTCTCGTTGAATTTATTCCCCCTCAGGAAAGGAAGTTCAACATCTTGAACTTGAACTGAATGGCCCGTCTTTTGTACCTTGCTTTGTGATGCTACTTCTTTTCTTAACTAAACAGACTTGCAAATGCTTTAAAAGGTTTGTGGAAAATGTACTAAAAAGATGAGTTTATTTTGATAGCAAAGTTTGAAACCCATGCATATTTTTTTCATAAGATAATTTCCCCATGCCCCTGTTCAAGACTACTCATATGTCTGTTTTTTTCCAAAAAGCTATCTGTAGTATATAAACTTGTTTTTTTTTTTTTCATTCTGAAGTTCCCTCATATGTGGTTGTCTTTCTAGGCTGTATGTCACCCCTGTCTTAGCTCTGTGTACGAGCCAGACTTTGTCATTTGACAGCTGGTCATTCTGTACCCATTTTGTATTGAGTTGGTGCTGTAGCAGGCAGGCACTGGGAGAAGGCCTGACTCATGGAGAGGGGATAGATGCCACCCATTTGTGGCTGCAGCATGCATACAGGTCATATATGTTTGCTGAAGCCCAGTGACCAGGCACGTTCTGTCCCCACTGTAACAGAGTTGTGATTTCAGAGCCATTTATCCATGGCCACAGGCCTGTCCCTGCAAATGAGATCACAATAGCAACACAATGTCATTCTTTGGTTTCAGGAGAAAGATTTCCAACCTCTCAGCTCACGCTAGCAAGGCAACTGAGCATCCTGCAAAGGAAAGAGGCAGCCAGAGATAAGTTCCCATGGTGGCTTTTCCTGGGGCTGGCCAGAGGCAGAGCCTGCTGGTGGAGAAGCAGACATGCTGGTGGCCAGTGATTCTCTGTGAATCTGCATTGATCTTGTGCAGCCTGGGCTACACAGCATCCACAACCATCTCTTCCTTTCCCTCTTGTGGTTCCCACATTCCAGGGTGCTGCCTGGGCAGGCGGGTCCAATTTAGGGGCCCCACATAATTAGGGTGTGGGGGTGGAGCAGTGGGTGAGGATTAGGTGATTGTTTACCTCTCACATAGGATTTAAGCTCATGTTGCACACAACAACATATTACATGGAGCAAATTGCTGTATTTAATTTTCTAATGCATAGGTTGTACCTTCTAGGAATGAGTGCACTCAATTCATATTGAGTGCCAAGCTCTGGGGACCATAGAGCTTATCTAAGCTGAGCTGTGCATGATCCTAGACCAACTACATTGGCATGCTGCCTTACATGGAGTGGGAGGGGAGGCACCAAGAGTCAGAGTTACCTAGGAAATGATCTTCCATCACCTATCCAGCCCAACACACACATATAGACACATATACATTCAGAAAACCCACCTAGCGAGTTGTTCCCTGCCCATGGGCACAGATAGCCTCTCTTAGGTTGAGTACCAGCCAAAGCAGGTGGCATGTGTGTGTGTGTAATGGATGCCATTGAGAACCAGTTGCCCTTAAAGAGAAGCACAGCTGGCTGGAGAAGAAGAGGACAGCAATGCCTGCTGAGTGCCATCGCAGAGATGGACTTGCTCTATACGCTCTGTGGGTAGCACTGGCCTAATGGGTGGAAGGCGAGCACAGGACCTTAGGTGAGTCGTGGGAAAATAAGACCTCAGAAGCTGCGTGAGCAGGAGCTCAGGCCCATGTCCCCGAGCTCATCTGTGTGCTCTATGTCTGAGGCTGGCTCTGCCTCTCTCTTCAAATGCCAGTCTCCCTTTCAGCCATTTGGGTAACCTCCAAGAAGCAGAAGAGGTCAGGTGCTTGTCTTGTGTGGGTGGCAGGGAGCCCCAGCACTTGAACTAGCTTCTGTTGCTTTCCCAGGCACATTAATCAGAGAGCTTGATTGGAAGTGGGACAGCCAGATCATGAACCAGTGCGTATTTGGGATGCCCGTGTTGTATATGATAGCTTTACCCATTATACAACGCTGGCGTCTAGATGTAGTTTTTAACTTAATGATATTTTCAACTTCTCACAGGCTTTTTTAGGGCATAATCCCTGCCTGAGTTGAAGAACACCTGTATTGTTACGGTAGCTACCTCTCTGTGTCCAGCCCAGTACCAAATACTTTGCCTAGGTTCACCTTACATGTAAGTAATAGACACTCAGATGAACCAAGCACAGCATTGCCTGCAGCTACTCATGGCCCTTCTGTGTCACCAAGCCTTTCCACTGGTGCACTGATTGAGTGAGTCTAGGCTGGGATCCAGGCATCCTGATTCTAACAAGTGCTTTTGGGTAGCCTTTATATTACTGATGGAGCTGGGAAATGCTGAGCTGTTGTTTATCTCTCTGTTCTGACTGATGTTTGCTGACTGGTGGAGTGAAATTTGTGCTAGTTTTCACATGTGTAGCCCTTGCCCTGAACGTTAGCTTTCCACACCTGAATTTCCTCATCTGTAGACTGGGAGTTACACAAGGGACTACTCCCCACCACATGTGAGCATTCGGGGATATGAAGCAGTCACGGGTGGGTGTTGTGACATTATGGGTTCAGCTACTACTTGGGGTGCCTACATCCCAAATTAAAGGGCCTGGTTCACGTTCCAGCTACTCTGCTTCTGACACAGTTTCCTACTGATGCTCCTGGGAAGCACCGAGGATGGATCAAGTACTTTCATCCCTGCAACTCATGTGGGAGGCCCAAAATGACTTTCAGGGCCCTGATATCAGCTTGGCCCAGTGCTCGAGTGTTGGGCATTTTCTGAATTAACCAGGATAGAAGATCTCTCTCTTTTTCTCTACACACACACACACACACACACACGCATGTGCACGCATGCACACAACACTACCTTTCAAATAAATAGATAAATATTTACAAAAGGATGATGCATTCAACTCCTGATGTCTGGTCCATGGTCATTTGTCAACATTACCATTGTTACTAGTTCTCACTATTGTTTAGGGAGGTGTGGTGCCCATGGAGAGGGTCCCTGCCACAAGATGGCCTCTCCCCAGGTTACTTCTGTGATGGGCACACGCTAATCTCCTTTTGCTGATTCTTCTGTGTAGTACCAGTGCCTAGAGGAAAACAGATTGGCAGAGAATTGATTACTTCCTGCCTCCCCAAACTGCCTGGTTTCAAAAGACCCTGGACGAATTAAAATGCATTAACTGAGTTTGTCAGGGATCAGGCAGCTGTGTGAGAAGGGCCACCCCTGCCTCTGGCCACGTGTACCAGCCCCACCACGACCGTGCCCACATCGCACACAGGACTGTGCAGTGCCAAGACTCCCCTCATGACTGCATCCCTGCTCCCATGGAAACATGGAAACAAAGGCAGAATTTTCTTTGCCTGTCTGTGCCGGGTTCCCAAATGGGCTCCCTTTCAAGTCCAATATATTCCCTGCCTATTGTAGCAGCATTGCAGGCTCAGAAAAGCAAAAGCACATGCGCATACACCAAACCCGAGCAATGGCCCAGCCGCTAGCCAGCCGAGGGGAGGCAATTACATAACCCCGCAGCCAGCAGCCAGGCTGTCTGCAGGGCCTATGACTTATTTAGCTGTCTGTCTTTTCAGGATGGCAGACGCCATCCTTGCCAGCTGGCTCTTCGCTTGGGTGATTGCATTAACACTCGGTAATAAGAGAAAATAGACACCTCTCCCAGCAGCACCAGTCCCAAGTGGCCGATTGGGGGATATTTGATGCCAGGAATGCCCAAAAGCATGTCTGCATGTGTGTGCATGGGGAGAAACCCCACCCCGCCCAAGGTTTTGGCAGTGGGTGGCACAAGGAGACAGAAATGACAGCAGAGCAGGGAGGCCTCCCATGATGCTAACCTCATTCCGTTTAAAGGATAGTACTTGAAGTTGGGCTGGTATGCTGGTGTGAAAACATCTTTTAGCCTCCGGCATTTATGCATAACCCACTGTCAGCCCCTACTGCTGTTCTGTGTGTTGGGGCTAAAATCTGGATCTTCAGGCTCCCAGGTTCAGAGTGCTACCGCTTCATACAGAAGCAAAACCAAGTCATAAGATGTGAAAGGCATCCCTTTCTCTTTCCAATCCCATGAACCTAGCATTCTTAGCTTCAACCTCTTCCCTCTACCTAGGGGGCAACAACATTTAGGGATGCCAGACTATGTCCTCCTGCCTCATTTCCTCATTCCTCCACCCTCCTCAGAAGCCTCCCCGACTCTTAGCCTCATCCTAGCTTGACACCTAAGCTGGTTTGGAAGATGGGTGTGCTGTCCTGTGCTGCCTCTTGACTACGCGCTAGTCACTCCACACAGTTAATCCAATCTGCATTGCAGAACCGTCAGGTGAGTACCATGACTAGTAGTATCTGTCCCATCCTATACATGGGAAAACAGATTCAGAGAAGCTGAATTATCTGCTCCAGGCTGCTCAGCTTTGAACAGCAGAGCTACAATGTGGATCATAGCAGCATCACCCTGGCTGGAGCCCACGTACATAGCCACTAGCTGTCCTGCCTCCCACATGGCTCAGCATGGCAGTGAGAAAGGCAGGCCCAAATCTACCTCCCAACTTTGCCATTGGTGGACTGTGTCTTGAGGTCTCTGAGCTTCTGCTTTCATGACTACAGGGTGGTTCTCAAAGTGGCCACATGGGGCCCGGTTCTGTAGCCTAGCGGCTAAAGTCTTCGTCTTGCACGCCCCGGGGTCCCATATGGGCACTGGTTCTAATCCCAGCAGCCCCTCTTTCCATCCAGCTCCTTGCTTGTGGCCTGGGAAAGCAGTTGAGGATGGGCCAAAGCCTTGGGACTCTGCACCAATATGGGAGAACTGAAAGAAGCTCCGGGCTTCTAGCTTGGGATTGGCTCAGCTCTGGCTGTTGCAGCCTCTTGGAGACTGAATCAGCACATGGATGATCTTCCTCTCTGTCTTTCTTCCTCTTTGTATATCTGACTTTCCAATTAAAATAAAATCAATCTTTAAAAGAAAAAAAAAGCAATTACCTGCTAGGGTTGTTTGGAGGATTGAAATATGAGACCCTTATAATAAGAGACACTTAGAATGTGCTCTCTTTGTCTCCTTCCTACTTGAATGGAAATGCATGATCCAGTCATCCTAATGGCCTGTTCATGGCTTCCTGGGACTTCAGCTGCTGTGCAGTCCTGCAATTTGCTCCCCACAGTGCCACAGCCAAGCCACAGCCAAGCCACAGCCAAGCCACAGCCTCCCTTTCCTTCCTACAAATTCCTTTCTTACCTCCTCCTGCTCTTTCTGCCTCCCAGGACTCAGCCTGGAAGGGAGGGGAGGTGGTGGGCACGCAGCCATCTCTCCATTCCCGCCTTCTACCCCTGCAAACAGAACTCCTAGCTAACAGCATTCCTGCCCCTCCTGCTAGCTCCAAAACTCATCCTCTTCCTGGACTTGCCTTGCCAGGATTGGCCAACCTCTTTGGAAGTGGTTGGTCAGCAGTTCCCAGGAAAGTAACCACAGCTTACAACCTTTCCTTGCCCTATGTGAGGTCCAGGTTGGGCAACTCCTGCCACAGCAAGTGCCTTCCATGTGGGTCCTCATTCCATCTTCCATCCTGCCCCACCCTGCTTCTGTTCCAATTTTTGGGGCTGTTACAGGACTCACCCCTGGATCATGCCTTCTGTTTGTGTGGCTTCATATAGTGACAATGCAGCATCCCAGCCGTGGGCCGTTGGTGAATTCCCTGACTGCCTGTCAGGTGTGTCCCCTTCATGTCTTTAGCAAAGAACCTGGCTTGGCCTGCATGAAGAGCTATGCCTACGGTAGTCAGCCCTCAGTGTCCACCAGGATTGGCTGCAAGACTGCCGAGGATCCAGAACCCACCCATGATGAAGTCCCTTATATAAAATTATGCAGCATTTGCATATGACCTGTGTATACCCACCTGTATGTAAGCCATCCTTAGGTGATGTATAAGCCTTAATACAATGTAAGCACTAAGGAAACAACTGTTGCGCTACATTGTTTCAGGAATGACAGAAAAGAACAGTTTATCCATGTTCAGATGCAGTTTCTTTACTCTTTCTGATCTACAGTCAGTTAAATGCGCAGCTGTGCATCCCCTGGGTACAGGAAGCTGACTGTATAGCTCGTGGCCTGTTAGTGAAAGCCCTAGACTTACACCAGGCCTTCCTTATTCCTAATATCCCTGTGCCTGGCATTACAACACAACAGAATCTATCGGAAGCTTGGAGGATGTGTAACACCACTTCCATATTAGCTACTTCTGTCCAAGGTATGGCTTCACTGCTATCCAAAGCCTCAGTTGTTTCATCCCTCAAATGGGTTCACCAATACCTAATAATGCCTCCCAGGGGGAATAGAAAGAAATGAGGTTTGTAAAATATTCACCCACAGTGGACCATACATGTCGTTTGCCTTCTCCTTGATGCACTGGAGTTTGGGTGAGTTTTGTTTTATATGGGCTCTCTGGGCATGCAGGTGGGGTGGGTCAGGGAGCCTGGTGAAGTCAGGCTTAGCTGGAAGCAGCTGCTGTGGGGGGTGGGGAGCACAGGAAGTGTCATACAATGCTCCAGGAAGCCAAGTGGGTGCAGGAAGCTCTGAGGTGCCAGCCAGAGCCCCTTATCCCAGCCCCCTGCTCAAGTCAGGAGTAAATGACATAAACCAGGGGGATTCATGAAATGCCTGGAAGTCTTTGTAGAGTTAATGGCAACCAGATTCTATTTCAATGGCCCATATCCCTCTGCTGGGAAGAGCGTGTTTGCTCAGCAAATCTTCCCATGATCTCTTGATGAAGGGAAGAAGTGGTGGCGAGAAGAGAGGGTTTGGAGAACTGGCCTCACAAAGACACAGAGTGCCTGCTGCTCTCTCCCCACATGCTGCATTCTGTCTCTGTACAATGCATAATAGAGACAAACCTGCCCGGAATTCCAGAAATGCCTTTGAATGCAGTCCCCTCATCTCACATGGTGCCCACAAGATGGAGTGTTTTGTGAACGTCTTGCGGAATTCGGCTCTCTGGGGACTTCCTGCGGCTTCCTCGAGGAACGCGTGCCTGGGTTTTCTGCTGGGCTGGGGAGCACTGATTAATGGCACTGGGAGGCCCACTCGAGGCAGGCACTTTTTCACTGCCACCCACAGCCCTGATGGATGATGGCACAGCCTCCTGCCTGCCGGGGTACCTGCCTCAGGGCTCCCTCTCCCCATTACAGCCTTCCTCATCATCAAAGCCAGCCTGTCGAAGGCACTGGAAGCCAGTGTCTCACCCAGGGGACCTCTCAGAGTCCCCCACAGGGAAGGCACTGCTGGGTTATCCATTGTACAGATGAGGATGGTGAGATCTGGGGAGATTTGGGACCCTCCCCCCCGCCTTCTGTGGGGCTACGATGCAGATCCAGGTGCTTGCTGCTTGCTGATGCAGACACCGTGGGTTGGATTCCCCAGACTCAGGGAGGCCTGTTTGAGTCATAGCATACAGTTGGCTGGGTTTTTCACTACTCAACTCCAGATTGTCCTAGTCGCAGGGTAGCTGAAGTGCATGGTACCCTCCAGAACCAGGCAGTACACCAGCTGCATGAGCTAGATTGTGGCCTTGGGGATCCAGCTGTGTCCAGGATGCAAGCTGGTGTCAGCTCTGAGGGTGGCCCTTCTTGCAACCCTGACCCTTCAGAGCCCACCTGCTCCCCTACCCACCTCCAGGCTGAAAGAACAAAACTTGATGCCTCAGCCCACTGTTGCAGGTCCAAGGTGTGGGTGGGTTCAGGACCTGGGTTGGATGACTGGCTCTGCTGGTTCCCCATCCTTAGCCTTCTGTGCCTCAGTGTTCCCATCTGTAACAGGGACTCATAGCACTGTCACTCCCCACCCCCTCACGGCTTGGTGTGAAGGCTGAGTGATTAGAACAGTGCTGGTGCTGCACGCTGCACACCCAGCCCAGTCACATAGCTTCTCTTTCCCCACCTTGATGCCTCTGCTCATTCTAGGGCCTTACCTGGACTGCCATCCCTCGCTTTTCCCATGACCAGTTGTGCTTTCAAGGTCTAGCTTAGGGGCATCTTCTTCCATGAAGTCGTTTCTGATTTCTCCAGGAGGAGATTTCCCCTTCTCTACTCTGATCTGTCTCACCTCACAGCCAGGGCCATCTGCATGTGGTGTCCCCTCCACTCTGGACTCTGAGCTGACAACAGCCCCAGTTCTTCCCCCCTACCCTCTTGGTCCCCACAGGGCCTTCCCCCAGAGCTCAGCATAGGGACAATTTTTGCCAAATGGATTTTATCTTTTAGTCAGACAGGCAAATTATTATCCTTATCATAACCTCACAATAGGAACTTTGCAAATGGTAGGACTATGTTCTTGTTTGTTTCTTCAAAAATAAGAATGTTCATCTTTGAATTTGTTCATTTATTTAACCCCACTTAATTTTTCCGTCCAAGTTCTTTTGAATGTGTACGATCAGTACACTCATCCCTAGGTGACCAATTCCTAGGTGATCTTAACATGTGTTCACAAAGCCTGTACTCCCTAGTCGTCACCCCCCACTGTTCCGCCAATCACTAATCAGCTAATCGCTAATCACTAATCAGCTTCCTGTCTAGATGGCATTGTCCGTTGTGGACACGTCACATACCTGGAGTCGCAGCACACGGTACCTTTGTGTCTGAGGGCTTCCATCTGGTGCCACGCTTCAAGTCTCATCCTCGGTGTAGTGTGGGTGGAAGCCACGCTCCCTTCAGACTGACTGGTACCCTGCCAGCTGAATGTGCCTCAGTTGGATTACCCTTCTCTGCTGGCAGCTGTCCTAGTCTGTTTTGTGCTGTTTGAGCAGAAGACCTGAGGCTGAGGAGGCCAAGGTCAAGGCCCTGGCCTCAGAGGAGGGCCTTCTTTCTCTGTTGTTCCAGGGAGGGGGTGAGAGGGTGAGAGAGGGAGAGGCAGAGGGAGAGCAAGACGTAGCCAAAGTCTTCCTTTGATAAGGAACTGGCTGTCTTGGTGAGGACCTCCCCCTTCCTATGCTCCTTTTTTCCTTCCTTCCTTCCTTCCTTCCTTCCTTCCTTCCTTCCTTCCTTCCTTCCTTCCTTCCTTCACTGGTCCCCAAGCACGGCGCCCTCATGCACATTGTTGCCCCTGAGTGTCTGTGTCGGGGGTCCTCTCCCTTTCACACGGTCCTTATTTGCCCTGTGTGTTAAGGTAGACAGAAAAGAATGTCAAAAGCAGGCTTTATGATTCAAGGTGGCCCACTGCGCACCAGGCTGTGTGCTGGATGTCTCAGCCATCTCCGTGTGCACTGTGCACATTGCCTTATGCATCCGCTGTGTGCCCAGCCCTGTGCGAGAGGAAGATGAAGGCTCAGAGAAGCAGGTGCATTGCTTAAAGATGCATCCTGTTTGGGGGTGGGATCTGAACCCATGGTCCAGCGACTTCTCATGTCTCTGCCGTACCTGGAAGCTTCACAAAAGGTACCCCACTTCTTCCTGCCAAAGGTGCCACATTGTTCTTCCCAGCCTGGCCCCAGTCCCTGGGATTGAAGGAGCTGCGGCCACCCTGCTTGTTCCTGAGCTGTCCTAGCCAAGCTGGTGGTGGTTGGGGAGGGGAGGAGTATCCTGTGAATTCCCAGCGTTCAGGCAGCAGCTGCCTCCAGGGAGGCTGTCACCTGCCAGTGTCTGCAAAATGTGACACAGAGACCGGAGGAACTGAATGTCTGTCCCAGTGTGACAGCCAGGAGTGATGGACTGTGACGCAGCAGCTATATAGTGATGGCCTGCACAGGGGTGGGTGGGTGTGTGTGTGTGTGTGTGTGAGAGAGAGAGAGAGAGAGAAATAGAAATAGAGTGAGAGAGAGAGAGAGAGAGAGAGAGAGAGAGGGAGAGAGAGATCTTTTCCTAGCTTATTAACATACCTAGACTCTGTCTAGGGAAGGCTCAGAGACCAGCCTAACAGCTGGCCCAGGTTGGACACCTGCTGTGCAGCCGTGACTGTGCAAAGTAACCCAGTGTCCTTAGATGGCATTGATATTAATTTACTTTTGCATTGAGAACAACAAGGCCCTGGGAATCATCTATCTGAGATGGCTGCACTAGAAAGTGCCACTGGCCATGTTACAGCTTTGCCAGCCTGCTCTGGGCTCCTCCTGACCAGGAAGCTACCTGGGTCTGGTTCCAGGTCAGTTCTTCCTTTGATGTGTGACCTTAGGCCAATCACATCTCCCCTTGAACTTGTCGTGTCTGGTCTGTAAACGGAGAGGAGTGATGGTCTTCAAAGTGCATTCTGCAGACCAGGAGGATCTGCAGGGGACCTGGTGCCACTGGAGCATCTTTCTTGTTTTTTCTGCTTAGTGAGCACGTGAGGGAGCCTTTGGATAAAGCCTGCTGAGCGTAATATACAAAATAAAAAAGAAATCCACCTTGAAAAGCCTCTAAGTTAGGTACTGGGGAGGCACTCAGTACCAAGCATTGCTCCAGGACCTGGGAGTGTGTCATGACCCTGACCCGTGACATCTAAATAGGAAAGTGCGGGCTCTGCTTTGGAACAGCCCTGGGCCATTTTCTGGTGCCTTTTGCCCCCTCCCTGGTGGCACTCTGAAGTCTAAGATCCCCCAGGCTGTCTGTCCACTGGCCTCAGAACTGTGCTCCCACCCCTCTATTCCCACTGGAACTGACAGGCCTGGGCTTTGAGCCCCGCCTCCACCACACCAGCCTGGCCACTTGAACTTGGGGAGGTCACTTCTCCATTCCTATCTCCCAGGTCCACTGGGAGCTAAGCTGAGCGAAGGCACATAAAGCACTTAGAAGGACACTTGCCCATGGATGACCCTGGAGCAAGTTACTCTTGCAGCCTCAGTCTATTCATCAGTAAAAGGAGCAGAAACTCATACCTGCCTCCCAGGCCTGTGTGTGGACATGTATGTAGGAGGCTGGTCACACAGTTTAGGCTATGACAGATGTTCTGTTTGCTTTCCTGTGTGGGGGTAATTAATGCCACTTCACCCTGAATGTCAGTGGCCTGAACAGCTCTGTATAATGGCCGGTGTGGCAGTTGGGATGTTCTAGATTTAGCTGGGCTGCTGTGACTCAAGATGCAGATGTGGCAGGGCTTGACTTCCTGCCGAAATTTAGATGCAAATCTGCCCCCACAGGAGTGCCTCTGGGATGTGCTTCCGATGGGCAGGAGGGCAAACATGCAAGACCACAGAAGGTGTGGGCAAGGGCAGATGCCCACCCCTTCTGCCTCATGCTGTAGATGATTGAAAAAGCCATCATACAGCAAACCTGGAGTGCAGGAGCAGGGAACCAGTTCCCTTAGTGTGGGAGGAACTGCCACTTTCATTACAAAGAGATGGAGAGAGCCAGAAAGAGCACCTGCCCAGTGACTGGTCCCTCTTACCTGGTGCCCCGAAGCTGGAAGCTGGGAAACTCATCCAGCTTTCCCACAGGGGTAGAGGGGCCCAGCCAACTACTGGAACCTGCTTACTGCTGGCATCTGCACTGCCAGGAAACTGGAAGCAGAATTGGAGCCAGGAGTTGAACCCAGACAATCAACACAGGACACCAGCATCTTACCAGCTAGGTCAAATGCCCACCCCCATGTTCCTCCATCTCTGAGCCAGGGGATGTGGGATGGTGGGCTTTTCCTTCCAGAATGCTCTGTGGAACTGGAGGGTGGGTGCAGGCAGGCCTGCAAAGCCTTGGAAGGCTCACCTCCCTGTCAAACCTGTTCTTGCAATGCAATAAATAAAACTGTCAACCTGAACAATGAAAGGCAAGTTAGCCTAATATGTTGAACCATCTCCTGGCATGCATTGTGCTCACTACAATGAAACTCCAAGGCTCACAGCACACATGATTTGGCCAAGAGACAGGCATGCTCAGCGTGGCCAAGGGACACCAAAAGAGCTCATTTCACTGCACCATACAGAATGGAGGGAGACACAGAGAGCCATGATTTGAAAGTGAACATCAGGTGCTATTAGAGAAATATTATTGGTTTGTTTCCTCATATTAAACCCACAGCTCCATGGGTGGCAGTCCCAGCCTGCATGGGCTCCTTCAGGGGGAGCTGAGTGATGACATTTCTCATTTGCACATTTGGAGATTGTCAGGAAATGGTTTAAATTCTCCACGTGGCCTGCGGGCTCTTTGGCTGAGGGGGACAGGGATTGGCTGCTCCTGGGGAAAGCAGCAGCTGCATGGAGCAACACTGGGAAACAGAACATTGAGCATCAGATGCTCTTCTAAGTGTTTTACCTCAAGATTCTATTTTTTTCTTATGCAAACCTACTTTACAGATGAGGACAATGAGGGGGCTAGAAGGTTAAATAGCCTGCTCAGGGTCACACAGCTCCCAGGTGGCCAATCCGGCTTTAGAACCTGGCACTGTGGCCTTGGTGCTGTGGGCCACTCATTGCTTCCCTGCCTTGGGGAACGAGGATGAGCCTCAGAACCAAATGGTCTGGGTTCAAAGCCGAGCTTTGCCAGTGACTCTGGACTCTGCGACATTTCGTATGTTCGTCTCTCCAAAAAGTGTTGAGGCTGTAATGTGTACTGGCTACTGTGCAAGTACACGTTAGACATGGACTCTACTCTGGTGGCCTTTGTGCCTCCAGCACCCCTAGCCTGAAGGCCACAGCTGCTGGGAATGACCTCAATGTCCTAGGGGCCAATGGCCAGGGGGTTGGGGCAAGAAGGGTCTTGGAAAGCCTCCCCAGCAGGGGGACTTCCACATGTACTTTTAGCAGAGTCAAGGTCAGTTGGGCTACAGTGCTTTCTTTCCACCTCTTGAAAAGGCCATGTGTAGGAGCTGTGGACACAACATCATACAAGCACCAAGTTGTAGGCTCCAGGACTAAATGAAAATAGGGAGTTTTTTATTCAAGCACTAAGAATCTCAAGATGGTGACGACAGAGTATTCTGAGCTCAGTGTTCTGAGCAGGTGCACAAGTTGGTCCCAGCCACTCAGAGCACCTGATTCCTGCAAGGGCTGGGTCAAAGCACCTGCACTGAAGGAGACAGGGGGAGGTTCTGAGTGGAGGAAACTGTGCAAGATGCAGCTTGGCAGTTTATATGTTGCTTTTGAGAGTTGCAGTGGGCAAGGGCAGGAGCATGGACAGAGAGGGAGATAAAGACCCAAGGATTTTGATCTTGGTATTCAGAGCTATAGAAGCCCCTAGAGGAGCCTAGGAAAGGAGGAAATCCCTGGGCTTGCAGGTTGAGAGGCTCAGGCTGACTGCTCTGTGGAGGGTAGAACAGAGGACCCAGGGTGAAAGCAGGTGGGTCAGATAAGAGGCCCACCCAGTGAAATGGGTGGGAATGACACTGGCCCAAAATCACAAAAATCACACAGATTTTTTTTTTGAAGGTTTTATTTTCTTTATTTGATACAGAGAGATCCTCTGTCTACTGACTCACTCCTGAAATGGCCATAATGGCCAAAGCTGGGCCAGGTGGAAGCCAACAGTCTAACATTCCATTTGGATTTCTCACACAGGGGTCCAAGTACGTGGACCATCTTTTGCTCTTTTCCCATATGCTTTAACAGGGAACTGGATTACAAATGGAGTAGTCATGGGACCTGTGCCATTGTATAGTAGGGTAGTCCTCTGGATGCAGCGCCGGCATCCAGTATGGATGCGTGTTTTTATCCTGACTGCTCTGCTTCTGATCCAGCTCCCTGCACATGACTTTGGAAAATAACAGAGGATGGCACAAATTCTTGGGTCCCTGAACCCATGTGAGAAACTCAGAAGAATTCCTGGATCCCAGTTCCTAGTTTCAGATCGGCTCATCTCTAGTCGTTGCAACCATTTGGGGATGAACCAGTGGCTGGAAGATCTCTCTGTCTCTCCTTTTCTCTGTAGTTCTGCCTTTCAAATAAAAATCCTAAAACAAAAAAATAAAAAAAAAATGGAGCAGCCAGAATTTGAACCAATGCTGTAATATGGGATGCTGAAGTTGTAGGCGATAGCTTAATTCACTGTGCCACAGTGCTGGCCCCAAATGGACAGGTCTTGAAGATGGAATTTAAAAGGTGAAAGGAAAAGGGATATAGGAAGATGACTGAGCTGCTTAGCAAATAGAGATACTCTTCCTAGTGGAGGGGCGAGTGGAAGAGAGTGGGGCTCAAGGTCATGTGTCATGGGTTTTATTCTAAACTTGTTGAGTCAAAGAGATGTTAGTCAAACAGGTAGATGAAGCAGCAGGTGGACTTTTTGGAGCTCTCAGGGTATAGATGGGTGATGAAGCTTTGAGTCTGGATGAAATAACCTATGAGGAGCATATGAGACTGGGCTATCCAATACAGCAGCCACTAGCCACATGTGACTACAGTATGTCAACTAATTTAATGAAATACCATTTAACCTGCGGAGTTCCTAGCCTATCTGATTGAGCTCTCTGTATAGATGCTAATCCCTATCTATCTCCTGGGGTATGATGTGGATGCAGTGATTTTGGGCCACGTAAACCACATAGTACAGGATACGGCAAATTTATACATGGCCAGATGAATGTGAGATAGGCAGCAGGTGTTCAATAAGTGTTCATCACCCCTTTGCCTCTTCCTTCCTAGTCTTCCCCTGGCAACGTGGGGCATGTCACCAAGGGGCTCGTTATTCTTCTTGTCTGCATTTCCTTGGCCCTGGGAAGACCTTTGGACTGCAAGGCTACCATCTCTGAGCCTGTGAGCCAGTAGGTGTGTGCCAGTCAGCTTCCCCCCGCCACTTTGTGGAACAAGCCAGCAGTGTCCAGTGGGCAGGAGTTTTAGCTGTGTTGAGTAGTAGATGATGTGGCTGATGATCTCTGGGTGCCTTTCTAGCTGTGCTCAGCATGGCAGTCCTGAGACAGCATGGGAACTGAGAGCTCATAGTACTGGGAGCCCCAGAACAATGACACACTTTGAGCAGCAGGTATTTGCTCCTGCCTCAAGGATGTCTGGATCCTAGTGAGCCCTGACTTGCAGGAAATGAGCAATTTCAATGTCATTTGGTGATGTGGGTCTTATTCCAACACACAGCCATGTTGTCAGGATGGTCCCCTATTACTCTACCAACAAAGCAGCCATGTTTTATTCTAAAGATATATTTATTTACTTGAAAGGCAGAGATAGAGAGAGAGCACTGCTTCCATCTGCTGTTTCACTCCCGCAATGACCACAACAGCCAGAGCTTGGCTGGTCTGAAGCTAGGAGCCAGGAGTTTCTTCCAGTTCTCCCATGTGATGGTGCAGGAACCCAAGGACTTGGGCCATCCTTTACTGCTTTCCTAGGCAGAATAACAAGGAGCTGGATTAGAAGTGAAGTAGCTGGGACTCAAAATAATGGCAAGCAGTCATTTTGAGCATACTTGGTGGGTACCACGCTAGCCCTGTGCTAGCCCTCTGCATTTAAGCCCTCATTTTATTCCTGCACCAGCCCAAGTGAAACACACTGCATGGTTCTCCCCATTTGTGAATGAGGAAGCTGGGGTTTGGCAAGTTCAGACTTGTGCTGCCCAAGGCCACACAGCTCACAGGCTGAGTCAGGCTTTACCATTGGGCCCATGCACTTTACGTTGGCTTAGTATTCCCAGGAAAGCAGCTGAGTCCTGCAAAGTTGAAGAAGGCAATGAAGGGAGCCACCTGTGCTGATGTCCACCAAAAGGTGACACCATTGATGAACCATTCATGGGCACTGAGGAAATGGAGGTTTGAGCAGGGGCCTTCCAGAGCACTTGATCATTTCTTACCGAGAGGTCAGGTCTGGGTCCACAACACACAGGTTAGGAAAGACACACTCTTACCAGAGCACCAGTCACACTTGACACCTGGTGCCTGCCCAATGTCCCCTGCATGCCAAAGGTGCTATTGTTGGAGGTCACGATGTGGGGTTGGGATGGCAAAAAGATCAGAAACTGCTAAACTAAAGCAGGTCTGATTTGAGGGACCCCCACCTCCACCCCCACCTCCGCCTTCACCTTCCTCCTCCACATGCACTGATGGCTCCCAAACCAACATCAGCATCAGAGTCAGCTGTGGGATGAGTTGAAATTTCCAGTTCCCAGGCTACGTGCCTGGAGGTGCCACTTGTGTTTTGGCTGGGGTTGCAGCTGGCAATAGCACTGCTTTCAACTACCCACAGATGACTCCAGTCTGGAATGTGGTATGCATTGCTCAAGGTGTGTTCTCTGGAACACTAGCCCTGGTTCTTGGGCACGAGAATAGGCATTATGTTAAAAAAAAAAAAAAAAAGCAAAGCAAATCCAAAAAAAGGCATTGTCTTCCAGGCAAATGCATTTGGAAGGTGTTGTGTTAGAAGATCAATTCTGCTGTGACTGCATGCTGGAATCTTCTGAAGGGTCCACAACTCCTGCTACCTAGCCACTACTACTGAGTCTGTCAGGGACTGGACACTCAGGCACAGGAAAGCTGTAGATGCTCCGCCTCCAATGTGTGGCCAGATCGTGAGCCACTAGATTAGATGTGACTAAGCTAGTTTTTAGAATTGCATCATTTCTCAGGATCTTCAAGCTGTGTTGTACATTCTGAACCTCCACAGGAAGAGAGAAGCAGGTTATTTTCTTAGTCCTTGGCCCAGGAGCACCTGAGAGGAAAGGAGAGCATGGCAAGGGAAAGAAGAGCGTGCTGAGTACAAAGAGTATGTGTGTGGGGAAGGGGAGCTGGCGGTGGGTCATGTGACACCGACAGACTGGTAGGATTTTCCGACTGGAGTGAGCATCAGTATTTCCTGTTAGAGTGCCGCGGGTGATTTGGTAACTGGTACTAGTTCTAGTAGATTTCGGGTGCATAGCATTTCAGAGTGCAGTGAGAATGGTGTCCGGGGCACAACTTTGGCCTTAGTGGTTAGGATGTCTGCATCCCATATCAGAATACATGGTGTTGCAGGCAGCAGCTTTAGCTGCTATGCCACAGTACTAACCCATCTTTAAATCTCTAAACTACTATGCATACAAGGAAGGTGCATACACACCTTTTTGGGGGGAGGCGGTGGAGGAGTGAGGATACTTAACTGAAAGTTTCAACATTGCTGACTTTGAGAGAAAGAAAGGAGTTGGATGGCAAGGGGAGGACCAGAGTTTTAAGAGAATAAATTCCAGAATATTAAACAGAATTCCACTATCGAGGAATGGACCTAACACTGCTTGTCCACATAACTTACACTGTGTCTGCAATCCCCACAAAGAGGCAGAGTAAGAGAGAGAGAGTTCCTGTCTGTTGATCCATTCCTCAGACCCCTTTATCCCTGGTAGGACCTCACTGAAGCCCGGAGCTAGGAATTCCTTTACTCACCTGCTTGAGCCATAGCCACTGCCTGCTGGGGTGAACTGGTGGGAAGCTGGTGCCAGGAGTCAGAGCTGAGACTCAAACTCAGCTCCCTTCTCATGACCTGGGGAGATGATACAAGAGGATCCCTGCCCTTTCACGTGAGAGGCGGATTAAGCTCTTCAGGCCTGATCCAGCCTGGCTTTTGAGGCTGTTTGGGGTGTGAGCTAGCAGATGGAAGATACCTCTCTCACACATTCTCTTTCTCCTTTTCTATCTGTATTCTACCTTTCAAATAAATAAATACATCTCTAAAGAGAGAGAAACAGACATACTCCAAGGTATCGTATTGTATCGTATCATATCATATATCATGTATAGTATAGTAAAATAGAGTTTGATTTCCCTCTTGTATTTTTGTTTTTATTTTTTTTTATTTTTTAGGCTGGCTTCTTGTTGCAGCTCTTATTTTCCTTTTCTTTCCATTTTTCTTTTTAAATCTACTTATTTGAAAGAGTGTTATAGGGAGAGAGAGGGAAAGAGGTATCTTCCATCCACTGGAACTGGTGCCCAGATGGGATGCCAGCATCACAGGCAATGGCCTTACCCACTATACCACAGCGCTGGTCCCTCAGTCCTTATTTTCAGTGTCATTTTCTTGGAAGATCTTTCTGTGGCTACTGCATCAAAAGCTACAACCAACTAATCTCACATCACATATTTTACTTCTCTGTATAACATCTACCACCGTCTGACAGTTTTCCATTAGACTGTTACAGAGGTGGACAATGCTAAGCCTGTGGGTAGGGTGGGCTGTATGTTACCCACAAAATCATTTTTGGTCTGACCCCGCCAAGGCAATGTTAACCAGGATTTAAAGTTCAGTCAATCTAGAGCAGGCTCATCTTTAAGTTGATGACTTTGTATAGCTTATAGATGATGCTATAAATAACCAGACAGCCCTTGGCAGCAAAAATTTCCACACTCGTGGTATGACCTGTCCCTCCAGTGTGGTGGGCTGGTGCCTGCCCACCCAGCAGCAGAACTGAGAGCCTGCTAAATGGGATGGGCACATGCCAAGACACTGAGGTTAGGGACACTTGCCCGGGCCAGGATGTACATCAGTCAGTGGTGGCATTCAGATTTGAACTTTGAACCCACATGACCCCAAGTTCAAAGTTCTTTGCATCAGGCCAAGCTGCCTCTTGTCCTTCAGAGGTTGGCTAGGGCCGCTTGAATTCTGGCCCTGACAGCTTGAATCTGAAATCTGTTATGATGTCAGATGACTATGGAATTTGAAAGGCAAAGAAAAAAAAAAGATGACTGGCATTTTATGCTCTGTTTCACAGCCAGCCGGTAATGGGAGGTTGGAAAAATTCTGGAGTCTAAAATAATTCAGGCAGGCCCAGCTGCAGATTGAAAAAAAAAACTGATCGGTAAATGCGGTTAAGGAGAATACACCCTGGAGAGGAGCTCACCGTTGTGTCCTGAGCAGCAGCCCACAGCACCAGGATAGTTGTGCACAGCTGAGTGCATTGCTGCAGGAGGCACTCCTTTCTGGGTTCCCCACCGCCCAGCCCCTCCCCAGCGCCTTGTTCAGTTTGTAACACGGCATTCAAGACTGGTCTCCTAGAGAGACCTCCCTTCCTTGTAGGGAGCCCCTCCTAGGAGCTGGACTCAGGTGGTTTCTGTGAGCAGGGGCTAGAAATGCAGCTACCTGCTCCTACAACCCCAACCTCTGCCCCAGCCAGCACCTGCACCTACACCTGCCTTCTGCTGGGTGAAGGAGGGTGGAGCAGAGAGAAGGATGAAAGGCCTTTTGCAGGATGAATGCTGTAGGTACTTGCATACCTTAGTGTGTCTGAAGAAACCCATGGCTTCTCTCTGGCCTCTGACTCTAGGAGTAACCCACTCACAGGATACCTGGAAAGCAGCTGCTTGCCTGGCCCAGGTCTGCATTTCCATCTGACACTCCCTCCAGTGACTCTTCGTGTGACACCTGCTGTTGCCTTGCCCCCTACTCTTTGAAGCACAGGGTACCTGATGAAAAGAATGAACAAGCAGAATGAAGAGTGTCGAATTTGACATCTGAAAGCTACTCTGCCTAGATATCCCTTTTTCCCATCCTGTAGCCAAAACAGCCTTGATGATATTTTGCTGGAGTGAGGCGTGTTCATTCATTCATCCATTTGTTCACCCCTTCACCTCATTCATGGTCAAATTAGAGCCAAGTGGAAACACCCCTTTCACCAACTTGGTCTTGGATCCTGTCTTAGTGTCCCTATGCTACTGTCAGCGAAATTCCATAAACCAAGTTGTTCATGGCTGGGCCTGCCAAGCCAAAGGTATTGGCCTCCCAGCCAGGGAGGCCCTCAGAGGGGGCTACAGCTGCTTTAAAGGCTCTGGAGAAGGGCCCCTACTCTCCCTTTTCAGCTTCTTGTGGCTCCTGGCCCTGTTTGACTCATATCCCACTGGTCTTTGCCTCTGTCTTCCGTTACCTTGTCTCCCTCTGTCTCTTCTGGGATACATGACATTGGATTTAGTGTTCATCTGGTTACTCCAAGGCAATCTCATCTCAAGATCCTTGGTCATACCCCTAAAATCCTCCTTTTCCAAATAAAGTTGTAGTCACAGGTTTAGGGTTATAGGCAGCTCTCTGTAGGGGTCATTACTCTCCCTGCAGCTTGTTGAACCCCTCTGAGTGCCTGCTCCATCCATGGTGGCTGCTCTCACTTAGCAAGTGGCCTTCTGTGCTGAGGCATGATGCTCGTACTGTGTCCCCTGACCTGCTAGGTCCTGTGCCCCTTCTGACAGAAGTTGTGTTTTGTTGCTGTTCATACCTGAGATTGCCCCACTGATGTGAATGCCTGGCAACTCAGTTAAACCCAGTCTTCCTATGGAATGTATGGCCCACCACAGGATCAAGTTTTAAAGATAGTTCTAGAAAATTCCTTATTGCAGTCCAAGATGTCTTTCTGGGGGCCTGGCAGGACAGAGGAAACCAGCACCTTGCTGGTGGACATTGTTTCAGCCCAGCATTGTGTCTCCAGCCCGGGCCATGCTCTCTGGCCGTCGTAGTCTTTTCTCAGTGTCCAGAATCAATAAGAGTACTGCCCACCCACTGGGCAGTTTTTATTCCACAGGGGATGGGACTGCAGGCATCCCAAGACCAGTGGCATGTTGTGCCCTAGAAACTGGGCAGCCAACAGGCCTGACAGAGAGCTGGCAAGAGCGTCCATCCCTGCTCAGCAGTCCCCGTGACCTTGAACGGGATGCTACATTTTTGTAAAAGGCTCATAGATGCAGCAGAAAAGATTGATGGGGTAGTTTTCCAACTTGTTAAAAATCAGTAAGCTTGCTTTAAACTCTTTCCCGGAATCCCACAAGGTGAGCTAAGGTCCCCGCTGAGGGCTTCGTGTCCGCAGTCCCACCTGCTGTGAGAATCCAGTGGCTTCCCCGGGAGTGTCCGCAGTGTCCCTGTCTACCCAGGCAGCAGATGGCCTGGTGATTTACTGCAGTTGAAGGGAGCAGGTTGGAGGAAATTAATGAAGAAACAGAAACACTTTGAGAACTCCCGCTCTCAGATTTGAGAGGTACGTGACCAACATCTGAGAGCCTGGTGTGTGGCAGAGCCCGGCGGAGCCAGCTGTGTAGGGCATGACCCACGTGGCTGCATGTGGTGAGGAAGGAAGCTTTATATTGTGACTCCCTCCCACCCCCGACCTCGCACCCCTGCCACAACTTACCTCTCTAAGAATTTGCCTTCTGTCTCCATGAAAGATTGGTCCAGGTCATTGGAGTTTGTCTTGGGTTTCATTTTTTTTTTATTTAATTTTTTTGCATGTGTGTCTCCCAGCCTGCTGAGACTGTTCTGAAGCTTGCCTACAAGAGAAGGTGCAAGAGTGGGCAAGAAGCCCAGTCCTCGGGCGAGGTGCTTTCATTAGCCTTACGCATGGATTGATTTTTCTCTTTCCATTTAAGCTTAACGTCTCCATAGCTTCTGAGAAAATTTGCCAATTTCTCTAAATTGCATGAGGCGAAAAAGTAGGCATGAGCTGTTGTGAGTGAAGAGAGAGAAGGGAGCACAGAGGGATTTTCTTTAAATGTATGTAGTCCTGGGACTTCTCTGCTGGGACCTTCCACTGAAGGTGCCCACCAGAGAACAGCTGTGTGCTAGAAGGGAAGGAGGCCTTCATGCCTCTTAGTGAAGAAAGTGAGAATCCATTTCTTAGAACTTAAGGCAGCAAAAAGCAGTCCCCACAAAGCTCTTTTGCTAAGAGAAAATGAAAGAAATAGTGCTGAGTTGCCTAGATGAGAAAGAACTGGATTTGAAGGTTTAGCACTGAGTTGCTCTGAAGGTGATCTGAGCCATGCATTGGCAGCAGCTTGCTTTGTTGCTTTTGTGGAATGCCAGTATGGAAAACTGGAGGACCTAAAGGCCTTCCCATGCACCCCTACCTCAGTGAACTGTGCTTTAGAGAGCACAGACCTCATCCAGTCGCTGTGCAGATGGAGAAACTTGTGGGATAGGCAGGTGGTGAACAATATCGACTGTGATGTTGGTGAGGAGAGAGTGCTGCAGCCGAAAGTGAAACGGAGAGGTGGGTGACTTTGGGAGGGGGGTGTGTTTACAAGGGAACAATTAAGAACAAGCCTAGAGGAGGTGACATTTAAGCAGAGAGGGAGCCAGGAACAAACTGAGGAGTGAGCAGGTACAAAGATCTTGATGTGAGAATGTGTGTGATGTGAACAGGGCCTGGACAGAAGACCATCGTGGCCAGGACCGAGGCAGTTAAGCTCGAGGATGATGGGAGGTGGGCCAGAGAGGGAGCTGGCCCAACCACAAAGCACAAAGGCTATGGTGGATCTTGGGATTGTTGTCCCAGTGAACTGGGAACCATGGAATGGTTTGCCACTGGGTTGGAAGCCATCACAACGTATGTCTCCTTTGTACGTAACACTGAATTAGGTTGTCCTGGTTAGAGTTCTTAAGAGAAAAAAACCCTCCTTCAACTGGCTTCCATAACAGAATAGTATTTTCTCTCAACAGTTTCAATAGACCTGATAGTTCATCCACCTGAAGCTCTTCTCCATTGCTGACCAGGCATTCTGCCTGAGGAAACAGAATCCACAGCTGGACCAGGTGTCATGTCTAGTCTGTGAACCAGGTGGGGGGAAACGTGCCCCTCCCCCAAACTGTGCATCACTAGGAAGGAGGATGCAGGCTGTAAAAATTAACTGATATAGGGTTTGTTTTATTTATTTGGAAGGCAGGGGACAGAAAGGGAGACATCTTCCCTCTTGCTGGTTCACTCCCCAAGTAGCTACAATGGCCAAGGTGGACCAGGCCAAAGACAGGAGGCTGGTCTTCCATCTCCCACATGAGTGGCAGGGGTCCAAGCACAAGGGCCATATCTTACTACTTTCCCAGGAACATTAGCAGAGAGATGAATCAAGAGCAAGGTAGCCAGAACTCAAACTAGGACTCTGCTATTGGATGCCAGTATCCCAAGTGATGTCTTCACCCACTGTGCCACAATGCTGGCTATAGGAAGATATGTTTTTAAACCTTCTTAGTGTTTTTTTTCCTGTATCACAAGCATAATTTCTTGTAGACATGCAAAGTTAGTGTGGCAATGTAACTGCGTCATGTGCTGGAGACCAGTTTCCTGAGAGCTTCCCACACAAGATCTGGCAACAGAACATGATATCTCCATGCCATGAGGAGGAACTTGAAACCTCAACAGCTGATAGTCCCATGTTCCCCACCCTCCCGTTGAGCCCAGAGAAAACACAAGTATGATCTTTCTCCTACTCAGAGACAGTAGATCCAGCTATTGTGTAGCTATTGTGTAGGAAGAATGGAGACTCCCAACAGTGATGGGCGGGGTGTGCTGGCTTGTGGAGGCCCAGATCAGGAGCCTGTGATGCTGAATGGTGTTGGTCATCAGAAGGGGATAGCCAAGTCACATTGAATTATTCAGGCAAAAGTCCAGCCATTCCTCATTCCTCGGCAGCCTGCACCATTTGGCCTTTACCATGGGAGCTGGCCTGCTTTGAAGAGACGTCCCCAGAAAGTGCTACCTTTGCTCACTAAAATGGCAGCTTCTCTAGGGCCTCTCCTGCTCCAGACAGCATCTACTCACTTCCCTGAGATGTTGGCTTTGGGTCATTTTGCCCTTGCTGGAGTCTCTTTGCCTCTGGTACCATCTTATTCATGCGGGTTATGGAATCCCCAAAGCCTCCGATTTGCTCATGAAATTGTTCTCTGTTCTATCCCCCCCTCCCACCCCACTGTGGCATCATAAACTGGGCCACATGACAAGGGAGGAAAAGCAACAAGTGGCATTATCTCAGGATGGTGAAAAAAAATGTGTACAGCATAGTGTGTCCACCCTTGAGATGCCTCCCTGGTAACATTATCTGCCCCTGCTTGGCCCTCACTACCCTGGGGTCTAATTCAGCCACCTCTCAGCTGCATCTTTGGGCATTTTAAGTGTCCTCCCTTTCTCTCCACTCTGCCCTCTGTGGGTGAACATCACTGCTCTCTGCTCCATGCAGGTTCATCTCCTTCCTCCCAGGGAAGCTCTGCGTTGACTTACAGTTGAGGGAGCGGAATAGAGTGGGAGCTGCCGAGGGATAATTTAAAAGGCAGCCCTGCTGGATGGAACGCTCTGACCCAGTGGAGGAGTTTGAGGCCCAGCCCTGCCACTTACTAGCTAGGGGATTTGAGGATATTGCCTAATCTAAGTCCTGAGTTTCTGGCTGCAGCATGAAAAATCTCATCACTACATGCCGTGCTGCAAGCAATAAAAGGAGCAAGGTTCAGAAGGCCCTGTCTTCACAACGCAGACTCCTGCCCTGGTCCAGACCCCATGGACTGCCCAACAGCTGCTGCAGGGACCCACCTGGCTGCCCCTTCCTCTCCACCAGCCATAGCATCCCTCTCCCCCCATTGCCTCCAACTAAACCAGCTCATTCCTGGGCTCCTGTGGAGCTACCCCTTTGCATGTAAGGTGTGTGGGGGTCATGCCCACTTAGTACAGCTGCAGCGCATAAGCACTTGTGTTCCCACAGCTCCTGCCTAAGCCCTGGCCCCGCCACAGTTCCTAGCAGCAGCCTCACTGCTCTCCCTGCTTCAGTAATGCACACTCTAGCCAGGACCCCCTCCTCAAGTTATAGTTCTGCTCCTCTCACACACTTGGCCTTGGCTTTCATCACTTGTACATGGAGTCCCAGCCCCTCTCCACCCAGGACCCACCTGCCCTCCAAGTTTTGTGTTCTGTGCCCCTCCATGCCTCTGCCAGCACCACCTCCTCCACCAGGAATGCCATCCCCCTGGGTCTTCTGGCTTCCTACACCTCCGCATTTTGGGAGACCAGCTCAAGGATCACCTCCTCTAGTAACCAACCATTCAAGGAAATACATCATGGAAACCAGCTCTCAGATACATGTGTATGATACTAAGAAAAGCCAGAGTCTCAAGGTCACCTATTGTGTGATTC
Source organism: Ochotona princeps (assembly GCF_030435755.1). NCBI lineage: Eukaryota > Metazoa > Chordata > Mammalia > Lagomorpha > Ochotonidae > Ochotona > Ochotona princeps. Next base: position 10,587,133 of record NC_080846.1, on the reverse strand, counting down.
TATACCCCTGAGAAGGAGTAGCCCATGGAGACTGGAAGCAGATTGCTGGTTGTTGGGGGTTAGTGGAGGGAATGGGAGCAGCTGCTTAATGGATACCAGTTACCTGGGGAGTTGCAGGGATGTTTCAGAACTGGATTGAGGTGGTGGCTGTACCAAATGTGCCACCAGGTTATTCATACAACAAAGGTACTTTGATGTTTTGTTTTACCTTCAACCAACCAACCAACCAACCAACCAGTGTGAATGGCTTCTTCTATGAAGACTGTCCTAAACCAGCTCAGTGGGGCAGACCCCTCTTTCTGTTGGCAGCCCCTACCCCAGACACTGTGACCATCTGGGTTTTTTGATCAGGCCACCCCAGTACTGCCCTCTTTTCTGTCCACATCTTGCCCCTGCAGCCTGTGGGCTGTCTGAGCTCCATGCCAGGTGGCCAGCACTTGGCCAGGCACAGGTGATGCTCCACTCAAATTACTCCTTCCCTAGCCTTGTCTTCCCGGAGGGGGCAGCCCTTTGAGTCCCCATGCTGTGGAAATGGGAGAAGGAAACCCTCGGCCACATTGCAGCCTTAGGAGGGCTCTCCCTGCTCTGCAGAACCTGGAGCATTCCCAGCACTGCCTTCCCAGCCTCCCTCTCTCCCTCCCTCCCTCCTGTCGTGGCCAGAGGGAACTCCCAGAGCTCTGGCCTAGTTGCGTAAATATCAGCATTTCCTCTTCAGTGCCTGTCTTAGGTGTTCCCCAATTCTGTGCCATCAGCACTTCTCAGCCGTGCCTCATGCCCCTCCTTGAAGCTGTTCAGAATGATGAAGGGCAAGAAGTGGCCTGCTGGCCCCATTGTGTCTGGGCAGGCTCAGGGAAGGGGAATGGGGACAAGAAGAGAGAGGGGAGGGCCCAGACTCACAGTGGGGCCTCAGGCCTGCTGTGAGGCAGCATGGGGAGTATCCAGGCATACCCCCAATCCCTGGGGGTACCCAGGCTGGGAACCCTGTGCCAGGACTAGTGGAAGGAAGGAGCCTGGAGTGCCCTCCTAGTGTGCTGCTGCTGCTGGCAGGGTCAAGGATGCTTTTGGGTTGAGGGATGCCCTTGGCCTCTCCAGCTGCCCACCTCCCCAACCCCTCTTTCTCCTACCCTGTGTCTGCAGCCCTTCCCCATTGCCACGGCTGCTATCGCACACTGTGACGGAGCTGGGTTTGGTGCATGGCTTTCTGCCACATACCAGCATTGCCCTGGGGCAAGCTGTGCAAAGAGGCAGCCATTAGGAAGCTGGAGGGCCAACCTTGCCCTGGCACCAAGAAGCTGGGAGCTTGGAGCTTAGAGCTGAGACCTACCTCCTCCCCTCTACCACCCTCTGCCCAGCTACCCAACCCAGAAACCCAGCCGTAAATATCACTGCCTATCCCCGCTCCTTTGAGCCCTCAGAGTCCTGTCCACTCAGTTCTTCTCTCACCCATCCACTGTCCCCATACCCCCTGTCACTGACTCACCTGAGGACCTCATCACCTGTAATCCTGGAGAAGTCTTGACTCACCTGCTTTTTCATCCACTTTCACTCATTTCCCACACTAACCTCTCAGAGCCACTAGATTTCCTTTTCTTGTTGCTCATGTAACAAGTGACACAAAGTGTGTGACTTAAAGCAACACGGCTGCTTTGGCTTACAGTTCCTGGGGTGGGGGGAGGCGGTCAGAAGTCTGAAGTGAGTCTTCATCCACAGGCTGCCTCATTCTTTGGCTTGTGGCTTGCACCGCTCCTTTCTCTGCTTCTGCCGCCATCATGTCCCCTTCTCTGACCTCAGAACTTCCTGCATTCTTTTTACAAGAGCCCTTGTGGCGACCTTTGCCCTGCCCAGATGATCCAGGACATTGTCCGCATCTCCAGATCCCAGACTTGGTCACTTCTGCAGAATGCCTTTTGCTGTGTGAAGTAACGCAGGGTCTCAAGGTTGCGGTGGACCTTCTTGGGGGCCATGTTTCAGCCTCACATTCTCGCTACTTTTGAAGTCTGGAGTAGCTCTCGGTGCTGTAAAGATCCAAGTCACTTCTGACAGCTCACATGTGTGTATCTGTTCAGGAGGATGAGGTGGGCCTGGCCTGTATGATCCCCGGACACTTAGCATGTTAATAGGAGCCTTTGGGGGGGCTCAATCTAGCTGTTAGTACCTCTGCATACAAGTTGGAATCCCCCAAAAAGAGTCTGAAATCATTCTCCTTTTTATAAAGTGTTTATTTCAAAGACAGACTTATTGGGAGAGAATCTTTCTACTGCTTGTTAACTTCTCAAATAGCTGAGGCTGGGCTAGGCCAAAGCCAGGAGCCTGGAGCTCTATCCAGGTCTCCCATGTGGGTGCAGGGGCCCAAGCCCTTTGGCCATCCTCTGCTGCTTTCCCAGTTACATTAGCAGAAAGCTGATTATGAAGTAGCCAGGATCGGAACAGGCACTCCAGTATGGGACGCCAGAATCCCAGGCAACTATTTAATGCTCTAACTGTACTCTAACTCATCTTCCTTGTTTGTGCCTTGTCTCTTCATGTGTCCTGGGCTTGTAGCCACCCACTTGCCAGTTGCTCAGCACTATGGTGACTTTGCCTCTTGGGGCCTTAGCTATGCTCAGGTCCCTTGTCTGGGTGCCTTTCCCTCTCCTCTCTGTGTTTCAGACTCCAGAGCCACCTGTCTGTGACTCTTCCAGCATCCCGCCCAGGATCTGGCGTCCAGCAGGCAGTCGGTGGTCTTGGGTTACTGACTGAAGAGCTAGATAAAGGATGAAAGGAACAGTGCACACATAGTGTTGTAAAGATAACCAGATTACCTGGCTAAGCCCTGAATGGGCCCCCAGATTCTTACATGGTCAGCATCTGGGCATCTGACAAGCCAGTCTCACCCACTGAGGCAGAGGCTGTCAGGCCCCCTTCCATATCCTCAGCCATCTCGGAGGACTCATGATGGTGTTGTTCCACCTGCTCTTTCTATCTGCCCCAAATGTCCTGTGGCCACTGGAACGTGACCAGCTACACAGCAGTAGGCTGAAAGTCCTGGAGTTACTCTAGGATCTGCTGGTGCATGTTGGAAGTAAGTAGATGAGTACACTGCTGTTCCTGTCTCTTGGTGAGATAGTGTTGGAGGTCCCTGTCCCCAGCAAAGCTGGGCCCCAGTGCCCATACAGTGATCCTCTCTGCCTCTTCACTCACTCCCTCCCTACACTTCTTAAGATCAGTTCCCAAATCAACAGGTCCCACCCAGGTCTCTGCCTCACCATCTGCTTTTGGGGGAGTCCAAATCAAACACCACACACTGTAAAGAGACAAAATCCAATACAAATGGTGATGTCTGACATAGAGTGAGTACCTGCCAGGTGCAAGACATGGGGCCAGCATGGCCACTATGGATCTTCGTGGTGTTTCTGAGCCAGGCACCTGCTACATTCTTCTTTATAGAGGATAAAATGGAGGCCCACAGAGCTACAAGGGGCTATTCCACAGTGCATAAGTGTTCTGTTGCTCCCTAGTGTGCTAGTCTGAATGTCCAGGGCAGGTTGCCAAGGGAGATGTGGGGAAAGAGAAGGAACAAAGAGAGGGCCTCTCTAGGTTAGGGGGACTTGGTAATGAAGATGGACATGGGGGTGTGGGCATTTCTCTGGACCAGCTGTCAGGTGTCTGTGGTCTCCTCTTCTGCTTTGCTGCTGAGCTGAGTCCCTTCTGGTGCTTTCTGAGATGTCCTTGGGGTCCACCCTTCCCAGGACTCACTTGCTGATAGCTCCTATCTTGTCTTCTAGATTTGGGATGGGAAACCACTCTGCCGTCAACTCAGAGGAGGGCTGGACCACACTTGTCAGCCTATGCCAGATTTAAATTATTATGCTCCTCCCTGATACACACTCTTTATTTGGATGTAGGAAACAGCAGTGTGCAGCAAAACACAGCCATCTCATCTACCTGCCTGGGCCAGGCAGGTCCTGTGGTCTGAGCTCTGGCATTTGCTCTCACCGGCCAAAGATTGCATGGCAAGGTGAGCTTCATGGAAATTGCTGATTTCCTGGAAGGCCACCAGCTGCCATCAATGGATCCAGTTTTCTCCAGCATTCAGCCCAGAGATGGTCTGTTTTATGAACGTGTCGATCTGGTTTTAAGTCGTGGGTATTCATGATTCAAGACAACCATAATGTAGCAAAAGCTGTGAGCCTGGCACGGTCTGCTGCCGTTGTGCACTCATTGCAGGTATGACACTGAGATGCAGGCATAGCCCGACCAAGCGTCGCAGACAGATTCTGCAACTTAACCTCTATGCAACACTGGGCCAACTCTTGAAATCACACATTTTACTTTCTAGCTGCCTAATAAAGAACACAAGAGTAGGCAAACACATTCACCTTTCACATTTGTGTGGGAATTTCTAGTGTGTTCCTTGTGCTTTCAGCTGTGGTTTGCAAAATGCTAGTATTCCATGATACAGTTTGTGTGCTTTGATCCTTTTTCATTAGGGAGTGGACCATGACCTCTTTCTAACAAAAAAGGACTTCTCGCCTAAATGTGTTTTTGAAGTACTGTTTTATATTCCATCCGTCACCTAGAGAAATCAGCATTTACCAACCCAGTTCCCTCTTATTGGGCATTCTATTGTTTGTCCTTTGGTGTTTTCATAAACAGGTTAACAGGTTAACGTTGAACATCCTTGAACATGACATTTGCCCGTGCCGCTCAGATTATTTTCAGAAGGCAGATCTCTAGAAGTAAAATTAGTGGATTAAAAGGGGAAAGGGTTGTTGCTTTTGATGTTTGTTGCTTTGTTATTACACTTGGAAATAAAATGAGATTTATACTCCCACCGTTAGTGTAAAGAATTCCAATTCACCAAACTCCTGGCTTTCTAGGTGGACAGCAACTACACCTGCCTCTCGTCATGGCTTGGGCCTCTTCTTGCCATTATCTATCTGCCTGCCTGTCTGCCTTCCTCCCTCCCATCCGTTGTCCACCCATGCACCTATCCATCCATCTTTTTCTCAATGTATTAACTACTACTTCCAGAATAATGATATAAAAAAAGAATTGTGATGGGTTACTTTTCTTGTGTCTGACTTTAGGAGGAATATCACTATCATGAAGCACTGTCCACTAGGAATAATGTTCTTAGTTAAGCAAAAGACCCCCATCATATTAAGAAAATGTCCTGTGCTTTGAGCCTGAGCAAATATGTAGTACATGTTTGTCAGCTCCAGACATCATTGCTTATATATCACCTGTGAACCATTGGTGTGATTGAGTTATGTTATTCATTTTGTTATGTTGAACTACATCTTATCATTAAAATGAATTCTTCTTAGTTAAGACTTAGTATAATTTTTAAGGGTACCACTGCTTATAGAGTTTGAAGGTTTTGCTAGCTTTACAAAATCGATGGAAAAGCTGTATGTTCTCAGAAATACTCACCATGAGCTTGGGAACAGGTAGGAGCTAGAGTTCTGAATCCTTGTAGTAAAAATAAATTAATTAAATAAAAACATCAGGATCTCTGTGACCTGAATGAGGGAAGAGGAAATCTGTTAGATCATAGTGTGTTGGGGTTGGGGATGATGGTAGGAATGTTGTGATTCTGTATTTGATAGTAACTCATTCTATAGAAAAAAAAATCGCAATTTGTAGGCAGACTCATATTAGCTCTGCACTCACAGGACTGCCAGCACACAGTGGGCACTTAAAAAAACACACACCATAAGCTGTGACCCTTGTATTTTTCCTGGGAAGCAAGGTGAAAGTTCCATGTGACCACACACATCACAGCTTGCATTAGCCTTCTCCACCTGTTCCTCCTTTCTTGGTGTAGCGAGACAACCTTGCAGGTAGAAGACCCTAGAGGTCAAAGGCCACTCCAACACTGGAGGAAGCTTATGGGACTGGGAGGCAAAGAAAGAGGTTTCTGGATTTTTTGTTTGTGAGAAAATAGTACATGAGGTAAGCAGGGTATGGAGGAGTTTGTGTAACTGTCTTCAGGTACATTTTTTTACTTCTCTGAGTCACCAAGAAACTAGCCCTCAGTTAAATAGATCTATCACCTCCTGGGGAAGAATTAATTTCCTTCTCTAAGAACCCAGCAATCCTAACGACCAGCATGAGCATAAGCTGATTGGTGTGACGGACGGTGTCGGACTCTGTACTAGCAAACTCGCGCAAGAATCAGGCCTGGGATCATCTCAGATGAAGTTTATTTGGAGATCCCTCCAACTGAACTGCTGATCTTAGAACCCCAACCACGAAGAGACTGTCAGCCAGTGGATTCTGAATAGGTTTCATTGCGATTGGAACTGAGAGATTGGCAGCAATCCAGAACTGATGAACTATCAAAACTGTATGAGCAGGACCCTCAGAATGTGCCTCCTGTTGGGGATCTGGGATGGGTGGGAGGTTAGGTGGGGCTTTTCCCTTTGTTTTTTTTCCCTGACCCCAGATACAGGGTAAAATAATATTGATGTGGAAACCATGGTATCACCCACTTTCACCCTGTAGCCCTTGACACTTTGTTCCCTAATCAACTAAGTAAGATTATTAAAAAGTAATTTTTAAAAAAGGTAATTATTTATTTACATTTCAAAGGCAGAGTTGGAGAGAGAAGGAGAGACAGACAGATTTTCTGTTGATTGGTTCACTCCAACAATGGCTGGAGCTGGATTGGTCCAAAGCCAGTAGACAGAAGCTTCTTCCAAGTCTCCCATGTGGGTGCAAGAGTTCAAGACCTTGAACTATCCTTTGCTGCTTTCCCAGGCCATTGGTGGGTGGAAAGTGGAGCAGCTGGGACTAGAACTGGAGCCCATAGGGGGTTCCAGCACCACAGGCAGTGCCATGGCTTGCTAAGCCGCAATGCCAGCCCTAATTCACTCCTTTACTTAGGAAAGGGCCTGACATTCCTAAAGTCTTTGATGAGAATCTACCATGTGTTTAAAACTGGATCCTTTTGCGCCTATTGTGACCACGCTGGGCTCTGAGCTCCTTGCACCATTGTGTGTCTCCTGCCCCTGTCTATGTGGCTGACACAGTCCAGCATCCAGTAAAGATGCTGGTTGGTGAATGCATAGGGTTGACTCTGATACAGGAAGTGAGCTGGGAAACCAAGACATATGAAGAACAGCGTGTTGCCATGGGGTCCTGGCCTCAGAATTCCTTCGGGACGTTTCTCAGACGCAATTCCAGGGCTTCATCCAGATCTTCTGTCTGAGGGCCTCTACAGGAGAGGCCTGGTTGTTTGGGTTTATAACCAGCTCCTCCAGAGGTCATGCTGCACACCTGAACCTGAGACCCATGCTCCCCAAGCTTATCCCTAATGAAATTATGTTGTGAAAAGCTTTCTTGTTCACAGCCCACTCATTACCAAGCACACCTATCTGCCTGCCCCTTTCTTCGAGGAGGAGCAGGGTTCACACATTGGAGACAAGTAGAGCAGAGAGTGGAGGCGATGGGGCCGGGTTGGAGGAGAATCGTCTCTAATGGATTCATCCAAATCATAAAGATGAGTTATAATTAGAAAGTGTAATTACCCAAACAGCTGTTAGGGAAATTACGGAGTGTGGCGTAGGCGGCCCAGCATGGCTACGCAGCCCTTGATAGACAAGACTCGGCCCTGCAAACAGCTGGAGTTAGGAGCAGGCAGCCTCTGTCAGGAGACAAGTCAGATATGCTGAGGGCCTACTCTGTGCCACTGAGAGTGGCATGTATGGGTGTCCTCTCTACATCCTCATCAGGGGCAGGCTTTGGGCCTAATGGTTCAGATGACAGCAGAGACCTTGCCTGCCGCATCACAGTGCCTGCATTTGATTCCTGGCCCTGACACCTAATTCCAGCTTTCTGTTCGTGTGCAACTTGGGAGGCAACAAGTGGTGGCTTAAGTACTTGGGATTACTGCCATGGGAGATTTAGATTGAGTTCCTGGCTCCTGGCTTTAGCCCAGCCCCAGTCCTGGCCATTGTGGATATTTGGAGAGTAAACTAGCAGGTGAGATCTTAACCTCTGTCTTTGTTTCTCTAATTAATAAATATGCTTATTATTTCCTCAGAGGGTAGTTCCAGAGCCAGGGGGAAAAGGCCCTGCACTCTCCAGTGTGGCAGCTGTCGACTCACCTGTGGCTGTGACATCCTTGAAACATGACAAGGACAGGGCCTGGCACAATAGCCTAGTGGCTAAAACCTTGCCTTGCGTCCACTGGGATCCCGTATGGGCTCCAATTTGGGCTCCAGTTCATGTTCTAGCTGCTCCACCTCTCATCTAGCTCTCTGCTTATGGCTGGGAAGGTAGTCGAGGATGCCCCAACGCCTTGGGACCCTGCACTCGCATGGGAGACCTGGAAGAAGCTCCTGGCTCCTGGCGTCAGATCAGCACAGCTCCAGCTGTTGTGGTCACTTGGGAAATGAATGAACAGAGGGAAGATATTCCTCTCTGTATATCTGACTTTCTAATAAAAATAAAATAAATCTTGAAAAATATGACAAGATTAGTGATACATGGAATTTTAAAAAGCATTTGAAAGATTTAGAATGACAGGAAGGAAGGGATACTTTAAAATGTTTGTGGACTATAGAATTCAAAGATCAAGTTTATTTTTGTGCAAAAAACAATTTTTGAGATCCATCTAAAATTTTTTCATAATATGTATTTTAGTAAACTTTTAAAAAACTGATTTGGGAGGGAGACTGAGAAAGAGAGGGAGAGCGAGAGCGAGAGAGAAAGAGAGAGAGAGATTGAGGGAGTAGTGGAGAGTCCTTACTGGGTCACTCCCCACATGGCTGGGGTTGGGTCAAGGCAGGAGCCACGATCTGGGTATTCAATCCAGATCCCCCCACATGGCTGGGAAGAACCCAATTACTTAAGCTCTCACTGCTGCCTCCTAGGATCTGCAGCAGCAGGAAGCTGGAGTCAGGAGTGATGCTAGGAATCGGACCCAGGCATTCGGGTATGGGAGATCAGATTGTATGTGTGGGTATGTGTGTATGTGTGTGTGTGTGTGTGTCTGTGAGTGATGCTGTGAGTCATCTTGTGCATGAGTTAGTGACATGTGATTCTGTGCTTGACTGTTAGTGTCCTGTCAGTGATCCTGTGTTTGTGTTAGTGGCCTGTGGGCTGCTCCATGTATGGGCACATGCCAGGTGACTGCAGACAACAGAAGCAGACTCTCTCCCTTACAGTTCTGAAGGTCCAAAGTTCAGAGTCAAGGAGTGGTCAGGGCAAAACTTGTTCAGGAGGTTCTGGGCAGAATCCGTTTGCCTCTTTGGCTTCTGGAACTGCTGTCCCTCCTATACCAATTCCTCTCCCTGTGGTCACAATTGCCCCCTGTGTGTCTGTCTCCAATTTCCCTGTTTTTCTCTTAGCATTGGATTGAGGACTCACCAGGTTGATCCAGAATTGTTCCTCATCTCAAGAGCCATAATCTAATCACTTGTGTCTGCAAAGGCTCTTTTCCCAAATAAGGGAGCATTCCCAGGTCCAGGGCATTAGGATGTAGATCTTTGTGACAACCGCCATCTAACCTGCTATAACCAGAGTCAGGCTGGGGTGGGTGGCAGGGAGGATGAGAGGATTGTCCTCTTTTGATCTTGATCCATCCCCAGACCGGCTTAATCTGCTCGTCCAAACAGCAGGGACGTATTTGCACTTGGCCTATTTCCTCTGTCCTAATAGGTCTCACCCATGGATATTTCCTAAAGGGAGACCCTTGGACGTGACCCAGAGACCCTGAGCCAGGGCTCAACCTGGCTTTTCAGTGCCACATCTGGGTCCCAAGGTACTCATTCACTGTTATGTTCATGACTCCACCCTGGGTCACTGCCCTGGAGTCACGTGGTGTGTACCTTCCTGGAAACGAGAAGGAAGCTTGCTGGGGAGGAAGCCCACAGGGCACTGCTTATTCTTGCGTTGGTTTATGGTTGAGGGACCTGATTGTGATCATTCTCCTGCCAGTGGTTCATGGCTTTCCAGGCTATTGAAGCAAGTATCAACTATGCCGCACCTTACTGGATGGGTGATGATTGTTCCAAAAAAGCATTTGTTCATATAAGAGGCAGAAGAGAGATTGAGAGAGAGAGAGCATGCTCGTAGGTTGGTTTGCACCCCTATTGCCTGCAACAGCCGGGGCTGGACCAGGCTGAAGTCTGCAGCTGAAGCTGGGAATTCAACCTAAGTCCCATGTGTGGATGACACGGAGCTCACCACTGGGACCATGGCCTTTGCCTCCCAGTGAGGAGACTGGATGGGAACAGAGGGATAAGGCCATGGTGCTTCACTGAGATGGGACTCAGTGGAAACAGGGCTGGCTTCCCAGCTCCTGCCTTTTTGGCCATCTTCACCTGTCTGAAGCTTGTGTGTTAGAGCCTCGTGGGGCTCTAGAATATGCTTCACGTGTTTGATGCCTTGTCCTCGGGCAATGTAAACCCTGTGCTCTCTGGAAGCATATCTTCAGACAGAAGAACATTTCTTTTTTTTGTTAAGACCCAAATTGTTCTGATCATTCTAGCTCTCCCATTGAGGTTTAGGGGAGGGGGCATTCAGTGAAGGTTCCCCGAGTTCTCCTGCAGATATGGGCACAGTGACACCTTAGTACAAGAACCTTGGAGGGATATTTCTTTTTTTTTTCTTTTTATTTTATTTTATTTTTTAAAAGATTTATTCAGTTTATTACAAAGTCAGATATACAGAGAGGAGGAGAGACAGAGAGGAAGATCTTCCGTCCGATGATTCACTCCCCAAGTGAGCCGCAACGGCCGGTGCGTGCCGATCCGAAGCCGGGAACCAGAAACCTCTTCCGGCTCTCCCACATGGGTGCAGGGTCCCAATGCATTGGGCCGTCCTCGACTACCTTCCCAGGCCACAAGCAGGGAGCTGGATGGGAAGTGGAGCTGCCGGGATTAGAACCGGCGCCCATATGGGATCCCGGGGCTTTCAAGGTGATGACTTTAGCCACTAGGCCACGCCACCGGGCCCTTGGAAGGATGTTTCTACTGGAAAAAAATCCTGGCATTGGCTCAGAAGCTCACATGTGTGCATGGCAAGCGATAGCTCTACCCTTTGAGAACTGTCAGATGTCTATTTAGCTAAAGAAAACACTCCAGCTCAGGCCAATGTTAGGCAGCCTATAAACAATCCTGTGTTTGCAAACATAAGGCTTCTTCCGGTTTTAATTTGTGATTGTGCTTGTTCACAGCCATGCAAGTGTGGCTGACATTTGTCTCTTGAAGAACAAACTGTGTGTTTGCTGCTTGCACACAAAGACAGTCACCCACACGCATGAGGTGCTAATGGCTGTGTGCCTTTAATGGTTCTGTAATTTGTAGATAACAGCAATTCAGATGTCTGTTTCTCCTGCGCCTTCCAGGATTTAACCTTAAGCAGACATGCCTGGCTTTCTAAAGAGATTGGCTCTCTGTTTGACCGGAGCTGGCTCTGAACTTTAGCTCTTGGAACGTCTGGAATGCACCAGGAGGTACCCAGGCCAATTAGTCCCCCACTTCTTGCTCCCAGGGAGGCATTTATGAGCCAGAAACCCCGCCTCCACCTGCCCCCCAGGTTGCTGTCTGGGATTCTCCTACTATGCCCTTCCATGAGCTGAGCACCTGTGGGTGCCTGGGAGTCCATTGGTCAGGGGCAGGGACTCCCGGGTATTTTGAGGTGACTCCACTCAATGCCCCCCCTCCCACCTGTCTCCCTCTGCTGCCCCCCTCACTCATGCCTTCCACCCTCCTCCCCCATCTGTCCTGCTCCAGCACAGAGTTCCCCTCTTCAGCTTTCCTCCTGCTCTGACATCTGTGGTTCATCCACACACAATTCATAATGGGTTCTTTAAGTTCTAAGCTGCTTTATTGAGGTATGACCTGATACATTTATAAAGTGGCACATGTTGGAGATGAGTTCACATCTGTTAAATCATCACCATCACCAGGACCATAAATAAGCACATCCATCTTCTCCCCAAAATCTCCTCCTGCCATCTTCTTCCTCTTCTTCTCCTCCTCCTCTGTTTTGTTTTCTATACTTAGCATTTGCTAAGGGTAGGCTTCTTAAAATGCCAGCCTGCAGAAGTTAATCCTGTGCCTTACCTATCAGTGGCTTCCCAGTGTGCCTAGAATAAAATCTAAATGCCTTCCTAGGATTTATCTGATGGCCTAATACTTAGCTGGTATTCACTGGTAAGGCCATCCTAGTTATTAGAAATCTTACCTGATGTGCTACATGGGAACCTCTGCACCTCACAGAGCCTTGCAATCCAGCAGTGAAGGGGTTAACTACCAGGCATGCCTGCATCCCCAAGGTTCCCCTTCTGTCCATGGCCAGTATCCATTCTGATGCCATAGAGAGGCCGGCCTCCCTCCAGCTGGTGAGGCTGCCCCTGTATCTGACCTCCTGCCACCCACTCCCACACCATGGCCACAGCTCCCACACCCCGCAACCATGATTCCCACCTCATACCTGCTTTTCTAGCCTCTGATCTCCCAGTTTTGCCATCCTTCCTGCCTCCTCCAGAGAAGCCCCCTTGCTTGCTTCTTAGTTAGGTCCCTTCTTAATTCTTTATCTCAACTCCTGTCTTAACCCAGCCTTGGTTCCTTGGTTTCTTGGTTCATCTGGTTTTATAAACTCTTCCCCATGCAAAGAGGTGGATATACTCTAGCTAGGACCGGCTCTGTGACAGTCATGTCTGAATCCCCCACTGCCCAACACACACCAAGAACTCATGTGACACATGCTGATGATTCCCCAGTGGAAGAAGGAGAGAGGGCAGCCTGGGAAAGGAAGGAGAAGGAGAGTAAAAGTGAACAAATCCCCACCCTGGTGACAGTACAGACAGGAACTGCAGCCTGTGAATGCCTGCTCCAAGAACCTGCCACCCATCCCACCCTCTGAATTCTCACAAGGGTATTAGCGGCATGTAGCGTTTCTTCCATTTCACAGATGAGGAAAATGAGACTGAGTGGAAAGGGATTTGTGTTAAGAAGTGGCTTCAGCCACAGTGAACTGAAACACCTTCTGGCTTCTGTTCCTGAGCCCAGGGCTAGAGGAACAGGAGCCCAGCCTGTGCTCCCTAGGGACGCTCAGGCTTTAGCATGCTTAAAAAGTCACCCTCAGTGTTTGCTTAAAATGCGGAATTTTATTCCTCCACCCCCACCTCACCCTCCACTGTAGAGTTCTGATTTTAGTTAGCCTCCTGTAGTGCTCTGGAAGAATGTTTTTTTTTTTTTTTTCCAATGACCTTGGTCTACACTCTGAGCAACGCCTATTTTCTTATTCTGATCTGCCTCCGCAGGACCTGGCACAGGGCACATGGCAGGGGACTCAGTAAGCAGGAGTTAAACAGAGGGGTGAGAAAAAGAGCTGGTGAATGTTTTCACTTTGCATTTTTTTCCCAATTAAGCAAGAAATTTTCAAAGTAATTCAGCTCGTATTAGAATGTAATAAAGAATATGAGCTCTAATCACGTTCCTCCTTTCTGGGCTGTAACCTAATTTGTAACTAAAAAATAGAGAAAGCTGTAGATTTCATTTCCTTTTTGCCTGTTCAAAGTCAATCGCTTGATTTTAGGATGGGTGTTTTGCGTGCTACTTCTGGGGCTAGCTTAGAGTCCAACAACTTTTTCTCATGAGGTTTCAGTTTTTGTAGGAAGTGGAATAATCAAGAAAGAAGTTTGTGGGTTTATTTTTTTTCTTTCCTCCTCCGTCTTTTTCGTTTCTCTTCCTCCCTGCTAGCAATGGCTCCAGGATAGGTGATAAGGGATTCATGAAAAGCTTGGAGCGTGTAAATCCTGTAAGATAATTGTGCTTGTGGAGGCCCACGAGGACTTTTAAGTAAAGAGCATGAAAGAGAGAGTGGGAGGCAAGAGATCCCTGGCCCACTTGCCTTCTGGAATCTTCTTTCCTGTACTGGTGTGCTCCATCCACAGAGCAGCCGCTGTAGTCTGTTCAGGCTGCTATAACCAATGCCACAGTCTGTGGGGGTGGTAGGGTTCCCATACACAACAGATCCGGAGATCCAAGATCAAGGGCTCAGGCCACTGGGCATCTGGGAACATCTGGGAAGCACTGCTTCCTGTCCACAAGATGATCCCTCCTGGTTTTGTCCTCACATGACTCAAGAGGGGTAGGGGCCTTCTTGGATTCTAAATATTCATGAGGGCTCCACCTCAGGACCCCTTCGCTCCCTGAAGGCCCCAATCTTGTATACCATTGCCTTGAAGGTCAGGATTTTAGCCTTAACAAGCATTGAGACCACAACAGCCACTGAATTCCTATGAAAAATCTCTGAGAGTGAGATGTGTTTGGCCAGGTATTACAGGAAATGAAATGGCATTGACTGTTTTCTCTCTTTTTCTTTCTTTCCTTTCTTTCTCTCTTTTAGAGGGAATAAAGGAGAAACTTGGGCAGAGGAGTGTGGTAAATGGGAGTGGGGGGAGCAGTTTCCTCATAGCAGTCAGGGCTGAGGCCCTCCAAGTTGCCATCCCCCCAGTTGCCCATTACCAGTGAGTAATACACGATCAGGAAGCAAAAAATGGGAAGAGTCAATTAGGAAAGTAGGTGGCTGGGAGAACAAGCCATTCATTCATTCAGCAACCATCAACCCGCTTCCCTGCTAGGTTTTGTCAGATGGTCAGAATCCATGCAGCACAAGACAGAGCCAGTAGCTACTGACCACCCTCTGTGTGTCAGATCCTGGCAATGCCCCCAAGGGCCCTGACCGACTTTAACCTTATAACCAGCACCTAACTCTACCTGGTGGCCAGGCTACGGAGTAGTAGAGACTAGATACGGATAATCTCTTTGTTGAATCCATGAATGGATGAGCCATGAGCAAGATGCCTTTCAAGTCAAATAGTAGTGTTCCTGTTTTATGAATGGGAAAACAAGTGGATGGAAACCTGTCACTGTGGTAGAAGTCACAGTGAGTCATAATGGAAGTGGGCTCCCACGCCCATGTCGGTGTATTTGAAAGGAAGTTAACAATGTCTTCAAAACCCATGCTCATCTGCGTTCCCCAATATGTTTGGCAGATCATTGGATAAACCTTTCAAGCCAGGGAGCAAGGGGAGCTTTTATCGCAAACGTGGAACTGGAGAACAGGGGTTTGCTCCTAGAGACTGGGTTCTCTGTGAGGGCTAGCAAAGCTGAGAGTGTAAATGAGCCCCTTCAGGGAAAGGAGTCCCAGAATGCTTCAGAAAGAGGCACAAGGGCCACACCTGTGATGTGCAGGAGGGCCTGCCTGGAGAGCTCACACAGCACCATCCGAGGAACACAACAGCCCTAGAAGCTGGTGCTAGGGGTTGGATATTTTTCTTCACCAACTCATGCAAGAGTGTAGTCCCAAACGTTTATGGTAAGGGTATTCAGAGGGTGTTTACAAGTGGGCCCTGGGTGAGTGATTAGATTTCATGAAGTCATTAGGATGGAACGCCCACAGTTGAGTCCTAGTGGTTTTATAAAGAGAGGCGTGGACGGACTCACCTGCTTCCTTGCCATCTCGGGATTCTGCCAGCAAAAACGGCCAAACTTGGAGGGGGGGGGGGCACTTGATATTAGACTATTAACCTCCAGAACCACCAGGAGAAATAAATCTCTTTCTTTTGTAAAGGTAGTCTGCCTTAGGTATTTCATTATAGCGTTGGAAAGCTGACTAATACACCCGTCATCTCTGGTCACTTCACCTATGTTGATCGCTCTCTTAGCTTGAAACTGCATCTCCCTTGGTCACTTCTCCTGCTATTTAGAGTTGTACAGCTGAAGCTCGGTTTAAATCTGAGTGGTCAGTAGCTGGCTGTCATAAGGTGTGGATCTCACCCCACATGCTCAGCTGTGAAGCTGTAACCATTTGCTCAACAAAGCCTCCATCCCATGGCACGGGGCTAGGTCCTGAGCATTCAGGGATATAAATAACACAATTTTCCTGGCTTCAGGCTATCTGCAACGTTATATGCTAGTGGTAAATGCTTTGTAGGCCATGCCTTGAATTTAGTTTGGAGTTTTAAATTTATTTTTGGTTATTTCTGTTCTACTTTGTTGGAAACTCCTTTCTTCCCCTGCTCCCTCCCACATGTTCCAGATGACATCCCTAATGACAGGAGTCAGTGCTAGAATTTAGACTCTGAATGGCACACACAGGGCACAGAGCAAGGATTTGGTAGGCAAAGATACCAACTCCACCCAGCCCTCTCTGTGGGCCTGAGGTAGGTCAAGCACTCATAAAGCTGCTCTTCACCAAGCACCCACTACAGTTACCCACTTTAATCCAGTTACTCCTCCTGGCAGGCATTAAAGTTGGTCAAAGACCTGTATTTTTACCAGTGAATAAACTAAAGTTGAAAGGATCAGTATTTTGTGCAAGCTCTACAGGTTGTGCAATTTATGTGATGGAACCTGCTTTGGGAGATGGATTTTCACCTCCAGTCAGATTCATGCTTCTGTCTGGGCCTCATTCTTCTCATCTCTAAAGTGGGATTTGCCCAGCTTTGTTGAAGAGGGTTGCTCTGAAATTCATGTACGACAGTCATGGAAAAGTTCTTCAACCTTGCTTTGCCCAGACTCATGCAATGCCTTCATGAATATTTGAGAGAAGGCTAAAACACTCTGGGCCCGGTATAGAGCATGGGAGTCTTGGGACCTGCCCAGGCCTACACCTACAGAGGGGTCAGAGGTCAAGGTTCAAATTCTCTTAAACCAGGGTGCAATTTCAAAATCAGGTGTTTGGCTGGCAGAAGGCCTTAGTGAAGAGCTTATCTCTATTGCCTCTGCTGTCCTTCTCTGTGGCAGAAACCCGAGGGACAAACTCCATAATTCACATGAACAAAAGCATTACATCCGATTGACCTGGGCATCCTGCCTCTCTTGCCTTTCTACCTGGTAATTGAATATGGAAGCACTTCAGCCATTTGAATTTCAAATTAGGCACAACTGCTTGGAATAGCTCTGTTGCCAGGGAGGGCTCACACTACTCCCAGCCCCCAGATATCTGTTGGGGTGCAGGTCTCAGGGGCCAGGCTTCTCAGATAACCACCAAGGTGAAATGCCAAGCAGGACTTTAGAGAGCCAGAGAGAAGTGCAGCCTCCTGTCATTTTGGGTTGCCCTGCTGTTGTCCATCAGGGAGAAGATGCGTGGACCACATACTCTGTTCCCTCAGAATATTATGAAAGAGAATGCTGGAATAGTCTTGAAAAGAGTGTTCTGATTGACTGAGAGGGGCTGTGAGGTCCTGACTAGCCAACCACCTCTCAGAGAATGGGCGTGTCCTTGTAAGAAGTAGTCCACCCCTCAAAAGATTCAAACTCTGCTGTTGTTCCAGTGCATAGCATCATTCAGATTTCCCAGCAGCCTCGCTGGGAAAGGAGATTAAAGTTCTAGACAAGGAGATTAAAGTTCTAAGACGGTAAGCAACTTGCCCAGGGAAAATCAGCTTGCCATCAGGACAGCTGGGATCTGGGTTCACATTTTCCCAATGAATCCAACCCCTTTCTGCCACCCTGTGTGTCTACTGAGCCCTGCATTTTTAAGAATTCTTTTCTCTGAGATAACATGGCACACTAGAGAGAAGGGAGGGAAAGTTCCAAGTAAATGAGAGGAGAAAGGAACAGATATGATTGAACATGAAGTGAGACTCAAAGCCTAGGCCACAGGATAGCCTGCAAAGCATGAACCATCAATTCCATTTGCAAGGCACTATCTGTTCCTTATGGGGTGTCGGTAGATGTTCTGTGATGATTTCTTGAATGAACAAATGAATGAATGAATGAATCCAAACATTATGTGGAAATCAGAGCCCAGTATGGAGAGGTAAGAGACAAGAAGTTTAACAAAGACCTTGATTGTAGCCCAAAGTGACCTTGAGTCACCCTTGTGTTTCTTGTCAGTCCTGTGACCTTGGTCATGACCCTCTGATATAGTTTCCCTACCAGTGGAGGGGGCTGGTACAGGCTGGAGGATGGAGTTTTCAGACTCCCTGACACCCCAGCTGCACTAGAGGCTGATCTTGGGAGTTCTCCTCTGTGCAGGTGGGATTTGAGCAAGCCCTGTCTCAGCAGAAGGGGTGAAGGGCATGGACAGAGAGAGCTCCCGAGATCTGTACTGGCCACATCAGTGTCTTGTCCCAGATGGCAAAGGGACAAGTAACAATGGGCATCTTAAAATATAGAGCTGCAAGGCTTTGAGACCCCTCTTCTCTGCTCCTCATGTCACCACCTAAAACTTCCTTCCCACCTTCAGAAAAGAAGGGCCCCACCTGCTGCTCCTTCAGAATTCCTGCGAGTGCCATGGTATATCAGTGTGTCCACAGCCATGTGTTGTTGGTACGTGCACTCCTTCCCAGCTCAGCTCTTGAGACCTCTGTGCTTGCATCTAAAAAATGGGAACAAGGATATGCCCAGCTCTGAAGGAAAGATGGAACTCTTAACTGAGGCTTTGTGTCAGTCTAGTGCCTTGCCGACTGCAGGTGCCCATGAATGCCATTCCTCTTCTTGACAATAAGTCCCTGCTGCCCAAATGATTGGTATGCACCTGTTGGTGCCTAAGTCAGGATTCCAAACGTTTTTTGGTGGGGGGTTGAAGGTAGGGGGATAATGTCCCTTCTTTCTGGTCTTTCTTAGTCTTACGGTTTCTTTCCCCATTTATTCGTTTTACCACTTTCCTTGTTTTGTATAACAGAACAGAACAAATCTTGTCTCTGGATTGAGATCTGTTTAATTAAGAAGAGAAAGAGCATATGAAACAATTCCCAAGGGGCCTATGTCACAGAATTCAAGGTTAGAAGCAGTGCCCCTTAGCAAGACACTGGAATGCATGAGGCAGCCCCCCTGATATTCCACAACCACCATGGGCAGCAGCACAGCTTGCTTTGATAGACTTGAAAGAGATGACATGAGAGAAATACAGTCCTGTAGGTGATGATTTCTCTGACTTTGTCCTACTCATGATTTAATCTGAGATGAGATTGCTTCTCTCTGATAGCTTTTTTTTTTTTTCATACTCTTTCTTCCAGAACATGAGGTGGGACCCGCCTTCCTTTTCTGGTTGGCTGCTGTGGCCAGAAGTGGACCACTTCATGCACTGTACACAGCCCTGATGGCTGTGCGCGATGGATGGCTGAGTACCCTGAAATCAATACATCCCCCTCTTTGCCTGCCCTCCTCCAACTCCTCCTGTGTGTACCTGCCTGAGCACACTAGCCAAACCCCTTTGTGTGTTGCTTAAAATCCTCCAACCATTCACTCAAGTCTGGAGACTTTATCGGGGTTCCATCCTCTGCCTACTTCCACAGATAGGTTCTTGATGTTCCCTCCATCTCCAGCCAGCTACCCTCATCCATGATGTGTCACTTTTCAGGGCTGGAGTCCTTCCTGGGCGGCAGCAGCAGACTCTTCTTTCTACACCCGAAGCCCCCCAGCCCATGTACTGGAGGAAGAAAGACATTTTCACCCCTCTGCTTTTCTTCCCTTGTCCTCTAATATTTGTAGTTCTATTAAATCAGATTGCTCTGAATGACAAATATATATATATATATATATATATATATATATATATATATATATATATATATACTGCTCGCAGAAGGCTGCTCTCACAGCCCCTAGTGTGTGCCAAGCACCTGATCTACAGTCATGGTCACTATAGTCCTTGGGGTCAAGAGGTGTCTCCCATCTATATTTTAATAAAGAAGGAAGCCAAGGCTTAGCAAGGTGAAGTCACTTGTCCAAGCGCATTTGGTAGCTACTGTAGAGGCTAATGCCTTGGGCCATGCACAGGGGAGAATGATAAGAGAAATAACTACCTACCGTGAAGTGAACTTCTCTGGTCTGCTGTCTTGAATCCTGCATTAGGGCATTCAGCTTATGGCAAGGAGAGTGGGATCAGAAAGCCTGACCATGTAGCTTGGGGCCACGTAGCTAGTCAGGAGCAAATCTGGGATTTAAGCTGCTTGCCTCTGATTCCAAAGCAAGGACATGCTGCCATGTGGTTTGGGCAAGTCTGTGCCATTTCCAAACCGTGTGCCCTGAGGTGAGCTTGTGATGGAGATGGTGGCATCTCTGCACCTGAAGAGCAAGCTCTGTGTCTGGTGCAGAGGAGGGGCTTTAGTATTTGCTTTCACTCTTGAGCCCTTCGCCGTGGAAGGAGCCTATGCACAGACCCCCTACTCATTGGAGAGTAGCAGGTGTGGGAAAAAAGCTTGAACATCTGCATTTCTCTCTAAAACCAAGGAGAGGTCAAGTTCAGGGTTCTTTCACACTTCTGTGCAATTACTGGGCAGATCTGCCTTCACCGTCTCTTCTGCCTCTCTGAGAAATGCTACAAAGCACTTTTTTTTTCTCTGCTGGGAAGTACACCCATTCACCTCTGTTTCTTGCATACCTTCCACAGCTGTTGATATATAGGTGATCCTATGTCTGACGCTATTATGTAACATGCCACTCTCTGCCCCACAGTAAACTCACAGTAACTTATGAAATATTTGTGGATGCTCACAGGTCAGGGGCATCTAGAAGGTTCTTGTGGTCTGAGTGGGCTGTCCCTCATATTGGGGACCAGCTGGCTGCAGGCTGGTCTAGGAGAACCTTACATGGGACAGCTGGGCTCTCCTCCAGGGTCTGTAATCTTGTAGTAGGTCAACCAGATGAATTCTCATGGCCACACTAGCTTTAACAGGCTTCTTTCTTTCATAATAACATTCCCTACTATTAAAAAAAGTATTTGAAAGTGTTACAGAAAATGAAAGAAAGAAGAAAATGAGAGAGAGGTCTTGTACCTTCTGGATCACTTCCAAAATGGCTGCAGTAACAGCACTGGGCCACACAAAAACCAGGAACTATGAACTTCTTCCAGTTTCCCCATGTGGATGCAGGGGCCCAAATACTGGGGCCATCTTCCACTTCTTTCCTAGGTACATTAGCAGGGAGCTGGGTCAAAAGTGGAGCAGCTGAGACTGATATACTCATATATATCGATGGGATACTCGTATAGGATGCTAGTGGCAGCTAGGTCTACATACGTGAGATATACTGCATTCCTTTGGCCAGATAAAGTTCCATCTGCAGCTCAGAGTCACTGTGGAAGGGGACCACCAGAGAGACAGGAGATACTGAAGACAGAGTGTATGATAAATGTTTATTAGTTAAACAAGTATGTGCTTGGCAGGTACCACTACCTCCCTGAGACTTCTCTGGGTTAGCGTGTCTAACCGCGAGATCCTGAACAGGACCCTCTGCAGTACTTCCTAAGTTGCCCCCTGGTTTGTAGATAAAGGAACTGAAGCACACAGACAATGTGTCCCATCTCAAGGTCACCCAGCCAAGAGGTAGGAGAACCTGGATGTGAACCAGGGCAGCTTGACCCTTGGGACCATGCATGTGGCCACTGCCATGGTCTTCTCATCTCTCTGTAATCCTGGGCGGACCTTGTATATTACTCACAGCTGTCTGGGTAAGCGTGGAATAATACTCTGACAAGTCTTCTTTGATGGCAATTCTTGTTTTTAATCCAAAGGTGTGGAACTATGAGATATGGCACCCACGGCTCATTTAAATACAAACTGCTTCAAAGGCTATCCCAAATTTTATTGCCTAGCAGCAGTGCTGGCTCGCTGAAAGATAGACGTACAAGTTTTATGAACTGTCACCATGGCAATTTCAAAGACATTGGTTATGCCAAAAGATTTCCTGACACTCCTTATTCGTGATGGTGCTGGCGGATTCCAGGCAGGCTGATCTATGGCTTTTAATCAACTAATGGATAGAGTCTCTGGGCACAGCTTCATGGCATTCATTCTTGTTAGAGCAGAACGGATTCTGCCAGCTCAGTCCCAGTTCTTGACTGACTGGGCACAGGGTCCTTGTGGGCAGGCAGTGGTGACCTGCCTTCTTTGGCAGTGTCATCCAGGCCCTGGAGGCATGGTCCCTGCTGCCTGTTCCTTGGCAAGCCTCGTGCCCTGTCCCTCCCTTCTTGGCAGAAGGGTTCAAGAGAATCAGTGGTTCAAACAGTCTCTCTTGAGCATTAGATACATCCCAGTGAAAACAAAGGAAATGGGTTCAAGTGTTCCTCCATCAAATAGGAGCTTTGTGACTTTGGGCAGCTTGCTAGACCTTGCTGAGCCTAGATTCCTTTTTATTTTTTGGAGAGGAGAGGTGGGGCAATATAAGGTGAAGGAGATCCTCCAACCTCTGGTTCCTTTCCTAAAGGCTCATAACAGCAGGGTGTGAACTAAGCCTGAGGTGGAGAGCTGGGAACTCAGTCCAGGCAGATGGCAGAAACCTAGCTCCTTCATCTGGTACCTGCTGCCTCCTGGGGTCTGGGTTAGCAGGAAACTGAAGTCAAAAGCAAAGCTGGGTGATCAACCCCACCATGGCATGATATAGGTTGCAGGTGTCTTAATGGCTAGGCGGAACCCCAAGCCTTGGTTTCTCCCTCAGTGTAAGAATAGTCATGTTATACAGATTTATATGAATTTATCTTGGGAAGAGTTAAACAGACTTAGCTTTAAAGATTTATTTATTTTTATTGCAAAGTCAGATATACAAAGAGAAGGAGAGACAGAGAGAAAGATCTTCCATCCACTGATTCACTCCCTAAGTGATGGCAACGGCCGGTGCTGCGCCAATCCAAAGCCAAGAGCCAGGAACTTCCTCCAGGTCTCCCATGTGGGTGCAGGGTCCCAAGGCATTGGGGCATCCTCGACTGCTTTCCCAGGCCACAAGCAGGGAGCTGGATGGGACATGGAGACACCAGGATTAGAACCAGCACCCATATGCGATGTCAGCACTTATTAGTGGAAGATTAGCTTGTTGAGTCATTACAACTGTCTCTTCCCTCATCCGCCAACGTCCCGCTTCCTCTCAGCCTAGAAGAACAGAGATATTGTTTCACTGAGCTCCCGCTGTGTGCCCACACTGCTGTGGGGGTGCTGTACTGGCTCTGTCATCTCAGTGTCACAACTGCTACATTGTACCTGGACAGGTGAAGAGAATGGGGTCAAAGTGCAGTGAGTGACTTGCACAAGGACACCAGAGAGTATGGACAGGGCTGGAATCTCATTTGTGTGAAGGCCATGTGCCACACTTGGGGTAGTTGGCAGCAGGGCTGGACCCAGAATAGCATTCCCCTTGAGGCTGATTAACCAGGACAGGACAGAGTCTGGTGGCCTGGGTCAGGGTAGGAACTAGCATGAAAGAGCCAAGTGGGGACCACCCAGGGATGATATCTTGATTGCTGGAAGGACCCAATTGGAATGGGCTGTCACCTGTCACATTGCAAACAGGGAAAGTGGCTTAGCCAGAGATATTCACAGCCAGCCAGGGGCAGAACTGGCACTTAAATCTTAGAACAGTTATGGGCAGGAGGGTACTGTAAGGCCAGGGAAAGCCTTCCTCATCTGGCTACCTCACCTCCTCTGTCCCTGCAGAATCTTGCAGAGTTCTATCCCAAGCAATACAAACAATGCAATAATAATGCGTCATAGTATTGCTGGTATGGCAGTATGTCAGCGACACTAGAGCCATCTCAGTTGATTTTCTCCCTAATGCTGTGCAGTAGACATTGTCCTCTCCCCACTTTTATAGATGAGGAAGCTGAGGCCAATAGCGACATTCGGTAATGTGACAAGGGTTATATGTGACGGGCAGAATTCACTCCTGGAGAATCTGAATCTACAGCCTTCTCACATGGCGAGGCCCATAGTCAGTTTGTTCATTCATGATTGATTGATCTAACACCTGTTAATTGGACACAGGCTACTACAGCAGACATGGAGATTCAATGGCGAACAAAACACACAAAAATCCCTGCTCTTGTGGCGCTTACCATCTGCAGGACTAATCAGTAAGCACAGGTAAAAGTGAATGCACGTGGGAGATGAGGTGGAGGAAAAAGAAGTGGGCAGGGAGCTAGGGAGTGCCAGGGCAGGTGCTCAGGGATGGCCTCAGCCGCGCAGGTGAAGGAGCACCACATGCCTCAAGAATACTCTGAGCAACAGGTGCAGCAACCCCAAGGCAGGCGCAATATAGAACCAGAGCGTGTTAGCCGTGCTACCTGTGCCTTCAGAAGAAAACCAGCAGGAATACGGAGGTGATGTGTTGTTGAAGGGACAGAATCTGGCCCTCCAGATAGCCCCCTGCAGGCTAGTGTAGCAATTTCCCTCCCTTGCTCTGGTCTAAACCAACTTCTTTTTTCTTTTCTCATTTCTTATTTTTTTCATTTCCTTTCCTTTTTTATTTCTTTCTTAAGGTTTTATTTATTAATCTGAAAGCACAGTTACAGATGGAAAACAGAGAAACCTTCTTTCCATTGATTCAATCCCCAAATGACCACAACAGCCAGGGCTAAGGCAGGCAAAGACCAGGAACTTCTCCTGGGTCTTCCATATGGGTTAAAGCCAGGAACTAGGAGCTTGTTTTGGGTCTCCACATGGGTTCATGGGCCTAAGAACTTGGGTCACTTTCCCTTGCTGTACCAGGCATATTGGCAGGGAACCGTATTAGAAGTAGAGCATTCAGGACTCAAACCAGTACCCACATGGGATGCAGGACCTGCTAAGGTGCACCGCTGGCCCCTTGATACTTTGTTTGCAAAGGTAAACAGATGGTCTTTCTGTGCCTGGCAGTGCCTAGCTACTCAGGGTGCAGAGAAGTTGCTCTTTTCTCAAGCAATAATTTCTTCCTGAAGCCCCAACAGGTTTCCAAGTCACGTATTTTCTGTTGCCAGCTCAATAGGGTTCTTCCCCCGGCAGAAAATGCAGAGAGACAAAAGCCTTTGGCCTGCAGAAGGGTCACACCTACTAGCTGTGTGGCCCTAGGCCAGTGACCAGCCTCTCTATGCTGGTTACTGATTGGATGATTGGAAGCCCACTCTCCCTGTGGTCACTGTGAGATTACACTGAGACACTGGCTGGAGAAGTGATCTGAAAACTCTAGATTCTCCTCCCTCTGAGCGGCCACAGCATTGCTTCTGTCGCTGGTTCAACATCTGTCTTTTCAGTTCAGTACTGGGAGGCTGGGGACTGGGCCAAGCATTCAGACAGAGTCCCAGTGGTGATAAGATCCTGAATAATGTCTTAAAATGCTCGTCTGCTTGTATGGGGTTGAGCAGTATCCTCTGAAATTCATGTTTGCCTGGAACCTCCAAATGTGATCTTGTTTGGAAATAGGGGCTTTGTGGATATCATGAGTTAGAACAAAACCAGACTGGATAGAGATGCTCTGCTAGTGAGGAGAAAATAGGACATGCAGAAGCAAACTCTGACTCTAGTGGAGACTGGAGGTACAGATGGGAGTGATGCAGCTGCAAGCCGCAGAGTGCCAGGGCTGCTGGAGGCCTGCAGGAGCTGGGAGAGGCATGGATGGGACGCGTTCTCTCAGAGCCTGCAGAAGGGACCAGCACTGCTGAATCTTTGATTTTGAACTTCTGGCATTCAGACTAGGAGAGAATACATTAATGTAGCTTTAAGCTCCCTAGCTGTTTGGAATGGACTTCAGGAAAGTGATATATTCTCATTCCTTTAAAAGAAAAAAAAAAATCCTTGTTTCTGTTGCAAATTTGCCCTGAAAAAGAAAAATTTGGACTTGGGTGGTGAGTGGCCGACAGTGCTAAGCCTAGTCAGAGGTTCACCCCTCTGAGCTTCCACCAACCCCAAAACCGCCAGAGAAAGAGAATGAGGCAGGCATGGAGCTGGGACCTTGAGCAAGCCATTCCTGGGGTCGCCAAGTGTTTCCCTTCTGGCATGGCCCAAGAAATGGTTGTTAGATGCATGAGCTAACGAGTGAGTAAGGAGAACCAATGGAAACGTGCAGTCCTTTTGAGAGTACCTTGTGATTTTGCATCATGGGAAGGGACTGAGAAAAGATGGTCTGAGAGCAGGTACATGGGTGGGGATAGAGCGGTGCTCAAACCCTTCTAGATGGGTGGTTCCCCCTCAGGATCTTTAGGGAAAATGCGGGGGAATATGTCAGTCTCAGTGGAGAAATTCCTTCAGTAAAAGGCGGAGTGGAGGGCCCAGAGCGGTAGCCTAGTGGCTAAAGTCCTCACCTTGCACGCGCCAAGATCCCATATGGGCACCAGTTCTAATCCCAGAAGCCCCACTTCCCATCCAATTCCCTGCTTGTGGCCTGGGAAAGCAGTCGAGGACAGCCCAAAGCCTTGGGACCCTGCACCTGCATGGGAGACCCAGAAGAGGCTCCCGGTTCCTGGCTTTGGATTGGCTCAGCTCTGACTGTTGCGACCACTTGGAGAGTGAATCAGTGGATGGAAGATCTTTCTCTGTCTCTCCTCCTCTCTGTATATCTAACTTTCCAATAAAAATAAATAAATCTTTAAAAAAAAAAAAGGCAGAGTGGAAATTAGTAGACCTTTGGAGTCTTGCTCATTTTTTTCTTTCTTTATTTGCAGAAAATCTAAAGTCTTATTTTTTCGTTCATGACTTAAGGGGATGATATTTTATTATCAACTTAACATTCACTGAAGGAAATGATCTTGAGTTCATTGTTCAGTCCTTCTATAATTTCTCTCAGATTCAGGCAGTTTCTGAGACATCCTCTAAGAAAGTCTTTCATGGCAAGGAAATGCTTCACTGGAAACCAAGGCAGGAGGACTTGGAAGTCCCCGGGCTGATTTGTGGAACATGTCTGTGGGCCAGAGTGTGCTAGAATGCCTGGGGGAGTTCAAGACGCTGCTGGTGAGGAGGATGGTGCTGGTGATGGTGGTGGTGGTGCAGTGGGTGACAGTGATAGGGGATCTGATGGTTAGGGTAATTACGATGGTGATGATAGTGGCGATGATGATTGTGATAGCAGTGATGGTGAGAATGGTATGGTAGTGGTGGTGATGAAGATGGTGGCATGGGTAGTGTTGGTGATGGTGAGAGGCTGGTGGTGATGCTGCTGCTGATTATGATGATGGTGGTGGTAGTAGCGCTGCTGAACACTGACATCGGATGTGACCTTTCCCATCCTGACGGGTTCTCTGAGGCTCTGTAATTACTCCCCTTTACATGTAAGATAACCAAGGTACAGAGAAGTTAGGTAACCTGACCAGAACTCATGCAGCCAGTCAGCAACACAACAGGAATTTGAACTAAAATAGTCAGACTCCAAAGCTGCATAAACTAAGTGTAAGACTATGCTCTGCTCTCTGTAATGCCAAAGGCCAGAAAACCAGAAGTATATTTCCTTAGCTTAGCACAGATTCATCTGGAAGCTAAGCTTGGCTCATAGCTCATGAGGCTGTGTAATCATCTTATCCTGAGCGAGGCTATCCCACAGTGACTGTAGGAGTGTTTGTGTGTTGGCCCAAGCTGTTCTTGGCTCCTCAGCGAGGGACTATTTCACAGCTCATCCACCATGTCAGCTCTCTCAAAGTATGGCTTATCTTCATTGTGCAATGCAGCTGGCCCCAAAGGCTTTGGGTTGTAGATCTGCACTGGATGTAGATCACTCACAGGGGTGTTGAGTGAGATTAAAATCAGTTTATTCAAGCGAAGCACTTAGAACAGTGCTGGACAGCACCCGGTCAGCACTGAACTCTAGCAGGCCTGGCTTGACTCTTAGTTCTGTGCCCAATTCCGACTTCCTGCTCACGCACACCCTGAGAAATAGTGGTGATGGCTCAAGGAGTTGATGCCTGCATCCATGTGGAGGCTTAGATTGGGTTTCTTAGATTGTGTTGACTTTGGTCTAGCCTAGGCCCAACAGTTGGGGATATTTGGGGGGTGAACCATTGGATTAGCTCGATCTCTGTGTCCCTCCCAACCTCCCTCTCTCGCTGCCTTTCATATAAGATACTTATAACTTTTTTTAAAATTAAGAAAATGGGAGAAGTTCACATGGTTAGTTTAGAGACCTATCAAACTTGAAGATCTTTCAGTGCCGTAGTTTGCGCCAGAGCTGCTGTCTGCAGAATTGGACTGTGGTGAAAATTCAGAGTGGAGAAGCCATCAGCACAGTACAGTCAGTCACATGGTGACTCAGGAAAACAGCTGCCATTGGATGTGATTATAGCTGAGAGTGCTGGTCCCAAGGCCGGCACTCACACCCACCTCCACCCTTTGTCACCCGTAGATACCATATGCCTGCAGCAAGCTCCATTCCCAGGTAGCCTACAAGTTCCTGGCAGTTTTGAGCCATGTGGTCATCCTCTAGTGCTCAGTGTCAGCCACGGAACTCATTATTATTCACTGAACTGAAATCCACAAATAAAGCAGAAGCTACCTGGAAGCATGGTTGGGAAATGTTTCGATGCCTGGCCCTAAGACACACTCATGCTCACAACACACGAACTCATACACACATATTCAAGTGCACACCCCAGGACCCAACTCTCTTGTCCTACTCAAACTCCAGAGGTTTTAAAGCATCACTATTTTTTTCCTGCTTTTAGAGCCTGGGTTTCATTTCACATCAGAAGTTAGCCCTGGGACTGATGCTGTGGCACAGCAAATTAAGCTACCAGCTACAATACCAGTGTCCCATATTAGGCTGCAAATTTGAGTCCCATGTGTTTCTCTTCCAGCCCAGCTCCCTGCTAATGTGCCTGAGAACATGGTGGAAGTGCCTGGGTTCCTGCACCCACAGGACCTGCTTCAGCTGTTATGCCACTTAAGGAGTGACTCAGCAGACAGAAAAATCTCGTTTTCTCTTTCTTCTTCTCCTCCTCCTCCTCCTTCTTCTTCTTCTTCTTCTCTCTCTCTCTCTCTCTCACTCTCTCTCTCTCTCACACACACACACACACACACACACACACACATCAGACAGAATAAATCTTTTTTCTTTTTTTAAATAGTGACCCCTCTTTGATTCATGAGAGTACCTAATGTGGGGAGAAATGGGGAATACAAAAATGGATAAGCCTGCATTCTAGTGAGGAAGAATCAGTAGAAGAATATTGCAAATACTATGATTTCTGATTTCTGATGCTGTTAAGAGCTGTGAAAAGCCTAGGAGATACTGTGGGACTGAAAGCTAAAGTGAACATTCTTTTTCTTAAGATTAATTATTTTTATTGGAAAGGCAGAGAGAAGGAGAGACAGAGAAAGGAGGTCTTTCAGCCGCTGGTTCACTCCCCAAATGGCTGCAACAGCCAATGTTGAACTGATCTGAAACCAGGAACCAAGGGCCTCTTCCAGGTCTCCCACATGGATACAGGGTCCCAAGGCTTTGGGCCATCTTCCACTGCTTTCCCAGGCCATAAGCAGAGCTGAATGGGAAGCAGGGCAGCCGGGACATAAACCAGCACCTATATGGGATGCTGACACTTGCAGGTGGAGGATTACCCGATTGAGTCATTGCACTGACCACCAGAGTGATTGTTCCTATCTCATTGCTGGGGTGCTTCCTCTGCACCCCTTGTGAAGAGTCCTATCCCCATGAGTTACAACAGCAACCTGAGTGTGACACCTTCTGGAGAGTTGAGGTGTCAAACCATTAAGAATCCAGCCCCAGCTGGTGTGCCTGAAAGGGGAACCACAGACAGGAGTGGGGCTCTCTGAAGGCTTCTGTCCAGGTCATGTAACTGTTCCACGCCTCAGCCTCCTCATCTGTGAAATAGGGATAGTTAGTGTAGGGAGTACAAGGGATTGACAAATAACAGTTCCCCTTCCATATCCCCTAGGTTTGGGATGAATGAGGAAGTAGGCCCATGAAACTTGTGGGCAGCTAACCATACAAGCATTTCCCTGGGGAGGGTGAAGGTGGCTTGAAGGAGGTGATTCTCTGTGGAGAATTTAATGGGAGTTCTCTTGCCAGACCCCAACAGGGAACCCCATATGATTTATTCTCACTAGCCATGGATAGCTACAGCCATAGGCCTCCCCCATGGAAGACTTATTCTCACACACATACACAAAGAGAGAAGAAAGGAAGGGTTAAACTGAGTATTATTGACCTATCATTCATCAGTCATATATGACTTAGAAAATAAATATGGCATCAGGCAGTGTAGATTCAAATGCCAGCTTTGCTCTTTGCTAGGTATAGGGCCTTGAACATGGCTAAAGAGCTGTTTCTTCACATCGCCAAAATGTGAATAGCTCTGGGTTCATCTCAAGGGGTACCTGTGGGGAGTCAGGTAACATGTGTCCATCACTTGGCATACATGGGCCCTAGTGCATCCTGGGCTCCAGGAGGATATCTCCCACCCACCTGTAGGACAAAACTACAGGGAGGAGCCTCCCATTCTTGGTGTTTGGGAAGAATCAACTGGGTAAAAGGAGAACTCTACCTAGTATGTAAGGATAGTCACTAGAAGGTAACAAGTTGAACCAGTAGAAGATATTAGTAGTATCCAGTTCTTCTTGACCTACAAAAATGGCAACTTTAATGGTCATCATTATTGTGTTTTCTTTGCCAGAATCTTAATACATGACATCTTCCTCCCAAAGAATCAGTCACCCAGCCTGGGGGTCTGAGAAAAATGAAAGTCCACACTATCCATCCCTTATGTCCTTTGTCCTGAAGGGGCTGGGCCTGGCTAAGCCACACCTGTGCTGTGATGCCTGCCAGAGCAGCAGGTGTGGGAAGTGCACCCGTCACAGTAGCCAGCGTGGGCACACCCTTCACAGACCTGGCTGCTCTCCGTTTATCATTCAGAGTAGAGCAGGCTGCCATCTGTGGGGGTCACGCTTGTGTCCCATAATTGATTATGACTGCTAATTAAAGACAAGAGTAACCAACCCTGGCCTGGTGGCATCTGTCCCAGTGCTGGCTCCAGCTAGCTGGGCCTCAGCAAGGAGTAGCAAGCCTGTGCTTGATACTTGAGATGGTGGCCAGACATGGGGAAACCCACCCAGATTGCAGACTTGGGGAGAAGGCATCAAGCCATCTGGAAAGCTGGGGCCAGCCCCCACACCTCACCAGCCAGCTGGGTGAGATCAGATCTCAGTCTAATCGGGTGGGGTGACAGAAAATGGTAGGTGAAATGTGGCTGTTTTATTTCCAGCCCTTTAGGACAGTTGTCATTGTCAGAGAGAACAAATGTGAAGTATTGAACATGCCAAGCACAGAGGCATTTATTTAACAAATTAAAAAAAAAAAATGCTGAATGGCTTGATGGATGGAACTGTACTCAGCCAGTGCCTGGTGTTGTCACTGCACATTACAAGATTGGAAAATCCTGTATGACATTTAAGTCAGGTGTTCACATAAGCATTGATGTATCTTGGCTCTGTGAACTCCCACAAGAACTCTGTGGAACATCCTGCTACTCCATTTCACAGACAAGGCCTTTAAGGCACAGGGGAGTTAAGCAGCCATTGCAAAGTCGCACAACCATAAAGTGTAAGGGATTAGAGAAGGATCACAAGGTCGGGGGAGGGGCGTTTTAGGGATTATCTAGCTGCAACTCACTGTTCATAGAAGGAGTTGGAATCTTAGGAATAGGTGCAGAGTGGGGCCGCCACAGCAGGTGGAAGAAGCAAAATGGAGTGTGGAGGAGGAAGCGGATACCATAAATGTCATAGCCAGGGGGTGTCCTTCCCCCCCACCCCGTGTGCGAGGTTCTACTCCTAGGTCTCCCCACACTTCTTTGTATACTTGGAGTAGTAATACGAAGTTCACAGAAAGTGAAGTTAAGATCTGCTTAGAGGCAGCCATTTAGCGTAGGGGGCCCTATTGGAATGTGTGGGGTTTGAATCTTCGCTGTATTTCCAATTGCTGCTAATGTGCACCTAGGAAGGCAGCAGGTAATAGCCAAGTAGCCAGGTCTCTGGATGTTGAGAGAGAGAGAGAGAGAAGGAAGAAGGGAGTGAGGAAGGGAGGAAGGAAGAAAAAGAGAAAGAGAGGGAGGAAGGAAGTTTTAAAATTTAAGGTAGGTTTATTTTGGTACAAAATTATTGATATCCGTACATACAAAGAGTCCTTGTTCATGGAAAAAGGCTTGTAGTGAAAGAGCTATGTATGGATTTCAAATATTTTTTGTGCCAGAAAATAAGCTTAGCCTTTAATTCCATTTCCGTGAACTTAATAAGTCTCCCACACTTTGAGATCAGCATGAGGTTTGTCCCCAACATGTAGATTTCAGGATACTTGCTCAACAACCCTGGCATCTCAGCCAAGGAGACATAGCAGCCTGGGTTCCCTCCGCAGTTCCCATGGTCAGTTTCTAAGATGGAATGCGAGGGCTTTCCTCACTCATCCATCGCTGGATGCAGGGCTCTGCGGGTTCGCACCACACCCCATGTCCTCTCCTTATAAATTAGAGGAAGAGTTTCCTCTCCCAGAGCTGTTGAGCCCCAGCAGCATGGTGGGAGCTAATACCAGTTCAACTGAAAAGGCAGCAGGAGATGGCCCAAGTATTGGAGGTCCCCCGCCATTCTTGTGGGAGACCTGGATGGAGTTCCTGACTCCTGGTTTCAACCTGGCCCAGCCCTAGCTGTTGCATCCATTTGGGAAATGAATCGATGGGTGGAAAATGTCCCTCTGTGTCTCTCCCCCTCTCTTTATATAGCTCTGCCTTTCAAATAAATAAATAAATCCTTTACAAGAAAAATATTTAGAACACAGCTAACTCCCATGTCCCTTCCAACCTCTGCCCCTTGCTGACTCCTACAGCATGGGTTTGCCTCACCTATCCTTAAACTTTCCATAGACTCATGTTGGATGCCCCGCTTTGTCATCTGACTTCTGCTAAGTGTTACATTCGTTTGATTCATCCATGCTGATGCATTTCATTGCATTTGACTGTGGACAAGCTTTAGGTAGTTTCCAGTCAGAGTCTACCATGGGTGGTGCTGCTCAGAACATTCTAGAATGTGATTTCTGAGACATGTCCTGTTGGCTACATCCCTGGAAGTAGAACGGTTCAGGTATCTGTGCCTTCCATTCTAGCACCAGGCTTACAAGGAGCCACTCAGCCCTCATGTATTGAACATGGATTTGGAACCAGACCCTGTGCAGGGCTCCCAGCCATCCACTGCCACCGAGAACCATCGCAGCTTCTGGCTTCTCTAATGAGGATGTGACCCCTGAGTCACAGAGCCTGAGACGGAGAAGCAGGGAAGATTTATAGCCAGACATCATCGTGTTTCAGGGAGTCCTGCTCCAAACAGCAGGCTCCTTCCAAATGATTAAATGCTATGGGAAGCAGGGATGCTTGAGCAAAGATTAAGCAATCAGAGCTTGTTCTCTTCTGAAATGGCTCATCCCTGGGGAGCAACAGGCTGGCCCCGAGGCTGGACCAGAGGTGTTGGAAAGGGAATGGAGGGCCACAGCAGGGAGACCAAACATGGGAGAGAAATCCGGACAGGTTAGGAGATCAGGTACCATCTATTGAATTAGGGAGGCTAATACAAACAGCTTTGTCTTCTGTGCACATTGTACCAGCCTTGAATACAGCCTTGGTTTCCAGCCCTGAAACCCTGTAGGCCTATAGAAGCCTCCTTGGTGAAGCAGCCTTAACAGACATCTGGTCAACTCCCTTCCACTGCTTCACGTTGTGTAGACCAAGACGGGTCTAGAAATGTTTGTGTGAAGGGATCAGTTCCTTTGGCCATCACTGGGCCTCATGAAAAAGGTGTCAGCCTTCCCAACTTCTCCCTGGCTCCCTGCCTTTCCTCCTGGTTCCTTCAGCTCTCCCAGTACCACCTTCACTTTTTAGTACCAGGGTGACTTTTGCCACGTACCTAATCCAGTTGCAGCACAACTCAGCTCAGCAGTGAATCTCCACCCCAGCTCAGCTTTGGGGTAGTACTCTTGAGTCTGGGTGGTATCTCCCAGGGACAGCCCTCTCCTGGACCCACAGTCATCATCAGAAAGCACTCTTTGTGAGGAAGCTCACAATGGAGACCTTACTTCTAGAGGGTTTTCAGCCTCAGTTTTTTCATCCACAAAGTGACAACCCCAACTATCAGGTTGTCATGACCACCAGAGATACATGGGCATAAAATTGTGTCCAACACAGTTCACCTGTCCAGGGGCCAGCATGCAGAGCTGCCAGCACAGGAACCCAAGAGGAGTGTGAGCTGCTGCCCACAGTCTGATACACCAGCCTCCTCCCTCATTGCCTTCTGTCCACTCACAACCCCTATGATTTCAGCCCCTCCGGCAGAGGGACCATGGTCCAGCTTGGATCAGACCAGACTCTTGGTGCATGGCAATCCCTCAGGGGCCAAGGAAACCACCTGAACTCTGAGACTGTGCCGGACTGCCTGGTGCTGACTTCACATGGCTGTTCCTTCTCTGCACAGCAAACCTGTTCAGGTGGAGCTTTCAGCTTCATTTTTCAAATGAGGGGAAGATGGAGATGACTGTCCAACAGTTGAGATTACCCATGTCCCATGGTTTGATTCCTAGCTCCAGCTTCTGACCCCAGCTTCCTGCTAGTGCAGGCCACGGGAGGCAACAACAATGGCTTAGGTAATTAGGTTCCAGCCAGCCACTTGGGAGACCTGGTTAAGTTCCCTGCTGCAGCCATCCCAGGCATTTGGGGAGTGAACACAGTGTTTTTTGTTTGTTTGCTTCCTTGCTTGCTTGCTTGCTTGCTCTCTGTCTCAAATCAAAAGCAATAGTTTAAAATTTTCTTTTAAAAAACAGGGATGTCACTGATAAAACCAAGCCTTCCCCCTAGGGCTCTGACACCAAACCCTTTGTGCTTCTTTGTCTTCTGGCCCCACGCGTGGGTGTCCCAAGCACCAGTGGGTGGGGTTGCAATGGCAGAGCATGGCACAAGCACACCAAGCTATGGGTTGCAGAATGTGTCAAGGTGTAGGACCTCCCAGCCTGCCCTCCAGAGCCCTTGTGTTGGTTTTGAAGCACTGCTTCTTGGCAACTGGGCATTCAAGCAGTGGGTCACATTTCCACGGGGTGAAGTGAAATGAGGTGCAAACTCTGATTTGCCTACTGTGCACTGACAAGGCACCTGTTCAGTCACCAGAGCGGAAGAGGCCCCGTGTGGTGAGAGGTACGGCCCAGGGAACCAGCTGGCCAGCTAGGCACCCTCGCTGTTCGGACTGAACCCACTGGGCTTCAGGCTGCCTCAGGTTGCCCAGTTCATTGCCCTCCTCTCCTGGTAAGGCTAGCCAGGGCAGCGAAAGATGTCAGAGAGCTCCCCAACGTCACCTTCTCCCCCTAAGTCAGGACCTGGATGCTTGGGGTTTTCTTAACAAAATCACAGAAGCTGAAGTTGTTAAGTTGGAAGCTGAGTGCCTTGCAGGCTGTCTGCTCTGCTCCCTCGTCTCCAGCTCTGAGCACACAAGGATTGGACTCAGCCCTGGCTTCTATTCCTGGACGTGTCAGATTTCCTCCCAGTGTGTTAGTCTTTCCATCTACAAAATGGGATCAATGAACATTTCAGTTTTCCTAAGGCTCTGAGAAGCACTAAGTAATATTTAATTCTCCCTCCCAGGTCAGTAATTGCTCCAAAGTCTTAGTTCTGATTTAGTTTCTTGGCATGACAGATAATGGTCCATCCTCGTGGGGTACAGCGTGATGTTTGGCCCATTTGTGCACTGGGTACTAATCAACTTGGAGTCCTTGTCTTATCCATCATTTCAGACAGTTTTCACTTTTTTTGTGATGAGCACATTAAAAAAAATCCTCTTCTAGCTATTCTGAATTACACAGCACATTTTAATTAACTCTAATCACCCACTGAGTAAGAGAACATGGTTTTACTGGGGCGGGGCATGAGGTTATTTTGGTGCAAGAGCTTTTTGTAATGTGGACCATGTGTATTATGAACACTATACGTGAATTTTATAATTATGGTTTGTACCAAAGAAACTTGTAGTGAAAAAAAAGGTCACTTGAGAGGCAGAGAGACAGAGAGAGAGAGAAACAGAGACATAAATGGAAAGGTAGTTTCTGTCCACTGATTTGTTCCCCAAATGTCCACAATGGCCAGGCCATGGCTGAAGTCAGGAGCCTGGAACTCAGGTCTCCCACATGGGTGGTAGAATTGCAACTACTTGAGCCATCGCCATTTCCTTGCCAGGTCTGAATTGGGAGGAAACTGGAATCAGAAGTTGGAACTCTAACTTTTTTTAATGATTCTAAATATAAACCTGATTTAACTTTTTCTGATATTTTTAAAACATTATTTATTTTATTATCTTATGATACTGTTCCATAGGCTAAGGTTTCCCTTACTTCCTCCCCAAATCCTCTCCTTCCCAACCCCCACTGATTTCCCCCACATTATTACAGTTGCATAGTCCTTCATAAATAGTCATAGGTCCATCATTCTGTTATTTAAGTTTATCCTGACATTGTAGGTATGTACAATGACAGAGGATCCAGTATCCTATTGTCGAGATATATTTAACAGTTTTGTTGGGAGTCCATCTTTGAGTTGGAAGTAGAGATGCACATTGCATTGTATCTTCACAGCTGGATATGATCGTCTCTATTACACAGTTATTATGTACCCTCTTAAATGGAAAGCCATAAAACAAAATCAACAATGGGAAGAAAAAACAGAAAATTACCAACAACATGAAGTTAAATAACATGCTACTGTATCTTAGCTGCTCAACACCTGCCCTAGTCCTATTTGTAATCCCATGTCTTTCTTACGGGTTATCCAAAGCTGTTTCATGTGTGTGCTCATTCTGGTGAGCTAGAAATGAGGCTCTGAGCTTCTAAGAAGGCAGCAGGAAGAGGGAAAGCTGGGAGCCATCCTGGTGGTCATCACACAAATCTGTTGATCGGGACCAGCAAGCCATGGCCGACACTAAGATCAATAGGGATTGGCACTGCACTCTCTGTAGAATGGTCCTGGGGTGGTGAGAATCCACTGGAAAGCCCCTCCACAGAGCCCAGCATCGTTCACACAACTCAGTCCACTGCAGTGGCATTTGCCAGAAATCTTACTCTAAGCATTATTCAGATGTCCAGTCCTGCACTCCTACAGATGCTCTGGTCAGTTCTGAGCTGCAACTGTATGCAATGATTTAAATCTGGTATTTAATGTATGTCAGATTTTTTTTTTAAGAAGACATAGTCCCATTTGCTTTTGAAAACCTCTGTTAGAGGGACAGAACTGGAAGAGGACATGCAGCCAGGAACCTGCAAAATCGGGACAGATGGCCAGGCCCACGAAGGCCAGAGCCACGTGGGTCTGGGAAGTGCTATATTTCCTATGCACAGTGTGGCATCTGACACACAGTAGGCCCTTACAGTAAATGTTTCTTGAAACTGGGCTTCCGTGTGGTTTGATTAAAAGCTTGGTACGCAAACTGGTTTTGAAAAACAATGAATCCAGTCATAGGAGGCAACTCAGACAGTCACAGTGGCCAGCAGCTGGACATTCCTGCCTTTTCCGCCTGTGAAGCATATGGGAGAAGAGGCCATGTCTTAGATTCTGGAATAACTGGATCTCAGCACAGTGCAGTGTCCTCTCCCCACTTCCCTCTCATTCATCTCAGCTCTTGGAGAGGGGTCCAGTGTCATCATCATCTGGAATCCAAGATGGGCTTCCTGCCACAGCCATCCCGGATTCCCTCTTCTTGGTGTCCCACCCTCTCAGAACAGCTCTGCGGGTTTCTTGGAACTACTCCGGTCCACACTATACAAGAGCAGTCTGAATTTTCTGCAGCTCTAGCAGGGGAAGTGGGATTTATTTGCATTTCTTCCCTGCCCACTCTGCTCCTTCCCACAAAGTATTTTACAATGGCCTTGAGAACCAACTGGTCTTCACAACTGCACATGCATTTGTTTACTCGGTGTGGGGAAGGGCGGACACATCTGGGCTCCAGATGTGTAACTCCGCAGAGCAGCAGCCAGTCGCAAGCAGCGGTAGACAGAGCTCAGAAACAATACACAGAGGTGTCCATAGTCTTGCCCAAAGGCCACCTGCAAGCTCCTGCTGTGACCTTGGCCACTTTCCTTGGAAAAGCTCTGCCAGTACTCTGCTCCAAGAAGCATCCCAAGCAAACCTAGCTGGGGCACAGGGAACTGTAGCACAGTATGAAGGAGCTCAAGGACTGATTCCAGCCCCGCTGTGTGATTTCAAATGAGTAACCTCCCTCTCTGAGTCTTGGTGTCCATGTCAGTGAAAAAGAGCGCTGGGCTGCCCACCTATTAGGGCTGCCATGGGAATTAAAGAGCTAGTACATGCGGGTGTAAGATGGTTAGGGCAGTGTGTGGCACATATTAAGCACTAAGTGGGCGTTTGCTGTTTAGATACCTAATTTCCTCTTTCTCTGGAAGCCACAGTGGAATTCATTCCTTAATTGGTTATTATCATCCCACCTTGGCCCTGGGGGACCATCTTTCCCCGCTAATCTCTCTCCAGGTCCTAATAATGATGACAGTGACAGTACTGAAATGTACTGAGCCCCTGCTCTGGGCCAGACACTGTGATAAGCACTTGGCATAAATAGCCTGCATGAGATCCTGTAATGGGCTCAGTGCCTGCCACATTGTTTAATGCATGTGCAATATTTCTTTGTCGTAGGCACTGTTATTAGCTCCATTTTTCAGCCAAGGAAGGAAAAGGCCTTAAGAGGAACTTAGAAAGCAAGTGGGACCCAAGACTTGATCCAGGAGAGTCAGACTTCAAGTGGCTTGTTCTCAATCCTTCTACCAAAGGAGGTCCCTACGTGAGGAACTCCGTGGTGGAACAGAGACAGAGTGAAGGGCACCAAGCATTGTGGTAACTCGGGCTAGTGGCCACCACAGGAGGCGATCTTTAGACCAGGCCTGAAAAAGTGTGGACAGAGGTGAGGCATTCCAGCTAGGGGAAGCAGCATGAGTGAAGACACGAAGGTTAAAACCCCAGAGGAGGTGCAAGCGCAGAACTAGTTAGATGGAAGCTAAGCAGCACCTGGTTTCTGAGGCCATGGGCCAATCTAAACAGTGTTATCCTGTGGGAAATAAGGAGCCAGGGGAAGCCAGGGGATGCCAGGGCATGAGAACTTGTTCACAGCTGTGCTCTGGGACAATTAAACCCGACAGAGGACTGCCAGGTGCCATTAGGGGTGCAGCAGCTGGATAGAGAGATCACTGAACTTCAAGGTGCCCTGTTTTCTTTATAGCACTAACCAGAGGGGTGTGCCCAAGTCTCCAGAGGTAAGGTTTGGTGAGGCCAGATTACTCACTCACACAGCTGGCATGCAACAGAACTCAAACTTTGTGTTCTGACTCTAAGTCCTTTATCTTTCTGGCATATGAGGCCAACATACAGGAGAGCTATTGGAAGGCCTGTAAAAGGGTAGTAGAACATGAACTTGGAAAGTCCTGGCTCTGCTTACAGTGGGTCTGAACACCCAGACATTGTGAACAGAATTGTGTGTGTGTGTGTGTGCGTGTACACATGTGTGCACATATGTGTGCACAGTTTGCATTTAACATGGGAATGGCCCATTCTATCAGCTTCTCAGAGGAAGCTACGACCATAATCAGAGCATGAAGGATCACACCCAAAAGTGAAGCCCAGAATCCTTGAGGAGCTCCGCCTGGATGCCAAACAGCAACAGCAGAGAGCAAAAAGGAATTGCCTGGTGGAGCTTGGTGGAAAGAAGAAAATGCAGAGACGAAATGACCTTTCAGGCTTAGGAACCAAGTGTCATCCTCAGAACTGTCAGCGTTCTCTGGAGCAGAAGTTCTCAACCAGAGTTTGTTTTACCTGACAGGGCACGTATGAATTTCAGGGAGTCACCACTGGGCATGAGCCAGTGCTATTGGCACTGCAAGGGAAATCCCAGAGATAATGCAATATATCCTAAAAGAGGCGAAAGGGGCCTGAGTGATATGACTCGCAAATCCTGCCAAGTCCTTTCTGGATGTGGAGGGGATAGCCCTGGTTGGCCCAGGGTGTTCACTTCTGCTCCATCCTGTAGTGAGTCATCAGCTGTACCTCTGCCTCGGACAGAAGTGTCTCTAGGTTCTGCATGAGTATGTTCTGTCTCCTCTGCCACCACCACCCTAGGTGCTAGGGTGTGGGAGGGAAACACAAGTGGCACAGGTGACTGTGAATCAAGTTCCTGGTTCATTAGCTTGGGAAAGCCCAACGCAGAAAAAGCAGAGCCAGAGCAAAGCTGCAGCTTCACACGAGGTGCTTCAAAGCCCCAGACAACATGGCGTTTGCACCCAATGGAGAGCTGCATGCTGTCAGGGAGATGGTTCCAGGTGAAGCGACCAGTCTGTTACAGCAGAGTGAGCTGAGGCCAGAGTTCAAAGCATGTGCTTTCAAAGAGCAGTGTAGAGGCCCAGGCCCATGGGGGCAGGAGAGCAGGTGGTGGAAGGAGGTGAATCCTGGGAGTAAACGGGCCCCATCGGCACCAGAAGGAGCTTAGCCTAAACCCTGAATGGGTCGGAGGCCAGGGGAAGGTCTTGAGTAGAGGAGAACCTTGGTCCGGTTCATCTTCTTGTGAACAAGTTACTCTGACTGCTGTGTTGAGGACAGTTGGGGACAGCTCCCAGTAAGGGTGAGGGTAGGGGCAGTGCCAGAGGCACCTACAAAGCTGTAGCAGTAATCCTGGTCAGAGACGAAGGATGCAGAACAGGTGGCATCCCTGGGGCCATTGAGAAGGTCAAGTACTGGGTTCATTGAGCAGCAGTATAATTTTCCATGGAATGTGAGAGAACCAACAACTGAAAGCTGAGACTCCAGAAATTTCAGTCTGAGGCCCAGAAGGATGAAGTTGTTGCTTACCCAGATGGGGCGGAGGCTGGCAGGGCAGATGTAAATGGGTAGGTGGATGTGAGAGGTATGTGTCTGAAACGCCAATTGGACACTGAGTTCCTTGGGTCTCTTCCAAGAAGGGGAAGGCTACAGGAAGATAAAGGCCTTGATGCAGTTTCTGGTTCAGTGGGAATAGGAACCCTGGTCTGGGAGATGATGCTGCGCCCATTTTAGAGATGAGGAAACTTAGCATCATAGGAATAAATAATAATAGATCAAAATTCACAGGGTGGGCATGTGACTAATTCCAGATCTGTCACCTCTTGCCTCTCCATCTGCTGCTTTCTCAGTCTTTTAAGAGAGTTGAACACTGTTGAGGAAAGAATAAACAGTGAGTGTCGTCTTC
This sequence comes from Ochotona princeps, assembly GCF_030435755.1. Lineage (NCBI taxonomy): Eukaryota > Metazoa > Chordata > Mammalia > Lagomorpha > Ochotonidae > Ochotona > Ochotona princeps. The sequence continues at coordinate 10,546,206 of NC_080846.1, read as the reverse complement.
ATTGTCTCCAGACAAGGAAGGGGAGCTGCTGTCTGCCCCTCCAGATTCCCCTTACCTTCTCTGTTCCTGCTATGCCCTGGGCCGGTTGGGTCATGGGTGACCATGGCACAAGTGTCACCAAGGGTGCACGCTCTTTGTTTAACTCCCCTTTTTCTCTCGGCCCCAACACTTCTTCAGGGAAGCTCATTTTATGACTCTATCTGCCCACCTACCTGTGTTTCCCCATAGGTATGTTTTCAAACTTTGAAGACCTAAGCAATGAAAATAGCAGAAAGCTTGACCTCCTGCAATGCACTACCTGCGCATAAATCAGCCGCTCTACCAGCGCAAGGAGGATTATACCCACAAGGCAATCAATGAGATCGTTGTTTTTTATTTCTGTCTTTTGTTCGAATCCATAGGTTCTTGACACACAAGATAACTCTCTCCTTGGGAAACAGTATTCCAGGACTGCACAAAAATAAGGGGTGAAATTATTTTAGTGAAAGAAAATAACGTTTGTTTGGTAATCTGAAGAAATGACCTTATGTACCTATTTTATGCTCCAGTGCATGCTGGGATGGCAGAAATCTTTCTGATTCTAAATACCTGCTAACAAAATAAATGAATCATGGAGGTAGAGGTATCAGAGGGTGGGGTAAGAAAGCCTTGGGAGGGGGCAGGTGTTCATATGAATTGAGCATCCCTTTCCTGGAATCCTAGGGACTGGAAGTGGTTTGGATTTCTGATCATTTGGATTGGGGAATATTTTCACATGCATAATGAGGTATCTAAGTCTAAACACTGTTTAAGAGAATTTCTGTGTTTCATATGCACCTTCTACACACAACCTGAAGGTAATTTTATGCACCATTTTTTCATCCTTTTGACATGAGATCACATGCAGTTTTCCACTTGTAGCATCATATAGGTGCTCAGCAAGTTTCAGATTTTGGAGTGTCTTGTACTCTGGACTTTGAGACTAGAGCTCTCAACCTCTTCCTAAAAATAAACAGGACTCTTGGATTCCCAATAATGTGCTTAGCATTGTCATTTGATATCCATTAATTCATTGAATTTCCACAATCCTTCACTGACTCGTAGATCATACAGTAGAATCATTTTCTCCAAGAAGGTTTTTTTTTTTGTTTTCTTTTTCATTTCTTCATCAACACATTGGATATTCTGTAGTATGTTTTTTAACTCTGTGGTGTTCTAAATTTTTTTAACTTTATTCCTGTTGTTGGTTTTGTTTTATGGCTTTTCATTTAAGGGGTATATAGTAACTGCATAATGGAGACTATCATGTCCAGATGTGAAGATACAATGCAATGTGCATCTCTACTTCTTGATTAAAAATGGATTCCCAATGAAACTTAAAATACATCTTGACGGGCCCAGCACGGTAATGTAGTGGTTAAGGTCCTTGCCTTGCACGCCCGGGATCCCATATGGGTACCGGTTCTAATCCCAGTGGCCCCACTTCCCATCCAGCTCCCTGCTTGTGGCCTGGGAAAGCAGCAGAGGACGGCCCAAAGCCTTGGGACCCTGTACCTGCATGGGAGACCCAAAGGAGGCTCCTGACTCCTGGCTTCGGATCGGCTCAGTTCCAGCCGTTGTGGCCACTTGGGGAGTGAACCATCGGACAGAAGATCTTCCTTTCTGTCTCTCCTCCTCTCTGTATATATGATTTTCAAATAAAAATAAATAAATCTTTTTTAAAATACATCTTGACAATAGGATACTGGACTCTCTGCCATTGTCTGTACCCTCAATGTCGGGATACACTTAAACAGCAAAATGGTGAGCTATAACTGTTTATGAAGGACTATACTATTGTAATAATATGCGGGAAATTATTTGGGGGTGAGAATTTGGCAAGGGTGGAGGAAAGTCCCAGAGCCTATGGAATTGTATCATAAAATTTAACATGAAATAGCGGGAAAAGTAAGAATTTTCAAAATAACCCATTTTACAGGTAAGAAATTGAGGCTTAGAGCAGAGCCTAAGGGATGGATGGAGAACTCACCAGAGACCATGAAGAGTCAGCATGTGGCCTTCCTCCAGGAGAACTCTCACAAGAGGTGGCCTTTATGCCATCCCAAGCCATTTCATTTTTGAAACTCTGCAGCTCCCAGAAGAATGAATGAGGAAGGATGTTAGAAAGCTTTGTTTTCTCTCTTTCTGACTCACACACATACCCCAAATGGGTAATCATCTGTGCGTTCATTTCCCCTCTAGTTGGTTTTAAGATTCTTTAAAAGCAACATTCATAGCCCTACTGTTAGTGGAGTGACTGAGAATCAGTACTGCAAGCAGCACAATTAATCTTGAGTGGCACAGCCAGGCCTAGCACCACCATAAATCTGTATCTCCCTTAACCCTCCTACTCTCAGGTTGGCAAACTAGAGCCTGCAGACCTGTTTTGGTAGATAAAATTTTATTGGAACACAGCCACCCTTCCACAGCAGAGCTGAATCATTGGCACAGTGATGATATGGCCCACAAACCTGAAAATATTTACTGTCTGGCCTTATTAAAAAGTGCCCTAACTCCTGTGGGTGAGTTTCTCTCTCTCTCTCTCTCTCTCTCTCTCTCTCTCTCTCTCTGTCACATGCTCATGAATGCGTGCACACATACAAATCCCATCTAATAAACTCCTGGGTAGCTACAGTGCTTGCCTAGAACATTCTCTCTACTGAGAGAGCTTGTATGACCAGCCAAGCACGGAGCTAAAATCAAATTAATCACATCTTCCTAAAAGGGAATGTGCGCAGCAACAGGTGTCACTTGGTGTTAATGGAGCAACACACCAGATGCTGTTCTGGTTGTATCAGCTTCATTCTATCCCCGAGTGGCAGGCAGTACCAAGACACAGAGGGGTTGAGTAACGTTCCTGTGGTCACACAGCTGGTAACCAGGCAAGCCGTGGTTTGAAAATCTGGTATATCTGTCACTTGCATGCTGTAGGTGTTGTCATCCTGCCCGACTCACAGATGGGGAACTGAAGCGCCAATCTTTTGGGTTCTATATAAGATAGCCCAGATAAACCAGGTCTGTCTTCCTCCAATGTTCTCCCCTCCCTCAGCTCCCCGCCTGGCACACAGCAGGGGCCCCATGACAGGAACTGCCATGGAGTCAGTTTCTTGACCGTGAATTCCCAGGAGCCAAGGAGGCTAGCCACTCCATGTACCACTGGGTTTCCCAGTGCTCAACATGGTGCCTGCCTCAGTAAAGCTGAGCTCAGCTTGTGGTCCAGAAAGAAAGGATCTTTTCTGGGACCACAAAATGCTTGTTATCAATTCACCTGCACCCTGCCTTCTTGCTAAGCTTACAGGGTTGGAGCTCAGCTCACAGTTTCTACACAGAGACAAGAGTCCTCCACACCACAGACCCCTCTTAGAAAAAGGACAACTAGCCCCTCTGAGCCCAGGTCTCTACCTTGGCTAGGAGCTCTTCCTTGGGAAAAGAAGAGATACTACCTGCCCCACTCACCGATGGGTAATGTGACTAGGCTGCCTTTTCTTTTTTTTTTTTTTTTTAAAGATTTATTCATTTTATTACAGCCAGATATACACAGAGGAGGAGAGACAGAGAGGAAGATCTTCCGTCCGATGATTCACTCCCCAAGTGAGCCGCAACGGGCCGATGCGCGCCGATCCGAAGCCGGGAACCAGGAACCTCTTCCGGGTCTCCCACGCAGGTGCAGGGTCCCAAAGCATTGGGCCGTCCTCAACTGCTTTCCCAGGCCACAAGCAGGGAGCTGGATGGGAAGTGGAGCTGCCGGGATTAGAACCGGCGCCCATATGGGATCCCGGGGCTTTCAAGGCGAGGACTTTAGCCGCTAGACCACGCCGCCGGGCCCTAGGCTGCCTTTTCAAAGGTCTCCTGGAATGCACATGGGTAAAAAGTCATCACAAATTGTGCCAGCACCAGGAAGTATTTCAGTGAATATTCTTCCACTATCCTCTGTTTTCATTCCAGAGTGGGCGATCAGCTCCATTTTTACAGTCACAACATCACAGTCATTGCCAGCAAGACCCTCAGAGATCATCTGGGTTTTTAGGAAGGAAAAGGCAGTGAAACATGTGTCATAATGTAAACAGAGTCTGACCCCCACCAGTTGAGTGCTTGAGTGGTGCGAGGTGCTCTCAGATTGCCTGGGTCAGGCAGAAAGACTCTGTAGAGGCCAAGACTAAAGCCAAGGCACAAGAGGAATGTGATTAGGTCAAGCAGGAGGCACCTTTGTGTTTACAAAGGTGCAGAGGTGGAATGTTGAAAGGTGTGGGATTCAGATTCAAGGAGAGGTAACCCAGGGGGCACAGCTAGAAGGTGGATGAGAGATTCATGGTACAGGACAGTTAAGAATTTGAATTCTGGAGTCAGATCTGACCTCAGTTTTCAACTGTACCCTTGGTTAGCTGCGCATTCTTAGCTGGCCACCTAAACGTTCTTGTGCTTGGGAAAGTGATGGAAATGTTTTTAGACTCAACCATGGTCTTAGGTCCATTTGTCCATTTGCTGAAGTTTATCAAGTTGGACCCTGAACGTGGGTGTTTTATTACCCATGTGCCCTAATTTCTTCACCTAAATAGAAACAATATCTCCTACCTGAGAATGGTGCAGTGGCTGACCAAAGCAGTACCTCTCAATGGCTCGACCCAATCCCAGATTCCACATAAGTTCTGGTGACTATTGTTTTGGTACCTTTGTCTGGTAGGCATAAGGAGCCACCAAAGATTTCTGAGCAGGAAGCAATGGGATGATTTTAAATCCTAATAAAATGTAAGTCACATAAAATGGACCATTTCAACCATTTTCAAGTATACAGCTTAATAACACTAGGTAAATTCATGCTGTTGTGTAACTGCCACCATCATTCATAATTTTGACTTTATGAGGGGAATTGGGCAGAATAACCCAGAGGAGAGAAAAGCTCAAGGGAGACTCCTGCAAAGCTACACAGAGTGTGGGAGACAAGAGGAGCTTGAACAGGATGAACTTGCAGGAGTGGACAACGGGGAGCACAAAGAGCAGCTTTGGTAGATCCAAAGCCTTAAACATTTTCTAAAGATGTATCACAGGACTCTTTTGCTTAGGGATTGGCCCGAAGTATTTTAAAACTAGTTAAATAAATTCTATTTTATGCAATAATTAGGGACAAATCGACTCTTTGTAAAAAGGAGAGGCACTCATAGCGGGGTCTCTGTTCATACTCTTTAACCACAGCCTGCTCCAGGCAGCTGGGCATTTCAGAGGATAGTCCTCAAGTTCAAATGAACACGTGTTCAGCTGCCTTGTGGTCCCCCTCCACCTTCCTGCAGGTAGGGATGCCACAGTGGGTTTGCACCTGAGCATATTCCTGGCCCTTCAGGTCAGTGGATAGTTGTGAAAGGATAGACACCTGAGGCAAGTGGTGAGTGGCTTTTTACCCACCGACTTCAGCATCTTGGTGGTCCTGTTGCAGTGAAAGCTTACCCCATCAGACTCCCCATCTTCCCATTCTGTTCTTCAAGTCTGCCTACACTGCTAACAACCAGAGACTGGAAGAGTGTAGTTTCCTTATAAATGCATTCATCCTTTTGTTGTAGGGTTTTTGAACCCCGAATACTGCAGCAACCTCAAATTCTTGTCTCGCAGGAAAGAAGAATTTTTCATGCGGACACAGTTTAGTTTTAAAGTAAGATTTATTAGAAAAGTTAAGAAAGGAGGCTCCCGTCCTAGTGACGAGAGGGGGTTCTGAGATAGAAAAGACCCGTGGATGGGGGGTGTTGGGACCCTTTTAAGCTTTAGTTCAAAGAGGGGGTTTTCCAAGGGCAAAGGAATTTCCTGGCCTCCAGGTATCTGCCTTTGGGACAAAAAGACCTGAGAGGACATTCCAGGCCTTCGTCATCTGCATATTACTTCCTCCTGTCCTCCTTTCAATGATAAGGAGATAGGCCTGAGACTCTCCCACACCTTGCCCGGAGGTAATGGCTGGTGCTTCAGGTGGGGAATTGATATGCTAATAGCACCTTTGTCCCTTGGAAGAGACTGCTCTAGTGAATTTAAAATATTGTGGGGAAGTTCCCTTTTATTTTTGGGAAGAAAAATGACTTGGGGACCCAGAATACCCTAACTGCCTACCACCCAGTCTAACTCCTCCCACACTTTCACTTGCCTACGCATGCATTTGTTCCTTCAATGAGCATCTTACCGGACTTGGAGCTGAGAACTGGTGTTGTAACACTGAGTGACACTTAGTCTTTGACCTTCCAGAACCCACTCCAGTGGTTAACAGTGCTAAACTATTTTCATCCAGTTCAACCATTTGACTTGTGGATTGAGCATAGTGCTAGCCTGTTGGGATCCAGAAACTTTAAGGAGAGAGTTTCAAGAAGCAGTGAATCTAAGGAAACTATAAAACTCAGTTTCTAAAGCCTAATGACTCTGGATGAAAATTTAGAGTTTGGAGCCTGGGAAGAATCCCCTCCCACCTCACCCTTTCCTGCAGAGCGTCAGGGCGTCAGGTTCATCTCCGCTGATGGGAACCTCCTACGACGTCATGTCAATGTAGTGAATATGCACTACCTTCTGAAAAACAACCATGATGCTATCCACCTGGGGTTTGCCTCCTTCCTCTGCAGGGTGCACAGCTCGTGTCTCTGTCTTCCGTGTACGGAAGCTAAGGATGAAGGAACCAGACATTGCTTCCTCAAGCTCCCTGCAGCAGGCTGAGAAATAGAATTAGGTGCACTTGGCCCTCCCAGGTTTTCAGGCTAGCCCCTTCCACGCCTCTATTCAAGAGGGCCTCTCCCAACAGCAGTGGCTCAGAGGCCTTTTCTATATCCCTGAGTAACTTGGGCCACGTCCCTGCCCAGACTGTCCGCTGACCCCCTGTCTCCTTGCAACCTCCTCCTGACACCCCGTCCTCCTACAGAGTGCACTAAGGGCCACATGGGAGGCCCTGCCAGTGCTTCTAAAGGGCACCAAACCAGCCACACATAACACAACTGAAGAGAGTGGCATCGCAGCATCTCGTGGTAGCACATCTCAGGGATGGTTACAGGAGGGAAGTCTCAGGCTGACTGCTCAGCCTGCTGATTAGCTTTACACCTGGGGCAGCCATGCACCTGCTCCTGAGGCTGCTGGTCAGCAGCGCTGGGAACCACTAGGGACTTGGTGCTTCTAAGTGCCATCAGAGTAGCGTTTAGCAGGTGTTGTTTTCACAGAACTGCTCTTAGGAGCAGAGTGCCATGAGACAAGCAGGAAGCACACAAACCCCTGAAGCTGGAGAACTGAACTCAGTTTCCCTGAGGCCAGATTGCTGTCTACAATAGAAACTAGAGTGGGAAAGGCCATGCTCCAGACCAGGGCAGTCCCTAGGGATGGAGGCAGCTCATCAGGGCTTGCCTGATCACAGTTCTTGCAGGACGCATGCACACCACAGGTCCAGAACAGGCTGGCCTCTCCCTGCCCAGCCCTGGCTCTGTCCCTCACTGTCGCTGCTGGGGAACAGCAGAGGATAGCCCCAGGCAGATCCAGGGGCATTGTCTGGGGCAGGACATCCCTTGGGGAAGTCAGGTTGACAGCATTCTGACAGCACTTGTGGCTGGCAGCCCAGAATGCTGCCACATGCTTTTCGTGGGGGAAGAGGGAGCTGGCATTTCTTGAGAACCCATCCTCTGCTTGGTGCCTTCATGTGGAAATGATGGTTTGAATTATGTCCCCACTAAAATTTCCATGGACATTTTCCATGGAGTGGGAGAGGCAGGGTAGGCAGAATTAGAATGATGGTGGTGGGTTATGAGGCAGAGGGGCTGTCCCCAAGTGTCTGAACCTGACCCTAAAAGAGATCAGAGCAGGCGGAGGCTGGGGCTGAGTGAGAGCCCAAGGAGGAGGAGGCTTTGGGGGCGGGCTTCAGATTGGCTGGTGTGCATTTGGAATATGCTGTTGTAGGGTTTTTGAACCCCGAGTACTGCAGCAACCTCAAATTCTTGTCTCGCAGGAAAGAAGAATTTTCATGCGGACACAGTTTAGTTTTAAAGTAAGATTTATTAGAAATAGGTGAGAAAGTAGACTCCCATCCTAGTGATGGGAGGGGGCCTCGAGATAGAGAAAGACCCATATTAATGGTGGAGAAAGCATCTTTTAAAGGTTCCCCTCAAAGATGTTTCTCCATAAGCAAAGGAAATTCCTGGTTTCCATGGTACCTGGTCTTGGGACAAAAGGCCAGAAAGGTGTCACTGGCCAACTTCCTTGGTCCCTTTCTAATGATAAAGAGGCCAGTCTGAAGCCCTCCCCCTTGGCAATGGCTGGAGACAGAATTGGGCGGAGGCTTCAGGTGAGGAATAGATATGTTAATGTCACCCTTGTCTCCTGGGGGAAACACTCCTGATAAAATATGCATTTGTCTTGGGAGAGACGTGTTCTGGTGAATCCAAGACATGGTGGGGAAAATACCCCTTTATATTTGGGAAGAAAAATGACTTGGGGACCCAGAAAACCCTAACTGCCTACCACCCAGTCTTAACTCCTCTCACAATGCTAGCAGGCCAGCTGTTTGCTCTCTCTGGGCCTTGACCAACTCCAGGGGGACCTTAAAGGCATCTAAATGCAGGAAATTAAATACAAGGGTGGTGTGATGGTGTTGTAGGGTTTTTGAACCCCGAATACTGCAGCAACCTCAAATTCTTGTCTCGCAGGAAAGAAGAATTTTCTTGCGGACACAGTTTAGTTTTAAAGTAAGATTTATTAGAAAAGCTAAGAAAGGAGACTCCCGCCCTAGTGACGGGAGGGGGTTCTGAGATAGTAAAGACCCTTATCCCCTGCCATAGTGGCAGGAGGAAAAGTAAAAAGACCCTAGTCCCCTGCCATAGTGGCAGGAGGAAAAGCTAAGAGAGAAAAAACCCATATTAATGGTGGAGAAAGCATCTTTTAAAGGTTCCCCTCAAAGATGTTTCTTCATAAACAAAGGAAATTCCTGGTTTCCATGGTACCTGGCCTTGGGACAAAAGGCCAGAAAGGTGTCACTGGCCAACTTCCTTGGTCCCTTTCTAATGATAAAGAGGCCAGTCTGAAGCCCTCCCCCTTGGCAATGGCTGGAGACAGAAATGGGCGGAGGCTTCAGGTGGGGAATAGATATGTTAATGTCACCCTTGTCTCCTGGGGGAAGCACTCCTGATAAAATATGCATTTGTCTTGGGAGAGACGTGTTCTGGTGAATCCAAGACATGGTGGGGAAAATACCCCTTTATATTTGGGAAGAAAAATGACTTGGGGACCCAGAATACCCTATCTGCCTACCACCCAATCTAACTCCTCTCACAATGGGTTTGGAGGAAAGTGTCCAAACGGCTTCTTATGTGGATGGGAGTCCTTCATAATTGAAAGCTGGGACATGTTGAGTTCATCCGAGCTATTTCTCGTGTTCCTTATTCTAATCCCTCCTTGCCCCCACACACTCAGGCCTCCTTTCCCAGATGCAGGGTGAGGCAGGGCCCTGTCTCCCCACAGCAACGGCTGTGGGCTCCCTGCAAGTGTGGTACCTTTTAGCAGTAGCCACAAATGAGAATATTGGGTCCTCTTGTGGTTTACTCTGCTCAGCAATCCACTGCTGAATTTGACCTAATGGGATTCTAATGTTTTTAAAAGCCAATTTAGTCATCTTTGCATTTGAATGCTTGTGAAAGGCCTGTTAGTTATCTGTATCAGCATCTGGCAGATTTACACTCTGTGTGCTATTGTTGTCTCTATTGTATTACCACAGCAGCGTGTGAGCAACTCCCAAAATGCTGACCCAGCTGCTTCCATGCCTGTACATGCGCACGCGCACACACACACACACATTCCTGTACCATTTTGTGTGGTCAGCCATAGGGTATTTCAGATTATTAAACATTCTTATTAATAATTCCCCCTCTCTATCATGTCAAATAAGTAATAATTCCATCGTCATCGGGCTGCCGAATTACAGATCATCAGTCTTTGAAGACCCAGAATACAATTAGATATACTTAATGTGAAAGCTGGGTTGAATGTGATTTAATCTTTCTTGGGTGACTCGGGATCTGCCAAGCCTTGGGGGCCTTCATAATGATTATAAATAAACCTTGATCACTTACACTGTCAAGAGGTTTCCAGTGGAAAGATTGCCAGAGACACCAGCTTCCGCTTTAGAAGGTACCCTGGGTACCACCTGCAAATGGTTTCCAGACACCTGACAGATGAAATGGTCCTGTGAACATCTGTGCGTGGTCCAGGATGTTTCTATGTTTCTGAAAGCTAGCGTTTTCTCTCTCTCTCTCTCTCTCTCTCTCTCTCTCTCTCTCCCTCTCTGCATCTTCGCAGCCCCCTGTGCTTGCTCTAGCGGGAAGAACCTCTCAGTGGGGCACTAGTAGGACATTACCACCTTTCTTTGATGCTTAACTAATCTTTCTTTCCCACAAAGAACTCACCTATTAATTCAGCTGGTGTTGATTAAACAAGTCCTAATGAGCTGTCCAGTGGAACTGTGGAGTTGATAGCAGGGAAAGGCACAGCTAGCTTTATTCCAAGGAACGTGATGAATACCCAAATAATGAACTCAAAAGGCCTCTTAAGTGGCTCTGTACCTTTCACCACCTCACAGCTCATCAACTCCTTCCATTTCCAATTGACCCCTACTCAGAAACTTGACGATGCAGAATTTAAATTAACCTGGGAAAGAAATAGACCAAAATAGCCTCAGAATCTCTTTCACAAAGAAGAGGAAAAGAGTCAACCTACATGATTTAACAACATTTATGAAGAGACAGTAATCTAGCAATTTGCTTCTGAGACAGAAAAAAAATTAAGTCAGTGCAATAGGTTAGGAAATACCTGTAGATACAGAGAAGTAAAATTATCCCAATTGAGTGGAGGAAAAGATGGATTATTCAGCAAATCGTAACACAATCATTTAGTCACTTGGGAAATACAAAAACAAAACTGAATCCATACCTTATTCCAGATAGATCAAATTGTAATATTGAAAATGAAATAGTAAGGAGAAAACATGGTTCATTTTTAAGTAAACTTGAGAAGAGGAAGGACTTTCTGACCTATACCTAGAGCCCATGGAAAGACTGATAAATTTGCCTGCATTAGCTAAAGATACTTCTACTGAAAAAAAAAGCATTGCAAATATGCCCTTAAAAGGTACATGACAGACTGGGAAGAGACACATGCTGGACACATATCTGGCAAAGGGCTAATTACTCTTACACATCACTAAGAATGGGATATTCCAATAGCAAATTAAGACTCTTCAACATCAGTTTACAAACCAAAAGAAAAGAGCTGTTAATAACCATGAAGAAAAAGGGTTATTCTTGTATTCATTACATGAAATCAAATTAAACAGAAATTCCTTCATGTCATGATTAATGACATTTGTCTGCCCAGCTAGACCTCAGGCACCCTAAAGTAGGGCTTGTGTGGTGAATTTGTTTATACCTTTCTCCCCTGCAGAACCTCCACATGGTTTGGATGCAATGAGTGAGTGAATAAATTAATGCATGAAGATGAAGAGCAAGCTCTGACTCTTGTTACACAGAAGTGGATTCAGGAGATCTTGGAACGGATGTGTATCGCTTTATGATTAGTATTTTGAAAGTCACTAAAGGCACTTACATTGTAGTGGGTGATCCTTGTGGTATTCACAAGGAAACTGAGGCATGGGGAGGCTGAGTAACACACCTGAGGGGTGATCTTGCTGGGAACTTGCAGGGCTGTGAGTCCTTCCAAGCACTGAACATAAGAATTTATAGCTTGGGATGTCCACATCCCATGTTGAAGTGCCTGGATCAAGTCCCAGCTGCTCCACATCCCAGCCAGCTCCCTGCTAATGTGCCTGGGAAAGCAGCTGAAGATGGCCGGCTCACCAATGTCAGAGACCTGGATGAAGTACCAGTCTTCCGGCTTCTGCATGTCCCAGCCAATCACAGAGAAGTGAACTAGCGAATGCACATACCTCTCCCTCTTCTCCCACATCTCTCTATATATCTATCTCTCCCCCAGTTCCTTCTATCCCTCTCCCCTTCTCTTTCTCACCCCCTTTCTCCCTCACTTTCACCATCCTTCTCCCTCTCCTCCTCCCACTCCACTCCTTCTACTCTCTTCCTCTCCCTTTCCCTCTCTCACTCTGCCTTTAACATAAGTAAGTAAGTTTTTAAAACACAAAAAAACCCCAATTCTTTCAACTCTGCTGTAAGGCATCTGTCCCACACCCCAGATCCCAGCTCCAGCTTTGAGTTCCCCTGGAGATGTCCCTGAAACTCCTAGGAGGACCTGGATTCGGCCTCCTGGGCTACATGGTGGAAACCTGGGACCACCACTCTTTTGCTCTTTCTCCTGTGGTTTTCAAGTTGGTGGAGAGGCTACTCCCTGGGCGTCTGGGAGCCTTTGAGGATAGCAATGTGTTCTTTAAAAAAAAAGACTTATTTTTACTGAAAAGGCATATTTACAGAGAGGAGAGACAGAGAGAAATATCTTTCATCCACTGGTTCACTCCCCAGATGGCCACAATGGCTGGAGCTGAGCCAATCCAAAGCCAGGAGCCAGGAGTTCTTTTGAGTCTCCCACATAGATCAGGGTCCCAAGGACTTGGGCCATGCTCTACTGCTTTCCCAAGGCATAAGCAGGGAACTAAATGACAAGAAGAGCAGCCAGGACATGAACTGATGCCCATATGAGATTCTGGCCACAACAATGTGTTATAGTCTTTGTGGTACCCAGTGTCTGTAGTTGAATGAATGAATGACCCAAGAGTATCTTCATGTTCCTTTAGGAAGACCATCACATCATCCTCCTATGTGTGCTTCCAGCTCCGCGGCTGGGCAGGTTCTGAAAATGCTTCATCTTTGTGTTTCCTGAATCTCACTTCTTTCTATGGTCTGCCAGGAGACTTCCCCCGGATGTTGTCTTTGATGTGATTCCTTGTGGGGGAAGGCATGAGCCATGGTCTGGGTTTAGCCTAATTGGACCAAGAGCTGCTTCTCCCAGACAAATGGATTCGCCAAGCCGACCCTGAATTCATTTCCTGCTGCCAAGTCTCTTAAAATAAAAGCCTTTCCCAACCAGTTGTACAAACATTTAAAGAGAAAATTTGATCATTTCCTATCTTGTCTCCTCATAATTTTACCCTTAAAAGTGAGCCTTCTGGCACAGTCTGTTATTGAATTCCTAAATCTTAAGCTTCAGAGAACTTCATTTACTTAGATTATTAGCAAACATTTATCGACCCCCTTCTTGTGCCAAGTTGCCCATATAGATCATCCCATTACCGTCTCCCAGGCACACCAGAAAGTTGACAGCCAAGCGTTTGAGGCTAAGAGCAGCCTGGTCGTGAGGCTTGGCTACATGCTGGGAAGACACCCCTGTTGGGAAGCTGCACCTGACCAAGTCTGTCTGATACTTGTTCTAGGACTGCTCTGCCATATACCCTGCTGCCTCTTTCCTGTTTAAGCTGAGGCTGATGCCAGGACCACTTTAAACCTCAGGCATAACTTTGCAAAAGGCCAAGTCAAGCTCAGCAGGCAGAATGAGTCGAGCCTGATCTCTTACAGCCAGGGGCAAACAAAGCACAGCTTGGGTCTATGTCCAGGGTACCCTGACTCACTTAGTCCCTCTCCAGCACAGCATGACACGGTCACACACACACACACACACACACACCCCACTGCTGATTCCAACTATTTCACACAGAAAACTTCAGCTGCCACCTCAGCTTCTGTCACATGCACACCCCCATTTCAGCTCCCTGCTAATATTCCTGGAAGGCAGTGGTAATGATGATCCAAGCACTTGGGCCCCTGCCACCCATGAGGGAGACAAGGTTGAAGCTCTGGGCTCCTGGTTTCTGCCTAGCCTAGCTGTGGCTGTTGCAGCCATTTGCAGAAGTAAACCCTTAGTTGTTTACAATAAGTACTGGAGACCAACACCACATAAATAAATTATAACAGAACCATATAGTATCAGATAGTAATGGGTGATCTGGAGAAAAAAATGTGATTAAGTGATGTGATTAGGGTTCAAACCCGGTCACTTGAACCCAGAGCCTGTCTCCCAAAAATATTGGCTTCTCTCTTCTGTAATGTGGCTAAGAGAATGGAACTAGGTCTGAATCTAAATATGTCAAGTGCTTGGCATAGCACCTGGCCCACAGCGCGTCCTCCATAGCATTTGGCTGGTGTTACTTCCTTCCTCCCTGTCATCAGCATCCTCTCCCAGGATGGATGTCAAGGTCTGGCTTACTTGTTTCTTTCTTTGGGGGTATATTCGTGGTTGTCTGTTGCCATAAAAAATATACTCAAGGCTGTGTTACTTATGAAGAAGTTTACTTGACTCATGACCTAAAGTGTGCAAACAGTGTGGCACCGGGACCCCAGTGACGGTGCCCTTGGACCCATGGCAGCGTACTAGAATAGGAGAAAGACATGTGGGTGCACGCATGAGAAGGCAAACACATGGGATGGCTTCACTCTAATAAGCTGCTCCCAAGAGAACAGTCTCAGCGGGACCAGCAGTTACCAATCTCTGCTGAGAGTAGTGCCTCAGATGATGACCCACCTCCCTCCTGCTAAGATCCCACCTCCCTCCTGCTAAGATCCCACCTCTTGGGATTTTTTTCCCCCTCAAGATCACCACACAGAGAAGTCAGCCTCCAGTACACGCCCCTGTAGGATCCACTCAAACCACATCCAAACCCCAGGCTGAAATAGCAGAATGGAGATGCAGAGAAGAGTGGCAAGGTATTGTGTTTGGCCAGGAGCCATCCCCGCACATAAGAAGGGAGGCAGATGGGAAGGAGCAAGGCGCCCTGGGTGGCCTGTATCAGACACATGTGGCTAGGCATGGTTGGCCCTGAGTCCTAGCCCCAGCAGCATTCTTGTATTTTACAATCTGAATGACCTCACTGAAAAACTGCCTGTCTCTAGTCACACAGGGTTTGGGAAGGATGATCCACAGAACTGCTGGGATCCAGACATTCTTAAATAGTAGCATACATTTATGGCAACAGCATATTCTTGGGCATTCGTTAGAGGCCAGGACTTTGAGTGGCTCCTCTAGTTTTATGCACACAGAGAGGAGTTTAGCTTCTCATTGCAAACATAGAGGGTGGTGCAGGCAGACAGCATCAAGGTTTGAATTCAACTCTGTTGGAGACCAATGTCCTCTGCCAGGGTCCCAGTGGGCCAGGCCAGTCCCAGATCAGCGAAGCCTTGTATCAGTGGAAATATAGACTCTCAATAGCATTGATTTGTCATTTTTGCTCAATATTTCTTTGAAGGGCCGAATGATACATGGAGAAATAGAAATCTTCCATCTACTGGTTCACTCCCCAAATAGCAACAGCAACCAAGATTGGGCAGGCTGAAACCCAGAACCTAGAACTACAGCTGGATCTTTCACATAGATGCCAAGGTTGTTCAAGTACTTGGCCATCTTCCACTGCTTTCTAAAGCACTTTAACAGGGTTAGAGGCAGGGCAGCCAGAACTCAAACCAGGGTTCATATGGGATGCTGACATTGTAGACAATGGCTTAACCCACTATAGCAAAACACAAGCTAGTGATTTGTCATTTTTTAAACTCCATAGACCTTTGCAGAGAATGGAATGTACTGCCCCCTTACACAAATGCCAAAAACACCCCCCAAAATAAAGGAATTTCAGGAAAATCATGACCACTCAAGCCCATTGTGGGCCCGGTTTATGCTCACCTAATCACCAAAGAGGATATTTCCTTTAGGTTTGTTAAAGTTATGTTTGGTCCCGAGTTTCTTTTGAACATGAGGCTTCACTCATCTGGCCCATACTGTCTTTAGCTTCAATAACAGGAACTGATGAGTAATTCCAAACTCAGACCTGCACCTGACACTGAAGTGTGATGCTGAGGACCTCTTATTAGTTTGGCTGATTTTTACCCAGTAAATAAATAAATGACCTCAGTCTATGTGTGTACTCCGTATAGAGTTCTCAAAAAGAAAAGGCAGGCCTGATATACAGAACCTTTGCATAATAGCACAATTATAGACTCTCTCTAATCTGGTTCTAAAAGCTTCTTTGAATAATTGTGTTTTCAAATTTAAGTTTTCTAACCCTCTAGAAGAAGGACAACTCATTTTGGGGGAAATTGTTTATTCTTGTGATTAAAAAGTAGTCCAGACACATTGACTGATTTTCATCTATGGAAATGTGTGCTGAGAATTTACTGTTTGTTCAGCTTGTGCAAAACGCTTTGATAGACACTATTCATTTCATTTCACTCCCCGCCCCCTCCCCTGTTCCCGGCAACCCTGTGAGGAAGCCAAGACTATGGCTATAATTCTCATTTCACGGAAGACAAAATGGGGTCCACACAGGCTCTGTGACCTGCCCAAGATCGACCACAGGGAGAAGAGGCAGAGCCAGGCCTAAAGCTCTGCATGCCAGAATCCAAGTGGCTTTTGCTCATGCCTCAGTCAACATGTAAAGTCACATTTTAAAACGTAGATGTGGGGACCAGCATACGGCCCAGCAGTTGGGTTGCTGTTTGGGCCTCCTGCAGCTCATAGGAGTGCTGGGTTGTGTCCCGATTCCTCTGCTTCTGATCCAGCTTCCTGTTGACATGCACCCTAAGAGGCAGCAGGTGATGGCAGCTCAAGTGCTTGGTCCTTGCCACCCATGTGGGGGACTCACATGGAGTTCTGGGCCCCTGGCTTCAGCCTGGTCCAGTTCTGCCTGTTGTGTATTTGGGGGAGCAGACCAGTACATGGAAGATCTCTGCTCCATCTGTCTCTCTGTGACTCTACCTTTCAAATAAAGTGAAAATTAGTAAAAAAAATTTTGATCTGCAAATCTGATTTAGCTTGCAACAATAATGCAAATACTAAGAAAGCCATCCCTTAGCAGCACTTGAGTTATTTGGACAGACCACTCCTCCATGTTCACAACCCTGAGGCCCAGGCCACTTGACAGGCAAATCATGATGGGCTTGTGCTCTCTGCCTCAAGCTCCTCAAGAGGAACTAAGTCCCTGAGTTAGGCATCAAGGGCGTCAAGTGAGGAATTGACCCAAGATCCATTGCCATGGCAACAATGACTTGGCTTAGCCTCTGACTTCGTGTCTGGGAAGGTGAGCAGACAAGAGGAAACCAGGGTGACTCAGAGGGCCCCTGCCTCGGGAGTTTGGGAGATGACACATCCATCCAGGGAGAAGGCTGGCCGTGGAGGGTGGGCATTTCTGCAAAGGTCTTGTCTTCCCTGAAAGCTTCCAAATGACAGCACTCTGCAGTGTCTAGTAGATACCAAATCCTTTGTGCCTATTTAGTACCAGGTGTGCACCTGCACAGTCCATGGTGTTTTTTCAAGCTGCCTATGATGACCATTTTAGTGGGTGATGAAGTCACTCTGGGGCCAAGGCCAGCTTGGATTTTATTTATACAACTGGAGAAAAGAGAAGTAAGGGACTGGCACTGTGGCATAGCAAGCTAAGCCTCTGCCTGTGATGCTAGCATCAAATATGGGTGTTGGTTCAAGTCCTGGTGTCTCCACTTTTGATCCAGCTCCCTGCTGGTGGTCTGGAAAAGCAGCAGAAGATGGCCCAAAGCCTGGGTCCTCAAACTCACATGAGAAGACCTGGGGCAGGTTCCTGGCTCCTGCCCCAACTCTGGCTATTGTAGCCATGTGGGGAGTGAACCTTAGATGGAAGATCCCTCTCTCTGTCTCTCCTTCTGTCTCTGTAGCTCTACCTTTCAAATAAAAATGAATAAATAACTTTTAAAAGTGGAAAGGGAACAATTGGTAAGGGTCACTAGAATTGTTATGAAGCATTGTGATGCAAGACAAGAAAATTGAGGCCTTTGTGCTGCTGTTTGCGTGTTCGACTGTGATATAAAGGATGCAGCAGGTGACCCTTGAGGAGAGGGATGCATTCTGAGAAATGCATCATTAAGCAGTTATGTCATTATTTGAGCAAAATAGTACTTTTACACAAACTGAGACAACCACCATGTCCCAGGTGATAGAATTGTACTCTGTGTAAGTGGACCATCATTGAACATTGTATGATACATGGCTGTATTTTTTTTCTAATATCACTTCAATTTATTTTTTGTCATATATTTGAGTAACGGGAAGAATTCTCCCATCCAATGGTTCATTCCCCAACAGCTAGATTGGGTCAGGCCAAATCCAGGAGCTGGGAACCCAGGCCAGGTGTCCCATGTGGAAAGTGGGGACCCAAGTACTTGAACCATCACTTGTTGCCTGTCAGGGTACACGTTGGCAGCAGGCTGGCATTGGAAGCTGAGTTGGAATTTGATCCAGATATTCTGATGTGGAATGCAAACATATTAGCCACTAGGCTAAATGTGGTCCTTAATGTCAATAGTGCCAAAATAATAGTAGTGTCAAGAGCATTTGGGAGTCCAGTGTTGTGATGTGGCAGGTTAAGCGGCCTCCTGTATCGCTGGCTTGCCACATTCGTGTGTCTGGTTTGAGTCCTGACTCTTCAGCTTTCCTTCTAGCTTCCTGCTAATATGCCTGGGAAGGCAGTGGAAGACAGCCCAAGTACTTAAGTATCTGTCACCCATATGGCAGAGCAAAATGGAGTTCCTGACTCCTGGTTTTGGCTGACCCAGACGTGACTATTATAGCTGTTTGAAGAGAACTATCTTAGAAATTTATTCCACCAATTTCCTGACTATAGGAATGGTCAGCTCTAAAGGTCACTTGTGTTCCTCATCTGCTGTTCACTGTTCATTACTCATCCAGAAGATGGGCACTGTACTTGCCTTCCCCACTGTCTCAGTTGAATGTAAAGATAAAACATTCAGGGGAAATGGCCTGGCTGCCTGTGGCTGGAGCCACTCATGGCCAGACGAGCGTGAGGTAGAGGGTGCCACCTTACAAAGTGACTGTCTACAAAGGAAGAACCGTTGCTTGCTGAGCTTTCATGATTGGAGCAAGACCCAAGGAGGAGTGAACTGCTGACCTCGGAATTCTCTCACCCCTCCCCTGTTAGTTGGTCTCAAGCATCCATCGCCTATTTATTGTCCCCAAATCATCTCTTCATGGGAGTTTGTAAATGACTGGGATGTAGCTTCTGATTCTTTTGTATTCCCCAAAGGCCCAGAAGCTGTGGACACACAGTGAACATTAATCTATACTCCCTGCATATGGGCAGCTACTCCCTAAGGTCCCTGATAAGACCTTGCCTCACTCATCTCCTGAGTATTGGGTGGCTTGCTGGTTATGTGAGGGCCAGTCCATGACCCTTCCCTCAGTGCAGTTCCATGTCAGCCCAAGTCATCGTAGCCTCCATGAGTGGCTTGTGTAGGTGTCTCTGTTGGTTTTCACCATAAGAATGATGAGTAACAACCAACCCCACACTCTCAGACATACATCACATAAGCGTCTGTTTTGTGGGTCACCCGGAGTAGCCCTAAGCTTCAGGATGGTTCTGGATCCCTGATATATTTGTCACTCTAGACCAGCAGGCTGGCCAGGGCATGTTCTTCACCTCATGATGGCAGAGGTGCAGGGAAGCAGCCACCATTCACACATTTGGTCCCATGATCTTGTTCATTGACCTGGAACCAAAGGAAGCCTGGAACCAAAGGAAGCCCGTTAGGTAAACCCCAAGGCAAGAAGCAAGGAAGTACGTTCTGCGTTTGGCTGGGTTGGGGAAATGAAGAGAAGCAGGAATGTTTTTTAGTAATCTATCCGAGTAAGCTCTGAGGTTTCTTCCTGCTAAGTGGTGATGGTGTGGGAAGGAAGGAAAGGGAATAATTGGATTTCAGAAATGTCCCTGAGGGGTTCAGCAGCACAAAGTAACAAATTCTATGGGGACTCTTTTACCTGCTGACAGCTGGCTCTGTAGAGGAAGCCAGTAGCCTTGTCTAACAGAGGACAGAATGCCCACCCAGAGTCACATTGGTTGGGCCTTCAGAAGCAATGGCCAGCACTGGGCAGTGACCACCACTGCCCAATGGGCATCTCTGCATTGGAGGAAACTGCTGCCACTTGGATGATTTGGTTGGGTATGCTTAGGGCCATGTGAGTGTCCCAGCCACTGCCTGGCACTTTGACAGCCACACAGCCATTTTGAACCAGAGTCCAGAGCAGTTGAGATACCCCCAGTGTTGGCCTTACAGTTCCAGCTCTGGACAGGTTTGCGGGGTTGTGGGAGGAGATTTGCACACTGCCCTTGGTTAATGGAAAACTGATGTTCTGTTTTGTTCTCTCTCTCTCTCTCTGCCTCTGCCTACAGGGGTGCTGTGCCTCCCAGACAGTCTGAATCTTCACCGAGACCCACAGCGGTCGAGCAAGCCGGGAGAGCTGCCGATGTTCAGCCAGTCAGAGCTGAGGACCATCGAGCAGTCCTTGCTGGCCACCCGCGTGGGCAGCATCGCAGAGCTGAGTAAGTGGACACTGGCCCTCCAGCCCTTGAGCATGCAGCATGGCCTCTATCTAGGTTGTATACGGGGCCAGCACCCATCCCTCAGGGCACTGCTTTGTAACTGCTCTTATGAAGGCCTGCTATGTACATGAGATGGTACAGATGGCATTGAGGGAGGGCAGAGCCTGGTAGGCCTGGGAAGGTTCCTGGCTGTGCCACCTATGCAGGTCAAGTTCCTGCTGTTTTCTGAGCCTCCATTTCCTTTTCTAGAAAGTAGAGGAAATACTCACCCCAAACTCTGAGTTCATGCCGGAGACTGGGTTTACACATGGGCTGGCATCATAAGTGCTGTCTAAATGGTGATTGTCCACCGGGTGAGATCACTCTCTCCTCTGAGCCTAAGCCCCCACATGCCCCATGGGAAAAACCACCATTCTCAGCATTGCTTCCTAGTGTCCCCGGCCCTGCTCTGGATGCTATCTCCTTCCTCTCTCCCTTTTGCCCCTGTTTCTCTGTGGGCTTGACACACACCGCAGGGCCCTTGCATGAACTGTTCCCTCTGCTTGAACAGCTCCTCTTCCAGGCATCCACAGGGCTTGTTGACAGGTGACCTTCAGGTCTTCCCCCAAGGTTACCTTCTCTGTGAGGCTTTCCTTGACCTCTATTTAAAAGTGTAGTATCTTTAGGACCCTTGTCTTGTCAGCACAGGCTACAGTAACACAAATCCTATAAAGAGGGGGACTTAAAAGGTGCACATTTCCGGGGCCTGGCGGCATGGCCTAGTGGCTAAAGTCCTCGCCTTGAAAGCCCCGGGATCCCATATGGGCGCCGGTTCTAATCCCAGCAGCTCCACTTCCCATCCAGCTCCCTGCTTGTGGCCTGGGAAAGCAGTCGAGGACGGCCCAAAGCTTTGGGACCCTGCACCCGCGTGGGAGACCCGGAAGAGGTTCCTGGTTCCCAGCATCGGATTGGCGCGTACCAGCCCGTTGCGGCTCACTTGGGGAGTGAAACATCGGAGGGAAGATCTTCCTCTCTGTCTCTCCTCCTCTCTGTATATCCGGCTTTCCAATAATAATAAAATCTTTAAAAAAAAAAAAGGTGCACATTTCCGTCTTACAGTTGTGGAGGCTGGAAAGTTCAAGCTCAAGAGACAGAGCCATTCAGTCCCTCAAGGGCTTCTTCTTGGTGTGCTTATGGCCACCTTCTTGCTCTGTTCTCACAATGATGAGGGGAGTGGGGTGGGGGAGAGAGAGAGAGAGAGAAAGAGAAAGAGAGAGAAAGAAAGAAAGAAAAAAGCAAAGAAAAAGAAAAGAAAGAAGAAAAGAGAAAGAAAAGAAAGAATAAAGAAAAAAGAAAGGAAGAGAGAGAGAGAAAGAAAGAAAGAAAGAGAAAAAGAATTTTCTTTTCAAGGCTACAGATTCCATTATGAGCGCCCTATGCTCATGGGACTCATCCTACTCCAATCACCCAATCACCTGTGAGAGAACCCACTGCCAAATCCCATCACACTGGGACTCAGGGCTTCAAAATAAGGATTTGGGGAACACACCGAGTCAGTCTATAGCAACCCTTATCCCCCTGACTGCTTCACTTCTGGTCCCAGTAGTTATCATGCCTTGCCATACTCTCTATTTTTTAGTACTGTTATATCACAGCTATGAGATATCAGTTATGAAAAGTTCACCTATGCAGAGTATATGCTTCAGTAGTTTTCAGAATATTTTACCAAGTGGTGCAGCTAGAACCATGACCAATTCTAGGATACTGCACTGCCCCAATGGGAAATCCCAGGACCCAGCAGTCACTCTGCTTCCCGCTTCACACTCTACCCAGTCACACGCCGTGCTTTGTTCATTTCTTTTGTCAGGCTCTTGCCATGGGAACATATTCTTTCTCCCTTAAAGTGAAAGTATTTGATTTGGTCTCTCAGCTAATGCAGCACCAGGAATACTGTCATGTACGAAGTAGCCCACAGGAAGCAAGAGAGAGGGCAGAGAAAGGCAGAGAGAAGGAGAGATCATTGAGCTTGGGATATCCCCAGTTGGAATAAAAATTGTATCTTGGTTTTCCATGTTTACACAACCCTGGTCCAGGACCACACTCGCTGGGTCTGACCATCTGGAGGAAAGCCACACTGACTTAGGTGTGATGCTACTGGTGCTCACATAGGTCAGCTCCTTGGTCAGTTCCTGCTGCCACTGGAGCGTGCCTCTCAGAAGTGCTTAAGTATGTTCAAGTAGGAAGTACGCCTTGTATGGCTGTCATCCTGGAGTTGGTCCCCACACCAGGTGGTCCACAATTATGATCCCTTGGGGTCTCAAGGTTGTCTTGGGATATCGCAAAGGCTGCCCTCCCTCGGGCTCCAGCACCTGGACTCAGATCCCCTAATTCAGGTGCTTTTTCAAAAACAGGATTTGCTAAGCAAATCTGCACATAGGCAGGCAGCCTGCAGGAACAGCTCTCGGTAGACACTGTTTTCTCATGTTGACTTTCACTCTGAGTTGTCGGCACATAAGTGGGTGTTGCTGACTGTGGATGGGTTGGGAACAAACATCAGGTCAGCACCGTAGAAAGTAAGCATACGTATATTCCTCAGTCCCCTTGACAGCTGGAGGCAATAAAATTGCCGGGGTTCTGCTCTGTCTGTAATTTAGACTGGCTCGCTCTGGGGCCTAAGTCAATACACCTCTATGTCTTTGTGTACGTATGCAAAGGCTACCCTGCCCACAAATGGCAGAAACCGCTGTTCTTCCAGCACAGGTGACATAAACAGAGCTTCCTCCCAGCCCTTCTTGCTCTTTTTAAAAGCAGCCAAGGTCAAAGAGCGGAGTCTCTTCTTTAAGAAAAAAAGTATTTGTTTGAAAAGCAGAAAGAAGAAGGTGCACATACTCACAGAGATCTTCCATTCCCTGACTAACTCTCCAAACGCAGCAACCCTTTGGGCTGGGCCAGGCCAACATCTGAAGCTTAGGACTCTGTCTGGGTCTCCCAAAACAGGTGGCAGGAGCCCAAATGTGGACCATCATGTGTGGCCTTCGAAGGCACATTAAGCAGGGAATAAAGCCCCTTCTCAATAACTAAGTATGATAATAAGCGGTAGCTGATGTTTTTTGTACTAGAAAACTAGAATAACCCTTTACAAGAATTACATCTAATGTGTCGTTACCCCCATTTATGATTTTGGAAAGGAGGCAAGAGTGATTTCAAGAGCTTATCCAAGGTCGGTGCACGCCTGAGAGGAAGGCCTCAGGCTGGACCTGACTCCTGCAGGCGCAGCTTCCCTACCATCCCCATCCTGAGTGCCCCCTCTGGAAGGTCAAGGCCTCTTTCAGGGCTGTGTCCCATCCAGCTACCAGGTGGGCGGTGTGCTCTGTGGGCCACCCAGGGGATGCTTGTCTCTAACCTCATTGAGGATATGGACATTCCCAAGAGTCACAGGGTACCTAGATAAGGCACCCCTCTCCACCACCACCACTCCCTGCAGCCTGGTCCTCCCATCACCCCTTTCCTTGGGACCATCATATTAAAACCAGACCTGCAGATGGCCAGAGCACCTTCTCTTTGTCCAGCCTGTTAGGGCTTGTATCAGCTGCTTTGAATGCATTCAAGGCTTTTTATTCCCATTTCACAGATAAGAAGACTGAGAACCAGAAAGTATACTTGTCCTGCCCATGGTCACACACAGACAAATAGTAAATAGCAGAGCCATGATTCAAACTGCTTTTTCTTTCACCCCATCCCCCACCCCTGCATCTGCTGTGTCTAAATCAGCTTTAGACACATCACATCACCCACAGCTCAGAAGTGGCTGTTGGGTGATGAATGAATCAATGAGTGGCCTGAAGTAAGCAAGTCTGTTAAACCAAAAGTGAAGTCCATGTTACAGGTGCCAAGGGTTCTTGATGAAACCTCAGTCAAGACGAGGAGAGCCTGGAGCATGTTCAAAGTATTTGACTGCGAAGTTAAAGCGATAGATCATAAGGGTCCCCAAACTGACACCGGCTGCCAGTTCTAGGGCCCTGAGCCTGAGGAAGCTTGCAAGGCCTTGAGCTTCACAGCTGTCACCATGTCTCCTTCTCGGAATCAGTGCAGGCTTGGAGGAGCAGGTGCACCCCATGCCCCCACCAAGGCCGTGGGGAAGCAGAGGCCCTGGCTCCTCTCCCTTTGGCCCCATCCAACCCCAAGTTTATGTCCTCTGAGATCTCATCTTGGCTCTTCTGCCTGTCACTCAGCCTTGCCCCCAAGCATGCAATCAGATCACCATCTGACACTTGTTTGTGATAATCTTGGCTTTCTGGTTTTTTTCAAGGAAAAATAATGAGGGCTTCATCAAAAAAATGTCTGTGCCTGTTGTCTTCATGCTAGACCATGAACTTGTGGTCCCCACTCAATTAGGCAAGCAAAACAGACCTATTTGCAATTGCATATGAAGGTTTTCTGGATTCTTTCTACTCAGTGTCATCAGTCTGCGTGTACACACACACACACATACAAAGTCACACACACACACACATAGCCTTTCTTGCTGAACAGAGGTGGCACTCTCCTTGTTTGAAAAGCAAATGAGTTATTTCTAGAGAACCATTCCTTCTGACTCCATTGCCAGGGTGCCCCTGCAACCTTCCCAAGTGACCACAGGCTTCTGAATACATTTTGCATATTCCACTCATGCTCCCAGCACAGAACCTGTGCACCTGCTGCAGCCGACACGTGCAAAGCTCCACCCTGATACATGCAAATTCTTTGCTCACTTCACCCAAGCCTCTGCTGCAACGTCACTGCCTCAGAGAGACCCTCCTGTGACTGCACACCCACCTACACATGCCTTGTCACTCTCTATCTGCCTTCATCCCCTTCTTGGCACCTGTGACCAGCTGGCACATTCCACATTTGCTTGTTGACTTTCTGTCTTCCCCACCAGGACAGGAAGTCTCATGAGAACTGAGCTTTTTAGTGTCACTGCATCCCCAATGCCTAGAGCGAAGTCTAGCTTGCAGTAGGACTGAGTGAATATTTGATAAGAGAATGAATGAGTGGCAAATATCTCCACCAAAAATTGTACCATCTGTGAAAAGAATTGTGATGCCCCTCCCCCAGGGTTGTGGGAGTTTGGGGAAGGGGTGATTGAAATGAAGAGCAGGGAGGGAGGTGAAGGTCCTGACTGAGCGCTGGTTTGCACAGTGAGATGTGAGACCACGGTCCAGGGACTTCTCCTCTCCTAATGTGCCGGAGACTCAGCTTCCTGGAGGCTGCACAGATGGGCTTGGGTTGGGCAGGCCGTAGCACAGTATTTACCAGTGGGTGGCACAGGATGCTAGGAGGTGCTGCACAAACTCTGTCTCATTTTAATTGCTATGCATTTTTTATGAGCAATAGAAAATATTGGTTTCTATGTATGGCCCTGATACGAAATTTCCTTTTAGAATGAATCTATTTGTGTGAGAGTAGCCAATTTAAGGAAAAATATTAAGTAAATAAATTGTTCCAGCTGTGCACATGTGGAGAGACATTGTGACAGTGATTCCTGAACAGCTTTCATTTGGGCCACAAGTCTATCAGTAACATGGTTCTCAAGTAGGCTTCCAGGACCAGAGTGCAGCTGCCCAAACTGGGGTAGAAAATGACAGTGTAGAGCAGACAGGAACAACAGGTAGTCTGTAGAGACCAGGGTTTGAAATGAAGCTGACTTAATGTAGGAATCCCCGCACAGTTCTAGCTCTCATGGCCAGCCATCCTCAGAGACATCCTTGGGACCTATGATCAAGGAATTGAGTTGATGAGCATATTGGTGATAGTGATGATGGGACTGATGATGGTAATGAAGATGTTGATGCTGATGATGGTGGTGATGATGACAGTGTTGGTGATATTGACAACATTGGTGACAGTAGGCTTGCTGATGATAATGATGATGGTGACGACAATGGTGATGATGAAGGTAGTAATACAAAGAACAATAGTGTCTAATGTTTGTTAATCAGTTATGATATACCAGACCCTGTTCCAACTGCTCTAAGTGTTTCCTATGCATCTTTTCATTTAAAACTTTGAATGCTGTGATGCTGGGTCCAATGCAGTAGCCTAGTGGCTAAAGTCCTCCCTTGCACATGCCAGGATCCCATATGGGCACTGGTTCTAATCCCAGAAGCCCCACTTCCCATCCAGCTCCCTGCTTGTGGCCTGAGAAAGCAGCAGAGGACGGCCCAAAGCCTTGGGACCCTGCAACCACATGGTAGACCAGGAAGAGTTTCCAGGATCCTGGCTTCAGATCGGGGCAGCTCCAGCCGTTGTGGCCACTTGGAGAGTGAATCAATAGATGGAAGATCTTCCTCTCTGTCTTTCCTCCTCTCTGTATATCTGACTTTCGAATAAAAATAAATCTTTAAAAAAAGAAAAAATAATACTATGATTCCTATTTAACTGATGGAGAAACCAAGGTAAGGTATTCTGTATGTATTATCAACTATTAATCATCTACTGGGTCATCCCCACTTGCAGAGAGGTTGAATAACTCCCCCACACACAGCAGGACCATGGCAGGTGTGCAACTCACTGTCTCAGACAGTCTAGTTCCAAGGAGTGTGTTCCTAATCACCCTGCCCAGGCTCCCTGAGACAGGAGAGTGAAGGAGGCTTATTTTCTGTCCCCCCTTCCCCCCCCCCCCCCACCGCAAGGTTCATTGGGGAAGCAGTTGTGTAGACAAGTGGCTACAAAAAATGAAACCAAATTAACAAGGAACAAGTTTATTAGCAGGTGTGGCAGGTGCACAGTGGTGAGGGTGAGGGTTGACTCTCTGGGATTCTCTTGGAGCTCCGATCATAGCCTGGGGGTCTTATTCTCTCATCAGGAGAATGCATTGGAGAACCTTCCAAAGTGAGAACACAGCAAGGACGAAAGCAGGGAATCTGTAGGTGCAGGATGAGCTGAACAGTGCT
This sequence comes from Ochotona princeps, assembly GCF_030435755.1. Lineage (NCBI taxonomy): Eukaryota > Metazoa > Chordata > Mammalia > Lagomorpha > Ochotonidae > Ochotona > Ochotona princeps. Next base: position 10,518,912 of record NC_080846.1, on the reverse strand, counting down.
CTGTGGAGATGCTGAGAAGAGCTCCCCACCCAGCAGGCTTCCCGGCACCCTGGGAAGTGAAGGGCTGGGGTCGGGCCCCAGACACCTGACTTTTCTTCTCCTCCACTCCCATTTCGTTTGTCTCTTGAGCTTTTTAGGGGGGACATTGAGAGAAAACTGGTGAAAGGATAAGTATGTTCAGCTTAACCCCAAATGGGAAATGCAGAAAAACAAATAACAAGCAATTCCAATCAGCACATTGCTTTGCTAATGGAAGCACAAAGGCTGCAAAGCCAAGTTCAGAAACTATCAAAAAGTTGGACAGGAATGTTGTCACCCATAATCCCACGAGGCAGAGCAACCCTTGGTTAACACCTTGGTTGTTTTCCTTTTTCCTGGTATTTACTTAGTGCATAGTTAGTTGGTAATGCCATAACCCTCATCCCTTGAGTGTGATTTTGCATTTCACTTCTTTCCCCTCTTCGTTTTAACATAAGGATTCTTTGTTGTGAGACTGCTGTTCTGTGCAAACATTTTTAATGACTGCTCAGTTCATTATTTTATCTTGGTGGATATACTAGAGTTTATTTCCCTATGCTCTTTATTTTTGAGTGTTTATTTGGCCAGTTGGAGGATTTAGTGAAGAACTTTGGGTACAAATCTTTGCACATGAGGATTGGGCTTCATTTTGAATCCTAACATTGGGACAGAGTCCCAGAAATGGAAATACTGAATCAGGAGTGAAGAGGATGCATTAATACCTTCACTGAACCCTGCAGGGAGAGCGCTAGCAAGGCTGTTTGGGGACTTCCTTTGAAGAAAAGACCCAGATAACTTGAAGGAAGGATATTGAAGTTGGACAGATCCAGGATAGGATTCTCCTCTTCCTCTTACTAGTTCCGCCACTGTGAGCCTCAGTTTCGTTTCTTCTTTGTAAAGTAGGATTCCTTAAGTTTGGCACAAATCATGCCAGTTTGGACTGGATTCTTGGTTGCAGGCACTGCCCTGTACATTGCAGGGTGGTTATCAGTCTCTCTACCCTAGAAAGAGTCACCAGCAATGTGGGATGAGACAGCCAAAAAAACATCTCCAGGCATTGCCAGATATCCCCTAGGAAATAAATGTACCCCAGTTGAGGACCCTGCAACAAAAATCAAGCGGTTTTAGTCTGTCCTATCAAGGACAGTATCGTGAGGATTAGAAAGAAGGTCTGCTAGGTACTGTCTGAAGCCCAGTTCGGTGTGTGTTTTCAACGATTGGCAGCTGTTACTGTTCTGACCATGACCGTGACCATGACAGTCCCCTACTGCTGGATGTGACCAAGAGACTCCTGGGCAGAAGACTCACAGATTCAGCCAGGAGTGGCTTCCAGCAGTCACAGGGCAGTCTAATGGAGAGAGACAGTATCGCTTCACCCATCTTCCCGTGGAAGACGTCCCTTCACTTCCCTGCCAGATGTCCATAGCACAGCTTTCCTTATGAAGGATGGGGAGCGCTGAGGCAGGTCAGTGGAGCCAGTCATTGGAAGCCCATGGTCTTCCAGCTGCCCTTTTATAAGGGGATAAGGGCAGTCAAGTCTGCCTCAGACCTGGCCGTCCTCCAAGTTCCCCAGACCCTGTCTTCCTAGTGCCCAGTCCAGCCCCTCTGCAGAACTCATCCAGTAGTTCTTATTTTATTTTGTTGTTGTCATTGTTCTTTAAAAACTGGTTTGCTGTTTTAAAGGTAGAGTGATACAGAAAAAGCAAGAGAGAGAGAGAGCAATTTTTTATCTGTTAGCTCATTCCCCCAAATGGCTTCACCAGCTAGAGCTGGACTAAGCTGACATCAGAAACCAATAATAACTCCATCCTGGTCTCCCATGTAGGTGGTAACCCTTGGCTCATCATCTGCCTCCAGGCGCATTAGCAGGAAGCTGAATCAGAAGTGCAACAGCCAGGACTCCACCTGGCACTTCAATAAGGATGGCAGCTTTGCAGATGGCAGCTTTACCTGCACACCAGGTCTTCAGAGCCCCCTGTCTCAACCAGCAGGCACAAACTCTAGAAAGAGGTGATGGTGCTATCTGGAGGCAGAATTCCTTCCTCTTTGGGAACGCTTAGGTTTTTCTCTTAAGGCCATTAACAGACTGGGCAAGATCCACACCCAGAATGGATGCCATTGGTTTACTCAATGCCTACTGACTTAAGTGCTCATTCCATGGAAGAAACACACCCTGTAGCCCAATCTAGACGGGAAATTGACTGCACAAGAGGGTGCCAGAGTGTGGTCAAGTTGATGCTTAAAATTAACCATCACAAATGCTTTCAACAAGTGTCTTGCTGGGTGTGCAACACACTCTACTGCTCATGTATTGGTTTTAAGATGGACATGGGACAGGGTATGAGGGAACTTAAAAAGCTTCTTGGGAAACGGTCTTAAAAAATCAATCAGTTTATTTCGGTGCAAAAGAAAGTTGATATTTATGCATGTAAAGGGTCTTGAAAGCTCATACAAAATACATATTATTTTTTAAAAAGCCAAGTATGGATTTCAAATTTTTTTCACCAAAATGAATTTATCTCCTAATTTCATTTTCTATGAACTTGTTAAAAGTACTCTTGTGTTAAATAACGTTGATTATACACTGATTCTTTTAAATCCATTTTAATCCTGATTAAGAAGAAAGGCCTCATGTGTTATAAGCCTCTAACAAGCCTTTAACTTTTGGTATTTGTAATAGAAGGAAACAGGACCAAAATTTAAGCAGAAATTAATTATACTGGGTTGTTTCTGTCATATTTATTTTCACAGTGACTTTCCAGGTATGCTAAATGATACTGTTTCCACTTCAGAAATTTCTAGAACGTTTCCTTTATTGGCAGGGGTACTGAAATAGAGCACAATGAGCCCATTTACAACTAGTAACACTGCAGGTCATATTTGTATAGGGCTATACTCAAGAAGGTGACCCATGTAGAGTCAAACATTGGGAAATGGTGACTTTGCCAGGAAGTTGGAGCTTCTGGGCCCAGTGGCTTCCCCACAGGATCCCCCTGCCCAACTAGCCTGAAGCAGGCAGGTTAGGTTTGAATTAGGGTGAGCCAAATGTCCAACTGAGAGAGCAGGAGAAAGATGAAAGTTTTCCGGGGATGGCTAAGACTGAGAAGAGTAAGGCTGTCCTTTGGCAACCCCGTGCAATGCATGGGCTCTTACCCTCAATCCAGGGGTTCCAGTCCTGACCTGGCCCAGAAGTGAAGATGTCTCTTGGGAGTTCTGTCCATCACCCATGTGTTGGTTATTCAGTAGTACACTTTTTCAATTCCATGGTGCTGTAATTTTTGTTGTTGTTTTAACTTTGTTGTTAACTTTGTTTTGTGGCTTCTCATTCAAGGGAATGTATAGTGATGGTGTAGTAGAGCCTACCATATCTAGATGTGAAGATACAATGCTGTTTGCATCCCTACTTCCAAATCCAAGATGAGCTCCCAGTGAAACTGTTGGATATATCCAGGCAGTAGGATGCTGGACTGTCTGACATTGTCTGTACCAGCAATGTCGGGGCACACTTAAATAAGAAACTAATGGAATTATGACTTCTTATGAAGGACTATACTATTGTAATAATATGGTGAAAATCAATCAGGGGTGGGAATTTGGAGGGGGAGGGGGAAATCTCAGACCCTATAGAATTGTACCATAAAATTCAAAATTTTAAAAAGCTCATTACAAAAAAGAAAGAAAGAAAGAAAGATGTCTCTTGGGAGCTAGCATCCCAAATCAGAGTGACGCAAGTCCCAGGTCTGACCCCAGTTCCAGTTTCTGCTGATACGTACCCTGGCAGACAGCAGGCGAGGACTCAAATACTTCAGTTTCCACCACCCTGGATAGAGTTTGTAGCTCCTAGACATTTGGGAAGTGAACCAACAGGTGGAAGGTTTTGTATCTGTCTGTCTCTCTAATCAAATATGTAACTTAAAAAATAGTCCTGCCTTTGATGCTTATGACTGTGTGACTTTGAGAAGTAATAAAACTTCTCTGGGACCGTTCCTCATCTGTAAAATGGATTTGTAAAGCTACCCACTGCCTGGAGTATAAACAAGCACTGTATTAAAGTCAACTGTATCTGACTAAGGGCAAGCCATGTTTCCTACTGGGAGAGCAGGCCTTTGGCACTGGCACCCCATACGAATGCCAGCTCTTATTTCAGCTGCTCCATTTCTGATCCAGCTCCCTGCTAACAGCCTGAGAAAGCAGCAGAGGATGGCATAAGTCCTTGGGCCACTACACACACAGAAGACCCAGAGGAAGCCCATGGCTCCTAGGTTCAGCATCAGCTCAGCTCCAGCCATTGTGGCCATTTGGGGAGTGAACCTGTAGATGAAACACTCTCTCTCTCTCTCTCTCTCTGTGTGTGTGTGTACAACTCTGCCTTTCAAATAAAAAATTTTGAAAAAATTAAATCTAAACTAAAATAAGTGAGCTGCTGTTCAAAGCAAAGAGTGGCAAGGAAACTGGCAATTCTTCCAGGGCACCCTTAGTGCTTTTTTTTTAAAGGTTTCTTTTCTTTTTATTGAAAAGTCAGGTATACAGAGAGGAGGAGACCTTTAGTGCTTTGATCAGGCAAGCATAGCTGTGTTAAGATGGAGGTGGGTCCAGGATGGCTTGCTTGGAGGCATTGGTTGTATAAGTAGATACCTGGATAGGTTAGCCTAGAGAAGCAGAGAATGTTCTAGAATAACATGTGCACAGGCTGAGGCATCCTAGTAACCACAGTCACGACTGCATTGGCCCCAACAAAGTTTGTGACAAAGGATGTGTCTCTAGGTGATGGAGGCAGTAAGCAGGAGCTGGACACATCATGACTTCATGTGCCTTGTTCGTGACACTGCTGCACCCCACCCCCCATGCCTGGGACAGTGCCCAAGCCCAGCAAGCCTTCCTCAGTCACATAGTGAATGAACAGTTGCTTTACTCTCTGCCTGTTGGGTCACCTGGAGGTCTCAGAATGCCTTCGGTGGCAAGGACTCCAGGAACCAGAGTCTGTGTGGACAGGATCTGAACTCTTACTTCTGTCCACAGGTGACCTGGTGTCCCGTGCAATGCATCACCTGCAGCCACTCAATGCCAAGCACCATGGCAATGGCACCCCCCTGCACCACAAGCAGGGGTCGCTCTACTGGGAGCCCGAGGCCCTCTACACCCTCTGCTACTTCATGCACTGCCCACAAATGGAATGGGAGAACCCCAACGTGGAGCCTTCCAAAGTCAACCTCCAGGTGGAAAGGTAAGACCTGCCTTGCCTCAGATGGCTGTGAAGGGGAGCGCCGCTGGGGCCAACATAGCCTGGTAGTAGGTTGGTCTGTCCCTGGCACAGGGCAGGGAGGGGATATCTGAGGCCCAGCAGTGGATTTGCAGAGGGCAGATCCAGCTCAGGATGGAAACAGTCAGATGCCAGGGTTTGCCAACCACTTGTGTGGAGGCAGTGCAGATGGGGGCTGCTACCTTGTTGGATGAGTCTTATATTCATCTTTCTTTTGTCTTGGCTACACTTATGGCCGACAGGAAGTGGGCCTCACAGGAATTGGGCCTCACAGGTGGCCAGGAGGCTGCAGAGGCAGCATATGGGTTCCTGTGTGGCAGAACCGACATAGGAAAGAAGGAGCTGAAAGTTGCCAGCGAGGACTTGGCTACCCCATTTTCCCCCTTCTCTTTGCTATGCCTCTTGTTGTAAACCAAAGCAACAGAGAAAGCCTGGACACAGACGCTCTCCTCTTTTCTAGCCATGTGTCTGCTGATCCTTTCTCCCTGGGGTCTGTTGCGCTGGGCCCCTCCTCAACACAGACCCTAGTGATAGTAAGGAGTATAGATGTGACTCAGAGAGCTAAGCCCTGGGATCCAGGCTGGGCGGGTTCAAATCCAGGTTCTTGCTGTTAAATCCCAGGAGGGTTAGAGAAAGCACCTTCGCTTCTCTGCACCTCAGTTTGTTTTTCTTCAAAAATAGAGATACAAAGCATAGTAAATACTTTCTAAAGCTCTTGGAAGGCTGCATACATTGCACAGTTCCCTGGCACACAGTAGGTACACAACAGACGCTGAGTTTTTATGATTATGGTCATCAATATTATTTATGTGGCCAAGTGTCTCCTGTCTTGGGCTCCATACAGTTTTCCCTTCTGTTTCTTGGTTCCGGATGGCTTTGGAAAGCTCTTTTTCTGCAAGAATATTTTAGGGTGCCCTTATAAAACTACATCTCTTGATCTTCGGCTGAGGGAAGAAAATGGAGTGTAAACAAAGGTTGATTTTCTCTAAGAATCCCCAGTTAGTTCCGTCTGAGGTTTCTAGTCTGATTGCACAGGCTTCCCATTATCCAGACCCTGTGCATTTTTCATTTGCAAAGATGTCCCTAAAGGAGAGATGGTAAAATGCCCATGGTGCCTGGGCAAAAAAAAAAAAAAAAAAAAAACATCTTCAGAAGTGCCCAAATTTGGCTTTTTGCTGTGTGTGGGTCCTACGGGCGGAGAGAATGGAAACCATTGGCCTTGGTCTGTGTGAATTTCCATCTCCCTGCAGATGGACTCCAACCCCAACCAGCTACTGCCTTCCCGTAGCTCTAGAACCTTCTCATTCCCCTCCATCTTCAGGTTTCCATGGACTCACCTCCCTCCTAGGCAGGTTCTTCTCACAGCACCTGTTCTCTGCTGAGCATGCACCATAATTTCTCATCATCCTTGTATTTCTGAGTTGGTTTCTTGACGGACTCCTCTGCAAGAGCCACCACTGCACATCCACAGCCAGTGTCAAGCTCAACATCTGGGTCAGTGCTGACCCAATCTACAAATGTTTGGAGGATGAAATCCTGAACAGATCGATCGATTTAGCTGCCTGGGGGATGTTCCCATGTGTAGGGCTTGCAAGTACCCCAAAATTAAAGGCACTGTCCTTCTCGCCACATCTGCTCTTACGGACCTCATCCCCTTTGACATTAATCCAGGACTCCCTCACCCCTCCTATGTGCACCTGATCAGTGCCTCTCATCCATGCCAGCTCTGTGACTTTTCTCACGCCTGTCATTTTCTCCCAAACCTACTGCTACTCTTGTGGCTACGGAGCCCCTGTCCTCCTATTTCGGTCCCTTTTTAAACATTTGTTTTATTTTTATTTGAAATGCAGATTTCAGAGAAGGGGGAGGGAACGGAGGGAGGGAGAGGAAGACAGGACAGGAGGGAGGGAGGGAGGGAGGGAGGAATAGAGAGAGAGCAAAAGAAAGAAAGATACTCTATCTGCTGTTTTACTCTCCGAATGATCACAATGACCAGAGCTGAGCTTAGCTGAGCCAAGCCAAGGCCAGGAGCCAAGAGCTTCTTCTAGGTCTCCCCTGAGGATGCAGAGGCCCAAGCATTTAAGCCATGTTCTACTGCTTTCCTAGATTATAAGCAGGGAGCTGGATGGGAAGCAAAATAGCCAGGACAGGACTCAGTGCCCATATGGGGTGACAGCACTGCAGGAGGAAGATTAGCTTGGTACACCACTGCACTGGCACCAACTTTCCCTTCTTGTATCTCAGGTCTGAGGAGACCTGTTAAAGATGTCAAACCTTCTAGAACAATTTATTTTATTATTATTATTTTTTAAGATTGTCTATTTTGAAAGTCAGAGTTACAGAGAGAAAGAAGGAGAGAAAGAAAAAAAAATCTTCCATGTGCTGGTTCACTCCACAGTGGCCTCAACAGCCAGAGCTGGGTTAGGCCAAAACTAGGAATGTCATCTTGGTCTCCCACCCGGGTCCAGGCACTTGGACCCTCATTAGCAGGGAGCTGGATGGGAAGTGAAGCAACCAGGACACAAACCTGCATCCATATGGGGTGCTGACGTTGCAAGCAGCGGTTTAACCCACTATACCACAACGTTGGCCCACTGAAACAAGTTTGTTTGCTTGTTTGTTTGTTTTTAATGATTTATCATTATTATTATCAGAAAGGCAGATTTACAGATAAAAGCAGGTACAAAGGTAAAGATCTTACATCTGCTGGTTCACTCCCCAAGTTACCAGAGCTGACCTAATCCAAAGCCAAGAGCCAGGAACTTCTTTTGGGTCTCCCACAGATTCAGGGTCCCAAGACTTTGGGCCATCCTCTACTGCTTTCCCAGGTCACAAGCAGGGAGCTGGATGGGAAGTAGAGCATCTAGGACATGAACCAATGCCCATATGAGATCCCAGAGGTTGCAAAGCAAGGATTTAGCTACTAGGCCACCACGCTGGGCCCTGGAACAAGTTTTATAGAGGCCTTTTTCAAAGAAAAACAAAGAAAACATGTCCCAGAATCCATGAATCTGTTTCTCTCCTTCAGTTCTCCTTGGTTAAATTTTTCCAGGGTCAGCACAAAGCACAAAATGGAACGTGACTTTTTTGTGTGTAAGCTCTGTTTGCTTTAATCCGCCGAAACACATGCAGATTTGGGAGTCAGATCTTCAGATGTTGAGTCCCAGCTCTCGACTTCTTGTGCCTCTGAGGCCTTGAACAGCTCTTTCACTTCTTTGAATCTCTTCATCATCTGCAGAATGAGACCAAGACCATCCTTAGCGGCCTGGGGTAAGCGGTGGATTAAATATTGCAGCTGAGACACACAAAGCCACGCCTGACACAAGGGGTCACCTCCAGCCCCCAAACAGTAGCTGATCTTGCACACCTTTCTGTGTTGCTGCTTTGCAAAGCTGCAAAACTGTTGCCATTGTTCCTACAGAAGCCTGAGTGGTGCTACTGCTTCCTGCTGTTTGAGGGGTGTTCCATTCCGGGTTTAGCATCTGAAAACACTCAGAAAAGAACTTCAGAAGAGAGAGGGCCTCTAACTGCTTTCAGCCAAATGTTACACCAGCTCCATAACAAAACTCACACACACAAGGGTTTCCAGCAAGAGTTAGGACTCTAACTTAGAAACAATCGTGTGTGTGCGCGCGCCCCTCTCCTTCTCCACATCCATCTCCGGCTCTTCCTCCCCCTGGCCCTGCCAATCAGAGCGCAGCTCCTTGGACCTTCTTCCCTCTCCTTGCGAAGTCTTGTAGGGCCTTGATGTTGCGTGCTTTTTCATTGGACTCTTAAGCTCTTCCAGAACAGCCACCTGCTGTTTGTTTTCATCTGTGGCCAGCGGGGCGCCTGGGAAACATGGGTCAACTGAAGATGGGTTTGTGCCTCTGAGCATCTCCCAACACTCAGCCATCCCTTGTGGGCACGGCTATGAAGGTACCCGTTTGTTCCTGATAGTTTCGTTTCTCACTGTGGCAACTTGAAGATGCACAATGCCAGTGTGGAAGTCTGTAGTTTTACGTTTTCCCAGAACTCTGCCTACTATATCTTTAGCTTCTAAAATCTTTTGACTATGTCTGATCATTTTATTTGAAAAAAAAAAAAAACCCTAAATATAAATTTTGTAAGATGTGTGGTTCTGTGATATTAATTTTCCAAATATTAGTGATAAATGCCACTTTACTTTTGATACTAGGATACTAGGGACTATGGGAGGCTGCTTTTTCCTTTTTTTTTTTTTTTTTTTTTTTTAGATTTATTTGTGTTTTTGAAAGGCGGAGTTACAGAGAGAGGAAGAGAATGAGGGTGAACGAAAGAGAGACATAGAGATCTTCCACCCACTGGTTCACTCCCCAGATGACCACAGCAGCCAGAGCTGAGTCAGGTCAAAGCCAAGAGCCAGGAGCTAAGAGCTTCATTTGGATCTCTCACATGGGTAGCAGAGGCCCAAACACTCGGGCCGTCTTCCCCTGCCTTCCCCAGGTGCATTAGCAGGGAGCTGGATCAGAAGGGGAGCAGCTTGACACCCTTGTGGGGTGCAGACATCACAGGTGAGGTTTTGGCTGTTATGCTGCAACACCAGCCCCTAAGGCTGTTGGTTTTAAGTAGACTCAGGTGGTGTAGGATGGAGTTCTCCTCATCCTCTAACATTCCTGGAAATATCAATGACCCTTAGATGATTTCAGTAGCTGTTTATCCCAAGATGAAAGCATCATAGGGTGTACAGGAATGTTTTGTTGTCTCAGTAACTACTGATGCCTGGACCAACAGTAAGCAATATCACTCAGAAACCCAAATGATTAAGCAGTTCTGGTCTTGCAAACCTAACCAAGGTTAGGTTTTCCCCCACTGGGAAAGCCCTCACCCCTATGCAAGCAAGTGGAACTGCCAGGAGTCTAACTATAAATCTGCACCCACAACCACAAGTCACCAATTCTTGAAAGAAAACTGGTGGAGTGAAGCTAACAAGCATAATACATGGAAGAATTTACACTGGAAGAAACAGAGTTCATGGGGCGAGTAGAGTAGACCATTAGAGTCAATGGCAGCCAACCACACCACCAGCGTAACTCTACCACAGCAGCCACCCCAGCCTAGTCGTTTCTTAGCACCTTTCCCTGTGTGACCTACATGACAAAGGGAGATTCACAATTCAGCTAGTTTCATTGACACACCCAGGGTCCTGCAAAATGTGCAGTGTGTGAGTTAGAACTCGCTCCAGCTTTTTCCTACTCTGGAAAGTGTATGTGAAAACAGGTGAGCTGAGGTGCCCTCAATATAAGCAGGAGATTTAGTTGCAAAAGTTGAGCCTACTGCTTAAAGCAGAAAGGAAACTTCTGGGAGACCCAGTGTAGACAGAAGGTTAACAAATCCTTCCACCCCTACATGAGATTTGACCTTGGGTTAATTCTGTAAGTCTGTTTCCTTGGAAACCTGATTAGAAAAAAAATCACAGTGTCTGCTATGTTACTAGGCAACATTTATGGTCAGAATGATGCCAAATTGATCGATTATATCTGGCTGGTCATACTAGATGCTCTTGATAGAGAGCCAGAGTTTGGGGTTCCCTGAATGCACAGACTCTTAACTGGCTGTGTCCTTTGAAAGGACCTTGGAAACTATTCCTGCTGAGTTTGGAATTGTCATCTAAGAATCCTCCCACTGCCACCCTGCAAGCTCATCTCCTGGTACCTGAGTGTCACCCGGGATGAAGATAACCCCTGGATGGCTACCAAAGACATAGCTGGGCCAAGTGATGATCCCAAGAGTGCGAAGGCTTAGGAGAGATTCAGGGAACTTGCAAGACCCAAACTCAGGATGCCTCTGGCACTGCCTTCATCAGCACCTCCTCCTACTCACATCAACATTGGATTCTACAATTACATGTCTGTGTCCTAGCAAGGCAATCTGGGAAGATAAACGTTCACCTTCTAGAAGCCAGTGATGCATCAGCAGTTGTGGGCAGCTGTGAAATGCCGCTGAAGGTCCACCACATTCTGCCCACACCTTAGAATTATACACCGGTGCGTCGTTGCTACTGTCCAGTACTTACATGTTCGTGTGTTGGTTTGAAATGCAGCGTGATTGACAGAGATCTCCCATTCCCTGATTAACACTACAAATACCCACAGCAGCTAAGGCTGGATCAGGCTAAAGCCTGGAACTGCAATGCAATCCAGGTTTCCCACATGGGGCGCAAGAATCCAGCCACTAGAGCCATCACCAGCTGTTCCCCGGGGGCCACATTCACAGGAAAGCCAGGATTCAAATCCAGGCATCCTGATATAGAAGCAAGGCATCCCAGGTGATAAGATCTGAACAGCTAGGCCAAGCATCCCCCCACCTTAAAGAAGAAAAAAGTGAAGATTTGTTTGTTTTATCTACTTGAAAGGCAGACACCAGAGATGTTCAGTGCTTTGCAGTACCACAAATTGGTTTATCGCCACAATTGAAAACCAAAATGCTGTTCCAATATCTGAAGCCCTTGGGCTAACACCCCAGATGTCCCACCAGCAAGAAGAGGGAGAGAAGTGATTAGCAATGCCTTATTCAGAGGAGGAGTGCTGCTTCTTCGGCTTCCAGAGGCCCAGAGCATGGCTGCTGGCCCTTCTGCCATCTCCTAAAATCCCCACCCCCCACCCCCCGCCCAGGGCCCCGGGGATGAGAGGAGATGTGCTGGGAGATAGCAGACCACACAGTAAACCTGTTTTCTGCAGAGCTGACTGGGGGATGGCCTGGAATCTCCACCACTCTTTAAGTGATCTCAAGAGGGGGGAAAATGTAGGTTAAATTGTGAAGAAACATGATCCATTTGTAACTTGAGCATTGCCGTGGCTGCTTTCATCTGGACCCTGGTAAAAAAAAAATGTTTTCATCCCAGTGTGTTTCAGATTGTAGGTTCCAGCCTTGAGTGGGACTGTGAAAACAAAGCGGTGCCGAAAGAAGCAAATGCTGCCCCAACAAGCCCAATCTGACCCTCAGCCTGTTTGTACAAAATAAAGTTTTATTAGAACATATTTATTTTCGGGCCCGGCGGCATGGCCTAGCGGCTAAAGTCCTCGCCTTGAACGCCCCAGGATCCCATATGGGCGCCGGTTCTAATCCCGGCAGCTCCACTTCCCATCCAGCTCCCTGCTTGTGGCCTGGGAAAGCAGTTGAGGACGGCCCAAAGCTTTGGGACCCTGCACCCGCGTGGGAGACCCGGAAGAGGTTCCTGGTTCCCGGCTTCGGAGCGGCGCGCACCAGCCCATTGTGGCTCACTTGGGGAGTGAACCATCGGAGGGAAGATCTTCCTCTCTGTCTCTCCTCCTCTCTGTATATCCGGCTTTCCAATAATATTAAAATCTTAAAAAAAAAAAAAAAAAAGAACATATTTATTTCCATATTGTTGATGGCTACTTTTGCTCTCCACTGTGACAAAGACTTTAAGGTCCTCAAAGCTGAAAATACTATTTGATCCTTTCTGGGAAACATTGGCTGACTCCCAGTAGGGGCTGTAGCTTTCATGAAAAGAAATGGGTTAAGAGTGAGTGTAAAAAAAAAAAAAAGAGTGAGTGTAAAATATTAGAGTAGTTTGTATGAAGCAAAGTCAGTGTGGTTCTTGCCTTTTTTTTTTCCTTTCTGGGTGTATGAAGCTAATGGAGTTGCTTGACTTGCCCAAGCTGAAGGTGGAAAACTCAAACTTGAACCCCGAGAGTCAAGCCCTGCACTGTGTTCACTAAGCTGATTAAATAAAAATTTGAGAAGTGCAGAAAAGAAACAAGGCATAAGCTGATTCTCTACCTCCTGGGATGAGCCTTAGGACTATGTGTCGTGTCCTTCCAGTCCCAGCTGCCTGGCTCTACACCCAGGAGCGTACTTTTGCTGTGGCATAACCTCGGGGCCAGACAGAGGAGCTGGGTTGATCTGTTTCCTTGACTGGTCTCCAAAAGCATGATCGTTGCAATGGATTGTTCTGTCCTTGACCTTGGAGTTCAAAGACAGGAGAGTTCTTGGAGCAGAGCGGGTTCGCAGGCTTCGTGAAGGAGACAATGAAATGGACCTGGAGGTATCAAGGGAACACTGGCTGAGGACCTGCTTGGTAGTGCCCCCACCTTGCCCCCGGGGGGCCTTTGAACATGCTTTGCCTACTTCCTGGAGAGTGCTCTCACTTCCACATCAACCACTGGCTACTCCAGCATTCATCTTAAACATCACCTCCTTAAGGAGCAATTCCCCACCACAGACTGCACTAAACAATGAGGGCCCGACTCATGCATAGTGTCCAGTAAGTGCTTAATTAATGCTTGTTAGCTGAACAGGGTCTAAAGCGAAAGCGTTCGTAAGGCAGGCATTGTGACCTAGCTGGTTAAGCCACCACTTGGAATACCTGTACCCGGTGTCAGAAAACCAGCTCAATTCCCAGCTCCTCCACTTCCAACCTAGCGTCTTCCTGTTGACAGCAGATGATCACCCAAGTCCTTGATTTTCTACCACCCACCTAAGGGGATCGGGGTCACATTGAGTTCCACCTTTCCGGCCTTGGCCTGACCAGCCCTGGCTATGTGGGTGTTTGGGGGGTGAACTAGCACATGAAAGATTTCAGTCTCACTCCGTCTCTGCCTTTCAAGTAGATGAAGATAAAGTAATCAAGCATTAACACCTCAGTGTTGCAGCTCTCAGCCCAGCAGCATTTTTGCCAATGCCACCTCACTGGACTCCTCTGCTATAGACAAGAAATAGCAATTCCTACTCCTTGGGGGTGTTTGATGACATAACTAATGAGAGTGCCCAATCACTGGCACGTAGCAGGTGCGCCCTGAGCAGTTGAGGTTGGCCTGGACTCCCGTCATCCAGGCTGATCTCCTCTTCAACATGGTCAGATTGTGAGGGCCATATGAGTCAGGCCTTGCTCTAAATCCTGTATGTGTATTAACTAAGTTGCCCAAGATCACATGCACTAGGGCAGGTCTGGGAGTATTCAAAATGGCAAGTGAGTCCTGGGTGATTATTGGGAAGGGAGCTGTCTCCCCTAGGGAACAGAGTAGGCACCCTTAGGGGCTGGGAGGTGGAGATCCAGAGAGGAGGCACTGGAGTGGAAGGCAGGCTGAGTGAGCTGCACAGGGGTCCCTGTTCCCTGACTAGCTGTGAACAAGCGAGCCCAGAGGGAGTGCAGAACCGGTGCCTGAGCCTGAGACTTCCCCAGCGCCCCCTTGTGGCAGCACGAGAAGGGCAGGGGAAGCTGCTGTGTTCAGGAAGCATCTGCCTTGTGCCGAGCATCGTGCAAGGCCATTTGACATGCAGAGTTGAGTTTAACCCACACATCAGCCTCCTGGGGAAGGGAGATCCTCATCTAGAGAGAAGAATATGAAGTCCTGTTACTTAGTAGACAAACACTATTGCAAACTAAGGGTCCTTGGCACCATCATTTTATCACTAGATATGTAATATTTTTATGTTGGATGATACTCATGTATATATGTGGGATACAGTGTATTATTTCAGTAATGCATACAGCAATCGGGAGGAGTAAGTCCTGGATTTTTTGTTGTTGTTCTGGAGCCAGGACGCTCGTGTTGATAGCCTGATTCTAACACTCATTAGCTGTGTGACCTTGCACAAGTTAGCTAACCGCTCTGAACCAAACTTGGATTATCTGAAAGCAGAACAATAACCTTGAATCCACTGCAGAGGGTTGTTATAAAGCTAGCACATCACTGCACCTAAATAATTTAAAGCTCAGCACATGCTAAACTTTGTGCAAACAATCTTATCATAATTCTTGCCATCTTGGTATTTATAACCTATAGCAGGACCCAGCAAATGTTCAGTGATTGGACTCACCTGGGATCTTATTAAATTGCAGCATCTCTTCCTTGGGTTGGGGTGGGACCCAGGCTTGTTTAACAAGCTCCCAGAAGAGCCTGCTGCCAGCCCGTTGTGAACGACAAGGTGGTGTAGTTGGATGGATGTGTGTCTGTTTTGCCTTGACTGGGCATTTTCAAGTCACACAATAAAGGCAAGGGGTAAGCTTCCATAGAGGCTTTTGTCTGCCTGGTTGAGCTTAACTCTTGAGAGGTGCTTCATAGATACATCACAGGCATTGCTGGGGGGCTGCCTTGATCCCTGAAAACCCTCTAGCAGGTGCCAGATCTCCCTGCAATTTGTCAAAACAAGTGGGTTCCAGAGCGTGGGAGTGGCAACCCACACACCTTGAGGGATTCGCTCGCTCTTGCTCTCTCATTGAAGAGGCTTTATTTGAACTCAGAGAGGTCATACAGTTTATCTGAGTCACACAGCAACTCAGGAGCAGAAGTGGGATGCTGGAACAGGAAACTGGAGCCCAGGGCTCACCCTCTCAACCACGGGCCTTGCACTGAAGCCAAGGAGGCCCTGGGACTGAGGAGAACCAGGCAGTCGGGACCAGGGGGAGAGGGCACAGGATACCCTGTGAAGGTGGAAAGCCAGGAATTTAGTGCCAGGGACATTCTTGCCTTAATAAATTTCCCCCGCCCCCTTCCTTTTCCTTCTGTTTTTTTTTTCTTCCCTGGTTTGGACTCCAACACATGTTGCTGATACAAGGGTTGGGGGTGATCCTTAAGGGGGATGTGTCTGTCTGGACAAGTTAAAAACCTCTGGGTGACACATGAGCTGCCAAGCCGAAATGCTGCACCTGTCACCGTGTACGCCACCTCTTCCATCCTCAGCTCTGTGTCACTTAGGCTGCTCAGTTTTGCTTTCATTTGAGTTTCATTGATTGCTTTTCATCTCATTTTGATAGGGTCTGACTGATTGTATCTTTACTTTAGAATTTTTGCACTGTTTTATTAGTGAACTTAATACTGGATTGTTTGACATTCCTCCACGCAGTGAGCATGTGTTGAATGCCTGCTGTTAGCACAAGAACAGTGAGCTAATCCCTGTCCAAGGTGCCAGGCATCATTCTGAGTTCAGCACATGAATGCATTCATTTTTTCTTCCTAGTGACCCCCATGGAGTGGGTATTATTACTGTCATTCCTGTTTTATAGATGGGTAAAGTGAGGCAGAGGGAATAAGTCATTTTCCCAAGGTCACAGGGCTCAGAAGAGGTAGCCCAGGAATCCACACCCTGCTGGCCAGCCTGGCTGCAGAACTCATTCCCTGGCCTGTGCACCTGTACATCAGGCCCTGGGCCAGGGAGGGGCACGCTCCCAGGGACCTCAGGTGGCTGCTGCCCAGCACAGCTGGAAGAGGAGAGGAAACCAGGTGAGACAGCAAGGCACGGAGGAACTGGTGGGGGCAAGCCGGGAAGGAACCTCTGAGTCAGACTTCAAAAGGTGGATGAGATCAGGCATTTGAACATAGAAGACAAGGAAGGCCTTCCGGGCAAGCGGGCTGCTGGCAAAGGCTCCAGTAAGGAGTGTGAAGTTAGATACCCAGGGCTGAGGCCGCCCAGCGCGAACTGACCTTCCGCGGCTTTGTAGCGGTGGAGCTGTTGAACCCGCTGCTAGAAGGCTGAAATGCTTCCCTGTAGAGCCCCGCGTGCCCTCATCCTCACAGTATCCCAGCCCCCAGCTTGGCATGCCGCCCCACAGGGGACTCCAGCAATCCTCACCTGCTCCAAGGCGACTGGAGTTGGACGGTGCCCTAGTGGTCGTTGAATACAGAAATGGGCACTGCCGAGTGGAAAGCGTGCGGGAGAAAGTTGTGATCGACAAGTCTCACCGGAGTCTTGTTCCTTCAGCTGCAGAGTTAGGGCTGAAGATTTGTACATGGGAGGAAGCATAAACAGAAGGCCAACACCTACACCTAAACTAAGGAAATAAGGCCTGGCGTGGTAGCCTAGTGGCTAAGGTCCTCCCTTGCACATGCTGGGATCTCATATGGGCACCAGTTCTAATCCCAGTGGCCACACTTCCCATCCAGCTCCCTGCTTGTGGTCTGGGAAAGCAGTTGAGGATGGCCCAAAGCCTTGGGACCCTCACGCATATGGGAGACCCAGAAGAGGCTCCTTGCTCCTGGCTTTGGATTGGCTCAGCTCCGGCCTTTGCAGCCTCTTGGGGATTGAATCAGCAGGTGAAAGATCTTCCTCTGTCTCTCCTCCTCTCTCTGAATATCTGACTTTCCAATAAAAATTTTTAAAGTAATAATAATAAACTAAGGAAATAAATCCATTTCAAAGGCAAGAGTCAGCTTAGGACACCCACATCCGAAATCAGAGTGCCTGGTTCGGGTTCCAGCTCCTCCACTTCTGATCAAGTGTCCTACGGATGCACCTTCTCGGGGAGACAGCAGCAAGGGACGGTTCAAGTGCTTGGGTGCCTGCCACCCACCTGGGGATGTCAGTGGCATTTCGGGATCTTGAGCATTTGGGAAGCAGAAAGAGTGGGGACTCTGAGGGACGTTGTGTGTGTGTATGTGTGTGTGTGTGTGTGTGTGTGTGCCTATGTCTCTCTCTGAAACCAATACATTTTGAACCAAAAAGACTCAGCCACACCCTCCCTGCTAAGATATACTCCGTGCCAGGACAAGGCCTTCTCTGTACTCCGTGAGCTTCGGGGAACCACTGGACGGGGAGTGCCAGTGTGTCCCAGCGCTCAACTTGGCACCTTGCCTGAGGTTTCCCCCAGGCTAAGCCTCATCATTGTTCTCTGTAGTCCACACTTCTTGGATAGTAGGGGGAGGGGAAGTTCAAGGACTGCCCAAGATCATACAGCTAAGTTAGAGAGTGGCTAGGCTGGAAGTTGAGCCAAGTGTGGGACTGTACCCGCTGGCCCCAATACAACCTCGGTTTCCCTTATCTGTCCCCACTGCCAGGCTTTGAGCTCCTCACAAGGCACAGATGGGACTCTGATCGTCTCTCGCCATCCCTGGTCACCCAACAGGGCATGGCACCCAATGTGTAGAAGATAGAAAGGTCAGCCTAGGATGTGGCAGCAAGGGACAGAGCAGGGAGGGGTGAAACCGCCATCTAGAAGGTTCCTAAGGGGAGAGATGCTCTCCCTTCTCTGAGTGCCCCCAGGGGACAGCACAGGAGACCAGAATTTGCATCTGTTTTGCATGTGCCTCAAACTGCCAGCTCCTGGTATGCCTTATAACGGCGACTCAGGGCTCTGTGAACTCTCTGGGGGCGGGGGTGGGATGTTTCAAAAGAAGATTAGCAAGAATGAGCTCTTGAAGTGTGAGCTGAGAGCCAGCCCAGCAGGGCAGGGCAGGGCAGGGCTGGCAACAGCGGAACGCCTGGGAGCAGAGCAGCCCGTGGAGAGGACGCATGCTCCGAGGCCAGCCTGTGCGCCAACCGTCCGCCCCTATGCCAGGCCTGCACTCTTCAAATGGTGCTGCTGTCAGCGGCCAGCACAGAGCTGGGCTTTGCATGTTATGGGAAGAGCAGCAAAGCTGGGTTCTTTCCCTGGCAGACAGAGACCTGAGCAGATTTTTTTAAAAAAAAGATTTGTTTATTTCAAAGGCAGAGTTACAGAGAAAGAGGGAGAGATAGAAAAATCTTGCATCGTCTGGTTCACTCAGCAAATGGCTACAGTGACCAGTGCCAGGCCAGGTTTAAGTCAGGAGCCAAGAGCTTCTTCCAGGTTTCCCAAGTGGGTGCAGGAGCCCAAGTACTTAGGCCATCATCTGCTGCCCTCCCAGGCACATTAGCAGGGATCATAGGACGTGCAGCAGCTGGGAGTCCATGGGCACCATCTTGATGCTGACACCCTACACAGCTGCTTAAGCTGCTATGCCACACGCCAGCCCCAGTCTGAGCCGATGTTACATTTTCCAGGGCTAATTCTGTCTGCGTAGCTTCCCTGGCCCAGCTGTCTCTTGTGGCTTCTAGAATGTTATGTTCTCCCTCGCTCCCGGTTTGTTTTCCCTGTGGTTTATGGTTTGTTTTTTGTTTTGTTTTGTTTTACAGGTATAATATAAGGTGGTATGAATTCCAATATTCTTATTATCCTATTTTTATACAAAGGTGTTTATGCTCTTTTTTAATTTTGGAAAATGCGGAAAAACATAAAAAAGAAAAATTTCAATTATCTACAATTCTGCTACCCAGAGGTAGCCAGCATGATGGTTTTCGTATATTTTCTTGATTTCCTTAGTACACATAGCAAGGGGTTTGGAAACAGCTGAACTCCGTATGTGTAACTTTATGTCTTTTTTATTTTACTTAATGGGGCACTATACGGATTTTCCTGCTCCTGTCACAGAACATTCACGAACATCATTTTTAATGATGGCAAAATATTCCGTCTCGTGCACGCCCCATCATTTGCCTAACGGCTCCCTGGTCACGGGTCGTTTGGGTTGTTTCCAGTCTGTAAATTTCCGTTCTTTCAAAATTGCCCACAGTAGGGCATCTTAAACATCCATGAGGAGGGAATGGATATCACAGAGGTAGTATTGATCTGTTTGGTGCAACTGAGGGGTTAATTCACTGGGCACCCGACGGCCTGTATGAGCCAGATATTATGAAAGAGGCAGCCCTGCCAGGAACCTGCCCATGAGCCCCACAACAAGGCTGCTTTTCCAGTGGGCAAGACCTTGTGGGTCGTGCCAGGAGCAGTGGGCCTACCTGGTGCAGCCTGTACTCAGGGAGATGAAGATGAGAATCTCTTGGCCTGAGCTCCAGGGATTCCCCGCCCCATCCCTGATCCTTGCAGCAAAGCTGGGGTGGGAGACAGGCAGAAGTCAAGCTCCCAGGTTGCTTTTCACGTCTTTAGAGAGCTAACTCCAGAGACGTCTCGCAGTTTGCCCAAAAAAAGCACACATTGTACTCATTGTGTAGTCAAATAGAACCCAAAGTACTGCTCTGGGGGATGGAGGAGGAAAGCGTCCTTGGAGACCCACATCCATCTTCCTGCATCACTTCTACAACAGATGAGAGCATGCCACCACCCTCCAACAAGCAGCTGTCAGCTCACCCTGGGTACCAGCTTCATTTGCAGATGTACCCTGGCCACGTCTGTGAATGACCGAGACTCCTCCAGGGGCCAGTTAGGTTTGGCCTGATTATTGTGTTTGTGCGCTTATAATTCTAGACTTTTAAGATGTTGCTCTGCTGCTGGTTTTCCTCTCAAAGAAAAAAACATGAGCTGCAAAAGGTCTCCTTGGGTCTGTCCTATTGGTGGGAGGAAGTCATTCAACTAGGCAGGCCCAAGCCTACGCAGGAATCGAAGCAGCAAGGCTGGCAAAAGGCAGGCAGGTGTTCTGCTAGGCTGCCATCCTCTTCCCACTGCTGAGTTCCAATTGCAAGGCTGCAGCCATCACCCTGTGCTGTCTCTGATCGCACTGTCCGCCGGTAATCTCATTCACAGAAGCCCACCCCTCAGCACCTACTCCCCCAACCCTGGGGCAGCAGAGAATATTGTTGTAAATGAAAAAGGAACACCAACCCACAGCTGGAGCTGGGGTATACCCTGCAAGCTCCAGCACTGGCCACAGTCTCCATAACCTCTGGGATCCTGTTCCTGAACTCCATCCGCAGACCACGGAGTACTTCATCCCATGTCACCCTGCCTCTTGCTATGGTCACCTGCCCTTCTGTCCCTGCTGGTCCCTGTCCACAGCCAGCAATCAAGACCTCACAAGCATGCACCTGTCACCAAGAACAATCGAGCCAGTTTCTTGCAATGAGGGCTGCCCTGGAAAGCCAGAGATGAATGGCCACACTAAACCCCCTTGCTAGAAAGAACTTCGGGGGCATAACTAAATCCTTCATCCTCCATAAAACTCAACCCAGACCCTGGTTCCGAGGAGTCAGTCTGTAACGAAGGCCCCAGAGCGTTCAGCCTGCTCTATCAATGGCTCTCCCATATCAGACACTTGTTATCTTTTAGGCTCGTCTTCCATCACATCTCCCAACTTCTTCCTTCAGCTACCTCAGGTCATGCAGAATCCCCTGAAATTGCCCTCATCTGATTCCCTCTGCCTGGATTCATTTTGCAAACCCTTTCTCCTTCCCATTTCTGTGCTCAGGACAGGGTCTGCCTGTGCTCCCAGGCCTCAGTTGTGACTGACGGAGGCTGTTTCTGTTTACATCCCCAATAATATTTGATGTGAATGCAAATGTTTGCCACAAAGCTTCCCAGTGGGTGGCATGGGTCTGCTTTTCCCATGCTCTTTGCACTAAACCAGGAGCTCACTGGGGTGTGCGACCTCTCTGGTGTCACCATGGGTTGATGCTATTTCATAGCAGGTGCATAGTTATTCATCCATTCAACAGGTGGTTATAGAGCACCTACTGGATGCCAAGCACTATAGCTGCGTTTACAGAGCTTACCCTGTAGAAAAGACAGAAGGGGAACAAGCATAAATAATGAAATACCTAAGGCAGCATTGTGACTGAGTTATGCCACTGCCTGTGATACCAGATCCCCATGCAAGCCCTGGGAACCCCAGCTGCTCCACTCCCAATCCTGCTCCCTGCTATATGCCTGGGAAAGCAGCAACATATCCAACTGAGAGTCCTTGCCACCTAAAAAGGAAGATCCAGATGGGGTTCCAGAATCCTGGCTACACCCTGGCCTGGCCACTGTGCAGCTATTGAAGGAATGAACCAGAGAACAGAAGCTCTCCTCTCCTCTCCTCTCCTCTCCTCTCCTCTCCTCTCCTCTCCTCTCCTCTCCTCTCCTCTCCTCTCCTCTCCTCTCCTTTCTCTTCTCTTCTCTTCTCTTCTCTTCTCTTCTCTTCTCTTCTCTTCTCTTCTCTTCTCTTCTCTTCTCTTCTCTTCTATTTCTCCCTCCCCTTCCCTCCCCTCCCCTCCCCTTCCCTCCCCTCCCCTTCCCTCCCCTCCCCTTCCCTTCCCTTCCCTTCCATTCCCGCTCTGTAACTCTTCCTTTCAAATAAATAGATAAGTCTTCAAAGAATAATGAAACATCAGGCATACTTGGAAGGCAATAGGAGATGGCTCAAGTACTTGGGTCTCTGCCATCCATGATGGAAAACTAGGATGGAGTTTTTAGCTGTTGGCTTCTGCTTGACCTGGACTTGGCTGTTGCAGCCATTTGAGGAGTGAAAGCAGTGGGATGGAAGATCTCTCTCTCTCTCTCTCTCTCTCTCTCTCTCTCTCTCACTCACTCACTCATTCTCACTCATTTTTACCCTGTCTTTCAAACAAATGAATAGATAAATCTTTTTAAAAATAGTACATCAGACACAGGTAAATACTATAATGGGAAATAAAATCGAATAGTCAAACCAAGTACAAGTTATATGAGGTGCTATTAAAAAAAAAGATGTATTAGTTTCATTTGAAAGGTAGAGTTAGAGACAGAGACAGAGAGGTGTTCCATCTGTGAGTTCATTCCCCAAGTGGCTGCAACAGCCAGGGCTGGACATGGCCAAAGCTAGGAGCCTGCAACCCCATCCGGATCTCCTGCAAGCACTTAGTCTGTTCTCTGTTAAATTCCCAGGCCATAAGCAGGAAGCTGGATCAGAAGTGAAGCTGCCAGTACCCATATGAGATGTTGGCATTGTAGGCAGTGTCTTAACACACCATGCACCTGTGAAGTGCTATCTTAGGCAGTCGAGTCAGGGAGGGACGTGAAGCAGTGAGCCACTGCAAGAGCTCACCAGACAGAGAGAGCAGTCAGTGCAAAGGCCCTGGAGTGGGAGCATTCTCAGCATGCTCTCGGCTGGAGCCATGTGAGTGAGGAGGGAGAGTGGTAGAAGGTGAAGTCCTGTGGGACCCTTGAGGGCACACAGAGGAGTTTGGTTTCTATTCCATCTGGGGTGAGGAACTCAATAGATGTTACCTTGAGTTGAGTCAAACTGAACTAAAACAAATTGAGTCTGCTTAGTATGGACTGAAGTTAGCTTCTGAAGCACACAATAGCCTATCAGTTAAAAACACATGCGCGTGACAAGCAACCCCATTGGCCAGTTTAAGCCTGCCTAGTGCAGGTCGGCCTCTGCTGTCTGACAACCTTGCCAGGTGTTCCAAAAGCTTTTTGGCTGGTGACATCCTTGCCCATCCTTGCCTTGCCTGCTGCCTTCCCCGTAATGATGATCTGGCACATGGAACATTTGAACCCAGGAGGAATAGGTGCCTAACAGCATCCCATCATTTACGTCTGCCTTTCCCAGATTCTAAAGTCTTTTGCAACTCACTGTAGTTAGTTCTGGGTTCTTGGCAGGATCCTGGATCTAACCCCTCACTTGGTTTTCACCCAAGCCTGGTTCTCATTACATCTGAATTAGGTGAAATTCTTACCCTAATGCAAGTGAAAGCAAGCCACATTTTGCTATTTTTATCAGCCTCCTTGGACTGTGTTCCAGTGAACCACTCTCCAGAATGAAGTGGGAAACCTCCCCAAGTAAAAGCTAAGCACGTGCACAGTCAGATGTTCGTCTGTTCACAGACATTCCTTAATGCGCTCAGAGAAAGTGCATGGGAGGTCTGCAGGATAAGCAGAACATGAGCTGGCTCCCTGCCCTTCTGAAGCTGGTAGTAAGCGTGAGGAGCGAATGTGACACTCTGTGCAAGTTTGGAGGATGCAAATATGAATAATCCATGCACACCCCCACAGTCTGCTTGTGATAGTGATAAAAACACAGATCACAACAAGAATACGTTACACATCCACGGTTAGAATTCTATACAGGGCCTGGCGCAGTGGCTCAGCAGCTAGATCATTACCTTACTGGGATCCCATATGGGCACCAGTTCGTGTTCCAGCTGCTCAACTTCCTGTCCAACCCCCTGCTTATGGCCTGGGAAAACAGTAGAGGATGGCCCAAAGCCTGGGGATCCTGCACCTGTGTGGGAGGCCCAGAAGAAGCTCCTGGCTCCTATCTTTGGATCGGCTCAACACTGGCTTGCAGCACCATTCCAGTCCCTAACTTTAAGGCCACTGCTCACTACCTAGAATGAGCTGTCAATTAAACATGCCTTCTATGTACCAGCAAAGCCTGCAGGGCACAGATTTTCTGACTTCTTGATTGGCGCCTAGAGCTCACTAGCCTTTGGTCCACTTATCTGGCAGCACTAGGAACAAAACTCAAGGCTGTCGGCTCCAAAGCTGGCACTCTTGGAAACAGCTATCAACTTGGCAAACGTTAGGTCTCATCTACTCTGAAATCTCCCATTCTGGATATTCCAGAGGGAGGAATCAAAGGATAATGTGCATGGTTTTTGTTTGCCAGGAACTCTTTCCTCCCATGCTGATGGTTTGGACCCAGGAGCCAACACCCAAGCATTGCCATGATCTTTATGCATCTATAGCTTGAAGCCTGGCTCTTCCAGAAGAGCCCAGTGACTTCTGTCCAGCCCACTGGGAGGACCTGACTCCTGCTCATAGTTCTGAGGCACACCCAGTCAGCCCCAGAGTGTCTGCCTGGGAAAAAAGGTCCATAATGGGGAACAATATAGAGAGAGTATAACCAGAGAGATGGAAGGTGGGCAGCCAGTCTGTAGACTCATTGGGGGAAGGCAGCACTTCAGCTTGGACACTTCACAGAAATGAGCAGAAGAATATGCTGCAGTGCTGAGCGGCTGGAAAGCTGGAGGCAAAATGAGAACAGGTGGAAGGGTCTCATGGGAAGTGTCAGAACAAGCCTTGTGGGCTAAGCTAGAGTGCACGAGCTCCCCCCTGTAGGCACCTTGTGTTATTGCTTCAGTTATGGCTGGAGGATTTAATAGAAATGGACAGGACCCTGACATAATAATGGAGTCTTTGTCATACAGTTATTTTTTTTTTTCTAATTCCACTGAGATTTTTTTCAAATCTAATACTTTGCACCAACCTTGATCCTATGTGTCCGGCTCCTGGTATAGAAGAAGGTGTCTGATAATTGCACTTGTACCTCTCCCCACCACTGTTAAGTCATCTACCTTCATGGCCTCCATTTAGGTGAGAGAGACAAGCAGGACTTCGGTGATGTCTGTATCCTGTCCTCTCCACTTCTATCCATGGCTCTTTCAGGACCAGCACCTGCAGCCCAGCCACGTCCAGGCCCTGCACCTGCTTCTCAGATTGTGTGCACCCCTCCAGCTCAATCAGGTGCAATGCCCAGCCTGGCCAGCACTAATTCTTCTTTCTGTTGTGAGCACAGAGCTCACAGTTAATATTCTGCCACTCTGGGGCTGGCCTCAACCCCTTCCTTGATGAGAACGAGGGGGCAGTGGATTCTCCTAGGGAGGGCGGGCTGGGTGGGCGGGTAGGAACTCACTTCATCTCCTTCTTCCCTTTCTGGTTCCCCAGAGTGTGTAGGCAGAGTGAGTTCACCTTTCCCAGGTGGCATCCATGTGCTGCTCTCTTGGGGTTTTTCTCTGTTATTAAACTCACAAGCTTCCATCCTGGCTTTGACACCCCTCACCCCCAGAATGGTAGCCTGACAGGTAAAACACTTCGGTGCTTTCCGCTCATCTAGGCTCATCTAGGCTCACAAAGCATCTCATAACCTGCTGCATGGCCACGTGGTTGTTTCACGCCGACACCAGAATGACTCTGTTCCTCCCCTCATCTCTGCCTTGATTTCAGAGATGCCTGGGGAATCCTCTGTTCTTCCCTCCTTTCTCTATGTTTCTTTCTTTATTTTTCTTGTCACTGGGAACGTTTCCATCCCTCGGCTTTTCAAAGGAGGGCTTTCCTTCTGTATATTGCCATTCTCTTCCTTCTTATTATCCTGGGTGCACTGGACCAGTCTGAGACAGATGATGTTTATTTATTCATCATTTACAACCAATCTAACTCCGAACGAGACTTGAGATAGACATACAGCATGAGTTAGCTATAACAGGGCCACCAGCAAACGATAACGCTGCAAAATCCATGCCATCACAGACAACAGAGGGATGGGTGTTTGGTACAGTGGTGCTTGGGTTGTCTGTATGGCACATCGGAGAGTCCCAGCTCCACTGGTGATTCCAGCTTCTTGGTAATGCATATCCTGGGATTATCAGCAGGTGGATCTCTGCCACCCACATGGGGGGACCCGGTGCTGTAGTGTGGTGAGTTAAGCTTCTGTCTGCAACACTGGCATCCCATGGCACTGGAAGAGTTCTAGCTGCTCCACTTCTCATCCGGCTCCCTGCTAATGCTGCTGGGAAAGCAGCAGAGGATTATCCCTGCACCCATGTGGGAGACCTAGAAGGAGCTTCTGGCTCCCAACTTCAAACTGGCCCAGTCCTAGACGTTGTGACCATTTGGGGAGTAAACCAATGGATGGAAGACCCGTCCCTCTGTCTCTGTGCTTTTTTTTGTTTGTTTGTTTGTTTTTTGTAGCTCTGCCTCTCAAATAAATAAAATCAGCTTTGTTTTGTTTTATTTACAAAAAAGGGACTGAAAAAGGGAACCCCCTTCAGGAAATATTCTTTCTTGGATGTGGCAGGTTGAGTCCAATCTGAACTCTTAGGCCTGTCTGAAAATCTGAATGACCCAGAGGGCTTCCAACAATGAGCAGCAACTATGTCTAAGCCAATTGCTGGCTGTGCACTGAGCAGTCTTCCCAAGCCATGCCGTCCTATCTGCAAATGGCAGCATTCAGTGTACAAAGTGTCCCCTCCAGCTACAGGAAGCATCCTGACCTACTTCTTTTTAAAGACATCTTTGCTTATTTATTTATTTACTTGAGAAGCAGGATGGTGGAAAGGGGAAGGAAAGAGAAAGAGAGAGAGAGAAAAAGAGGGAATGTTTGATCTTCTGGTTCACTGCCCAGATGGCTGCAATCTCCAGGGCTGTGCCAGGTCAAAGCCAGGCATTCCATCCTGATATCTCATATGGATAACTGGAGCCAAATTACTTGAACCATTTTCTGCCGCTGTCCTGGGTGTATTAGCAGGGAGCTAGATAGCAGAGGAACCAGGACTTGAACTGTCACCCTGACTTGGGATGCTGGCATCACAGAAGGCAGCTTACTGCACTGCACCACAATGCTAGTTCCTCTGAGCTTTTCTTACCCCCAGTGAAACCTGAAGTCCATGGGTCCCAGCCTCTGCACATCACAGCAGAGGCCTGATGTGTCACTGCTTAGTGACTCAGACAACGTCACCCTGGTCTTGGCGACTCACTAGAAAAGTGACTAAGTCCAGGGACTGTGTATCCTGAGAGACTTGAGATCCTAGCCCAGCCCTGACCCAACAGCACTGGCACCTAGCAAATTACCCACATGGACTAAGCCTTGGACATATAAAATAAGAATGATGATAAGAGTGGAAATGTTTGACTGTTGAACTATTAACTACTTGAGCGGAGCTATGGGAGCAGGCCCTACATCAGGACCCTGGAATGTGGTTGGGAGGCTGGATGTGGCTTTTCCCCTTCTCTCTCCCCTTCCCCCAGATACAAGAAGGAAAAAAAGAATATGATAACAATGGTCTTATCCATTTTTCTCTAGCGCTTGATCCTTTGCACCCTAATCAACTATGTAAAGATTATCAACAAAACTAAAATATATAGGAAAAAGAGAGAATGGATCTGTTTGGTGGAGCCTGAGGCGTCGATAGCACCTAACTCTGTGGGTGCTATAGGGTCAGGATGATGTGCATGGATCATAGGGATGGAAAGACAGGGACTGTACAGGGTAACCCACCATGTGCAATGCCAGCATTGCATGTTCAAGGCCTGGCTGCCCCACTTCCAATCCTGTTCCCTGCTAAGACCTGAGAAAAACAACACAGGTTGGCCCAAGTACTTGGCCCCTTGCACCCACCTGGCAGACCCAGAAGAAGCTCCTGACTCCTGTCTTCTGCCTGGCCTAGCCCTGGCCATTTCAGCCATTTGGAGAAATGAGCCAAATAATGGAAAATTTTCTCTCTCTCTCTCTCTCTCCTCTCTCCTCTCTCTCTCATACTCTCTCTGCAATGACTCTCAAATAAATAAGTAAAGCTTTAAGAAAAACAAAAATGAAAAGACAGAAGTAAAAACTTCAGATGCTTAACATCTCATACAGCCTCCTTCCCACTAGGATTCTCATCTGGAGAATCACTGGCCCGAAAACATGCCTTGTTGCTGTGTGATCCATTAGGGTAGCCACTGACCCATCCCACCAGCTGCATCGCCAGTGCTCAGGGCCCACATGGGGGTCCTACCGGGCAGTCTAGGATCTGGAGATTTTAATCAGAACAGAAAGTTCCCACACACAAAAGATTCCACTGGCAACTGTCCCCCCCAAAGGTGCTTTTCTAACTTCCTTACAGCAGTTCTTTTACCTGTCTTTCAAAAGTGTTTACTGTTATTCAAAGCTAGAAGAGAAGGTCCTATACCCTGTGACTGTGCCCAGAGAGATAGGGCAGATAGAAAGGGTACATAGCAAGTTGGGAGCAGAGCTTGGTCCAGACACACTTGGGACTCTGCCCGATTCATTCCATGGCAGTGCATGTGGCCCGGGCAGCCTCGGATGTCTTGAATCTGTGTTTTGATAAGCAGGGCTCTGATTGATCAGGGCTGCAGGGTAAATTTAAGCCACCCTGTCACACCACCAAGTACAGGGTAATGTGAGTTCAAGGGATTTATGGCAAGGGAACCAGAATATCATATCCTCAAAGCCACAGCCCGGTGGCAAGGACAGCAAAGACAGCAGAGGCCAGCTCCAGGCCACACCAGGCCCCTTCTTGGCATTCTTCTTTGCTTTGAGCTCACAGGCAGAGGGAAACAACATGGTGTTTGAAAGCCAAGCTGTTACTTTTAATGTTTGAATTTTTTACAAGCAAGAAAATTTACACAAGAAGAAAGACTTCGAGATGTGTTTCTGGCCCTAAGAGCGCCTGGGTAGTTGTTTTTGCTGCTCGGGCTAATTACAGTAAGTTCAAGGCTGTTGTTAGTAAATTTACATCAGGTTGATGAACAAATTTAGCTTCCCATGACAGAGTTTGCACCTTTAAATAAGTAAACATCATTCACAACAGCCATTATTATAATAAATGTGCTTCTGAGAAGAGTTAGAGTCTCAAGGTTACAAGGGTGCACAGTTCTTTTTCTTTTTTTCTACTCAGTTACAGAGATAGAGAGGAAAACATAGAGATCTTCACCTGCTGGTTCATGTCTCCAGTGGCCCCAGTGGCCAGGGCAGGGCCAGACCAAGTCCAGGAGCTTCATCCACATCACGCACCTGAACTTGGGCAAGGGCACAAGCCCTTGGACCGTCTGCCACTGCTTTTCTCAGGCCATTAGCAGGGAGCTAGACCAAAGCTGGAGCAGCTGGGATTCCAGCCAGTGCCCATATCAGTTCCCGGCCTCATAGTTGGCAGCTTTATCCACTGTGCCGCGACACTGGCCCTGCAAGAGCACAGTTCTTAGGAGACGATCATTTTGGGCCCAACACAATGGCTAAATTGGCTAATCTTACCCCCTTCAAGTACTGGGGTCCCATATGGTTCATATCCGAGCTGCCTCACTTCCCATCTAGCTCCCTGCTTGTGATCCGGGAAAGCAGTGAAGGATAACCCAAAGCCTTGGGACCTGTACCCACGTGAGAGACCAGGAGGAAGCTCCTGGCTCCTGGCTTCAGATCAGCACAGTTCTAGCCATTGTGGCAACTTGGGGAGTGAACCAGAGGATGGGAGCTCTTTCTCTCTGTCTCTCCTTCTCTCTGTAAATCTGCCTTTCCAATTAAAGAATGAAATAATAGATCTTTTATAAAAAATCATTTCAAGGAAAGTTTTGTATGCATTTGTGGTAAACAGAAAGAAATTCAAGTGTATTATAATGCAATAAAGGACAAATACACAGGAAGACTAGAAATGATAGGGGAACTGATGTGTCACACAGACTTAGATGCAGCTATGGGAGCCGGAAAACCCAAATAGCAGGTGTGTGAACAAGATAGCAGTTCATTTCTCATGGAAGTCAAGTCTGGAAGTAAAACTCCAGAACAGGAATGGCTACTTAAGCAGTGATCAGAAATATAAGTTAACTTTCTATCTCGTTGCTCTGCCTTCATGAGTAAGAATGATTTGAGACTTTTCATTATAACAAAATAAATAATGTTAGGATTATTGAAGCAATAGCGATAAATCATGACCTCAAATGGTACAGTGGATTCCTTGTAAGGCCTCAGGCTGGCTTCCTGGATTTTCTAGGTTGATCTTTCGAGAGACAGACTGACTCACCTGCCCCCAGGAGCTCATTCTGGGCTTGGCCTCTTGGCCTTGACCAGGCCAGACCCTGCCCCTTGTAGGCCTCTCAAGCCACTTCCCCCAGGCTGGCTCTCTGTCACCTCTGCCCCCTCAGGATGTTTGGTGTTTGTGCTTGAGGCTGGGAGAGAGGTTCTGGACCAGTGTGCTGGAGCCTATGGTTTCCCCACTGTTGCAATTACAGCCCCACTCCCAGGGCCACATCTATCTTGGGTCCCTATCATCATCCCACCCCATTTGAGATCAGATTCTCACCACAGGGGCATCCATACCCATAAGCCAGGCTGGACTATGCCTTGGGAGGAGGGCAAGAGGCAGGCTGGCATGCCAGGCCCCCGCATGGGTATGAGGAAGGAGACTGGGCTTGTCTACCACCCCACAGCTCAAAGCTAGCACTCTTGAGACCCAAGGGACTCCTGAGGAGGTGCCCGCAAGGAGAGGCTCACGTGCAGGAACTGTGTCACAACCCCCAGAGCCATTGGTCAGTTCTGACCTCCAGAGCCCGGGCTTTACAGGTTAGGCCTAGACGTGACCTTGACATGGGGAGATTGTCCTGGCTTTCTGGCCCTACATCTAATGCAACTGTCCTTTAGAAGGAGGCTTAACACACATGGAACAGGAGAAGGTGATATGAAGATGCAGGTGGGCACTGGAGTGGTGCAACCACGAGCCCGGGCATGTCAGCAGCCCCCCAAAAAAGGGCAAGGCATGAAATGGGTTTTCCTGCAGGAAGGGGCACAACCCCTGCCAGCACCTTGACTTTGGGCATGGGGCCTCCAGATGCAGTGGTTGCTGTTTGAAGCTACTAGGTTAGTGGCGATGCCTTACAGCAACCCTAGCACAGAGCCCCAGGCCCAGGAATCGGTACTTTCACCTGCTCGCTCGTTCTTCAGCACTCTCACTTCCACTCCAGAGCTATAGAGGGTTGCTGCAGGAGGACTGTGAATTCTGACAGTTTTGCTCCCAGCTCATTTCATTGTGAGAGATAAGAGCGTGCACGTGTTTACATGCCAACAATGGGAAACAAGCAAGAGAGGACACACGGTCGGCCTTGCACTTTGGCGCAGAGCTAGGCTCAGCCAATCTGTCGCATTGAGCCAACTTTCATCAGGAGCTCTGGATGCAACCCACTATTCTTCTTCTGTTGTAATCCTCTGTTTCCTGTACCTCAGATGCCTCTGGAAGCCTTGTCACCACTTGTCTCACTGCCCCCCACTTCAATGAAACCCTAGCATCCACCTCCCCTGGTATCTCGCTTGAATCATGATGATGTTCCTTGGGGCTCAGTTACTCAGAATGTGTTTCACAGACCCGTAGCCACATCACTGCCAAGCACTCACTTAAAATACAGAATCCCAGGCCCCAACCCAGACCTGCTGAGTCAGAATCTGCATTTTAGCAAAATCCCAAGGGAGCCATGTGGCCACTCACATTCAAAACCACTGACCTGGAATGTACCCTTTGACTCCTCCCATGCCAAGCCGTCTGTAGGAGCCCTTCCTCCGAGGGCAATCTGGACACGGTCCCACCACCCACCCACACAGGAGTGCTGTCACTATAGCAACCAGCTGAGGCTCCTTCTCAGCCATGCCATGTCCCTGACTTCAGTACCTACAGGCAGGGTGAGACTGCAGTGGGTATTGCTATAGAAACCAGCACCGGGTGATGTTACTATTCAGCCAATATTCCTTCACTCAAGAATTAGGAGCTGCCCAAGCCATGAGCATCCAGATTCCTCTGCAACCCGAGCAACAGCAACCAAGATGAAACGTCAAGGCCATGCAGTGTACAAAGGCAAGGCCTGAGCTGCTGCAGAGAGAGCAGTAGCCTCCCTCTGCACTGCTCCAGGTGGCCAGGCCCCTACCTGCCTCTCGCCAAGAGCAGGGCAGGTGGTACTCAACGTCAGGCAGAGGGTGGAGCAGTTTCTTAGGATCCAAGGCCACCTGTATCAACCCATTCAATTCCTAACCCTCCGTGTGATGTGCTCCCTGTAGCTGCTGCATGAC
The DNA here is from genome assembly GCF_030435755.1 of Ochotona princeps. Taxonomy (NCBI): domain Eukaryota; kingdom Metazoa; phylum Chordata; class Mammalia; order Lagomorpha; family Ochotonidae; genus Ochotona; species Ochotona princeps. The sequence continues at coordinate 10,486,614 of NC_080846.1, read as the reverse complement.
ACAAGTACAAACCTGGAGGCGCAAGACAACATAGACTCATTCTCTTATAGTGTGGGAGGCCCCAGTCTGACATCTGACTCCACCTGGCAGCAAGGCTGGTTCCAGCTGACTGGTGATAATCTCAGCATCCTTCCTTAAATAAATGTGCGAAGTCCATTTGCCAGAGAAGGCACCATTCACAGTCTCCAGGGATTAGTGTGGCCATCCTCGGGGGAAATGGCACCACTATTTGGTCAGCCAACAGTTCTGAAGTGGGTCCTATTATATGCCCATTTTCTTGATGAGAGCACTAAGGCAAAAAAGAAACTGTAAAAACTGTAAACCCTTATTCAAGGTCACAGAGCTAAAATGGAGAGCTGGAATCCCAACTCCTGCTCAGTCTCTCTGCAAAGCCCATGGTGCTCCTAACTGCTACCCTGGACACCCCAATAGCTTTAGACTCACCATTGACGTTAGATCACAGAACATGAACTAGATGCCTTTGGCTCCCTGCAGAGTTTGAGCTCCTTAAGCGCAGAACACAACCTCCAGAGCATTGTTGGGTGAGGGACCCTTTGTTCAAGCCGCCTTCATAATGCGCAGGGCCGAGTGCCTCTGGGGCCTGAGGCTGCCTCAAAGAGCAGCAATTTGTTTTCTCACTCTTCTGGAGCCAGGACATCCCCAAGCACATAGTCAGCCAGGCAGGTTTCCCAGAAGCCCATGGGGGTCTCAGCTTGCAGATGGCCGCCCTTTCTGTGTGTCTTCCCATGGCCACCCCTCTCTGCACATTTGGCCCTATGGGTCTGTGGGTCCCAGTCTCCTCATTTTTACAAGATGCACCCTAATGTCTCCCATCTCCACAGGCAGTCACCTTGTGAGTCCTGAAGTTAAAGACTTCCACATAGGAATTTGGGGGACATGACAATGCATAGGCTCCGAGCTCAGGGACAAGGCAGTGCAGTGTGGGCTGAGCCCAAAGCCCTGTGCATGCCCTTGCTCTTGGCGGGCATCCTTGCTCTACCCTCCTCCCACACCCCAGCAACCTCATCAGTTCCCTGACTTTGCAGCTGCTTTGACTTCCTGTGACTTCAAGCCGCCATGCAGCTGCTTGGGGAGAACAGTACTCAAGTCATCCTACTCCCACACTGCAGATACAGAAGGGCACAGCTAGGGGGCGCTGGGCACAACCCAGGCTTGGGCAGGTGCGTGCTTCTGAAGGCTTGCAGAGAATCCCTCTCCTGAGCTGCCTTCCTCGCATCTCTCAACTCCTGGCTCCCTCCCCCATCTTGACAGCCAGCTTGCTTTGGTGTCGTGTGCTTCTATCCCAGATCTGCATCCATCTCCCTCTTTTAAGGACCCACCGCACTCATGGGCCACCTGGAGAATCAGGGATGACCCTCCCTTCCCTGGATTCTTGTTCGCGGTAGCAGAATCTCTTGCCATCAACATTCTCAGGTTTCAGGGAATCAGATCTAATTGATATCTCTGGGGAGCTTCGGTAACCCTCCTCACGCGTGTCCTGACCATCCCACCTCTTCTAGCTCTTCAATGTGGAGAGGGACAATTAAAAGATTATAGCTCTGCAAGACTTTGACAAGAAAAGGGAAAGGTCTTATCTGCCCAGTGCCTTTGCACAGTCTGCCCCCATTGCCTGGAATGTTTCTTCCCCTGCATACATATGTGACTGACTCCTATTCAGCTTTGAGGCTTTGGCACCTCCTTAGAGAGGCCTTCCAAGCACCCTAGGCTTAACCCTGTGTATTCTCTTTCCTGGCATCCCAACACTGAACCACTGAGCACAATTTGTGATTGCTTTCTTATGCATGGGTTTCTGTGTTTCTTTTTTTTTTTTAAGATTTATTTTATTTTTATTGGAAACTTAGATATACAGAGAGGAGGAGAGACAGAGAGGAAATTTTTCCATCCATTGATTCACTCCCCAAGCAACCACAATGGCTGGAGCTGAACCAGTCTGAAGCCAGGAGCCCAGAGCCTGTTCCAGATCTCCCATGCAGGTACAGGGTCCCAAGACTTTGGGCCATCCTCGACTGCTTTCCCAGGCCACAAGCAGGGAGCTGGAGGGGAAGCAGGGCTTCTAGGACACTAACCGGCATCCATATAGGATCCCAGCTCTTACAAGGTGAAGACTTTAGCCACTAGGCTACTGTACCAAGCCCTCTGTGTTTCTTTAAAAAAGAAAAATTATCTATGTATTTGAGAGAGAGAGAGAGAGAGAGAGAGAGAGAGAGACCGACCTTCTATCTGTGAATTCACTCCCCAAAGCGCCACACAGGAACCCAGAGCTCCATCCTGACCTCACACGTGGATAGCAGGGCCCCAAGTACTTGGTCCATCCTCTGTTGCATCCCTGGTTGCATTTAGCAGGGAGCTGGACCAGAACCAGAGCAACCAGGCCTTAGAACAACTGGGAACAGTATAGGAAGCTGATGTTGCAAGCAGAAGTTTAACCCCCTATACCACCCCACCAGCCCCATTTCTTTTCTTTTCTTTTTTTTTTTTAAAGATTTATTCATTTTATTACAGTCAGATATACACAGAGGAGGAGAGACAGAGAGGAAGATCTTCCGTCCGATGTTTCACTCCCCAAGTGAGCCGCAAGGGGCCGATGCGCGCCGATCCGAAGCCGGGAACCTGGAACCTCTTCCGGGTCTCCCACACGGGTGCAGGGTCCCAATGCATTGGGCTGTCCTCAACTGCTTTCCCAGGCCACAAGCAGGGAGCTGGATGGGAAGTGGAGCTGCCGGGATTAGAACCGGCGCCCATATGGGATCCCGGGGCGTTCAAGGCGAGGACTTTAGCCGCTAGGCCACGCCGCCGGGCCCCAGCCCCATTTCTATGTTTCTTGTCTAACTCCCCAGTGAGACTGGTAGCTCTCTGTATCCCAGACTCTGGAAGAGGGCCTGGAATGCAGGTGCTGCCTAAAGAATGGTTGGTTAATATGTGGCATTGATAGCCGACATTTTATCAGTGTGAACTCCTGGCTAAATCTTGCCTTTCGTCTTGTAAGATCCTTGCTCTAAGTGCAATTCAACATCCCCCAGACCCAACCGTGGCCTCTGTGTGTCCCCATCACTAGGACGTCTATGGTCTTCTCCCCACACTCCCCTTTGCCACCACACAACCGGCAGCTATTCTAACAGATTTAAGGAACAACAGTATTGTAAGGCACCAGGCAGGCCCGTGTCAGCTAGCTAGGACCTCCCTGCTAATCGTGTGGATTTTTTTTTAATTATTTATTATTTAACTTCATTAATTACATTGTATTATGTGACACAGTTACATAGATACTTGGGTTCTCCCCACCCCTCCGCAAACCCTCCCACCATGGTGGATTTCTCCACCTTGTTGCATAACCACAGCTCAAGTTCAGTTGAGATTCCCCCTTTGCAAGCGTATACCAAACATAGAGTCCAGCATCTTATTGTCCCGTCAAGTTCAACGGTTTCTTAGGTATACCCTCTCTGGTCTGAAGACAGAGCCAGCAGAGAATCATCCCAGTCAATTGAAAGCTCCAACATACCATCAGCAAAAATTTACATCATTATGGAATTAATTGACATAGTAATGAGTAACCAATATGTTAAAAGTAAATGCTCAAGTTCCCTGGCAATAAGGGAAATCCAAATTAAAACATCAATGAGGTACCACCTAACGCCAGTAAGACTGGCCCACATGAATAAAAGCACCAACAACACTTGTTGGCGAGGTTGCGGGGAAAAGGGATCCCTACTCCACTGCTGGTGGGGCTGCAGGCTGGTACAGCCTCTATGGAAATCAGTATGGAGAATATTCAAACAACTCAAAATCAACATACCGTATGATCCAGCAATAGCACTCCTAGGAATATATCTAGAACACTTGTTTTATGAGAAACCAACATGCACTCCTATGCTCATAGCAGCACAATCAGTAATTGCAAAAACATGGAAGCAACCAAAATGCCCATCAACAGAGGATTGGATAAGAAAGCTATGGTTCATCTACTCCATGGAATACTACTCAGCTATTAAAAAAAAACAAAATGCAGTTCTTTGTGGCCAAATGGGCCAAACTGGAAACCATAATGCTAAGGGAAATGAGCCAATCACAAAAGGTTAAATACCACATGTTTGCCTTAATTTAAGATGATATGATGTTATGTATAACATGTTATGTACGTTATATGTTGTGTATAAACTAAAATTGAAATGTCAATGAGGTGGTCACAGAAGGTGGCTGGGAACTCGTGTGGATTTTTTATCAGCACACAGCCAAGGTTATTCATCTCCTAACATCCCACGACTGCTTTTATGTTTCTGTGGCCAAGCTGAGTAGTTGCCACAAAGACCACCTGAAGCCTAACATGTTTGGCCCCTTTATATAAAAAAAAAAAAGTCGCTGTCCTCTGCCATGGGCCGTGTCACCCAGTGGTGAGATGGCGACAACATGGGGGAGGAGGGTGGTGCAGAGTCCTACAGTGATTCACTGGCAGAGCCAGGCTGGGATCCCGAACCAGGATCTTCCCACATCCCATCTCATTTGGTACCCAGCTCCCCAGTCCCTGAGGCTCACTTCTCTCCAGCTTTCTCATCCCCATTTCCAGCTCTGTCTGTCTGCCATCCCCATACATGAGTCTGGCCTTGCAGACTTCCTGGAGCTGACTCAATTGTCCAGGAAGCCCATCTAGGTTTCCTCTCCCCTTCTAGAACCTTCAGTTCCACCCAGGAGCCCTCCTCAGCCGTGGTGCAGGGTTAGGGGATGGCTGCCCTGTTGCAATAGACTGCTTTGTGTGTTCATCTCTGTCATGGGGTCAGGGATGAATGAAGGTGGCTTGCCCTGAAGTCCTGCAGGAATGTATGCAGATGCCCAGGCCCCATCCCAAGGTCTATTGAACCCAAACCTCTGGGTGTGAAATGAGGACCTTTGTGATCTTTTATTTTAAAAAGATATTTTGTTTTTATTTGAAATGCAGAGTCACAGAGAGAAGGAGAAAGAGAGAGAGAGAGATCCACCTTTCATCCATCTTTCACTCCCCAAGTGCCCGCAACAGCTAGGGCTGAGCCATTCCGATCTGAAGTCAAGAGCCAGGAGCTTCTTCCAGGTCTCCCACAGGGGTGTGGGGGCCTCAAGAACTTGGACCATCATCTGCTGCTTTCCCATTCTATAAGCAGAGAACTCAAATCAGCACATATATGGGATGCCAGTACTGTGTACAGAAGCTTAACCCACTATGCTGGCCCTGACCTTTGTAATCTTAACAAACTCCTGCTTTGAGGCTGAGACCCAACAGCCTAAGAATCACTCCACCAGAGCCCTGGTCACTACATGCAAGTTGAGAAAAAAAAAATACTAGGGAGCAGAGTGCTGTTTTCCTAAAATATGCATGGGGAGAATGCAACATGTTCTGGTCCTGGCCTTCTCCACTTCCTCCTTAACTCAAAACCTCAGAATTCTCTCCCCATCTCCAGCTCCCCACCAAAAAAATCACAATAATGCTGTTTCACACCCCCACCCCCCGAATAGACAAGGTAAGAAGGCTTTTTTAATGAGTTGCTAGCAAAGAATTCATGAGCTTATGAACTATTGAGGTTAAGATGACGAAGAGAAGGCAGTGTTGAAAGGAGAGAAGAGGTGCATAGAAAATTCCAGAGGAAGCCGGACTCCTGGGGGTTCAAGATTTCTTATTCCAAAGCATGCCAGCTGTCTCAGTAAAGGTTTTATTTTGAAGGCAGCAGCTCTTCCTTCTGCTTCTCTTTGGGATTCATCAGGCGCTGCTCGTGCCTTGGGCCTTGCTGGGCATGGAGCATAAAAGGCAGGAGTCGAAGGGTAGCTGTGGGATAGAAACCCAGCCCCCATGCTGGAGATGGGGCTTGGGGAGCTGTGCTCAGGGGCCACCCAGCCCAGGGAAGGCAAGGGGGAGGGCACCTCAGAGAAGCTCAGAGCACTGGTGGGGGAGCGGGGGGAGGAGGAGAGGCCAGTTTCCAGCCATGGTGGTGACACAGCGACAAGAATGAGCCCTGCTCACCTGAGACCACGGAATCCAATTCAATTCCAACTCAGGGCGTGTATATTGAGTGCCCGATTCTATGTCATTGATGGAAAGAATGGAAAAGTGAGACAGCCTAGCCAGCAGGCCGTTTCAGGCAGACGCACCTGGGGACTCTGCTGCAACGGGTCTGTGGGCTCAGATGCTCCATACTATTAGTGTCTCAGTAAGAGATTGGTAAGTCAGAGTTTGTGTTGTGACCACATAGTTGCTAAGTCCTGCAGGCCACCGGGCACCGTCCTGGGGCTGCAGCAAGAGAGGTGAGCCAAGCAGCATATTCCATAGGGTGTGTGCAAGGCCGGTGGGGGGCCTCTAGGGTGAGGGCTATGTGGGGTGCAGTTACAGGTGAAATGCTGATTGGGGGAGTAGATTGGCAGGGTGTGTTGGGAGTGGGTTGTTAAAGGGCCACCGGCCTTACAGGCAGGAAGTGGAGCTGCACGACCAGGAGTGAACATGTAGGATGCAAAGCCAGATCGACTCCCCAGGGAGGGTAGCAGGTACATACTGGGAAGTAGGATGAGAGCGTTGTTATCTCCTGGGCTGAAAGCGCGTGGCCTACCTAATCTAATACCTAGAGTCCGACTTGGGAGGTCATAGCCTTGTGATTCTTAACCTCAGTAAATATCATCTTCCTGATCTGTGAAATGAGCACACACATAGCTGGCTGTTAGGTTGATCACAGGCACTTGGACGAGGTCATGGATGGGGTTAATTGAGGTGAATGAACAGGCTAATCTGTTGGAAGTCACTGACTCTGGGAAAACTGGACCTGCACCCCAAAACTGTGGGAAGCTCGCACCACCTGAATTCCCTGAGGGTACACCATCTAATGACCACCCTCCTCTCCAGTTCCACAGTGAGGGGAGACAAGAGAGGCCCCTGGACCATACGGCATACCTTCACCGCCCTAACTAGCACACCTGACACACCCCTTAGCCTCCCAGTGGCCTGGGCGCTGCTGAATAGTAAGGAGCCTATTATGTTTGCCTAGTGCGTTCTCTAACGGTGACTCCCTGCCCCCCCTTCATCGTAGTGGCCCCCTGTCGCAATGATAGCCTTGAACGCCATGTGACCAGGGAATCTGGAGGGAAATGTATCCAGGGAATCTGCATTTTGACACCTCCCCTCCCGACTAAGCCAGGCTAATTCCCAGTCCCTCTGACAGTTGCTTTAGGACAGAAAATTCTTTTGAGTGTCATCCCAAGACCAGCAGCACCCATTTTAGACTTCAATGTAAAAATGCAAGTTCTAGAGTCCAGCACTGTGGTACAGTGAGTTAAGCTGCACCTGTGACACTAGCATACAGTTTCAGACCCAGTTTGTGTCTCGGGCTGCTCTGCTTCCAATCCAGCTCCCTGTTAATATGACTGAGAAGGCAGCTGAGGATGGCCTAAGTACTTGGGCCCCTGCCACCCATGTAGGAGACCAAGATGGAGTTCCAGGCCTGATCCAGCACGTTGTGATCATTTAGGAAGTGAACCAGCAGGTGGAAGATTGTCTCTCTGCATCTCTGTCACTTTGCCTTTCAAATAAATGATTTTTTTAAAATGCAAGTTTCTGGACGCCTCCCCTGATCCACTAAACTAGAAACTCTGGGAGCTAGGGGCCCAGACCCCTGCATTTTGAGCAAGTCTTCCAGCCTGATCTGATGCACATTCAACTCACAGGGGCCGGAGGTGTCAAAAGCTACCTGTGCCCGGCAGTACTCTGCACCAACTCAGTCAGAATCCCAGAACAGGGGTCAAGTCTCCAGAAGAGTCCTTCAAAAATGCCCTGCTCCCAATGTGCCACCCCAGGGACTGCTCCTTTGAGGACCCAGCTCACAGTGTCTGGAAGAAAAAGGGAGATGGGGCAAGCATCTCAACCTTGCAAGTTTGCAAGCTGGAACCCCCACCCAGATCCCGTTAGCAGCTGAGCTGCCTGTGGTTCCCACAGGGTCCCAAATGGAACCACACAGCCCCAGAGCCCAGCTGTGCTGGCTACTCCTGGGCTGACGCTCTCAGTCCCTTTTCCAGGCACTCAGTCTTTTGGCAGCACCATGCTTGGGCAGAGCTGAGGCCTGGGTCACTTCCAAAAGCTGACGGGGAGCAGCTGGGGGTGGGATTGGACCCAGGATCCCTGAGCCCAGGAGCAGGAAGAGCCGGGCCATCACGGGCGTTCGGTTGGCTCCAGACCCTGTCTGTGCTTGGTGCTTTAAGTGACTCATCTCCTTGGTGTTCACATGATCGCTGCAAGGAGGGATCCCATTCACACAGCAGTGACAGCGTGCCCTCTCCTAGGCACATTATCCCCCTTATACAGATGGGGAAACTGAGACCCAAAGAGCCCAGAGCACCCGCCCCAGGCTCTCCCGTGGGGTCCGGATGTCTCCAAAGGCTCTCCCCCTGCGCGGGAATTCAGAGGCAGGGGCTCCAGGGAGTAGCAGGGCTGGGTGCAGGTGGCTTGGGGGGCGGGGGAGGGGGCTTGGCGCGGTATCCGCCCCGCTGAGCCACGTCGGGAGGAGGGGCCGGGCCGGCAGGCAGCCCCTGACACCATGGCTGCCCTAACCGCGGGTCCCCGCGTCCCTCCTCCCACTGCAGGCCCTTCCTCGTGCTGCCGCCGTTGATGGAATGGATCCGGGTGGCCGTGGCTCACGCCGGCCACCGCCGCAGCTTCTCCATGGACAGCGACGACGTGCGCCAGGCTGCCCGGCTGCTGCTGCCCGGCGTGGACTGCGAACCGCGCCAGCTCAGGTAGGGGTCTCGCGTGTGCGCGCGCCTGGGGTGGTGGTGGGGCGGGGGGAGGAGCCGGACCGGCAGCGGCCAGTGCCTCGAGAGTCCCGCAGGGAGCCCTGGGGAGCCAGGCTGCTCAGCTACTTCGTAGGGCGGGAGCTCCGGGGATAGATAGCAACACATCACGCGACCCTCAGCCCCCCGGCCCCCGGCCCCCCGCCCTTATGGCTCTCCCTCGCGCGCTCTCCCTCCTGGCCCTCGCTCTCCTCCTGGTTTACAAGCAAGCTTGGCGGCAGTGAAATCGCTGTCTAGCTATGCAAGGAGGGTACAGGGCCCCTTACCTAGCCCTGGCACTGCTCATGCCTGAACCCAGACCTGCCCCCGAGAAAGTGAGTCACGTGGTGCTTGGGGACCCCAGACCCTGGGTCTTTTAACATCCAAAGCAAGCGAAGTAAAGCTGCCCAGTCAGGAGAGGCGTTACGTGGCTATAGACAGCAAAGACAGGGAAATACAGCAGCATGTATGTGTGTGTGTGTGTGTGTGTGTGTGTGTGTGTGTGTGTGTTCACTCGCGCGCAGGCACCCAGGCTCTCCTCATGCCTTGCTCGCTCTGCTTCTACCTGCTGATAATCCATTCTCTCTCCCAAGTTCCCAAGGCCAGATTCCTGTACACCACCTGCACACAGTGGGGTGGGCAGGGGGCGAGTGTCCGGTATAAAAGGTGGCCCACTGCCTACCCAGAGCTTGCCTCTGTGCCCAAGTGCAACACAGGAGCTGAGTGCAGTCCTCAGTGCTGGCTTTCTCTGGAGGCTGGGTACCACCCTGAGTGCTTGACTCAGATGACTTCCCCATATATTCTCAAACCCCTGCGGAGTGGCCACTGCTCTTCTGTCCCTGCAAAGAAGGCAACAGGGGAAAGAGCAGAAGGGAGAGGGACGTGCCCAGGGACACAGGGCTAGGAGATGGGGGGTATCCAGATGTGAGTTCTAATCATGGGCTTCGCTGCCTCCAGGTTTTTCTCTAAGTTGTTCCTCCTGGCTAGGCCACTGCACCTCCCCCTGTTACCCAGGACAGCAGCAGGTGTCAGGGAGATGCGGGATGGGGAGGGACACTGTTTCCCAAGCACCTGCTGCGTGCTGGTTACCCCCTGCAGCAAGGACTCAGGAACACATGTCATCTTCCCGGGTTACAGAGCAGAGTCTGTTAGCAGGGCATGTGGTAGGTGCAGATGACGGGCCAGAGACTCCCCGTGGCTCACCCTGTACAGCCTGGCCACTGCCCACCACACTGTGCCACCTCCTGCTTCCTAGGGGCCACCTGTACCCACTGTACCCTGCTGCCCAGTGGCCCCAACCTCAGCCTGGCACTGCTGGGCTGGAGAGAAAAGAAGATGACGCATATCCTCAGAATGTTCCCTGGTTGGTCCTGTTCCCAGGAGACCATGTAGCTTACGGGTCAGGAACCTGGCCTCCAGCATCCTGAGGCCTCACTGCAAATGCTAATACTGTGGTTAACTGGTTATGCCACCGCGGGGGACCTGGTTCACCTTCTGGAGCATCCTTTTCCCACAGTAACATGGAGGGATTCACTGCAGTGCCGCTCTCTCTCCCTGAAGTTGGGGGTTGTGAACAGGAAGCTTCAGCACAGGCAATGCAAGAAGCAAAGATGTGCCACGAAGTGGTCCTTTCTAGCCACAACCCCCACGTCTCTCCCACCCCTGATACAACAAAGACTCCACAGCAAACATTGCTTTTTCATCTGGGGAGGCCAGGAAACAAGCACTGTGATCCAGAAAAGTAGCCACCTCATTTTCCAGAGGTGATGCTCGAGGCCCCACATCACGCAAGTGTTGGGAGGCAAGCAGGATCCACATATCGAGTGTGTGGCTTCTTGGTCCTCCACTCCAGACAGGCCTTCCCAGGGGACCCTGGTGGCCTTCCTCCTTGTCTGTTCACCACCCCCTGGAGTGTTTGTGAGCCCAAGGGCCACCATGTCACTCATCCAGCAGAGAGCATGGCTAGGGAACAGGTGCGTGCCAGTCTGACAGCCACGCTGAGGGTTTCCATCTTGACATCTGTCCAGGCAGAGGCTCTGGCCCTGCATTAAGGACAGAGTATTGGAGGCGTGGAAGCCAAACTGCTAATACTTAGAAAGGAAACCCCTGCTGGTTGAGCCCCTGGGCTGGCTCTGGTCACACATCTCTTCGATTTGTTTGTCTCCCAGTTGGGAATTGGAATAAACTATATACTCATTGATGATTCCAGCTATATGGTCATCAGATCTGGAAATGGTTTTCAAAGAAAAAATTAAAATATCCCATTAGCTTTCCTAAGTAATACGTGTTAGGTTTCCAGGTTCCACTGACTATAAAAATTGAGAGTGCTTGAGCAGATAAGCGAGTTTTCTGGAAAGGACACCTATGCTTCAGTCTGTCAATACACAGAAACTTCCCTGTGTGCAATTTCCAGTCTTGTTCCAAGTGACATCAAGTAGATGTCACTGCCTCCAGGTGACAGGACCCCCGAAGTTGTGTTCATCCAGACATGAAGCAAAATGGAGGCTCTATACCCTACACCAAGAGGCCCTTCGATGCACCCAACAGCTGGGCAAGGCAGACTCTGCGATCCCATTTTCAGACAAGAAGGCTGAGGCTCATTGGGTTTGTAGAATTTGTCCAAGGTTACACAGCTGCTCAGAGACACAGCTAGTTTAGGATGGAGAACTGAGCAAGAGGAAGCAAATGTACCATCTCCTTGTTTCCCCTCCCCGCCCCCATACCTCCTCTCCCAGATGTTCATCCTAGAAGATGCCGGGTGGGTTCTGACTTCTGGCATAGTCAGAGCTGAGCTTCCCTCTTTAATATCCAGCTCTGGCAAGGTGCAGAACCTGGGCACCCAGACACACTTGGGGAGTTGGTGTCGGCAGCCGCCAGAGTGTCAGCACTGTTAGCGCACATAATCACCCACCAGCTGGCGGAGGTCGCCTGGCGGGAGGCGGCCGGCGTGGATGCTGGAGCCGGGCAGAGGTGAAGACTCCACGGGTCTGCAGCTGGTGCTGCTGCCGGTTTTCGGTGACCTTGGCCAGAACTTGGCTTTGTCTTTGGCTCGGCGACTGTGCAGCTCACCATGGTGATGGGGAATTCAATAGAAGCACAGGCGGAGCCTCCGTACTTCCTAAGCTGTCAGAGGTGACCCATTTATTCTTCCTTAATTAAAGTATCAGGTAATCTAAACCTGGGCAATTCACCCAGCCCTGCTTTGTATTCTTGTCCTTGGGGAGGTGAAGGGCTGGGAGGAAGGGAGGTAGTGGAAGAGAAAGAAAGAAAAGTGAGCATCTCTTGGCAGGTTCCTATTTTCTTCCTTGTCAACTGAGAAACACGAGGGGAAATTTTCCTTGTTTTCCTTGTGGTAAGGGATGGGTTATCTGCCTAGCAAGGGGTACTCCCCAGTCCTCTCTTAGCTGGTAAATGTGTCCACTGGATTTGGGGGCCGTTAAAAGCAGGAGCTCACTGCTTAGAATGAATGATCTTTTGGCAGCTACTTCAAACCAGATCTTAAGCTGAGAATAGAAAAGCTTAAAAGTAATAACCTGCAAAGAGTCTCAGAATGGAACCTGGGAGCCTTGCATTGCTGCGTTCTTGGCCTCGTACTTTTGTTGTATTTATCGAGCACCTACTATGTTCCTAATCCTTAACAGTTCTTATCAATCAGGTTGGCTGCTTTCCACCAGGTGACCTTAAGCAAGTCACCTCCCCCCGCCCACCCCACCCCATCATCTCACGGAGCTTGGCTTAGCCTCTCTGCAGATGGGAGTGTCAACTGCTTCCTGGGATGTGGGATGTATGTTGAAGATACCATTTACAAGGGAAGAAGTCGGTACCTGCTCGGTACAGGTGCAGTTTTCATTTCCGAATATGTTTGCTGCACAGTTGGTTGAGTCCAGGGCTGTGGAGTCTGCAGTGGGCAGGGGAGGGAGGGAAACGGTGCCATCTTTCCCTTCTCAGAATCCATAGGTACCAAATTGTCCTGGGAACAGGCAGGCAGTCAACATCGGTGGACCGTGAGCAGGAGGGAGGCTGAGAGCTGAGCACCACAGCAGAGACAGAGAAATGGAGGGGGCAGAGAAGACCAGGGACTCACCTCAGGACCTTGACGGGAAGGGGCCAGTTTGACCAGAATCTTAAAGCAATTCCTGGTATCCAGTGGAGCTGGGGGCTTATGGAGGAAACTGGGGTGGAGGGCAGAGAGGATCCGGAGCTGTGTCTAACCAGCCATGGGTCTTGAGCAAGTCTGTGAAGACCCCTGAATTCCGTCCTCAGGTTGCCTCTTGCTGCTCCTCTCCGCTGGAAGATCCCCCACAGAACCGAAGCACCTGTACCCGGCTCTGCGGGGTTCTGGAAAGCTCCTCAGCTCCTCCCAGATCAGGAGCTGCTCTGTCCTCTCTCCTTGGGTGCCCTTGTCCTCCTACAGCCCTGGACACGTCCCGTAGCTGCCCCACAGATACTCTGCCAACAGCCCCTCCCTCACCCCACACACATCCGAGTCCACGCTGCAGGCCCGCTGTGACCCAGTTGGAGCCTCTGCCTCCCTCATGCTGGTGTCAGTACATTAGTGCCTTCTGAAAAACCAAGAAAGTGCCCCTGCCTTGATCCCAGGGGAACCGCTCTGGGGCCCAGCTGCCCTCCCCTCCCAGGGTCAGGGACAGGACACAGAGCCTGCTCAAGGGGCCAAGTTAGTGAGACAGCCTCACTCTTAGCACACGCAGCACACCTGCCACACGGCTGCCCTAATGTGCACTTGATGGGTAGGAGCACACAGAGAGGTCCCCAGGCAGTTTCAGAAAACCATGGGGACTGCTCTGATGACGGGCAGTGCTGACCTCAGCTGGAGGAGACAGGCAGTGTCTCCTCCCCCCTCCACCCTGCCCGGCCCCTGCCCAACAAAGTCACCACTGGATGGGGCACAAGCAAGGCTGAATTCATCCCAGAAGGGATGTTTTATAGCTTGCCAAAGAACTTGAACTGTGGCCTGGGGGAGGGAGGAGGCTGTCACGATTTTTAAGCAGGGAATCGGTTTCAGAAGGGAATCGGTTTCAGATCGTCAGATTCCTGTTGTTGGAGGGAGGGGCTGTGGCCGTGTGGAAGATGAGCCAAGCCAAGCTGGGGTTGGCGAGCAGGCCTGCAGCTGAATAGTCCAGGCAGCTGGGCTGAAGGCAAAGCAGCAGGGCCAGAGAGGCAGGGGGAGTGGCAGGATGTGATGACAAATGTGGCTGACAGTACGCCATGTCCCTGGTGGCTGGGAGAAGGGGGTCTAATGGGTAACAGAGGTTCTGGCAGAGGTTGGTGGTGGGGAGTTGCTGAATGCCCAGAACTGCTCCAGGAGACATGAGTAAAATGATACATTCTGTGTTATGTATATTTTATCACAATAAAGAAACTGGCCTGGGTGTTCTCAAGTGAAACAGGTGCAACAGTGGAGAAGGTGTGGGCCTGGCTGCTGTTTGCTGTACAAGCTGGGGCTGTCTGAGGAAGGCTGGATGAAAAATGCCGGAACTGGGCTGCCAGGTTTCCCAGGGATGTTGCAACAACCCATGCCCAACTAAGCGCCTTAAAAACACTGCACATTCATTGTTTCTGCATTCTGGAGGCCAGAAGAAATGCAAACCAAGGTGTAAGCAGGGTGGTCCTCCCTCCCAAGCTGGTGGAAAGGCTCCTTTTGGCTCTAAGCAGCCCTGGGCATTCTTTGGCTTAGGGCCATGTCATTCCAGTCCCTCCTTCCGTCGTCACACTGCTGTCTTCCTTCCATGTCTGTTCACAAATTTCCACCTTCATACAAGGACAGCAGTCAGACCCCATGCTCATGGGTAGCAGGGCTTGCAACTTGAAGCCAATATTTTTAGGGAACATAAGCCGTAACACAGCTAACACAGGGTGAGGTCAGAGGTGGGAGATAGCCAGGCAGGGCTGTTGGAGCCTGTCTCCCATGCAGGCTGCCTGTCTCCTCACTCTTGTATTTGTACTGACGGCTACCTGTGAGGTTTCCAGCTGAGGAGCGTATGCAGCCAAGGACGCCCCTCACAAAACGCACATGCGTACAGGCAAGGCGGGAGAAGTCCCAGTGGACTTGGCTTTGAAGGTGTTGGTGAGTCTTTTCCAATGTGAGTCTTCATCAGCCCCCTCCAGCAGAACAGGTCTGCCAGGGAATTGAAGTCCCCACACTGGCATCTGCTTAGAGAGGAAGCAGAGGGTTGGAGTTAGGGACCCTGCAGCCTGAAGACCTGGGTTCAAATCCCAGCTGGACCACTTTCTCACTGTGTGACCTAAGACAAGTATCTCACTTCTCTAGGCCTCCCTTCCCAAATCTGTAAAACAAGGACAATAGTACTCCCACCTTCTGAGGTCATGAGCAAGACTGAATGAAATCACCAGTAAAGCTATTTAGCACAGGGCTTGCACCATAGTAACATGCCATGATCAGCTTCACTCTTAGGCCCTATGGTCTGGACCATGAAAGTCAGCTCTTCCTGCTTGCCAGAAACAAGCCAGTGGCAAGATAAAGACTTGCATGGCAGCCAGCAGTAGTGTA
Organism: Ochotona princeps; assembly: GCF_030435755.1. NCBI lineage: Eukaryota > Metazoa > Chordata > Mammalia > Lagomorpha > Ochotonidae > Ochotona > Ochotona princeps. The sequence goes on along the minus strand of NC_080846.1, from coordinate 10,471,295 downwards.
TGAACCCAGACCTGGGGTGTAGCCCATCTGGAGTCCAGTGAATCTCTTGCACTCCTGGGACAGACAGCCTTCCAGGTTCAGGAAGACACAAAGTCAAGGCAGACTGGCTGGGAAGCCACCCTCCTCACCCCTGTGACTCCATAGTGTCTCCATATATGTGGCATGGGCTTCCTGTGTCCCCTAATGTCTGAGATTTTTGAAAGCCAGCATTGACTGATGCTTGGGACCATGTCCAAGCAGGTGAACATCCGTAATGGCTACATCCGCATAGGTGAGGCCATGGTGGGAGGAGCTAAAGGAGGAGAAGAAGACAGGTATAGATAGCAAATGGATCCCCTGATTGGCTGAGCTGTGTCCCAACTGAACAGAGGCTAAGGGGGATGCTAGGGGCACGGAATATTTCCAGAAGAGTCACAGCATAGATTTATCTCAGAACGGAAGGCTGGGCAGAAACCAGCTGCCTGGTATAATAATGAATAAAGAATGAGTGAATGAATGATGCAAATAGTTGTCACAAGGACTGCATGGTGCTGCGAGTGAACTGACTCCGACACACAAAGGTTTGCGCCTAAACATGCCGCAGGCAGCAGAGCCTGCGGGACTCAGGAGAGAGGGCTCAGCTAAGGAAGGCTTTGATGGATGGAAGGTGTGGGTGTGAGTGGGATGACCCAGGGGAGGCGCTGTGGGAAAGGAGGCCATGAGAGGCCAGGTGGAGAGGTCAAGAAGTGAGACAGCCAGTGCCCAAGGAGACCCTGGAGACAGGCCACCAGCAGCCAAGGCTGCATCATAAACAGAGAAGACACAGACAGGGCAAGGAGGCCACTGAGCCTGGCAGAGAGGGTGCCGTCAGCACGTCTTCCAGCAGCAGCTTCTGCAGCCTGGGGTGGGCAGAAAGCAGATTGCAGGTGACAGACAGTTTGCCAACACTTGGAATTTGCTCCCCAAATGTTCGAAGCAAAAGAGAAGTGCATTGGTTGTGTGCTGACAGTTACACAGAAAATCGAAATGGTATCGGGGCTCCGTTCCAAATTAGGGCTTCAGCTCCAGTTTGCCATATGGGCTATGGCTGCCTGGGACACAGGGATTTATTTATTTTTTTCTTTTTATGATTTTTGTGGCCCACTTTTGAGTCTGTTGCATTTCTACCCGAGGTGCTTGTGGACTCCAGTGCCAGCAAGTGTCTCTAGCTCAAGTTTGAAAACATTTGTTACGTGGGCACATTGTCTTCCATTAGCAATGACCCACTGCAGGCTTATGGGCTTAGGACAAAGCCAGGACACCAGTGCTACTGGTGGCAATGAAGAAGTGGTTGCCATCCCAGTCACCTCTTTGCATCAGTTCCTTAAATCATCCTATGACTGGTGGAGAAGCACCATAGCAGTGGGCTCAGAAGTCCCCTCGAGCTGTTCAAAGGATTCAGTGTTATGGTGAGACATCCCATGTACATCCTGGCAATGACCTGTGGGTCCTTTCTCACGTCTCCATGGGAAGGACCAGGGACGTAGGAGGCCCAGGTGGGGGTCCTGATGTCCCCCACACACCACTCCATGCAGCTCTTTCCCTGACTGGAGCAGGAGCCTGCCTCTGCACACCTGAAGACACGGGCACTCTGGGAGGCTGGGAAAGATGCCTGCAGTGACATAGACCAGTTGATTCTTTTGGAACCTGATCTGGCTCTGCCTGTGTCCTCCACATTAGAAAGGCAGCACCAATCAGCGACCCGGCAGGGACTGTGGCAGTCACCTTTGCTACAAGCACACAGATACGTGTGCAAAGTCTCAGACTCTGGCCTCAGTTCCTCTTAGGAATTCACACAAAGGCTGCCCACCTGTGCACCCAGCAGCACCAGCAGCATGGTCCCATGGCAGAACTTGCTCTAAAGGCACAGTAGAGAAAGACTCTGCCAAATGGCCAGAAATCATGCGCAAAGGTTAATCTGGAAGCACAGTTCGAGAGCATAGCTTAGTGATGAGATTGGCACCAACACAAAACATCCAGTAAGATTAAAGGTGACCAGAGATATAGAATAAGTGAGCATCCTTATTAAATGGCACTGGGGGGATTGCGTCCACTCTCATTATTTGAACACACACAAGTCTACCCTTTAAGTCTGTACCACAGACGGATGCTCCCATGTGGGAACAGGCAACACCTGCAAGAATGTTCCCAGGCACAGTGTTTATAATAGTGACAGGTAGAATAAACCAAGCCGTCTGTGTGGCAGAGAAGGATGAATAAATTACGGTCTGTTCATGCCACAGAAAGCCCAGGAGTGGTGGGGGAAAAAAATCAATGAACTACATTCCATGGCTAACTGCCAACTATTGTGAAAAGGAAAACAAGTTGGTAACATGTATATACAGTTTCCCAACGTGGGAAACAGCCTAGATATTGTTAGAAGCTCATCTATAGAGTACAGAGTATAAAGCAGGCTCAGGATGATGAACGTCAAGTTCAGCAGAGGGTATTCCCGCCAGGGTGGAAAAGATTTGTCATCAGGAGACGCCAGGGCCTTCTCTGTCTCTGCAGTGCTTTGCAACTTCATCTGGGCTGTGGGCTGAGCATGTGGGTGGCCACTATGTGACTCTGGATTCCATGCATCCGTGCAACAGTTCCTTCACAATAGAAGTTATCTTCGTGGCCAGTGTTGGCCACAGCACGTTCAAAAGGCTGGCTCTGGGATATTAAGATGTATTCTGTGAAAATGTTGAGTGGCTCCATCAAGTTGGTGAACATTCATATCAGTAAAACTAATGTGAGGAGTGATTCGAATACCCCATCTTGGACCAGGCGCAGCTTCCTGCTTCCCCTTTCCCACAGCTAGCGAAATCTGTGAGCTTCCAGTTATCTATCAATGAGATGTAACCTCATGGCTTACCTGAGAACCCCACCCCCCAAATCTCTTGCAGCCTCTCTCCCTAATCCCCACCCACCTATCTGTGACTCAGCTAATCTGAGTCCCTGGGGCCCCAACCACAGTCCCACCTCCCAACCAATTCCCCTTGTCCCTTCCCCTGCCCTGGCACCTCGCAGGAGATGTGTCCCTTTTAACCCCCTCCCCACCCTGTTCCTACCCCAGTGGAACAGAAGGATCTCCTAAGCATCTCAATGCATCTGGGATTTTGGCTTACAGTAAACTAATCGTGAAAAGAGGACTTGGCTGGGGGAATTAGCTGCACTTAAGAACTTTAAGTGCATGTAAAACTTAACAACTAAACAGGTTCCCTTTTGAAGTTCTCTGCTTTTCACATCCTTGGTTTCTTGTAAATCTCTAAAAGGAGGTTTTGCTCTTTAAGAAGTCTTAGGGAACACAGGCACACCCTGCTGTTACTCTCTCACCACAGGAGCAGGCTTGAGGAGTTAAGATGGACAACCACGTGGTCCCCAGATACCAAGTGGTCCCCAAAGCTTAACATGTTTTAACATGAGGCTCTCTATAGAAAAACAAAACAAAACAAAACAAAACAAAAAAAAGAAGTGGGCTGGCCCATCAGAGAGTGCTCAATGAGCCTGGTGTTGCCGACAGAGGATTTGGGGATTGTAACATTAACGTTTTGTCCTCACACCTCTGGAGTTGACTTGTTTATTAATGACATGTTTCAGGAAGTACCCAGAGGACAGTGGGTATGCCTTCATCATGAATATCCTGCACAGAGTGCAGTCATGGTCACATAACACAAGCACATTTTGTCTGTGTCTCTGAGTTGGTGTAAATTTGGAAATCAATTGTGGGATGGTTTAATTAAGAAATAGATGTATCAGCTGCAATAGGCATGCCAGCACCCTGCGCCTGGATAACGTCAGAGTTCATAACTCTCCTTCACACAACAGTGTTGATGTAGATGATGTCAGGCACCCAGGCACCTTCCCTGTTGTTGCTCTGTCTTCCCTTGAGGGCTGCCTTCCAGTACATGCACTACCCAGCAGAACTATTATCTACAAGAGGAAAGGGGAAGGGCAGAGAGTATAAGAAAGTGCTCCAGAGATACCCCGTGTGATTTCTTAGTCCCTATTAGTCATTGCTTTGTCACATGACCACATTGTGGTCAAGGGGATCTGGGAAATGTAGTCTTTTTCTGGGCAACCATGTGTCCCAGCTCAAAATTCAAGTCCTAAAGAATCCATGAAGATAAAGAACTCTGGAGAACAACCAGTCAGTGACTCATTTCTCTGTAGGTAGACCTTGTTTTTGACTCTTTTAAATAAATGTGCCGCAGTGCCAAAGCCAGACATCCTTCATGCCTTGTCATCATTTCCTGTTCCAAGTAACAGAACAACCCATTCAGATACGAGCACACACACTTCATTCTCTGGGATGTTGGCAGCCTCTGATTTTGACACAAGGTATTGGAACAGATCCAGAATTTCTGTTTTCTGGGAGAAGCAAAGACAGTGGATTTTGTTCCTGACTGGGTGTCCGCTTCTTTTTTTTTTTTAAGATTTATTTTATTTTTATTACAAAGTCAGATATACTGACAGGAGGAGAGATAGAGAGGAAGTGGAGCTGCCGGGATTAGAACCAGCGACCATATGGGATCAAGGCGAGGACCTTAGCCACTAGGCCACGCTGCCAAGCCCTGGGTGTCCACTTCTAAGTAGAAAGTTCCCCTCCTCTCAATCCCTCTTACAGCAGAGAGAGCTGACAGCAAGGGAAGTTGCGAACTCAGACTTGCTCTGCTTTGTCCAAGGTTTGTTTAAGGAGCTGGTTCTTCTCTGTGCTCCAGCATCCACATTAAACAGCAAGTGAGCACAACATTGGGGAACGCTTTCTCCTAGAACTTTGTGACTCTTGTGCGTTCCATGGACTGAAGCCATGTAATTTGTTCTTCTTCCTTCAAAGGCACACAGAGATCTTAGGGTAACTTACCTCTACAGGAAATACTCTTAATACGTGCCTCTTTTTTCTGTCTTTCTTTCTCTCTCTTTTTTTTTTTTTTTTTTGATGCTCAAAGAAAAGGCAGGGATAAAAAGCCACTGGCTGGGGGACAGGAAGCCTGGGGAAGGCCATTTGGTGAAGGTCTCTTGGAACACGGTGTTGAGGAGGGCACCGAGCGTGGGTGGCCGTGGTATAAGTCAGGCTCCAGTCATCTGGTTTGCCTTTTCACAATCCACTCCTGAAGGCACCATTTTGCTGTCACACTTCCACACTCCTCTAATGGGCACAGCTTGCTATAGAAGAGATGATGCCAGGAAATGTTATTACCCCACCCCAGGGTTTCTTGACCTCAGTGTTCCAGACATTTGAGGACTGGATCATTGTTTGTACTGTGAATGTCAGGGAGGCTAAGACTGTGCGGCACCTGTGCAGCGGCCTACATAAGCCAGCAGCACCTCTGCACTGCGTCAGCCAGGTACTTCCCCACAAATTACCAAGAGACTTGTAAGTGATGGAAGCACCGCCCATTGAAAATCACACAAATAGACTTAAGGGTGACTGTGGAGAGAGTCCCTGGGACTCTAGAAGGAAACCCTGAGTTCCCTTCCTGAGCTTGAGTTAGCCCTTCACATGCTTCCAGTTTCTGTATCTCAGGGAAGTTGGGAGTTGAGATGTATGACCTCTGGACTGCCTTTCTGGATTCTGCAGGGCAGGAGCTATCGTGCAGGACTTGTTTCTAGAACATGACTTCAAGGGAGGCAAGATGAGAAACTGAGGTTCAGAAGTACAGCACACACTACGCATGTGAGCGAGAAAGCTGTGGGGAGGGGTATGTATGTAGCAGGCAGCAGGTCTCACTGGCTGGATGAGGGCAAGGAAGCACGCAATCTCTGGAGGAGCAATTGCAGGAAAACCTTGAACTTGAAAGACTGTGCCTGGGAACTTCTAGCTTTGATACCCATGCCAGAGTGTGATGTCTGGTAAGTGGTTACCCCGACAGCGTGTGACTGGACCAGGTGAACATGGCAGGTCTGTGACAGCACAGACAGGCAGAGGAGGGGCTGGGAAGAGCAAGGCTCCAGCCACTGGTTTCCTGTTTCCCAATCTCCATTTTGCTACTGGTTGACTGAGAGCTCGAGCTAGTTCCCTGGCCTCTTTGTGAGGCTGTTTCTCCTTCTGGAAAATGAAGATCAGTGCTGTAGGGTTAGACTGTGAATGAGCATAAATGTATTAAACGCACATAGTCATTCGCATGCATGTCTAGATCGTTGTGTGTGTGTGTGTTGTGTGGATCATCTGAATAGCTCCTGACACTTAGTAAATGCCGTACTTGTTGGCCAGTGTTGTTATTTGAGAACCAGTGGAGTATCTTGAGCACAGAAGTAGCACAGGTGACACACCCAGAGCACACTTTCGTGCTTTTGTCCCTGCTCTGGAAAGTGAAACACCACCCTCCTAGATAGTCTAACTGCAGCCTCGAAAACTTGTATCTGGAGCCCAGAGAACCAGAAACTTTCTTTAAAGCAAAAATAGAATATGAATTTTCCACTCACTAGTTCATTTGACAAATGCCTACCCAGCCAGAACAGACAACTAGGCCTGGCTGAAGCCAGGAGCCAGAAATTCCATCTGGGTTTATTTTGTGAGTGGCAGGAGGGGCCCAGATGTTTGGACCCGTCATCTGGTACTTCCCCAGTGCTTTAGCAGGAAGCTGGATTGGAAGTGGAGTAGTCAGAACACTAACTGACATACTGGTAAGAGACAAAGCAGCCAGGGAGGACCCTTTAAAAGCCAGCAAATGCAGGTAAAGTCCTCGCTTTGCACATGCTGGGATCCCATGTGGGCACCGGTTCCAATTCCAGCAGCTCCACTTCCTATCCAGCTTCCTGCTTGTGGCCTGGGAAAGCAGTCGAGGATGGCCCAACGTTTTGGGACCCTGTACCCGTGTGGGAGATCTGGAAGAGGCTCCTGGCCTCTGGCTTTGGATTGGCTCAGCTCTGGCTGTTGCAGTCTCTTGGGGAGTGTATCAGCGGACAGAAGATCAGCTGCCTTTCCAATAATAATAAAATAAAACTTTTTTTTAAAAGCCAGCAAATGCATGACTCCATACTGGCTTATTAACAGAATGTCTGTAATAGGCAGCAAGTTCCTGTATTGGGGTTGCTGCAGAATATCGGGGTTTAACTAGGACATGTGTAACTTCTCTCACATGCCACAGGTTAGCCAGGGCAGCCCTGGGGAGCTGCACTTCTCCACAGGTCCTCTGTAGACGCTGCTTCTCCCCACCCTCTTGCTCTGCAGTTCCTTTACAACAGGAGATGGCAAACTCTGGTCCTGACGTCAGCCTCCATTTTAAAACATAGTTTTCTTGGTACCTAGCCATAAATGCTTGCATGTTGTCTGGGACTACTTGCAAGGATCAGCAGGAGGATGGAGTAATCACATCTGAGATCATCTGAGCCACAAGCCTAAGATTGACTGTGGAAAAGTTTGATAATTCTGCTCTTGGGCCTTGGGCTCAGCTACCTGGTTGTAGCTAACACTGCAAAGAAAGCCAGAGCTAGAAGTTTCCTTCAAAGAGAATGGCTTAGACAGTAGTGCTGTCACGAGCAGCTCTGCCAGGGGTGCAGTGAGACCCATGGGTGATAGTGTTGCCAATTTCCATTGTGAATATTCCCACCATTGTTAAGCTCAGGTTCGCAGTGAGGGGTCTCTGAGCCTAGGTGGGGGAGGGGCTAATACTTCATTGGCTTTCAGCAGTCAGTGCGATCCTGGTCCAGCACACCACTGGACTCCAAATGACCTGCGTCACTTCTGCTCTTGCCTCATAACTGAGAACCTAATCCCACGGTTGGAACTGACCGCACAGGGTCTGGGCAGTGTAGCCCTTAGCTGGGTGACCATGCTGCCAGCCAAAAGTCAGCGAGAGTAGGCAATTCTGTGTGATCACAGGGAAGAAGTAAGAGAATGCATGCTATGGACAATCGGCACCCTTTGCCATACCTTTCTTTCCTAAGCGATCATCCCAGCCATAGTAACAACTGTTTGCATGAAGTGAGAGTGAAAACAGAAGAGCTAAATTATTGCAGTAGAACCAGGGAGAAAAGTTAGTGCTCAATGAAGAAACATACATGTGCAGCAGAAAACATATGATCAACTCTCGGTGGTGGCGGTGGCGGACAAGGGAGGAATGCCCAAGTTTGGAGCTCCCAGAGTGTGGCTAGCCCAACCCCCATCTTGCACATAGGGAGACTAAGGAGTTCAAAAGAAATGTACTTCACCCAAGGTGAACTGCTAGTGGGCGATAGGATAGCCACTTAACCGAGGTCCTCAGAGCTCTTGTGCTGGCTTCCCTGTTGCTTTCAGAACTGTTCTAGGACCCAAGTGTCTCTCTTTCCCGGCTAGACCGCAGAATCCTCCTCAACCCTGTAGTGCAGTCAGCCATGCCAGTAAGTCAGTCCGTGCACTGGATGAGCCATCTCTGGCACCCTTAGTTCCCATGTGGCTTCACAGCCACCTTGAGGTTCCCCACAGTTCCTGAAGACAAAGTGTGGTATGGACTGCCTGGAACCTTCCTCCTGCATCCCAGATGGTGGCCACAGTCCACACACCACACAGCCTCACACACCCTACTTTCTCAGGTCGTGTCCACATGCAAATGGTGCCCCAGTTTCACAAGAAGAGATTCCTGTGTGGGGGTCACTTAGTTTCCCATAACATGCAAGGACTGCTCTCCCCTTTGGATAATGCAGTCATGGAGGCACAGCCACCAATGGCGTCACACACCTCACCACAGGCACGCTGACCTCCACTGACCTTCTGTGTCCTCAGACAAATGGAATGCACATTGTCGCCATCACACCCTCTTATTCCCACAGAGAAACAGGAAAGGCTGCTGGCCTGGTCATGAAGTTAGCAACCTTCCGAGCTGGTGGTGTACGCTCCCAGGTGTCCATTAGTGACCACTCAGTTACCTACATGATCACACAACTTGCTTGACATCGTTCTCCATGGCAGCCCTGGGTGGCCAGAGCCCACGTCTGAGCCCTTGACCGCCGTAGCACAGCACCCAACCAGGATCTGGCGGCTAGCTGCTGTGACTCACCCATCCCCCATGGCCTTCAAAAAAGGTGTGCAAAAGACAAGTCAAAGGTGGGTTTCTTCTGATGCAAAAAAGCAGTTAAAACTCCATGCATGGTTTTTTATCATAGGAGGTATTGCCTGTGCACTCCCTCAGTGTAAGAGTGAAGGGGTCATAGCGCTTGCCCAGCCTCTGTAGGTAGAAGTCGCAGCTGGTGCCGCCCCGTTCTCCCACGGGAGACACACAGTAGACACTCAGTAATAGAGACTTCTTTGGAACTGACCCAGGACCTAGTGTAAGCACTCACGCACAAACACGGGGCTGGACTTTGGAGTGAGATGCTTCTCTCCTCTGAGTGTTTCCTTATGTGTGAAGTAAGGATGCTTGTAATTCCCTGCCTTTGGGGACTCCTGTGAGGGCTCAAGCATCATTCTAGTGCACATTCAGGATCTAAGCTGCCTGAGCTGATGCCGTCGCCTCACTACAAGCTGTGTGCCTTTGAACAAGTGAGAGATAACCTTGGGGCTTCACTCTTTCCCTCTGTAAAGCGGGTAGAACAGGCCCTGTTTTGGGGAGTTAGTTTGAAGGGTCAGTGGTGAACCGCTACATATCAGTGACGGTCGTTAGGAGCGTGTTAGCCATAGGTGCCGGGGAAGCTGTGTGCAAACCCTTTCCCTTTCTTTGCTTGTTGTCACCATCTTTACTGTCCCCCAGCGCAGCCGACCGTGACCCCTGGGCCTCACATTAGAACCCAAATATTGGGCTGTGGCAGTCCAGGCGACCGAGTGGGGCTGCATAAGGAATGAGGCAGGCCCAGGTTGAAATGAGATGTGAGGAGCTAAACCACCTCTACACAGCCAAGGCCCTCTCGATGCAGCAAGCTTCTGGCACCTTCCATGTGAGCAAGGGGCAGTGGTGTCTCCTTTCCTGCAACCCAGGGACCTCGGAAGTTGCTCAGGTCGCAGATTGCCAGCTTCCTGGGGAGTGTGGATGACTGACAGCAGAAGCTCGCCAATAGCAAGGAAGAAGCCTGGCAGTCCCGGCCAGACTCTCCCAGGCCCAGCCAATAAGAACTCAGAGTAGGTCGGGCCCAGGCGGGGATGACCCAGTGGAGGCAAGATTCTCTGTCTGCCTCTCTCCCTTTCAAATAAATAGTTTTTCAAAGTTGATCTGTTTATTTTGATACGGGGGAAAAAAGGAAGGAACACATGCCTACTTCGGTGAACTTTCTGCAGACCCCTCATATCGGCTTCTCCCATTCTTTCCAGATAGTCCGTACCGTTGTCCTTTGTCACTCATCGTATTGATTCTGATGGGAGATCACTCCACATTTCCCGTGAGTGACAGGCGAAGTCCCGTACCCTTGTAGACACTGGGCCGGGATTTGTCCCATCTCGCCCACCCCTGAAAGCCGGCGAGGAAGGTATGATCGCTCACTTTCCAGATGTGAACACCTAGAGAGCAGCCGAGTGACTGTCCCCACGGTCACAGAGCCACTCAGTGACAGAGCTGGGATTTGAAGCCAACAAGTGAAACAACAACACTCACGTGCCTCACTTGTGCTCTAGCTTTCTAAGATAAGCGAGGCAGCGGTGTGCCTGGAGCCTCTCGGCTTGCATGGCTCACGCACACAGCACCAAGAGGTCAGCAGAAGAGACCGACTGGCCAACCCAGTGCCATGCCCTTCACGGAGGAGAAAAAGCAAAGTGATCCCTTGCTGTCCTCAGGCCTACAGGCCTTCTAGAAAATGCTTTTCTGGAATTGTGTCCCTGGAGGGGTGGAAGGTATTTATTTGATCGAGACTTTTGGGGGCTGGAACCCTGTGAGAAATTGACCACCTCTTACAGTGATCAGGGTGAGTGTTTTGGTTTTGGTTTTGGTTTTGGTTTGATTTTTGCGTTGTTGAAAGCCACTCAGAAGGAAGATCTTAAGATTGGGCACCTTGAGGTGAAACCCCAGATGACTGGCCTAATGGAGTCCTGCCTAAAGAAGTCAGGGAGTTGGAAGACCCACTCTCTTGTTCCAGCCAGGGGAAGGGACCTGCTGGCCTATAGCAGGACAGAGTCTTCAGGGTACTTTCCAGAAAGAATCACTTGCAGCTCTGAGTCACAAGGAAGATTTTTTTGTTTCGTTTTGCTTTGCTTTTGCAGTTTCGTTTTCTGAGAAACCTGGGTTGAACTGAATACCGTATTTTCACAAGCTTCTCTAGCAAATGTTTCTTACCTGCTTTGGTTTGCTTACCAGACAGCTAGTAAGCTTCAGTAGCCAGGACAACTGTTACTTCGTGTAACTAAGACTGTGTGATAAACAGGTGCTTCCTCGGGTAGGCTGTCAGGAATGCTCGTGCTAGGCCTCCACCGTGGGGAGAAGGGACAGTTTGCTCAGGATGTGGTATTGCGGGAGCTGATGGCCATCTGCGTGACAGCTCGCAGCCTCTACAAAACTCAGCTCCCAGTGGCTAATTAGAGTTCTCCTTTTTTTTAATTAAATTTATTCATTAATTACATTGTGTTGTAATTTCATAGGAACTGGGATTCTCCCCCCCCCACTTCCCCACACCCTCCCCTCATGGTGGGTTCCACCACCCTGTTACGTAACCATAGTTCAAGTTCAGTTGAGATTCCCTCTTGGCAAGCATATGCCAAGCATAGAGTTCTCCTTAAGACTTGAGATCAGGTATGGTGGGGCAGGAATGTGGCTCACCTGCCCCGGGCCCCAGATCTCATTTCAGTGTACCTGGTTCAAATCCTAGCTCCTCTGCTTTCCAGTTTGCCTCCTGCTACTTACGTATCAGGAGGTAGCAGGTGATGGCTTCAGTGCTTGGATCCCTGCCACCGTGTGGAAGACACAGCCTGAGTTCCAGGCTCCTGATTTTGGTCTGGCCCCTCCCTGGATGAGCCAACAGACAGAAGCTCGGTCTCCTTCCAGCTGTCTCTGTCTTTCAGATAAAATTGGAGGGGGGTGAAGGAGAGCTGAAATTATAAAACCGCTAGAAGAAAACAGGAAAAAGTAGGGGGGGGGAGACTCTGTGGCATTATTTTAGACAGTGATTTTATTTTTGCTAGGACCCTAAAAACAGAGCTAACACAAGCAAAAACAGACAAATGGGGCTGCATCAAATTAACCAGCTGCCTGGCAAAGGAAACAACAGAGTGAGTGGGAGAAAATATATGTAGACTGTGCCACTGGTAACAGATTAAAACCCAAAATATAGAGGAAACTCACACAACTGAATAGCAAGAAAACAACTCAATCAAAACATAAGCACAGGTCTTGAAAAAATATTCTTTAAAAGAAGACATGTGAATGGCCAATAGAAATATGAAAAATGCCCAGCATCCCTAATTATCAGGGAAATGTAAAATAGGTTCCTACCTCTCCACTGGTAGAATAACTATTGCAAAAAGTAAGTGTTATAAGGATTGAAGGGAAGAGAAGCTTAGTGTACTGTTGGCAGAAATGTCAGTACAACCATGCTGAAAAAACAGTGTGGCGGGCCCTCCAAAGGGGTGAAATCAACCTACTGTGTGACCTAGCAGTCCTGCAGCTAGGTCTGTCCAAGGACATGACAGGAAGCTGCCAGAAGGCTGTCTGCTGTTCCCATGTCCCCTGCGGCATCATCCACAGTGGAGAGCCAGCCTGATCACCCATTTGTGGTTCACTACATGAAGCGAAATTAACCAAGCCCCGTCAGACAGAAACCATGTGAACTCAGTAATGTGTGGGATCTGCAAAAGCCAAACTCATGTGAGGCCCAGTCCACACTGTTGATAATGCATGATGTGCTTGAACATTGCCAGGATGGGTCTCAAGTGTTTTTAGCACAGATTAAAAACAAGCCATGATGCATATGTTCATTAGCTCTGTTTAGTCATTCCACAATGTATACATATTTAAAACAGCAGGTTGCGTGCCATAAATGCATGCAATTGTTAATGACTGATAAAAAATATCTTTTATTTTAAAAAAGAGAAGAATGGTGAGGGTTTGTGCTTGACCCAGCACTGTGTGCATCAGGCACCCCAATGGGTGCCAGAGAGAAAGGGACAAGTGTGGTTGGTACTGTGCTGAGGCAGCTAACAAACTGTTAGGGGGAAAATAGCTTTTTAAAAGAAGTAAACAAAATAAAATAGTCCCAGACGGCGAAAGCTGCCAGCCAGAAGACAGATGGCATTGACTTGGAATGAGGTATGTAATGATAGGAGGGGGCACGCCCTCATTAGAATACACTGCTCAGAGCAGACTTCCCTTGGACATGACATTGGGGTCTACACTTAGAGAGAGAGAGAGAGAGAGAGAGAGATATCCCTGCAAAGCCAGGGCATTCCAGGGAGAGGGAATGGCGGGAGTAATGGCTGCCAGGCAGGAAAGACCCTCTGGGCCTGTGGAAGGGACAGAGTAGAGTTGCTGGCAGAGGCAGCCAGGAAAGGGGCTGGGGGGAATAGGGCAGGGTCCAGCCACATGCAGAGCCCTATGGGCCATGCTTGGGGAACTGGGTTTTAGCCCCAGTACATTCAACATCACATGGTCCTATTTATATTCCCAGCTGGCTCATGATACTGTATAAGAGACAGGCTTGCATGAGGAGCAGAGTGGAAGCAAAAAGAGCCTTAGAAGGCTCTGGTAATGGTCTCAGTGGAGGTGGAAGCTGGTATTGGGGGCCAGGGAGGGAACAGAGGAGGAGAGAGGTGAGAGGATGTGGGATCCAGGTAGTGATGTAATGAGCTGAGGTATGAGACAAAACTGTGATCTGAACATTACGCGGGGCTGTGGTGCCATTTACTGAGATGCGATGACCAAGGGACATGTTCGGGTGCATGGGAAGTAGAATTAAGTCCCAGTGGAAGTTGTCCTTGTGGACACACTGGGGGACAAGACAGCCAGATCCACTAAGGGAGCAGGCTGTGGGGTGTTGGGTCATGCGATCTAATCTTGGCTCCACCCTTGACCAGCTCTGTGCCTTACCAGCTGGCCTCACAGGAGCTGCAGAGCATCTGCTGGAAGGATTCCTCTGCTAGGAGTCAACGCTGGTGCCCCCTTGGGGTCCAGGCACACACACACACACACACACATATGTCCATCAGGAGTCCCGACACTCAGTACAACACCTGCAGACCACACCCTCACCTCACTGGAGGCCCCTGTGATGGGCTTTGTACACTGTGGTCCTATTATCCCAGCCCGCTTCTTCCCCCTGGGCTGTTCCTGGTGCCTGGAGCTTCTCTCTTAGCCATGCTTTAGGGTTGGCAGTGGCTTGGATGACACCCATCCATGCACCAAGGCCCTCCCTCACCACCTGGAGACAGGCGCTCTGTGCCTGTAGGAGGCAGGGATTGGTGACTTCACCTCATCTGCCTTCTGCACCTCCACCCCCGGTCGGGAACTCTGCCCTTTCTTCAGAATAATCAGTTACCATGCTGAATACACAATGGATATTGTGTTTATGTAGGAATGGGTCCCAGGCAATATTCCTGAAGTGTTTCTGTTTGTAGAAATCTGGCAACCCTAGCTGCGGGAGTTCAAAGCCCCCAGGAGCTGAGCCAAGAAGCCTTAAGGCACAGCCCTGCCTGTTCAGTTCTCTGGGAGTGACGTGCCTGTCTCCATTGCTGCTGCCATGGTCTGGAGTCCGGCCTGAATCTTCCATCCTTACCTCCACGGACTCGCTCTATCTTCCCTGGAATCTTCTTCCTAGATGTTAACCAGGCGTGGCTCCCACACCTGCATAAAATCTGGGTCCCAGTCAACTCTGGACCCCTAAATCCCTTGCATTCTTCCTCTCAGGGTTTTCATGGGAATAGTTCCCTGCAGGTCTGGCTGGACACCCAGTTCCTGAGTTCTTTATGAGGGAGTCAGACCCTATCTCAACCCCGAGCTGTAGGCCTTGGTTCCTCTGGAGTCTTTCTGCACCGCATTAACTCCCCCTGGTGGCCAAAAGCAAACTCCTCGCACTTCCCATGGAGAGCCGGAGCGTCTCCCAGCCTCGGATTGCAATTCCAGGCTAGTTCTAGCCCAAGGCTCCTCTGTCAAGCAGGGATGATTGATGGCTTAGGAGCCCAATGGCAGGCTCACACCGTCCAGTTCCTGAGGCTCTCCCCAGACCCTAGCCTTCCAGATGGTGCCATACACATTCTGCTACAGCAGCCCCTCTCATTTCCGCCAAAGAATGAAAAAGAAGTCACCTCCCTCACCAGCTGCACCCTTCGTATGACACCAAATGGGCCAGTGAGGCAGGGCCAGAGGCCAGGGCTGCAATCCTCTGAGCTAGCAAGCACAAGGAATACAGAGCAGCCTAGCACAGCCCTGCCTCTGGCTGACAACAGGGAACCACCACTAGGCACTGGGCACAGGGCGTGACCTGAGAAGCAGGCACCTGTAGGATCCACATCTTCAGCCCCACCCCAGCGGCCACTGCCTAGACACAGTACCTGGTCCCTCCTTGCTGTGGCAGCCGCTTCTGCAATCAGCACTAACTGGTCCTCCTGCCTGAGGGGCTGGCTCTTCCCTGACATCTGCGTCCAGCCATGTCATGCCCTGCCTGCCTAACAACCTGCCCTGTCTTGTTAAGGATTAAGTCTTCAGGCTCCCTGGAATCTAGTCCTTGCCTGCCTTTCCACCCTCAGCTTCTGGCACCTTCTGGAGACTCCCTGGAGGGAAGTCTGGCACCCCTGAAGACTCTAAAACCCCCATAGCCTACCCTATCTCCTCTCCAGGCTTTGGCTGAGACGGACTGATCCTGCCCCAAAGTTCCTTCTCTCTCTCTCCCCCTCCCTGGCTCCTTATTTAAGACACAGGTCACAGTCACCTCCCCCGGGAAGCCTTACTGGATGCCTTGGTCTCTGTTGGAAGCAGTTTCTCTCCACAGCTGTAGAGCATTTGTTCTGCAATGGCGCTACCTATCTGCTAACTCCCAGCCTTGGTACTTTTCTGTTTGTGGTACAGAGAGCAGAGATTGGTCCAGACAGATATGCAGCAAATGCCTGGTGATTTGACTAAACAATTGATTGGCTGACTGGCAGAAGGAGGTAGCATTCTCCCCAAGCGGAGTCTGTGGCTTCTTCTTCATCCTGATGTGCACCTGCTTTCTCTGCCCGCGCTCCTTGCCAACCACACCCTCCTCTCCTCCGCCAGTTCTCTGGCCTGCGTACTTTGAAGGGAGATAGTCTGCCCATTCTGGCTTTATGCAACTCGTGCTTTCGAACACCCCCATGTCCTGTGAGCTGTCTGGCACTGGGATGGAAAGACACTGGACGGGCTTTCTGCTTTTCAAACTCCCCAGCCTGGCGTGGGCCAGCACATGAGGAACCAGGCGAAAAGAAGGCACTGGGATTAGGGGACAGAGCGACACAGGAGACACGGCCCAGCTGCCCACACAAGCCAGCTGGGTTCAAAGCCCAGCTGCACTGCCTGAAGACTGTGTGGCCTGGGGAGGGTCCAGTCTCTGTGTCTCTTCCCCCAGGGTCACTAAAGGAGGAAGGACCATCCTTGCCCTTGTCCCATGGGTTATACAGGGAAGTGCATGAATTCACTCCTGTGAAGACTTTAGCAAGGTGCCTGCTATATAGTTAACATCTGACAAATGCAAGCCGTTAGGATGCCCACGTGACCTGGAAAGAGAAGACGAACCCACAGCGGAAAGGACAGAGGAGCCAGGGGCAGCAGGAAGCAGCCGTTCTAATTGGCTCCTAGGGACCGGCTGGGCACTTGAGCGTGAGCACACTACATTGTGCTGACTCATTGCACTTGGGGTCCTCCGGGACCAGTTCCCTCGGGGGAAACCGCTGTACCTGCCCAACCACTCTCCCTTCCACAGGGCTGACGACTGCTTTTGCGCCTCCCGGAAGCTGGACGCAGTGGCCATCGAAGCCAAGTTTAAGCAGGACCTGGGCTTCCGGATGCTGAACTGTGGGCGCACGGACCTAGTGAAGCAGGCGGTGTCTCTGCTGGGACCCGACGGCATCAACACCATGAGCGAACAGGTACGGGGACCTAGCTCCTGGATAGGCACCCATCTCTTCCAGGGACACCACCAGTGGCAAGGTGGACCCTGCTGGTGAATCCACTTCCTCAGTCCTGGGCTGGGGCTCCCCCTGCTGGTGACTTTGGTTGCTTGCTTGCTTTTTTTTTTTCTTCATTTTTAAGATATCTTACAAAAATATACTTGTTCATCTTTATAGAAGTAGCACATGATCATTGCAGCTGACAAGGAAAAGAAACAAGAGTGTGCCTATCGCAGGAAATAGTGTCATCACCCAGATGGCCATCATTTATATTTAGCATTGTCCTTCAAGTCTTCCCCCCCCCACCCACCCTGTTTGGTTAAAATTAGTTCCCCTGCCTGCCTGTCTGTCTGCACATGACAAGGCCAGGCACCTCTCACTGAACTTGGACTGCGGTGAAGATGCACAGAAAGCTAAACTGGGGACCCTAGGAGGCATCTGGGAGAGAGGCAGCCCTCCCCTCCTAAGCCTCCTGAGACAGGTGCAGAGGCCAGGCGGTGATAGTCGCTGCCTGGGAAGGTAGTTACCCTGGGCTGGGAGTGGGGACGCCCCCAGCAAAGAAAATAAACAGTTCCCAGTGCTCTCCCTGATGGAAACTCACTGGGTATGGAAGGACTCCTGGCCTCCCGTGGGCAGGGCAGGCAGCATGCTCGGGAGAGCGTGACCAGCCTCCTGGCTCCTAGGCTGCCTCCAGCAACGCAAAAGAGCTCACACACACACACACTCACCAGCATTTCCAGTTTTTTATGGCTTCGTTTATGGCTTGCTTTTCTCAATACATTAAAGATGCTCCACCGTGCCATTGAGCATTCTTTCTGAAAAGCCACTTTCCATGGCCACACCAAACTGGCCCTATTGCTTAGTCCTTCGCCATACCCCAATTCTTGGGTGTTTTGGTTGTTTCTCAATGCACTGGTTACACATGCAAGGCTGAAGGTGCTCACACAAGGCTTCCTTCAGTCTTCTGGCTCTCAGCCATGGAAAGAGCGACCCCTCCACTTTGCCTCTCTTAGGGTTCTCAGTCCTCAGTCACTTTCCCAGGAACGGGTCGCTGGCACACACCTCCGGCTATGCGCATATGCACTGCTAATGTTCCATCTTCTGCCTGTTGTTCATTGGAGCTTTCCTGTTCTTCCGTATTTAGAAAAGCTCTTTCTGTATGAGGCACGAAGTCCTCTGTTACAATGAGACAAATACCTTCATGTATCATTTACCTTTGAATTCTGTTTCCAGCGTTTCAATGTTATATCCTGAGCACTATGGGTTTTTCTTTTCCCCGTGTCATTTCCTCAGTTGCTTTGATGTCTGGACCCAGAGACAAGTTCATTGCCTTTTACATTGGTAACTCCGTCTCTAATCAAACCAACAATGACTTGGGTGGACAAAATGAGATAAAGCTTCTAAAGCCTGTGTTTTCCCAAATAAACACCTTGGCCACGACGCTGTTTGCAGAGAGCTCTGCCTTTTCCTTGCACTGGCTGTGTGCTGCGTGTGACAAGCAGGGGTTGAGGGCACACCCAATATTCCTGATGTCCATTCTTTTGCCTCGTGTGGGTTAATGTTAAGGTGGAGAGCAGTTGGGGAGGGGGAATGCCACCTGCTTGGAGGTGTCCAGCTTCTCCCTGACACTGACCGGAAGCTTGCCTAGGGCCAAGAGGGTGGGTGTCACGCCGGGAGAGAGAACAGCATCAAGGAGACAACACTTCACCAGTTGGAGAGCTCAGGTCTGGTGCTATGGACTCCCAGAGGGTCCCAAGGGCCCTCAGTGGGGGTCAGCCCATTGCTTTAGCCAACACTCTGAAGGCAAGCCCTCTGACTCACGCCAGGAAAGCTGCTGAGTGGGCAGGGGGAGGCTCCATTCACTCTCAACCCTTGTCTGGATTTCCAAACCACGGATGGTTGCACTCCTAGGTCTCTGAGCAAACCCCCCGCCCTGCCCCCCCACGGCTGTGCCCGTGAGCGGTGCCCTTCCTGACCACAGCTGCCACACAGCTGTGCCCATGAGCGATGCCCTCCCTGACCACAGCTGCCTCACAGACCTTCTCCCTTCTCTGATGTCGACCTCACCACAGGGCATGACCCCCCTGATGTACGCCTGCGTGCGTGGGGATGAGGCGATGGTCCAGATGCTGCTGGATGCCGGAGCTGACCTGAATGTGGAGGTGAGCGCCACAGGCTTCAGGGCTGCCCCGCGCCAGGAACTGGGGGGTGGAGGGCTTCTTCTTAACACATCCACCCAGGTCATTCCTCAGTCCTGCCTTGCACCCACCAAGACCCCCTGACGCAGGTTGTCCGCCCTCCTCCCAGGAGCCGCCTGCATGCTGGCTTCACTTGCAGATAACCAACACAGCTGCAGGGAGCCCTGACTGCCCATGGTTCAGCAGTCCCAAGCCCTGGTGCCTCTGACAATCCACCCCTTCTTCAGCCTGGCACAAGAAGTCCCAGGCCATCAGCTTTTTCCTACTGCCTCCTGCAGAGCTGGGGATGGGGGCAAAAGGGGGGCACTGTCCCAAGTCCCCAAGCTCTGGGGTCCCTCACCCTACGACATCCTGTCTGACTCATTGGCTGCCCTGACTCACCTTCGAGCAAACCTCAGAGCTTCCTGGAGGCGGTGTGGTGCAAGAGGACAGGTTCCCATACCCCATCCCACAGGGGCTAGAGAAGCTGCCGCACTTGGGGTTGAGATCTGCACCTAAGCAAGTGGCTGACCCTTTTTGTTGCCAGTTGTAAGGTGGGACAAGAGTCGCACCCATCTCATATGGCAGCCCTGGAAGGTCTAGGAGGTGCCTGGCCTAAGTCAGAGATACCTTGCCAGTCACTGTCGAGGCTCACAAGAGGTGAGGCCTCCATTTTGTTCTTTTTGTTTTGTTTTTACCACATTTTTGGCTTTCTGAAGGCCCCACTGTCCCTCCCAGCTCAGCATGCCTGGGAATGTTTTCTAGTTCAGAGTTGCAAGCCGGCAGCTGTGCCTGCGTCTGAGTGGGTGCCAGAACGCGAATGCTCGCGAATGCCAGAACGCAGGTGATGCTTTTGAATGCAGAACCTCTGTGGATCTAACAAGTCCGAAACATTTGGGAATCCCCCCTTCCCCCTGAGACACCCCAGCCTCTAGCTCTGGGTTCTGCTGGGGTTCTCTGGCAGCTGGACAGGGAACCACTCTGAAGGAAGCAGCTTCTGGCTATGGGGTGTTTGTGGGAGGAGAGCCGTATGGGCACTGCTCTTGCAAGTCCCCAACCTTCTATTTTCCTGCCTCTTTCTCTCTCTTTCTCTCTCTCTCTCCTTCCTTCCTTCCTTCCTTCCTTGCTTCCTTCCTTCCTTCCTTCCTTCCTTTCCTCCCTCTCACCAGGGCTGTCTTAAGGTCCCATCCCTGAAAAAAAAACATTCTCAGGCTGCTCACTTGCCAAGTTGTCCAGGGAAAACTGTGTGCATAGCCCTGGGGAGGGGAGCTGTTAGCAGGGCCATGAGGAGCCGTGGTCTTCCGTGCCGTGAATTCAAAGCAGATGCCCCTGGCCTGGCCCACTGGGCCACTGAGCCACTGAGAAGCTCCTTTAAAAGTGTGGCTGGACTGACGGTGACCTCTTGGGCTCCCTGCCATCCTGGGGCACTCGGGGCCACTACCCTTCCCCGCTTAAGCGGAGACAGGATGGAGGCATAGAGGCAGGGGAGCTTGCTCCCTGGGACTGCCAGGTTGGCTTCTCCCAGGCACCTGCAAGGTGGTCGGAAGTCATCCATCCATTTCCATTTAGGGAAGAAGTAGAAGGACACACAAGGACACAAGGGCACCGAGCCATCTGCTCACCACTTCGGTGGGCAAAAATGTGGTGTTCCCTTCACCGCTGGCCATTCTCTGAAGGATGGATGATCAGTTCTGGTGAGAGGTGTCAAGAGCTCCCCCAGGCGAGAATTCTATTTCGCCACCACTATCTGCCGGCGCACCTGCCAGGATTGAGCGTCTTCAGCCTGCATGGCCAGCCACAGATAGGTCAGCATTGCTAGCCTGAGTGTTGTGAAGATCACATTTTGAAAATAACTTCAATTTGTTTATAGGTGGTCAGTACTTCTCATAAATATCCATCCGTCCA
Source organism: Ochotona princeps (assembly GCF_030435755.1). Taxonomy (NCBI): domain Eukaryota; kingdom Metazoa; phylum Chordata; class Mammalia; order Lagomorpha; family Ochotonidae; genus Ochotona; species Ochotona princeps. The sequence continues at coordinate 10,450,259 of NC_080846.1, read as the reverse complement.
CCCCGAGACCCGCCATTGGACGGCTCTGACTTTTGCTGTGTTGCATGGACATATTCCTGTAGTTCAGGTATTAACGTATTTCACTCTCCACATCTGACCTCTGATTTGACCTCTTCCGTAACACAAGTCTCTATCTCTCCCAGCATGCGTATTCCCCGAGAGATTCATATTGGTTAATGGCAATTCAACAGTGCACGGCAACAATCATGTACTATATTAATGACCTGTATGGCCCAGCTTTAAGCAATATGAAATGATCATGAACCCACACAGAGTGGTAGGCCTGCTCCGTTCTTCTTGGTAACTCTAGGGTAAGGCCCCAGCTGTTACCTTGTGGATTTGTTTATTTGGGTTGTCAATAGCTTAGGACAGGGGTCAGTAGCTTAGGACGTCCCCTTAGTGTGACCCCTAGTTGTCTGCACAGACTCTAGTGGTTTCCAACCAATGGAAGAAGCTTTCAGTCCACCAAGGATGGGTTTCACAAAAGCACCTGCCTGGATCCCGCGTCTGGAATGTGAGATCCAGGAGGGTCTAGAGCAGGGCCTTGGCATGTGTCCTCTGAGACAGCCGCAGGTGAGGAGTCAGGGCTTCATCCGAGGTCTCCAGGTGTGCAGTCGTGTTGCTTGCTCTTCTTCTGGCTGTTGTAGAGTTACTAAGTAGCTGCCTAGGATGTTTGAGGTATTAAACTTAGCATTTATCCGCCTTGGAAAAGAGAGCTCAGCATCCGGGCTGGTGACCACACCTGACCCAAGAGCAAGGGCCAGGCTTTGGGGCCAGGGGCAGCCCAGCTCCGTGCACATGGTGCGCATCTTGGAATTCTGATGCAAAGCAGGGAATAGTGTCACAGGGGCAGCCGGGCACTGTTGGAATTGTGCAGGAATTCTTAGGACAGATCCAAAGTCATGTATCAGGAGGCCGAGCATGGCATGTGCCACCTTGAAAGCTGGCTTCTGCCTGGCAGCTAGTGGGCCTAGTCTCCTCCTAGGAGAGGACTCTAAGGAAGAGGAGTGGCATGGTGATCTGGTGGGCCCAGCTGCCATCCCTTAGCAGACAGTGGCATCCCAGCCTTCACATCAGGAAGGGTATGTGATCAGAGCCGTCCAGGAGTCAGGCCCCTCCCTGCTGCTGGTCAGCAGGTTGGCAGCTCTGGCCTGCCTCTGCCCTCAGGAAGCCCTAGAAGGGCCATGAACATGGTGGGATTTTCTCCTCTTTCACATCGGAAGGGCTGCCAGCACCTTTACCGTGAGATTCCATGTAGACAGTATCTCTGCCCCCTTTAAGAAGCTCAGATATCTTAGGCTACATCCAGAAGGGAATCCTGGAACAGCTCTAATGTCACTAACTGATCTTACCAGACAGAAAATTTAGCATCTGCTAAACTGGCCTCAGAAGTATCCAGGGTGTTCTAGAAGTGGAGAAAGGGACCCCAAAGTTTTTCAAAACTCTTGCAAGGTTGTGACTGCAGAGACCACCCTACTGCCCCTGAGGCTTCATGTAACTAATCCCAGAAGCACTCCAGCATTCTGCTGCAAGGACTTTACAAGAACTTTAGCTCAGTGCTTCCACAAACTTTATACACAGAAGTGCCCTGGCAGGGCAGACACCCCGGCAGTGGGTCAGGGTGGGACCTCAGTGGCAGTGTTCCCAACAAGCTCCCAGCTGCTGCTGATGCTACTGTGCATGGACCACTCTCTGAGTAGCCTGGGGTTTCTAGAAGATGCCACAGGCTCTGAGGTCATCCTCCAGCCCTGTCCACATGGTCACTGTTTGTCCAGAGGGAGGGAAGGAGCATAGCACCTGGCTGATTTCCAACGTCCCTCGCGATGCCTCCTTGTGGTGCGTGTCCTTTACACAAACAGCCACTCTTCGTCCGCAGCTCCTCCTGGATGCAGGGGCCAAGGTGGAAGGTTCGGTGGAGATTGGCGAGGAGAACTACTCAGAAACACCACTCCAGCTGGCAGCCGCCGTAGGTAAGGTTTGCTGGTCCCCATCCAAGCCGAGGGGCTCCACACCTTCGGTCCTTGTGTGTGCTTGTGTTTCTGTTTCTGTTTTATTGTCCTGTACAAACCACCCGCTTCCCCCTTCTCTGGGCTTGCAGGAAATTTTGAGCTGGTTAGTTTGCTGTTGGAGCGTGGCGCAGACCCCCTGATAGGAACCATGTACAGGAATGGAATTTCGACAACCCCCCAGGGGGATATGAACTCTTTCAGCCAGGCTGCAGCCCATGGACACAGGTAGGCTAGGGTGGGCTAAAAAGGCCCTGAGCGGTGCTTGTTAAAAATGCAGATTCCCAGGCCTAGCCCAGACCCATTGCATCTCTGGATGTGGGGCCCAGAGGCACAGTGACCGAGAGCCAGCCCCAAGTGGTGGAAAGCCAGCTGCCCAGGCCGGCTTGCCAGCTTGCCTTGTCCATTCCCAACCAGAGGGGACCTGACTTTCGGTCCGTGCCGGTCAGAGGATGTTATGTCAGCTATCTCAAAGTGTGCAGGATCCACCTGAAGAATAACCAAGCCCCTCACTGCTCAGCCTCCTACAGGACTTACCCCATCAGATTGTATCACACATAGCCCCAAGCCACTGCAAAGACATTGCAGAGTTCTAGAACCTTCTCCATATCCCTTAGCTCCGAAATGCCCTTGAGGAAACACTGCTGGTCAGACCCCACCATCTCCTCCTTCCCCCAAATGTTGCACCCTGCTCAGACCTCTGGAACCACCAACCATGGTCCCCTTGTCCCCCCAGCTCCCCGTCCCACCTCGCTCCCCACCCCCACCCCAGCACAGCCACTTTCCTCTCTGAGTGTCTTCCTCTCTGGGTTTATGATTGACAGGAATGTGTTCCGCAAACTGCTCGCTCAGCCAGAAAAGGAGAAGAGTGACATCCTGTCCCTGGAGGAGATTCTGGCCGAGGGGACTGACCTGGCGGAGACAGCCCCGCCCCCGCTGTGCGCCAGCCGCAACAGCAAGGCCAAACTGAGGGCCCTGCGGGAGGCCATGTACCACAGCGCTGAGCATGGCTACGTGGATGTCACAATTGACATCAGGAGCATAGGTCAGTCGGGCACCCTGCAGCGCTGGGCACGGCACTGCTGCCCGGCTGCCAGCCACGCACGCGCACACACACACACACACACACACACACACACACACAGGGACCTTCTCCTTAGCTGCTTGGAACACTTCCGTCCCCACAGACAGCAACATCCTGCTTGCCCCCCACAGTCCCAGCCTCAGATCCCCAAACTCTACACCCTGGGTCAGGAGTTGAAATCACCTGGAGAACTTGTCTGAAAACAGACTGCCAGGCCCTACACCCAGAGGCTCTGCTCTTGAGGGCCTGGATGGAGGAAGGCTGGAAATCTCTATGTTTAACAATCATCCCAGGTGGCTCCCAGTGCTCGAGGAGTCGCTGCTGACGTGGGGCATCTGGGGCAAGGCCATGGACACCAGGGAGAGTTAGCGGCAGCGTTCCTAGGAGCGTGTCTGCACCACAAGGCTTGCCCGCCTTCACCAGTCAGGCAGCTTTAGTCCCAGCACAGGAGTGGCAGGATGCAGCAAGCCAGGGCCCGGTGGAGGCAGGCAGGCCAAGGAGGACCGTCCCTGGGCACTGGCCGTGTCATGTGTGTGAGCTTTCTGCCATTGCCTTGAGAGCCCCGTTTCCTACGACAGGGCAGCTCAGAAACTGACCGTACTTACCTGTTAGAACCAGGGGTAGGGGATATTCAGCCCCCCTGGGCCATCCAAGGGCCACAAAATCAGTGGATCTGGTCCTGCCAAGGCAACTGCAGGTGGGACACAAAAGTTGGTGAATCTACAGCAGGCTGAATTTTAAGTGAACTGTTTATGTATGACCTGCAAATTATGTCATTCATATCTACATGGCCCTTGGCAGACACAAAAGTGTCCCATGCCTACGCTCTCCCCATCCTGTGCCTCTCCATGAGCAGGGAAAAGCCAGCCCAGCATTCAGCCACTGGAAAGGCTTGCACTGAAGGAAGGAAGGGGACCTGGTGGCTGTGACTGCAGGTGCACAGGGCACTCTGCTCAGGTGAGCAGCCACACTATCACTGAGTCTTCTTCCTCCACCATCAGTTTCCATGACGACCACTGGTGGGTCTGCCCAGCACTCACTTGGGTGTCTATCACCTGGTCATTCATTAGGGTTCTCTCCCTTCCCTGAGTTTCTCACTGCCTTAAAGTCAAGATAGGGCATGCACAGTAGTGTACTAACCCAGGGTTACACGGTGATATGTGTGTGTGTGCTGTGAGCATCAGGGACCACCCTACAGTTAAAGGAATCGAGTCCTGAGCTTCAGTTGCAACATCTGTGAGTCTCTGCGGGGAAGAGAACCTCCTTTGGCTGGGATTACGGAGTGTCCGTCCCTGGGCCTCGTCGTTGGCCGAGGTTCTAGGGAGAAGCCAACTTCCAGATAAAAACACCCTGCCTCCTGTGGTTGTTTCCCCACCTTCCCCACCCCGCCCTGCCCTGCCCTGCCCCGTTCCCTGGCTCTGCCCGCCCACCGCAGGTGTCCCGTGGACTCTGCACACATGGCTGGAGTCCCTGCGCATCGCCTTTCAACAGCACCGCAGGCCCCTCATCCAGTGCTTGCTGAAGGAGTTCAAGACCATCCAGGAGGAAGAGTACACGGAGGAGCTCATCACCCAGGGCCTGCCCCTGATGTTCGAGATCTTGAAAGCCAGCAAGGTATGAGGAGGTGCAGGCCCTTGTGACCATGACCTTGGCAATGGTTACAGTCAGTGGGAGTGAGCTGGGACTCTCAGATCTGAATGGTCAGACCCATCCTCTGGTTGGGTTTCCTGTGTTTGTCACCCCAGGCAGTGGACACACCCTAGCTGGCTGTGGTTCGCTATGAAATCATTTGTGGGGCTGCAGCTTTGTGGAACACGTGTGTCCCAAAGCACTAGGGCACATGGATTCTGAGGAGGTTGGGCCACCAGCCATCGCATAGCAGAGCACATGGGCCACGATGACACAGAGCATGAGAACAGGGCACTGCCGAGCCACACATTAGAGGGTTCACTTCCTGGCTCTGCCCCTGACTGGCCATCAGGCCCTCAGCAAGGTACTTCACTCTCTCTTGTCTCCGTTTGCCCATCTGAAAATGGAGATGAGAACTGTAGTAAGCTGCTAGAGCGGTGCTGAGTAGAAGTCCAGGGCCCCATGGCCTCTGACGGCTTTACAAGTGTCTGTGTCACATAGCCAGTACGTGGCAGAACCGGGACTGAACCCACCAGCTGGCCTCTCTGCCCCAGCACAGGTTTCATGGAACTCTGGGGCGTGCCCTTCCCTAGGGCCTGTGACCTAGAGGGCCGTGTGGTTCCCTGGGTGGGTTGGGCTGGAGCAAGACGTCTTCTCCGGATGCCCTTGGTCTGGGTCTAACAGTGAGTCCCACCAGGTGCTCTCATTAGCGCCCCTCCTGGACCCAGCCTTTCTAGCCCTCTGCTGGCTGGATTTGTACTTGATGCCAAGGCCTGCTGAGGCCATCAAGGGGAGTAGACAATGAGCCCAGCAAGGCCACCCAGAGCAGAACCTGCTGGAAATGTTTCAGGAGCCGCCTTGCCCCCACCCACCTTAAACATAGATAAATGAATAAAAAGGCTTCCATGGAAGTTACCTAAAAATCAATCTGAATGGGAAACAAGGCTACATCTGTTTTCAGGACCCCCTTTTCTGTCATTTTGTGAGCTTTTTTGCTCTACTTTTTAAAATATATTCATTTGAAGGCAGAGTAACTGGAGGAGAGAGAACATGTGTGTATTCCATCCAGTGGTCAGTTCCCAGATGGCCACATGTCCCTCCAGCACCCTTGGGTGCAGGGACCCACCTTCTGCTGCTTCCCCAGGCACATTAGCAGGGTTCTGAATCAAAAGCAGAGTAGCCAGGACTTCAGCTAGTACCTGGAATATTATTAACTTTAGTTTGAGCTGTAGTAGTAAATGCTAGAATTTACTGAGGCATCCTGTGTGTTAAGAAAACTTACTTGATGAATTCTTAAGACCAGCTTTACTTGGAAGCATAACATATATACAGAAAAGTCTCCATGTTGTAACTGTAGCACCTAATGAATTCTCACAAGGTGGACATTCTGTTATTAGCACCCAGGTCAAGAAATGGCACCTGACGGGCAGCCCCATGACGTGGCTTCCAGAAGCCAGCTCCCCACATAACCGTTAGCACCGGTGGCACTTCGTTTAGCCCGGAGCTACGGCTTGTTTGAACGCAACAGCTCATTAGACAGGAAACACTTCTCAGGACCTGAGCTCACCAGGATAAGGCGCTACGGTTCGGAGCACACAGGCTGTCTTTGATTTATGGCTGGGTAATGATGTTCTCATCATTGGCAGTCACTTGTTCTAACATCAGACCAGATTTTCTGCAACACAATGCATTCCAGAACAACCTGCAGGTGCCCAGGTCCGCCCACAAGCGCCATGCTTCACTCTGGGCAATTTAAACAGTCCAGAAGGGAACATACAGCCACCTGAATGTTACCTGGTGTGCAGAGCCTTGAGGTCCTCCCAGGAAGCAGGTGCTTGATGGGGTCGCAGGGCTGGAGAGACCCTGGGCTATGCTCCAGAGTCTGACATGAAAAGATTAGAGTAGGTCCGTGGTGGGAAGGGAGGTCACCCAGCAGCTCTGCCAGCAGGAAGGAGCAGACTTTGTCAGGAGACGTGAGCCAAAGCCTGATCCCTGGCAGCTAAACTAGTCACTGAAGACAGGACAGGGCACTGGCAGCATCTTGTCCCAAAGTCACATTCCCCGAGAAGGATGGCACCCAGCCAGGAGTAAGGAGGGAGTGTGGGGAGTTGGGCTTTCCTTGGGGTTCCATACCTGCGCCCCTACTGGTGAACTGTGGTATTGCACATCACGTCTGCTGACCTGCAAGGCAAGATTTCCTAAACACCTGGGATATTCCTGCAGGCGGAACACTGGCCAGAAGAACAATGTAGGGAATTGAGAAAGTGCTGCAACGTTTCATCCTCAGTGTCCTAAGTGGAGTGGGAAGGGGGAGGGAGAGGTGAAGCCTTACGCATTGGTCAGTTCCTTCACCCTCCACTTTCGCCTACAAACACCTGATTTGATCAGATTATTGGATCAGAGTGAAATTCCCGTAGATGAGTCACATGATGGCTACCCCCTAGTCTCCCACACACGTGCCTCTCCCATCCTGACGGTGCACACATTTGCACCATTCTCAATCGGGCTGCCCCATGCTTTCTCCCTCCCACTTCTAAATGCTGACTTCAGAGGAATTCCGTATCTCCTGGCCCATTTTCCCCACATGCAACTCCTCTGGGCTTTTATTCATTCAAGAAATGGTCAGGACACTCCCATGGTGTTCCCAGCGCGTGGTGGGGATGGGACAATTCTGTCCTTTACCCTTCTGGGGCTTAACTGATGGTCAACAGGGAAGTAAAAAGCAAAGCAGAAGTCAGAGCACAACCAGTGCTAGTTAAAAATAAAACTGAACACTGCCATCATCCCCGTGTGTGGGACCAGTGGATCTAACTCAGAATGATCTGGAAGGTCTCCCAGAGAAGGGTGCGAGAAGCAGGTTCCACCCAAGCAGAGCTGTGGGGCCAAGGTTGTCCCAGGGGAAGGCACAGTAGCACTAAGACCCTTAGCAGGAATGTACTCCACATGTTGGGACAGCAAGAAGTGAGCAGGTGGGCAAAGGAAAATGTAGGAGGCAAAGCCCAGATTGCACAGGATGTGGAACATATAGAGTTTCCTCCACAGGTAATGAACAGGCCACCTCCTGGAAATCTGTGGTCTCTTAGTGTTTTCTTAGGTTTGATTGCATTTTGAGTGTTTATGTTCCGAGACAATGGTAGATGAATGCAGATATAAGAAATAATGCAGAAAGATGTCTGTGTATCCCCTTACCAGGGCGTCTCGGTTGCCCCAGTGACTGAATCTTGGCAAAGTGATGGCCAGGTAATAGCCACCAAGACATTGCTGACACGGTCCACGTGCAGGAGCCTGCCATCACTGTCACCCTTTGGTAGCCACACCCACTTCCTTCCTGCCCCTCTTTCACCCATGTCTTTCTTCCTTTCTCTTGTTTTATCTATTCCAGAACTTGAGTGAGATGGGATGTGTGGTGGGTAACATTTACAGTTTGGATGTTGTGCACTCAGCATGGTTCTCTGTACCACTAGGGTCGTGGCACATTTCCATGGCAGCCCCTTTCCATTGCTGAGTGAGAGACACCACAGTTGGAGCACTCAGCATGGAGGGATGTCTGCATTGTTTCTAGATGGTGGCTATTACAGACAAAGCTGTCAGCAGCATTTTGTACATGGATTTTTGTATCAGAGGAAGTCTTCATTTTTCTGGAATAAATATACAGGTATCTAATGACCAGGCTGTACAAGGCTTGCATGTTTAAACTATAAAGAACCTGCCAAGGACAGTGAGCCAGTGGATGAAAGATCTTTCTTTCTGTCTCTGCCTTTGCAATAAAATAGCTAGGCCATTATACATTCCCACCGGTTTCCAGCATCCTTGCTGTTGACTGTCATCGCTTCAGCAACTCTGTTGGTCTGTACTGATGTCTCATTATGGCTTTTATGTTCCCCAGTGACTATGGTGCTGACCACATACATTTGCCTGTGCTGGTTCACCATCCCTGCATTCTCTTGGGTGAAATGCCTCCTCCTATCTTTGGCCCGTGTTCTATGTGCTTTGTTACTGATGAGCTTAGAAAGTTTTATGTTCCAGTCAATAGTCTTTTGTTGGACAGAGATGTGGCTACCAAATCCTTCCTCTTGCCCCATCATTCGTCTTTTTATCCACTTTCATTCTGGGCCTGACACTGATTGATTGTCTTCATTCAATCACTTTAAAATCTCCCAGGCTTATCTGGGTATTTCTCAAGACCTCAGATGCTCCTTAGAGTTTTGCTTTCATTTTTCACCTTTGTCACTGCTCTGACAGGTGCGGAGTGGCTGCCACCTTGATGCTGCCAGGGGAAGGTGGTTGTCAGGTTCCAATGAGCCTCTGTCAACCTGAATGGGAACCGTATGCCTTCCCTAGATGGTCTCCTCTGACTCAGTGATGGGGTATCTCATTCCCCTGGGCGGTGAACAGCTTCTCATTCTCCAGCCAGAGGTTGGGAGGGTTGGCTCATCACGGCTGGGCTAGAAAGAAGTTCGAACTCCCCTGGGGTCTCCATGCACACCATGCCCCTTTACTGGCCCTTTGGCTAAAGAGAGCAAGCTTTCACCGAGACTTTCACTGGCAGGCCTCAGCTTCAAGCCTGCTGGGTTGCCCCTCCTACCCCAAGCCCCTCTGGGTGATCTGCCTTCTCCTCTCCACCTTTCAGTCTCTATTTCTGTCATGTGGAATGTCCAGGGTTTTTAGCTGCCCTTATGTCTTAGCCTATTTTTTTTTCTGCTGCTACAACAGAACATTCAAGACTTGGCAATGTATAAAAAAAAAGAAGTTCATTTTGGATCATGGCCCTGGAGGCCAGGCATTCCTAGGGCCTGGCACCAATGAGGACCCATGCGGCTTCAGCTCATGGCAGCGAGCAGGAGGACAAGCAGAGGTGTGCAGGAGACAGGAGACAGAGCGGGGCCTGGTGTATTAAACGCACATTTGCTTAATGTGACTGACCCAGTCCCTCCAGATCCTTCCAAAGGATGCAGTCACCTTGGAAAGGTGCCAGCTCCACTCGACACCGTTACTTCAGGCATGAGATTTAAACTGGAGTTTTGGAGAGGATGAACCACAGTCACACTCTGATGGCTGAGCTTTCGGAACATGGAAGGATGTGCTGTGTGTGTCTGACTTCTGTGTGCCATTGTCATCTTCCTCAAGCCGTCTGGGCCCCAGACACCCTCAGAACAGAGTGTTAGCACAGCCTCCAGCTGCGCCATGCCTGGTGATTTCTCTAAAGGCAAAAATCTCCCTCGGAGCAAGGAAAAAGAAGTAAAATAAACCAGGTCCTAAGAAACCAGGCAGCCAAGTGACCTCCCCAGCCCAGTCATCCACCAATGCTGTCAGGATAATTCCCAGAGCCTTGAAAAAAAAGTCCCATTTGAAGAAAGCATTAACGAGATAAAAATACATCCTGGGCGATGTGTCATACACTCAGTCTTTTCCTACACATCCGCTTCCTATCCCTTGGATGCATTTAGGAAAGAAATGTTCCATGGAGATCATCAGTAGAAAGTCTGCATCCCTCCCCACAGGCATAGCTCAAGGTCAAGGTGGGGCTCCACAGCCCCAGTGGCGTGTGCAGCACACCCAGGGCCCTGCTGCCCACCTCACCAGCAATGTCATCAGACAGAAAGTCTTGCAGCTCTCACCTTACCCAGCAGTGTGCCAGCCCTGAGGGGTGCACAGCCTGGGGGGAGCCAATGTGTCCCATGAGGAAGGGCCAGGTGGGCATAGGATGCTGACCGTCCGGACCCCCCAAAAGTAACTGTGAATCCAGATACCCTTGGTCCCAAAGTACATCTCCTTTGCACTACACACATTTTACTGTTTCCTCATTGAAAATGGGTGTGTGTGTGTGTGAGGGGGTGAGGTTTGCTTTCCTCTTTGTAAAACCTGCCTTGCGTTTCATGATATCTGAGGATATTAAGAATGAGGTTGGAATTGGGAAATTACTGACTTACGAATTAAAAATCGCCGAGATGCTCCAGCGTGCTGATAGGACACGGGCCCCTGTCCCAGAACAGCCCCCTATCACAAGAAAGTGGGTCCCCATGGGTGGTCCAGTCCATCTTGCTGGCTTCAGCATTCGGGTCAAAGTCAACCAAGCCCAGAGGAGTCCCCGTTTCACGGCCCCAGCCTGGCCACTGGTCCAGCAGCAGGTCTCACTTGCCACAGCAGCTGCTTGAGACTCATGGGGGCCGTTCCTCCCAGGAGCTCTCCTGGAGCCCCAACCATTTTAGGTGCCTGGGAGGCAGAGTGGGCTGCTGTGAGGAGAAGCTGCGGGAAAGGCTCAGAGCAGACGACACAGGTTGGGTGCAGCACCATAGTCTGCACAGGGTCCGGCTCCCAGGGCCTAGTAGGTGGCTGGCGTTTGGTGGATGCGTAGAAGGCATTTGCAGAGTGAACTGGGGAGTGAGGGATGCACAGTTAGTTGGTGGAGCAAAAGTCTCTGTCCATTCCACCTTGAATGAATCCAGTGTAGGAAGTCCCCAACGTCCATTTAGAGCCCCAACACTCCCTCTCCCTTCTGTATTTCCCATGCTTTTACCCCAATGATCAGATCTCCTCATTGGGCAGATTTCTTAACATAAAATTTAGGGTGTTTTTTTTTTGTAAAGATTTTATTATTATTGGAAAGCCGGATATACAGAGAGGAGGAGAGACAGAGAGGAAGATCTTCCATCCATTGTTTCACTCCCCAAGTGAGCCGCAACGGGCCGATGCGCGCCGCTCTGAAGCCGGGAACCAGGAACCTCTTCCAGGTCTCCCACGCGGGTGCAGGGTCCCAAAGCTTTGGGCCGTCCTCGACTGCTTTCCCAGGCCACAAGCAGGGAGCTGGATGGGAAGTGGAGCTGCCGGGATTAGAACCAGCGTCCATATGGGATCCCGGGGCATTCAAGGCGAGGACTTTAGCAGCTAGGCCACGCCTCCAGGCCCCAATTTAGGGTGTTTTTAGAATCGTTTTAGTTTTGCAGAAAAATGGAGAGGCTGGTGCAGGAAATTGCTGACTGCCCCCTCTGCCCACTTCTCCCAGCGATGGACAGCGTCCCTGAGTGTAAAACAGGTGTTTTCTGTAATAAGCTAATCTCAGTGCATTAACATCAGTTCAGTTCCATGCTTTATTCAGAGTTCTTTGGTTCTGACCTAGAGTCTTTTCTGTCCTGAGATTCCTCCCACCACGCACCCCTGGAAGGGTGCAATACACTTAGCTGTCACCTCCTTGGGTTCCTTGCCCTGCAGTGGCTCCCCAGCCTTTCCTGGGCTTTGGTGACCTTGGCCTTTTGGAAGACTGCTCAGTCATGTGTTGTATGGACCTTCATTCTGGTGGAATATGTCAGGGTTCTTCTCATGGTTAGACTGGGGTTGGGGGACAAAGGCCACGGAGACCAAGGGCCGTTCTCATCACGTCAAAGGCACGTCCCATGTGTATGAGTTAGCACCATGGATGGTGACCTGGACCTCTCTGCTGCAAGCCTGCTCTTTCCCCATCTTTCTTTCTGTGGAATGAAGTCAGCCCATGTGGCGTTCACTTAGGCAGCGGGAAGTCAGGCTTCCCCCGGAGAGCTTTTATTTCTTTAAGGATCACCCATTCAGAACCCGGCTGGTCCTCACGCGTGCTGTCTTAGGTGACACAGTACATACTGAAGTTAGAAGGTGAGGGCGGGGTTTGAGCGTGGGGACTGGAAACCACTGGTCTCTCCTGCTACTTCAAATGGACCAGTAGAGCTCCTCCTCTCACAGGGCAGGACACCTCTTGATTGCTTAATTAGTGCATGCCAGATCAAATCTCACACACACACTCTCTCTCTCTCTCTCTCCCCGCTTTCTGGCAGTGGGCGCCCTGGGAGGTAGCAGGTGCTGACTCAAGTGCTCAGGTCTCTGCCAGCTTCAGGGAGACCCAGCTGGAGTTCCGGGCTCCAGCTCTGGCCTGGCCCAGCCCCAGCTAGCGCAGGCATTTGGGGGAGGGAACCAGTGAATGGAAGATGTCTCTCTTCCTTCTCTGTCCCTCTCAAATGATAAATCATTTTTGAGAGAGAAATTTATTCTGTCATAAAAGCATGTTATAAAAAAAGAAAGAACAGCTCAAATCCATGACAACACTGTAGCCCCAAACTCATATTTTGGAAGCAAACTAATATTATTCCTTTGTTTGCAAAAGCAATACTTGTTTGTGATTAAAAAAAAAAAAAAACAGAAAGAAGATACATCATTGTCTCCCCCAAAAGTAACACTTCTTCCAATCCTTTCTCTATACATAGCTGTTAACCCAAAGACATTTATAGGATTTTTATTTCCAAAAGGACCTGGTGTAAAACTGTGCTGCAACCTACTTTTCCTAACATGCTGTAAACATTTTTCTGGCTCTTTTAGTCTCTGGTGGCGATCCCTTTTACCCAATAAAGCAAACAGCAAAATGCTGTGAGCCATGCCTGGCCTGCTGCACACCTGTAGGTGGTAGGAGATTAATTGGGAACAAGGCAAGGGAAAAAAACGTGCGGGATAGAGAGTCCTCAGAGCCAGTGCCTGCCTGCCTGTGCCCACAAAGGCAGCTGGCGTTCACGGTTACAGACTCGTCTTCCCATTTCTGGTGAAGGACAGTGACAGAGCTCAGCACAGGCGGATCCTGCCATGCCTCAGCCAGAGAGAGCAGTTCACGAGAGAGCTGAATCCAAACAAAGCGTAGGTCACGTTAGTGATAAGTCACACTTGCTGTCATAGACCTGGAAGGCTTGCTAATCTCTGGGGAATAGGCTGCTTTCAGAATTTGAGAGCATTGACCTAGGTGGATTTGGGGTAAAAGCTCGGTTTCATTCTGCGAGCTACAAAGCCCTACTTTCCAGTGGAATGGGGCGAGACCAACGAGTTGAGTTAAACGTGGTTTTAGTGCTTTAGCTAGCATTCATCAAGGGAGCACGCTAGAAGGAGCAGCTTCACAGTGCAGGCAGGTCCTGGCCCAGTCAGGGCGTGTGTTTTCCAAGGCCCCTGCCCTTGGAACCTGCACTAGAGGTGTGAGCTCCTCTGATTGTGGGATGTGCTCCTGCGGTGACAAGGTCAAGGCCACGACTCCCTATGGCCCTACTAACCTGAGCTCCTGCTCTTTTGGCAGAACGAGGTGATCAGCCAGCAGCTGTGCGTCATCTTCACGCACTGCTATGGGCCCTACCCTATCCCCAAGCTCACGGAGATCAAACGGAAGCAGACCTCGCGCCTGGGTGAGTGGTGTCCCAGGCCGTCTTGGGGTGTGGCTTTCTGATATATTGGGGAGCAAGTGTAGGGTGGTTTTTGAAGGTCAATGAAAAATAGACACAGGAGTTAGACCGCATAATTATTTCAGAGATTATACCTTGGCGATGTGGGCAGGGACGCTGGCCAATACCTCATTCCTCAAGTAAGCGGACTCAGGTGTGGCCCCAGCCCGAGCCTCCCCATCACAAACACACACACACACACACACACACACACACCCTGTGCAAGCAGCCTCTAAAGGATAGATAAGCTAAACTGCCCAGCAACCCTTGCCCCCAACTCCCCCATCCAAGGTGCCCTCCCTCTGCTGAGGGAGGAGAGGCAGGTGCAGTGACATCCTTCAACAGGGAACTGGGGGAAGAGGGAGCAAGCTGCCACCCTGCCCCCCACACACATCCAGACTGACAGACCTGGAGACACCCTCCCATCAGCGCCATTTTCACCTCAGGGCTGCTGCAGCCTGGCTGATGGGCCTAGGGGAGAAAAAAGGCAAGGACATACAGAACTGCTCCGAGGCCTGAAAGCTACGCCCCTATACCTGGGGCTCACCATCTCCTCTTGCTGCCTGGAGAAATCTGCCCTTGAGCAACACCAGTCATTTGGTGAACAGCTCAGCCAGTTGCTTTGCGAGTGTTTCTATTCCTGTTTCAACCGATTTATTCATTTCATTGAGAGCTGATTTTCTGGCTAAGATGAAATACTAGCAGCTGGGTTAAAGTCATCCGTGTGTGTCTATCCAACTAGGAGGGACCAAAGCGTGAGTATTTCTACCATATAACATTGGGCATTGATAAGTACTTTATCAAGGCCACAAGTGACAAGGACTAACCAAACCAGCAGAGCCAGGCAGCTGGGGGTTGCCCTCCAACAGCAGCGTCTGACTTCCGGGTGCTTTCTAAGACACCTTGCTGAGAGTGAGCATGTGCAGAGGCTATTTCTACAATGCGCCAGCAAACCTGCTTCCCTGTAGCTGGAGGGGAGCAGCAGCACTTTCTCCCTGCTTGAATTTGCAGAGAATTCTTTCACACGCAGTGAAAAGGCCTGATTTTCAAGCCAAACGTTAGAATTCCATGGGTTTGCACCAGGAGGGAAAAAAAGTTGGCAGCCCCGAGAGGCTACAAAGCACCTGCTGGGAAGGAAAAGAGGCATGCTATCATTTTTAGTGGCCACATTTCAAGGCTAGGGCATTGAGAGTTGCCATACAGTGGCTCTGTAGAAACTCGTTTAACAGGCCAGAAAAGAACGAGCAAGAGGCTCCAACTCTGTTCTCCGAGGGCCCATCAAAGAGTGAAATCGATTCCTGTGGGAAACATTAGGGAGCGATGCAGGCTGTGGCAAAACGGAGACAGATGGCCAGTGTTCTGTTTTCTCACCTGCAAGTCCCTGTCCTCCTGCTGTGGGTAAGGCTCCCGTGGGAAGGAAGTACCGCTTCCAACCACAAGCCAGCAGCAAGGATCCCCTGTGACAAACCGAGTCTGTGCCCTTGCTGGGCTGGGGAATTAGCCACCATGGTTTGGTGCAGGAGGAATCTGGACCCCACCCTCTGTGCCCTGAAACAAGCCCCTGCCCCTTCCCTCTTCCAGATCCGCATTTTCTGAACAACAAAGAGATGTCCGATGTCACCTTCCTGGTAGAAGGGAGACCGTTCTACGCACACAGAGTGCTGTTGTTCACAGCCTCCCCAAGGTGGGTGCGGCCGGCTCGGCCAGCTACGGGATTCAGCTGCGGGACTCAGCTGTGGGACTGTGGCCCTGGCCGCTGCAGGGCCTGTGCTTAGAGGAGGGGTCTTGGCAGTTTTGCACCAGATGGGCAGCTTCCCTCCTCAGAAACCACAGATCCAGAGGACAGAGCTGTGGTCAGCAGAGCCAACCTGGAATAAGGCAAGTCAATCCCTGGGCTGCTCTGTGAGCAGAGCAGAGCTGCTGACTTCTGGGCCAAAAGCACTTGGGCAGTGTGCAATTCGAGAGCCCATCTGTGGCTGCCTTTAGAGGGCCATTCTCCAGACATCAGGGTACAGACTTGGGCAGAAGCCACTGGAGAAGTTTTTGTTTTTAAGATTTATTTTATTTTTATTGGAAAGGCGGATATACAGAGAGGAGAGACAGAGAGGAAGATCTTCCGTCCGATGGTTCACTCCCCAAGTGGCCACAATGGCTGGAGCTGAGCCAATCCGAAGCCAGGAGCCTCTTCCGGGTCTCCCACATGGGTGCAGGATCCCAAGGCTTTGGGCCATCCTCGACTGCTTTCCCAGGCCACAAGCAGGGAGCTGGATAGGAAGCAGGGCTGCCAGGATTAGAACCAGCGCCCATATGGGATCCCGGTGTGTGCAAGGCGAGGACCTTAACCACTATACCATCGCGCTGGCCCCCCCCCGGAAAAGTTTGAACCTCTTCCATTCCCCTCACTATGAAGTGAACAAATCACAGTATCTTCCATTCATTTGAAAGATACTGTTTCTTTCATTTATTTTCACTTATTATTTATATATTTTATTTATTTGAAAGGCAGAGGTAGAGAGAGAGAGATTAAGATTATCCATCTGTGATTCACTCTCCAAAAAGCAACAGCCAGGTTTGAACCAGACTGAAGGCAGGAACCAGAAGGTCCATCCGAGGTCTTTCTTGTCAGTGCAGGGGCTTGGCACTTGGGCCATCCTCCGCTGCTTTCCCAAGTGCACCAGCAGGGAGCTGCTTCAGAAGTGAAGCACCCAAGGGGCTAGCTGGTGCAGTGGTGCATCAGGCTAATCCTCTGCCCGGTGGTACTGGCATCCTACATGACCACCAGTTCTAGTCCCAGCTCTCCATTTCTGATTCAACTCTGTGATTACAGCCTGGGAAAGCAGCAAAGAATGGCCCAAATCCTTGGGACTCTGTATCTGGAGGAAGCTTCTGGTTCCCAGTTTCTGGTCAACTCAGCTCTGGCTGTTGCTGCTGTTTGAGGAGTGAACCAGCAGATGATCTTGTCTGTCTGTCTCTCTTTCTCTCTCTCTGTAAAATCTGCCTTTCAAGTAAAAATCTCTAAAGAAATATTAACAAAAAAGAGGGAAGCACCTGGAACTTGAATCAGTGAGCACATGGGGTGCCAGCATCTCAGGCCGTAAGCCAACCCTGCAACAGCAGTGCGCTGTGGCAATAGGAAGAGGACATTGCTCGCCCTCACTGCTGGCTCTGCCTCTGCCTTCACTCCTCCTCTAGATGTTAAACTGAGGTTGGGCTGACCATTTAGAGCCACCTGGATGGGGAGTGGTGTGGCCGGGCAGGGCAGGAACTGATCGACAAGGGCAGGCCAGCAGAGGGTGCCTCTATTGGTGAGCACCCTTGGAACCCCGCAGTGGGACTCTTCCTAGAAGTGTGCTAAGGGAGAGTGTGGCCAGCCCTCCCTGAGGGTCCCCAAAAGTAGCCTTGCATCCCCAGCACCACCTCCCAAAACCAAACATGGGCCCCAGATGTCTGCTTTGCCACCATAAGAAAAATGCCTCCCACCTTGCCTAAGTCTTGGCTGGGATGCAGGAGAGAACCCGGATGGATGCTATGCCCACATTCAAGTCTTGGTTCTGGTGAAGAGGTCGTGGCCCCAGAGCAGGTGATGACCTTGGGAGCAGCTGAGGAAAGGGCAAACAGGCCTTGGCAGCCTTCCTGCAAACCCGCTCTTGTTTTTGAAGGTGAAAGTGTCCTTAAAGGAGAGCAGGGCCACATCTTACCTGCTTCCTAGAAGCACCCCGTGTCGGTGGGTGCCCCAAGCAGGAGCCCCTCCCTCTAGGAGCTTTTGCACTTCCTTCATGGGTGGGAAAGAGCAGCTGGAAGCCAAGACCGGAGATCACAGCTCAGGACCACCTGGGACAGGCCCCGGGATTGCTGCAGAGGCGGAAACAGCAGAGGGCCAGCTAGCAAGGAACCCAGCATGCATGGGAAGAGGGAGGAGAAGTGGTGAGCCCCTGGGCATAGAGGAGAGGGGAAGAAGGCGCCTGGCTGATGTCCTACAAAGCATCCATTCCTCCCCAGCCTCCCGTTTTTGGGAAGCAGCATCCTGGTTTGCACTTCAGAGTCTAGGCTGGTACAGTGCCATGAGGCAGAAATGGGTGTTCATTAAAAGGACTGTGCTACATCAGTGTTGTGTCTCTGACCTGGGGACACACGCATCTGTCATCAGGAGGGCTGAGGCCCTGTACACCATGGGTACATGTGCAAGTCTCATCTCCCCTTTGTGTGTCTTGTTCAGGTTCAAAGCCCTTCTCTCCAGCAAGCCGACCAATGACAGCACCTGCATAGAGATTGGCTACGTGAAGTACCCCATCTTTCAGGTGAGCACCTGCCGTGGCCGGAACTCCCAAGCCAAAGAGCACAGCACACAGGAGGCCACCTCCATGTGGGAGTTGGTGTCCAGCCACTTGGATAAGTCCCTTGCATTGGTCCCTATTCTGTTACTAGAGCAAAACACCAGAGGCAGGGGACGGGGTCATGGGGAACTGGGCGGGACCTGCTCTGGGCTTAGAGGTCAGTTCATCCAGTTCTTCCCTGTTGAAACGCATGCGTTCCTGTACTCTGAGAGCTCCCTGTTAACCATCACTCTGGGTGGACCATCCAGCTTCTCTGAGCCTCAGTTTGCTCATCTGCCTGACAGGAGAGAGAACACCGTAGGGGAGGAACGGTCAGGGGGTGCCTCTGAGGGAATGTGATTGTTAGCCCATGCTGCCAGCTCTGAATGCAAACTGGAGATTAAAAAGTCATGTTGGGACCACATGCCACGAGCCTTGACTGTCACTGTGCCAGGCAGGGATTCTTGCTGCCACTGTTGCCTCTGTTTCCAGGACTTGGAAGGGCTGCCACACAGGCATCGCACCCTCACAGCAGGCTCTGGAGCCCATGGAGGCGCCCACGATTCCACCATTCGAAATGTATTCCTTTAGTTAAGACTAAAGCTTCCAAATAAAGGCTCTTCCCTGAATAACCGACAACAAGACACTACCATTCTGTGGGCCTCATTGTTATTTACGATGTATTCATTTTCATTGGAAAGGCAGATTTACAGAGAGAATGAGAGACAAAGATCTCCTGTACACTGGTTCACTCCCCCAAATGACCACAATGACCAGAGCTGGCCAATTTGAAACCAGAAACCTGGAGCGCCTTCTAGGTCTCCCACGTGGTTGCAGGGTCCCAAGACTTTGGGCCATCCTCCACCTGTTTTCCCAAGCAATAGCAGGGAGCTAGGTGGGAAGTGGAACAGTTAAGACATGAACCAATGCCCGTGTGGGATGCCAGTGCTTGTAGGTGGAGGATTAGCCAGTTGAGCCATTGCACCAGACTCCAGTGGACCTCATTCTTAACACACTGGCCATGTCCTGAGTCCTCACAGAGATCACAGAGCAATGTGACAGCACTCCCATGTGATACCTGACACCCAGTGGCAGTGTTGGAGTGGGTTGCTGGTTTTCCAAGCTGTAGCCAATAAACCCCCTGCTTCCTGAGTACTAAACCCTACAGAGAGGAGGTGCCCTGGACCTAGGGTTGAGGAAGGGATGAAAGAGACTTGCAAAGATAAGGCTGGCCTGTGAGAGCCACTGCCCTGGGTGAGGAAAGGGAGAGCAGAAGGGAGACGGAACCCCCGAGGTGGGACTGGGGCGATGGCACGTCCCCAGGCACCCAAGGGTTTCCCCTTTGCCCAGCCCCTGACCGTTGTGGCTACAAATAGTTGGGTGAATGGGAGAGGCTGTGAATGAGGCTCTGGCCTTGGCTTTAGTGGCCTGTCTGGCTGGTAAATCCCATTGTTCTGGATGGAGAAACTGAGGTCAGAGAATATATATCACAGCTTTGGCATCTCAATCCTATTTTGTAGCAGGGCCAGGATCTGGCTGAATCCAGTCTGTCTGATAGGACAGCTCAGGGACTTGGTCCTGGAAAATCCTCTTTGTAAGTGATAAAGTCCCATGTCCCAAGTCCCACATAGATGTAAGGCTCAAAGCCAGTCCTCTTCAGCCACAGCTGTACAGTGGGATCACCTGGGGAGCTCTGTAAAGTGCCAGTATGCAGGACATGAATGAGACCAGTTCAAAACCAGAATCTTAAAGATGTTGCTCAGGCATAGCGTTTTGAAGCCACCCACTGCCTCCAACCCCATCCACCTGCTGCTCTGATTCTCCCAGTGTGCAGCCAAGGAGGAGAGCTGGGGCCAGGGCTCATGGTATCTTTGCACATCAGCAGGTGCATCTCCGAGTCACCTGGTACAGGATGCAGGGGAAGACTGTGAAAATGCAGATTCCTGGGCCCCATACCCAGGGTTTGATTCTGTAGCAGTGAGAAGTCACATTTCTCACACGAACCCTGGTGACTGGTCCAAGGATTCCACCTGCTGTCCATCATCTCACATGGCCCTTCCAGCTGCCCTGCCCACTGACAGCCAAGGGTGTAGACTCAGAGAAGACATCAGAGGCCTGGGCTGCCATGGCTGCTCCTGGCAGAGCCGAGCTGCAGACGAGGCATGGCAGATGTCCAGGCCTGCTCTCTTCATTTCTTCCCAACAGTGAGCTCCTGTGACCTTCCTTGCAAAGCACCCAGCCCCACCGAGCTGTGAAGTGCTGACTGCAGGAAACATACAGCCCCCAGCTCTCCAGGCCTTGTGAAGGGGCCTCTTGCCCCCACAAAGCCTGGGGCTAATTGGAGAGGCTCCTGCACTCAGAACTGGGCCCATGGGCTGCACCCCATAAATGTCAGCCGAGCAGATCCACCAAACAAGAAGTCTGCATGGGAAAGGCCAGGCTTGTGCAAATCCCACAGCTTGTGATTGCTTCTGACCACATCAGCCCAAGTCTGTAAAGGGGAAGGAAGATTTAGCAGACCCCAGAGGCCTTCTCTGGGGCTCAACCCTTTCCCCATAAAACAACAAAACCCTCATTTGTGGCTTGACATAGGCCCAGGAGAACTGGACCCAACCCAGCAGAAGGAGGTTCCCAGTGGCCTGTGCACTTGGCACCAGAACATTTTAATAAACAAGAGTGTTTGGGTTTCTTCCCTCCTGCCTCCGAGACTTTCTAACACAGCATGCAGGTGCAAGCTGAGAGCAGCAGAGTTTGCACCTGCAAGCGGGATCCTCGGGAGGTGTGGACGCCCCCTAAGAAACAGCTTTGTGACCGGCTGGAGGGAAATGGCTTGATTTTAATAAGGCCGAACCTCAGGCCGGGCTGAGTTGGTATTTTAGATGCCGTGACCCAGGGGGGTGGTGATTTCATGGCACTGCCACTGCCAGAGGTGCACCACCACCTCTGCAACAGGAAACGATTCACAAAAACCCCAAGTGGGGAGGTAGAAACCTAGAGAGGAAAGAGGATGTGTGTTCGCGTTTAAAAGTGTGCATGTGGCGCATTGTAGATGCTGTGTGTCAGGTACCAGAACCCAGCGGAGAGGACCAGGTCCAGTCTGGGCCCCGAACCGCAGTGAAAAACCTCACTGCCTGCCTCTGCACAGGCTTGGCGGGAGGGGCAGCAAGAGAGAGGTGAGGGCTTGCCAAGGAGAGGTGGCCACTGAGTCGGATCCCACCGAAGGAAGCCAGATATACAAGCATAGGCCATGGAATGGGCAAAAATGTGGCAGCCAGAAGGGAGGGTGGGAGGCCCCAATAAAGGCAGGTGCCTGGCTTTGTTCAGAGCATTAAAGATAGATGTGGTTAAAAAAAAAAAAAAAAAGATGGATACGGTCAGGAGGAGGAAAGATCGTAGCAGTAAATTAGATCACGAAAAATAAGTTGTCCCATGAGGATTCACAGCAGCAATATTGGGGGAGGACGGGGGAGGGACAACGCAAATAACCCCCAGCTAACTAGGCTCACATGGTGTGTCCACACCGCAGGCTCCAGGTCAGGGCTGATGGAGACTTTGTGACTGCTACAAGGAGCAGTGCGGACAAGCCTTGAAGGCTCCAGACTGCACAGGGGTCACAGAAGAGCCCACAGCCCAGGTTGTTTATTCTGGATGTTCATAGGAAATGCCCAGACTAGGCCAATCCTTAGTGGTTGTCAGGGGCTGGCAGGCAGGGGAGACAGCACTGGCTGCTAAAGTGCCCACAATTTCTTTGGGGGAGGATGTTAAAAGTTGTTCTAGAATTCTGGGGTGGTGACTGCATGACCTTGTGAATATGCCGAAAACACGACCCCAAGTACTTGAAACAGGTGCATTTTGTGTCGTGTGAAGTGTATCGTAATACACCTGTAAATGCAATGTTTGTAATTTATGCACCCATAGTTGGAAAGTATCAAATAACCTTCCAGGTGAGTGGCAATGTGGGGGAGAGGTTTCCCAGCCTCAGAGGGCAGTAAAGAATGAAATCAGTTCAAAAAGTGTTCTGAATGCTAGCATTCACTAAATTCCTGCTAGGCTCATTCTGTGTGTTTATCCGGGTCATCTTCATGACAATCCCCTGCAGTCAGTAAAAGCATCCCACATAGCAAGCGGAAACTGAGTCACGCAGAGCCTTAGTTTAACTCTCCCAGCTTGTCGGAGTTTTTAATTGAAAAGCGGAATTACAGCAAGAGGAAGAGATGGAGCAAAAGAGACCTTCCATCTGCTGGTTCACTCCCCCAGATGGCCACCATGGCTGCCGTTGGTGAAAGCAGGAGCTTGGGACTCGAGTCTTTCACATGGGTGACAGAGGCCCAAGGACTTGGGCCATCTTCCAGTGCCTAACCAGATGCATTAGCAGGGCACTGACTCAGAAACAGGAGCAGCCAGGATTTGAACCAGCCACACTTACAGGAAAGCTGCGCCACAAGGGTGGCCCCATGATCTCTAAGATTTCATGGCAGGATCAGAGCAGACATTAAGGCAGCCCAATCCTGGCTCTTAACCACTGTCCGCTGATGTCAGAACCCAGAGGGACTGCGGAGGACAGTCCAAGCCAAGCTCCTTGCTTTACAAGTCTCCACAAAGCCTTCAAACTTCACGAACGCAGGCAGGTCAAGCGTTTGTCCTAGGGTCAGGTGCAAGACGACAGGGAATGGACGAAACTGGGGCACACTGCTGAGCGTAAGCACTCCCTAAAACCTAACACCTGGCTGTCATCTGCAGAGGTGGCAGCCAATCCACCCTCTGCCATCAGCCTTCTTTCATGCCATGGGCTTCCATTTACAAAGCTGGTGTGACATTTGCACAGCTGGGCCACAGGGACAGAGAACAGCTAGATGCAGATCATTCGCACCTGCGGGTGAAAGGGTTAGAGACCTGGACCCCGATGGGTGCTGCTTCTGAGGGCTTTCCAAGTTGTAGCAGAAACCAGTGCTCCCATGGGATTCCGAATTGCCTGGCTGGGATCACAGCATGAGGCTTTGAGTCAAACTTGGCCTTGCACTGGGAGGAGGGACCTGCTGGTGCTGGCTCTTCAGTCCACACCAGGTGTACAACCTGACTGGGCTGAGGTGTGGAAGGCAAGGCAATGGGGGAGACATCTCTGCAGACTTCCAGGAGAGCTCTGCTGGACAGAGCCATTCCCCCATGTGCTGGCGCTGCAGGCGGGGTCTGGCAGCAAGTGGGACCAGATGCTCCCGAGTTCTGCCTGTGACACATGGCTGTCCGCGTTCTATCTTACAGTTGGTCATGCAGTACCTGTACTACGGTGGGCCCGAGTCGCTTCTCATCAAGAACAATGAAATCATGGAGGTAAGGACCTGACGGGCTGTTTCTGCAAGGGAGAGTCAGGCAGAGGGAAGGCCATGGCCAGCAATGGCAGAGGCAGGGAGTGCTGAGATGGAGGCTCTAGGAGGTGCCCCTGAGGAGGTGATGTGTGAGCGGTGACCAGGCAGCAGAGGGAGTTGGTCATGTCAGCATCCATCTCAGCGGTGCGGAGCTTCCATCCCACACAGGACAACGAAGGGGTCTGGCCCCTGCCATGTTACTGCAGGTGGGACCAGAAATTCTCTGGGTCCGTAGCTGGCTCATTTGGAAGTTTATAGTCTTGCATGGGCCCCACAAGTACAGTTTAAAAAAATCCAAATGGCCCTTGAACCATAAAAAGGCTTCCCAACCCTGCTAAGATAACACCGTTCACAATTAGGTCTGCATATAACCTTAGACATGGTGGGCTGACCTGCTGTCATAGAGCTGAATCTGGTTCCCCCTGCCATCTTCCCCACCATAGAGTTTGTTGCTTGGTATTGTCCCTGTGGGACCACCCTTGCACTGTAAAGTAGCCCCCCAAAGCTCACACACACATACACACATATGCACACCTGTGTTTCCTGCCCAGCACCTGGTCGTGTCTTGGGCCTGGATAAAGGCTTAGCTCCCTGGGGCCTGGCCTTCCTTCCTACTGCTCGCCTGCTTCTAATAGTGTCTGTCTCTCTGTCTCTCTCTCTCGGTTTTAGCTGCTGTCTGCAGCCAAGTTCTTCCAGCTGGAGGCTCTGCAGCGACATTGTGAGATTATCTGTGCAAAGAGCATCAACACGGACAACTGTGTGGACATTTACAACCACGCCAAGGTAACCAAGTCACATCCTGCCACCGTGCAGCCCTGGGCACAGGAGCCAGGAGGTGTTGCCTTTGCACTGTCAGGGCCTTTGTCTTGCTCTGGAAGTGACATCCCTCCCCCTCCTCCCTGCCCTCTTGGAATACGGGGAAGGGAGGAACCCGGGAGTTATTCTCAAACTACTTGCACACTATAACACATATATAATACTCACTGCATGAGGATTCTACAGCTGATGTCACTGCTGCAGTTGTAAGTGACACCTTGGGTGGAAGGTTCTGGAACAGCGCTTGCCAAAGTGTGGTCCCTGATCCAGCAGCATCACTCTCAGGGACACCTGGGGGAGGCCACCCAGGACCTCACAGGTGCTCTGGCAGGGTGGGGGAAGGTTCAGATGCATTTTCTTGAATGAGAACCACTGTTCTAGAACTCTTCCTCCCAACACTGACCGCTATGGCCAGGACTTGTGGTGAGGCCAGTCAGACTGCAACCTGGGAAGCGGTGTTGTCCAAAGCCTCCAATGGAACTCTCCTCCATGGTCAAGGTAGAGGACAGTGGCCAGCATGAAGGGCTCCTGGGAGTCCCCCAGCCCCATCATCTCCAGTGACCACAGGTCCTCCTCCACAGGGGTTTGAGGGGTCTGGGGGCACTACTGATTCCATCTGGTTCACTTCCCAAATGTGGAAGCTAGGACCAAAACAAGTAAAATTGCCTGGCTGCTGGCTCATTGTTTTATGTATAATTACTTGAATGCAGAGAGGGAGACAGATGATTGTCTACCCGCTGGTTTCCTCCCTAAATGTCTGCAGCATTTGGGGCTGAGCCAGGCCAAAGCTGGGAGCCCAGAACTTAACCCAGGGCTCCCAGGTGGGAGTCAGAAACCTGAGGAGCCCTGAGGAACCCTGAGGAGCCAACAGCTGTTACCTCCCAGGGTACACACTGGGGGGAAGCAAGAATCAGGAACAGAACCAGGACCCACAGCCAGGCACTCCAGTGTGAGATGTCCATACAGGGTGCCACAAGTAGTGTGGTCACCTCGGTGCCAAGTACCCACCCGCGTTTTGTTTCTCCTGCAAGGGACAGGAAGGTTAACTGTTGCTAGGGAGAAACGGTAGCGTCTGTTGGGCTCAGGGATTGGTTCACACAGAGAATATATCCTAGCTGTGAGTTGGAACCCAGCATGCAGGCCCCACCCGATCCAAGCTCTGCAGGGTGACAACGGATGCGAATAATGCCATCCTTGTGAAAGAACAGCTCTCGTGTGTGAGCTGTGTCCTGCCGGCCCCTGCGAGCCCTCTGCGTGTGCACACACCTTGTTAGTTCCCCTCACAGCCCTGTCAGCTCAATGCTAGCCTTAGTCCCAGCTCACCAGGACACGGGCATGCAGAGGTGGAGTCTCCTGCTTAAGTTCACCTAGCTACTGCTGAGATTTTGTTGTACAATAATCATTGCCTTGTTCACCGTAACCATCTGTAAGTGTAAAGTTCAGTGGCATTCATTGTAGGCACATTGTTGCGTAAACACAACTCTTGGAAACTGTGTGTCCTTTAAACACTGACTCCCCTCCCTGCAGCCCCTGTGGCCACCAATTAATTCCTGACTGTGCTTTGGACTTCTCAGTGGCCCTGTGTAAGTGGAACCACACAGTATCTGCCCTTCTGTGGAGGGCTGGTTTCACTAAGTTTAACATCAACAGGGCTCATGCATGTTGTAGTGGGTTCAAAATTTTCTTCTTTGTCAGGGCTAAGTCCGGTTCCGTTGTGTGCACCTGCTACCTTGTTTTCCGTTCACCTATTACTGTGCACACGTGTGGCTTGCTGCCACCTATTGGCCCTTCCTGGTACTGCTGCATTGCAGTGAGTGGATAGAAAACCCAGTCCAAGCCTCGGTTAGCCCACTTGTAGTGAAGCCAGCCCCCCTGCCGCCCCCATCACTGCAGGAGCAGAGTTTGTGTTGCAAGAATCAGATCTTCCCCCACTCCAGGCTTCTGTGCCTCAGCAGGCTAGAGACATTTGTGTGCCAGAGAGCCTGCTCCCCAAGCTCCCTCGGCCTCTCCGGGGCAGTTCAGCCCCATTCTGTGGCTATGTCCTCACTGACCCAGCAGAATTCTTGACCCCTTCCTTTTGGGGCTGGGGAGGAAGTGGATGCCCAGAGGAGTGGGTGTACCTGCCCCAGGCTGGGGAGCAGAGGAATGGATTCCAGCCCTTAGCTGAGAACAGGTGCAGACTGAGCCCCTCGGGGTACAGCTAGAGCGAGGAACAGAGCGCGTCGGGGCCCTGTCTGTGTCCATCTGCACACGAGCAGGGCCATGACCAGGGCATAACCGCCTCCCCCTTCCTGTCTCCTCCCCCGCAGTTCCTCGGTGTCACTGAGCTCTCCGCCTATTGCGAAGGTTACTTCCTCAAAAACATGATGGTCCTCATCGAGAACGAAGCATTCAAGCAGCTCCTGTACGACAAAAACGGCGAAGGCACTGGCCCGGATGTGCTGCAGGACTTGCAGAGGACGTTGGCCATCCGGATTCAGTCCATCCACCTGTCGTCATCCAAAGGCTCCGTGGTCTGAGACGCCCCCCGGGGTGGGTGGTAGCAAACACGCCTGGGGACTCAGTGGTTCTCCCTCTGACATCAGCACCACACAGACACGTACAGATTCCACCCATGGGCAGCAGCATTTGGCTGGGCCAAGGAGCTGCCTCGGGTGCCTCGGCTCTCTCGAAGGAGCAAATTCAGCTGCCGTGTGTTCCCCTGGAAGAGAAGGTCAGCACAGGACAGCCATACAAACCCCAAGTGGGGCTTGGAGCCAGTTCCTGGGGACCCCCTGGGGAACAGATGGACTGGGGCCTTGAAGTGTCAGGTTCCAAGCAGACCCTCGGAAAGCTTAGCCAGGACCCCGACAGGCACTGTCTGACGCATCCAGGACCCTGGTGGCTACCGTGGAGCAGTCGTCAACCACAAAAGCAGGTGGATGAGGCCATGACCAGCAAGGAGAAATCCAAGTGGCAAATTTTTAGGGGTGGGAACTTTTTAAAATATTCATAATCTAACACAAACAGGGCAGTCTTGTAGTTTAAAATATATTTCTAAAAGTGTAATGGTTCCTTTTCAACTGAATTGTTTGGGGATCTGTGTTTCAAGGTGGTTGTTGGTTTTTCTTTTTCCTTATTTTTATTTTAAACAGTGAGTCACAGGTCCACAGTATAAACATGCATCTGACAAAATATTACCGATATTCTATACAAGATGAACTCATGTTGCCTTAGTGCTCATGGTGACACAGACAGGTGCACTGCCAATGATTATCTTACCCAGTAGTTGACAACAACCTGCATGCTAACCGTGGTTTTGGGGTGACAGTAAAAACACCCCCACATTACAAATCATGCATTTGCATGGGCCCAAACCCGTGAAAGTTGTTTGTGCTTCATTTTTGCCAAGGTTAAAGGAAAAGAAAAAAAAGTTCCATCACTTCTTGCTACAAGTCCATTTGGAGAAACTATTCACATATTCATTTCTTTTCCTACTGATAAGTGATTTCTGGGACATTTTTGCAGAAATGCATTCATGGATGATGCTACGTGGGGTGGGGGAGGCACGTCAGAGAATGTCCTATTAACCCCAGAGTTTTCTCTCTATTTCTCAGAAGATGTTCATAGTTTGTTACTAGCCAGAGAGGATGACATGTCAGATTATTTTTAAAGACAAGACCTGTATGATAGGCTGGATTCCTTGTGTATTCTAAGATTGTACAGTAAAGGCTGTCTATAAGGAGAGTTCCTACAGACGGGATTCCGTTAGCTCTGCCATAGATTCTATATAAATATATATAAGCAAAAGAGATCGGTGAAGTGCCACAATATTCCAAATCATGTTTGAGTTGCTGCCTTTTTTTCTCGTCCTTTCGTTTGAAACCTGAGGGATTGACTCTCGGCCCTTGGGATGGCAGTTTGCCTGAGCCAGTCCTGTTTCCTAGCATGCCTTTGGGAAGTTGTGCTAGACCTGGGGCCATTGTTTCTCTCTCTTTCTCTCCTCTCCTCTCCTCTCCTCTCCTCTCCTCTCCTCTGCTCTCTCTCTCTCTCTCTCTCTCTCTCTCTCTCTCTCTTTCTTTCTCTCTTTCTCTCTTTCTCTCTTTCTCTCTTTCTGGCTCCTTGCACCCCTGGCTGGAGGACCCACGTCAAGTCCCACATGGAGCACATGGCACCACATCTGTGTGCAGTACTGACTTCTAACATGCTGACAGAAAGACCTCTCCCTCCAGACTCCTGACCATCAAACGAAGAAGGAAGGAAAGTGGCCACCCCAGGTCACAGATCATGATGGGCACCTGCCTCTTCCATGTCTCAGAGGCGCTATGTAGATGTTTTCTTAATTATACAGCCTGGGATATTGCTTTATATGGTGGATGGCAACTCCCACGGGAGCTGCTGTTGTTGGAGTTGGATGTTCTTTGCCATTAAAAGAAATGATTTTCCCAAGCCGGACATCATTTTGTATGGTACCCGTGAGCTCTGTTGCCCACCAGGTGTAGTGGAGAGTTTTTTCTCAGGGCCAGAAGTTGGAGAGGATCGCGCTGCACAGTCTAGGAGACCCCAAAGGGAAGACCCTAGAGGGAAGATCTGCTCCCTACCGAGCAGGTGGGGTGGGGGGACCAGGCTCTGGTGCCCAGGAACTACAATGCCCATCTGGGTGACACTCTCAGCGCATCCTTCTCATCAGGCAGAGGCACTGCTGACAAGTGCTACCGCTGACTCCCTGGGCCTGGCACCTCCTGCCACCATCCCACTTGCAGAGGGCCATGTTCAGGCTGGCATGTGGGTGCCCTGATGGTGCGCTCTGGGGCCTGGGGAGGTGGAGAATCACAAGTTATCTCAACAGGATGTGCCCACTGCCCCCCAAAGGCCAGTAGGAATTGGTGCTAGGGATGGAAGCAGCATTTGGGAATGGGTGGCCCTGAGAGCCAAGCAGAGAAGTGTCCAACCACCAAGTAATTCAGTCTAGCCAAGGCCACCCCAGGCAGTACTCTAAATTCAGTAAATCTGAAGCAGGCTGACTGCGAGTTGATCATTCTAGATGAACCATAAATGATGTTATAAGCATCCATCCAAATAGCCCTTGGTGGAAATAAGGTCCCGCAGCTCCAGAAACCTGAGCCAAGAGTGGCTGCTCACCCCAACTTAATGACTGGAGTCTGTCTTCTTTCCAAAACAGCCAAAGCCACCAAGTGCCAGAGGCCGGAGGCCTGAGCCAGACTGGGCGGAATAGACCAGGTCAGTGTTGATGTGTGTGTCACCTTTTGTGTGTGGCCTGGGAGTTGGGGGGTAGGGACCAAGCCATTTGGTTCATTCCTTTCTAGAAGAGGAAGTGGATGCTGGCACATGTGCCTGTTACCCCTCTGTTGTTCCGGCCTCAGCTTAGCCTGTCCAAGGGTCCCTGAGCATTTGGGGTAAGGGGAAGAAGGTCTGCCTGCACAGGCTCCTAGCCCTGCCACTTGCAGTGGGACAAGTGAAGTAACACAGAGACTCCAGATACTCTTCTGTGCCTACCCCCTAGGCAACCAGTCTTACACCGGCGTATGCTATGCCTCCCAAGAAGGGCCATTGGGAGGATTGAAGGAGGCATTGTGCACAGGCCCCTCACTGGTAGCAGCAGACAAAAGGCATTTCCAAACTTAAAGGACGGAGCAGGAGAAAAAGAGAAACGGACAATTCATCCAGGAGAGGAAAGTTAATAAGTTGGCCTTTCGTTTCTAGAAGTTTCTGCTGCAGTAATTCCCATGATGGGCTTTGATTCCCTAGGATTTTGTTACTTATTCCAGAAGGTTTGGATATATTCCTCCAAAATTGGGTTGGTGTTAGTTTGTTTTTGCAATTCTACTTCCTATCTCAAAATCTTTTGCAAAGCCAGTAATCAAGAAGTGTCTAGAAATGGCCTTTGTAGTACTATGGTTAAGCTGCTGGTTGGGGCACACACACGTCATATCACAGTGCCTGACTCTAAGTCCTGTCTCTGATTCTGACCCAGCTTCCTGTTAACATGCACCAGGAAGGCAGCAGATAACGATAGGCCAAGTCCTTGGTCCCTGCCACCCATGTGAACTACCAGATGAAAGCTCTCTCTCTCTACCTCTCTGCCTTTGAAACGCATACGTAACAATAACATATTTTAAAAATCATTTAAGGTAGCAGAAGCCACGCTCAGCTGATTTCCTTCCACGGAAGTGTGAGAGTTCCAGGGTTAGCCTTCCACAAGCTTTTGTGGATTCAGGAAGGAGAGACCCCCCATCTGTGACTCCTCTGACATCTGCCACAATTCACGTCTATGTTCCAAAGCCTACAAGCGGTGGGTACGAACACCTACACAGAACAACCCGGGCTCTGTGTCAACTCCAGAAAGCTCCAAGGTCCCACAGGACGTGTACTGCCACCTGCAGGTGTGCACACCCACCCACAGCCCCATCTGCTGACCAAGAAATCGCCCCCATTCAGCTGCCCAGCACCACGGCAGCTTGCAGCCTGCCCAAGGCCTTAAATACACATGCCTTTGGACAGGGCCACTGTGGAAACTGATATGATGCCTATTTTTTCACCCTCTTTAAAAATAATCCAGCAGATTTTGAACTTCCTGCCTGGCAGAAAGAGGGAGGAGGGGAGTAAATAGAACTCGTGTTCAGCAATCACATGCCCTTAGTGCTGCTCCTGATGAGGCAGTCAGCGGGCCCTGTGAAAGGGCGCATCTCCGAGTTTAGCTCCAGGAATGAAAAGACAAGCTCTCCACATGAATAGGCAATTAAAAGAGAGGCCCTAATGCCGCTGAAGTGTC
Organism: Ochotona princeps; assembly: GCF_030435755.1. Classification (NCBI taxonomy): domain Eukaryota; kingdom Metazoa; phylum Chordata; class Mammalia; order Lagomorpha; family Ochotonidae; genus Ochotona; species Ochotona princeps. The sequence goes on along the minus strand of NC_080846.1, from coordinate 10,419,058 downwards.
CCTTGCTTGTTGCTTTTCAGACGAGTTCTGAATTTTAATACCATCTCGCACCTCTGGGATGCAAGTTTGCAAAGAAAGGTGGGGACTGACTAGGTCGAAGAGACAGGCTGTGTTCCAGGCAGCAAATCCTCACCCCTGCTGCTATGTCTGTAGTCTGCATTGGGCAACCTTGGCCAGACTACTTCTCCACCCTAGACCCTGTATCCTGAACTTGAGCATGAAGGTCCCACCAAGCTGTTCAGGCATGCCTTCTGGAAGCATCCCACTCCTGGTTACTGCCTGTAAGTATTAGTACCTGGTGGTGATGCTGTTTAGCGTAACTGCATTCCAGGTTGCATCTGGATAGTCTTAGAACAACAGAACAGCATCCTGTGCACGGTGGTGCCTTCCACAAACACACAGGCTCCCAGCAGGAAACCACTGAGCAGCCTCAGAAGAAAGCTCTGGAACTATTCTATCACAAGGGCAATGCCTTGATAGGTCATGTCCACAAAACAACCATTTCTCTTTTTGGCTTTGGAAAATTTGGTTGGAATTTTTTATTTTTTATCTTTATTTGTTTTATTGGATAGATTTACAGAGACAAGGAAAGACAGAGAGAAAGATCTTTTATCTACTGGTTCACTCTGCAAGTGGTCACAACAGCTGGAGCCGAGCCAGTTCAAAGCCAGGAGCCAGGAGTTTCTTCGGGGTCTCCCATGCAGGTGCAGGATCCCAAGGCTTTGAGCCGTCCTCAACTGCTTTTCTAAGCCACAAGCAGGGAGCTGGAAGGGAAATGGAGCAGCGAGGATATGAACCAGTGCCCATTTGGGATCCCAGCAAATGCAAGGCAAGGACTTTAGCCACTAGGCTACCATGCAAGGCCCAGAGTTTCCACCTTTTTATTTTGAATGCTATTTTTGCAGGCAGAGGCAAGAACAATAAAGAGAAGTCCATGTCCCCTTTGCCTAGGTTCCCCCGTGGATGACACCTCAGGCAATCCCGTGCAGTATCAAAACCAGGTCATTGTTTTCAGCACTGGGCGTGTGTCCAGCTCTCTGACGTCACCATCTCCAGTCTGTCCCCATGGGCACCTACCTTTTTGGCTCCTTGTGGTCACTGCCCATCTTTAGCCCTTGGCATTCTCTCTTATTTTCCCTTACCTTGGTTTCCTCGTTTCTAGAGTGTTGTATAAATGGAAGCATGCAGGAGGCGACCCTTGGGGCCTGGCTTTTACCCCTGGAGACCCATCCAACGGCATTGGGGGGTGTCAAGAACCGGTCCCTTTCTTTGCCAAGTAGCCTTGCCTGTGCGCCGTCTCCTTTTAAGCAAACACGTGAGGAGGCAGGCAGTCCGACACGAGGTTGCATGTCCCTGGCAGTGGCCATACCCCCTGGGTGCCGTGAATGTCTCCTCCTGCCACAGACGTGGGAGGCAAGTACGGGAAGACTGTTCTGTGGTGTCAGCCTGGACAGTGGCCTGCGGATGACGACTCCCCCATCCCATGACTGGCTGACTTCCCATCGCCTCCCTGGTGGCACAGGGCAGTGTTTCCCAAACTTACTCCCATGGCCATTATCCCTGGGAACCCGGCTAACATGCCTGTGCTGGTTCAGCCCTTTGTCATTTTATTGATTTGTTTGAGAGACAGAAAAAAGAGAAGGAGGGAGAGAGAGCTCCCAGCCTCTGGCTTACTTCCCCAAATGCCTGCAACAGCCAGGGTTGGGCCAGAACCCTGTCTAGGTCTACCATGTGGGTAGCAGGGACCCAAGTACTGGGTCTATCACCTGCTGCCTCCTGCGGGGCACATCAGCAGGAGGCTGGGGTCAGAAGCAGACCTAGGACTCGAACCCAGGCACTCTGAGGTGGGATGCAGGCTTCCCAGACTGCCCAGTGCCAGCCCCTAACCTCTCTCCCTTCATCTTTATCACTCAGGGCTGGCAGGTGAAGGGAAGCAGGTGGTTCTTTTGTATTTGAAGGGTATGTCTGGAGGCTTCCTCTGTAACTCTGGGGGAAGCACTCAGAGGGAGGAAGGCAGGAAAGCCAGCTGTCCCCTCCCAGTTCACTTCAAAACACCTTGACAGTGGGGAGGGCTGAGTGGAGCCGCGGGTGACCTTGAGACTTGTCAGCTTGTGCCATGGGGCGTGAGTGAGTGGAGAAGAAGGAAGGGTGGCAGGCTTTTATCCCTAATTACTCATTACTCCCCTTTCTTGTCAAGGGAATGATGTTTTTCAGTACTTCAAAGACATCCCTCTCATACATTAAAGATTGTGTTGGAGGAGTAGGGGAGAGAGCTCAGATGTTTGAATAGCTATTAAGAAAGAAAGTGCAAGAGGTCACTTTTCCTAAAAGCCCCTTGCCCCAGGGGTTCGGTGTGAGGATCCCAGCTGGCTACTGGTGTCCTGTAAAAGTCAGCCAGGCGGTGTTTACACAGAAGAGTTCATTCAACTACAGGCTGCATTCGTAGAGGTCTGATTGCTAGAGTGAAGGAGGGGACGGCGCTCCTCTGTGTCCTAGGGTGGTCCCTGCTGGAGTTAAGCAGGCAGTTCAGGGCCCTGGCGAGGCAAGGTATGCAGGCAGTAAGCAGTGACAAGTTTAAGATGAAAGGGGACTTCAAAGAGTGGAGGGTTCACATGGTTGTTGAGAGGGCTATGGAAACTTCCAGAAACCACTTAGGTGATCCAGAACTGGCCTGGTGAGAGCCCCACTGCCTCCACTGCCACCAGAAATGACCAAACTAGAAGTAACTCATGGCAGCTCCGGAAACTTGAGCTATAGTGACTGCGACCACCGTGAACAGCAAGATCATTGCTGCACCAAGAACTCGGCCACCCCGGAAAGCGTGGTGCCCCCACCTCCACTCACCCACCAGGGGAAGGCCCTCCCCCTCGGCCCTTCAGAATCAGGGTTTCCTTTGGCATGCCTCCAGCACGCACAGGGTGAGCTGGTATTGCTGCAACACAGCTGCAGGAAAAGCTGGTTGTCTCTGTTGTCACTGCCACATTATTAAGACAGGAAAAGTGCTACAGGCCTCCCGTGAGAACAGAAAGTAGACAGGCAGCCAGCAACATGACCTGTGTCCCCAACGCCTGATGAGAATCAGGAGATGAGCAGAGAGGGAGAGAACAGCTGCAGGAATGTTCTAGCTGCAGAAGGGAGGGGGAGTGTGACTAGCAAGACAGCAGCTGAGCATGCGGAACCAAGAGGGGTAACTGTTGGTCCCGCAAGTAGGCAGTTAGTAGGAATAAGAATTTTAGCAGTCTTGTATTCAAAAAAAGGGGGGGGGGAGATCTGTTTTATTTATGTGTTTGAAAGGCAGAGTTTGACTTTCCATTTGCTAGCCTCCAAATGGCTACAGTGGCTGGAGCTAAGTAAGCCAAAGTCAAGAGCCATGAATTTCTTCCAGGTCTCCCACGTGGATTCAGGGACCCAAGCACTGTCCCAGGAGCATTAGCAGGGAACTGAATCAGAAGTGGAGCAGCCAGGACTTGAACCAACACCTATATGCAATGCTGGCATCACAGACAGCAGCTTAATTTGCTACATCAACAACATAGGTCCCCAACAGCTTTTTAAAAAGACTCCCAAATAAAAGACGAAGGGGTAGTGAAGTTTACATGAGCTGAAACTCTTTTATCTTGGTAAAGTAGTGCTGTCTCTTTAACTGTAAGCCTGATGCACCCCCTTCCCAGGGTGCAACTGTCTCAACAGGGACCAGGGTGCTTGCTCAGATGTATCCTATTGGGGTGCCACCCCTTCGTTTATAATACAGGTGGGAGGTGTGAGAGGGGCTCTCGGCTGTGGACCTAGCTTGCAGGTGCTGCCGCGTTTTTGCCCTCCGCACCACAGGCCAGTCTCATGCAAACAGACCTTCCCTGTACCCACCTGCAGGTACGGTTCTCAGGGTTTTTTCTCTCTCACCTTTCCGGACACTCTTTGGTCCACTCATGTTGAATATTACACCCCCTCATTGATAAGTAAATTTCCTTCCGATTCGCATACAGTATCAGTGTCCAGTTAGTGTTTCTACCTGCGCAGGAGATAAGAACCTGGCTTGGAAGTGAACATATTCATTGGCCACATCAACAGGAAGAACTCCAGCAAATGCTGACCAGCACAAGGACAGAAGTTTCAGTATGGAAAAAAAAAAGATAGACATGGTATAGCAAGTTAAGCTTCTACCTGGGGCCAGCATCCCATATGGACGCAGGTTCATGTCCCACTGCTCCACTTCCAATCCCGGGAGGGCAGCAGAGGATGGCCCAAAGCTTTGGGCCCCGGCACCTATGTGAGGGGCCTGGCTGGAGGTCCAGGTGCCTGGACGTTGTGGTCATTTGGGGAAGGAGCCAGCAGATGGAAGATCTCTTTCTGGCTCTCTCCTTCTTCCTATGTCACTCTGCCTTTCAAATAAAAATAAAATAAATTCTTGGAAGGGGGTAGACTTTAAATATCCCTTAGAACTCAGGGACACTGTCGGTATTTGCTCCTTCCTTCCGGTACGAATCATCAGAAAGCCAGCATCAATCTTGCTGCGTCCCGCCGGGAGCCCACTGTGACCTCCCAGCCTTCATTTGTTTTCACGGGCTGCCGGTCATCATGGCCTGCCACCCTATTCAACCTGACCGTGTTAGTGAGGCAGTAGGGTGGTTCGTTGTCTTTACTCACCTGATACAGAAGGAAAAGAAATGGCCCACAGCACCTCCCCAGCAGGGAAGAGAAGGGGCACAAAACAATCCCGTAACTGGAAACTGGGAGTCCTTTATTAAAAGACGAAAATGGATTTCAGTCAAGCAGTCACATTAGGAAAGGGCTGTTTTTGAGAGTAGAAGAGTCCAGGTGTGTGAGTTGCACGTGTCCACTGCATAATTCATTTATTTGAGAGGAAATTGACACAGGGAGGAAGGGAGGAACAGGGAGAGAGGAGAGAGAGGGAGATCTTCCATTGCTTGGTTCACTTTTCCAAGTGCCCACAAAAATAGAGCTAGTCCAGGCTGGAGCCAGGAGCCTGGGACTCCATCCAGGTCCCCCAGGGGGCAGTGCCCCCAGTCCTGAGGTCTTCTCCCACTGCTTTCCCAGGTGCAGTAACAGGAAGCGGAATCAGAAGTGGAGCCGCCAGGACTGAAGTAGCACTCTGATGTATAATGCGGCATTGCAAGTGGTGGGCTAACCCACTGCGTCACATCTTTGAAAAATGAACTCCACAGGGCAGACACTTAGCCTAGCAATGAAAACTCCCTGGTCGCAAAGCAAAGTGTCTAGGTTGGATTCTTACCTCCAGCTCTTGACCTGTTCCCTGCTAATACAGACCCTTAGTGGCAGAAATTGACGGCACAAGTGATCGGGTTCATGTCATCTATGCGGAAGACCCAGGATTAATTCCTGGTTCCATGCTTCAGCCCAATCGCAGCAGTTGCAGATGGATGAGGTGCTCTGTCAGCCTCAGTCTTCCCACCTGCAGAATGGGTACATCATGGTGTCCCACACAACAGATGATGGGGAGGGCATCTCCCAGCGATGGTGAGAAGGGGAGCTCTCGGAAAATGCTGAGCATCACAGCCGGTGTTTGGCACAGTGGTCGAGACACCCTCTGGGCTGCTCAGATCCCACATTAGAGTGCCTGGTTCAAGTCTCGGCTTCTCCACTGCCAACCCAGTTTCCTGCTTCTGCACACCCTTGGAGGCTCAAGTGCTTGGGTCCCTGACCACTCTCATGGGAATTCCAATAGAGTTCCAGGCTCTGAGCTTTGGCCTAACCCAGCCCTGGCTGTGATGAACCAGGAAATGGAATCTGTGTGTGTGTGTTTCTCAGACTTTAAAGTAAGGTGATATTCAAAATATGTAGAAGCTCAGAGCAGAATGTTGTACTTGCAAGGGCCACACAGCCAAGGAGAGGCCAGAGAATCTAGAGCTTGTCCCGGAGCTCACAGTCCCTAGTCCTGCTGTTGAGGGCTTCAGTTGCACACCCAGTGACCTCAGGTCCCCAAAGGCCAGCAGTGGGCTGTGTCAGCCACCTTGCCTGAGGGGTCACCCTCCCACCTCACTGGGGATTGGGAGGAGCCACCCCCTAGAGTCCAGTATGCTCCTTTCGACTCTCTTGACATACAGCTTTGGTCCCTGGGAGCCCAGGGACCCCACTCCACACCACCTGCTCCATGCTCTGCCCTGACTGTCATCTGGGTGTCACCTCCCATCCCAGGGGCAGCAGGAACGGTGCTCGGGTCGCGAGCCTGCACTCCTGCGTGACGTGCTTCTGTGTGACTGAAGCGTCAGGTGCTCAGCTCAGGGCTCTGTTACAGTGTTTTCACTCCTTGCTCCTCTTTATATTCATTTTTAAGCAACCTCTAGTCCTTATGTATTTGAGAGGCCAAGAGGCAGATCTCCCACCTGCTGCCTCACTTCCCACATGCCTGTAACAGCTGATGCAGGGCCAGGTGGACAGAAGAAGCCTGCAGCTCCATCCCGGGCTCTCACGTGGGTGGCAGGGACCCACTTGTGCCACCGTCTGCTCCCGCCCAGACCATATGCGAGTGGAAATGCTGGACCTTGGAAGCAGGGCCAGGACTCAAACCTGAGTACTCTGATGCATGGTACTGTTATCCCAGTTCTCACCTTAAGTACTGTGCCACCACACGTGCCCTGGCCCTCCCTCTCTCTAAGATCTTGATTTATTTGTCTTTTTATTTATTTATATATTTGAAAGGCAAAATGACAGAAAAAGGAGTAAGGGAAACACAGGAAGAGAATCTCCCCTGAAACTCCTCCTCCTCTGCTAGTTCATTCGCCAGTGGCTGCAACAACCAGTGCTGGGCCCAGCCAAAGCTAGGAGCCAGGAATCCAAGTCTCCCGTATGGAAGGCAGGGGCCCAAGCACTTGGGTCGTCTCGCACTGCTTTCCCAGACACATGAGGAGAGAGCTGGGGCAGAAGCATAGCAGAGTAGCTGAGACTCAAACAGGAACTCATGCCAGCATCCCAGGTGGAGGCTTAGCCTGCCATACAGCACCCACCCCTGTCTTTCGTCTGTATCTGCATTCACTCAGTTATCACCAAACACCAATGATAATCAGTGGGGGTTGATTATCACAGCGACAGAGAGGTATGGAAAATCGGGTGCTTCCACATGCTCCTTCACACACAGTAGACACAGCCTGGGAGACTGTGATGCTGCCAAGCCCCGTCCCATCACTGGGAGGGGAGGTGCTGAAGCTGGACAGACACCCCCCAGCAGACCCACCCTTCGAGACTACACCTTACACCTCAGTCATGCTCAGCAGGGTGCAAGGGCACACACGGAGGGGCCTGGCCCATCTCGCCTCTCTCTGACCCACTTCTGCCCCAAGTCCCACCACCCTGCATCCTCAAGCTGGCTGGTCAGTAGAGAAAGCGGCTGGGGCAAGTCCCCCTGAGGGGGGAGGTGTGTCACACCTGAGAGGCAACCACAGGCCTCCCAGGCTCACTCTTCATTTCCAACGAGGCTACACTTTCTTCCTCCATCCAGACCCAGGGGACAATCTACACTTACGTGGCTTTACTTTTAGTCTCTAGTGAGAACAGAGAAAGACGTCAAAGATCTTTCCAGAACTTTCTGAATGAGAAAAGCCCCCACAAAGCTTGCGAACAAAGGTCCCCTCTCCCCTCTTCCTTCTAAGGGCAAAGAAGGTGCATTCGTGACCAGATTCTGTGGAGCAGCAGCAAGCACTGCCATTGTGACTTCCGTGGGAGGATCAGAGAGCCGTGTGCTTGCTGTGGCCGGGATCGCCTCCTAAAACGGCCAGCTTTGATCCTAGCTGCAGCCTTCCCAAGGCAAACTGAGAGTGAGCCAACCCCAAATCTTCAAGCCTAGCTAGGCACCCTGGTTTCCTCGAAGTTATTGGTTTTTAAAAAGTGGGTCCATTGCCGCCGAAAATACAGCCTCCAGATCTGAGAGCTGGCACCCGGGGCTCATGGGAAGGACTCTATCGTCACAGCTGTGCTGACCCCAGCCCTGCCTCTGCAGATGACAAAACTGAAGGTCAGAGAGAGCAGGTGGGCTGCCCGAGGCCACTCAGCCCAGGATTGACAAACCTAAGGACAGCTGGTCCAGTGTCCTTGGCACCACACAGGCACCTCTAAGCAAGTTCATTTTATCTGTCCCCTGGAACATCTTCCCCCAGTTTCCCTTTGTAGGGCCCCAAATGGGCACCTGCTCTCTGGGAAGGCCACACAGCCACTATCTGAAGTCTGTGATGACAGGGAGAGAACAGGAACAGCCAACTGGACTGGGGAAGCCACTGCATGTTAAAATCAGGGAGAAATGTCACAATGGAGGCATAGGCCGGGCATGACCACTAGGTGGAGCCACACTCCTGCATGCAAGTTTTTCCATCTGATTCCCAAGTGAGGGACTGAGAATTTTCACCATCCATTCATTCTACAGGTGTTTATTGAGCATGAGGCATGGGAGGAAAGCAGGACACTGTCCTTAGGAGCACTTTGAGAAAACATTATCTAGTGACACCCTCCTGCTTCCGTAAGGACCGTAACAACCACAGGGACACAGCTCCATTCCTTCCATCGCCAGCACTGGTCCTAAGGTGTCCTTCGTCCCCTTTCCAGCTGGCTGCTTGCAATGCGGCCAATCAGCCTGAAGCAGGAGCAGAGCAAAGTTTTCTGTTTCCTTGGGACAAAGTCAGGAGGATGGGCGGGGGGGCAGGGAAGTCACGCTCTGGGAGAAGTTGCCTCCCTGGGGAGCAGTTTGTCAGGTCTTTGAGAGTGTCTAGAATGTAGCGAAGCACACACATGTAAGCGACACACCTCTTCAGAGGGTCAAGCTGCTGCCTGCGATGCTGGTGGCATCCCGTGTGAGCACCAACTGTTCAAGTTCTGGCTGCCTTCTGAGCCAGCTTTCTGCTGAAGTGCCTAGGAAAGCAGGAGAAGATGGCCCAAGTGCACGGACCCTGTCACTCACTTGAGACACCTGGATGGAGAAAATGGAGGTACACCCCCTCCCCCAGGCAGAGAAGCCAATGCTGTCCTGGGGAATGCCCCCTCTGGGTCCCAAAGATCTGATGCCACCTGGGTTCCTGTGGCTCTGCTGCCCCTGGTTCATGGCAGTCTGATCCCTGTTGGCACACTGGCACACAGGCACACCATGCTGTAGCCTCCTCTGTGGTGGCATCTGGAGAACCAGCTTGGCAGTATTTGCATCCTCCTCTTCCTCCATCATGGAGGGAGGCCAGGCCCAATGACAATAGCTTGAGCCCCAAGACCCAGCTGTGTCCAAAGCCACTTGTGTCATTGGGCTTTTGAGTCGTCTGAGCACATGAATTCCATTTTGTGCCTGCGGCAGTTAGAGTGGGTGATCTGTCCCGTGCAGCCCAGAATCCTGACACGCGAAGGAATTCATGAGCATCTCAACTAGGACATGTGTGTGGCGTAAAGAAAGCCATCTTCCGCCAGGAGTTGGGATGGCATCGTGTCACTGCTGATCACGTGACGCTTGGCAAGCTTCCTGCTGCCTTCAAAAACTTCACTGCACCAACCTAATGTCATTCATTTATCCAACCAGTATTTGCTAACATTTGTCATGTCAAGTGTACAGCCAGATGTAGACAATACTATGGCAACAGGCCCCCGTGGTTCTTGGAAATAAAGGTCGGGTCTTGAAAAATAAAATCTCCTTTTTACATATGTGATTTTGTTGCAAATCTGGAGCACTTGGTAACGAGGAGTTACTACTATTTCCTCAACTCCTTATCAGCTAACATTGCAGGGCAAACAGAGGAGGGGCCGTGAAGCAGTGCCTCCTGTTCTGAGGGAGGAGGACATGTAGATTCCACTGGCTTCCCAGCACCCAAGACCAATTAGGAATAAGGCTTATGAGCCTAATTATACCTGGCACTTAGTGGGAAGGTGTGGCAGGAGCTTGACAGAGACCTTGGTTCAATCCTCTGGGATTTTTAACTACAAATAGAGCCAACATGTCACTGAGTACCTTTTTTTGTTTGTTTTTTTCCTGGCCTTTGGCAAAGATGCCTTCCTGAGTTAAATGTGCAATAGTTCCCTTAAAAACAAAACTATTTATGCTCAATCTCTTGCCACCCTTGTCATAAGGAACTAACAATGCCAGCTGCCGGGGGAGCTCACGGCCAGCCGAGGCTGGAAGTGGTCGAATGTCAGTTTAGCAGCATGAAAATAATGGGAGTGCTGGTGCACCTTGGGCTTGTTAACTTATGAATTCATGTAACAAAATGTATCAAGTGCTCACTCTGCAGGGGGCCCCAGGCTCCAGGCAGGGACCAGCCGCGATTTCCCAGGGAGAAGAGACACCCGGTGAGCCCACCTGGCGAGACCCTGCCAGGTGTGGGCCAGGTCACATGTACTCCTCACCTGTTCATTATTGCTACATGTAAAAAATGACCTCATAGCTTGGCGACTTGGTGCTTGATGCCAGTCACCTGTAACCTAAAAATGGTTGAAATGGTCAATTTCAGTCCCTGCGATGCGCCATAAAACAGTATGTAAGTATAAAAACAGAGTGATTTGAACCAATCATTTTATTGAACTCCCAGACTCTGCAGATCACAGTGGAGTGGGCTTGTGTCTGTTCACCACATCTGGGTCCCAGCTGGGAAGTCTCAGAAGCTCAGAAACATCAATGTCTGGGAGCTGGCGTCATCTGACGGCACTTTCACTTTCGTGTCTGGGTGAACTCAGGAAACGATCTCTAATGGAGCACCCACAGGAGTCCCCTCCATGCGGTCAAGCCTCACGTAGTGGGTCAGGGCCAACGAACCAGCCTGCATCCTGCTGATGACTTAACCTTGGAAGGGACACTCCTGTCACGTCTTATTGGTTAGACTCATCATGAACCCGCCCAGATTCAAGGCTGGCAGTGTGGTGAGAATTAAACTTTGTGTTTTGCTAGAGAGATATCAAGATTGTAGGAAACCACCTAAGGATGACAAGCTTGTTGGTGCCTTTTATGAAAAATGCCGATGGGGCCCGGCACAGTGGCCTAGCGGCTAAAGTCCTCGCCTTGAAAGCTCCGGGATCCCATGTGGGCACCGGTTCTGGTCCCGGCGGCTCCACTTCCCATCCAGCTCCCTGCTTGTGGCCTGGGAAGGCAGTCGAGGACGGCCCAATGCATTGGGACCCTGCGCCCATGTAGTAGACCCGGAAGAGGTTCCAGGTTCCGGGCTTTGGATCGGCGCGCATCGGCCCGTTGCGGCTCACTTGGGAAGTGAATCATCGGATGGAGGATCTTCCTCTCTGTCTGTCCTCCTCTGTGTATATCTGGCTGTAATAAAATGAATAAATCTTTAAAAAAGAAAGAAAGAAAGAAAAATGCCGATGGCCAGGCCACCTTCCATTCAGAAAGAAAAAAAAAAAGCCAGGCAACCCCAGGTGGGCTTAGAGAAAAAGAGTTCTGTGAGGGGCCTTCGTGAACACGTCACGTCACCTGACCTCCCAAACAGCGGGTAAGTTCTTCCCAAGCCCTTTCCCAGGCTGGCCGGCAGCAGGGGCACCGGGCAGCGTGCAGGGGGATCGCTGGCAGCGCCAGCTGTGGCTCTGCAGGTGCCTCTGGGCGTGATGTCAGGGTAGTGAGGCACTCAACCACTGGGACTCAGGCTTCCCCATCTTTAAAATGGACACAGCACTTGGTCAGGTTTCTTCACGTGCCACCCTCCCCCCATTTAAAATTTTTATTTATTTTCATCTGAAAGGCATATTTCCGCGGAGGAGAGAAAGACCTGTCTGCTGATTCGCTCCCCAAATGGCCATCTGAAGCTAGGAGCCAGGAACTTCTTCCAGGTCTCCCCTGTGGGTGCAGGGTCCCAAGCACTGGGCCATCTGCCACTGCTTTCCCAGGTGCATTAGCAGGGAGCTGGATGGGAAGTGGAGCAGCCGAGACACAAACTGGTGTCCAAGTGCGATGCTGCCCCGCCATGCAGATGCTTAACGTGCTACAGAGTCACACAGGCAAGAAAGAAGAGCTCAAAAACCCGGATCTTTGGAGCTGAAGATTTTTCCATTCTAAAGTCCTCCGAGCCCGTGACATCTTCTTACTGGGACCTTGACCCTCGCTGTCCTGCCAGACTCGGGTCCCGACAAGGACCCCGCGCGGACACCACGCCTCGCGACCTTCCCGTTGGGCGCCTCTGGATGACGTCGAAGCGGCGCCGACGCGGGCGGAGCAGGTGACGGCGCCTGCGCCGTGCGCCCTGAGGAGTCTGCGGTGTGCTGGCGGCTGTGAGCTGCGAGTGCCCGTGGCGGGTCTCTGGTCGTCGTCTTTTTTTTTTTCCTCTTCTTTTTTTTCTTTTTCGTCCTTGCGCTGGAAACCATGAACCGCAGCCGCCAGGTGACGTGCGTGGCCTGGGTCCGCTGCGGCGTGGCGAAAGAGACGCCGGACAAGGTGAGGCGCGGCCGCTTGGAGATGGGGGCGGCCTCCCGCAGATTTGCGGGGTGAGCCCTGCCTGGGGCTCCGCGTCCCGGAACACCGGCCCGGGGGTCCTCCTCACAGCCGAGTCCGCCGGCGGCGTGAGGGTGGGGTATGCCTGGGGTCCCCGGGCAGGGGGCGCAGGTGTGGGCGCTCCCGGGCTCCGCTCCCGGGCGTGGCCTGCCGGAGCCCGGCAGTCCAGCTGAGAAGACGCCGATAGCAGGTGGTGTGAGCGGTGGCAGAGCCACGGGACGGAGGAAAAGCTTCCAGAAGTCTGTAGCTGAGGGGGAGGTGAGGAAGGAACGCGGCAGCCATTGCTTCCTTGGGTTTCTAGGTGCCGTCTGCGGGCCGGGCGGTTCAGGGCCCTGGGACAGGCACGCACGGAGCTGAAGGAGTTGCCCTGGGTGGGGTTGGGGGAGTTGTAGTGTGTCCAGGGGTCTGCTCGGAATGTAGCAGACAGGCACAGGGAAGGGGGACGCAGCGGGAGTTCAAGGCCGTGAGGGATTGGAACAGCCTGCTCGGGTGCCAGGCTGGTTTACTCCCTTGTCTCCAGTGTTTGGCTTGCAGTGGGCACTCAGTTCTTAATAAAAGAGGGACAAAAAATTAACCGTGTTAAAGGTTAAGTGACGAACACTGTTGAAGTAGGACAGTTATTCAAAGGGGGCGTAAAGGAGCTGGTTGTGGCACAGCATGTTAAGCTGGCTGCCTGCAACCTGTGGGCGCAGGGCTGAACCCTGGCTGCCCCTCTATTCCAGCTGCCTGCTGATGGACTTGGGAAAGCAGCACAAGGTGGCCCAAGAGGCTGGGTGCCTGCACCCACGTGAGAGACAAAGATGCAACTCCAGGCTGCTGTTTTCTTCCTGGCCCCGCCCTGGCTGGTGCCGCCATTCCGTTGAATGGCAGGTATTGCTGTAACTCTTTCAAATGAACACATGTTTTGAAAGGGGACATTTAAATAAACATGAATAAACTTTTTCTAAAAATTCTGAGAAACCCACAAATGGAACATATGCCTCCCCAAGTCTGGGAAGAGATTTCCAGGTGGGTCTGCCCACTGAGAGCCCCCCCGGCAGTGGAGGCTACAGGAGAAAGACAGGCCTGTGCCCCTCCCCAGGTATTGGGGCTCCCTTGGCTGCCCAGGAGATGGCAGTGTGCACACCAGTTTGGAAACCATGGTTTGGCAAGTTTACAGGAAGAGGGAGTTGGATTTATTCTGTGATTTGACAAGGAAGAAAACTTAGATTAATGAAAGATGTTTGACAGATTAGTCTCAAGTAATGAAACTTTACACTGACTTGTAGTGTATCCTACAATGAAACATCTTAAGAGATTTTCTGTCGAACTGGAGGTACCCACTCCACAGGCCCAGAACTGAATTGTGTGCTTGGATGGAAAGTGGCTAGTCAGAAGTTACAGCTTAGAGATGGTGTTTAAAGGGACTGAGGTATTGGCGAGGTGAGGGAATGTTTTTGAAGTAAAAAGAGAAGCTTCGATTTTGAACTGTTAGGATGCAGAATGTCTTTGTGGACTGCTGGAAGAAATGGAAATGGAGCATAGGTTGGGAATGGTCCGCTCGGGGGTGGACGGTTGAGTCGAGATTGAACGGGGTTTGCAGGGAGATGAGCCTGCTCAGTGCATAGCAGGCAGTGGTAGCAGTGCAGGGGGAGCTAAGGAGCGGCTGCAGGGGAGAGGGAGGAGGGCTGCAGGGAAGTGGGAGGACGTTCCCTGGGGCTCCGAGGCAGTTGAGAGACCAGTTGGGCTGCCACAGAATCAGTCACGAAGTCAGGCTCTTCTAAGGTTAGGAGAGTAGAATCAGTATCATTTTCAGACAGGTGATAAGGAATCTTAATTTTCAGATGTCTAAAACTCCACTGATGTTACTTTAGAAGGTTTGAATTCATGTTTGGTTCTTATCTTTTTTAAACCTTTTATTTTCATTTTATCCAAAAGGCAGAGACAAAAACAAATCTTCCGTCTGTTGGATTCACCACCACTCCTACACGCCTTAAAGATTTGTTTATTTGTTTGAAACGCAAAGTGACAGAGGATTTCTGTTCCATCTGCTGGTTAGCGCCCCCGTTGTCCTTAGCAGCTAGGGCTGTGCCTGCCTGCAGCCGGGAGCCAGAAGCCATCCTGGGCTCCTATCCCTGGCAGAAAGCGAAGTACATGGCTGCTATCTGCCGTTTCCCAGGCACATCAGCAAGAAGCTGGGTTGGACATGTGGGGCAGGCAGGACTTGAACTACACACCCCCAGATATTACCCTGATGCTCCATAACAGCTCCCTCTGCTGTTTGACTTTCCAGACGCCCCCACAGCTGAGGTTGACTGGAAGCCAACTGGGTGGCAGGTACCACTCTGCAGGAGCCACCCACCTGCTGCCTCCAAGGCTGTGTGTTCACAGGCAGCCAATCCAACCCATGCACTCTGATACGAGATGTAACTGTCTTGAAATTCCACCAGATTCCTTCCCCTGATTCTTGATGGGCTCTCCTGAAATTGTATTTTACATGTGTTTGTAAACTTCTAATGATATTATTAAATGCACTGATGAGATGTCTGTTCTCTTATAGGTAGAGCTGAGTAAAGAAGAAGTAAAACGCCTCATTGCTGAAGCAAAGGAGAAATTACAGTAAGTTTAGGGCTGATGCTGCAGCCTGCGGTGGCATCCAGCTGCACTGTGTCTTCAGTAAAGACGACTCAGTGCCCCCGTTGCTGGGAGGGGTCACTTCTCTTCCCCTGTTTGTTTTTCCGTAGAGAAGAAGGTGGCAGTGAGGAAGAGGAGGCAGGCAGTCCTTCGGAAGGTGGCATGCAGAGTGCACGCACCCAGGCACGCCCAAGGGAGTCCCTGGAGGATGGTGACCCGGAAGACGACAGGACGCTGGACGATGATGAGCTGGCCGAGTACGACCTGGACAGATACGACGAGGATGACCCAGGTGGGATCCAGTGCATTAGATCCCCAAAACCTGCCTGGTTTGTGTTTCCTAAATGAGTGTGGAAGCTAAGGTCCCACCCACTGATCTAAAACAAAAAAAGGCATTCTGTGTTGAACGCTGCAGGTCTGAGAGGGGTTTTTTTGAGGGTTTTTGGTATGCAGTTGTGAGATCCTTGCACTTACATCCGAACACGCTTTTCCTCTGTTGTGTTCATGTCTTCCAGAGTATGTGCATTTTGAGACATTGTTTGAGCTAACTAGAAAGAGCAGCAGTGGGTGGGAAGAGAAAGGGGCAGCTGGAGCTCCGAAGTGCAGGTGTAAGCCCTGGGGGAGGGGGTGTGAACTGAGAGGCAGGAGCAGAGCGTGCTGCTTGCTGGAGGAAAGGGTGGAAAGTCGGCCCCGTGTCCGTGGGCTCCACACCTGTGGGCTCTGTTGCCGTGGCACAGATGTATGTAGACCTGCAGTGGCTGCATCGCCATGAAGAGACAGACCTTTCCTCTTGTGCTTATGCTTAGCACAATGTAGCAACAATTTACATAGTATTTATAGTATACTGCGTATTGTAAGTAATTAGAGGTGAGATAAAGAGGAAGGTGTGCATGGAATATATGCAGGTGCCATTGTCATCTTACACAGTCATGCAGCACGCCAGGACAGCTCAGTCGGATCAGACCAGGTACACAACATGGTCGGTGAGCTGGTATTGCCAGCTTCCGTGATGGTGGTGCGGGGGGTTGTTTCAGGCTCGTTCTGATGTTTTCTGAAAGGGCTTAATTTTTTAAGGTTTATTTATTTTATTGAAAGGCAGGTTTACAGAGAAAAGGAGAGACAGAAAGATCTTCCGTTCACTGTTTCACTCACCAAGTGGCCACAATGGCCAGTGCTGAGCAGATCTGAAGCCAGGAGCTTCTTCTGGGTCTCCCATGTGCGTACAGGGTCCCAAGGCTTTGCCCCAACCTTGTCTGCTTTCCTAAGCTACAAGCAGGGAGCTGGGTGAGAAGTGGAGCAGCTGGGACACATACCAGGACCCATATGGGATACTGGTGCTTGCAGGTAGAGGATTAGTCAGTTGAGCCATCATGCCAGCTCCCTAGAAGGCTTATTCTATCACTGGAAGGTTGTAAATTCTGAAACTATTAAAAATGCATCCCAAGGTTGAACATAAGCAGTTTTTAAATTCCTGCTTTTTATGTACGTTTCCTTTCACAGCTGTGCATGATTAAGGGTCAGTTCCAAAGCGGATGATTAGCGCTAAGTCCAAACATGAATGTCTTAGGAAACCTGTTTTTTGTCAAGGTGGCCGGTTTACTCATGTCATTTTATGCCTCCTTTTACAGATGCTGAGACTCTTGGGGAGTCCCTCTTGGGACTTACAGTCTATGGGAGCAATGAGCAAGATCCCTATGTTACGCTGAAGGATACGGTAAACACTGACATTTTCCAAGTCTGTTTTAAGTGTTTGAAAACCTAACGGAGTATCTCTTCTAGCCAATGATTGTTTTTCTCTCCACTCAGGAACAATATGAACGTGAAGATTTCTTGATTAAACCCAGTGACAATCTCATAGTGTGTGGCCGAGCTGAACAGGAGCAGTGCAACTTAGAGGTGCATGGTAAGTGAGATAAGTCCCTGATGAAAACATTGCCCAAGTAATAGTGAAATAGTGATGATTGTGACTCTGAAGCTGCCATAGCCCACGTGCTTTGCTGAAGTTGGTTTTTTTGTTGTCGTTGGTTTTTTTACTTATTATCATCATCATCATCATTTTGTGATGCAGTTCCACAGGCCCTGGGATTTTCCTTACCCCCTCCGCAAACCCCCTTCCCCTCCACTAAATTCCCTATATTATTGCTATAGAGTAGTTCTTCATAAACAGTCCTATGTCCGTCATTGCCGAGTCTTTCTTCTGCTTCCTGCATTCTATATTGGAGACTCTCCACTGTACTTCTAATTTGTTCCACTTCTTCACTTCTGATATATCAGCTTTCATTTGATTTATTTCCTGTGTGACATATTCCTTAAGTTCCTTGAACTGCTGTATTTTACGTGTTTCTCATTGTTGATAAAAAGCTTTATAACAAGTGTTTTGAATTCTGTATCCCCCATTTTCTCTATGTATTCCTCAGTTAACTGAGGTTGGCAAAGGCTTTTGCTCCTTTGCAGGGGAGTCTTAGTAATATTAATTGTACCTTTTACCCCTCTTTTGCTCTTGGTCATTGTATTTCTGGTTAGCAGAAACTTCTCCTTGGGGCAGGTTTCTAAGCTCTGTCACCCACAGGTCTACAGTTTGACTTACTTATTGTGGTTGGTACATGGCTGTTTGTTGACAGTCACTTGTGTTACTCCCTCCAATGAGTTCCAGGTCTAGGTTCTTTTTTTTTTTTTTTTTTTTTTTTTTTTTTTTTTTTTAAGATTTATTTATTTTTATTGGAAAGTCAGATACACAGAAAGGAGGAGAGACAGAGAGGAAGAGCTTCCGTCGATGACGCACTCCCCAAACAGCCACTACGGCCAGAACTGAGCCGACCCAAAGCCAGGAGCCAGGAGCCTCTTCCAGGTCTCCCATGCAGGTTCAGGGTCCCAACACTTTGGGCCGTCCTTGACTACTTTCCCAGACCACAAGCAGGGAGCTGGATGAGAATCGGGGCCACTGGGATTAGAACCAGTGCCCATATGGGATCCCAGCGTGTAAGGCCTAGGACTTTAGCCACTAGGTTACCATGCCGGGCCCGGGTCTGGGTTGTTATGTTAGACTTCCACCATGGTCTCCATAGCCCCAGCTCCTGGCTGGCTCACCACTCTCCACCTCCTGTGATCCCATACTGAGGCTTACACCATTGTCTATACAGCCTTTCTCCCACTTGCAGTTCGAGCAGTTCCCAGGAATAGGGAGACACCAGGTGTCCTAAATAGCTAGGTTGTTGGTGGTGCTGATCTTGCTGGAACCTGGTGGTCATTTGTCTGAGAGCCACACAGACCTGTTTTGACCCGTACGATGCCAAAGTTGGTACTATTTTCCCTGTCGAAGTTGGTTTTGTGAATTCTCCACAGCCTTCCCTGGATATTGTTCTCAGCATGTGTAGTCTGATACATCATTTTGGAACCAGGGGGTATTTTTTGGTTTTTGGTTTTTTTTCTCTTTTATGGAAATAGGCTCCTGAAAAATTTCAATAGGAGTTTTTTAAGTTTTAATCTTTGCTTTATTTACCAGTTTTTACTTTTTTTTTTTTCCTTTTTTCAGTTTTTACCTTTATTCCCACTATGGAAAATGGAAAATCTAGAAGTGAAACTACACATAAAGACAAAAGAAAAAAATGTTTGGAGGTTTATTTATTTATTTATTTGAAAGAGTTACAGGGAGAGAGGGAAAAAGAGAGAGCTCCCATCCTCTGGTTCATTCCCGAAATGACCTGTTACAGTTCAGGCTGGACCAGATGAAGCCAGGAGCCTGGAGCCCCATCTGGATTTGGCATGTGGGTGGCAAGTGTCTAGGAACTTGCACCATCTTGTGCTGCTTTTCCAGGCACATTACTGGGGACTGGATCAGAGGTATCAATCAGAATTTGAACCATCATTTATAAGGGATGCCAACATTGCAAGCAGCAGCTTAACAGGCTTAAGCCATAGTGCTAGGCTCCAGGACAGTGTGTAATGGCATCACACCGAGGTGCTGGCTTGCTGCCTGGGCTTTGTTGTGTGGCCGCTCTTCCTTCGCTGGGTTAAGACTGTACTGGATAGGCAGAGTCTCGTCCTGCTTAACCGAGTTATCTCAGATATTTCCCCTTGGCGGTACATTTTACTTTCTTCATAGTAATTCAGCACACAGCACCTTCTCTGCTTTGGAATTAAAACATCTTAACCGCTGTACCAACAGCTTTTTGATACTATAATGAAATACCCGAGGCAGGCGTCGTCTCTGGCTCACAGTTCTGGAGCTGTAAGGTGCAGGGCCCTCATCTAGTGATGGCCTTCTCACTGGCCGCGTGCCGAGGCGCACAGAGCGCCACATGGAGTGCTAGACAGCACGCCTGCCGCACCTTGCGCTCTCCCCCCCTCCTCATACAGCCACAGAGGCTCAGGCTGTGCTACTCCTTAATGAGCCCTGCCTCTAAACACCATAGTGGGATTAAGTCTTCACCTCTGTATACAGTTAACATGAGACGCTGTTGATTAAACTGCAGTGAGAGTTGGGAGGGGGCACATCGTATTCACCAATAGCAGTCAGCTGTCTCACTTCAGGGAGTGTCTGTGCCAAGGCCGGACGTAAACACCTGGCAATAATCTGAAATGGGTAATGACTTGAATTTCTAAATTCTGTTTTTCTTTTGGATAACTTCATTTGAAAGGCAGAGTGACAGAGAGAGTGGTTTCCAATGTTTCATTCCCCCAAATGGCTGCAAATGGCTGGGGCTGGCCACAGCTGAAGCGAGGAGCCTGCAGCTGCATGCTGGCCTCACCCGGTTAGCAGGCAGCTGGGTTGGAAGTGGAGCAGCTGCAATGCCAGCCCTTAGCTTTCTTCTTAAAACCCTTTCTGGTATCCAGAAATTGAAACTCAAGTAGCTTGTTTTTTGGTAATCATTGATTTTTATGCATTCTGAGGATTTTCTAGAATTTCTCCTGTGAACTCAGGATCCGAGAAGGGTTGGGAAAGAAGTTATAAAACAGTTATATTTCTGCTTACCTTCCACATTAGGTCCTCATAGGTGTTTATTTGGGTTTTAAGGGACTCTTGCAAATCGCTTCAGTTTATCTGTGTTCAAGAATAATTCCACGATTGCATTTGGAAGCTGATCAGAATGTGGAACCGACATGACTAACACAGATAATGTAAAGAATTGTCACCAGTTTTTTATGATTTTTTTTCAGGACTGCCTTTCCCTTCAACATTCATTCTTGTAGATAGAAAGTTAGACAGCTAATCACAGGATATATCCCCGAAGCCTAGGGCTGAGCAGCTTTAACAAGCAATAGTGAGCTTATTTTGTGATTACTATTTCTTAATAAAAAGTATGACTCTTATCAGTATTTCACTGTATCATTTTTTTTTTAAGATTTATTTATTTTTATTACAAAGTCAGATATACAGAGAGGAGGAGAGAGAGAGGAAGACCTTCCGTCCGATGATTCACTCCCCAAGTGAGCCGCAACGGCCAGTTCTGTGCCGATCCGAAGCCGGGGACCAGGAACCTCTTCCGGGTCTCCCACACGGGTGCAGGGTCCCAAAGCTTTGGGCCGTCCTCCACTGCTTTCCCAGGCCACAAGCAGGGAGCTGGATGGGAAGTGGAGCTGCCGGGATTAGAACCGGTGCCCATATGGGATCCCGGGGCGTGTAAGGCCTAGGACTTTAGCTGCTAGGCCACTGTGCCAGGCCCCTGTATCATTTTTTTAAGAAGACTTTTTAGTCACTCATTTTTAACATTTTTGCTCCTTTTTTAAAAAAGACATTTTTGTTTGAAAGGCAGAGTTACACCAGAGGAGAGATGAGGAGAGTGTGCCATCTGCTGGTTCACTCCCTAAATGGCCACAGTGGCCGGAATTGAACTGGGCTGAAGCCAGGCGCCTGCTCAGGGTCCCCCACATGGGTGCGGGGTCCCAAAGACTTAGGCCATCCTCCACTGTTTTCCCACATATAAGCAGGCAGTGGAATCAGAAATGGAGTGGCTAGGACTTGAACTGGTACTTGTGGGATGCTGGCAGTATAGGCAGAGGCTCATCCTGCTATTCCATGGCACCAGTCCTCAGTTTTGCTCCTTTATAACTGAATATGGAAGAGCTAATTCTGTTAGTTGTCTTAAGTCTAAAAGAGTGTCCTCAAGAGCTTTGTGTGTCGTTGGTCTTCGTAAGTCAGAGTAATTTTTGAAAAATATTTAGAGTTCTAGATACATGCAGTGCTATTTTGTTTGTTCTTTTTGGCTTATAATCAACTAAATCTTTAGAAAATAAATAGAAACTAGTGAGCACTGTTTGTGGAGTTGTCTTCCATAGTGACCTGGAAGACAGGACCATTTACCTGGCAGGCATGCAGTGGAGTATCTGTCAGTATTTGTGTTTGAGGCTGCCATGTGATAACAGCATATTCAATTTTATGCAGATTTCTCCCTCATGGTAATGACTAGAACGCCTTGTTCATGTAATCAAGCATGTCTCACATTACCCACGGTGACGCCCATTGTTTTGCTAGAAGTCGGTGCCTTTCTGTGAAATATGATGTCTCTTTCAATAAAGTCTCTTTTCTCAATTGTTTTCAGTTTATAATCATGAAGAAGACTCTTTCTACGTCCACCATGACATCCTGCTGTCTGCCTATCCTCTGAGTGTCGAATGGCTGAACTTTGATCCCAGCCCCGATGACTCTACTGGTAAAGGAGCCTTGGTCCTCTGGTTTTTCCTAGCTTTATAAAGTCATATTCTCTGCGTGCTTTCAGAATTGTTGCTAGGATGAAGTTAGTGTTGTTTTTTGTAATAGTCATGTAGTTCCAACAACTCTTGGAGGTTCATTTTTCCCAGACTCAAGCTAAGCTCATGAGCTGGTGGCTCCACTCTAGGGTAAAGGCCAGGGCTGGAAGAACTGTTCAGGACCGTAAACACCCAGTTCCGGGTGGCTTCTGCATCCCTTGTTACCAGCTAGAGTTTGGTGGCATTTTCCCAGTTTCAGAAAGCTTCGTGTAAAACTGAAATCAAGAGGCCTGTTTACAGTTAGTGAGGGTCTCCGGTCAGTCTGTGTAGCCACACTCTGTCCTTGTGTAAAAATCACTGGCCAACTTGACATCCATCTGTTTACATTTGTTCCTTAAATCTGACCTGATCCTTGTCCTCCGAGCAGCCTGTGCAGGAGGGCGCGGGACACGGGCCCCCAAGGTACAGCGCTTGATGTGGGTCAGGGCTGTCTGAGAAGTACTGTCTAAGCTGTGACACAGTCAGTGCAGTGTAATGGGCTAGAGTAGAAGACGTGTTTGTCTTTTTTCCTTAGAAATCACAAGTGTGTTGTTTCCTCCTATAGGAAATTACATTGCTGTGGGAAACATGACCCCTGTGATTGAAGTTTGGGACCTTGATATAGTGGACTCTTTAGAGCCAGTCTTCACACTTGGAAGTAAGCTTTCAAAAAAGAAGAAAAAAAAGGGAAAGAAGGTAAAGATGTTACTGGATACTTACACTCTTTTGATATGTACCAGTAAGTTAATGATGGATGCTAGAGTAATAAAAACATAGGCTTCTTCATGACTCTTGGTAGAAGAGGTTGAGTAGTGGTGACGTTACTGTTATTTGTAGTTTCAACAAGCCAATCCCAGGAAAATTTATTTCTGGTTGCGTAAAGCTCCATGCATCTGTTACTCTCATCTCGGGATGTGATTCTCCACAGGAATAGTAGCATTGCATACTCATATGCTAGTTTGAACTTTGAAGAAAATTGCTATGTATCTTTGATTAGGTCGCATATAAATATGTTTGTATGCATTTTTGGTAGCTTTTAATGTTAGGCTTTATTGGGGGAGTGGGGTGAGGCACAATAGTGATACTTCGAGAACTAAAGACATAAGTTAAGAACTACTATCTTCCCAATCCAGGACTTTTATTATGGATACCTAAAGTAATAGGGGATGGTTCTTTAGTTCCTGAAGTAACTTACGGTCATATCAAAACAATAATCTTAAGAGTTAAAAGATCTTGCAAGTGGGCTAGAGGAACTCTCTGTAGGAACTAGAATACAAAGAATAATCACGGTATTTCTTGCAGAGTTCCTCAGCAGAAGGCCATAGTGATGCCATCCTTGACCTCTCCTGGAATAAGCTAATCAGGTATGAAGAAGTAACCCCTGAGTGACTGTGGAAGGTGGCCATTGTGGCATGACTTGATGCCCATACCCGTATGTCTCCTTATGCTGTGGGCCGTGCCCTCCCTGGTTCCTCGCCTGCAGGACCACTGCCCATGCACCTGTGCATCACCTGCCAGCTCAGCGCTCGGGGCATCTACTGACCAGCCGCCCCCCTCCCCGCAGGAAAGAGGTGCCCCTGCTGCAGTACGATGTGCTCCTTCCACTGCATTGGGCTTTTAAAAAATGATTTTATTTTTAATATTGTTTACATGGTGGAGGGGATACTCACCCATGTGGGCCTCCAGTTAGGGTGAGGAGAGTCAAGGTATGGAGGAAGGTGGTGGGACGAACTTTGCAGTTCTTTTTCTTATGTTTGCAGAGGGACATGGGGAGGGGACCACTCTTTGCTGTCTCATCCACATAATCTGGATATTTTTTCTTTAAATTGTGATAAAATATATGTAACAGTTTAATGCTTTAACCAGTCCTAAGTTTAGGGCTTGTGATACCTTCGCTGTTGTGAGCCATCCCCCCCGTCCGTCTCTTCATGAACGGCTACACCCTTCAAATACTAATGCTTCAGACAGACACTGGCCCTTCCCCAGGTGCCGCGACCACTGCTGCGCTTGCAGTGTCTGAATCTGACTTTCCCAGTACTTGCTAGGAATGGGATCATGCAGTGTTTATTGTGACTGGCTTATTTCAGGTAATAGTAAATGTCTTCCAGTTCATCCATTTGGTGACGTGTTGGTTTCCTAAGGCTGGGTGATAGTCTATTCTGTACAGATGCCAGGTTGTATTCACGCATTCAGCAGTAGACACGTGGCTAGCTTGCACTGTGCGGCTGTTGGGAATGCTGCTGCTCTGAATGGGAGTGTACAAGTGTCTGGTAGGGTTTCTGCTCACTTGTTTGGCGTATGCACCCAAAAATGTTACTGCTGAATCTTGATGTTTTGTGAGGTGACACTGTGCAATTTTCCACTTTTGTTCGCACTGATAGTGCATGCAGGATCCCAGTTTCTCCAGTGTTTACTTCCTGGTTTTCTGTCCCTCACTTTTCCAGGAGGTGTGAAGTGGTTTCTCATTGTGGCTTTGGCTTACACTTTTGAATGAGGAACTGAATTATCACGTGATCAACTCTAGGAGAAGCTTCTGTTTGGCTCTTCCTAATTTTTAGTTGTGTTGTTGATGTTATATTGTGGTTCCTTACAAAGTCTGGATATAAATCTCTTATGAGTTACAAATGTTTTCTCTCATTCATGGCTGTCCTTTCAGTTTTGTTGTTGTTTTTATTTATTTATTTATTTATTTATTTTTCACGATTTATTTTGTCTACTTGAAAGGCAGAGTTGGGGGTGGTGCGGAGAAGCAGCTCTTCCATCGGCTGGTTCACTCCCCGGATGGCCACAAAGGCCGGAACCAGGAACCCAGAGGCTCTCCAGGCCTTCCACATGGGTGCAGGGGCTCGGGTACTTACGCCATCCTCCACTGCTCCTCCATTTATGCCTGTAGCCCATGTTGAGTTTGTGTGTGTGTGTAAAGCCCACCTGATTGTGTGACCTAAGAATATTCAGCTATTCCTGAACTGATATTTGGAAAGATTTCTTCGCCCCGTTGAACACTAATTTTCCCTGCCCCTGTCAGAAGTCAATAGCTGTAAATGCAGGGTTTTAATCTGGACTCCACGTGCTTACCTTGCCCAGAACATTACTGTCATTACTGTAGCTTTTTGCTAAGTTTTGACATTGGAAACTTCATAGTTTTGCTCTTATTTTTCAGGATTATTTTGGTTAGTGTGGACCCTTGCATTTCCAAATTAATTTCAGAATTGTCATTTTCTGTTAAAAAAAAAAAATCGCTGATCTTTGAGCGGGCTGACTGTGCTGTAGATGTTTCTGCGTAGCAAGGTTAACCCTTCCCGTACATGAACATGGCACGTCTTTCCAATTATTGAAGCATTCTGATATCTACATCTTTTATAGTTGCATTATATTTGTCTTGCATTTCTTTTGTTAAATTTAGTAAGTATTTTATTGTTTTTGATGGAATCCCTTTCTTAATGCTCTTAATCTTTTAAAAATTCATCTAATTTTTTTTTCTCAGAAACGTGTTGGCAAGTGCGTCAGCAGACAACACTGTAATTCTGTGGGACATGTCTGTGGGAAAACCAGCAGCTAGCCTCGCTGTGCACACAGACAAGGTAAGTGATTTTTAAATCTTTATTTGTTAAATATTTATTGTAAAGGTATATTTACAGAGAAAGGAGAGACAGGAAAAGATTTCCCCTCTGCTGGCTCACACCCTACATGGGCGCAACAGCCAGAGCTGAGCCAGTCCCAAGCCAGGAGCTTTTTCCAGGTCTCCCACGTGGGTGCAGGGTCCCAAGGCTTTGGGCCATCCTCTATTGCTTTCTCAAGCCACAAGCAGGGAGCTGAACAGGAAGTGGAACAGCTGGGATACGAACTGGCACCCATATAGGATCCTAGCACTTGCAAGGGGTGAATTAGCCAATTGAACCATCATTCTAGGCCTATTAAATTTTTATATTTTGAAAGCAGAGAGCTCTTGGCCCAGCACAGTGGCCTAGTGGCTAAAGTCCTCGCCTTAAGCACACTGGGATCCCATATGGACGCCGGTTCTAATCCTGGCAGCTCCACTTCCCATCCAGCTCCCTTGTTGCGGCCTGGGAAAGCAGTTGAAGACGGCCCAGAGCACTGGGACCCTGCACCCGCGTCAGAGAGACCTGAAAGAGGCTCCTGGCTTCGAATTGGCTCAGCTCTGAGTATTGCACTCACTTGGGGAGTGAATCATCGGATGAAAGATTTTCCTCTCTCTCCTCTCTGTATGTATGACTTTGCAATAAAAAGTAATAATAACTTTTTAAAAAGCAGAGAGCTCTTCTGCCCACAACTGTCAGGGTTGGGCCAGGCCAAAGCTGCAGCCTGGATCTCATTTGGGTCTTCAGGTGGGTGGCAGGTACCCAGGCACTTCGTCCGTCACCTGTTGTCTCCTAGGACAGGCTTTAGCAGGAAGCTGAAATGGAAACTATAGCCTCCAATCCAGGCATGGCTATGGGCACAGCGAGCAGCATCAAAACTGCTTCAGCAAACACCCTCCCCAAGGCATGGCGCTTTATTGGATAAAAGAGGTTCTGGGAAATCGAGCAGAATAATCTCAGAATTTTTATATGGATGTTTGTAGTTTACAGAGTACTTTTTCACATGTTATCTTACTGGATCTTAACGTTGCTGTTCTAGGATTTATGTGTTTGGAAGGCAGAGTTAACAGAGAGGGAGAGGAGAGAACAAGACCCAGGCACTTTGGGCCATGTGCTGCCTTCAGCAGGGAGCTGGATCCAAAGTGGACCAGCCAGTACTCAACCCAGAGCACATGTGGGATGGGGGCGGTTCAGGCGGTGGCTTAATCCATGTGCCACAGTGCCAGTCCCAAAAACGACAGTGAAAATTGAAAACGTAAAAGCTTTCTTACTGTAAAACCCTCAGGGGTCCAGTGTGCTGGTGCGTACCTGGGCCCTCGGCTTGTGGCCTGGCCCACTTGGGTTTGGTCACTCCCTCATTCTTTCCAAACATCTTTTCACAATTGAGGCACCCGCATATTCTGCCAAACATCTTGGGGAATGGTATGTTATATCTGTTTAAGTGTCAGCTTTTTCCTTTTTTAAAATGTATTTACTTATTTGAAAAGCAGAGCTACAGGGAGAGATTCTCTTTTCTGGTTTGTTCCTCAAAAGGCACTCACGCACCTAAAGGCTGCGGTGCAGGACTTAAAACCTGAGATTCCATCCAGATCCCCGCGTGGGTGGCAGGGCCATGCCCTTGGACCATCCTCTGCTGCTTTCCCAGACACTTTAGTGTGGAGCCGGACAGGAAGTGGAGCAGCTGGCATGCGAGCTAACACCCACAAGGTGCTGGTGTTGCAAGCAGCAGCCTAACCCTCTGCACCTCGATGCCAACCCAGCTGCAAGTGCCAGCTTTTGCGTGAGAGAATGAGTTGCCCTTTGACAGTACGGGACATTTTTGTTTCTTCCAAATTCCCAAGGGAAGAGTGTGGAGAGACACTGCCAGTTCGTTCTTGCTGTAATTAGGTCATTTGAAGCAAAGCAAACAAGCATCAATGTCCTTTTATCTTTCCTTTTTTTAGGTCCAGACTCTGCAGTTTCATCCATTCGAAGCCCAGACTTTGATATCTGGATCGTATGATAAGTAAGTGGTTATTCCTACTATTTTTGTCCTTTTAAATGTATTCAGAAATACCCCTTGGTATTTCTGAGGTAGCATAGAAGACTACTACTGCTGTACCTACGTTTTGAAATAGATAGCACTGCTTCTTTTTCCTCTTAGTCTGTGGCCCTTTCAGTCTGCAAAGAAGTGTTGTTCTGGTTTAATAGCCGAACTATAGCAACCAGCAATTTGATTGTTAGAGGGGATAGTAGCTTTTGTGTGAAAACATCCCCAAAGTCAGTGACTTAAAACAGTAAAGTTACTTCTGATGGCTTTCTGGGGCTGCGGTGGTCTAGGCTGGGCTACCGCACTGTGGCCTTTGTAGACCCTACCAGGGAGTCTCAGCTCTCGGTAACCAGCGGCTGGCCAGTTCTCTTTCCCATAGCAAAGTCAGAAGCGCCAGGAGAGCTAAGCTCACAGTGAGAACGCTCCTTGTTCTCTCCCTGTGCCTTACGGGAAGAAATCCCATGTCACGTGGCAGAGGGCAGGCGCTGAGAAGTGAGGAGGTGGGCCGCCACAGCCGGCAGCCAGAGGCACAGGTCGCCATGGGCTCCCATTCCAGACGGGCTGTGGGGGTGGCTGGCACGGCAGGTGGAGGCTCTGCGCAGCTCGTGGTCGTCCTGTATCCCTCCCTCTTCAGGGGAGAAGTGTGTTTACATTTTTCAGTTCTCACTCAAGAGGATTCTACTAGGTACCCTCAACATAAAAACCTGCTTATTGAGCCCCCAGTGTGATCCAGGCTTGAGGTCTGACTCTCAGCTCTCTTAGGAAGAAATCAGAGGCTGTCCTTGACTTTGGGAATAGGCGTCACTTTGTAGGCGGAAGGTCACTTAGTGGATAGCCGCCAGTGTCTTCACATGACAGGACCAGAAACTACCAATTCTGAAACTCAAACAGTTTAACACCATGGTGTTTAAATCCTAAAGCAGGCTTCCAATGATGGAATTTTGACTTCACCATGTTTGTTTTATTACTGTTTCATTACACATAAAAGACACTCGGGATGTGAGGGTGATCTGGCTGCGACATCTGTCACCCCATTGATTGCCAGGGTTGATTCGGCTGATGTGGCTGGCTAGGCGGGTGTCCCCTTCCTCCCTCACCGCTCCATGTGCGTCCCTCCCGAAGCCGCGCGCTCAGTCGAAGAGGACAACCACCCCCGCTAGAGGAGGACCGGTCTTCGGTCAAGGGTGTACGAGTAGCTGCACTCCCCTGCTAGAACCTCCAAACAAGCTCTGAAGGTCCATAAAAGACATTTGAAGCCCTGACTCTGACAACCCTCCCTTTGCCCGAATGTGTCCCCAGATCGGTGGCTTTGTATGACTGCCGGAGTCCAGATGACAGCAATCGGATGTGGCGCTTCAGCGGACAGATTGAGCGAGTGACTTGGAACCACTTCTCTCCCTGCCATTTCTTGGTAAGTCTGTGTGTGGTACTCTATGGTTTTCCCAGTTTACCAGTAACATTTTCATTTCGCTGTGGAGAAAGCTTTCACTGAACTATTTGAGCATTAGGGTTGACCAAATGTCACACTAAAATAAGTGAACATGTAAATTATTTGCTAATTGTCAGTCATGTCAAAGTATGCCACATTTTATTTAACACTTTAGATCATTTTACTTAAAGTACTCTTTGAAATACATAGTATCCGTTTTTTTGAATAGCTGAGTCAGTTCATGATACTCTTCTATTTAATTCCTCATGCTTAAGTGGCGCGCTGGTGACGAGAGCGCGCCTTTGTGGTTAGCAGCCACCGTCTCCCAAGGAACAAGAAGTGAGCAGCCGTTCCGTAATGACCCTGATTGTCTGCACTGAGGCAGCACTCCACGTGGCCTGCAAACATCCCACTGATGGCTTAATCCCTCAAGGGGATTTGACCTGGAAGGGAAGCTTAATTAAAGAAGCTATAATACATCCAGGTTTCGAGTTTTCCTAGAATAGTCATGTGGTGTTTTATAAAGAGGGAGTTTCCTTAAAGATCTGCTCAGGTTCCTGACATACCTCAGCACAGGCCTCTGCTGTCAGTGCACTGCTCTTTAAACATTTTCTCTTGAAAATAATTAACATGTAATACAGAATATGGCGTAGTCTCTGAACACCTGTGTAAGTTGGCCTACCATGCAGTTAAACTTCCCACTTCACTTTTTCCCCTTTCATGGTGGAGCCCGCCCACTCCTCTTCCTTCCTTACACATCCCTCTGCCGCACAGTTGGCCCCAGAGCTCACCCCCTCCCTCCCTGTGTGATACCCACTTCCGGCCTCTTAGCTCTCGCGCCGAGTGCATGCATGACTCCCCGCACACACTGGCGGTGACTGGGAATGTGTCACTCAGCCACCGTCTCACTCCGCCTGTAGAAACCTGCTCTTATTGTCACACTGCCAAGTGTGTCACCTGTGCCCATGGGGATGTGACTCTCACCTTTGTGCTTCCACATCCCATCTCCAGCCCGCCCAGCGCCGCGCCATGCTCCTGGCTGTCTCCCTCATGGGCACATCAGAGTGGGTTTATAGGTCCCTGACATAGCTCTTCCAGAAGTAATCCTTTATGTCCACACGCACAGTAGTAAGCTCCACAGATGAGTTGCATTTGCTATGATTTATTCTGCAATGCTTTTTCCTGTTGCTGAATTCTGTGTGGTCACATAGCTGACTGTACCCCTCCTGCCTTCCAGGCCAGTACAGATGACGGCTTTGTGTACAATTTGGATGCACGTTCAGACAAGCCAGTTTTTACACTTAATGCACACAATGATGAAATCTCCGGTGAGTAAGAATAGCGTTTGATTCTGTCCACCTAGGAGAAAGTAAATCTATTTCAAGGTGAGAGTCTGACCTGATCTCTTCCTCAGGACTCGATCTCAGCAGTCAGATCAAGGGCTGCCTTGTGACTGCGTCAGCAGACAAGCACGTGAAGATCTGGGACATCCTAGGAGACAGGCCGAGTCTCGTTCACTCCAGGGACATGAGGATGGTAAGGATTTGCTCGGGTCTCTTAGTTTTCTGTTTCTCACCCAAACTGCTTGTCCTTCTCTGGAAATCACTGCATTTAATAATATGGATGATTGGGAGGCTAATTTTGATGGGGACTTTTTGACTGAGGACAATTTTAAATGACGTTCTAGTTCGTGTTCCACTTCGCGTGACTACCGGGTGTAAGGTAAGCCCAAGGAGGGTGGAGAGACTGCTTTTCCAGAACACAGTTGAAGCAGCCATATCTTTTTTCCTCCCTAAAAAATCATGATGCTTAGCACACCATAAGCATTGGATCAGTTTATCACACCACTGTTGTAGAACTAATTTATTGTAAGCTAGCAAACCGCAACCAACCTGGTAGGGGGCCAGTGCCACGCAGCACTGGGTTAAGCCTCCACTGATGGCAGTTTCCCATATGGGCACCAGCTCATGTCTTGGCTAGTTCCACCTTTTTAAAAAAAAAGATTTGTTTATTTTTATTGGAAAGGCAGATATACATAGAGGAGGAGAGACAGAGAGGAAGATCTTCCGTCGGATAGTTCAATCCCCAGGCGGCCGTAACAGCTGGAACTGAGCCAATCCAAAGCCCAAAGCAAGTAGCTTCTTCTGGGTCTCCCATGTGGGTACAGGGTCCCAAGGCTTTGGGCCAACCTCAACCGCTGTCCCAGGCCACAAGCAGGGAGCTGGATGGGAAGCAGGGCCTCCGGGATTAGAACCGGCGACCATATGAGATCCCGGTGCATGCAAGGTGAGGACTTTAGCCACTATGCTATCGTTCTAGGCCCGGCTAGTTCCACTTCTAATCCAACTCCCTGCTAATGGCCTGTGAAAGCAGCAGCAAATGGCCCAATCCTTGGGGCCCTGCATCCATGTAGGAGACCCGGAAGAAGCCCCTGGCTTCTGACTTTGGACTGGCCCAGTTCCAGCCGTTGTGGCCTTCTGGGGAGTGAACTAGCAGATGGAAGATCAATCACTCTTTCTCCTTCTGTAACCCAGCCTTTCAAATAAAAATTTAAAAATAAAAACAACCAGGTGAACACCTATTGTATGCCAGGCACTGAGTTAGATTGCAGAATACAACATAGCTGTTGTGTATGTGTGCATTAGTAACTCAGGGAAAGGCAGAGGTCCAGGTTGCAGAGACAGTTCCTCCATGTATTGGTTCACTCCCCAGATGGCCACAGTTGCCAGGGCTGGCCAAGTGGAACCAGGAGCCTCACCTGGCTCTCCCATGTAGGCACTGGGACTCAAACTGGTGCCTGCGTAGGTAGCAGCTGATGGTTTCCTCACTGTGCCACAGCACCAGCCCAGGAATGTTCCTATAGTATGATCCAGGCTTACATGTAAATGCCTAATTCCTTAAGTTTGAATCCAGAAAATTATATCCCAAATTACAATAAGTGGTTTTTTTCTTGTCAATATTTTCTGTAATACACCAGTATTATCAAAATGGAAGCATTATAGGCTTGAAAATGGTTATTATTCATGCCTGGTAGTATCACTGTCAGGAGAGTGAAGGCTTACAGAATATATACCAGTAGGGCCTAGCGGCGTGGCCTAGCGGCTGAAGTCCTAGGCCTTAACCGCCGGGATCCCACAGGGGCACCCGTGTGGGAGACCCGGAAGAGGTTCCAGGTTCCCGGCTTCGGATCGGCACACACCGGCCATTGCGGCTCACTTGGGGAGTGAACCATTGGACGGAAGATCTTCCTCTCTGTCTCTCCTCCTCTCTGTATATCTAGCTGTAATAAAATGAATAAATCTTTAAAAAAAAAAAGATTTATTTATTTTATTACAAAGTCAGATATACAGAGAGGAGGAGACAGATATACAGAGGAGGAGAGACAGAGAGAAGATCTTCCATCCGATGATTCACTCCCCAAGTGAGCCGCAACGGCCGGTGTGTGCCGATCCGAAGCCGGGAACCTGGAACCTCTTCCGGGTCTCCCACACGGGTGCAGGGTCCCAAAGCTTTGGGCCGTCCTCGACTGCTTTCCTAGGCCACAGGCAGGGAGCTGGATGGGAAGTGGAGCTGCCGGGATTAGAACCGGCGCCCACATGGGATCCCGGGGCTTTCAAGGCGAGGACTTTAGCCGCTAGGCCACGCTGCCAGGCCTTAAAATAAATAAATCTTTAAAAAAACAAGAATATATACCAGATTAGAGTGATGAGGAAATCCCTGACAGATGGTGAGGCAGCCGAGTGGTTAGAAGCACACGCGTCCTCCCAGGCTGGCCACTGGCCTGAAGGCAACTGGCTCAGATCACAGGAAATGAGAGCCGGCTTTGTGGTGGGTTCTGGGAAACCCATTCAGTGGGTCCTACAATAGATCCTCAGCAGGAAGAATGTTCCAGATGAATGGGCCATGCAAACTCTGAGATCGCTGTCTTGTTTCTCCCTCAGGGAGTTCTCTTCTGTTCCTCCTGTTGCCCTGACTTACCGTTTATTTATGCCTTTGGAGGTCAGAAAGAAGGGCTTCGGGTCTGGGATATAAGCACCGTTTCTTCAGGTAAGAATCTGTTTTCCTGCTCTTTCCACGTGAGTTCTAGAAGTACTAATATCAGAACGTGGCTTACATAGACTATATCACCGAGGTAGTGCATGTTAAGACAGGATCCAGTGGAACTGTGCACAGGGGCTTCTCTTCACAATGTAAATGCATGTAGAACATTTGAAAAAAGTCTTAAAGCTGTTCGGAGAAAGCAGGTAGGACATGCACTAAGATCTCTGACAGTGGTCCTTGCCTGCCCCCGCCCCCAGTTACCAGGGTGAGTGAGTCTGCCCTTTGCTTGGTTCTCCTACACCCCGCTCCCTCAGATCCGGGCTGCGCCCTTCTGCCTGCGAGGTGAGGGGGCTCGTGCTGCTGGTGACCCCGAGGGCTTCCTTCTGGGTTACTTGCTTTCCCACTTGAAAAGTGACACTTGAGTATTTAGTTTTAGAACCAGCATAGAGTGCGTCATTGCTCTGTTCCACATTCAGTGACTTTATATTATGGATGCTAATTTCCTGACCTGATAGTCTTGGTGACGTACTGTGTTTCAGTAAACGAAGCATTTGGAAGACGAGAGCGGCTTGTTCTCGGCAATGCAAGAAGCTCATCTGTGAGTGGCCCTTTCGGGAGCAGGAGCTCAGAGACGCCCATGGAGTCATGATGAAGGTCACGGGGTTTGTCAGAGCTGCAGCCACGCAGGAGGACTGAAACACAGCTTGGGGCCTGCGGCAGCTGCACCTGCGCCGTTCCCAACAGTGCGGGCACAGGCTCCTTCAAAGGGAGAATAAAAAAGGTTTTTCATAATTCCTTAAACATGCTGTCAGTTTTAGAATGCTCAAAGGGCCTCCACATGGAAAGGTTGTGAGTGGCAAAGACCTCACGTGACTGGGACCCACAGACTGCCCGCCTGCCTGCTCTGGATTGGTGCTCATGAGCTCTCCTGAGTCCTGAACGGTGTGCCCTTCAGGACCAGCATGGCGCTCGGTGAGACCCACGACTGTTCTCCTCAAACACTGATGCCTGTTCCTGCCTGCTGCTCAAGACAGTGTACAGAAACGATCTTCGCTTTCCACCTAGTAAGGGACAATTCCAATTACAGACCAACTTGTTAAATGTGAATTTCAGCAGGCCCTAGAAATTGGTTTTATTTATAATACCTCACTCTAACTTGGCAGAGTAGACAAGCCATCAAACCCTAAACCATTGGTATGTCCCATGTAATTCCTAAATAGGCCTCTCAATAAGAATGTATTAAGTGTATTACATAGACATTTGGGGAGGCAGGTATTCAAGACAAGTAAATTATAAAACAGACAAAACATCCGAGCAGGTATCCCAGCTGGGGCTCACAGATGACCTGTGCATACCTCCCGTTTCTCGCTGGCAGGGAGCGCAGGAGGAGCCGGAGAGCATGTAGGCCGCACCCAGGCGGGACCTGGGACAGGTAGCCAGGACAGGAGAGGCAAAGATCCCGAGAGAGGGGCATGCTGGGAAATGACCCGTCATAGTGTGCTGGTTTTCTTTCCAGACACTTGCCAATTTTTATGTTGTAGGAAGTGAGAAACTTTACCCAAAAAGAAGCTGAAAGATGTAGCAAAGCATTCAGCAGTCTCAATTCTGAAAACTTAAGGATCTCAACTGAAAATAGTCTGATCTCTATGACCCAAGCTGCTCTCTACAAGTTGAGGTGACCCTCATCAGAGCCAGCTCTGTGCCACAGCAGGTAAAGCTGCAGCCTGCCGTGCTGACATCCTGTATGAACCCTGACTCGGCTCCCTGCTAATGTCCTGGGAAAAGCAGAAATGCTTGGGCCCTTGCCATCCATGTGGGAGACCCAAATGAACTCCAAGCTCCTGGCTCTGGGCCTGGCTCTGCACTGGCCATTG
Source organism: Ochotona princeps (assembly GCF_030435755.1). Lineage (NCBI taxonomy): Eukaryota > Metazoa > Chordata > Mammalia > Lagomorpha > Ochotonidae > Ochotona > Ochotona princeps. The sequence continues at coordinate 10,384,320 of NC_080846.1, read as the reverse complement.
TGGCTGTCTGGGGGAGTGTCTGTCTCTTCTCTGGTATTCTCTCCAAACAAGTCTAAAAAAATCTGAATCCCAGCTTTGAATGAACTCGGTGTTTGAATGAACTGAAGGGTCTCCAGTTGCCAGAGGCTAGAGTGGTAACTCTGAAAGGCTCTGAAAGGATCATTTTATTTCATCTGTAGCTTCTAGAGTGTCTCCTACATAATTTGTCATTCCATCAAAAATTGCCAAGCATATTAATAATTATGACCAAGAGAGAAACAGACCTACAGGGAAATTCATATGTTGGACTTCATATGGGCTTTGAAATAATCAGGCTGACACATTTGGGAAGGAAAATGAGATTGAATATATCAGCAAAGAACTGGGATTTATAAAGAATCAGACGGGAAGTCCAGAACTGAATGATTACATGGGATTATGACAAAATACACACAGCTAAAGGATTAGTGAATTTGAGGGTGAATAGAAAATATCCACAATGGGAATAAAGAGAAAGACAGGAAATAGGCACATATCTCTTCCTCTGTATAGCGGACTTTGCAACAAAAATAAATAAATCTTAAAAAAAAACTTAGTTATTTTTTATTTTGTTTTATTGCAAAGTCCAATATACAGATAGGAGAGACAGAGAGGAAGATCTCCGTCTGATGATTCACTCCCCAAGTGAGCCGCAATGGCCAGAGCTGAGCCAATCCAAAGCCAGGGGCCAAGAGCTTCTTCCGGATCTCCCATGCAGGTGCAGGGTCCCAAAGCCTTGGGCCAACCTCCACTGCTTTCCCAGGCCACAGGCAATGGAGCTGGATGGAAAGTGGAGCTGCCGGGATTAGAACCGCCACCCATATGAGATCTCGGTGTGTTCAAGGCAAGGACCTTAGCCGCTAGGTTATCGCATGAGGCCCTAAAAAAATAAACTAAGAAAAGATTTCTAGACTAACTACCTTGAAGAAAGCTGAAAGTGAAGAAACTAACACTCAATCCTAAAGAAGCAAAGGGAGAAAGAAATATGAAATGGATGGAATTAATAGAAGACAGGAAGATGGATATAATATAATTGAATAATTATTCAGTTATATGTAAATTGTCAGGAAGATTATTCAATATCTAAAAAATGTATATGTGGCTTATAAAAAACCCTAAATATAAAGAAACAGAGGTTGCCTATAAAACAGTAGGAAACCACATACTATTGAAGCATCAAAATTAATGTGATAGAGCTGTTTTGATATTAAAATAAACGTAGATGTGGGCCCGGCGGCGTGGCCTAGCAGCTAAAGGCCTCGCCTTGAATGTGCCCCGGGATCCCATATGGGTGCCGGTTCTAATCCTGGCTTCTCCATTTCCCATCCAGCTCCCTGCTTGTGGCCTGGGAAAGCAGTCGAGGATGACTCAAAGCCGTGGGACCCTGCACTTGTGTGGGAGACCCGGAAGAAGCTCCTGGCTCCTGGCTGCAGATAGGCGTTGCTTTGGCCGTTGCAGCCGCTCGAGGAGTGAACCAGTGGACAGAAGATCTTTGTCTCCCTCCTCTCTGTAAACTGACTTTCCAATAAAAATAAATAAATCTTTTTTTAAAAAGTTGATGTAATTATGATTCACAGAACACAGTAACAAAACTCGGATTCCTGTCAAGTGCATGTAGAACAAGCTAGAACTGAGCACATGCAGTCATAAACAAGGCATCAAAAAATACAAGGTTTATTTGTCTCCAAGGCCATGCTCGCTGGCTTTCCCAGGAGAGGGCAGGGAGCACCCAGGAGTTGAGCTGGTGCTCCAGGAGCAGTGCTGACCCCACAGGCAGCAGCTTGGCACACTGCACACTGCTGACCTGCTGTATCAGGAGTATTTAAACTGGAAATCAGTTCAAAAATAGCAACTAGAAGGCTCCCAAATATTTAGAGATAATGTAATTCATTTTAAAATAATGTATGAGAATGCACAAACAACAAAAGTTAGGAAGTACCTGAACTGAATGACAAAGTGGCCCAGACAAAATCTTACAGGATATAACTAATGTTGTATTCACATGATTCACAAATGCATATTAAAAAAATTAAAAATCAGCATTCAAGTTCCAATTAAAAAGTTAGAACAGCAATTTAAATATGGATAGAAGGGTAACAGCAGAAATTAACACTATAGAAAAAAATACAGGAAATTATGGTTCTCTTAAATATAAGGAAGTTGACAAACCTGCAACCAGCTCGTAATGAAACATGATCCATCTCACAAGTGACAGGCGGAGGAAGAGCAGCAGGCCCGGCAAATGTCTTCTGACCAGACAGGCATGTGCAGCCAAGCCACCCTCCTGAGGGCAGGGGGCTGGCGAGAGCCCCCAGTGCAATAATGAGAGAAGCTGCACCGAAGGGGGCAGGACGCAGAGGTGCCCACGTCACTCCTCCCAAGCTCCACACAGCACAGCTTGGAGATGCCTTCCCGGCCAGTCGTGGGATCCAGAGCAAATTTTAGACGGGAACTCCAGCACCAGGCCCCCTACAGTGAGATCCAGGGGTGAACAGGATCCCACAGCCTGTGTCCTCAGGTGAGTGAGTGCCTGCACACAGCCTACAGACCCGCCTTAGCCAGCTCAGCGAGGGGCTACCTGTGCCAACCTTCCCCCAACATAGGCACAGCAGAGTGACTCCTGCCGCCAGACAGCTTAGAACTTGGCCTTGAGGCTCCAAGCTAGGCCGAGCCAAGACGAGCAGACGGAGCCTGCCGACTTGCCCCAGCATCCGGGAGCCCTAAGCCCTGGGGTGCATCCACAAAGCAGGGCAGGGCCCTGAGCCTGGGAGATGCTCGTACAACCCAGCCACGTGCCAGCCTGGGCAGCCGGGGGACTGCCTCGACCATGCTTCCCCAAACCGGGCCCAGACAGCAACAATGAGACTCCAGCCACTGGAGAAAGGCAGCAAGAACACAGGTGCGCATCTGGCACCCAGCGCTGGGCAACAAGGCCACCTCAGCAGCAGGCAGCCTATAGCAACAGGGGCCTTGGCAGGCCATGGGCTCCAGGCTTAGCACTGCCATGCTGGTGGCCACGGGTCACCTGCTGCCCCAGCCCTCGGAAGCACAGCTTGCAGAGCAATCATCTGCTTGGGAGAAGATGCAGGAGGGAGCCCAGCACTGCACTCACCTGGGGCTGGGCCTGGGGACACCCGCAGGCCCCTGGGAGGAAGCTGAGCTGATGCTGTCATGGCCCCTGGCATGCCCTGCCACCAAGGGACCCAAGCAACACCTGATCCCAAGGACACAGGTACAACACCAGCTGTTGCAGACTGAGGCCTGGTGCCCCAGGACCCCAATCTGGCAAGCTGCCCCTGGACCTACACACCCCTCCTTGCAGAAACGACAGAAGGGCCCCACACCCCTGCCGCTGCTGTGGACTGCTGTGCAAGAAAATGAACAGAGACTACACTAGCATCCAGCCGGAAATAAGGCCAAAACAGCCTAGCCAACCAGCACTTGAAGACACGCCTTCAGGAGAAGCCCCTCCCCCGTCATTCTAAAAGTGACAGCCAATACAACAGTTGCACAAACACCCACGCAGGTACAGGTTCAACAGGGCAAGGCAACACAGTGCCCTCTGAGGAACACGATGATGACGCGTAACAGAATCCAAAGAAAAGGACTGATGAAACACCCGGTGCAGAAGTCAACAGATTATAAACACTCAAGGTAGGGAGTTGGTCTCGCAGCACAGAGGTAAGCCACCTCACAGGACACCTGCAGCTAGATCACATCGCTGGCTCCAGTCGCAGCTCTACCACCTCAGATAATGGCTCAAACACCCGAGTTCCCATACAGGAGACCTGAACAGGGGGCCAAGCTCCTGGCCTCGGCCCAACCCAGCCCTGGCCGTTGCAGATATTTGAAGAATGAATAGTAGACATTAAATAGTTAATAAGATATTGAAAACTTTGTGATTTCATTTATATATTTATATACATACTTACATATTTATAATGGACAATTCCTAGCAAAACATAACTTACCAAAAGTGAACAAATGAAAGGAAATGTAAATGTTGACACACTGGTGTCTGACTGCAGCTGCCTGACGTAGCTGGCCGGGCCAGGGCACTGGGGAGCTGCCGGACACTCCCCCTGCGCTGTCTCCTCCATGCAGTGAACGGAAACCTGAACGCGTGGTGACTGCCCCGCAGCACAGGGCCAGCTCAGCATGTTTCTTGCATCTAAGTTAGTATTTTGAGGGCTGGCATCCCAGATGGGCACCAGCTGGAGTCCTGGCTGCTCCACTTCAATCCCACTGCCCCTAGTGGGCAGAGGACAGTCCAGGTACTCGGGTCCCTGTACCCACAGGAGACCCAGAGGCTGCCGGCTCCTGCTTCGGCCTGGCCCAGCCCTGGCTGGTCGGGCAGTGAAGCCAGTGGATGGAAGCTTGTTGGCTTTCTGTCTCTGCCTTTTCTTTTTTGTAACTCTTTCAAATAAATAAATCTTTATTTAAAAAAAATCAGTATTTGGGCCCGGCACAGTGGCCTAGCGGCTAAAGTCCTTGCCTTGAATGCCCCGGGATCCCATATGGGCGCCGGTTCTAATCCCGGCAGCTCCACTTCCCATCCAGCTCCCTGCTTGTGGCCTAGGAAAGCAGTCGAGGACGGCCCAAAGCTTTGGGACCCTGCACCCGTGTGGGAGACCCGGAAGAGGTTCCAGGTTCCCGGCTTCGGATCGGCACAGAACTGGCCGTTGTGGTCACTTGGGGAGTGAATCATCAGACGGAAGATCTTCCTCTCTGTCTCTCCTCCTCTCTGTATATCTGACTTTGTAATAAAAAATAAATAAATCTTAAAAATCGTATTTTGAAGGAGTGCCAAACAGACCATGGGATGGTGATTCCCATAACTCCAAGTACCCCAAACTCAGATCTCCCTTCTAACAGAAGAAGCTCTTCCTTCTCTTTCTAATAAAAATGGTTCTGACTTCAGAAAACAACTTACCATCAACACACTACAGGTGGTTATTCCTGCAATTAACGATCGATTCTCATGTACCACTAACCTGTGTCCTGTGACAGGTGAAATCCTCAAACTCCCATGAGGCTACTCCAAAGTCAAACCTTAGAAAGCAAAGCTTGAACAGTAACAGAACTGTAAGAACCCGCTGCTGAACAGCATGTGTCCTGAGGTTCTGAGCAGCCGGACCGGGGGAGGAGCGACGGGGTAGGAGTCCGCTGAGGTTACTGACAGGGCGCCTTTCACCACAGGTGCTTATGGGTCACTCTGACCAGGCCCCCGCCCCAGACGCCAGCTGCAGCTATGGGTCTCTGACCAGGCCCCCGCCCCAGACGCCAGCTGCAGCTATGGGTCTCTGACCAGGCCCCCGCCCCAGACGCCAGCTGCAGCTATGGGTCTCTGACCAGGCCCCCGCCCCAGACGCCAGCTGCAGCTCCATCTCCTCTCACAGAAACTAAGTTTTCACTGCCCTGACATTCAGCCAGACCAGACTAGTTCAACATCCTCAGCTTCCTGGAGTTCCTACTTCCTGTGAAAACAATTTTTTTTTTAATTGGAAAGGCAGATATACAGAGAAGAGGAGAGACAGAGAGAAAGATCTGTCCACTGATTCACTCCCCAAGTGGCCGTTAACAGCTGGAGCTGAGCCAATCCAAAGCCAGGAGTCCAGAACATCTTCTGGGTCTCTGACACGGGTGCAGGGTCCCAAGGCTTTGGGCCGTCCTCAACTGCTTTCCTAGCCCACAAGCAGGGAGCTGGATGGGAAGCGGGACTGCTGCCCATATGGGATCCCGGTATGTGCAAGGCAAGGACTTTAGCCGCTAGGCTATTGCGCGGGGCCCCTGCAATATTTCTTACACAAGTGACATCATCAGGATTCTTAAGCTCAGACAACCAAATCTCCTTCGGTCAGCTTAAAGAAAAGGAGTGCATTACACAATAGCAACAGCTCGGAGCAGCACAGAGCATGAGCTGGACTCTAGATGCCACTCCCTGGGCCGCGCCCCATCATAACATCATCACCCATCCTGGCCACCAGCCGAAAGCATGCCACCATGGCCAGTGGCACCCGCAGAGTCGGCATCCCAGGCCCCGCTTCTCTCACTGCACAGTTCATTTCTGATCAACATCTCACACAAGCGCAACTGAGCAAAGAGGAACTTCAGTTTGGTTTGGAATTTTAGCTGGAAGAGTTTGGGAAGCAGTTTTTGGCTTCCCAGATGCTGTAGCCCAGGGAGCCGAGTCAGAGGTGTTCTCGGTTGCTCTGACTGGACACCACAGCAATAATGTACAGTAATTCAACTCACAGTTCCCGCAGGCTCGCTCCGGCCGGTGGAGTTCCAGCTCGGGCAGCACGTGGGCTGCGGTCCTGAGGCGGCGTGGGCGCACGTTGCCAGCTCAGCTGGCTCTTTTCTCACCGGCACAGGCCCACTGCGTTAGGGCTCACTCAGATGGCCTCACTTAACCTTAATGACCTCCCCGGGAGCCCATCTAAACACCACAGAGTACGTTTCCACCCTCTTAATACCTTACTGTGGGGATTAAATTTCAGCGTGTTTCGGTGAGGACGTTCAAACTGGGGAAGAGAAGGATGGTCATTAGTGATAATGCGTACATTTTGACACAGGCACAGACAGGCAGACAAGTGCCCGCTCCTGCACCAGCAGCTCAGCAGCAAAGCTGGAAAAGCAACTTCAGCGCCTTCTGGAAGGAAATGCTGAGTCAATGACACACACACTAAGCCACATGAGGGCAGCTTTACAACGGCAGCACTAAACCTGAACTAACAGAAGTATCTCTAAGGCACACTGATGAGCTTCTATTTGGAGAGAGAGACGGGGAGAGAAATCAGATCTTTCAACCTGTAGCTTGCTCTCCAAATGGCTGCAGCAGCCGAGACTGGGCCAGGCTAAGCCAGACTCTAGGAACCCACCAGCATCTCCCCACGTGGGAGGCAGCCACCCAGCTACCTGAGCCAGCAACTGCATGTGCAGTAAGTTGGAACTGGAAGATCTGAGATCCGAACTCCAAAACGGCACGTGGGCATCTCAAGCAGGAGAAACGGCCACACCAAATGCCTGCCTCAAATCATTTTTTGCCATGTGTGAGCATTTACATAGACTCGATTTCTGGAAGGATTACTGTGCCAAAGTGCATGTATTTTCTAAATGTTTACTATTATCAAATGACCTTCCAGAAGACCTTTTACCAGTAAATACTCCCACCCAAACCGAGTCCTGTTCCTCCAAACAGTGCATACTACTCCAGCATTGTTGTACACATTAAGCTGCTACCCGCAAGGCCAGTATCCCACGACTGTTGGTTCGAATCCCAGCTGTTGAGGTTCTGATCCAGCTCCCTGCTGATGTGTCTGGTAAGGCAGCAAAAACAGCTCAAATCCTTGGGGCCCTGTACCCAAATGGAAGACATCATTGGGTTCCCTTGTGGCCTTTTGAACAGTGAAGCAGTGGCTCAAGGATATTTTTTCTCTCTTCCTCTCTAAATTTACCTTTCAAATAAACAAAATTTTTTTTTTTAAAGTGGATATAATCGGAGCTGCATGGTGGCACAGTTTGTTAATCCTCTACCTGTGGTGCTGACACCCCATATGGGAGCCAGCTCTAGTTGAGGTTACTCCACTTCAATCCAGCTCCCTGCTAAAGGCCTGGGAAAGCTGCAGACGGGGCCCCAGCCGTTCCAGCAGCCCCACTGTGATCACTCAGGTCCTTATTTTGAACAAAAGCTGGTGAGCAGTCTCTGACCTGAGACTTAGCTGGAAGCAGCAGGGTTTTGTTTCATGTTGTGATCGGCCGGCCAGCTGAGACGCCCCAGCACTCGGTGCTCCAGCATGCCCTTCCCGAGCTGCATGGTCAGCGGTCTCACGTCCACGCTTTCAGGGCGTTCATCAGCGCTGTCTCTGACCATTAAGAAAACAGAGTGAGGGTGGCCAGTGTGTGGTGTGGCAGATGCTGCTGCCATCTATAGTGCTGGCATCCCACATATGCATCGGTTCAAGCTCTGGATGCTTGACTTCCAATCCAGCTCCCTGCTAATGCACCCAGCAAAGCAGGGAACGTGGCCCATGTGCTTGGCCCGTGCACCCACATCAGAGGCCTGGAAGAAACTGCTGGCTCCTGATGTTGGATTGTCCCAGCTCTGGCCATTGTTGCCATTTGGAGACTGAACCAGCAATGGAAGATTTCTCTCCCTGTAACTCTAAAAAGTACATAGATCTTTCTTAATAAAAATAAAATACACCCTAAAGCACAGGGGCCAGTATGTTGAGCTACAGCCTGGGGTGCCAGCATTCCATATGGCACTGGTTTCAGTCCCAGCAGCTCCTCTTCCAATCCAGCTTCCTGCTTTTGTACCTGGGAGAGCAACAGAAGATGGCTCATGTGCCTGGGCACCTGCAGCCTACAGGGCAGACCTGGACTGAGCTGCAGGTTCCTGGCTTCAGCCTGGCCCAGCCTTGGCCGCTGCAGCCGTTTGGGGAGTGTGCCAGCAGATGGCACACTGCCTCCTATGTTATGGTAACTTTGAGAGCAACACTCCGGAACTTGTCTGCTGTGTGCTGTTTATACTTCTGAGGAATATTAAGCTTTTAGATTTTTTTGCTACTATTTTCTACTTGCCATTTGTTATTATCTAATAGTGTTACACATGTGGGAAAAAATACACAAAATTGTAAATATCTTTTCCAGTTTTTTGAGCACAAGGCTTAAAGCATAAAACTTCAGCACTGGGGTCCGGCGGCATGGCCTAGCGGCTAAAGTCCTCGCCTTCAAAGCCCCGGGATCCCATGTGGGCGCCGGTTCTAATCCTGGCAGCTCCACTTCCCATCCAGCTCCCTGCTTGTGGCCTGGGAAAGCAGTGGAGGACGGCCCAAAGCTTTGGGACCCTGCACCCGAGTGGGAGACCTGGAAGAGGTTCCTGGTTCCTGGCTTTGGATCAGCGCACATCGGCCCGTTGCAGCTCACCTGGGGAGTGAATCATCGGATGGAAGATATTCCTCTCTGTCTCTCCTCCTCTGTGTATACCTGGCTGTAATAAAATGAATTAAAAAAAAATTAAAAAAAAAAAAAAAAAAAAAAAACTTCAGCACTGGTTCACTCCCCCAAGTGGCCGCAATGGCCGGAGCTGTGTCAATCCAAAGCCAGGAGCCAGGAGCCCCTTTCGGGTTCCCAAATGGGTGCAGGGTCCCAAGGCTCTAGGCCATCTTCCACTGCTTTCCTAGGCCACAAGAAGCGAGCTAGAAAGGAAGCAGGGCTGTCAAGAACGAACTGGTGTCCATATGGGATCCCAGCACATGCAAGGCGAAGACTTCAGCCACTAGGTTACCGTGCCAGGCACTGCAGCATTTGTTGGAAAATTAAGGAATCTAACCCAGCATTTGCTACTGAGAAAAGGAAGGAAGCAGTTCCGGAACCAGTGGTTTCCTAGGGACAGGGGCAGCTGCCTGCAGCCTGCAGCATGCTCCTGAAGGAAGGCTGGGCATGCAGCCACCCTGCTGGACAAGGCTTTGGGATCCAGGGCCGGCAGACCTGTGCAGTTCTCCAAGCAGCAGCAAGTCAAGCCTCTCACATAGAGGGCAGGGGGATGGAGACGGCACACTGGGCAGAAACAACTAGAATACCACGTCAAAACTGTCAATACTTGAGCTACGCTTCCTTCTCTTCTGCTTCGAACTTTCTGTTTGAAAGTGAGAACACTTGTATCCACTAGTTCACTTGCCAGATGCTCCAATAGCCAAGGTTCAGCCAGGCCAAACCCTGGACAGGAACTGCACCCAGGTCTGCAACACGAGCAACAGGGACCAAAGTACGTGAGACAGTATATGCTGAGGACTTGCGTTAGCAGGAAGCAGTTTGGAAACCAAAGTGGAAGTGGAACTTGGACCAGGAACCTCGATACAGGGTGTGGGTATCCCGACCAAGCAGCAATCACCTGTGCCTCAACACCACCCATTTCTTCTCTTCTATTCTTAGGAAAACTCAAACTGTACTCTCCTATAGTTTTCCCCTATAGATCCATTCATCTCTTTCCTATACAATAAGAGATACAAAAGGAATCTTGTATTTTAAAAAGGTGTTTTTATTTTCATCCTTCCTAGAGGAATACAGATTTGAATGAAATACATTCATTCCATAAATACAATAGCAGCAAACCTTCCCACCAGAGTGCTCTGCTCCAGACCAGAGGGTGTGCCTCTGAGCAGGAGAGCAGGTTCCACCAACCCTGTCGACTTACGGTTACTACTTCTCTGGTTAAAAGCTGGATACGCATGTAGCACACAATGACCACATGGAAAGATCACAAGCCAAGCTGAGTCACTGCAGGGCTGAGCCTGGAGGGTGCCCTTCCTTCCTTGCCAAATCCTCTGGCACTGTCCATGTTCACCTGGTGACGCAAGTGGAAGGCCTGTCCTCAAAGATGCAAAACTGCACCTGGAGTCTCCCATTGCTTCGACTGGGCAACATTCCAATGGTTCTGGAGTTTTCATTGGGGAAATCAAATATGGGTGGAGGTACCACGCTGTGAGTGAGTCCACAGGTTACTGCTGTCAACAGACAATCCAGCAGGCATGATTTGGGCTCCAAGTACCCTATGACTTAGCTGGGGGCTGGACTGGAGACAGAGAACCACCTGTGCACACCTGGCTATGATCTCTCCAAAACAAGAACTAGGCGATGCACCCTGGCTGCCACCAGAGACAGGGTCCTGGACAGTAGTCAGGCGTCTCTCCTGGCTGTCTGCTTCTTTTAAAATGTGGCCTCTAGCATCTGCTGAAAATTTGGGAAGATCCATGCCAAAATCTGGAGGAGCCGGGAGAGGTTAAGGCAGGTGCTGCTTTGCGCTTGTTAGCTGCACTGAAGGCTAGCACTCTTACAGGTTATGTCACAACCTGTTCTGGAAAGAGCGTAAACCATCGAAGGGTATATAAAGCTCAGTCAGCAACTGAGATACCTGTTGGGTGGGGACCAAATTTAGCATGCTCCCAGAGGGCTGGGAGGCGAAGGGAATAATGGAAGATCATGAAGTAGTTCTGATTTGTCTAGGCAGAAGGCAGGCTGGATGCAGGCGTAAAGGCCTCCACCAGATGGTCACGTAAAAAGCTGACACTTTCCTCCCTATCACGCACGAACACGACACATGCGCTCTTCAGCTTTAAAGTGTTTCAATAACATACACTTCCCTAAGCGCTTCATCCATTCCCACAGTCTGTTTTGACTATTGGCAGGAGAGCAATCAGCTGGTTTTCTATCCAAGTCACCGTGGAGGACGACTGTCCCGTGTGTTCTTCCCTTTGCAGTTCCCAGCCACAGAAAGTTCTCCTATTTGTGTGTGGACAGAGACTCCTCCGTGGAATACAGAGCACTGCCCATCCTACAGTCTTCTGTCCCCACAGACTCGGCAAGGTCTTCCTCCTCCGAGTCCTCCTCTTCTTCCTCCTCTTGGGCTGAGGAACTGGAGGTGGGTCCTTTGCAGGTCTTCAAGTGCCGGGTGAGATGGTATTTGGTTAGATAAGCCTTCGTACATTTCTCACACACATAATCTCGTTTTCCTTCATGAGAATTGAGATGCTTCTTTAAGTGATTTGTTCTCAAGAATAGCTTATCACACTTGGGACACTTGATCTGGCGTTCTCTAAGAGGAACACAAAACAACATTTGACTTGGGAGTTACTGACAACTGAGGCATGCACGCATCCCTCACCCGCTCAGGCCCGGCCTCCAGCAGCAGGCTCCTCACCAGGAGCCACGCGGCCTCCAGCAGCAGGCTCCTCACCAGGAGCCACGCGGCCTCCAGCAGCAGGCTCCTCACCAGGAGCCACACGGCCTCCGCGCAGGGGAAACGGCACGGGCCGACTGTGCAAACCTGAGAACGCTACGTCAGTGAGACAACCTGTACATATTTCTTGTGTCTTGCTTCTTTCACTCATTAATGTTGTGAAATACACTCGAGTTGCTTTACCAGCAGTCTGTTATATTCTCACTGCTGTACAACATTTTCAAGTAGACCACAGCTTGTCCACGGCGCTGGGTTTGTACACTGCAAATGGATATTCTGATGATTTCCAGTTCTTTCTTATACAAGCAAGAACGCTACAAACATTTCTACAGCTGTATGTTGCCCTCTGGCATGCACGAGTTTTTCTAAGATGTATACCCAGCAGTACAGTCAGAGCAAAGACCACGTACCAGATGGTGCCAAACTCCTCCCTTCGCAGCCTCCTCCACAATCACACAACGGCTCCTGCTGCCCCACGCCCAGCTGCTGGGTCTGCCAGCGGACCGGCATGCAAAGGGCTCATTCGGCACTAAATCTGCATTTCCCTCAACACCACTTCTATGGAAGTGTCATTTTTCTGTCCTTCTCTTATTGACTAGCAGTTTTCAACAGGACTGATTTGCCTTGGTGCTGCAAGCTTCTGGCTTACTGGGTTCTCCTAATTGGCGAGAGGCAGTGCTACTGGCTAAGGAAGCTGCTAGAAATCCTAAAAACATAAAACACCAGGGCAGCCTTGCAACAAACAACTAACAAGTTCAAAATGTCAACAGTGTCAAGGTTTGAGCAAACCCACTCCAGTTTGCAGCTTTAAAAACTTCACAGACAACAGACAAGGAATTTTTAAACTTTTTTGGGGCAACTGAACCCTATGTCTTCATAAAACCCCAATATAAAAGAAGTACAAGGCAGCTAACTCCTTGGAGGGGTGGGGTGGCTTCCTTGGTGCTTCTACCACCACCTCCTTTCATGGAATATCACTCGATAATTCTGTGGAATCCCTGGAATTCTCTGGAGCAGTTTAAAAATCAACAGTCCAAGTTTTAATCCGAGGGCTAGCATATTGTCTCATCTGGCTCATCCTCCACATCCCATATGGACACTGGTTTGTGTCTCAGCCGCTCCAGTTTCCATCCAGCTCCCTGTTCATAGCCTGGGAAAGAAATGGAGGACGGCCCAAAACCTTGTGATCTGCACTCCTGTGGGGGACCTGCAAGAAGCTCCTGGCTCCTGACTATGGATCAGCTCAGCTCTGTTGAGTCCATTCGTGGAGTGAATCAGCAGATGGAATATCTTTCTTTCTCTCTCTCCTCTCTGTGAATCTGCCTTTCCAATAAAAATAAATCTTTTAAAGAGCCATTAATCCAGATCAGAAACACTATTCAAAATGAAGCAACTTGCCAATGGTTTCAATGAAACTCAAACTAGGAGTCTGACCTTCTGCACACTCCTACGTATCTAGTGTAAGTACGTATCAGGCTCCGCTCCAGCTACCTCAGAGGCTCTAGGAGATTTTACATCACACACAAAAAGAAACTCCTGGCAGAAAACCTAGAAAAAAAAGGAAGCCAGGTAAATGATAGGGTCTGTCTTTAGATAAAACAGCCAGGAAAGACCATTCTGGGACCACATCCAGGCAGAAAGCAGAAGGGAGCAAGCAAGGCAGGCATGCAGGACTGTCAAGGGAGAAGCTTCCAGGCAAAGGCCCCGCCAGTGCAGGGGCCTGAGTACACCCAGGTATATCAAGTGGTCGGCAGGTGTGACTACAGCAGAGAGGAGGAGAAAAGCCCCCCATGAGAAAGTGGAAGAGGCAGCCAGGTACATCACCGCATCGTGTAGGGATGTAGGGACATCAAAGCTAAGGCAGATGGGACAGGAAGCCGCTGCAGACTAGGGGTGGGGATGGGTGGGATCTGACTGCTATCTGAAATGGACCACTCTGTCACTACAGACAGAACAGTACTGTGTGTGTGTGTGTGTGTGTGTGCGCACACTGGAGAACGGGTGAGCAGAGCTGACAGGGGCAGAGTGACACCACACTGGGGGTGTGTGTGTGTGTGTGTGTGTGTGTGCGTGTGCTGGAGACTGGGTGAGCAGAGATGACAGGGGCAGTGAGACCACACTGGGTGTGTGTGTGTGTGTGTGTGTGCACGTGTGCTGGAGAACGGGTGAGCAGAGCTGACAGGAGCAGTAAGACCACACTGGGTGTGTGTGTGTGTGTGTGTGTGTGTGTGTGCACGTGTGCTGGAGAACGGGTGAGCAGAGCTGACAGGAGCAGTGAGACCACACTGTGTGTGTGTGTGTGTGCACGCTGGAGAATGGGTGAGCAGAGCTGACAGGGGCAGTGAGACCACACTGGGTGTGTGTGTGTGTGTGTGTGTGTGTGTGCGCGTGCGTGCTGGAGAATGGGTGAGCAGAGCTGACAGGGGCAGTGAGACCACACTGTGTGTGTGTGTGTGTCTGCGTGCTGGAGACCGGGTGAGCAGAGATGACAGGGGCAGTGAGACTGTGGCAGTGCTCAGGCAAGAGAAGTTGGTGGGCTGCAGAGCGTCAGCTGAAGGAGGAAAGATTACTCGCGGGTATCTGACTTCAATCTCTGGGGTGAACAGTAAGCCCAGCTTATGGAGACTGGGAGATCCCGTTTGTGGGGCAGTACTGAGCGTTGGGTTCTGGACAGTGAGGCTGAACTGCCCAGCGGCTATCAGCAGCATCAGAACGGCTTCATCAAAGCTGGATGCACACAGTGGGTAAGACCATCATAAAGACAGCATCTAAAGCCACGAAATGTCCTCCAGGAACAGCCAAGGGAGCAGGCACCACTGCTCTTGCTCCTGAACGCCTTCCTCGGGGAAGGACAATACCAGTTCCTGCCACACTCAGGGGAACACTGCGAAGTACTTCCGTGGCACGTGGATTTAGAGTTGCAGTTTTCTTTTTAAGAACAGGAAAAAACAATAACAACAATATTGTCATATCCCCTTTGACATGCTCAGCAGTAAAATTAAGCATCTGGGAACTTCACAGGAAGCCTAGGAAACGTATTCTGAGTGAGCAGTGTTACACAAACCTACACAAGCCTTGCCTGGCAGTCCAAAACTCTTGGCCCTGCATGGGAACTTGGTAAAGGCGCTCACTTCCTGTATTTCCTCATTCTGACAAGGAGTTCATATCCACACTGTTCAGAAACCTTGTTTTTGTAGGTCAATGCCTGAGAGTCAATTCCCAACTGAAATGTCAAGAAAAGAACTCTACAAGTAACCTCACAATCATGAGTCATGTTGGATTGCACTGTCTATGAGGTAAGTCAGTGCACATTTGGGTAGCAGTTGAAGACAGAGAGCCAAGGACAGCTCTTTGAAGACAAGGCTTATCTCCAATCTGCAGCTCTACCTCCTACCACAACATCAGGCATGAGGGGGGTACTGAAAAATACACTGTCAAATTAAGAGATAAGTCAGAGGATGGTGAAATCTTCAGCATAAATTTAAGATGTTAGTGCTCTGATTTTTCTCAGCGGTGTGGAAAACAAGCGGCCCCTCCTATGACACGAAGGCTGCCCTGCCAGCCGTCATGGTGGCAGGCTGGGCTGGGCCGCGGGGGCCAAGCCACGGGCTGCTGGGTCACTTACTGGGTGTGGATGAGCACGTGCTGCTTGAGGTCCTGCCTCCGCATGAACAGCTTATCGCAGTAGTCACACTTGAGATTCTTCTCGCCCGTGTGGATGACCGTGTGGGACTCCAGGTGAGCTTTCTGGGTGAAAGACTTGTCACACAGGGTACACCTGTAGTTCTTCTGACCTGCCAATCAACCCACAGCACCACAGCGATAAGACAACTGCTGGAATTCTCAGGACACAAACAGGCACCGTGATGGGCCTGCAGCAGAGGTGGAAGCAAAACAGATTTTCTAGAGCCGTTCACCAAAAACCCCTAGAATCACTGATCTTGTATTCTGCAACTAAAGCTAGGAAAGTGAATAAATCTGAGCTCAATGTATGTACATTCATATTTTAATATTTATTATAGATAACAAAATGCATAAAATTTGAAAAAATATGGGGGCCTGGTGCAATGCTTCACTTGGTCAATTGTCACCTTGTAAGTGCTGGGATCCCATATGGGTGCCAATTCATGCCCTGACTGCTCCCTGCTTGTGGCCTGGGAAAGCAGTAGAGGATGGCCCAAAGCCTGTGACACTGCACCCGTGTGGGGGACCCGGAACACACCCTTGGCTCCTGGCTCCCAGCTTCAGATCAGCTCAGCTCCACCTGTTGCAGCCATTTGGGGAGTGAACCAGGAGACGAGAGATCTTTTTCTCTTTTTGTAAATCTTTCCAACAAAAATAAACAAATAAAAAAGAAAAATGGATCACTTAAAATATTGGTGCCCTACCTAACGTAACTCATGAATTCCAGTACTTGTCTACAGGCAAACACTCCTTTCCTTTCTTATTTTTATTGACCACACATCTTTATGGAGTGCAGCATGACATTTCAATACATGTGTGCAATGTGTTCTGATAGTCAGGATAATTAACATTTTCTTGGTCATTACTTTGTATTTGAACCTTTCAGCTCCTCTTTCCTATTTATTGAGAAAATATATAATACATTCCTGTCAACTGTAGTCATTCCATAGGGCTGAGTAACACCAGAAACTTAGTCCTTTTATCTAACTCTGACTTGGCACCCATCGTCTGACCTCCCACCCCTCCCAGCAGCCTGTGGTAATCACCACTCTATGTTCAAATAGAATTCTATTTAACTTCTATGTAACAAAGACTACATTTGTCTTATGTCTGGCATATTTCAAGTAATACATTATCCCTCACCATGCTGCTGCAAATGGCAAGATTTCATTCTTTTTTGGCAGCTGAATAGTTTTGTGCGTGACATTTTCACCCATTCACCTGTTGATGGACATCCTTGGGGAGCCGCCATTGTGTGGACAGTACCACAATGAACATGGCAGCACAGGTAGCTCTTCAGTGATATATTTCATTTCTTTTGAATATGTGACCAGAAGTGGGATTGCTAAAATTATACAAAAGTCCATTTTTAAGAGTCTCCCTACTGCATAGGCAAGCATTAAAGACACGCTTTTGAGAGAAGAGACAGAAAGGTACCGAGACCAACAGCATGGACTCCTACCTCTGGTTCATGTACCTCAGATGCCCGCAGCAGACGGGGCAAGTCAGGAGCCAAGAACTCAACCCATCGCTCCTACTTGGGCTGTCCACACTCAACCACTGACACCTAAGAGCCCCAGGATCCTTTTGGGCAGAAAGTTGGAATCAGGAGCTGGCACCAGGTACTCATCCCAGGTCCTCTGCTATGGGATAGGGGTACCTGAGCCATCATCTTCACTTCTAAGCTCAATGTCTACCCTGGCAACCACCTACATTTTCTCTCTCTCAACATAAAATATGACCAGAAGTGAAATGAAACCCAAGGACAGAGAATCAGGACCTAGAAGTACAGGGTTGGGGCCAGCACTGTGGCGTAGTGAATTAGGCTGCCATTTGCAATGGCAGGTGTCCCAGCTACTTCACTTCTGGTTCAGCTCCCTGCTTGTGGTCTGGGAAAAACAGCAGAAAATAGCCCAATTGCTTGGGCCCTGCCAATCACATGTAGCTGAAGCTTCTGGCTCCTAGCTTTAGCCTGGCCAAGCCGTGGCTATTGTGGCCATCTGGGGAATGAATCAGTACACAGAAAATTGATCTCTCTCTCTCTCTCTCTCTGCAACTCTTTCAAATAAGTAACTCTTTAAAAAAAAAAAAAGAGCCAGGAGGGAGTTGACAAATAGCTTGTTGAAGTCTAGTCGGAACTGTAGGCTTTGCTTGCTCTCTGATCTCTATTTCAAACACTCAGGATTAATGCAGAAAGAAGAAGAAGAAACTTCCCTTGAAAATTTTAAAGATCTAATGACCCAACCAAGAAAACTAAAACTTTTGCAGCATGTATGAAAAAAGTGCAAAAACAAAGGGGTAGGTTTGCATGGAATTTAGAAAACAGCTCAGAAAACCAAACCTTGGCGGTGTTTCTGGAGCAAGATCAAAGGAGACAAACTGGCTTTGGCATCTGACTAGGCATGCGCCCTAACAGGAAAATCAGGTTATTTCTATAGAATTCCCTTTGTTTAAGCCCAAACACACTGACCCAGGGTTCCTGCATTTTTCCAAGCACCTTCCAAGCACAGTGGAGGTAGCACCTGGAAAGTGCAGCACCTTAGTTACTGGCAGCAGCACTCTCCAGGGAACTTCTCTTACCTCTCTGAGGCTTACCAGCTGATGGGTTCCTGCCAACAGCCATCTGCAGCCCTTCTCTAACATTATCTCACAACTCCACCTGCAACACCATCTCTCTGCAAAGTCTTCACTGCCCTGTCTCTAGTGATTCATATTCCTTACCTGTATGTATCTTGAGGTGGGTCCGCAGGTTGCTGGGGTCACTAAAAGCCTTGCTACAGAAATCACACTTGTGGGGCTTCATTCCCATGTGACCCATAAAGTGGACGTGGAGTTTGGAAGGAGAGATAAAAGCTTGAGGGCACATAGAGCACTTCCACTTCCTTTCTTTGCTGTGGCTTGGCCCGTGGCTGCTGTTGTGGCCCTGGCTAGGAAGATGGTCATGGATGTGGCTGGTCAGATGAGCTTTGAATTCTGTGTAAGAACTGCACTCCTTGCCACAGTTACAGAGGTGCACATCTGGGTGTTCAGGAACACCTAAAAAAGATTAACTCAGTGTCTCCCGATGCTTAAGTTTTAAAGCTTATTCTCGATATTAACAATTGTTCTTTGCAATACTCTCTTCTACAAAATGTAAAACTTGACGACTACCTATAAAACTAAATATCAATGCTTTATACAGGTACACAGTAAATACTGGATTATCAGCCCTCTTTCCTTACAGCACAAACCCTTAAACATAACTTGTCACCACGGTACAGAACAAAGAGGAAGCATAGGCAGGTTGAATCAAACCAATAGAATTTGCTATCTTTTTTACAAACATTTAAATCTTGATAGTACTGGCTGCAAAGCTGCCACTGTAACTTTCAAAGTCCTACCAGAAAAGATCACTTCTCATGAATACTGCTCAGTGAATAACAATCAGCTTGCAAAGAACTTCACAGATTTTAACACTGCAAGTTTAGGGGTAATAGCCTGCCTTTATATATACACAGAGTCTTAAAAATTTCATGGCAAATAGTTATTACATTAAAAACTACCCAGACTTCAAAAATGTTTACACCAAAATAAACACGTACTAAATTGTTATAGCATGTCTGAACATATTTTGAAGAACTACAGCAAAGACAGACATCAGTTTGAAAACAGCCCCTATCAGAACAACATGAATTCTGCTAAAATTCAACCAGGAACAAACATCAAACTGCTAGACGGAAGAATGGCACGTTCGGTGATACTTTATGAGGAATTCATGAGGACAACACCCTACCCCTCCAAAATCAGCAGTCTACAACTGGCTAAGCCATTTAAAGAAGGGACAGGGAGCCAGAGCTCATGCTGGAGGAGGAAGCCCACAGCAGATGATGATCCACCTTCATTTGCAGGGAAAAAACTAATCTTGTTCATGTTGTAACTGAAGAGGATCAATGAGCAACAGTCAAAACATATGGACACCTCAGCTGCTTCAGCTTACACAGTTCTGACTGGAAAATGAAAGTGGAGCAAGCCTCCTGCTCAGCCGGGCCAAAGCTGCTACACCCACATCAAACGCAAGCAGCAAGCCATTTCAGGAGCCCAAGGCACTTCCCTGGAGAACCGTAAGGGAGATGAAAGATGTTCACCAGCACCGCCCTGGAGAGCAAGGAATGGAATCCCGGAGGCAGAGGCAGGCCAATCAAAGCAAAAGTGGAGTAGTCCAGAACAACGGTGGCGGCAAGTTATCCAGAACGCTCGGCATTTTATGGATAACCAGGAACGGTAACACGATGTCCTCTTGCTAGAACACCTGGAGAATGTGACAACTCTGGCCAGTCCCACCAGCATCCTACACCCTGACACAGCGTGTGCTCTTCCTCTCACTGAACAAGGGCAGCTTTGACACCTACACTACCAGCCTGCCCTGGTGAGCTCTTTCTGCTCCCTACTCTTAAGAGAAAAAACCTTTAAAGGTGTACATTTTTCTTCAGTTAATGAAAAAGTCTGTTACTCCAAGGCCAGAATTGTAGGGCTCTCAGTTTTTTGGTGCTGGACTAAATGGCTGGTACCATTACTTACACAACTGCCATGCATTTGTGGAGCTAACACTGAGAAGTAAAGTTCACACTTCTATATTTTATCCTTTAATTCCATTTCTATGAACTTTTTTGAAGTCCCTTCACACAAAGTACATGATTAGCCTCAACTGACATACACATTATTAGCAAAACTTTACTCCTGGTTCTTGGTGATTTTTCTATGCCAGGTACCTGACAAGCAAATCCTGCATTAACTTACCAATCTGCTGAGCATAATCTCGACTATAATAGAAAAGCAGTTCATTTTCAGGAGGGATGTCCTGGGAGGTGCAGAAATAGATCTTTCCATCATGGGGATACGCCACCAAATTCTGCTCTTCTCGGTTCCTAAGATTCCATTAAATACATCAAATACACTGATTTTGACATGTACATGAAACACATTATACCTCCTTCTAACAGTCCTTTCTGAAAACCTGCACAGCACTAGTCCCAACAGGTCATTCTGCAATTGCCTATCCTACCTACTGGGAGAGACTTACAGAAAAATAAACTTCTTACTCAAACTCAAGTTTGTTACTGGAAGCAAAAAAGAGTAAATAAACAAAGTCTTTTTAAAAATGCCAGAGTGTGCTAGCTGAACAAAAATTAATTCCAGTAGCAGCCTGGGAGATTGACTAACAGCCAAAACACAGAGAAGGCATCAACTTGCAGATTCAGTGTTGATGATATCGTTCTTTGTTTTATTAGTAAGCTGAGTAAATAGCTCATAAAAGATAATTTTGTGCATTCTGATTTATAACCATTACTAGAGGAAAGATTAAATGCTTTAGACTTGAAATATTTCCAGACCCCAGTATAATCTGAATCCCTGAGCTCTTTGCTACTTTCTACGAGTATTTGTATTCAAGAAAAAATCTGAATGATAAACTTTCTCCTCCAAGTTACTCTTACCTGGCCTTGCGCACAAACATCATCCAGTTACATTCATTTTCATCAGTTGTAATGATGCAGAATTCCAGGACACCATTGTGATAGATCTGTTAACAGAAGGCAAACACCCATGGCAAATGAACTGACAGTGATCAAATGTTAAACCTTGGCCAGCCATCATCCTATTTCCCACCGCTCAGTGTGTAACGGTACAGCTGCCGTCCCCGCAGGCTTGCCATCACACTGTGCCCTCTATTCCCAACAATAAAGACCATTGATTCACTCCCCAAGTGACTGCAACGGCCAGTGTTGTGCTGCTCTGAAGCCAGGAGCCAGGAACCTCCTCCAGGTCTCCCACATGGGTGCAGGGTCCCAAAGCATTGGGCCGTCCTCAACTGCTTTCCCAGGCCACAAACAGGGAGCTGGATGGGAATTGGAGCTGCCAGGATTAGAACTGGCACCCATAATGGGATCTCGGCATATTCAGGGCGAGGACATTACCTGCTAGATCACAGTGCCGGGCCCAGTTAGTTCTTTTCTTAAATGGACACAATGTGGCTGGCTGGGGCAAGCCGAAACCATTCTCCATGCAGGTCTCCCACATGGGACAAGGGCCCAAGAATGTGGAGCACTGTCAGGGAGCTAGACAGGAAGTGGAGTATGTGGGATCGAAGCAGTGCCCATACTAGATGCTGGCACTGCAGGCCTCAGCTTAACTTGCTGTACCACAACCATGGCCCCAATCTTTTATTTTCAACAGACTGGTTACCAACAAATACAGGAAGAATGTCATAATGATGACTAAAGAAAAAAAAAATGAATGGTATCTACCAGCTCTGGCTAATTCTGACTTGATATCACCGGTTTACCACCTGGTCATAATAAAAACACACAAACGGCACATAGACGAGTTGTACAGACCTTCCAGACGTGGTTCACTGCCTTGTCTGTCCATTCTGCCACTTCCATGGAGTGACTCTGCTGGCCAATCAGAGGTCCAAAGCAGGTTCGCACAGGAATGGTTTCTCCAGCCCACACCCCTGTCGGTGGAATCACGCCAAGAAAACGATCAACAATTTACATGCAAACAATCTTATTCCCAGTGAACCAAAGAACTACTAATAGGCAGCATTCCTTGTGGTCCTAGCCTATGAATGTATAAAATACAATGAACAGGTTAAAGGGGGCCAGGAAGAAAAGCAGGGTAAAAAACAATCTCAGAAACTTGTAAAGATAAGGACTATGATTATCCCTTTAGATAGGATTTTGGAGTTAAGACATAAAAAAAGAACAAAGATATCAATCTACTGTAAAAATGTAAGCAATTATTACAAAATATATGCCTGTGTTTAAAGTGCTGCTTTGTGTCATCTAAGCCCATAAGCACCTCCCAACGGCCCCAGTCACAGCTGCAGGTGGAAGAACAGCCTTCCTCATACTTGAATGTAATGGCACAGTAACTCAGAGCAACGTTAGTGTCAAACGTAAGTAGATTCTAGCAGTCTGCATTCCTAATTCCTAAGGAGTGTTAGACAATTTGTACACATTTCATCTAATTGCCTTTTGAAGCTCATTAATGGTAAATTTCCATGTTTCTATTTAAAAAAAAAACAAAAAACAAAAAACACTAAGTTTCAAGTGCTGTTGAATGCCTGCCAGGAGGAGGAGTCAGTCCGGTGCCATAGCAAGTAAATCCTCCATCTATAGGGCTGGCATCTCACATGGGCGCCAGTTCGTGTCCCAGCTGTTCCACTTCCGATCCAGCTCTCTGTTTATGACCTCTGAAAGCATCAGAGGACAGTCCTAGACCTCAGGCCCCTGCACCCATGTGGGAGACCCAGCAAAAAGCTCCTGGCTTCCGGCTTCCAACTGGCTCAGCTCGGAAGGTATCGGCCATTTGGGGAGTGAACCAATTAATGGAAGATCTCTGTCTTTACTTCTCTCTGTTAAAATCAACCTTCCAAAATAAAAATAAAAAATGTTAAGATTTAAGAAATAACTGTTAGTACATGGCGTGACAGCTGAAAAGTCCTCACAAACTCAAGCCAGCTTTTCTCTAGTCAATTCTGACTCAGGAGTGCTTTGCCAAGAAAGCATATACTGCCATCACCACCAGAAAGACGAATACTCCCTCAAAGCACAAGCCCTGAGCCCTAAGTGACTTTTTGGTCAGCCCAGTGGTCAGAGGACTACACACCCACTTGCATGACTGCCCTGCGAGAACAGCAGACCTGACGGTGCTTCAGGGTTCCAGCTACTTACCTACGTCCGCTCCCACCATCGACTGGCGCAGGACCAGCTGCTTCGGCAGGGACAGCCTTGCCCTGCTCTCTATCGGCGTGTCAGGAACAAAGGTCACAGGGCCGTGATCAGGACAGTCCGAGGGGTAGGCTCGGTCACACAGAGTACACCCTGCAGGTGGCAAAGGTAAGACACACAGATGCATTTCCTTCACTCTGACTCTAAGTTGCCACTTGGCTCCTTTTTAAAATGCTGGTTACTGAAACTTAACCAGGCAGAAACAAGCTTCTAGAAATATTATGATCCGAAACGTGCTTTCCGACATTGAAATACACTCATACATCCACTTTTACCTATACCTCTCTCTCGGCTTCAGAAAGATCTAACTTTTTCTCCCCTTTGATCCATCAGGACACATTTCCTGTATTAGAAAAAGATCCATCAAAAAAAGCTGGAGCTGGTATTGTGGTACAGTGAGTCAAGCTGGTGCCTGAAGCGACAGCACCCCAGATCAGTGTTAGCTGAGTTTCAGCTGCTACTGCTCCGGTTCCGATCCAGTTCCCTGCTAATTTGCCTGGGAAAACAGCATAAGATTGTTCAAGGACTCGGGTCCCTGCATCCACATGGCAGGCCTAAATGAAACTTCCTGGTTCTAGGGTTGGCCTGGCCCAGTGCCGGCTGCTGCGGCCATCTGGGGAACGAATCGATGGACAACAACTCACTGACTCTCCTCCAATTTTGCTACCTCTGCAATTCAAATAAACAACTAAATCTTTTTAAACATTCCCATACTATTTCAATAATCAAGTATTCCTTAATAGTAAATACAAAATAAATTTAGGGGTCAGTGCAATGGCTTAAATCCTCTACTTTCTAGTGCCAAAATCCCATATGGGCACTGGTTCGTGTCCCTGCTGCTCCACTTCTCATCTACCTCCCTGCTTATGGCCTGAGGAAGCAGTGGAAGATGCCCCAAGTCCTTGAGACCCAGAAGAAGCTCCTGGCTCTTGGCATTGGATCAGCTCAGCTCTGGCCATTCTGGGAGTGAACCAGCTGATAGATCTTCCTCTCCTTCTTTCTGTAAATCTGTCTTTCCAATAAAAATAAATCTTTAGGGCCCGGCGGCGTGGCCTAGCGGTTAAAGTCCTCGCCTTGAAAGCCCCGGGATCCCATATGGGCGCCGGTTTTAATCCCGGCAGCTCCACTTCCCATCCAGCTCCCTGCTTGTGGCCTGGGAAGGCAGTCGAGGACGGCCCAAAGCCTTGGGACCCTGCACCTTCATGGAAGACCTAGAGGAGGTTCCTGGTTCCTGGCTTCGGATCGGTGCAGCACCGGCTATTGTGGCCGCTTGGGGAGTGAATCATCGGATGGAAGATCTTCCTCTCTGTCTCTTCTCTGTATATCTGACTTTGTAATAAAAATAAATAAATCTGCTTGTCTGCTTAGAACAACAACCACATTTAGGCTACCTTTCACTTTCGGTTAAATAAAAATGCTGAGGTATTTGAAAACGATCAATGTGAGTCTTTCCAAGGCTGACTTGCCCTGCCCTAGACGCCTCCTGTCCGGCCTGTGTGGTGGCTCCCCTCCTGCTGCTGCACCTGCCATTCCCAGCTCTCTTCTCATCCCATTCTCTCATGACATGATTCCATCCCACTGACAGGGTCTGATGAACATCTCCAGGTTGATGATTCATATTTCCAGAAAGATCTCTCAGTGAAGTCAGACTTTACACTAGTCTGCCAAGTACCTCACAGACACTGAAATCAACATGTCTGAAAATTGCCTCACCAACACTCCTCAGGATAAAGTGGAATCCTCCCGCACTTTCCGTTATCCTATTTACCTAGCTTCTCGCGTCACAAAATTGGTCTTTTTTTCAACAAACTACCCCACCACTGCTGCTGCCCAAAGCCCCTGCCGTTTTCTCTAACCAGCAAGCCTCGGTGAGTTCTCTGTATGGCACTCCACTCTTCAGCCCTCTACTGTATGCTGGAAAATCATCCTTCCCAATGCCAGCACCATCCTCATGGCCTACCTGCCTCTACCAACTTGATTTACTGTGCCCCAGCCAGGGAACCCCATGCCCAGCCCTCGACTGGCCTTCAAGACCCTCTGCATTCCCATTGCTGTTCTCACCACGTGACCCCTCTCCTCAGCCCCATTTTATGCGTCAGAAATTCTGAACCACCCAGGGTGCCCATACAGAAACACTCCTGTTTTGACCCCTAACTATTTCCATCTTCCTTCTGCTTAAGATACGTGATGACAAGCATTGGTACCTTGCACAATCTTCCCTGTTGAGGGTACTTCAGCACGGGCACTGAGCCCCATCGTTGCACCTCGCTGTCCTGGAAGGTCATGCCTACCTCCTCTTCCTCCTGTCAGCTTGTTAGCTCCTTGATGCTGTGACTGCCTCTCTAGAACCATCCTATCACAAGGTGAGCACACACTCAACACATCTGCCTGAATGGACAGATGTACTGGCATGACCAAACCACCTGCTTTGGTATGCCTTTTGTTCGTGTACAATAAAAAGAATTTCTACAATATCCAATTATAGCAATTTATATGCATCCTAAGCAAAGGGAAAAAAAAACTATTTATATCCATCTACATTTTCCCATAAGGTTATAAAAGTAAAAATGATTAAATAATTTAGGGTCTTATATTGAAAAAGGATAAAGCATGTCACAGAATAGCTTTACTAAAATGTACTTACAGAATTCTCTGTGAAATGCCTCAGACATTACTGAGCTAAGTTCATCTGTCAAATACAGAAATGATGATGTCATATTTACTTTCTCTAGGTGGATGCTACCAAAATGTGTGCTTATCATTTGGGATACCTGAAGAAAAGGCACCACATAAATGTAAAAAAGCAATAAAAAAGCAAAGGAAAATTCCACAGTCTAGTTAGTTTCTACTTAATGCAAGGCTTTGTGACTAACTTCTTAGAAATGAGTATTTCCAGAAGAGAAAGGCTAAGTACACTCACAAATTGTAAACAAGGTTGCCATGTTTTCCTTGTTTGAATTGGAGTCTTCCATTTGCAGTGAAGGTGGTACAAAAGAAAGACTGTCTGAAGACACATCTACATGGCCTGTCCCCATAGCAACCTCCTGCGTGATGGAGGAAACAGCCACAGGTTCTAGGCTGAGGCCAACTTCGTGGAGGGAAACGGATTCTAGGGAGGCGAGGTTGTGTGAGGTAGAGAGTGCCACGCTTACAGAGTTGGTGCTCATGGCCACGGTGTGGATGGAGTCACCGAGGGCACTGTCGGACAGGCCGCTGACCCGGCTGGAAATATGGTCCGTCTCCATGACGACAGGGAGCTCCAGGCCGTTGCCGTGCATCGGCATCACAGCACCATGTCCTACAGCATCCGCCGCAAGGCTGCTGCTCACAGAATCCACGGACAGAGGCTCGTGACTCCTGGAGCCACTCGGGATCTGGGGATGCTCGCCAGCCACACCGTCCATCGCCAGCTCCTCCGCCATGCCTTCCGTAGAGATGGGGCTGGTAACCCGAGAAACATTCTCCATGGCGATGGTTGTGTCCAGGGCCACCTCATGGCCATCACTGGGATGAAGACTCTGGGCACCGTGTGTGTTCACAGAGCGAGAGTCTATGGACACGATGCCCGGCTCTAACCCGACGCTGCCACTGGACTGATAGGGATCTAATGCTGAAGGGTTATTGGCAATCGACAGTGCTGTGTTGCCGTCGACATTGATGGAGTTGGGGTGGATGTACTGAGGAGGCGGCCTGTCAGCTAAGTAAGACAAAATGCCTGAGAAACGGGAAAGATGAGACACGAGAGAATTTTTAGTACATTACTAGACAAAAGGAATTCAAGTGCTACTTTCAACTACAAACTATTTTTCTCAAAAAAATAACTTAAAACAATCTGTTTTTATCAACATACATACATAATCTATAATCAGCAGTACACAAATACCATAATAGTTCAAAAGCCTAAAAAACTGAGCTTTATTTTTTTGATCCTGACTAGAAAGTAATCATTTAAATACTGTTTTACTATTCACATGCTTTACAAGAAATACTCCTTCCTAAACTACACTTATCTGGAAGGCAGAGAGAGGGAGACTGAGTTCCATGAGCGGGCGCCCGGCCAGCGGAAGCTAAGAGCCCAGGCCCGCTGGGGGCTCCCGCACGTCAGCAGTTAGCGAAAAGCAGCAGCAGAGTCCAGCCCAGGACTCAGGCACTCACTCGTGGGACGACTGCTGGGCAGGACGCCTGCCCAACACACAGACTCAACTATGAAGAACGATCAAAATCTACACACCAAGAGAAAAGGAAGACGGATAGGGACGGAGTGGTTTCCTTCCGCCCTAATCTGCTGACCTGTCTGAAGTGAGTATGTGATAAAGAACACGATACATTCCAGAAATAACAACACCACGGCAGGAACTGTGGTTGGCAGGAGCAATAAATACTGAAAAATACGAAGTGCTGGAGGGAACAGAAAACGTCTCTGTAAATTAAGAACTTTACCTTTATCAAACTACTGTATCAATAATGTTTCACTTAATTGATCGGGTTGATAATCTGATGGTTCTGTCCTCGGACCGGTCAGGGTCTCCCCAGGAAGCTGAGGAACTAGATTGGACTATAAGATGTTGGACTCTATGTTTAGTTCATGCTTGCAAAGAGGGAATCTCAACTGTATTTGATCAGTGGATATGTAACAAGGTGGAATATTCCACATGGGGGAGTGTGGGGGGAGGGGTGGGGTCCCTGTTCCAATGAAACTGTATCACATAATACAATGTAATCAATGAATAAAAACAAAATGTCCAGTGGGGGGGGGGGGGGGGAATAATGTTTCACTTGCACATTCTAAGAGGAAAAGCACAAGTATAAACAAAGAACTTTTTTTCCACTGAGAGATCAATGTCTAACAGAGACAGCAGCAAAAGGGTCATGTAAATCTCCAAGACCGGAAGCTGAAACCTGTCACACTTACCAGGTAGAATTGTCCTGAAGTAGCTGCTCTCCAGGTGGGGGTACGGCGGCGGAGGTAGGGTGTAGTTCCTCTCAGGTAATCCACACATCACCCCTCGATCCCCAATACCCATCGGGAGCATCAGGGACAAAGCAGAAGGCAGAGAACTCAGGGAGGGACCCAGGTTTGGAATTGCCACTGGCAGGCCTACAAAAAAAAAAGTTTTTTTTTCTTAAAAAGATAGAACTTAAAAATTGTATGTTCACCCATGCTAAACTCCTAGAAAGGTCTTGGCAGTGTGGTGTTGCACGTAAAGCTGTAGCCTGCAACACGAGCAGCCAATAGGAGCCCCAGTTCAAGCCCCTGCTGCTCCACTTGGGATCCGGCTCCCTGCTGACGCGGCTGGCAGAGCAGGCTACAATGCTTAGAGCTCACCTCCCTGCACATCCACGGACACCAGGAAGCAGCTGACTCCTGACTTCACCCTGGCCAGGCCCCAGCAGCCACTGGGCAAGTGAACCAGTGGACAGAAGATGCCTGTTTCTTCCTCCCTGACTTTCAAATAAACAGATAAGCCTTTTTTAAAACAAAATTCTTGCACATGGGCAAAAGTCACACTTAGTAGCCCTTTTTACCCCTTTGCAGTGCTTATAAACATCTACAAACAGGACTAAATAATTTCTAATGGCAAAGTTAGTTCTCAAATTAGTTTTAAAATGTCAGATTGAAAAAAAAAAAAAATGTCAGATTGACCCTCCAGCTGTCCATACTGCTCTTCGTCTACAATTCAACACCCAGTTTAGGGTCCAGCACTGTTGCGTGGCAGTCGAGCCAGCAGCCCATGTGGACAACAGCTCCTTGCTAATGTGGCTGAGAAAAGCATCAGAAGATGCTCTGAGTGCTCCGCCTGCCGCGCAAATGAGCAACGTTTCACTGGTTCACTGTTAGATATTTACTTATTTGAAGGGCAAAGTGAGAGGAAGGCAGGAGAGATCACTTCAACATCTTTGTTCACACCCCAAGTAACCACAACAGCCAGAACTAAGCCAGGCTGAAGGCAGAAGCTAGGAACCTCTTCTGGGTCTCCCACATGGGTACAGGGGCCCAAGAACTTGGTCCATCTTCTGCTGTTTCCCTTAGCAGAGAGCTGGCTGGGCACTGGAGCAGTTAGGATCTGAATCCGTGTGGATACGGGCTGACAGCACCACCGACGGTGGATTTACTCACTACATTACAGTGCCAGCCCCAATAAGCAAAGTTTTAAATAGATACATAAAATACTCCTAGATGTCAGCTCTTATTTTGATATATTACACTGTCATCACACTTAATCGACAGGTTACATAATTTCTTTTCCACTACAACAGAAAATGAAACTCGGTTCAAAAATATGGCTTCACAAATACAGTGACAGAGATGAATGAATGTTTCCTGCTGTTTTGAGCACTGAGGCACAAGGGGACGTCCGCGTCACAGCTCTGTCTCTGGGATCACCCCTTCTACTCATGCTTTCTGGGAACAGCCATTAGAGTGCCTTTAACTGACTCCCTTCAACGAATCCTGGGAGAGAGTGCCAAGGCACGCACCTCCAACCGTGGACCAAAGGCTACCAGCTCAAAAGGCACCATGAGCACAACAGCCTCTTCTGTGCCCTACGACTCCAGTCCCTACCAAGACGCCGCCCTCTGTTCTGCACCAGCATCCCACATGTCCTGCACGCCTGCAGGGCTTCTCCCTCCTGCCCAGAAGGTGCTCTGGCAGCCCCCAGGCTCCCTCCTGGGTTATTCACACAGTGCAGGGTTGCACAGCAGCTCCTCCCTCCACTCACCTGGGGCAGGGATGGCACTGTGAGAGGGGGAGGCGGCCAGCCCCAGGTGACTTCCTGAGACCGGCAAGGCGTTGCTCACGGAGGATGACGTCAGCTGCTCCATGCCCACGGGGCTGAGGTTCATTTCATTCATCCTAGCAAACAGAAGCCCAGACAGTGAGGCAACAGGGTGACCTCAGCTGCTTCATGTTTAGATAGCACAGAACTGACGCCCTGGGGAGGGAGAAGCAAGCTTCACCAGCCACGCTACCACTCCCTTCTCACTGAAGAAGCTGTGTCTCGGAAAGGCAGGCTAACTCATGCCCACACTCACAGTGGAACCAGGATTTGGATTCAGGTCTGTCTTGTTCAAGTCCTACACACACCACGCAAACCAACCTCTAGACCACAGGGGCAAAGACTGTTTCCTAGAATCACTCAAGTTTTTGCTTTGACAATACTCGTTTTCCCCAAACAACTTACGACTTCTAATCACTGGGTTTTTAGGCAGCTTGTTTTCATCTACTTTAAGAACTTTCACTGATTTTAAACTCTTTACCAGATGTTACAGCAATAATGGGTCTGATTCAGATAATTAATGGTGTGATGAGGGGCTGGCATTATGGCACTGGTTAACCCTAGGGAACAAACACCCCACATAAGCCCTGGCTCAAGTCTTGTTCCACTTCTAGTCTGGCTCTTGGCTAATGCTCCTTGGAAAGCAGCAGAGGGTGGCCAAAGTACTTGGGTCCTGACACCCAAATGATAGACCCAGGGTCCTGGGTTTCCATCTGGATCCAGTCACTGTAGCCATTTCAGGAGTGAACCAGGAAATGGACAATCTGTCTGTGTATATATGTCACTCTGCCTCTCAAATAACATACATGTATATAGATAGATAGATATACAGATTTTAAAGATTTTTTAAGATTAATTTATTTTTATTGAAAAGGCAGATTTACAGAAAGAAGGTAATATAGAAAGATCTTCCATTTTCTGATTTACTCCCTAAGTGGCTGCAGTGGCCAGAGCTAAGCCAATCTGAAGTCAGGAGCCAGGAGCTTCTTCTGGGTCTCCCACATAGGTACAGGGTCCCAAGGCCTTGAGCCGTCCTCTACCGCTTTCCCAGGCCAAAAGCAGGGAGCTGGATAGAAAGTGGAGCAGCAGCAATATGAATTGGTGCCCATATGGGATAGGCGAGGATTTTAGCTGCTGGGCCATTGTGCTGGGCCCAAGATGTATTTAGTTAAAAGGCAGAGTTATATAGAGAGGAAAAAACAGAGAAAGAAACGCTAGTTCACTCCTCAGGTGGCCACAACAATCAGAGCTGAACCAGGGCAGAGGCAGGAGCCAGAAGTTTCCTCTGGCTCTCCCGCACAGGTGGCGGAGGGTGCCATGGGGTGGGAGGGCAATAATTAGGTCATCCTCCACTGCTTTTTCAATACATTAGCAGGGAGCTGGGTCGGAGTGGAGCAGCTGGGACAAACCAGTGCACACACAGGACGCAGGTATCACAGTCTGTGGCTTTATCCCCAAAACACCAAACTAAAAAAACAAAAATTTATAAAAAGGATGTGAAGAAGCACCATATTCTCCCTGTGGACTGACATTTTACTAAAATTTTATTTCAGTAACTAAACAGCTAGTCAAAATCTTGATATCCTCTACATACTGACGTTCATTTATGTAAACTGCTAGAACTGTGTAAAACTTACTTAAAATTCTCACACCAACTCTGCAAGGTATATGAGAAAAAGAGGGCTCAAAACAGACATGCAGAGTACCCCAATTACATCAAAAAGCACAGAACACCGTGCAAAATGCTACTCCGAAGTGTTTTAAATTTACAGACCATGCTTGTCAGCCCCAAGAATTGAGGCATCATCTTTACTATACAATCCCACTTGAATAGCAGTTACAAGGAGACGTCAAAAGGCTTGTAGAAAAATGGGCTGAAATAAACGGACTACATATTTTCCATAAACTTTTTTAAAGCCCTTTGTAAAAAAAAAAAAAAAATCATAAGAATAAAGTAACACATATTTGAAAAAGGCATTACTGGAAGTTATTATGAAAAAGTGCTTGTTCCAAATCAGAATTTAGAAATGTCTGTCTGAAGAGTTAACTTCGGGCCCGGCAGCGTGGCCTAGCGGCTAAAGTCCTCGCCTTGAATGCCCCGGGATCCCATATGGGCGCCGGTTCTAATCCCGGCAGCTCCACTTCCCATCCAGCTCCCTGCTTGTGGCCTGGGAAAGCAGTCGAGGATGGCCCAATGCTTTGGGACCCTGCACCCACGTGGGAGACCCGGAAGAGGTTCCAGGTTACCGGCTTCGGATCAGCACACACCGGCCGTTGCGGCTCACTTGGGGAGTGAAACATCGGATGGAAGATCTTCCTCTCTGTCTCTCCTCCTCTCTGTATATCTGACTTTGTAATAAAATAAATAAATCTTTAAAACAAAAAAAAAGAGTTAACTTCAAGCAGCCTGACAACAGGCTACCCAAAGGAGCCCTCCAGACATCCAATCCTTGCCATGGGAGTTCAGGGTAACACTGTGCTCTGCGTACCAAGCCTTAAGGGAGTAAGACAGCAGGGTTTGGCACTGGGGTTAAGACACCAGTTGGGGGAACTGGGATCCGACAGCAGAATACCTGGATTTGGGTCCCAATTCCAGACTCTTATTAGTGCACCCCATGGCAGGAAGCAGACAGTGGTTGAAGCCACTGGGTCCCTGACAACCACATGGGAGACCTGGATAGAGTTCCCAGATTCCAGGCATTTGGAAAGAGAACCAGTATGGTCAGGAACTGTTCTTTTCTGACTCTCAAATAAAAAATACCACTGCATAATTCTTAGCAGTTAAAGCAAACCTCTAAATAGGTGACTAATTCTGCAAAGTGTTGAACTCACTGCTAACATGTGTTACTCTCCAACCACACGCCAGGCACCCAGCCTTGTGGGCCCTGTGTTTCACACATGACCACTGTGTGGTGGGTGTGATCCTTTATTCCACTTTCAAGATGAGGAGTCAGGAGACTTAACCTCAGATCTCCCACCTGCGAGAGAGCTGGGGTTGAAACCCAGATCTAACTCACCGCCCAACAGTGATAAGGAAATGGAAATTGCATCGGAAGCATTTTGCCTTTTACACAGTTCCAGCAGTGAGCACCCATGCACCCGAGAAGGTGGACCTCAAGTCCACACAGACCTATTTCCTGCAATTTTCTACTTCCGTGAGCTTCGCCCTGACCCCTGGCCATTATGTCATAAAACTAAGCTCTCAGATGTCATAAAACACAGGCCAAATGGGGACAGCAGAGACACTCTGAGCAATTCTGGTGGGGTGGGAAAAATACAAGTCCTCAACCTCACCAAAAAGTCAGGCAGAAGCTTCCAGACTACAGGATACACCTTTGGAAACGAGGCAGAGGAGATGATACCCTGGTGGTCAACGGAAACCAAACATACCTTGATTTTGGAAGTTTCCAGGCTTGAGCTAGTTTTATATCTACACCCACAAGTTAAACACTGGAACCGGAATGGTCATTTTTAAAGGTCCAGCAAAAGTCTGTAGTTTCTACTCCCTTTCTGAAAACTCCTATTCATTTGTGTATCTATCCTCCAGGTAAAAATCAAACAGTGTTTCTGAGCTGACTCCTAAGCCTCCTCAAACCAGTTCAAACCAGACTTTCCCGTGAGAGGCTCAGCAGATTTGGTTTGTTGGAAGTCACCAAGAGGTAGTGACCTCAGCAGCCACAAGGCAAAGGTAACCATCTGGTATCTCACAGAGGGCAAGCAAACCAGGAAAAAAGCAGCTCCGTTGGCTCCTCCAAAGACTGTCCTACTCCAAAGGGCAATTCTTTACTCACACCAGAGGCTAAGCAGCAATCCTGGGGTCTGCCTGCCTCCCTTCTGCTCTGCGGTAGAACCTTCTAGAGCTCCTGTGTTTCCAGCTGACCTATGGAACCACTGGCCAGCCGCCGATATCACACCTGTTTCTTACAGTAAGGGGACAAGGTAACTGAAATGCAGCCGCTTTTGCAAAATGCAATAGTCGCAACAATTTCAATCCTCTCCTGTTTAATCTTCCTCCTTTTAAACCTGAAGCCTTTGAGAAGGTCGAAGAAAAAATGCGCAAATTTCTTTGGCATCCTTTCTTAAAGGCCTTTCAAAGCGTGAAGTTCCCAGAGTCAACAAGTTATTTTTTTTCCCACTTTAGCATCCCTGCCACGTGGCAACCAGCGAAAACGATGAGGGCCACTACGGAATCCAGATAAAGACATTATTAGACACAGTAGAGGGGAAAGGTGTGGGCCAGCCAACAACAAACATGAGGTTATCTGGCGGACCAGCCTACTACTGCTATTTCTGGACTTGGCAAATCACACCTGTGAACTTTCCAGCGGCATCCAAAGAAACAAAGGCACCCACCCCGGTCGCTCACTCATCACCTAGCTTCTTCCAAAGGTGTCGGCAGCGCTGACCCCCTCCCGCCTACCCACCTGTGATGCAGGTGCTTGGGGCCAAGTTCGGAGAGAAAAGCGCGCTCGGGCGGCGGCGGGGGACCAGCATCAGGAATTGTGCTCCGGCCTCACGTGCGACCTCATCTTGCTCACAACCGCTGCACAAGCGAGGTCCCCGCTGCACGGGGCCGCCCGGGGCCATCCAACTTGGTCCGAGGGCCAGGACCCGTGGACGCCGCCACGGGACGGAGCATGCCGGGGCACCCTCGAGGCCTCTCCTCCGGAAGCTTCGGGAAGGAGGCTGCCCAACCTGGGGTCAAGGTGGAGAACAAGAGCGGTCAGCAAGCACTGCCCAGGACGCAGCAGCTCCTGTCCCCTCCTCGCCTTTGCAGACACCGCAGCCCAGCGGCGGCAACTTCGGGGCCGCTCTCGCCCGCACTCAGCCCACCTGCCGGCCGCGCGCGCCAGCCCCGCCGCTTTGTTCCTCATCCGGGCGGAGCTGCCCGGCCGAGCCCCGCGCCCCGCGCCCCGGGGCCTGACGCTTCCCGCCCGGCCCCGCCCGGCCCGCCGCCTCAGCCAGGGGCGCACCCTCCTCAGCGCGTTTCCGGCTCCGCAGCCGCTCGCGGCGCCCGCGCGTGCGCCCCGCAAGCCGCACGCACACGCCGCCGCCACCGCCACCCGCCTCGCGCGTGCGCACCGCGGGGACCAGAGCAGCGGCTCGCTCCGTCGAGTCGAGCGCCGAGCGATCGACCCTCGGTTGCTAGGCGACCAGGACTGCTGGGCGTCGCAGGCATGACTGTGCGCTTGCTCGGATGCATCCTGAGCCCCTTCAAGTCCCGCAGATGCGCGGTTTCCAGTCTTGGTAGGCAGCTTTTGCGGTGGGTGGGGGGGGGGGGGTGGGGAGGCCGGGTACACAAAAGCCAAAATTCCAGAGAGAGGATTTTCTCTAGGAATCTGGCAGTGTTGCCCAGGAGGAATTGGGATCACATTCCGGCTGTTTTTCCTCATGTTACACCTGAAAGCTGCCTAGTTTCCCTGACTGGCATCATACATGATGGTCTTTAGGGATTTGTACAAATTTCCTTCTCTTGTCCCTTTGTGTCGTACTATTGCCAGGCACTGCTAAATGCCGGGAGTACTGGGACAGCTTTAAAAGGACTGTACCAAGCTCATGAGTGAAGGCAGAGGTGCACACCCAGGGAACCTGCCATAACATCTCACAGTCAGGGATACGGGCTGGGCGTGGCCCGTTAACCTGCTGCCTGAGACAGGAGCCTGCTCCAGCTGAGGACCTGGTTCCTCTGGGTTCCTGTGCTTGGGATCCTGCCAACGGGCCCGGAAGGAGCAGATGGTGGCTCCAGTACCTGGGCCCCAAGTGGGAGACCCAGCTCAGTCTGACCTGTTGGTTTGGTCCATCCCAGCCCCCCTTGGTGCTGACATTTAGAGAAGACACCAACAGACAGAAGCTCATGCTATCTTTCTGCCTTTCAAGTAGATGAAAACAACCTTTAAAATATATGTAAATAAGGAGATTTGAAACAAGGCACAGGTCCTGACCTACATCAGTGCGCAATGGGTTGCCAACCATGATTTTTGAAAATTCAGTCTGAGGCCAGTGTTGTGATACAGTGGCTTAAGCTGCTGCCTGAACCGCCTGCATTCCATAATGGAGTGCCCTGAACAGTCCTGCCTGGTCCACTTCCCATCCAGCTCCCTGATGATGCTGCTGGGAACACGGCGGAAGATGTCCCACGTGATTGGGTCTCGGCCACCCACGCCCATTTGGGAGTGAAGGGGCAGAAAGAGCTCTTTCTCCATCTGCCCTCCTCCCTCTCTCTCTCACTACTCTGCCTTTCAAGTAAGTAAATAAAATAAATCTCTCTCTCTTTTTTTTTTGTTATTGCAAAAGCAGATTTGCAGAGAGAAGGAGAGACAAAAGGATCTCTCGCTTGCTGGTTCATGCCCTCAGTGGCTGCAACAGCCAGAGCTGAGGTGAGTTGAAGCCAGGAGTCAGGAGCCAAGAGCTTCTTCCAGGTCTCCCACGTGGGTGCAGGATCCCAAGGCTTTGGGTTGTCCTCAACTGCTTTCCTAGGCCACAAGCAGGGAGCTGGATGGGAAGTGGGCAGCCTGGACCTCAGCCAGCACTGTCACTCAGAAGGGCTGCTGTGGCAGGGGGTGGCTTTCAGCTACAAATCCTTTGTCAGATATTTGGGAACATTTGAAACTATTTCCTCTCAGTCTCTGCTCTTTATTTTGTTGGTGTTCTAACAGCACTGGTTTTAATATTGATGAAGTCCAATTTATCCATTTTTTTTTAGTGGTTTGTGTGTCCTCTCAAGGCCACACAGAGTTCCTGCTGTATTTTCTCCTGGAAGGATTAGGGTTTTACCCCTGACATCTATCTGTCCTGATTTTTACATCCACTTCTGAGCTTGATGGAATTGTTCAGGAAGACGAGGCACTTTGGCCATAATCCTGCTGTGGGTAAGGTAGGCATCAACCTCTAGCCCCAGGTTGGATGTGGCATTTCATGGGATACTTTCACTGACTTCTGACAATGTGACTTTCTTGATGTAGACTTCTATTTGTGTCAATACGATAGCAAGAACATGGGCACCTGCCCGTGTCAAGGAGTTGATACCATCCGATCCCTCTTGCCCCAAACTTTGTGCCTCTACTCTTTCGCAATAGACTGAATTGTCTTTAAGATTTATTTTATTGGGCCCAGCACAATGACTTGCTTGGTAGCTAAGCCCTCACCTTGCACGTGCTGGGAACCCATATGGGCACCAGTTTGTGTTCTGCCTGCTCCACTTCCCATCCATCTCCCTGCTTGTGGCCTGGGAAAGCAGCAGAAGATGGCTCGTGATGGCCCAAAGCCTTGGGACCCTGCCCCTGCGTGGGAGACCCAGAAGAAGCTCCTGGCTCCTGACTCCTGGCTTCAACTCAGCTCAACTCAGCTCCAGCCATTGTGGCCGCTTGGGGAGTGAAGCATCTAACAGAAGAAAATAATGTTAGTTTCATGCCCCGACCTGCAGGACACGACGCTCAAACCCTGAGGGTGGACTGGGAATGCCGAATGCCGGGCTGCTAGCCCCGGGCTGCTAGCCCAAGAAACACACGGACACTCGTACTTGGTGGAAAAGAGTGCCTCTCTCTTTATTTTTACTCCTCATATATATACCTCTTCTCTAGGGGAGGGGGAGATAGGGAGGGGTTTCCTGGGAGGAATTATCTTCACTGAAGCAGGGAAGGAACTAATCAGCTATATTGAAACAGGGGAGGAACTAATTATTTGAACAGGAACAAGGGTGGAGGTTCTATTCTGCTTGCTCTACAGAGGATGTTTTGGCCTAATATCCTGCTTGCTGTAGCCCTGCTTGCAGGCTTTTGCAATGCAACAGGCTGTCAGGTAGGCCAAGTCTAAGGCCCATAAGTCTGTGGCTCCTAACAGTTTCACTCATATGCAGTAAATATTAAAATAGTCACAAATCATTAAAACCACAGTAGTGTCTCATTCTTACAAATTTCTTTGACAAAGATTTTAAAAGGTGCGGTGGCTCAGCTGGCTGACCCTCCATCTGCAAGCACCAGCACCCCATTTGGGCAGAGTTAGCATCCTGCCTGCTCCTTGCTTGTGGCCTGGGAAAGCAGTGGAAGATGGCTCCTAATGGCCCAAAGCCTTGGAACCCTGCACCCGTGTGGGAGACCCCAGGAGACTCCTGGCTCAGATCGGCTCAGCTCCAGTCATTGCAGCCACTTGGGGAGTGAACCAACAGATGGAAGATCTTTCTCTCTGTTTCTTCTTTTCTCTGTAAATCTGCCTTTCAAATAAGAATAAATGAATCTTGGGCCCGGCGGCGTGGCCTAGCGGCTAAAGTCCTTGCCTTGAAAGCCCCGGGATCCCATATGGGCACCGGTTCTAATCCCAGCAGCTCCACTTCCCATCCAGCTCCCTGCTTGTGGCCTGGGAAAGCAGTGGAGGACAGCCCAATGCATTGGGACACTGCACCCCCGTGTGGGAGACCTGGAAGAGGTTCCTGGTTCCCGGCATCGGATCGGCACACACCGGCCGTTGCGGCTCACTTGGGGAGTGAAACATCGGATGGAAGATCTTCCTCTCTGTCTCTCCTCCTCTGTATATCCGGCTTTCCAATAATAAAATAAAATCTTTTAAAAAAAAAAAGAATAAATGAATCTTAAAATAAAAATGATTTCAAATAAAGTATGACAAGATATTATGTAACAAACGGATAAGAGGCATTTATTTTGGTTTTGATTTTTTTTTCTTTCTGCAATAACATTTTTAATGTACATCACACTTAAAGCCACTAGTTAGAGTTCAACTAGTGAAAAGACCATAGTTCAGCAGGAATATAGGCAAGGGCTATAAAGAGTAATCAAATTTTCAAACTTGGGTGAAGTTCTTAAACACCCACTTTACCCAACAAGATCTACGGATAGCAATTAAGCAGAAAAAGATGCGCAAGATCACCAGGCACCAAAAAAAAAAAGCAAATAAAACAATGAGGGGGTGTGAGCATTTAGCCTGGCAGTTAAGATGCCAATTAAGATAGCCACATCCCAGATGGGAGTGCCTGGGTTCAAGACCCACCTCTGGCATCTGATCTGAGCTTCCTGCTGATGCAGACGCTGGGAGGCCTGCGTGGGTTCCAGAACAATACCTGCCTGGCAGGCATATGGGTAGCAGACCAGTGGATGGGAAGTCCCTCTTGTGTCTTTCCCTCTGCCCGCTGCACCACCCACACCACCCGGTTGTACATTGTCTCTCTGCTTGTCTAATAAGTAATTATACACACACACACAGAGTGAGGTAAGATGACACAACTGCTAAACTGACTGAGGTTGGAGACAGACACCACCTGTGATATGGGCATCCCAGTTCAAGTCCTGGCTGCTCCGCTTTCCATCCATTGAGCTCCTGCCACCCATATGGGAGACCGAGATGAAGCTTCTGGCTCCTGGCTTCAGCCTGGCTTCGCACTGACTTGTTCTGTCATCTGGGGAGTGAATCAGTGGGTGGAAGAACTCTCTTTTTTCCCCCCTCTTTCTCCATAACTGACTTTCAAAAGAAATAACTTAAAAAAATTTTTTTCAGGCCTGGCGGCATGGCCTAGCGGCTAATGTCCTCGCCTTGAACGCCCCGGGATCCCATGTGGGCGCCGGTTCTAATCCCAGCAGCTCCACTTCCCATCCAGCTCCCTGCTTGTGGCCTGGGAAAGCAGTCGAGGACGGCCCAGTGCAGTGGGACCCTGCACCCACGTGGGAGACCCCGAAGAGGTTCCAGGTTCCCGGCTTCGGATCGGCGCGCACCGGCCCAATGTGGCTCACTTGGGGAATGAACCATCAGATGGAGGATCTTCCTATCTGTTTCTCCTCCTCTGTGTATATCTGGCTGTAATAAAATGAATAAATCTTTAAAAAAATTTTTTTCAAAGACCACCAATAAATATTAGTGCAGATATGGAGCAACGGAACCCTCACTGTATGTTGCTGAGAATGCAGACTGCTACAGTCACTTTAGAAAACACTTGGCATGGGCAGGCATCTGTGGCACCCACAGCCCAGTCCGAGGTGCTGGTTCCAGTCCCAGCTACTCTGCTTCTGGTCTACCTCCCTGTTGCTGCACGGGGAGGCAGTGGAGGATGGCTGCAGCATTTGGGTCCCTGCTCACCGAGCTAGGAGGATGCTTATTTAACATGAAATCTGTTCTCTTTCTGTTAGTAAAAATTTTCAAAAACAAGGGGAAATTTTCATTTACAAAAATCCCACCAACAAATCAAAGAATTCGGAGCACACTGCCCAGACCATTGGAGTCCAATGCGTGTTCTTCCATTGTACCTACCCCTATGGTAGTTACTTGTCTATCTTATCAAACCAATTTTGAGGTTTTATCCTTAAGATTTACTTACTTAACTTGAAAGTCAACATTACAGAGAGGGGAAGAGAGAGAGAACTCTTCCATGTGTTGGATTGCCTCCCAGTGGCCATAATGGCCAGAGCTGAGCTGATCCTAAGCTGGGAGCCAGAATCTTCTTCCAGGTCTCCCATGCAGGTGCAGGAGCCCAAGGCCTTGCATCATCCTCTGCTGCTTACCCAGGCCATAGAGAACGGAATCTGAGGTGGACCTCCCGCCCCACCTCTGTAACCCGACCTTTCAAACAAATAAGCCTAAAGAGCAGAATGCATATGGGGGCAAAAGCTGGCCATTTCACTGAGGGGAACATCCTGATTCCAGTGTAGTCTCCTTCGGGCTGCACCTGCCAAATGAGTTCTGATTTGATGCAGGCTTTCAAGTCCTCTAGTTGAGCAGAGTAAGACTGTGGAAAGTTGAAGAAGTTTTCATGTTTATATCTTTGTATTTTAACCTGCAAAGATATCGTTATTTCAACTTTGAGTTTTAATATTGTCTGCTGGTTCACTCCCCAAGTGGCTGTAACAACAGCCAGAGCTGAGTTGATCCGAAAGCCAGGAGCCAGGGATTTCTTCCGAATCTCCCATGCGGGCGCAGGGTCCCAAGAACCTGGACCATCCTCCGATGCATTCCCAGACCACAAGCAGGGAGCTGCATGAGCAGTGGAGCTGCTGGAACACGGAACACAACTTGGGAACCCGGTGCATGCAAGGCAGATTCAGCCACTGAGCCATCGTGCCGGGCCTCCACGGTCGTCTTTTAACTCTGTTTCAGTTATACCTGACGCAGGCTACACAGGATGATACAAATAGTTAATTCCTGCGCTGTGATTGACAGTCCTGTTCCACGGTCCATTTAAGAGCTAACAACACTGAGAAATGTGGGATCCTGTTTCAAAGTCACAAGACATGCTCCCTGTTCCCTCTTGTGGCCACGGGTGCAAATTGCAGCTACGGGGCCACAAGAGCACAGCTTGGCGCCCTGAACCAAAGACGCCCAAATCTGTAACGTGCCCCCCGTACGTCAGCAGAAGAGCTAAGTCTCTTCTCTCCTGTTTCAAACAGATGGTGAGAGACCAGAGTCTGAGATGGAGAGGTTTTCTGTCCTCCTTAGAGATAAGGCGAGCCCACCTGTTAGTGAATTCCCCCGCCTTTCAGGAGCCGGTCCTGATCCGAGGGCGCCCTCGGCTCCAAGCGCTCAGGGCGGGTTAGCACACCAGTGAGGTGAGCTGGACAGCTTAGAAGAAACAGCTTGACGCGGGGAAAGCATTTATCGGAGCCAGATTAGATGAAGAGTGCTTAGGAATCACAACCTTCGCTCTTTTACAGAAGGGAGCCCCTCCTCCCTACCGCGTACATCAAGTGCATCAAACCATGCTCTGTCCCCTGGAGACGCAGCTGACTTCTAAGGGCATTCCCGCTTTTCAAGAGCAATAGAAGGATCCGTCAGCGTTCTCTGTGACCATGCAGTTCTATCCTACACAACACTTCTTGGACCCTGGAAGACTACTGTAGGATCAAGTCTGGACTATTTTTAATGGTGGCCGGGGGGGGGGGGTGTAGAGAATTTCTAAAAAAAAAAAAAGTTTTCTTAGGCTATATAACAAGCCAGAAAAATCAGGTCCAGGAGCTTTGCATTCTAATCACTCTAGTGGTAATGTCAAGGAGTCATGTGAGTTTTCTACGCATCTATTATTTTAACTTTCTTCTAATGAAGAAAAAAAAGTACTATGTGTCATTTGCAACAAGTTAAACAGCGAACCTCCCTTCCAGCCTGCAGTGCCACCTTTTGTAGGCAACTGAGTTTGGTGTGTGCCTTTCCGCTCCATTCTCTGTGTGCTCATGA
Source organism: Ochotona princeps (assembly GCF_030435755.1). Taxonomy (NCBI): domain Eukaryota; kingdom Metazoa; phylum Chordata; class Mammalia; order Lagomorpha; family Ochotonidae; genus Ochotona; species Ochotona princeps. The sequence continues at coordinate 10,342,168 of NC_080846.1, read as the reverse complement.
GCAGGTAGGAAGACCTACCCACCATGCAAAAGCCTTTGCTTCTTCACTCGGCAGACTTCACTGTTTGCTTTCACACCTATGGCTAACTCTGCAAATCCTTACTAATAAAAGTGTCAAGTTCTACACACACACACACACACACACACACACGGACTCTTCCTCCAAGAGCCTTGAGGTCATTTCCTTTTTTAAAAAAATCACTACAGATGTTGTAATCCATTTTATTGTCTAAGGCTCAAGTGGTGCATACAGTTTTAAAGGGTATGTGATATGCGCCTTTTTAATAGTTGGGGTCCCCCCAAAACTTCAAGTATCTCATCCGTCCTCAAATCTTTGTCTGCCTGAGATGTTAGCGTTCTCAGTCATTCTTGCCTACCCAAGAATGAAAAGTACTTGGCAATGTTCCCCATCCACCTCTTCCTCATTCTACAAAGAAATGCACTCCCCTCTTTGCTTGGAACACGTCCTCCTCCTCCACCTGCTGCTGTCATTCTTAAGGTCAAAACCTTTGACATGACCCCAAAGCACCTTGGGGGTCTAACAGCCTCCCTGTGTGTCTTGTGGGTTGTTGTTTTTTCCTCTCAGTAGGAAAGGGAAATCATGATTTGTACAGACAGGTCCATCGCAGCATACAGGCTGGTTTGCTGGAACACAGTTCATTTTAAAAATGTGACTAACTCACACCTGAAAGGAATAATTATTTCTGTTTGATTGGCCTGGATGGAAGTGTGTTCTCAATTGCTGCAGGCAGATCTTATAAACAGGGATGCACAGGACTTGTCAAAAATAATAATAATAAAATACAAGCATGTCAGGACGACCCCTTAACTCCCGAGGAGTGGGTAGAAGATCTGATCAGGAACGAGGGGGTTTCTTCTGTTGTTTTCAAGTTGGACTTTTACAGTGGAAGGCTGCCTTTCATGTGCTGATGTGCAGAAGAGAAAATCTGATTTTTGGTGTGATAACACATTCTTTGACATTAACCAGTACAGTTGGGTTCTTAATGACCCTTTGATCTTCAAAGCACTACTCCGAAGTGGATGGATTAATGATTCGGTTTGGGGTTGTGTGCTAAAAAGACCCATCTTCAAAGCTCTCATCCTTTCTCCTTGGAACTAGGGGGCTCTCCTTTCACAGGTTGCTTTCTTGCTCCAGGCAAGAGCAAGAGATGATGTGCCCACCTCCTCTTCTCCCCCCTCCCACCCCGCGACAAAGAAAAATACAACGAAAAAACACTTGGAGAGAAGGAAAGACGACATCCTTACAGCCTAGGTGAGAACAGGAGGGGACGAGGTGCTGGTTTTAAGCTGTGTTTACAGTAAGCACCACTCTTTTGATGTCATTTTTTTAAAGTAGCAACAGGTACATAAAGCACCTTGCGTTCAGCCCGAGTTAGAACATAACGTGCCGGCACTTACATATTTGTAGCTAAAGTGTATCTATTTTTGCCCTTGTTCCCTTAAACAAAATTAAAGTGTAATAACTAGGGTTTCTTTTTAAAAAGTTTGATTTCGCGGTCCTTCTGAACTTGACACATCTAATCACAAGCGAGTAGCTTTGGCTGTGGGGCGTTCTTCCTCCTCCTCCGCCCAGTGTTAGGTTTGCAAACGCCGCTCTCAGCGCTCTCTCTTTCCATCATTAGCCCTGGACGCCGGCCACCGCAGCTGCCACTCAGAAGCTGATTGTCAAAGAGAAAACCTCTGGGTCAACTTTCGCTGGGAGAGCTGCAGGTTGCTGGGAGGAGCTCTTCGCGAATCCTGAAGCTCGCCCAGCCCTCTGCCTCCCAGCCCCAGGGCGGGGGATTACAGGCATTGGGAAGCTTTGGTGGCTTTGCAAAATGACTCTGCGTTTGGTTTGGGCGCTCGCAAGGGGACCCAGCAGAGAGAGCGAACCCCTACACATCTTCTGAAAAACAGATTAGAGCGGGAAAACCGGGTTTAGGAGCGGGTCCTACACCTTGGCCTCCCATCTCCGGTCCGAATCTTTCCAAAGAGATCGAGACTTGTGGTGAACTTGGGAATCATACAAAAACTATCTTGAAGCCTGTCCGCCCACCTAACTTCCTTCACCAAGCCAGACGGGCTGCGTCAGGAGGCCCGCATGGACCAGCGTCTCGGATTCGAAGGTTTCGAGTCTTACCGTTCTTTCCGGAGAGACTACGCTCCTGGGGATGACCGCTGTGCGTTGCGGCGAGTGATGGAGACCCGTAAACCGTCCGCGCTGCTGACCCTGCCGTACTCCCTGAGCACCAAGACCCTGGGCTCTCACGGGACCCTGCCCCGCCTGCCTCTAAGGGACCACCCTTTCGGGGTCTCCTGGCGCCTGGACGCCGCGTGCTGGGAGCCGGTGCCCGGGATCTGCGCGCGGAGACCGCCGTGTCCACCCCTGCCGCTGGACGGAGCCTTCGAGCCCACCTGCCTGCGGAAGCGCAACGAGCGCGAGCGGCAGCGGGTGCGCTGCGTGAACCAGGGCTACGCGCGCCTCCGAGAACACCTACCCCGCGAGCTGGCCGACCGGCGCCTCAGCAAGGTGGAGACGCTCCGCGCCGCCATCGGCTACATCAAGCACCTGCAGGAGCTTCTGGCGCGGCACACTCTGGGCCAGGAGGGCCCGCCCGGTGCCGCCACGCCGCACAGGGCTGAATGCAACAGTGACGGAGAGTCCAAGGCCTCCTCGGCGCCATCTCCCTGCAGCGAACCCGACGAAGCGTGCAGCTAGCGGGCCCTGGGATCCCCGGCCGGGACCCCTGCCCGAAGCATGCTCGGGATCTCCCTCTAAGATTCTCTCTACCAAGGTGCTTGGCCTTTTTTTTTTAAAAAAAAATCTGGTTTCTGCTCCACTCGTACATCTCAAGAAACAGACATGGGTGCTTCCGGAAGGGGAAGGGAAATTCTGACATTTGGGGGATTTTCTCACCCACAGTGGGTTTTGTAGTTGGCGATCTCAAGGTGCTTATTAAGGAAATTTGTACTTCGACAATGCAAACTGTTCTAGATTTTTTTGGAGCCTCATTCTTAATGCGATTGTTGGAAAAACTTACAAGGCGACACCAATCGGAATTTCTGTTTTGTGGATAAGTTATATACCCAGAGATATTAGACCTTATCCAGAAAAAGGATTTAACCTTCCACTTTCAAAATCCTCAGGATGAGAGGAACGTTTGCTTGCATCCCTAGTGAATGGCTTTGGGAGTCAGGGTGAGGTTTCACAGAGAGTACACGGGCCAGCGCCGGCTGCTGGGTTCCAGTTCACACCCGGGACCATGAAAATGGCCAAGGCGGCCTTGGTAGCTGACAGATTCTGTTGTACCATCAGGTGGCCGCTCGGAAACTTCATGGTGTTTGGCTGATAATAAAATATCTTCGTATTAAGTGATCGCTTTGGACTAGAGATTGTGTGAGAACCTGCTTTTTTTTTTCTCTCAGTTGTTTGTTTTTGATTTTCCTTTTATTTGCATTCTCCTTCAAAGTTCTATGTCTGATCTTTTCTTAAAGCTGTGGCACCATGACTTCATAAAGGAAATAGACTTAGTGCCTTTTGATGGTTGGACTATTTGGGGAAAGGGATGTGGGCCAGAGAGTAGCAGTAGGGATTAATACAGTCTCACATTTTAAGAAATTATTCATTTGTTTTTACTGAAAAGGCAGATTTGCAGAGAAAAGGAGAGACAGAAAGATCTTCCATCTGCTGGCTCACTTTCAAAGTAGCCGCAAATGCTGGAGCTGAGCTGATTTGAAACAAGGAGCCAGGAGCTTCTTCCAGGTCTCCATGTAGGTGTAGGGTCCCACGGCTTTGAGTCATCCTCGACTGCTTTCCCAGGCCACAAGCAGGGATCCGGATGGGAAGTGAAGTAGCTGGGACATAAACTGGTGCCCACATGAGATCCTGGCACTTGCAAGGTGAGGATTTAGCCATTGAGCCATCATGCCAGATTCTCTGTCTCTCTATTCACCGTGAGAGCTTCTCTGGATTATATTGAAATTATCTAGCAACTCAAAGTCTTGCCAGTTTTTTTTTTATTTGTTTTGTTTTTAAAAGTTCATGTTTTCATTTTCATCTTGTGGAAAGGAACAGTGGGAGTTCTTGTTTGGGGTTTTTGTTTGTTCATTTGGCTAGCTCATTCCACAAATGGCTCCAGTAGCCAGAGCTGGGCCAGACCCAAGCCAGGAACCCAGCACTCCATCTGGACCTTCCACATGGATGGCAGAGGCCCAAGTACTCCAGCCTTTATGTGCTGCCTCTCAGATGCATCAGCAGGAAGCTGGATTGGAAGCAAGAGGTGCAGGGACTCAAACCAGCACTCTCATACATGCTGCAGCTATCCCAGCAGTGGCTTAACCAGCTGTGCCACAGACCTGCTCCTGTTACCAGTCTTTAATAAAAATGCTTTATTCTGGTGTTTTTTTCCCCCCTTTGAGAAATAATTATGAATTCAATGGGTAAGTTAAATACCTGTTGATAGGTGAAAATAAAGCTCCTCTCTGGTTTGTTTTCCAATACTCCCTTTGTGTGGAGCCAGCTTGGGGGACCTGGAGTGGGGCTGGACTTGATGTTACAGGTGGGTCAGTTAGGGATGCTGTTGTTTAGTGAACATCTGTTATGTACCAGGCATTTGTTGCATTTTTTTTAACACTTTGTTCTACTTCATCCTCATTAATGTACAGGATGACTGTTACACATTTTATCGTAAGAACAAACAAAAGCAGGCTCAAAGAAGTGACATACATGGACCAGGATTGCTTGACCTGAAACTCATTCTTGGATCTACCCTCAAAGCCCCAAGGCCTCTCCCTCTCTCCCCTTCCCTCTCCCCCTCTCCTGTCCTCCCTTTTTCTCTCTTCTCTCTCTTCCTCTCTCTCCTTCTCTCCCTCTTTTCCCCCCAGTGTGTGTTGCTCCCCTCCACGCAGAAGAGTCTGGATGACCTGCTGTGCTGCTGGCATTGTCGTTATTCAGGAACAGTGTTCGTTCTCACTTCTGTGGTGTTAATGACCTCCTAAGTGCAGTTAGTGTGAGTTCTTCACGCTCTTCAGAGTTCTCCTTCTATGGTAAGGTCCTGCAGAGCGCTGAATTCATGTTAAACACAGGATCAATAGCATTCATAATGATGACTTATAACAGGAGCCATCGTCTCAGGCTGCACGGGTGAATGCTGTGTGCTAATTCACTACCAAACTTTCCTTTCTTCTTCTTCTTTTTTTTTTTTTTTCCTTTTTCAGCACAACGAGGGCCTGAATCCCTTTTTAGGTCTACTACTCAATTAAATCTTCATACATTTCTGCACTGCACCTGCTTTGCTCTTCAGTAAGCTTGTTTTTCCAGGGAGGGTCTCAGCAATGCCAGCCTACAGGAGGGAGGCCTACTGACCAGTTCCAGCCAGGGGAAAATGAGGAAATTCAAGTGACTTCCGTGGCTAAGCTGGAGCAGGAGCTCATCAACCAGGCTACCGGGACCCTTCCTGCACTTTTGTCTAAAGCCCCTCTGATACTAAGGCAGTGGTTTTAAAATATTTTTTGGGGGAAGGAAGGGAAAAGAAAGGAAAGGAAAGGAAGAAAAGAGAGGAAAAAAGGAAAGAGAGAAAAATAAATAAAAATCTCATCTCACATGTGTTTTCTAGAGAGCTACAACAAGAAAAATTGGGCATTTTTCTGGGACCTTCCTGATGGCTTATAGGAGGAGCACAATCCCAGGGACGGAATTATAAAATGCTTGGCTTTGAAACAAGCATTTGACCTGGCAGCCAAAAGCCTGGTCGGGACACACAGGTCCCATGTTGGAGTGCCTGGGTTCGAGTTCCCGCTCTGGCCCTTGATTCTAGCCTCTAGCTCACATGACCTTGTGAGGAAGCAGACATGACTTACAAAACTAGAGAGGAAAACATGTACTTGTCTTCCAAGATCTTAGCTCTGCGTGTGTTTCCTACTTAGCCCATAAACCCTGATTACTTTTTTTAAAAAAGATTTTTTTTTTTCCATTGGAAAGTCAGATATACAGAGAGGAGGAGAGAAAGAGAGGAAGATCTTCCATTCATTGATTCTTTCCCCCAAGCAGTTGCAATGGCTGGAACTGAGCTGATCTGAAGCCAGGAGTCAGAAGAATCCCCTGGGCCTCCCACGTGGGTGTAAGGTTCCAAAACGTTGGGCAGTCCTCGATTGCTTTCCCAGGCCACAAGCAGGGAGCTGGATGGAAAGCAGGGCCACCAGGACAAGAACTGGCACCCATATGGGATCCCAGTGTGTGCAAGACAAGGACTCCAGCTACTAGGCTATGGTGCTGGGCCCCTTGGTTACTTTTTTTTTCTTGCTTCCAGAATATTCCCTGGGGCTCACAACCCTAAGTGGAGGCTGTGACAACTTCCCTGAGAGCAAGGGGGAGATTGTGGCAGGTGTGACAAGATGTCCCCTGGTCCTAGGTCTTGATCCAGTTCAGCCACTCTACTGATTTGTAGATATTGGGCAAGTTCCCCCATTTCTTTTTCTTTTTTAAAAGATTTGTTTATTTTTATTACAAAGTCAGATATACAGAGAGGAGGAGAGACAGAGAGGAAGATCTTCCGTCCGATGATTCATTTCCCAAGTGAGCGCAATGGCCGGTGCTACACCAATCCGAAGCCAGGGACCTCTTCTGGGTCTCCCACGTGGGTGCAGGGTCCCAAAGCTTTGGGCCATCCTCCACTGCTTTCCCAGGCCACAAGCAGGGAGCTGGACGGGAAGTGGAGCTGCCGGGACTAGAACCAGTGCCCATATGGGATCCTGGCACATTCAAGGCGAGGATTTAATTTTCCCATGTGGGTGCAGAGGTCCACAGACTTAAGCTATCCTGCTCTGCTTTCCCAGTGCTTTAGCAGGGAGCTGGGTGGGAAGCGGAGCAGCCAGAGCCTGTCTATCTGGGATGCTGGTTTTGAAGAAGGAGGCTTGACCACCACGACACAATGCCGACCCCACAATTCAAACTTTGTTCACACCAAAAGTAAACTCATCTTGTAGTGCTATTTTTCTGTAAACTTTTTGGGGTACTGCTGTCAACTCAGAGGTTTGGCCCAGGGATAGGGGATTCACCTCTAGTGAATTCTCATCTTCTGAAATCAGGAACACAGAGCAAGAATTGGATTTATAGGATAAAGGTCTCATTCTGGAACCGGTGAATGTAAAATCCTGCTCGACTTTGCCCCTCATTCAACCACAAATGCGCATGTCAGGGTTGGGAGGGAGGTTGGACAGGATGTGGATTTGAGCCTCACATGTCTGGGTAATGACAGGAGGTTTGAGCTGCAAGGGAGACTGTTGATGAGAGGGGAGGGAAGTTGGGCCAGGAGCAGCATGAGAAGATCTGAGCTTGAGAAGCAGGAGCCAGCAGGGTTGCCAGGCGAGCCAGGCCTGCATGAGGTCATGGCAGCTGAATGAGGATGGGGTTTTCTGAGGACAGAGTGGTCGAAAGCAGTCCAGGAATCAGGCCGCTCAAGCGGGAGGGGAGTCCAAGGGGCTGGGCCACCAAAAGATGTGTGGAGACCTTCGTAAGCGCGCGTTAGGCACAGTGGGCTGAAGAAAGACTGGGACACAAGAGGAGGGAAGCATGGTGTCTCAGAGGTCCTTCCAAGCCTGGGGTCTCACAGGACAAATAGGTCTTGTGGACTTGGAAGCCTGTGCTGACAGGGTGTCAAGTTGCTGAAGTCAACTGGAGGGGAGGGAGCCAGGAATCGGAGCGGTTAGGGAACTGGGAGATCAAGGGAGTGAAAGGAAGTGAGCTGCACCAGGGCAGGTGCTGGTGCTGCTGATGAGGACGGAGCTGGGTTGCTTCCTGTGGATGGATGGTGGAGCCGGAACTGACGCCAGAGTTGGATGCAAGTGGTGGCCAAGGTTAGTGCTGTTCCTGCTTTTGCTGATGGTTGCAAAAGTACCGAGTTAACAGTTTTTGATGACTTAGCCAAAGAGTTGCACAAATGCCCTCTGGGATGCCATTCATTAAAAGAGATAGTGATAACACAGGCAACCGGGGTTGCTCAAGAGCCTGGCAGCAAAAGATGGCTGCTCAATAATTTACTAATTTCCTTTGGTCTGTGGCTTCTGAAGTTTTTTTTTTTTTTTTTTAAATCGTTTTCATGTAGAAAATATCAAAAGCCACCAGTGGAAGGCAAATGCAATAGATCAAGGGCTGTTAGAGAAAGACAAAAGCAATACTTCTTTCCTTCCCTTTGTGGAATTTCTGGGGGTGGGAGGAGCCACATAAAAACAAAGGGGCAAGGAGCTGGGTTTGGAGGAGTGTTTGACTGGGATGCCCTTCAGTCATGTGGGCCTGGAGACAGGGCACCTGCTGCTTTCACAGGCAGATTTTGATCTGTGGGAAATCTCACTGCAATTCTGGGCACTTGAACTTAACCGCCATCCTCCTGACATCAGGTGCAGCAAGCCTGCAATGGTCTGTGTGTGTGTTCTCCCTCTTAGCCTTCTGCTGAAATTCAACCCCACAGGAGTGATATGCGGGTCGGGGTTGGGAGCTGATTCCACCAGGACAGTGGAATCCTCCTCATGAATGGGGTTGATGTCTTCCGATGAGAGCCCAAGGGATGTTTCATTATTTTTCCTCCATGTGTGAAGACAATGAGAAGATGGCAGCTTGCAACCTCTAGCAGAGCCCTGACTAGAATCCCACCACACTGGCCCTTGGATCTTGGGTTTCCAGCCTTGATTTTTATCTTGAGACAACACAGGTTTGGGCCTTGGAGGACACTGCTCTGGTTGTGTGGGAGAGGCTTGGCTGTGCGTCGGCAGAGAGGAACCTGCAGCATGTGCCCAAAGTTGTGACGAGTTTTCCTCTCAATCCCAAACCTTTCCTCAGTGGATTAACAGGAAAGCTAGTGATGGTGAAACTGAAGTGGGGCACGGAGTACAAGCACTCCCTGGTGTGTGTAGATGGCTACATGAACATGCAACTTGCAAACACAGAAGAATGTATAGATGGAGCACTGCCTGGACATCCGGTGAAGTGTTAATACGATGGAATCAAGTCCTTTATATCAGAGGTGTTGAAGAAGAAGAGGAAGAGAAATGAGAGTAGCATCTTCGGTGGGGTATTTATATATACATTTCTAGACAATAAGAATGTGCTTTTTTTTTCAAAAAATAAATGAGTATTTCTTTTTTAAGCAAGTGGGATTATGGCACTTGCTTGTAACTGTCCAGACTATGACAAAGCTTTAATTTGCCTCTGAGAACCAACGTCATCAGACCAGGGCAAGCACTTACTGGATGTCGGCACTTTTCAGCTGTGAAACCAAGTTAGCAGAGGTGGGCAGGCAGATGGGGCCAGTTCAGCTTGGAGGGGTGGGTGCTGTGGTATAGCAGAATAAATGGCTGCATGGAATGCCCTCATATCAGAGTGCTAGTTCAAGTCCCAGCCCCTCTGCTTCTGATTCAGCTTCCTGCTAGTAAGCACCCTGGGAGGTGTTGGAGGATGGCTCAAGTGCTTGGGCCCCTTCCATTCACAGAGGAGACTTGGCTGGAATTCCAGGCTCCTGGCTTCAGCCTGAGCAGCCCCAGCTGCTGTAAGTTTTGGTGGGGGAGAGGGGTGGGATGTGATTCAGTAAATGGAAGATCTCTCTATTGCTTTGACTTTCAAACAAATAAGCATTTTGAAACATTTTCTGAGCATTTAAACTGCTTCTGTCTAGACAAAGGTCTCTTCAAAGTGCCAGTGTTATCACTGTCAACTCCAGAGAGGGATGACAAACCCGTGTGGAACTCTGGGTTCGAGACTTGCGATGGAAATGTCATGGAGCAGAATGCTGTCAGCCTGTCGCTTACAGCTGCCACCCATCCTTTCCCCTTGGAGTCACACTGCCAGGCTGCTGGGAGGGGCAAGGGCATGGCATTGCTCTGTGTTCTCGTTATTGGCCCGTGAAGCTGTGCAGCTGTTTCCAGCATTTGGTTGTGGGCACTGAGCTGTGTGTCTCCCTTGTAGGCTCACAGGTGATGAGTGGGTTTTTAAATTAATTGTTTAGTGAGATCGGTTTTGAATCCCATTGTCACTGTGTAGCTGTGTTCTTGGGTGAAGACCCATTGATAGTCTTTGCACACGGGCCACAATGAGACCACAGATGCTGCAGAAGGAAATTCAGCCACATGATGAAAACTCTCCAAATCGATTTTTGCCTGCAGAGGTGGACCAGAGGGACCACTCCTGAAGATGCTTCTTATTTCCCTGACAGTGGAAGAAAAATGTCTAGGATGAAGGGATGCTCTCAGAGGCACAGGACTAGAAAATGCCTTAAGCTGATGCTGGGGTCTGTGCAGAAATGAGTCCAAGCTGGGCAGAAGCTGACCTGTCCTCTAGGACCTTGGACGACACGGATGCTCCCGCTGTCCTGAGGACCAGGCTGGCTCTTATACAAGGGATGCCCCAATGTTCAGGTCTTCTACATGGTTGTCAGGAACCCAACTATTTGAGCCATCACCTATGTCTCCTGGGCCATGCCATGGTGTAGTAGGTTAAGTTTTTTCAGGTAGCACTCGTATCCCATGCTGGTTTGAGTCCCATCTGCTCCACTTCCCATCTTTGCTTATGTCCTGGGTAAGCATCAGAGATTCGCTCAAATTCTTGGGCTCCTGCACCATGTAGGAGACCTAGAAGAAGCTCCAGGCTCCTGGTTTCAGATCAGATCAGCTCTGGTTGTTGGGGCCTTTTGGGTGTGAACCTGTGGATAAAAGATCACTCAGTCTCTCCTTCTCTCTGTGTAATTCTGCCTTTCAAATTAAAAACAAACAAATAGTTAACAAAATAAATAGTAAAATAGTTTCAGATATGGAAAAAGCTTGCAAGAGAAAGTGTGCCCCTTCCCTTGGCACAGCTCTGCAGCCTGTGCTCTGTGAGGCTGGGCAAGTTCCTTGAGGTCTCTGGTTCCCATTTGCTCTCAGTCACAAGGAGCAGGATTATTGGCCGTGTAGCTTTCTTCCAGCCCAGCATTATGTGGCTGTCTTCATTAGCTCCTGAGCTATTCCACTGCATCTAGGTTCACGCCATATATACAGCTGGCATGTCAGAAACCTGCTTCCCCTGTGACAGGAGGGACCTTGTCTCGCTTTGTTCTCTGCAGGGTTCCTGGGACCTGGAACTGACCTGATTGGGAAATACACACAGCGGACAACACAGGCCAGCCCCTGCTCTCAGGGTATTCACATTCTTCTAGGGGTACACAGGAAACCAACTGGAGATCTAGACAGCTCCCAGAGAGGGGCAAGTGCCCCAGCAGGCATGAGCTGGGATGCTGGAATTCTGGCCTCTACTAGCTGTTGAGTGTTTGTTGTTGGGAGATCCAGCCTTGAAGGTGATTTCCATGTGTAGCTCAGTGGAATCTCAACCAGAGGGAATGTCACTTGCAAGGGTCTGAGATTGGTTCAGACGAGAAGGTAAGGAAGTCCTGGGTCACAGACTTCCTTAAAAAAAGCAGTTACAGATGGAGGGGATTGTTTAACAAATTAAACTGGAATCAGATTACACAGAACCGTAGGAGATAAAAAACACACATACACAGAGAGAGAGAGAAAGCTATTGCGTAGAGAAGACATTCTTCTACCTGCCGGTTCGTTCACCACATGGCCACATGGACAGAACTGGGCTGGTTCAAAGCCAAGAGCTAGGAGCTTCATTCAGATCCCCCACATAAGTGCAGAGGCACAAGTACCTGGGCCATTCCACACTGCACTGTTTTCCCAGGCAGATTAGCAGGGAGGTGGATTGGAAGTGCAGCAGCCTGAACTCAAACCAGCACCCATAGGACGGAGACTTAACCTGCTACAACACAATGCTGACCCCAAGACATATCATTTAAGAAGCAGCAGTGAACACGAGTGCAGGAAATAGAATGTGGCTATGTTTTGGAGGTGGATTACCAGGACTTGCTGAGGGACTGGATGTCCTGGGAGGAGAAAAGAGAAGAGCCGAGAGGGAGTTGTGTCCCTACCAAAGCAGAGTACAGCTGAGCAGATTTTTGCCATAGCCCCGAAGCTGGCAAATAGTGACCCAGGGGCCAAATTTAACCCACTGTGTCTAGGTTTTCTTGGAACACATTCATGCTCACTGCTTTGTATTCCACCTACAGCTACTACTGTGGGAGAGCAGCTTTTCTCAACAAGAGCACAGACTGGACCAGACGGCTACTGTCTTTCCAAAATAAAACAAAGGTGCTGTAAATCAGGAAGAGGCAAATGGATAGGGAAAAGCACAGTAGCCCATAAGCTGTGTTTTGGAAGGGGAGACCAAAGTTTCAGTTTGCCTGGATCCCCAGGTAAGTCTGATCACCAGGCAGGGGTTGGAAACCACCGGCTGAGCAGGCATGGGTTGCAGCGAGCAGGAGGCACAGGGAGTAGGTGAAAGGGGGGCAGGAACATGACATGAGCCCATCTGCATATCTCTTATCCAGGATTCTCATCAGTTCTGGAATTCCCCATGCACACATGAGTCAACTTCAACTCAAGTTGAAAGAAAAGTGGCCCTGGGACCCTGGTAATTTATGTGGTACAAACTATCTTCAGATGGGATGGGCTGTTGCTATAGAAAGTCTCCAGCCGCTGGTACAGCGCACAGGTCTGCTGAGGTTACCACAGAGAGCCCGGAAGCTCTCCAGCATTCTTTTCATTCTCTCTGCTCTTCCAATCATTCATTCGTTCAGCATGAGTTTACTGAGGACTTTCTATGCATCCTTAGATACAGCCTTACTAGAGATCAGCAACACCAAGATGTTCAAAGCAACGCAGATGTCATCTTCTTGCTCTTCTTGGTCCTGCTTTAGCACAGAAAGGAAGACCTTCACCTTGCCTATCACAGCCTGCCTGTGTTGGCACTTTCCATCTCTTTGGTTGAACCTCATTTCCTCCTCCTGAGCTTCTCCCCCACTGTCTGTCACTCTCGGAAATGCTCAGAGCTCCTCTTGTCTCATGGCCTCTGCACATACTGTCTCCTTTGCTGGGATTTTTTTTTTCCTTCCACTGTATACCTGGGTAAGCTTCTAGACACTTGTCAGCTCCCTAGACCAGTCTAGGTGTTTGTGGTTCCCTATGCTTTTCTGTATGTGACCCCATACAGCCATGCGTGCTTATCTGGTTCTTCTGTGGAGATGTTAGCCTTAATATAGATTCACTTAATCTCCTTCAACAGGCTAAAGGAATCTCACGAAGGAAGACTCATACTCACCATGGTAACCCTAGTGCCTAGGATAAATAAGAAAATGAAGGAGCTTTATAAATCGATCTTATTTTAGTTACACAGTGATGTCTGCTGGTGCAGGATAGAAAGAGGGGGCTGTTTTGTTATTGTCTGAAGAGCAAGTACCAGTGCAGAGAAGGGAATCCAGGCCTGTATGAACACGGAGTGGCTGCTGCAGCCAAGAGGCAGTGTCCATGACAGCCTCTGGTTCTCCTGCAGAGGACTCAAAGGCCATCTTCCAAGCCCTCTGCTGATGCCCACTTGGGACACATGCCACTCTTGGACAAATTTTTCACATTTAATTTATTTAAAGGATTTATTTCTTTACTTGAAAGGCAGAGTTACAGAGAGGAAAAGGCAAAGAGAGAAAGAGAAAAAGAGAATCATGAACTTAGAACTCCCTACAAGTCTCCCACATGGAAGGTTGGGGCCCAAGTACTTGGGCCATTCTCTTCTACTTTGCCAGGCACATCAGCAGGGAGCTGGATTGGAACAGCAGCAGCAGGGACTTGAACCAGTGTTCATATGAGATGCCAGCACTGCAGGTAACCACTTTATCCATATTTCCACATCAGTGGCTTCTAACCTTTAATTTAACAATATTCCTGATGACTGCATATCCTTAGGGCAGCCACTTTATGGCTGAATCCAAACTACTTTAGCAAAATGACTTAATCTTCCTGCTGGAGTTTCCTTTCCTGTTATGGTGGGTTATACTTTGGGTAAGTGTATATAGGATCAAGCTGGTAAGGGTGAAGCCCTATGAAGGATGCTCAAGTTGACACAGAGGAGACCCACCATGAAGGATGCTGAGTGTGGGTGTGCGAGTAGAACCCTGTGCAGAACAAAGCTTGAGTTCTTGAACGTTCTCGCATTCAAACCCTGACTCTGTTTCTTAACTTGTGTGACCTTGAGCAAGAGGTCATTCCTCAGATCATGTTTGCAAAGTGCCTCTGAAAGGGAAGGACAGTGAAGGTAAAGGACAGTGAATAGTTGAAGGAACATTTCATGATAGAGCCTGGGAGCCTGAGAGATAAGGGGCATCTGCAACTAGCCTCCACCCCTAATTGCATAGCCCCTCCCTGTTTATGTTTAGGGTTCCCCTCCCTGTTTAGGGTTCCCCCCTCCCTGTTTATGTTTAGGGTTCCCCTTCTCTGTTTATGGTTCCCCTTCCCTGTACATGGTTATGGTTTTATGGTTTTATGATTTTAGACTTGGTTTAGCCTTTAAAAAGAATGCTATACCATGACTCAGGGTCAATGCCTAGCCTCCAGCGTGAGGAACTGGCCCCGGCCCCAGCGCGCTGGTGATCGAATAAAGCCTCTTGCTTTTGCATCAAGCCTCGTCTTCGGTGGTCATTGGGGGAAACACACTCTCTCGAGACAGATGGTAAGGTGTTCCCTGTTGGGGAGGCCTTACACCTCCTATTTAGCAGGTGCTCAAGAAATGTCAGGTGGCACCGTCACTGTTATTTTATTTATTATTATTCCTAAAGATTTATTTATTTTTATTGCAAAGTCAGATATACAGAGAGGAGGAAAGACAGAGAGGAAGATCTTCTGTCCAAAGATTCACTCCCCAAGTGACCACAATGGCCAGAGCTGCACTGATCCAAAGCCAGGAGCTAGGAACTTCCTCCAGGTCTCCCATGTGGGTGCAGGGTCCCAACGCTCTGGGCCATCCTCGACTGCCTTCTCAGGCCACAAGCAGGGAGCTGGATGGGAAGCGGGGCTGCTGGGATTAGAACCAGTGCTCATATGGGATCCCGGTGCATTCATGTCGAGGACTTTAGCCACTAGGCCAATGCGCTCTGGGTCTGTCACTTTTACTTTAAAGGAGCTAACGAAAATGGCAGATTCAGGAAGGACAGAGTGACAGGTGGCATCAGATGTGCAAAGTCTTGTGGCTTCTCTGGCATTTTGTCTTCCACAAGCTACACACACACATCTGTAACCCAGAGAGCCACCAGATGGGTCACTGCCATTGCTGCACAAACCCTGCTTGGCATCCAGGTGCTGGAGGGCCTGGGTCCAGTCTGATGGCCTGCTCCTGATGTGCCTACTCAACAGTAGGATTTGCAGTCATCTTTCTGGTTTACAAAGGTCCAGGGCCTCTGATAAAGCCAGATGATGAGGGGTTTGGATGTAGGATCAGTTAGGCTGAGTCAGGATTGAAAGAGCTACAGGTGCAATGTGGCTAAGGAAATTGGCTCGACGTGAATAGCAACTAGGAGCAGCATATACCCAGTGAGCCAGTCCCTTATCCTGCACTGAAGATACTGGCATTAGGCCGGTGACTCTGGCAAACCGAATATTTTCACAGGTTCAGTTGCCAAGTTCAGTCGTTTAGTGATCACGTAAGGGTGTCATTAAGAACAAGTCTTTAAATAACTGTTTTGGTGGTAGGGGAAGCTGCACTTACCCAGGTGAGCTGCCTGGGGATTTTTCATTAGGATTGTATGAACATGAAATCTTGGTTAAGGGCAGAGATGATTTGAGAATCACATGAACAGTACATTGAGGATCTTTTCAACTCATGCTAGTCCATGTTTGGCAGGAAAACATTTACTGTCAGAGTACGAAGAGGCCACAGAAGAACAGCATTGCAGAACGGGGACAGTGCCTGGTGCATGGGATCGTTCTGGGATAAAGAATGACATGCAGCAGGCTTAGACCGGTGTCTGGCACACAGTACACGCTCTGTGAGGCCGGTGTTTGCCCAAATACAAGAGGGGGTGTGGAGGAGTTTGTGGATTTACTGATCACTGGACTCAGAAGCTTGCTCAGAACTCCTTTACTCTGCAGCGCTGGGGTCTACTGAGATGTGTGTGCCCGCTTCTGAGCCTGCACTGCTTCATGCCAGTCTGTTTGTTCCCTCTCACTCTGCCAGGGTGCGAGCCCTCACTCGCTCCATCCCTCCAGAGGTGGCTGCGTCACTGGATGCTCAGGAATGAGCCACCATCGAGTGTGTGAGACACTGAAGGCAGTTCTGTTAAAACCCGATTGGAAACTGGTTTGGCACAAAGATTATCCATAAGTCCAGTGAATTCGCAGATGAGTTCACCTCTCATGTCTGCTTGTTCTACCCTTCAGCTCCAGCTCTCTTTCCTTTTGCTGTTTTTTGTGTTCAGGTAAGCTTGCTTGTGCAGTGGATTCAAGTTCAGGTTCAGGCCTTCATCATCACCAAGAGCAATGGAGCCCCTTGTTCTTGAGGAATGCATTACTCCCATGATTAGCTTTTATTCTAACTGGATTGTGTACCAGTTCCTCAGCCAGCAGCACGAGGACCCGATGGCTTGAGTATCCAGGTCTAAATTCACGAGTGCAATTAGCCCACCCATGATATACCAACTAAGAAGAGGGTTGGGGGCCCGGTGCAGTGGCTTAGTGGCTAAAGTCCTCGCCTTGAACGTGCCAGAATCCCATATGGGCACTGGTTCTAATCCCGGCAGCCCCGCTTCCCATCCAGCTCCCTGCTTGTGGCCTGGGAAAGCAGTTGAGGATGGCCCAGAGCGTTGGGACCCCGCACCCGCGTGGGAGACCTGGAGGAAGCTTCTGGATCCTGGCTTCGGATCGGCATAGCACCGGCCGTTGTGGTCACTTGGGGAGTGAATCATTGGACGGAAGATCTTTCTGTCTCTCCTCCTGTTTGTGTATCTGACTTTGCAATAAAAATAAACCTTTAGGAAAAAAATAGAGTTGGGATGATTTTCTAGGAAACACGTGGATGTAATAAAGGGGGAAAACAACTATGTGAAGCAGGCTACCAGCTAACGACACCGACTGTGCCTGAGAGGTGGCAGAGAACTTGAACAACTAAATGATGCAGGCCCTGAGAACAGCACAAGTTCACTTACTTGGGGGGGATGAAGAGAAGAGGTAGGAATTAAAGATGACATTTCTAACTTAGGAGACTGGCACGTTGTCTTGCCTTCTCTGAGACAGGGGACAGAGGAAAGGTCATGAACTCACACGTTGAGTTTCTGAGATGTTCCTGGAATCTGTAGGTGGGGATACACAGCAGATGCAGGCTGCAGGGATGACTTGGGGTCAGCAGCCATTGGTAATGGCTGAAGTTTATCAGCAGGTGAAAAAGAGCCATGAAGAAGGTGTTCAACTGGGTGCAGGGAGTGCTCCCAGACAATGTTTAACATGCAGCCCTGCCGAAGGCCCGACAACGAGCAACTAGCGACTCTGAGTAAGGAGTAAGGAGAATCAGGGATGCAATGAGTGCCGAGGACAGAGTGAGGACACCCTTCTGAGACGGCCTGTCCAGATGGCTCACAATCCAGTGTCCCTGCAGAAATTCTCCTTGTGTCTACCAAGCAGCACCTGCTCTGCTTTTGTTCTGGCTCTCTGGAGGCCTTATTTCTTTGAGGACTATTTGGGATTCACCCTTGGATGCCAGCAAGGCTCTCTGGCCTGCTTCGGGAAGGCCAACCAAGCAGGAGGACCGCTTCCTTTCAGAAGACACTTGTGAGGGCTCTGTGGTACTAGACGCACACTTGCCCTGCCTAGTTCTTGCAATAAGAACAGCACAATGATTAAATGAGGAAGTGTGACATTAGATAACAGAATTAAATCTTGAAGTCAAAAGGTGTGGTTCTTTCAGCCTGGCTTTGTCATTAGTTGGGTGCCCTTCAGTAAGTTACAAGGGCTGCTGAAGTAGGCTATGCTAGGATCTGTAATGAGGGGATAACACCTACTTTTCAGCCTCATTAAATCACAGGGAATGCCTCACCTAAATCTTCCCTTCCTTCATTACTAAAGATCAAAACTATATGTGAGAATGTTTAAAAAGCTGCAAAGCATGAGGGTGATTTGAATGGGTTAAGCACCTGCACTACCCTGGGGATACAGTACAAGGTGAACTGGCCACGGTTCCTCTGGAGCATGCCCCCCGCCAGCATCATCTTCTCAGCTTCACATTTGTATTTACTTGAGAGGGAGAGAAAAAGAGACTCTTTGAATCAGATGTTGACCGCATCTGCTTTATTTCCTAAATGGTCCCAACATGCTAGCAGGGTCTTTAGCTGGGAGCCAGGATCTCAGTCCAGGGCTCTCTGGGGGTGGCACGAGCCCGATTTCCTGGTACCACTGACCCCCAAGGAGTGTCTTAGCAGGAAGCTGGAGTCAAGGGGCGCAGCTGGGAATCCAACCCAGGAACTGAAGCACACAAGCATCCTAACTGCAAAACTGAACACCTGTCCTGAGAACTACAATTTAATTTAAAATGTATCTACCATTTTTGAAAGGGAGAGGGAGGGAGAGATGGAGAAATAGCACTCTCATTTGCAGGTTCACTATGCAAATGCCTACAACAGGAAGGGCTGGGTCAGGCTGAAGGCAGTAGCCAAGAACCCAATCTTGATCTCTCCTGTAAATGGCAGGGATCCAAGTATTCCAGCCATCACCTGTTCCCTCCTGGGTGTGCATTAGCAGGAAGCTGACCTTGAACCCAGGTGCTCTGACGGGATGCAGGTAACCCAAGCAGAACCCGCCCTGCTGGGGATCAGAAGTCACGGAAACAGTCTGAAAGACTCCAAGATGCCTGGCTGAACGTGAACAACATCTTCCTACTTAACCAGTCCACACAGACACAAATATTTCACGTTCTCTGTACATGAAAATCTCAAGAGTCAAGCACGAGGGTGGATGCAAGAATACAAAAAAACAAGCCTGGAGGGAGCTGTGGCCCGGAAATCAGAGTGTACTAAGTGGGTGTTTTAACAACACAGGTCATGCCTGTCAGGAATTCTCAGAAAAAGCAGAGAAAGCTTAGAGTGAACACGAGGGAAAGTTATAAGCACACAAACAGGAAAACCTAAAAGCTCCAAACCAAACAAAAGCCCCCTTTGTGGTTATCTTGTGCTTGGGCTTTCAAAGATTATACAAATACAATTTGAAGACCAAAACGAGAACATTTCAAGAGTTCTAAGATTTTATTTAACATCCAAGTGTTAATTTCTTTGCTGCTCTAAGAAATACTCATACAATCAGAAAATCAGTGTTGGGTATTTTGTTTATATCTCATGATTTTTTTTTTAACATTCATTTTATTTGAAAGGCAGACTTTACAGGGGGAAGGAAAGAGAGGGTTTCCATATGTGGGTTCATTCCCCAAATAGCTGGAATGGCTAGAGCTGAGATGATTCAAAGCTGGGAACCAGGAGCTTCTTCCAGGTCTCCCCTGTGGTTGCAGGGGCACAAGGACTTGGGCCATCCTCCACTGCTTTCCCAGGCCATACGCAGGCAACTGGATTGGAAGAGGAGCAGCCGGGACACAAACTGGTGTCCATATGGGATGCTGGAGTTAGCAGGCAGAAGATTAGCTTGATATGCCACCACACCGGCATATCAAATTGGTTTTTCTAATTGTATGTG
Source organism: Ochotona princeps (assembly GCF_030435755.1). Taxonomy (NCBI): domain Eukaryota; kingdom Metazoa; phylum Chordata; class Mammalia; order Lagomorpha; family Ochotonidae; genus Ochotona; species Ochotona princeps. Next base: position 10,322,591 of record NC_080846.1, on the reverse strand, counting down.
GCCAACAGGCATGATACAGTTCATTATTACTTTGCAAATGCCAGTAGTTCATATAGCAATAATCACAAATCAACTTATTTTCGAGGCTTTAAGAAAAGGAGGGTGCTTGGTGCAGCACTTAAGACACTGTCGGGAGGCTGCATCTCAGACCAGCGTGCCTGGGTCTGCGGTCCAGGGAGGCAGTGGGTGATGGCTCAACTAGCTGAGTTCCAGATTCCATTCAGGGTTCCAAGCTTTGACTTGGCTCAGTCTTGGCTTTGGGGGTGTTTGGGAGATCAGCCTCTGCCTGTCCCGTGGAAGAGCAAACCAGGATGAGGATGCGCACGGTCAGAACTGTCCTTCACGACTGAGGAGGCCGGGTCGGCTCCTTCCAGAGGCGTGCTAGGAACGCCTTTAGAAGGAAAACAACCCATCTTTTGATCTCAAAACACAAACCATTACTTTCTATGGTCATGAGAAGGGCGAGTCTGCTGGAGGGTGCTTTGTAGAACAGTCTCAGAGCAGAAAGCGCCCTCCTAACCATTCTTCCTCTCTCTTCCTCGCCGCAGCACAGCATGCTTCAAAGCACCTAACACAATTCACCTTAGGCTTCTGCACCTACGGCACTTTCTGCACTGCCACCAGTTAGCTCTGGGAGACCAGGCGCTGGATTCATTGCCAATGCATGCCATCAGGAGGCAGGCCTGGTTAGAGTGAGTGCTTAGATCTTCCCATGCTGCCTCCCTGGCACAGAGCCTAGCACCCTGCCAGATGCCTGTTGCTCACCCCTCTGGCGCTCATCGGGGTCCCATACTGGCTGGTCCAGGCTGAAGGCATGAGAAATCTGTAATTACCACATTGAAATTGCTACCCATTTATGCTTTTAAACTCTATCATTAACACACGGACATTATTGAGTACTCCGGTAAGGACCTGCGACTGCCATTTCCTATCACACACATTTGTCAGGGAAGCCTACTGTTCTCCGGCCTTCCAAAGAGCAGGGTTCAGGGTTCAGAAGAGGCCCTACTGGTGCTGTAGAGTAAGCTGAGGGATAGGTTTTAGGAGAAGTTTTTTTTTTTTTTTAGGATGAGTCCAACATTACCAAAGTGAATCAAGTATAAATATTAGTTGTCCTAAGCTATAAAACATAAAGCATAAAAATACAAATAGCACATGGTAACTTCATCAGATTTTTGCACTTTACTGGCTGTTTTGATTCGACTAAGGCCTTGGTAATGTGTAACTCCCACTGTGACGTCTTTGAAGTGTCACCACAGGTAACACAAAACATGATTGGACAGCCTGACACTAGCCAATCTGTTGAAATACAGCAGCTGTTAGGCCCCAGCTCCAGCCATTTAATGCCCTGATAATAATTCAAACAACACCAAAATTCTTGTTTTACATGAGGGTTTTTTTTTGTGTTATTGTTGCTGCTAAGGCATTACTCAAAATGCAGCTAGCTGGGTCAGGCCTAGCAGAGGCTACACTGCGATAATCAACGCTCTGCTGTATTCAGAATGGGAAATGCAGGAAGGCTACGAACAGTGGGTTCTCTTCTGGGTCCCAAGTCTCACATAGGCAGACACAGCCTGTCCTTGGTGCTCCCTGCTGCCTGGCCAACTGACACCTAAGGTGTCATCCAAGTAAAAGGGACATTTTAAGATGCTGTTTAGTGCCAATTTGGTGTGTAGAGGGGAGGATGGATGGACAAACTGACAAAGTGAGGGAAGAGAGACAACATCACAAAACCTTCTGATTTAATAGAACATTCTTCATGGCACCTCTTGGGATGTAAACCAAACTTGAAGCAAAGGTCATTTTGATGATTAAAGACTTGAATAACCAAGTAAGGCCATTGCTTGACTCCTTCCCAACTGCTAATACAGTTTACTAAAAACCTATGGGACACCAGAGCACATCCACCTCTTTCCAAACGGGGACAAGATGACTCCTTCAGACCATCTGTAGCAATGGCTCCCCATCAGCTACACCAGCATGGCGAGGTATAGCTGCACACTTTGGAACCTGCCAGGTCTGAAAGAGCATTTCAGTCCATTTCCACTTCAGTGAGGGTCAGTGGTGTCTGTGTCTGCACTGGTCCAAGTCCTACCCTTTGATAACAGCGATGGGCCTCAGTTTGATGGCCTTCTTGCTGATCCCAGCATCATGGCAGGTATTCACCACATCCGTCACGTTCTTATAGGACTCAGGAGCCTGCAGGCAAGAATCACACACTGTGGAAGTCACTGCAAAGGGGATCCTCACTGAACCTCACTTGGAACACTTTTTTGACTGTCAATCCTTGTAGTCATCAAGGGCGCTCTACTGAAGGATCCCATGTAGGCGGCAGAAACTCAAGTACTTCAAAACTACCTGTTGCCTCCCAAAGCGTGTGCCAACGAAGTCAGAAACAAGGAGCAGAGTCCGAGCTTGAACCTGGACACCTCCATATGGGATGTGGACATTCCAAGTGACATCCATCAGCTAGGCCAGGCCTTTACTCTGCAGTCACATCCCACCTGCCACTCTACTCGCTGTTGTAGTTAACTGCTAGAGTCTGAACCACTCCTCAGTGTTCTTAAAGACTTAGTAAAGCCGGGCTCGCTCTCACGCTCTCCTGCTGTAACTCTGAATGGTTTCATCACTCGGTGAGAGAATGCTTCTGGTGCCCTGGTGCCCTGCCTCCTTGAGTTCTGCTCCTCCTGCGACTGTAGCCAGGCTTAGCTTCGCCATCTACTCTCAGGGTCACAGCCCAGGGCTCGTCCATCCCAGTGACCACACCTCCCTGTGATTTCACTTTTCAGAATTCCAGGCCGGTGATCACGGCCCAGGCTGCCTGCCTACTGTCCATCTATAACTATTCCTTAGCCTTGCCAACACCCGCAGGCTCCCAGTAACAGCCTCAACAGCCTGGTTCTTTCACTGTGCTGTACCCCGTGACCCTGCTTAAAGGTAACTTAACCTCTATTTCATTCCAGCACTACTGAATTTAGCTTGAGTGGGGCCCTGGTGCTGACTGGAAATCACCCAAATCTCCCTGGGTCTCTCTCCCAGATGACGACTTCATGCCGTCCCCTGCAGCTGCACTCCTGGCGCCGACCCTGCCTCTCAGTACACTGGAAAACGTGGAAGCAACCAGGATGGAACTTTGGCAAGCTTTCTTATGTATCTGCTCCTGTTCCCTTCTCTTGTGATTAAGGACGAGTTACCCGAGGGCCTGGCAAACATCAGCCCACCCCACTTGGACATATCCCTACCTACTCAAGGCCACCGAGGCAGTCGCTCCTCCCTTTTCTGCATCATCAATTTCTTTTCTAGGTTTTACTCATCGGCAAATACCAGTCAGATCACATCTCTCTTCTGCCCCAAATCCTTCAGTCTTTTTCCTTTTTGCTCAGAAGAAAAGCAAAAGCTCGCCTCTAAAGGAAAACTAAAGACCCACACAGTAAGGTGCCCCCTCCCTCCCTGCACCTCCTTCTTGCTCTGCTCCCCCCAAACCCTGGCTTGCTTTTAAATGTTTTGAGAAATTTTATTGGAAAGGCAGGGACAGAGAGATCTGGTCCCCAAATACCAGCAACAACCAGGGCCGGACCAGCAACCCAGAAACCAACCGAGGTGTGCCATCCAGGCAGCAGGAGCCATGCACCTGCATTATGACCTGCTGCTTCCTAGGATAGGCACTGGCGGGAAGCCGAATCAGAACCACAGGAGCCTGAGCCACGCCCTCTGAAGGGGGCTCCCAAGCAGCATCCTAACTGCGGCACCCACCACTCGCCCTCCTACCAAGCAGCATCCTAACTGTGGCACCCACCACTCGCCCTCCTACCAAGCAGCATCCTAACTGCGGCACCCACCACTTGCCCTCCTACCAGCTGCTCTGGCCACACTTGGCCTCCTTGTGGTTTCTTTCTTCTTTTTTTTTTTAAATTGGAAAGTCAGATCTACAGAGAAGAGGAGAGACAGAGAGGAAGATCTTCCATCCACAGATTCACTCCCCAAGTGGCCGCAATGGCTGGAGCTGAGCCTATCTGAAGCCAGGAGCCCGAGTGAACCGCAGATGGAACAGCTCTCTTTTTGTCTCTCCTTCTCTCTGTAGATCCGACTTTTCAATAAAAAATAAACAAATCTTAAAAAAAAAAAAAAGTCCCATCTGAGTACTGGCTATAAAGCATATTAGTTTTATGCTGAAAATTTATCAAAACTCCACTTACCTCTTCCATAACCAGCTTGGGTGAGGCCACGCGGATTGCAATCCCCATGTCCGCCAGTTTGTCTAAGACATCCTGGAAGTCCAGGTTACGCCGGGACTTTGCTCGGGACAGTGCTCGGCCCTAGGACAGAGCGGAACAGACGTCATTTCCAAATGCAGCTATTTTTTATGTTTGAGCCAGCAATTCTTTAAACCCTTGGTATCATATGTCCTTTCCTTTATTTTTTAAAACTAAAAAAGTGTTTAGAAATAATCTGTTCCCATTTCATCAATGTTTTTGTCATAAGCTTTATTATATGCCTTGTGGCAAAGCATTTCTAGCTACAGAAGTATATTTTTGTGTTAATTACTGTTAAGTGGCAATTCAATGTATAAATATGGGATTTTTTTCCACGGTAAACAGTTATGTGTCATCAGAAAGCCCCGAGTCTTAGTGGTTTAAAGGTAGTCTCTCAGACCTCAACACTGCGATGCGAACCGGCAGTTCTCTGCTGGGGCCACCCTGTGCACTGCAGCACGGCCAGCTCCCCCTGCAGCTGCGACAAGCAGGAACGCCCCCAGACAATGCCAATGTCCGTCTGGCCAAGTTTTGCTGGAATATAGCAGTTCTCAAACACACAATATTTATCGCTGTTTCTGCACTGAAATGGCATAGCTGAATAGCTGGTCCAGAGGCCACGTGCCCAGAAAGCCCACCTTTTTCACTGTTGGGCTCTTTATGGAAACAGTTCAGGGACCCTGGCTTAGAAGAGGCCATGTGTGTGAAGCGGTGAACAGACTGTCCACGGGCTCTGGTTTGTAAACCAGGGCCAGCACCCAATCTGGAGCAGATGCACCCAATAGGAAGCAGCATATTAGGCAGACAGCCAGGGCCAGTGGCCTGCTGAGCTCAGCCTGATGTCTATCTGCATCAGTTACAAGTTCTATCACTGCTAGATCTGCTACAGTCAGCTCGGCCATGTGACACTTTCCTGGGCTGGATTTTCTGGACTGACAGAGATGAGGAACAGTGCCCAGCCCTATCTTGGTCTCACTAAGGTCAAGATGCTGGGTGTTTAGTTCATTAAACAGCATCTATCGTGGGGAACGATTTCAAATAAAAGACAAGGTGATTCAAACCTCAACCTTGTTAATACTTATCGGGTCCATTTACCATCAAAAAGGCTAAAATGGAGAGCGCATTCCTACGAAGGTTTCCATTTTCCTTACCGCTCCATGACAGGTTGTTCCAAAGGTCTCGGTCATGCCCTGCTCAGTGCCAGTAAGGACGTAACTGCAGGTTCCCATGGTGCCACCAATGAGCACTGGCTGTCCGGTGAGCTGAGGACACATAAATCAAGCACACTGAAATTCACAATGCAGTTGGCTTTTTAATTTTTAAAAAATATTTATTAATCTGAAAGGTAGAGTGACAGAAAGAATCTTCTGTCTGCTGTACTCCCCAAATGGCTGCAATAGTAGGGCCGGGCCAGGATAAAGTCAGGAGCTAATTCCATCCTGGTCTCCCACGTGGGTGACAGAGACCAGGCACTTGTGCCATGTTCTGCTGCCATTCCGAGTGCACTGGCAGGGAAGTGGAGCAGCTGGGATCCGAACCAATGCTCCTGTATGGGATACTGGAGATGCCAGCACAGCCACATTGTGGGTTGTGTACTGTAAGTTTTTTTTTTTTTTTAAGATTTATTTATTTTTATTGCAAAATCAGAGGAGGAGAGACCGAGAGGAAGATCCTCCATCTGACAATTCACTCCCCAAGTGAACTCAAAGGCTGGAGCTGAGCCGATCCAAAGCCAGGAGCCTCAGGAGCCTTCTCTGGGTCTCTCACACAGGTGAAGAGTTCCAAGGCTTTGGGCCATCCTTGACTGCTTTCCCAGGCCACAAACAGGAAGCTGGATGGGAAGTGGGGTTGCCAGGATTAGAACCAGTGCCCATATGGGATCCCAGGGCATTCAAGGTGAGGACTTTAGCCACTAGGCCAATGCGCCGGGCCCACTGTAAGTTTTTTCAACATTCAAATTTCAATTGTAGAACTTTGTAAGATATTGTTTTGATTCTTTCCTAATGTGCAGGTGGGATATAAGAAACGGAGTAAACATGCGAGAACCAAGAAAGACAGTGAACGAGTGAGTGTGTCAGCAAAGCAAAGTGCTGCCTAGGAAGTGGTGCCAGCATGAGCATCCCAGGTGAACATCTGCCCTCCCCTGGCTTGGGTTCCTCATCCGTGAAGTGAGAGCGCAAATGAAGAGTCTCCCTAGCTTCACTGCAGTGGACGTCACAAAGACAAGAGAGAGACAGACTGCGTTTAAGCTTTGCCCTGTTCTCCCATAATTTAAAGTCCTTAACTCATCTGACAGAGTAAAACACAGCCCAAGGAACACTTTGTACACAGCACCCTGCACCCTGGCCGGCACCACCGATGGGCACCGAGTCACTTTCTCACCTGTGACAGACCTGTTTTCACAGCTGCTGCTTCTCTGTTGAAAGGCATCCACACCAAAAGCCTTTAACATCCCACTGCCTGAAACCCCAGAGGCGGCGCTGCATACCTGGTAGTCGACAGCGATGAGGGGATGGTGAGGCGGGAACGCCCGCGTGGACCCCTTCCTGTGCACCAGCAGCGTCCGCTCCTTCCCATCCACCACATGCTGCTCAACTTTGGCGATGTTGTGGGAGACGTCATAGATCACGTGCAGATCCAAGTCATCAGGGGTGGTATTGAAGACCTTGGCAAAAGCCTGTGAGAAGAGCTCCGGTGAAACGAGGCAGAATCTGCTCAGACCTTACTGACTGGTCAGGCTGTTCTTGAAGGCAGAGAGGCAATTAGGGGTTGGAAATGTTAACATTACTAATCTTCATGTAAAGGACAAACCTCGCCTCTCAGAACACAGCAAATCCCTCTCCCGACTTTGGTCCAAGGGCTGCCTGGCCATTCTTGAGCCCACCCTTTCAAGCTACTTGTCCCACCTTCTGGATCTGCAGAGCGCCCTACCTCCTGCTGCTCGCGGCAAGCTCTAGGAATGAGCTTGTCGCCTCTTCTCCTATTCCCTATGTCTGATATGCTGCCGATGAAGACAAAATCCAGGACACGGCCCGAGTACTCAGAGTACTTACGAAGTTTCCCACACTGTAGCTGAAAGCATTCAACTTTGAATCACTTGGACTCTCTCACTGTACCTGACGGGTTAGGAACGTCATGGAGGAGCGGTTGACCCAGGCGTAGTTCCCGGCTGCCGCCATGCCCTTGAGGTAGTCCTGACCTTCCACAGAAGCGATCCGAGCACAGGCCAGCTGCCGGTCATTTACGATGATCTTGTCTCTCTTCATGGCCTTTTCCATAGCCACCAGTGCGTCTAGAGTGAGAGTGAGCTCAAACCAGTTAGGTTTCCCTTATAGAGTTTAGATCCACTGGAGAAAGGCAGACCACATTCAACTCATTCTATCAAACAACAGGTCAACAGGTGAACACCACATCCCCTTTAAGGTGTTTTCGGTTTTAGCAATTTGTTCACTGTTCACCCAGTCTTCTGTTAGTGTGGTTACACCAGCCTTGTGGGATGCAAAGCAGACAGGCGCCCTCTAGGGACTAGTATAGGGCACGAGTGAGGCATGCATGCAATAATCAAAACGTCTGTTTCTCCTCTCCCTACACAGAACGAAATGTCTAACACACACGCTGGAGGCATTTTAATGTCACTATGGTTTTTAATGATTTAATATAAAAGAGCTAGAGACAGGTTGCTCGGATCTTTAGGAAAAAAAAATTCTCTGACAAAATGTAAACAAGTTTTCTGGAGAATTTCCTGACATATTAGTCAATGCTTCATGTATTTCCCAGATGAAATCATCTAAATGGGCACACACTATGAAGGTTCCATGTGTCTGTGTACAACCCTGCAGGTCTCAGTGACCCATCCATTATTTCACTGCTTTTGCCACGGATGTGTGACATCATTTAAACTACACAGCCTACCTCAACTGCTGTGTCTAGGAGGCCACCTCTGACACTTATTTTACGTAAACATTTTTTTCTCTTCCACTATATTTTACCACTTATTGCCTTATCTTCACCTTTTCTTTTAAATGACTATGTCTCGGGCCAGGCATGACAGCATAGCGGTTAAAGTCCTCGCCTTGCACATGCCCGGATCCCATATGGGCGCCGGTTCTAATCCCAGCAGCCCCGCCTCCGATCCAGCTCCCTGCTTGTGGCCTGGGAAAGCAGTTGAGGATGGCCCAATGCATTGGGACACTGCACCCGTGTGGGAGACCCAAAAGAAGCTGCTGGCTTTGGATTGGCTCAGTTCCAGCCGTTGCGGCTGCTTAGGGAGTGAACCATCGGACAGAAGATCTTCCTCTCTGTCTCTCCTCCTCTTTGTATATCCACCTTTCTAATAAAAATGAATAAATCTTAAAAAAAAGTTGACTATATCTCCCTTATGAGACAATCTGAGATTATTTTGTCACAGAATTTCCCAGAATACCCAATTTTTTTTTAAAATTTATTTTATATTTTTATTGGAAAGGCAGATTCAGAGAGGAGATACACAGAAAAATCTTCCATCCACTGGTTCACTCCCCAAGTGGTTGCAATGGCTGAAGCTGAGCTGATCTGAAGCCAGGAGCCAGGAGCTTCTGCTAGGTCTCCCATATGAGTGTAGGGTCCTGGTCCCAAGGCTTTGGAATGTCCTCTACTGCTTTCTGAGGTCAAAAGCAGGGAGCTGGATGGGAAGTGGAGCAGCTGGGACAAAAACTGGTGCCCATAGGGGATTTTGGAGGATACAAGACAAGGATTTAGCTACTAGGCTATCATGCCAGGCTCCAGAATACCCAAGTTTACAGAGTGGGTGCCTACACATATGTTCTGACTGTTGATTTTATGAACTCTCCATGCTAAGTACTTCCTTAGCTCTTTCTTAGCCACATAGTAATAGTAACCCATAAAAGGAAATAACAGTGTACTTTTTCTTTTCTAAAAACTATCTTCTACTTTTATTCAGCATGCAGCTACAGAGAGAAGACAGGCAGAGAGAGATTCCATCTGCTGGCTCACTCCCCAAAGGGCTTCAATAGTCACAGTCGAGCTGATCCTAAGCTGGGAGGTTCTTCTGGGTCTCTCAAGTGAGAGAGGGCCCGAGGACTTGAGTCATTCCTGCTGTATCTTCAGCCATAAATAGGGATCATAAGGGGGCAGCCAGGAAACAAACTGGTGCCCCAAGGGATGCCAGCACCACAGGCAAAGGCTTAACCTACTACACCATAGCACCAGCCCCTACATAAGTTATTTCTAACTTTCCATGACAATACTATATGAAATTATATAATAAACATGTTTCTGTTTTTCAAAGTCAACTTGTTCAGTGAGGTTAATTTGTTCAAGGTCACAGACCAGGAGAAGCAGGATGAAAACTCATGCAGTGGAACCGACACTGTGGTATAATACTCTAAGCCTCAGCCTGAAGAACCAGCATCCCCTATGGACACCAGTGTGTGTCCTGGCTGCTAGAGCTCCTGCTTGTGGCCTGGAAGAGCAGTCGAGGACGGCCCCTAGCACTGAAACCCTGCACCCACATGGGAGACCCAGGAGCTCCTGGCTTCTGGCTTTTGTGCTCAGCTCTAGCTGTTGTGGCCATTTGCGGAGTGAACCTATGGATGGAAGATCTCCTTCTCCCTGTCTCTCTTATCTCTCTAGCTCTGCCTTTCAAATAAAAATATTAATCTTAAAAATAAAACCAAAACCTCATGCAGTACAGTTAGAGAGCTTCCTTGGTGAACCCTCCATCCAGTTCCCCATCAGACAGACACACGGCACGGACGGCAGACGATACCTGTGGCGACCTGGTGGCCCAAGCCTCTGCTCCCGCTGTGGATCATCACGCACACCTGGCCCTTGTGGTCGATGCCCATCTTCTTGGCTGCGTACTCGTTGTAGATCTCATCCACCACCTGGATTTCCGCATAGTGGTTGCCTGCTCCCAAGGTCCCCAGCTGCAAAGGAAAGGATGCCTGATAAAACAGCTTGTTCTGTTTAGTCTTAAAAACTCATTTATCAACAATCAGGTAAAAAAAAAAAATCATCAAATAACCAGTGTTTTCTATAACAAAAAAATCCATAAACCTTCAAAATGATTCATTCAAATAACTGCATTCTACATTACAAAAAAAGTACATTACAAAAAAATATATATGTTTGATGCACAAATAAAAGCTTACTAGTTCAAAAAAAAAATTCAAGTCATTATGTCTTATTAGATATTTGGATCCAAATTTGGAATGAACATTGGTGAAGGTGGATTCTTAGACAAAGTCCAAGTTCAAATGATTTCCAGAACATCTCTGAATTCACGAATAACTACCTAATTGAACTGGCTCAAACAAGTGACTCAGAGAACCAGAGAACAGTGGAGCTGGGGCAATGGCTGCCTGGTTTAAACAATCCCAGATTCCAACGAGAAAATGATCCCCAGAGAACCCAGCCTTGGCCAGGGTACAGTGAGTCAGCGTCAACACCATCCAAACCTTGCTAACCCCTCATCTCAGGGATTGCATGAACTGACAAGCTATCTCTCTCCATGATAGGTGCCGGAAAACGTGCAGCTGTTCTACAGCTAGTAAAGCGTGCACACGTACGATTTTGGCATACACTGTAGGCCTCAGCCTATTTTTCCGTTGTCTACTTTTTTTAAAGGTTTATTTATTTTTACTGCAAAGTCAGATATACAGACAGGAGGAGAGACAGAGAGGAAGATCTTCCGTCCAATGAGTCACTCCCCAAATAACCCCAATCACTGATGCTGCCCCAATGCAAAGCCAGGAGCCAGGAACATTCCTTCAGGTCTCCCATGTGGGTGCAGGGTCCCAAGGCGTTGGGCCGTCCTTGACTGCTTTCCCAGGCCACCAGCAGGAGCTGGATGGAAAGTGGAGCGGCCGGGATTAGAACCAGTGCCCATATGGGATCCCAGGCGAGGACTTTAGCCACTAGGCCACTGTGCCGGGCCCCTCTTGTCCACTTCTAATTCATATTTTATTTTATGAATATCTACAAACTCCTGATAGCTTTCTAAATCCTGGGGGAACCTATTTGCTATTGGAACATATGGATTTCCTTCACAAAAAGCAGAACTATGAAATCGGACTTGACACTGCAGTCCCACAGGAGTGTCACCTGAGGCAGGCCTCTCTTCTTGGCCCGGGGAGACACCTTGTTGGGGTCGGCCTGCAGCATCCTCCCGTACTCCTCGCAGTGCTCCTTGTCCTCGGCCCAGGCATAGCCTTCTCTCAGCGACCAGTCCACGCCCATCTCCAAGGCCTCTTCCAAGTCTCTGCGTAACAACAAGAGCCAGTCACTTCACAGCAAAGGTTCACACCCAAGAAAGACGATGTCTCAGGGACCAGCGGCATGGCCTAGCGGCTAGAGTCCTCGCCTTCAAAGCCCCGGGATCCCATATGGGCGCCAGTTCTAATCGCGGCAGCTCCACTTCCCATCCAGCTCCCTGCTTGTGGCCTGGGAAAGCAGTCGAGGATGGTCCAAAACCTTGGGACCCTGTACCGACGTGGGAGACCCAGAAGAGGTTCCTGGCTCCCGGCTTCGGATCAGTGCAGCACCGGCCATTGTGCTCACTTGGGGAGTGAATCATCGGATGGAAGATCTTTCTCTCTGTCTCTCCTCCTCTCTGTATTTCTGACTTTGTAATAAAGTAAATAAATCTTAAAAAAAAAAAAAAAAGACGATGTCTCAAAGGGAAAAGGAATACGCCATAGCGACTGTTTCCTGTGCACTAAGTGTGTGCTGGACACAGTTCATGCTCTTGGCGACCTCAGATTTTCAAGAGCAATCACATAAAAAAATTACAGCAGAGACTAGTAATTGCTGTGTCAGACACCATGAGAGTGCACTCGACGGCTGCACAACTTCTTGTACTTTGCAAATACTTTTTTTTTTTGAGAACATGTACTTCAAGGAAAGGGTTACAGAGAAAGAGGTGGAGACTCTTGCATCTGCTTGTTCACTTCCCAAATGGCCGTAACTGCCAGACAAGAATGTGTCTCCCATAGATGAAGGGACCCAAGCCCTGGGCCTTCTGCTGCCTTCCCAGGCACATGAGCAGAGTCAGAGTGCAGTGAGAGCATCCAGGACATGAACCAGAACCCACAGGAATGCCAGTGTTGCAGGCAGCAGCATTTTTATACAGACCTTTTTCTGTATTACATTTAATCCTGCAGTCCTGGTTTCTAGGAGGTAATTAAGCAAACAATGAAATTCTATATTTTTTAAAAGAATTATTTTTACTAAAAAGGCAGATTTACACAGAGAAGCAAAGACACAGAGAGATCCTCTATCTGCTGGCTCACTCCCCAAGTGGCTGCAATGGCTGGAGCTAAACTGATCTGCAGCCAGAAACCAGAGTTTATTCTGGGTCTCCCAAATTGGGCCATCCTCCATTGCTTACTCAGGCCATTAGCAGGGAGCGGGATTGGAAGTGGAGCAGCTAGGATATGAACCAGAGCCCATGCAGCACACTGCTGTAAGCAGAGGATTAGACTACTACACCACCATGGTGGCCCCAAAGATGATCAGATATCACTCTGCTTCATTTTATCAGCTGGATACTTTCATTAATAATGTGTGAAAAATTCCGACCAGACATTGGTATCTCAATTTTCTCAGGTGACACAGGTTAAATGTTAAGGTTTATTTTCATCTTCATAAAGGCCCTGTGTGTAGCTTCACTACACCTGCATTTTAAAACTGCAGGAAATAAACACTAAGTTCTCAGAGGGAAGAGGGAAAAGGCTTTGGCTTTTATCCAAAGTATAAACTTTGTCTAAATAACCCCTGCAAAAACTAGAGTTTAAATCCCTTCCCCACTAACAATGCCAAACATTGGTAAGCCAGTATTCCTAGTGAACCCAGTGACGTGCTCAGGCCATGTGCAGGTGCTGGGCAGGCAGCGAGTGATCCTGGCCTCCTGCCCGAGTGCCCATGGGAGTCCTGGCTGCCCATCCTGACTGGGCTCCCATCCACTGTGCTCGGGAGAGGAGTACAGGTGGCCTATGTGGTCACACTCCTGTCAGCCACATGGGAGAGCTTCGTGACATCTCTGCCTCCTGGTTTTGGCATGGCCCCGCCCTGACTGTCTGGTCATCTGGGGGAGTAAACCAGCAGACAGAAGACCTGCCTCTGTTCCCTGTTACTCTGCCTTTCAAACGTGTGCATACACACTTTTTTTCTTTTTGGAAAAAGGAGAATACAGCCTCTGAAAGGTTGTGGCTTCAATCCTGTTATCACTAGACTCACTCACACTCAGACGTTGATTTCCTTTCTAGGCAATTAGGGCTAATAACAGGCTATTGTGTAGACGCAAGTCAGGCACAGGCAGGCACGGTTTCTTGCACGTGCTCACTACGATAAACACCACTCCGTGTTCAAGGCCGTAGCCATGAACAGCACTTGTCTGACATATCTAATAAATCCATTTACCACTGCACTCCGTTCTCCAAGCGCCCTACACTGGGAAAGAAGGCAAACTTGTGCTCTTACTTGGCATTCATGGGGATGACACCTTTGGACCCCACCCCGACAGGAATGTGATCAAACATGGCCTGGGCAAGCTGCTCCTTCACAGGCTGGACGTCGCTCTCATCCAAGTTGGTTCTCAGCAAGCGGACACCGCAGTTGATGTCAAATCCAACACCGCCTGCAAAACACAGAGAAGTTAAGATCAGGGAAACCGGGCAATCGGGCACTGATAACTTCAGTTTCTCTGCATCTATGTAGGATTAGGAACATACTTTTAAACTTGTTTCAGGAGTTCAGGGGTGTGCCGAAATCATGTTTGGGATGCCTGTTTCTTGTGTCAGAGAGCGGGGTTCAAGGCCAGCTCCACTGCCACCCCAGGAGACAGCAGTGAGGACTCATGTGCTTAGGTCTCTGCTGTCCACAGGGGAAACCCAGACGGAGCTCCCGTCCCCTGGGGTCGGCCTGGCCCAACTCCGGTGGTTGTGGCACCACACTGTGGGGAGTAAACCAGTGGATGACGTTTCTTCACTTTCAAAGCAATCCTTTCAAAGTAGGCAACAAAGTGTGTCTGTTTAAACCAAACTAACCGAAGGTACGCACCATGGGCATGTGCATTCGGCACAGCCGTTAGGTCAAGCCAATAGCTTGTTCTGGCCTGCTCCCCATTCCCGCTGCCTGCTCAGGAGCACAGGGGAGCAGCAGGTGGTCGCTCAAGCAGCTGGGTTCTTGTCACCCAGGCAAGACATCCACATTCAGTCCCTGGCTCTGGGCTTCAGGCTGCCCCGCCCTGGCTGTGGTGAGCATCTGGGCACTGAGCTAGCGAATGTGACACAGATCAATCTCTCTCCCTGCCATTCAGACTAAAAAAAAAAAGTCCTTTTTGGGGCAGGAAGGCAGTAATGATCAATGAGTAACATTTAGTAGATGGAAACATAAATAATGTATCTCTTCTTTTCCTTGATCAGCTGTCACAGGTTGCAGAATCTTACTGTTTCAGATAATCAACTTCTGGCTTTGTCGGCCTTTTCTACTACACTTCTTTTTCTTCTTCATTTATTTTTTGACAGGCAAAGGAATGAAAGTGAAATCTCCCACTCACTGGTTCAGGCCCTAAATGTCTGTAACAGCTGGTTCCGAGCCAGGAACTCCATGTGGGTCTTTTATCTGGGTGGCAGGGACTCACCCCCTAAGCCAGTACCTGCTGCCTGCCAGCGCATGCATTCCAGAAGGCGGACATGGGATGAAGCACTCCTTGTACAGGATGTATGCACGTTCAACGCAGTGGCTAGACCACTGGCCAAATGCCTGCCTCGCTCTTTAATTCATTTTGCTAGGTATTTTTTGTGCATTTGAAAAAAATGTAGGGTCAGCATGGTGACCTAGTAGCTAAAGTCCTCACCTTGCACATGCTGGGATCCCATACGGTCGCCAGTTCTAATCCCGGCAGCCCTGCTTCCCATCCAGCTCCCTGTGTGTGGCCTGGGAAAGCAGTGGAGGATGGCCCAATGCATTGGGACCCTGTACCCGCTTGGGAGACCTGGAAGAGGGTCCTGATATGGATCAGCTCAGCTCCAGTGGTTGGGGCCTTTTGGGGAGTGCAGCAGCAGATGAAGATCTTTCTGTCTCCCCTCTCTTTATACATCTTTTTTTTTTTTTTAAGATTTATTTATTTTATTGGAAAGGCAGATGTATAGAGAGGAGGAGAGACAGAGGGGAAGATCTTCATCCGATGATTCACTCCCCAAGTGAGCGCAATGGCCGGTGCTGCTCCGACCCGAAGCTGGGAGCCAGGAGTTCTTCCGAGTCTCCCACACGGGTGCAGGGTCCCAAGGTTTTGGGCTGTCCTCGACTGCTTTCCCAGGCCACAAGCATGGATCTGGATGGGGAATGGAGCTGCCAGGATTAGAAGCGGTGGCCATTCGGGATTCCGGCGCGTTCAAGGCGAGGACTTTAACCATTACACTGTCGCGCCGGGCCCAAATCTTTCTTTAAAAAAAAAAAAAAAGGCACCTGACTCTCCCACCAGAGCACTTGGATCCAACATCCAGCTTGCACTCCTGACTCCGGTTCTAGCTAATGCAGCCCCTGGGACTCAATGGTGACGGCTCATGCAGCTGGGTTCTTGTCACCCATACAGAAGACCTGGATTGAGTTCCCGGATCCTGGCCTGCTTCCAGCCACTGTACATATCCAGGAAATGAACAAGCACACAAAAGCCCTCTCTACTCAACAAGGGAACTCTGCACTTCGCAGGTGCACCTACCACTGCACACGTAGTAGAGGCCATAGTGTCGTTTGCTAACTGAGCATTCCTGTCACCTACCCTGACTGACTGAAACTGGTGATTACTAAAGACAAACAGGGCTGCATATTGGGCTCCCGGATCTGGACCTTTCCCCACCTCTCTGGATCCTGACCTTCAAACAGACTTTGAAAAAAACTTTTTTTTTTTTTGTACTAGGCCTTCTTATTCATCAGGGAAGTTTCTCTGAGAGAACCCAGCCCACACCTGTGAGGCAGGCCTCTCCATCATCAATGGAACTCCCATTCCTCACTCACTGTCGCTGCAAGAACATCAGGTGTGCAGTGTTTTCAGGACAGGCTTCCTAACCATGGGGGAAAGCAGCAAGTAACAAAACAAGGAGAGTAAGCCACGTGCCTAGCAGGAGGCTGCCTTACACAGCTGATGCCTTCTTAATCCTCAGAGTAACTACTAGGTGGGAAGTAACAGGCTCAGACTCAATTCACCTTATATGAAATTAATCAGGACACAAAGATACAAAGTCTTCTAGAGAAGTACTCAGTGTTACTCTGTAGTGGCTGTTTAAATAGTACTTGACACTACTGATTTTTAGGCTTTGAAACCCACAACTAACCTCAGGAAATGAGAGGTCAACAGAGGTTAGAACAGACGGTACCAAGAGATGCACAGAGAAGCGATACCCAGAGTGGATACCCAGAGTGCGGTTCACAGACTCTGTACAGGAGACCGGGACCTCACCTGGGGACACCACCGCTTCTGGGTCATTCATATCAAAGGCTGCCATATTTCCAATAGCAAACCCATAGCCTGAATGGACGTCTGGAAGCCCAATGGATCGCTGCAAGAGAAATAGAGACACACATTTGTTGCTCTGGTTGCCCAATGGATGTGCTATCGAATCCCAAACAGGCTCTATGGACAAAGCCTTCCTGAAATCAAGATTTTGTTTCAGAAAAAAAATCTACTGATACAGATGAGATGCAAGAATTCCTCGGCACAGGGCCCGGCGGCGTGGCCTAGTGGCTAAAGTCCTCGCCTTGAAAGCCCCGGGATCCCATATGGGTGCCGGTTCTAATCCCGGCAGCTCCACTTCCCATCCAGCTCCCTGCTTGTGGCCTGGGAAAGCAGTTGAGGATGGTCCAAAGCTTTGGGACACTGTACCCACGTGGGAGACCCGGAAGAGGTTCCAGGTTCCCGGCTTCGGATCGGTGTGCACCAGCCCGTTGCGGCTCACTTGGGGAGTGAATCATCGGACGCAAGATCTTCCTCTCTGTCTCTCCTCCTCTGTGTATATCTGGCTGAATAAAATGAAAAAATCTTTAAAAAAAAAAAAAAGAATTCCTCAGCACAAAGCTAAAATAGGGAAAAACAACCTTTTTTCATAAAGTTTGTTAATTAAGAGTCTAACCCTCCCCAAAAAAAGACCCCAAGATATAGGAAAACCACATCCTAATGTATTATATTTTAAAGGTAATCTCAAGTTACTGAAAAATTATGGAAGGAGAGCAAGCTGGAATGTGGTTCAGTGGGTTAAGCAGCTGCTTGCACAGGAATGCTGACTCCAGCCTTAGCCATGTTGTTTTCTGATCAACTTCCTACTTAAGAACCTGGGAGGGAAAGGGAAGACGGCCCAAGTAGTCGGTCCGCCAATCATGAGGGCCATTCGGATGGAGTTCCCACATCTGGCTGCTAGAGTTGTCTGGGAATGAACCAGGGCATGGAATTTCTCTCTCTCTTCCCTTCCGTCACTCTGGCCTTTTTAATATTTATTTATTTTTATTGGAAAAACAGATTTACAGAAAGATCTTTCATCTACTGTTTCATGTCCCAAATGACTGTAATGGCCAGAGCTGAGTTGATCCAGAGTCAGGAGCTTCTTCTGGGTCTCCCACGCAGGTGCAGGGTCCCAAGGCTTAGAGCCATCCTTGGCTGCTTTCCCAGGCCACAAGCAGGGAACTGGATGGGAAGTGGGATAGCAGGACACGAAAGAGCATCCATATGGGATCCCAGCATTTGAAAGGGGAGGATTAGCCAACTGAGCCATTGCACCAGGCCCCAATCTGCCCTTCAAACAAATAAACAAATACTTTTTTCCCCAAATACATATTTAAAAAAAATATATCCAATTTATTTAAGTCATTAGAGTTTAAGTAACCACAGATGGACAAATGAGAGCTCCTGGGTGACAGGAATTTCAGACTATGGAGCCTAGCAAGGGACCCTGTCCCGGGGAATGGAGGTTAAACGTGGGAAGGGTCTATGGAGATACCCAGAAATCGGCAAGTTCCTTAAACACATGAGCCATGGCTTTTCAGCCCTTCCCATCCCCCTTGTGTTGAGCAGAGTCACTGGGACAACAAATGACTTCCTATCAACATCTGCTTTATGGATGTGTTTTTAACATGCACTTCAAGCAGTGGAATCTGCAGGCTAGACTGGCCGGGCCCACCTGCTTCACTTCTGCTCCTGTCACCAGCCTCCTTTTCTGATTTCTAAAACAGCTACACTGCCCTCTTCCTCTCCACCGAGTTCTAACCCTTAAACTTCTTTCTATTCCTTCCCTAAGCATCTGCTGTGCAGCCTACCAATCCTGGAAGAGCGAAGTGCGAAGACCAGGAACAACAAGAAAAGTCCCCCAAAGCTCACAGAGCCTAACAAGAGGCAGCCAGACAGCGGGGTGCTAGCCAGACTCGACGACTTCCTTCTAGGGCCCCTGGTTGTTTCCAGATGTCGAAAGTTCACCGTCTACAGGACACTAGCATCTCCTGGGATCCTGTTCACCTGTTCAAAGCATCTCTAGGGAGGAACACAGGTAGTTCACCCCCTGAACTCTGACTCACATGAACAATCCCAGGCAAGGCTGCCACATTGCCAATCTGTTTCATGGCAGGCAGGAAGCCACCGACACCTGAGGATGAAAAGCGGAATGTCAGCACAAAGGTCACGTGGGGCTTTTACACTCATTCTCCTCCCATGTTTGTACTGTACCATGTGAAGCGCAGGGCTGTAAAGTCTGAGATGCAAGTAGAAGGGCAGCTTCATCCCGAGGGAGGGACAGGGACAGGAAGGGCAGCTAACCGCCCACAAGCACGCTCTCAGTGTTCCAGCACCAGAAAAGAGTCTTCTGGGAGCACACACACATAAACAACGCCACTCTACCCCAAACGACAAAGGGGCAGCATGGAAGGACGGGGAGCAGAGCGGATTCAACCCCGAGAAACGGGATCTCAGGTCCAGTTCTATTACTTGGGAGCTGTGCCATTTTAGACAAGTGAGCCTGCTGGGGTGGGGAAGGGAAGACTTTAGTTTGCCGATCTACAAAAAAGGTCTAAAACAAGAGGATTTCTGTTTCATCACCACCATCAGAGTAGGACTGTAAAGAGCTGTATACACTATTCCGTCACCCTCACTGTAGCCCTGCAGACAGATGTCAGACACCCTGCTTGATAGATGAGAGAACTGAAGTTCAGTGTGTATACCCAAAAATACTGCCCTTGACATCAGACATCCCCAGATCTGAATTCTGGCTCCATCTCCAAGACGTGGTGGAGCTGTGAGTAAAATCTTGTTACCTCACTGAAGGCTGACTTACACATGCGTGAAACAGAGACAACAGTACTTCCTGCTGCTCTAAGTGTGACACGAGTTTATTTACACAAAGTACTGCATATGACACTGGCTCAGATAATCCAGGGTACAGTTCTTGCTGTTATTACTCAAGGTTAGTTGGGCAACAAACCACTCCTACCCACTCCAAACCCTTTCTACAACTGCGATCACAGACAAGTAAGTTTTGTGGCTTTTATCTCAATGTGATTATTTTGGCAAGATTTAACAATTATCATTCTTTGAGCAACTGTCTTTTTTTTTTTTCAGTTCATCACCGGAGAGGCCCCACCTACACCAGAGCAAGTGACAAGGTCGTGTACTTACCACCACCCCGACAGGCGTTCCGCAATTCCTCAAACATTAACTTCTCCAGAGAGTCATTCACGTAGAAGACTCCTTCAACCTGG
This sequence comes from Ochotona princeps, assembly GCF_030435755.1. Classification (NCBI taxonomy): domain Eukaryota; kingdom Metazoa; phylum Chordata; class Mammalia; order Lagomorpha; family Ochotonidae; genus Ochotona; species Ochotona princeps. The sequence continues at coordinate 10,302,600 of NC_080846.1, read as the reverse complement.
TACCAAGGCAGAGGAACAACCATCTCAGACCTGCGCACGCACTGGGGAGAGTACCCTGCGCACGCACTGGGGAGAGTACCCTGCGCACGCACTGGGGAGAGTACCCTGCGCACGCACTGGGGAGAGTACCCTGCACACTCACTGGGGAGAGTACCCTGCGCACGCACTGGGAAGAGTACCCTGCGCACGCACTGGGGAGAGTACCCTGCACACGCACTGGGGAGAGTACCCTGCACACTCACTGGGGAGAGAACGCCCTGCACACAGTGCTTGCTTTGCTTTGCTCTTTATGAAACAACTCCACACTGCCTTAAGCAAGCCAAAGACTACAGCATGCCGGCACAATGGCTCATCTGATTACTCTGCCACCCCCAAGTGCCAGGATCCCATATGGGTGCTGGTTTGTATCCCAGCTTCTCTACTTCCTATCCAGCTCTTTACTTAAGACCTGGGAAAGCAGTGGAGGAAGGCTTAACCCCTTGGGACTGTGCACCCACATGTGAGGCCCAAAAGCAGCTCCCAGCTTCAGACTGCCTCAGTTCCATTTATTGTGGTCATCTGGGGAGTGAACCAATGAAGATCTTTCTGTTTTTCCTTCTTTGTAAATCTGCCTTTCCAACAAAAATCTTTTTTTTTTTTAAAGAATTATTTATTTTTATTGCAAAGTTCGATATACAGAGAGGAGGAGAGACAGAGAGGAAGATCTTGCGTCTGATGATTCACTCCCCAAGTGTCTGCAACAGCCGGAGCTGAGCCAATTAGAAGCCAGGAACCAGGAACCTCTTCTGGGTCTCCCACGCGGGTGCAGGGTCCCAATGCATTGGGCCGTCCTCCACTGCTTTTCCAGGCCACAAGCAGGGAGCTTGAAGGCAAGTGGAGCAGTTGGGATACAAACTGGCTGGCCATATGGGATCCTGGCATAGGCAACACGAGGACTTTAGCCACTAGGCTATCCTGCTGGCCCTCCCGACAAAAATAGATCTTAAAAACAACAACAACAACAACAGGGGCAACACTCTGACCTTTGAACATGCCTTAAAAGTGTATTCTGCAAGGTTCATTTGTTGGTGCATTCTGCTGCTGCAAAAGCCACACGTAAGAAACCGGGAAAGAAGGGAACAGGCCAGGCAGCTAAGAGGCTTCTGAGTTTCCCATCCCCCAGGCTGGAGTGTCCCGGGCTAAGCCATGGCTCTGGTCCTGATCCCAGCTCCCTGCAACTGCACAACCTCCTAGAAGGTGGCAGGTAAGGGCTCAAGCTGCTGCAGGCATTTGGGGAGGGAACCAGTGGATGGAAAATGCTCGTTTCTGTACCTTCCAAGTAAGCACAATAAATTTAAATTCTAGGGCCCGGCGGCGTGGCCTAGCGGCTAAAGTCCTCGCCTTGAACGTCCCGGGATCCCATATGGGCGCCAGTTCTAATCCCAGCAGCTCCACTTCCCATCCAGCTCCCTGCTTGTGGCCTGGGAAAGCAGTTGAGGACGGCCCAAAAGCTTTGGGACCCTGCACCTGTGTGGGAGACCCGGAAGAGGTTCCTGGTTCCCGGCATCGGATCGGCGTGCACCAGCCCGTTGCGGCTCACTTGGGGAGTGAAACATCGGATGGAAGATCTTCCTCTCTGTCTCTCCTCCTCTCTGTATATCCGGCTTTCCAATAATAATAAATCTTAAAAAAAGTTTAAATTCTAAAAGAAAACTTTCGGGGCGCAGGTGCCATGCAGTAGTAGGCTAGGCCTCCACCTTGCAACGGCGGCATCCCACATGTGCACTGTATGTTGTCCCAGCTGCTCCATTTCCTATCCAGTTTCCTGCTTACAGCCTGGCAAGGTAATGGAGCAGGGCCGAGTCCTTGGGGCCCTACACCCACATGGGAGACCTGAGAAGTTCCTGACTCCTGGCTTTGCTCACAGCCCCGCCTGTGACAGCCACTGGGGGTGAACCAGCAAATGGAAGCGCTCTCTGTCTCTCCTTCTCATTGTAAATCTGCCTTTCAAACAAAAATAACTTTTAAAAAAACTTCTGATTCACACACAGGACTATAAAACTTGCATGGCATCTTTAGGAGCTTTCCACGGCTACTTAGAAGCATACATGCAGCACAATCTCACAGGTGTATTCACACGCTTGGAAGCTGGGAGCACGCAGGCCGAGCAAGCCCGAGAGACAGTTCAGACCGGGCTTACAGACCCGAAATCCCGGCAGAGCTTCTTACGAGGGGTGGGGTACAGCAAGCGGGGTCACCCACAGACCGACGGGGTCCCCTTCCTGTGGCATGCCTCTGCTAGGGCCTCTGCGAGGTAAGCAGCCGGACGACGACGGACCAACAGGGAGCGAGCAGCCGAGGGCTACACCACCAGCTGGCGCGGCCAACAGCAGGCTGTCCATGTCACTGTGAGCACCGCCGGCGCAGGGCCATCCCGGAAGGCCCGGGGGCTCCGAGGACGGGGGACGTGAGGGGGCCCAAGGACGGGGGATCCGAGCACCGGGGGGCTGCGAGGACCAGGGGCTCTAAGGACCGAGGGGCTCTGAGGACAGGGGGTTCCGAAGTTCAGGGGCTCTAAGGATCGAGGGTCTCCGAGGACTGGGGCCTCCGAGCACCGGGGGGCTCCGAGGACCAGACGCTCCGAGCACCGGGGGGCTGCGAGGACAGGGGGACTCCAAGGATCGGGGCCTCAGAGGACAAGGGGGCTCCGAGGACCGGGGGCTACGAGGACCAGGCGCTCCGAGCACCGGGGGCTCCGAGCACCGGGGGCTCCGAGGACCAGACGCTCCGAGCACCGGGGGGCTGCGAGGACAGGGGGACTCCAAGGATCGGGGCCTCAGAGGACAAGGGGGCTCCGAGGACCGGGGGCGCGGCGACCTCCCCGGGACACGCGCTCCCCAGCACTCCGAACACACCCCGCTCGTCCCGGCTCCGGACAGGCTGCAGGCCCGGGCCCGCGGGGGGCAGCGGGCAGCGGGAGGCCGGGCACACTCCCGCCTCACCTGCATGTTGGGCACGAAGCCCTTCTTGATCCTCCAGCAGTTTTTATTGATCTTGTCCAGGAACTGGAGCTCATCATTGTAGCTGCGACTCATGGCGGCGACACAAAACTCCCAACTCGGCGCTGCCCGGTTCCCCCTGCGCCGCCTCCAGGAGCGCGACGCGCAGGCGCGGCCGAGTGGGCGACGGCAAGAGCCGAGGCTCAAAGCTCCTCGTGCCAGTCGCTTTCTAGGTTTGCTTACTTTCGGATCTCGGCTAAGCTAAATCCCGATATGTTTAACAGGAAATGGTTGCCTTCTTAGCAGCTCATCAAAGCACCCCGAATCTAGGCCAGGAACATTTCCGACAGAGACTACGTCAGCTTGGAGGTTGCCCCCAGGAAAATACACGCCAGCAGTAGAAAAAGTTAACCACGTTTGAATAAATACTGAAGACTTGTAATGTTCCAGAATGAATCTGAATATACGAGTGACTTTTTTTTTTTTTTTGGTCTGAAAAGGCCTGCCAAAGCCTGAAACACGACATTATTATCTTCTGGGGTTATCTACTGTGTTTCCTCGTCTGTAAAATGGGTATATCATTCTTTCTGGAGTGAAATGACACGCCGAGAAGTAGGCAGCGCAGCCCTCGGCAGTCTGGCGACTCCATTTCCTTCAGTGCTGCAAAAGCAAAATGTGTGGGTTTTTATTAATTTATTCCGTTACCCACATCAGCTCCCCTTTCCTCTCCCCCAGCATCCCATGGATCACATGGCTGAACAAAGTTAACATCGTTCTCAACTAGGAATTGCTTAGGTTTGAACCTTGGGAGGTGCTGGAAAACACCCAGAAGAAATCATATGGGCCCGGCACAATGGCTCAATTGGCTAATCCTCCAACTACAAGCGCCCGGATCCAATGTAAGTGCTGGTTGCTATCCCAGCTGCTCCACTTCCCATCCAGCTCCCTGCTTGTGACCTGGGGAAGCAGCAGAGACGGCCCAAAGCCTTGGGACCCTGCACCCACATGGGAGACCCAGAACAAGCTCCAGGCTCCTGGTTTCAGATTGGCTTACTCCGGCCATTGTGCCTATTTGGGGAGTGAACTAGCAGATGGAAGATCTTTCCTTCTGTCTCTCCTTTCCAAAAATCTGCCTTTCCAACATACATAAATAAATCTTAAAAAAAAAAAAGAAATGAAGAAATGATGCTACTTCCAGATTTCCTTATGGTTACCTTGCTGCTCAGTGGAGAGACTGACCATGAGAGAAATCCCACTTTAAATCAAGTCTTGGGGCTAATGCTGTGTTGTACCAGGCTACACCTCCAGGCTGGCGTCCCCTGGGAACTGGTTGGAGGGCTGGCTGCTCCCTGCTAATGGCCTGGGAAGGCAGTGCAGAGTACCCCGAGTCCTTCGGCCCCTGTACCCAAGGGAGAGGCCCAGAAGTAGCTTCTGGCTCGTGACTTATCTGCCCAGTTCCTGTCATGTGGCTATTTAGGGAGTGAACTAGTGGATGAAAGACTTCGCTCTTTCTTTCCTTCTCTCTCTGTAACTCTACTTCGCAAATAAATAAATAAATCTTTAAAAAATAAATAAATTCTTGATATATGTATATACATACACACACAGAATCAGCTTTTGCCTGGTTAAAAAAAACTAAATCTTCTTCTCTTTTCTCTGTCCTATTTGATTAAAAGTTTTCAGGGCAGGACATATCTTCAATAAAACCTGGATTGGTATCAATAGAAAACAATTTTAATTAAACACAGAGGGGCAGTGATAGCAAATATAAAACAAACTCCAATACAGAGATGAGAAACACTCTGGAGAGCTGAAGGGCTTGCCCCGGTGACACGGGATGCAAGCAGACTTTCGTTCTTACCCCCATCACAAGCACACGCCTAGCTCTCAGCTTCGGAATCTTAAGAACATAGGCACACAGAGCATGCGCAAGCCCAGACCCCGCCCCTCCGTGCTCAAAGCACACATTCTTGAACCCATTCTGTGTCCTTCTAGAGTTCCTGCCAGAACACTTCACAAGGCCTTTACAATCCCAGCAGGCACTGTCTTCGCTCTCTGGGTGGACAGCGGCTGTGGGCTTCCCGGGGGAGCCTGCAAAGTGGCAGTCAAGGGGCTGGCTTGCCCCACCACTGTCCATGGATCAGGTTCAGCTCTTTCCAACCGGGGAGGCTTGGCTGCTGCTTCAAGGACCTTTGGTGTTGCAGGTCGGTGGAGATCAAAAGGTAACCCTGAAAAGGATGCAGAGGTGCAGATTGGGGGACAGTCATTTGAGGACATCTTAGTGACTCTGATGTGGAAAGAGTATCCCATGGGTGTTACTTGAGTGATTTTTGATAGTTCTGACACTTTGTTGGTTATGTTGCTCCGGGTCTGAGAAAATCCTTTCCAAGGTCTACTGGTTGCCAAAGTGCACCTTAATGCTTCCACAGACCCGGGAACATGCTGCAAAGCTTGGCCAGGAGAGTTGTCTAACATGTTCTGCTTTATATCCTCTGGTGAGGCAACCCAGCATGGCCTGCATGTTGTCTTGGCTCTAACTCGTGTCAGTGTGTGCTAGGGACTGACCCTACCCAGCCCACCCCCCGACCTGGTTTATATGTATGCCAACAATGCTACACCCAGAACTGCAACCTTTTAAGAGCTAAAACTTTTGCTCACAAAATCCCCTAGGCTAGAAAAAGACATGGCAGTACAATCTAAAACACAAAACAAGCAAAACATGAGACAATTCATTCTTACACGAAAAGAGACAGGTTAGTCGGGAGATTTGTATTCTTACCTCAAGAACTTCAATATTGGAATTGACGAATGAGATTTCGTATGGGTTGGGCAGAGGGAATCCTTGCTGCAATTTTGCTAAAATATAGAACAAGGCATAAGATCACTGAGTGTGGATACAGGAGTTTTGGCAAACATTTCGGTAAGAGACTATCAAGAGACTTCTCACTGATTATCTTTTTGTTTTTCTTGGTGTGGCATTTTCTGATATGTTCCAAGCTTTTTCCTGGAAGAACTATCAACTGAGCCATGTTTAACAAAAACACACCTCCAATTATGTGCATTTGGACAGCAGAAAAATGCTGTTCACCTTCAAATTGCCCAAATTACATTTTGAAAATATTTAATAAGTGGGTTTGGAGAACATTTTGGTGTCTCATACAGAGTCTTTTAAATAAACCAAACTCTAAATGCGGCGGTTCATGAATAATTGTGGTGTGGGGACAAGGCCCGGGACTGCCATGCATGAAAACTATGTTTATCCAGAGAGTGGGCCTTGCCTAGCAATCACAGAGCTGCTCCCCAGGGATGATGAGCTCATTTCCCGTGGACCTGAAGATGCTGCTGCCGCCTAGCGGGGTGGTTTCAAATGTTTGGAGTTACCCATGCTTGCTGAGTGTGCAAATGGCTTGCATCTAGAATAACTAATTTTGCAACCAAATTGTTGATGGTACTAACTTTGTAAGTCCTGGCTCTGGGCTTTTGGGTCATAATAACACTCTAAAAACACTTTCCACTTAAGGCTGGAAAGTCCTAAACAAGCCCCAACATTTAGTCATTTCCAATCACATCATTTCCCATGGATGTATTACCGTTGGCCAGTGGGAGGACTCCAAAGTGAAGAATGGAGGACAAAATATTCTCAAACCTCAGGACCTAAAATGAAGAAGAAAAACCACATTAGGAGCCAAATCAGGCAATTTACAAGCACCATGGCTGACTGCAACATGTGATGTCCTGGAACAGATCAAGATCTAAAACACACACACACACACACAAAAGAAAAAAAAAAGATCTAAAACACAAAGGCGAATCTTCCCGTAAGGATGTACTAGTGTTGTGGGATACAGGTTTTCCTAACTCTCCACCCGCTGGAGGACACATGTGCTTCTTTTCGGGTTGGATCCTGGTGAAAGCAAATGCAGAGAGACCACAGGATGGCAGCAGAATGGCAGCAGGATGGCAGCTTCCACACCTACCAAGGAGATAACCAACAAAATCTCCCAGGCGACATCCTTTGCTTCATGCATCAGGGACTTCAGCCGCAGGAGTTGGCTTGCATTGTGCTGTGCTCTGAAGTTCATGACACTATCAGAAGATCCACTTTATCTTTAACAAACCATGGTGGTTATATACTCTGAGCAAAGTGTTGGTTTCTGAGAGGATTAAGGTGTTATTCAGGCCATAATAACGATCAGTTCACCTAGTGAATGGTGTGTGTGTGACTTAACGTGTAGCATTCCAAAGAATCTCTTTGGAGTTTAGCAGAGGTGGCTTTCTAAAGCCAGATTTCCTAGGCTTACCTCTTGGTTTGCCATATTTACTCTGTGATGTCGAGAAGGTTATCTAGCCTCTCTGTGCCTCAGTTTCTTCAACGGTGAAATGAAGGTAATGGGGGAATGATCATATAGGGTGTTTGTGAAGATTAACGTTAGGGGGTTGGCATTGTGGCTTAGCCTCCTTTGATACCAATATCCCACATTACAGTGCTGGGCGGAGTCCCGAATTTGGCTTTCTACCCAGCACATCTTGCCTAGAAAGGCAGTAGAGGATGGCCTGGGGACTTGGGCCCTGCCACTACCCATGTGGGAGAACAGTTTGGAGTTCCTGGCTCCTGGCTCTGGCCTAGCCTAGGCTTGACTGTTGTAGTCATCGGGTAATGGGCCACGTTTATATCATTGTTATTCCCGCATTTCTTTGCCCCCAGAAATGCCATGATTACACATGACACAGTTCCGTTCTTAATACTTAGCAGTGTACTGGACCTTCCCAGACTTGGACTCATTTTGCCTTGTCTCTGGACTCAGGACACACTGTTTATGAGAAAGTCAGCAATCCATTCTCATTGACTACAGCCTGTCATCTACCAAATGGCTGTGGTATGGGGGTTCTACCCCGCAGAGTGTGAGACAGCACCTTAATGTGTGGCATGAAAGCTAGGGTTTATTTTCCACCTTACAAACATCACTGCTCCTGGCTCCCAATCATCCCCAATTCAAAGTTGGGATATTCCTGTAAAATGAAACAAATCCAGTTTATTTGGCCTCCTGGCTAAATTCTCTGACATCTTGGCTATTTTCCTCTATTCCTGCTGATAACTTTTCCTCTGGTGTTGAATGTGGCAGTTGTTAACTTCAGTACTGATCATGTCGCAGGCGCTGCCTTCTGAGGGGTTAAGAAACACATTCAAGGTTGCACAATCATGAGTGGGAGTTTATGCTTCTAATCTGACCTCAGAGTCTATGTATGAAACTATTATGCTATGCCATCTCTTGACGTAGAGCGGATAGAGCTGAAATAGTTATTATAAATATTAAAAAGGACATTATTCCAATTTAATAACCACCACGTAGTCAATATATAATTTCAGCAAATCCTCTCAACAGGCCCAAGGCTCAAGTCATAACCCCACACCTATTTGCTCTGCCTTGTTAGATTTGGTCTTTATCTATGTGTTGTGTCTGCACCCTCTGTTCCATTCTTATAAACTAAGCATGGTTCTATCTGAGTCTTTGGAGAGCAAAATCCATGCTATTAACCTCTGTACATCAGTGCTCTCTATGAATGAATGAAGTGGTGATTTGGCTGATCTTCTTGAAGTCTGGGGAAAAGGAGTTTACAAGTTGCCTGTTGAGCCTTCCCTCTAACCAGCAAGTCATCAGATTGGGCTCGCTCCCTGTCTTCCCACCTTGCCTGGCCCCAGCCCCTCCAAATCTATAGAGTCAGCCTTGACGTAATTCCAGGAGATGAATGGAAATCATTAGAAAAGAACACCCAATCAGAGCCTAATAATTTCCATGTAATCTCCACTAATGGGATATACTGGGATATAATTGCATTTATTTATTTTCATATTTTTGGCTATAAATTTAACCTTAGAGGATTATTTGAGAAAATGAAATCATCCCAAAGCTGCCTGCTTTCCCAGTATGACATGTTTTGGTCTTTTGAGTTCTTCTTGAAGTTTTCCTGAAGAAGAGTAAATTGGAGAGTTCCCCTCTTGCTTAATTGCAATGAGGTCTGTGGATGAATAACTACACCCGTTGCTTGACCCAACTTTATTCAGGCTCCTGATCCTTCTAGGCCCTTTCTTATTAAGTACAGTTTTGGTGAAGAACCTAAGTCAATTCCTCTAGAGCTCCCATCCTTGACTCATGATCATTCATTGATATCTAACCAAGTTCCTCATCTTGTATCATCCCCTGGGAGGTGATGTCTGATCATTCCAGCCTGTCTTCAGTGGGGATCTTGTCTGGCTGCTCTCGCCGGAATATGCCATGCTGCTGCTGCACTTTAGCTCGTGACTGGCCACTGGGATGAACTCCGCTCCCCGCCGTGTCCTGCCAGCGGTGCAGCAGCTGGAGCTGAGCCCCGCCGCAGGACTCCATTGTGAACTCCCTGTCTCCTAGTGCGGTGAGGGTGAGCACAGTCCTCAGCGTGCTCAAGTGAGCAGGCTGCAATCACGTCTTCTCTACACTACACAAGGAATGCTCAAGGAAAAACCCACATCGTGGAGAGCTCCTGCATTCAGAGGCCTAGAAGACAAGTGTCCCTTTATGACTGGGATCTCACTATTCCTTCTCCAGGGACCTCTGAGAGCTCTGATTCCTACCTCAAGGTTGTTGCGATTCGTTTCTGGCAAAGAGAGGCGGAATCTGAAAGAAAAAAAAGTTAAAGGAGGTTCATGATGACTACTTTCACAGAAATCAAAAAAACAGACTGGTTTTTTTTTTTTAGTTCAAAAAGTCACTATTAAAAATAAAGTACAAAGTGGGGAGACAAAGTTCTATTTACATCTTCCACTCTGTATTTTGCTGCTTATAAAGCAGAGCAAGAACAGCAAAAGGTTCATATTTGTAACCAGCGTAAGTTTCCCACCTGCCCATGTGGTGGTACTGTTGGGAATCTGGAATACAGAACAATCTGAAGAAACAGTTTTCAGGTCTTCTGGCTCTGCATTTAGCCTTCTAACTGCCCCGGTTCCTTATTGTAGACCCAGATGATCTGAATCTAAATCCTATGCTCAAAGACACAAGTTCAGCCTAGTTGGTGAAGTGGCCAGTTGGGATGCCTGTATCCCGTGTCAGAGGGCCTGGGTTCGAGTCCTCGCTCTGCTTCTGATTTAGGTTCCTGTTACTGTGTGCCCTGGAGGACAGCAGGATATGGCTGCCCATGAGACTCGGGTCGAGTTCTCAGCTCTTAGGGTTAGCCTGACGCATCCCTGGCTACTGTAGGCATTTCGACAATAAAACAGCGGGTGAGAATTCTGTCCATCTGTCTCTCTCTGCCTCTTAAGTAAGTAAATAAATAAACACATAAATAAATACTCTGTTTAGACTAGGAGACATCCCTCACAAGGTCACATTACCCATACCAGTTTTTTAAAAGCTGTTTAAGTAACGCATGAGGTAAATATTTAAGAGAGGTAAAACACACTGCAAAATAATGAAGAATTCCTGAGTTTAAGTCCTGTTGCCTCAATACCTCTGTAGATCTACTTTATTTCCCTGGCCTTAATTTTCTCACCTGTAAAACATATGTGAGAATAATACTGGCTTGATAGAGCCATAGTGAAAATTGAATGAGATGATGTACATAAAATGTCCACAACAGTGCCCAGCCTATCCTTGGCACTCTACAGATAGGAGCTGTTCCTCTCAGGAGAAACGATCTCAGGCCAGAATGTGATGTCTCTGTCCAGCATCAGCAGGGCACTTGCTCTAGAGGTCTGAGTAGCAGGGAGGCCACACCTAGACTCCTGGTCAGGGTGAATCACAGGATGTTCTGATGTCTGATGTTTTAAGTAAAAATGATTTATTTATGAGAGAGAGAGAGAGAGAGAGAAAAAGAGAGAGAGAGAGAGAGAGAGAGAGAGAGAGAGAGAGGTTTCATTTGCTTGCTTACTTTCCAAATGCCTGCAACAATTTGAGCTGGACCTTGGGACCAAAGCCGGGAGCCAAGACCCCAACTCAGGCCTCCCATGTGAGTAGCAGGAACCCAATTACTTGAATCATCACTGCTGCCTCCCAGGGTCTGTGCTAACAGAAAGTTGGTGCCTGGAGCCAGAATCAGGCATGGGGCCCAGGAATCCGGATGTGGGATGGAGCCCAGGCACCCGGATGTGGGATGGAGCCCAGGCACCCGGATGTGGGATGCAGGTATCGTAACTGACACTTTGGCCACTGGGTCAAATGTCTCCTTGATGCTTGATCTTTCATAGAATTTATGTGTGAAAGCCAAAGTCCCACATTGCCGCTTTCTTTCCCAGGTTTTCCAAGGAGTGGTCCATAAGTAGTCTTTCCCATATACAAAACCTCTTCATTTTGGAGATTGGGAAACTGAAGCCCAAAGATGGAAAGTATTATTGGCAGATTGGAGGATGTGACTCATCCTAGAGTTCCCTCTCTTGAAGGACATGGCCTTCTCTTGCTTGTCTCCCACTCCACCTCCCTCTTAGCATTCTGAGGCTCACTTTTGCCTTGGTCTAGAGCTTCTTTTCTACATCAGCCTTCAAATGAATCTCCCCAGTTGCTGCCTTGATCCTTCCCAACCCACCTCCCACACCATCCCCAGAGTTACAAGTTTGCCTGATGAGGACACTCCCCTGATCAGACCTGTTTCATTGCTTGTGATAAATCTGTGCATTTCTTGTGCGGCACAGGAGACTTGTGGTACCCAACTCCCCGACGCCTCTTCACTTTCTTCTCTTCATTCTTCACCTTGACTTTCAGCCTCAGTAACCCTGAACTACTCAGTGCTATGCTGTTGTGGTCATTAGACCCTATGGGCCTGAGGTGAAAAATATTAGCTTAAAAATATATACCAGTGGTGCCAGTGCAGTGGTGTGATAGACTAAGCCTTCGCCAACCAGTGCCAGCATCCCAAATGAGTGTCAGTTCCTGTCCTGGCTGCTCCACTTTCCAATCCAGCTTCCTGCTTATGATCTGGGAAAGCAACAGAGTATGGCTCAAGTCCTTGGGCCCTTGCATCCACATGGGAGACCTGGAGGAAGCTCCTGGCTCCCAGTTTCAGACCAGCCTAGCTCTGGCCATTTGGGGAATGAATCAGCAGATGGAAAAACTTTCTTTCTGTCTCTGCTTCTCTCTCTGTAACTCAGTCTTTCCAAGTAAAAACAAAAGTAAAAACCAAAAAACCCATAAAAACTCAAAAAAACCTAAATGAATCTTAGAAAAAGAACTCCACCTAAGAAAAACTGAAAAATTAAAATTTATGAATGTCTGCAAACAGTATCATCATGGCCACTGGATACTATTGCTCATTACTTCTCATCATAAGCTATAAATCTAATGAGGGGGCCTGGCGGCATGGCCTAGCGGCTAAAGCCCTCGCCTTGAACGCCCCAGGATCCCATATGGGTGCCGGTTCTAATCCTGGCTGCTCCACTTCCCATCCAGCTCCCTGCTTGTGGCCTGTGAAAGCAGTCAGATTAGCGCAGCACCGGCCGTTGCGCTCACTTGGGGAGTGAATCATCGGACAGGAGATCTTCTTCTCTGTTTCTCCTCTCTGTATATCTGACTTTGTAATAAAAATAAATAAATCTTTAAAAAAAAATCTAATGAGGGTATTTAAACAAATAATGAGAAAAATGAATTAAACAGTACATTTATTTGGGTGCAAAACATCTCAAGTTCAAACATAGTTTTTTTTTTTTTCCTAAGGCATCATTATATTGCTAGTTGCCCATATCTGAGTATCTTTAGGATATTTTTGGTTGGCATCTCCAAGCGTTAGAGTGACTCTGGTCAGAGAAGATGTGGAGATAAGTATGAGCTCTTTCCCAGCACACCACCTGGTGGTTGGGCCTCTCTGCCTTTGTTCATGTCCATCCTGCTTCTGGGAGATCATCTTTCCCCCTGCTCGTTCACTCTCTGTAACAGTTTAAGATTTAACTGAGGTATTTCCTCTCAGAAATTATTCTGTTACTACAAAGGGATTGAAAAGTGCTTAATTTATTTGAAAAGCACAGAGAAAGGGGGAGAAAGAGAGAGCTCCCATCTGCTGGTTTACTCCCTAGATGCCCATGGGAGCCCGGTCCAGGCTAGCTCCAAGGCTTGAGCTGGGAACCTGATCGAGGTCTCCCAGGTGAGTGGCAGGGCCCAAGTACATGAGCCATCACTGCCTCTCACAGTATAGGACAGCAGAAGCCTGGAATCAGGTATGGGGTCACAACTGGAACTCAGACACTCAGATACGATGCATGGGTGTCCCAAACAGCATCATAACCATTACGTCAAAAGCCTGCTCTTGTTACTACACGTGAAGAGCAGACATTCACAGAATTATGTTTGCTTATTATCAGCCAATGACTTGTGAGTATGAAATCAGGCTTTCAGATAGTTTCAAATTGCTCTCTGAAAATAAACATAAAAACTGCAGTCTGGTGAGGCTCAGAGATGACCTCACGGGCACTGTGGCTCAAGCTGATCTCAGCAGAAAAGGCCCCGAATCCGCTGGGGCTCCTTGAAGGCACTGCTGATGGAAATGTGATGGGGCCGCCTGTCCTGGCCATACCACCTTTTAGGAGGGGTTTGGAAATTCAACTTACATAAGAATAGGATACACTGTGGGATTCTCTTTTTCTTTTCTCACCACAAGCCCACGCCTCTCCTGGTCATCTCAGGACTTCCTGATTTAAATGAGCTTGCCTGAGATTTCCCACGAATAAGACTGTCCTTTCTTCCGTGGCTGTCTTCCTTTTGTCTCTTTCCTAATTCTCCAGGCACACCTGCCAGTCTGGGTTACTAATAGATTCTACTCACCACTTGGAGCAAGGGGCCGAGTCTCCCTGTATTTGGTTCTGGAAGACTGCTAAGTTCAAACCAGCCACTAGGTGACGCCCGACTTCCATGCTTTGACTTAACCATGCTCTACCAGGCTCCTAAGTTATTACTGACGGTCCTACATTTGGAGCCAACTTCACGAAACCTTTGGAAAGGGAGGGAATTTGCGTAGCCCTGCTGTGCAGACATATGAAATTATGGTCTATTTAAAAACTTTTAGAGAAGATTTATGGTCCACACTGTAAACCAGAGCTAAAGTGCAAATGCTTAAGTATCATGAAAGGTTCATTGTGATTTGGGTCAATCTTGCAAATGTGACATCAGGAGCGTCAACTGTTGTGAGCACTACCAATGTCATTCCTCCAGCTGCAAGTCTACAGCAGACATTGAAATCTGATCCCACCACCTGATACCTCGTGAACTCTTGTTTATGTCTTTGATCAGTGACTAGAAACCCCTTGAGGGTGGGAACCCAGTCCTAGCCATCTTTGTATTGCAAGGTTTGAGTACAGATCTTGACACACTTCAACACTGAGTGTGCATTCATTCACTCATCCAGTAGATACTTATTGAATGTCTAATAGCTGTCAGAACTGGGACAGGTGCTGCTAAAGACAAGACTTTGGCAAAGCAAGGTGTGGCCACTGTTTCCAGGTAGCTCACCTTAGCAGGGGAGCCAGACACTGGCCAAATAATCCTTCCTGGAGGGGACAGCACAGTTGGATAAAGCTGGAGAGGCATATGGGGGTTGGCCAGGCTGGGTGACTCAGGTCATTTTAGGACTATGCGCGTCCCCTGAAGAGCAAGGTAGCCACCGATAGTTTTAAAAAGATGCTTGAGAGCCTGGCGCGATAGCGTAGTGGTTAAAGTCCTAGCCTTGCATGTGCCAGGAGCCCATATGGTCGCTGGTTCTAATCCTGGCAGCCCCGCTTCCCATTCAGCTCCCTGCTTGTGGCCTGGGAAAGCAGTGGAGGTTGGCCCAAAGCCTTGGGACCCTGCTCCTATGTGGGAGACCTGGAAGAGCTCCTGGCTCCCGGCTTTGGATTGGCTCCGCTCCAGCTGCTGTAGTCACTTGGGGCACGAACCATTGAATGAAAGGTCTTCCTCTCTGTCTCACCTCCTCTCTGTATATCTGCCTTTCCAATAAAAATAAATCTTTCAAAAAAAAGATACCTGTATTTTGTAAATATTCTGGCTTCTATATGGGGAAAAGAATGATAGGTCAAGAGGTTTCCCAGGTTCTCAAACTACTGTCAGTAAAGTTCTGGGCAATGTGAGAGATTTCATTTGTGTCTACCATTGTGTAGGATAGAGAGAAACTGTGCACTGCAAGCAAACAGAGCACTAACAAGGCAGGGTTTATGCACCACGCAGAGTTGCTGCAGAAATTCTGAGGAGTAAGAAGGTGAAGAAACTAGTGTGATGGGGGCTGTATGTGTGTGTGTGCATGTGTGTGTATGTGAGAGAGAGAGGAATGAGGAATGTCTTAGTGTGTGAATCAGTAGCCCTGTGATAGAAGCGCTCTGTAGACACCTCCAGCATGGCCCTTTACAGCCAGCCTTGTAGCTACTGGTTAGTCTGAGCATCTCTCCCAGTGGGCTGTGCACATGGAAGGTAGGAACTACTAACTCTTTGTGTTAACAGCAGTGCAAGGCATATAACAGGCACCCAGTCGACTCTTACTGAATGGAAGCATGAGTGAATGGGCAGAGCAAGCTGAGTGGGGAGTACTGATTGGAATTGGGGTGTCTTTGAGGGTCTGCCAGGCTGGAAGCGGTATTCACTTAAGGGGCCGTAGGAGGTAAGACTGGCAGAATGAGAGGTATGATGAGTGACTGAAGAGCTTTAAAACCCCGGCGTGTGGAGTGAATGCTCTGTAAAAAGTGTTGGAGGAAGAAAGATGTTGAACTAGTTAGTTCCACTATAGAAAGAACCTTCATGGGAATAAGAATGCTCCATTGGTGTAACCTCACTACTTCCTGCAGCTTGGAAATTTTCACACTGAGTCTGGGAGAAGGGTCCATTGGAGTTTCCTCTCCCATTACGGGGCGGGGGTCGGGGGCGGGGAGATCACCTGGCTGTGGCATTCCTCTGTCCTGGCTTCAGCAGTATCCGAGAGGAGGGGTGGAGAGAAAGGGTGGAGATAGGGGCCAGAACAGTTGCCCACATGAGCTCCACCCACCTGTCAAAGCGTGATCCCAAAGGTAACTGAATCCACCCTGCCTGGACTTGCTTACTTTGCTGGGTTTCTGTCCAGATGGTTCACGCTGGGAAATGCTTATCTGGCCAAGCTCTGAAGTGCGGAGTTAGGTAGCAATTGCACCTGCTTGCTGTCTGCTCTGTGGGCGTTATGTTACTTGTCTGCGTGTGGAGCACGGCGTGCGAGTGTCCCAAACCTCAGTCACAGTGATGTCAGGGAAGCTCTCAAAGTTCTGAATGGTTCAATAACAATGGACGTTTGGCTGCCTTCAGGATAACCCAACTTGGGCCGTTGTGGCCATGTGGGAGTAAACTAGCAGGTGGGAGACTCTCTCTCTGTCTCACTAGGTTGTAACTGTGTCTTTAAAGAGTTAAAATAAAGAAATCTTAAAAGAAAGTAGTTTGCCTGTGAATACATAGCTAATAAACGGCAAGATTGGGATCTGAACTCAGTCTGACTCCACAGCCAGTGACCTCACGCTGTCTATCTAAGCGCACCATGCTGTAGCTGTCTACACAGCTAGCCGTGTGCTGCTCCTAAAGAGACGCCTTTGGGAAGGGCTGACCAGGAAGGCTGAGCTGCTCCCTGAGGCTTATCTGGGAAGCGTGCGCTCCCGGGTTCTTCTCAGGGATGTTCCACAGTTCCCTGCCCACGCCTTGACTCTCCTGCTGGATGTTACCCAACACCAAACCAGCTTGTCCTGAAAAGCAGCGCATGCGGAGCCCAGAAGCAGAGGAGCCGGCTGGGGCAGCCCACGTGGGCGGCAGCGCTCCTGCTGCCAGGGGCCACTACTGCCCTCTTAGCACCGTGGGACTGCTTCGCAAACTCTGGCTTTCCAGCTGGCTGCTTGAGGCTTGAGCGAGGCCTGGCCACCTGCCTTGCCCCAGTTTGCTCACTGTCTGCATGGACACCCCTGCAGGTGCCACCCTGGACTTTGTGGCCATGGAACAGGGCTTCATCTCAGAAAGGCCTAGTTCAAAAACAGAAGCAAGTGAAGGGCCTTTCATTTTCATTTTGCTGTGGATCCCCCAAATAATGCAGTGAGTCCTGCTCAGACCCTACCCCTAAGGCGTGAGGACCTAGGAGACCTCCTCAGCTCAGGGGAGCTCCCAAGGGAATGGGCAGCAGAGCACAACCCTAACTTAATAGTTTGTGCCCATGAGGCCAAAGTATGCCATAGACTGTAGGAAACTAGAGAATGAGTTTGCTCATTTCTTAGGGCAGTGTGACCTGAAGAGGATCAAAATCCATTATTTTCAGAACCTCCTATAACAAAATGCAACTGATCATACTGGGAGGACTGTTGGTGGAATAGTCTGTGGAAGCTCAGAGGGGAGTCTGGTCTTCCTCTTTCAGGCCTTTCCTAGCTGGCTGGCACAGCCCAAAGTCCTAGCGTCAGGAAGTCCTTCCTTCCAGTCCTTCCAGTAAACCAGACACCTGCGCGCACACGCACACACCCACGTTGCTACCTGCACAGGTATTCGCTGCCTCAACCAACAGCCTTCTGCCCCTCCATGTTCCATTGCCTCAGTTTCTGGTCTCTGTTCCCTCCCTGTCTTCCAACATGTGAAGTCTCACCTGTGTTCAGAGTCGTGCTGTTCAGGCACCACTGTCTGACCTCTCCCCCTCCCTGCGTTGTTTATATTTTACATTTTTATTTAAAATATATGCAAATGTTTCCATGAGTACCAAAAGAATAATGGGCTGGGGCGCGTGTCGGGCTTAGTGGCTAGGATGACTTTATCCCATGTTGAAGTGCTTGGGGTTCCTATCTGGCTTCACTCCTGACTCCCTCTGCCTACTAATACCCACCCTGGGAGGTAGCGGTGGTTCAAATGACTGAGTCCCTCCACCACGTGGGAAACATGGATTGAGTTTTCAGCTTCAGCTTCTGGCCCCAGGCCCAGCCCTGGCTGTCGAGAGCATCTGGTGAGTGGATCAGTGAATAAGAACCCTTTCTGCCTGTCTTCCTGCCTCTTGAATAATAATTTTCAAAAAGATATGGTGGGCTAAAGGAACTGTGCCTAATGGGAAAATCAGTTCTGGTTTGAAGGGCTGAATAAATTTCAGTCAGCCTTCTAGAAACATTTTCTCTTTGGAAAAATCATACCACAGGTATTTTTTTAAACACTGTTCCTTTCAATGGAACAACAGTATAGTTACAAAAATATCTTTATTAAAAAAAGCCCTTTGTCACCCCGTCTCTGACACAACTCTTCTCGCATGTATGACTCACTTTCTTGTCCAGATGGAAAGCTTTTACACAACTGTTTATGCAATTGTGTATTCTGCTTTTTCCGTTTAATATGATTTATTGAAAACACTTTCTGTGTTTCCACAACAGCCTTCATAACCATCAAGTTGATCTATGGTGATGGAGGTAATGACACCCCCAGCCCCAGAGCTGCTTTCTCATTCTGTTATGTGTCTTTTCTTCTTTTCATGACTTTCGTTAGACCGTCTGATCTCTCTGCAAATGCCCCTCCACCCACCCGGTAGTCTGACTCATCCAAACCTCAGCTCTACAGGGACGAGGAAAATGGACTATGGGGGAGACTTCCAAGGGACAGTTCCTGTTTAATGATCTGCGTGCTGCAAGTGACCTGCTCATGTCCTTTCACACAGCACCACGTGCATTTGTGACCAGGGGACAAACTCTTGTTCACTCTCTGTTCTGGTACTGAGATCAGATGGTTACAATCTGATGGCACCCTGGGCTTGACCCAGTACAACTTTACTCTTTCCCAGATAAGGAAACTGAGGCTCAAAGAGACAAACAACCTTAATCATGGTCACAGAACCAGTGATCAAGGATTTGAAATTTGGTTTCTTAACCCTTCAACTTTCATGCCTTCCCTCTGGATCACTCTCAGAATTTGATAAAGAGGGATTTTATATTGCTATATTACTAATTAGAAAATGTACTAATATCATGGGATTACGCTCTCAATGATTTTGTTCTGCCTTTTGTATTAACATTACTCCAATGGAAAGGAAAAAGAAAAACCTCAGAGTCAGTGTTGTGGTTAAACAGCCATCTGAACTCTGGCAGTGTGGCCGAGCGGTCTAAACAGCCATCTGAGACGGTGGTATCCCCTGTGGATACTGGCTTGAGTTCTGGTTGCTCAGGAAAGCAGCAGAGGATTGCCCCAGTGCTTAGGGCCCTGCACTCAATCACAGACACGGGATAAAGTTCTGGCTTCAGCCCCGCCCAGCCCTGCCTGTGGTGGCCATTTGAGGAGCAAAGCAGTGATGGAAGATCTTACTTTCTGTTTCTCCCTCTCTAGAACTCTGCTTTTCAAATAAATACAATCTTAAAAAAAAGAATAACCTCACAATACAATGTTTAGTTAGATCCACACTGAAATTACCTGGTCTGTTATGGTCTGTTAACTTCACTTTTTCCCTTAATGGTTGCTTTGTGTGTGTGTTTTCTTTCTTTTCAGATTTATTTATTTTTATCGGAAAGGCAGATTTGCAGAGATGAGAGAGAAAGATTTTCCATCTGCTGGTTCACTTCTAAATGGACACAACAGCTGAAGCTGAACCACTAAAAACCCAGGAGCCAGGGGCTTTTTGGGGGTAGCCCACATGGGTGCATGGGCCCAAGGAATTGATCTGTTTTCCACTGCTTTTCCAGACCATGGCAGGGAACTGGACGGGTAGTAGAGCAGCCAGGATATGAATTAGTGCCCATATGGGATCCCAGTGCTTTGCAAGGAGAGGATTAGTCAACTGAGCCATTGCACTGAGGCCATTTTAACGGCTGCTTTGTCCCTGTGGTAAGTGGACTCCCTCATTACTACGGGTTTTAGAAATCATCAAATCAAATCAATGAAATGAAACAAAATCAAATCAGATCAATCCATCTCACCTGTTCAGAGACAAGGAGCAGCTCAATCTTTGTCCCAAAATAACCAGGCCAACACTGGTACTAGCAACCTGTAAACAACAAAAGCTTTCATTACTAAGATCTGCTCATTTTGGCAACAAATGTAATTATTTCCAGTTCGTAAGCCCAACTCCCCCCTCTCCCCCGCCCGCCCCTGATTACTCTAAAAGATACTGGAAAGAATTTTCTTGGAGAATCCTCTCTTGGAGGAGGGGAAATAACTAAAAACTTTTTGTTTGAGGATCTCCTTTAAATAATTTTTTCTGTTGTTTTCTTCACATACATGAGTGTGTGTGTGTGTGTGTGTGTGTGTGATATTTTAGTTAGGTTGATCCTATCAGTTCCTTTCTATCAGATTGCAAATGAGCTTCATTTGACCAAGTAAACTTGAATTCTACCTTAATTGTCTTATTTGAAGTAGCAGAGAAACATAGCCACCCATGTAAATGAGAGAGTAGGAAGGGGCACACAGGTAGATGGGGTAAGATTTTATGCAATGAGTGGAGGAAGTGAGTGCTGGCCTCCCTCCCTCCACACACTCCCCCCTACAGTCGTAACCCTGTCCTCACTCCATCAGCCATGGGGGAACAGGATTGGCAACCCACAGGCAGCCCTTGTGTGTCCTTAGACTTACAAAGTCCATGGATACGATGGTTTGCACAGTGGAGTTTCCAGGCTGGGTGAGTATCATGATGGAGGCAGGGATGTCCAGAGAGAAGTTGCCCGGCTCTAAATTGATCACGGGAGGTTCTGTGGCCATCATGCGCACCATGAGGGGCTGGGACAAGATGTAGATGTCTGCGATCTGCGGACAAGCAGGGAGACAGAGATGGGAGATCACGGAGTTGGGGTGGGCTGCGATGAGTAAATCTTACATAACGCAGCTAACATACAAAAACCGCCTTTTAAATAGTAACCACAACAACAGCACTCACACACGGTCAACAGCATCTGACTGTTACCGAACATAAGGAACTTTTGGAATGACCTCAGTTCATCTTCCCAGAATCCCTGTGAGGTAGACTCTACCAGGACCCTTCTTCTAGAATAGACTATGGGAGTCCTGGAGAGGGCTTTCTCAAACTTGTACTAGAATAAATGGTAGACGTGGGATGCAAATCTGTCTGTCTGACTTGATATCCTTGCTCTAGAATCAGGATGCTACACCTGTATCTCCTTGTCTTTGGGAACAAACCGAAGCCTGTTGATATAGTATGGCCAATGCTCACTGTGCTATTAAGGCATAGTACTAATAGTCATTTTGCTAAAATTCCAAATGAGCACACTGATCATTCACATAAGCTAATCAGTCCTTTTTCAAGTTAATTATTTCAAGGGTGATGGGACCTTGTGGAAGAAACACGTGATTTCTTTTGTGAACTTACAGTGCTTTTAATTGTACCTTAACTGTGTTTCAACATGTACTGTTCAGTAAGTATTTGTGGATATTTGATTAAGATGGAAAATAAAAAAACTCTTACAAATGGAAAGATGGACTCAAGCTTGGACCTAAAGGGGATATAAAACCTACAAGACTTCCTGAAGTAATAGAAATGAAATTAAATACATGATCAAGGAGTCAAACTCGAAGCACTTACCCGGGAGAGTATGTTGCCAATACCTTGAGAGTTTTGGATGAAATGGTTGGAAATCTGAAAAATAAAGACCACCACATCACTGTAAGGGTTTTACCTGGATTTTTTTTTTTAGGGAATATGTAATGTTTTCTATGATTCTGTGAATTGTGATGCTGTTACACTACAACATTTGTTATAATCTATTAGGAATTTGAGGCCTAGAGAAGGTGACTTGCTCAGTGTCACAAAGGAAGTTTAACACTTTTTGAGTAAGCACCTTTTAACTTGGGAAAACACACACATGTGCAAAAATGTGTTCACAACAAGTCTGGTGTCACTGTTCTCATTTTCAGAGATTCCTGGGATAGGAGGCTTAAGTCATTTACCTTCATAGAGGAAGCACTCTAAGGAGGTTGGTACAGCCACACTAGCCATTTTAATTACAACTACAATTAAGAAGTATAGAATGAGGAGATTCAAAGGGGAGTCTGCATAAACGACTTTGATTTGCTGGCAGGAGAGACGATTTTCATTATAAAATGGAAGTACATGGCAAAGAGTGTTAGCTGTCCTATTCTTTCATTATTATTATTATTTTAGCTGTCCTATTCTTGAGATAAGGTAGTTGCTATTACCATCAGGGGTGGTCTGTATGTTGGTGAAACTCCAACAATTATAACTACATATAACAATTATAACAACAATTATAACTACACTATTATTACAGGGATGGCATGTAGCCATTACATGGCCCCTACCTTGCGCTACGGGTGGGGCTGAGTGCACCACATGTATTTGCATTTTTTAATGTCCACATTGATCCTTTCAATATGGGGTTATCATTATCTTCACTTTCCAAATTGAGGCTACTCCGGCATAGGGTAGTTAAATATGTTGAAATTACTGAGGGGCACAGTCTGAACTGGTTGGGGAGGGGAGATCTTGGCATTATTTAAGATAGCACTAACAGTGGTCAGATACCATGAAAAGACCCAAATTAGCATAACATAACTCCCCAGCGAAAAGCAACATTCATTCCACAATTCCTTTGTTCATTGTCCTGCTAATAGTGATAACTTTAAAAGGTCTAGAAATCAAAAGCATGACATAAAAATCTCATAATAGGATACTGATAGGAAGGTGAACCGATGGTGTCACTGTCATCATGTGTTAACTGTCCTTACCTCTTTGGTCGAGAAAGTGACATCGAAAGCTCCAGCTGTGAAATAAGCGAAAGACGCAGACTTGAAGAAGTACTCAGAGACCCCAATGTAGAGCATAGAGTCACTGCCTTCGGGCAGCACAAAAGGAACTGGTGAGAAGGGGGGATCGACTGCATTCTTCAGGGGGTAGAAAGTGCCCTGTGGGAAAACAGAAAGACCAGTGGGTTGGGTGAAACGTTCGAAAAGGTGGGCCCTCTTAGGTCAGAATAAAGAATACCACCCCAAACTCAGAAGGGGTGAGATAATAAGGTTTCTGACTCCCTGATGTTTCAAAGTTCTGACGCTCCCTGAGCATATTTGGGTATCTCTGTCTGCCCTGGGGTGTAACTCAGGAAGAAGCTACTAGCTGGCACTTTTCTCACAGGAAGGTGGTACCATGCAGAGATACCAAACCTTTGATCTTCAAAATCCATGACTGGCATGTACCTGGCACATTATAGACTCAGAAGGACCCAGAATTCTGAATGGTTTAAAGCATTTTTTGCGGCATTCCTAATGGTTTCATTAGCTATAGGGAGTTATTATGAAATAATCTTACACACCATTAAATTCATTTCAAAGACTGAGTAAGTGAAATATAAGCTGATGTGCTTTCCTAATGACAATAATACTAACTTTGAAGCCAAGCTGAACATTAGGTCAGTGATCACTTTTCCACGTCCAGCATCAGTAAACATCATTTCCTTGCAATTATGACCCTGAGAGAAGTCAGTTATCCTCATGTAAATCCACCAACCCAAGCATTAAAAACAGGACCAACATGTACTGTTCTACTGATGTGTTAATTTATAATAAATGCAGCTCATTCTCTTACTGGCTCTTAGGGTCAAACCTACTCCCAGAGGACAAGACACCCTGGCACATCTCTCGAAGGGGGCAGACGCAGGTTGTGAAATCCAAATGATCACTGGCCCACAAATGAAGTGTTCCAGCATCCTTGGAAAAGACATAAACATGACAGTTTCTCGAATGATCTGAGAAGCATGTTATGCGTATATCCTTCTGCATGTAACCTGAGTTCTCGAAATTTTGGTTGTTGACATTCACAGTGAGAATTCTGATGATGAAAAAGTTACCTTGAAATCCAGGTCAAGGGAGCTCTCGGTAATTTTTGGAGAATCGATCATGGAATAATCCAGCAGAGTGTAGTTGTCGATCTTGGTTAAAACTATAGGGACAACAAAAAAAGAAAATCTACATTCATTATAAGCATGGGAAGACATGTGAAAAATGTTGCTCTTAGTTGACAAGTTGTTTTTATGCTATTTTAATTTTTTTCATGGAGTTTGATCACTGTTAGAGGTAAATAATGCAAAGCCTTTTAATTTTAAATTCTATTTAAAATACTGATTTTCTGGATCCATGGTGTAGCAGGCTAAGCTTCCACTTGTGGTGCTGGCATCCCATATGGGCACCAGTTTGAGTCCCAGTTGCTCCACTTCCAATCTAGCTCCCTGCTAATGTGTCAGGGAAGGCACTGGAAGATGGCCCCGTCACCTATATGGGAAACCTGGATAAAGCTCCTGGCTCTTGGATTTAGCCTGACCCAGCTCTGCTCATTGTGGATATTTGAGGAGTAAACTATCAAAGTAAGAGATGGACCTCACAGTGACCCACAGTCCTGGAAATCTACTCATCAATGTATCAGTCTCCAACCTCACCTCTTGCCGCTTTGTTCCCTCGGGCACGCTGGACCTACTGCTGCAGCAAAGCCCTTGTGCACACGTTTCTTCTACCTGGAGCAGCTCCCCCAGGTCTCTCCAGCATCTTCCTGTTAGTGGTGCCTTTCCTGGCCACACTAACACACAAACCCTTGCCACTTCCTCTCCCTCTTTTCTTGTTCTTATCACTTCCACTACACAGGGCTTATTTATTTCTTTTGCTTTCTGTTGCCTTTCTCAACCGTTCCAAAGAGGATAGGGGTTTTGGTCTCTTGGACTTTTCGTTGCACCCTGAACACTAACAGTGCTCAGCCCATTTCAGGCAAATGGAGAATGGAGTGCCAAGACATGTGTGGGGATCACGTGAGCACAGAGAAGATATGATTTTGCAAGGTGTGGGCTGTCAGCTAAGATTCTGGAGGAGACTGCTGGAGCAGACCCCTGAAGACAAACAGGAGTGAACAGGACAGAAGGCTGAGGGTTGGAATGGAGAAGCAGAGAGATAGGTGCTCATTAAGTGTCTACTAAAGGGACAGATGGATGGAGGGCAGAGGAAGCTCTTCTGGGCAGGGAGGGCAGTACGAACAAAGGCAGGGAGTGAAGGGGCAGAAGTAGCGTGGCTGTTGGAACAGAGAAAGTACAAGAGAAAGTGGGGAGAGGTGGGTGGAAACCAGTCTAGCAGGTATCTGGACTTGATGCCCAAGGTGCCCAAGGCAGCCACTGAAGGGATTAGAATGAAGGATGATCTGGTCATGATTGGTATTAATCATCTGAATTTAATGTTGAATCTAGGGTTAGATCTCACGAGGGCTGAACTCTGACCCACATCTCTGGAGCCACCTCTGCCTGCAGTGGTGTAGTTCATTGGCAGTCGAGTGCACATGTTCAGCACATCGGGGTATGTTATCCACATATATTTTTTGGGGGGGCAACATTGTGCAGAGCGGAAAGCAGAGGGGAACAGCTGGAGCTGAGCTACCTAGAAGAGCTAACCTGGAGGGCAGCTGAATCTGTAGGTGGAAAGAGAACAAGACAGAAGAGACAGTTCTGGGACTCACACTCCAGCATGCTGAGATTGGCGTTCAGTGCTTCCACTTCATCTGTGATAATGGGACAGAGCTGGCCACCAAAAAAGAATAAAAAGGGACAGATTATTTAGTGAAATGAAACCCTCTGATGGAGTACCACCATACTTTCCCTTAAATCAGTGGATGCCCATGGGCCTCAAGTTCTGACAGTGTGGACAGCATGTCATTGAATACTGGCCCAGCTTCCTCAAACGGGAACCACACCTAGTTAGACTCATAAAAAGGTTGAGCCCTTGGCCTTTCTCTCTGTGGCATGATGAGGCACGTACCACAGACCACGCACCTGCTGTCACACCTGAAGAACCTGTTGCTGGAAAAATTGTGCCTTTCCCAGTGGCTGAGGTGCCACCCACCTCCCACCTCTAAGTAGTTGGGAGTGCTTTCATTCTGAGTCTTTACTGAACCCCTGAACTAGTTTAAGAGCCCCTCAAATGAGAGATTTATTTAGTCATCTTCTGCATACATGAGAACAAGTGCTCCTGTGGCTGTGCCTGCCATTTGCTTACTGATGTACTTGGCCCAGTGGCAGAAACTAGGGAGTCTGGGCACCTCAGTAAGTTACTTGGACACTCAGTCCTCAGTTTCCTCACCTGCAATGTGGAGAACATATCAAGTTGTTGTAAGGAGACATGAAGGTAATCCAAGTAAAATTGCCAGATCATAAGGAGTGACCAGGAAGTGTTAGCTATTGGTCCTTTAACTCAGCATTAAAGGATAGGCACTACTATCCCATATTTACAAATGGGAAAATCAAAGCTGAGAGATGGCGATTTGTATGAGTTACACACAGCTGTGGTCTGAGCCTTCTTGGCTGTTTTACAGTGGCACAGAGAGAATCAGAAACAGCATGCATTATTGTCAAGCTGTGCATAAACCACAGGCATGCTTAACTAGTTCTCCTCATGACATAACTCATTCTCAGTGACATCCTGCCAGAGGCCAAAGGATCGTACTTCATTTCCCAAGGGGAAACAATCAGGTGCAGGGTCCTTCAAGATGACAGAATAAGGAGCACACTCACCGGTACTCAGTCCCTGTCAGGTAAGCTCCAAGGTCCCCTCACCAGCTCTGCCACCTCTTTGCACAAGCAACTTGATGTTTTTGATTGTTGATTCCCTCACCAATTTTCAAAAGCACCTAAGGTCTGCTAAGCACTGAACTTCAGTGAGCACCAATAGGTACATAATAGATAAATTCGTACTGACAGTTTGCCCACTGTTCAAAATCCTGAAGGAGGGCATGCTGTTTCGCTTAATGCTAAATCCCTTGTCCTTACCATAATGTTTGGCAGATAGCAGGGTTTTGAGAAACTACATTGGAGAGGACAATGTGCATCAAAGTGCCTTAAAAGGCCCCTAACACATAGTAGGTGTTCAATAAAGCTTATTGATTAAGAATGAATAAAAGCATGGTAAAACTGGTGCTGATATTATTTTATAGTGGGTGTCTTACCTGAAAAGACTTACCATATCATTTAAGTTTTTCAAAATGGGTTTCTCCATGGGCTCAGCAAAGGAGTTATATAGGACACTAGGGAAACAAGACAGACAGAGCTTACTCAAGGACCATCATCTGATAGCTATAACCCTTCTGAGCATCCAACCTCTGACTAGCCATTTTTTTTTTTACCATGGAGCTCACTCACCTTAATTGTCCAGAAAATGAGACATGGGCATGGCTCACTTGGGCATAGCAGTCTTCGAGCTGCAGGATTGGGTGACCCGAGTCATTTTGTGTTAGGATGATGATGCCAGTGAAGTAGACCCCGGAGAGGAACAGATCAGCTCCTCCTGTATCTTTGCTGTTCAGAGACAAAGTGCAAGGTTACCCAAGTCTGGGTCAGGCATGGACATCAATTCTGACTTTTCGACTATCCCGACTCCAACTTCCTTGAGGGCAAAGACCCTGTCATGTTCACTTCTGGATTCCTGGTGCCTACAACAGGTAGGGGCAGAGTAGGTGCAGAATGGATATGTAGTAAAAAAAATAATGAATATATGAATGGTGGAAGCTTTTTCTCTTAAATAAGATTTATTTATTTAATATTTTTATTGGAAACACAGAGTTACAGAGAGAAGGGGAGACAGAAGAAGATCTTCCATCTGCTGGTTCACTCCCCAAATGGTCATCATGGAGCTAAGTCAATCCAAAGCCAGGAGCCAGGAGCCAGGAACCAGGAGCCAGGAGCCAGGAGGTTATTCTGGGTCTCCCATGAGGTGCAGAGATCCAATCTTTGGGCCATCCTATATTGCTTTTCCAGGCCATAAGCAGGACACTGGATCAGAAGTAGATTAGTCAGTACATGAACTGGAGTTCTTATGCAATATAGCACTTTGCAAAGACAGGATAGGCCAATTGAATCATTGCACCATGTCCAGCTTTTGGGGATTTATAGGTATTTCCACTTGAATGTTCTGGTTGTGGTAGTGGTTGGGCATCATGTATATATGACGTTTTTAGTGAGAAAAACAGGGGTAAAGCTGGCATCAGCATGTGCAGGAAGGGCACAGATGGGAAAGTGACACTTAGTTATGGTCTGTGAACCCTTTAAGCAGGTGGATTGTGAGTTATTTATCATGTCCAAGAAGTTAGATTGCCACCCAATATAGAAGAAGCATTTACTTTTTGACTAATTATGGCAGAAATGGATGAACACATGCATATGTATTGTGTATGTGGGGGGGGACATGTCTTTTCTGTGCAAGTATTAAGACTGCAATGCTTGAGGAGTGGTCCACACATAGGTAGGTACCCAGTAAATGGTAGCTGGGTGACTTAGTGGATGAATGAGTGTGTTACTCTGGTGCACCAATCAAGACAGACCTCAATATTTCATGCAGGACAGAGACTTGCACATAGTAGGTCTTCTATCAATCTACCTCCAATTTTTCCCCTTTCTTCTACACCAAAGTGCAGAGGTCTTGTGGCTGGTGAAGAGACGGGTTCAAGCTGACCACCACCATCCAATCCCTGTGGGAGGTCAGAGGGCTCCATTTCCCATCAGTTGCTTTGATTGATAGGCAAGTGTATTGAGCGACTGGCTCAGAATGATGCAGCGATTTGCTGGTGCATCTAAGATCTCTACCCCTCCAGCAGCCTGACACGTGTGGTCTTTACATCTTAAATGGCAGTTGATCAATTGTTGTGCCTTTAAGGAAAGAGTGCTTTCACCCTATCCCCATCCAAGTAGGGATTTCCTGATCAAATCTCACAGGGGAAAAATACTCTTGAGAATTGAGAGAACTCTAGCGTTGAGAGTAGTGGAGCATCGATACATTCTGTATTCTTGCTCTGCTCCTCCCCAGAACAGCAGCAGGCATTTCAGAGGAATACTCACAAGAGTGGCGACTTGACTGCCCAGTTGGTGCTGACGTTGGCCGTGCCATGGTTGGTCAGTGCTTTGATTCCCACACCAGGTACAAAGGCTAAGGAAGTATTCGGGAAGGAAAAGGCATTGATTTTTATGCTGTAAAACAAACAAACAAAACCCAAAATGGTTAGAACAACTCTTCTGGAACATCTCTAAGTCAAGCAAAAACAGAAAACACAGGTGTAGAACTCCTGCCAGAAGTTGTGAACCTGTGAACCATTCAACAGAAAGTACCTTTTAACTTCAACATGTTCTGTAGGCACTGTCTCCTAAGCCCCCTTGAAACTCTTACCAGGAAATAGCTTCTTGCACTTCTTTGATGGGGAGAGACCAGCAAGTTTTACAAACAATTTTGTAAATAATGAAATAATTTATTTCTTTGGTTTTGGAAAGACAAAAACAGAAACTATGCTGGCATCATTAGCCTTTCCTTTAGTGGTTCCAGTTTTTTTTTTTTTTTTTTTTTGGTCTCATGAGAAGTGATTTTAGAATTTTGGAAGAGGTATCTATCTTTGTATGGGATTGTCATACACATTGCAATGTTGGACACTACATGAGTAGTGTTCTTTCCCACCTTCCTCTTGCTTCCAAACATCTTCTACATGGACAGTATCTTTCTAGCTGAGAAATTTATTGTCAAGATTTGGCTTTTCCTAGGATTCTCTAGACTGTTAAACAGGTCACATGAGGCACATGTGAGGCAGAAGGTTGCATGTGATCTACATCATTATATAGCTATGTGTGCTATGATCAATTATTATGAGTACATAGTAATAAATTAGCATTAACATATATTGAGCAACTACTACCGGCTAGGTATTGTAGTAAGCACTTTTCATGAATTAGCTCATTTTGACCTCAAAATAAGCCTAAAAGAGAGTTTTTGCTTTCATAATTTCCAACCAAGATGTGAGAAGATAAGAAACGTGGCTGGAGTCATCTATGTGAGTATGGAATTAGACCTGGAGTTCTCCTTATTCTGATTTTAGACTATGCTCTTTTTTCGTTTTTTAATCTTATTTGTTTATTTGAGAGGCAGAGTGAGAGAGAGAGAGAGAGAAAGGGAAGCATCTTTCATCTGTTGGTTCATTCCTCAAATGGCCCCAACAATCAGCAGCCAGGAATTTCTTTGGTCTTGCACATGGGTGCAGGGCTTAAGCACCCATCTTCTGCTGCTTTTCCAGGCATAGTAGCAGGGAATAATTTTGGAAGCAGAGCAGCTGGGGCACGAACCAGAGTCCATCAGAGATGCTGGCATTGTAGGAAACAGCTTCATCTGCTACACAATACTGGCTTCCTGGGTACGGCTGTTAACCACAAGGTTCTACCCCTTCTTGTACTGTGCAAAGAGCACCTAAGTGCTCTATGAGGCATGTAATCTCTTTCCATCAAATGTTGCTCATAGGTAGGTTGAGAAGGCAGAATGAGTTCATCTGTGTATAACTGATGCACAGAAGAAAGGTGTTGTGAACTAAGACTAGGTAGTTGTTAAAATGTAAGTGGAACAGCTGATAGGAAAACCCTTCGTAACCTCCTGCTCCATGCCTGCTTTTCTACCTTCTTTGCTACTCCACAGCCCAAGTCCCTCTATGCATGGAGGATGGCAGAAATTCTTTACTCTATCTTGGAAATATTTCTTCTTGGACACACATGATTCCAAACCATTCTTTATAACAATTGCAGAGTGTTCCAAACTCTGTCAGGTAAAAAATATCCATTCCTTTGTTGATGGACATTTCAACTGCTTTGGCACTTCTGTATTATAAACAGTGTCACCATGTGCATCCTTATAGAAGTGTTGGGTGACAGCTACTCCTCCAGGGAGGACACTGAGAAGGGGAACTGTTGATTAAAGATATAAACAGGTGCTGCAAAGGCTTTTGAAAATGCACTCAAAATTTACCTTTACCTAGACAGGATTAAAATTATGATTGAAGGGCTGGAAGACAGGTACTGGTACTAGTACTGGTGGTGGGGTACAGGAGAACAAGGGAAGAGTGACTATCTTCTTGAACTATACATATGGAATGCTTAACATCTGTTCTTTTTATATTATTAAAAACTTTAAAAATGTACAAAAAACTTCAGTGCAATCCAGTTTTGAAATTCATGTATAGGTTTTACATAATATGTACTTACTATAATTTGAAAAACATTTTATTTATTTGACAAGGGGGAGGGAGGGATTGAGGGAGGGAAAGAGAGAGAGGGAAAGAGAGAGAGGGAAAGAGAGAGAGGGAAAGAGAGAGAGACTCATTTACTTGTTTATTCCTCAAATGCCTGCAAAAGTTAGGGCTGGTCTAGGATGAAGTCATGGGAATGGGAAACTCCACCCAGGTTTCTCACTTGGGTAGCAGGGACTCAACTACTCAAGTCATCATCTGCTGCCTCCCAGGGTGTGCGTTAGCAGGAAGTTGGAATGGGGAGACTGAAACCCTGGTCCTCCAGTAGGGGCTACCACTGCCCGCAGTGATGTCCTAGCCAGTATGCCAAATGTGTGCCCTTCCAAGTCTTTTTTGAAGTATCTGATTATTTATCTAAAGAAACTTATAGAGCACATTCTAAAATAGTACTACAAACCATAATGTAATTTATAATTTTCTAGTTTCCTATTGAAAAAAGAAAAACTGCTGAAATTAATTTTATTTATATTTTTACTTAACCAAATTTAACTCAAATATCATCACAGCATTAAATGATCAATATAAAATATTTTATGTGTTAATTTCTTATTTTAAAAATTAAAAGTTGAGCCAGTCTGAAGCCAGGAGACAGAAACTTCCCCCAGGTTTCCCATTATTTTGTTGAATAATAAAAAGCTCTTTTTAGCTAAAAAAAAAATAAATAAAAATTAATTCTGCAACATCTGGTCTGTATCATGTACTCGTAAAACAATTCAGGCACCTCAGACCGGACAGGGTCTCCCCAGCAAGCTGAGGAACTAGATTGGACTGTAAGATGTTGGACTCTATGTTTAGTTTATGCTTGCAAAGAGGGACTCTCAAATGTACTTGATCAGTGGATATGCAACAAGGTGGAACATTCCACATGGGGGGAGGGCGGAGGGAGGGGTAGGGTGATTCCCAGTTCCAACGAAACTGTATCACATAATACAATGTAATCAATGAATAAAAAAAAAAAAAGAAAAAAAAACAAAAAACAATTCAGGCACTAGATCTTATATAAAATACTTGGACTGTGTTTATATTTGATAACATTTTCACGTGAAAAAGTAAATGTATATAATTTTTTTCTAAGGATTTATTCAGTTTTGTTAGAAAGGAAGACTCTACAGAGGGGCAGAGACAAAGATCTTCCATTTACTGGTTCACTCCCTAAATGGCTGTAACAGCCAGAGTTGAGCCAGTCTGAAGCCAGGAGACAGAAACTTCCCCCAGGTCTCCCATGCGGGTGCTGAATCCCAAGACCTCCTTGCACCATTCTCTGCTGCTTTCCCAGGCCGTAAGCAGGGAACTGGATCAGAAATGGAGCAGCCAGGACGCGAATGGATACCCACATGGGATGCCAGTGTTGCAGGTGCAGGACCAGCCTATCGAGCCATGGTGCTGACCCTAATGTGCATAAGAGTTAATGGATTCCAAACACCCATAAAAGCTTCTCAACAACTGAATCAAGTATCAAATGAAAACTTCATAAATTAAAACATGAATTTGCTCAGTTGCCTAGTTATATTTCAAGTGCTCAATGACCACATGTAGCCAGTGGCCACTGTTTGGAAAGCACAGGTCTAAAATTATTGAAGTAGAAATGTTCAGAATATCTGTTTCCCCTCATCTTTACCTGCAGTTCACATTATACAAGTCTCCCTGCTTATTTCTGCTATAATTGAATAAGTGGTTTTATAACTGATGTTAAGGGGACACAAAGCATTCCCTACTTGAGCCCCAGTGCCCAGAACAAGGCCTGGTATGTATTAGGTGCTCAACAGACACTTGTTGGACAGTTGATTTTAGACAGACGTGGGCACTCACCAGGAGCTTTCTCCACAACCAGCAAACAAACAAACAAAATGTGAAAAAGGCAAATTACCTCCTGGCTTTGTGGAATGCTACCACTGATAGCAGAGAAAAAATCATTGCAAAGCGGTGGAATTATCACTAGTTTGAAATTCTCACTGGGACAAATCACGAACCACAGTCACAAAGAAGTCTTTCTTCAAGCTTGGCTCTCCCCTAACCTCCAAGGTTGAGTCTGAAATGGACCAGACCTGTTCTCCCTACACTAACTACCTTTGGGACTCTCCCTGGCAACCCTGGCAGAGGGTTTTCCTTGCTATCTCCTCATCCATTTCTTCTTTTTCCTCAAATATCCCTGAACTTACTGGAGCAAAGTTGTTTGATAAGAAAATAATTTCTCAGTTTTCTTTGTTAATAAGTGTCATATGACCAAGTTCTGTTCTTTATTGTTCAGCAGGATCTTATTAAGGTAGAGCTTCTGAAAAATAAAATTCTTAAAGAAGTAGACTGGGAGCTGGTGCTGTGGTGTATTGAGTGAAGTTGCCACTTCTGGTGCCAGCATACATTTTGGATACCAGTTTGAGTCCCGGCTGCTCCACTTCCCAACCAGCTCTCTGCTTGGGAAAGCAATGGAGGATGGCCTAAGTGGTTGGACCCCCGCACTCACATGGGAAGCTTGTAAGAATGTAAAAAGCACCTGGTTTTGATATGGCTCAGCTCTGGATGTTGTGGCCATTTGGGGAGTGAACCAATGGATGAAAGATCTGTCTTTGTTTCTCCCTCTTGTTCTCTTTTTAATTTTGCATTTCAAATAAACAAATAAACTTTAAAAAAGTAGACTGATTCAGCTGGTAAGATCCTCTTTACTACTCCCTCTTCCTCCTTCAGTTGCCTAAAGCATGGAGGTGATGGCTGTAGCTGTAGAGGCCATTTGGGCCATGAGGCAAACTTGAAAATAGAAGGCAGAACTGAAAATGATGTGACAAAAAAAAAAAAAAAAAAAAAAAAAAAAAGACAAGGAGGCTTGGTTCTAATGAAGTCATGGGTTTCTTCCACTGATTTAAAACTCAAGATAAATGTTTTTCTCTTTTACTTACTTTGAAAAATTGTAGTCCACATAATCAGCCTTTAGAAATTGAAGAGACTCAGAACCATGGAAGTCTGGGATATTGCTTTCCATTAACATTTGCCCGAGTACTTCTACCCCTGTTTGGACACCTGTGAAGGGAACAAGAATAAGTCTGCTGACAATAACAGAAGTGATAACAACATTTTGTTATTAGCTATACATTGAGTTACTCAATGCTTTTAGAAAATGGCCATCCTATAACATGGGTGTTACTATCAATCCTACATAGAGGAAAATGTTAGTACTCGGAGAGGCCTGAGAGCTTGTTCAAAACCACAGAACTAAGAACATTATATGGCATGGGCTGTAAAATTTTATTATCACAGGACAGTGTAAAAGCAAAAGTGAAAAATATTCCTCAAACTATAAATAGCACTGTTACCATCATGGATATGTCACAGATGAGGAAGCCTTGTCTCTGAATGGTGAATTTCTGCCCAGATCATACAGTCAAGAAGTGGGGGATGGCAAGTCAGGTCTGAAGGTGTTTTTTTTTTAATTTATTCATTTTTTATTACAGCCAGATATACACAGAGAGGAGAGACAGAGAGGAAGATCTTCCGTCTGATGATTCACTCCCCAAGTGAGCCGCAACGGGCCGATGCGCACCGATCCGAAGCCGGGAACC
The DNA here is from genome assembly GCF_030435755.1 of Ochotona princeps. Classification (NCBI taxonomy): domain Eukaryota; kingdom Metazoa; phylum Chordata; class Mammalia; order Lagomorpha; family Ochotonidae; genus Ochotona; species Ochotona princeps. The sequence continues at coordinate 10,268,078 of NC_080846.1, read as the reverse complement.
AGGAACCTCTTCCGGGTCTCCCACACGGGTGCAGTGTCCCAAAGCATTGGGCCATCCTCCACTGCTTTCCCAGGCCACAAGCAGGGAGCTGGATGGGAAGTGGAGCTGCCGGGATTAGAACCGGCGCCCATATGGGATCCTGGGGCTTTCAAGGCGAGGACTTTAGCCGCTAGGCCACACCGCCGGGCCCATGGTCTGAACAGTTTTACAGTGTGGAATCCGTGGGCTGTGGTCAGCTCTACAGAGTTATTCCACATTTACCTTTCCCTCCAGAGCCGGTAAGCCCAAGAATTTTTGGCTTATGGTTCACAGTTCATTGTAGACCTTGGAAAAAATCATTTGCAACTTTGGCTCCCCATCCTCTCTTGCACTGACCATCAGGGTCACTCTGGAGTCCCCAAAATTAGATCAGACAAGGAGAGACCAATATGGAAAGCTTAGAACAGACAAGAAAAAGTCAGCTTGGATCCTCATATACCTCACTAGGTAGTACACAAAGATCAGTTACTCCTCACTAAGTTATTAAAGATTTCTCTGCCCACCCCTCCTAAAACTGTTCTACTCCTCAACAGTTAACATATGGCTTGTTAGAGTTATAAGCCTGTTTGGCTTATCCTAAAATTCATGAAGTTCAGTAAAATCTCACTTGAATACTATAAACTGCTAAATATGAATATGAAAAAAAGACACGAGACAGCTGACTAGTACCCTACAACCATTGTAAGGTTTACAGCAGTTGGTTATGTATAAACAAAAATTGAGATGTCAATGAAGTAGTTATAGGACTTGATCAACAACTTGCATTTTCTAATACATTGGTCATTGTAGCATGTTAGTTAGCTTCGTGATGCTGTAGATTTCCATTTTTCTTCCTGTTGTTGATTTTGTATTGTGGCCTTTCATTTGAGGGGATGATATTTTTCCATTTTTTACTTTCAGATCAAAGATGGACTCCCTATGAGACTTAAATTTATCCAGGATGCTGCACTGTATGGTCTATGACTCAATGATGGAATTATAACTGCTTATGAAGCATACTAATGTAATAAAAATCATTTGCATTGTGAGTGAAGACTCATAACTTCAACCTTCTCAAGAAGAAAATTTTGCTTTTATTCTTTACTGTGTGATTTAAGTTCATTGCCAGTTATTCTATCCTTACTGGAAATGAAGAAGAGCACCTTATATCTTCTCAAATGCCACCAATAATAATGTAGGTTGGGAATGAAAGGAGAGGCTAAGAAGGATGTAAAGACAGACTCAAAAGCACCAGCAGAAAACTTAGGGTTGGATCCCAATATTGTCGTTCGCCAACTTGTGTGACTCTGCAAGACATACAACCTCTCTGTCCCTTACTTGTCTCATCTGTGACACGAGCATAACAGTAACCATGGAGGGCTCCACAGCCCCCAGTGTTGGCTGGGCACTCACTGTCATACATAGAGACAGAAATAATAACCCTAGCCGATTGGTGTAAGTACCTATGCGCATCAAGACTGCCCACATGCTTCCCCATTCCACAGCAATGTGATCCCTGTGTCACAGCACAGCCAGTGAAAAGTCCAAGAGGTTCAGCAACTTTCCTAGGGGCCCACAGTCACTGCTGTTATCCAGGCTGGAGGACAGAGCCAGGGCTCAAGAGCTCATGTCTTCCCATGGCCCGTTATTGGCCCGTTACTGGCAGGTGCCACGGAAAGTTCTCTGTAAAAGGTCAGTAGCCTTGTCATAGAAGTGTTCAAATTAGAGGAACCTATGGCTCACCCATCACAGTCAACAAGCAGGGCCGTGGGAACTGCTTCAAGAAATGACCCTGACTTCGAAGGCCTGTCCTCCACTAACCTGGGATGTATTTCCACCAATGAGCTCATTTGATCCTCAAGTCACACTAATGAGGGGGTAAGCAAGTACCATCATTATCCCCCCATTTTCCAGATGAGAACACCCACTTGCCCAAAATCACATGCTGAGGAAAGGGATGGAACTGGCATTCACACCCAAGTGGATGGACTTCAGATGTATTCTGCTGAGAGCTCTGTTCTGCTGAGCAGAAAAAAAAATCTCTTGCATGGCTTTAATTCTGTACAAGGTATCCCTTTATTTTTAAAAAAATTTTATTTATTTTTTATTATTATTATTTTACGATACAGTTCCATAGGCTCCTGGTATTTCCCTTATCCCAGCCCCAATTCTCCCCCTCTCCTAGTTCCTCTATATCATTATTATAGTTCTTCATACACAGTTATATGTCTATAATTGCAGGCATGGACAATGGCAGAAGTCCAACATCCTATTGTCAAGATATAGTAAACAGTTTCATTGGAAGTCCATCTTTGTCTGGAAGTAGAGATGCATACTACATTGTATCCTCACATCTGGATATGTTAGTCTCCATTTCACAGCTACTGTACATCCCCTCAAACGAAAAGTCATAATACAAAATCAACAATAGAAAGAAATATCGAAATTTACAATGCCATGAAGTTAAATAACATGTTACTAGATATGACAGTCTCCATTACACACCTATATACATCCCCTTAAATGAAAAGCCACAAAACAAAATCAACATCAAGGAGAAAAAAGAAATTAACAACACCATGAAGTTAAATAACATGCTACTAAATGACTAACGTGTAGCTGAAGAAATGAAAATCAAGAACCTTCTTGCAGAAAATGATGCTACTGTATGATCTATGAGTCACTGAAGAATTTAATCAGAAAAAAAGTGTTTTGAAGAGATAAAACTAGCAGAAAACATCAAAACCCATGCGATAGAGTTCCACCGATTTTTGTTGGTGAAATGTGTCTCTTCTAGACAACAAATAGATGGGCTTTGTTTTACAAATATATTTAATGAAATAATAAAGGAAAATTTCCCAGTCTAGAGAAAGAATTGGGAAACAAGATCCAGGAGGGGCACAAAACTCCCAACAGGCCTGATCAAAAGTGATCTTCACCAAGACACATGATCATCAAGCTCTCTTCAATTGAACATAAGGAAAGATCCTTAAATGTGCACGTGAAAAAAAATCAACTGACAAATAAAGGAATGCCAATTAAATTCACAGGAGATCTCTCACAGGAAACTCTACAGGCAAGAAGGGAATGGAGTGACATATTCCAGATTCTAAAAGAAAAAAATTGTCAGTCAAGGATAACATATCCAGCAAAGCTTTCTTTTGTCTATGAAAATGAAATAAAATTCTTCCTCAGTAAAGAAAAGTTAGAAGAATTTGCCTCTTCCAAACCTGCCCTACAAATGATACTTCAAGATGTTCTCTTCACAGAGAAGACCGATGGCATGAAACAAAACCAAAGGCAAATGTGAAGAACATACCAGTAAAATGACAACAGAAGACTAAACCAACAAACAGCTCATTCCTAAAATGACAGGACCAAAATACCACCCATACATATTAACCCTGAAAGTAATTGGCTTAAGCTCAATCAAACGTCATAGATTAGTAGACTGGATTAAAAAAGGTATCTCTTTCTAATATCATTTCTATGCACGTCAGCACATCAATATGGAACCGACACCTCAAATCTACATTCCTGGTGCTCATTTCCACATGTTCACAGTTTAATAATTGTGCAGTGTCATCAATATCATGTTCCTTGTGCTCAATAAAGTGCTGAGGGGAAGATGAGGAGTTGCCCAAACAAAAGAAATTCCTTCCTCCTCTTATTTCTTGTCTGGTATAGCAGTTGATGCTTGTCTGGATTAGATTTAGTTAGCTGTTAGCCAGACCAGTATTGCCTGGGTTGCCTGCTTTAGTTAGGCTGACTGGGAGAGATCCACCCATTCAGGCAATCATAGGCAAACATGTACGAGAGCAATATGCACCTGTACACCCTGACTTTGGTCACTTCTTCCTCCCTCTAACCCCCTGCAACACAGATCAAGGGTTTCCCCATCCTCTTGTCTTTATAAAAACCCTCTATAGGAATGGATCTTAGTCTTTTCCGTAACTACAGTGACACTGCTTTCAAAAAATGTACGTTCTTGGGGTTGGCACTGAGGCACAGTAAGTTAAGCTTCTGCCTGCAGTGCCAGCATCCCATATGGTGCTGATTTGAGTCCTGGCTGATCCAAATTCAATCCAATTCCTTATTGATGAGTTGGGCCCAAGTGCCACATTGAAAACCTGGAAGAAGTTTCCAGTTCCTGACTCCAGGCTTTGGACCAGCTCAGCTTCAGTCGTTTGGGGCCATTTTGGAGTGATCCAGAAAATCTTTCTCTGTCTCTCTCTCCTCTCTCTGTGTAGTTCTGCCTTTCAAATAAAAATAAATCTTTGGAAAAAAGATGTCCATTTTCTACTTTATATGCTGTACACTATTTTAGGGGATTCTAAGTCGCTTCCAAAATCAAGTCCTTCTTGAATCACTAAAATGCTAGTTTTATCATTGAATCTCTTTTCTAAAAATTAAGAATTTTTAGTGCATCAACATGTAATACTTGTATATTTTTATAGGTTGCAGAACAATGTTCCAATACAAAAACACAGCATAAATCAATAATACTAGGAAAAAACCTTTCCATTTTCTCTGTTATCTTTTGTATTTGAAACCCACAAACACCCACAGTTCTTTCTACAGACTCTAACACATTATTGTGTGCCTGTATCACCTGCATTGTGCCACAGACCACCAGAACCTATCACGTCCATCCAGCCATGCTGTGAGACTTGTTATCCAAAGTTAACAATAGTTATAGTTGATCTGGCCTTAATATCTACCTGGGGCTGGCATGGTGGCATATGCCACAGGCATCCCACCTGGGCACTAATTCGTGTTCTGGCTCCCTGTGAATGGCCTGGGAAAGCAATAGAGTATGGTCCAAGACCTTGCGCACCTGTATCCCTATAGGAGACCTGGAAGAACCTGAGCTGGTTGGGACCAGCTCAGCTCTGGCTGTTGTGACTATTTGGAGAATGACCAGTAGATGGAAGATCTTTCTCTCTCTCTCTCTCTCTCTCTCTCTCTGACTTTCAAGTAAAAGAAATAAGTCATTAAAAAACCCCTTTCTTCTAACCTATCATGCATTGTTATTTAGAGCTCTGAGATGTTCATCCTATATGTATGTGGAAAAGGGAGCGACACCTCAAGGTTATGGTTTGGTGATGTCTTCTCATCAAGGTGACAGCTTTTTAAGGCGACAGTTCTTTTTTCAGCCATTTTAGTAATTTCTGTATAAGAGATCAGCAACAGGAGACAGCATGAGCTGTGGGATTTGGACACTGACCCATCTGAGTTGGCTACAGCCTTGTTTTGGAATGCATTCAACTCACCATAGTCCAGGGCCCGCTGAGTAACCCTTGCCTTGATGCCAGGGTAAATGGCCTGAGAGGATGAGCTGCAGAAATTCCACAGGAGGAAACAGCCCCAGATGACAGGAGCTGCTTTTGCATGCATCTGCAATTAATCAACATTTATAGCTTTAAAACAAGTATTCTTGACTATCTCATTGATTAGGCCCATCCAGTTTTCTAGACAGGCTCATTTTTATTGCTTACTTCCGGAACTTTATCCATTCACCCATCATCTACCCATCCCCTCACCTACTCACCTACCCATCTGCCCACTCTCTCACTAATCCCTTATTGAACACATCAGAATGTGTTCTAGGTGCTGAGGACAGAGAGGTGACTGACACCTGGTCCCTGACCTCTGTTTCTGACAGTCTGGGGAGTGAGTCAGTATGTGCACGCATGTGCATACTTGTACAGTTGTAACACCGTATGTTATAATACGAAAACCTACTGGTAAACAGAATGACTGAGATGTACCCTGTGAAGAATACTGGGTAATGTGGGGGTGGGAGAATTCTTGACAGTTTTACAATAAATGATTCTATAGCTTAGGAAGGTGGCCTGAATGGTGCTGGGCAATCCACCCATTTGCATGGCAGGTCTGCTCATGGGGGTAATGTCCTTTACAACCAGCTCTGAACTTTACTAATGCTGTGGCTCCTCTCCTGTCCATGCAATAGTAGTCATCTAAGCTGACCATCCTGAGATATTTGTTATTTCTCAATTTTCCAGTATTCTCAAATATGGGGGTATGGGAAAAGAGAGAGAAAGAGAAAGAAAGAGAAAGAAAGAGAAAGAGAGAGAGAGAGAGAGAGAGAGAGAGAGAGAGAGAGAGATTGATTGATTGTATGTTCCCATCTGCCAGCTCAGTTCTCAGATGCTGCTGGGAGCTGAAGCTGGGAGCTAGGAACTCAGTCCAGGTCTTCCACATAGGTGGCGGCAACCTAACTACTTAAGCCATCACCTGCTGCCTCTGAGAGGCTGACATCAGGAGTGAAGCTAGAATGGGAACCCAGGCAGCCTGGCATGGATGCAGGTGTCCCAGTTGGTGTTCTTACTGCTAGGTCAAGCACACACTCCCCAGTTTGGGCATTTTTAGTTGCAATCTCCCATTGTAAACACACATGCAGGTGCACATTCTCTATCTCTCTTCTTTGATGTCTGCCTATCACATCTGCTTCACTCACATCCTATCAATGAATAAGTTGCCTCATCATGTCATCCCACATTGGGCTCATCACATTTTGTGCAAGGTGCATGTGTTCACTGAGCATTTGATACACTGTGTTGTCAGTCTGTAGGCAGGTCTCCTCACTTCTGCTGCTAACCTCCGTTCAAGCCCACATGGATGGGTACAATAACTTCCTTACTGGTCTTCCTGCTTTAGGTTATTCTCCACACCACAGTAAGAGGGGGACTTTTGGTTATTCTCCACACCACAGTAAGAGGGGGACTTTTGAAATAATGGAGATGATATTTCATCTATGTTAGAACCCTCCAAGGGTTCTCCATCTCACTCCACGTAAGAGCCAAAGCCCTTCCATCTGGCCCTCATACTTCTGTGCCCATCACTGAACTCCTTCCTTATTTCACACGGCTGCAGCCTCACCAGCTGACTTGATCTTTATTATTCCAGGCAGCCTGTCTCCTGGTGCCTTTCTATTTGTTCATTGGCCAGGAACAGTGTTCTTCAGCCATATGTCTAGGACTTTCTATTTTTTCTGGTACTTCCTTAATAATCCTCAAACGTCCCTTTAGTGTAGCCTTTCTTAACTACCCTATGCCAAACAAAAGCCTCATTTAGCTGCAAAAGACAAGATTTCACTCCTTTTAATGGCTGAGTAAATGGATCCAATGGGAAACTATTATGCTTGGATTAAGTCAGTCCAAAAAAAGACAAATACTATGTTTTCCATGATTTTTAATAGCTAACCACAGAATACAAAAAACTATGTATGAGTGAGCCTGATATCCTTTTTTTTTTTTTTAAAGATTTTATTATTATTGGAAAGCCAGATATACAGAGAGGAGGAGAGACAGAGAGGAAGATCTTCCGTTGTTTCACTCCCCAAGTGAACCGCAACGGGCCGGTGCGCGCCGATCCGCGCCGATCCGATGCTGGGAACCTGGAACCTCTTCCGGGTCTCCCATGCGGGTGCAGGGTCCCAAAGCTTTGGGCCGTCCTCGACTGCTTTCCCAGGGCACAAGCAGGGAGCTGGATGGGAAGTGGAGCTGCCGGGATTAGAACCGGCGCCCATATGGGATCCCGGGGCTTTCAAGGCGAGGACTTTAGCCGCTAGGCCACGCCGCCGGGCCCGAGCCTGATATCCTATGACTTAATTATTTTTTACAGCCTGTCTCTATGCTTCTGAGGAATATTAAGTTTTTTTTCCTACTTGCTATATGTTGGTATATTCACCTAATGGAGTGTTAAGTCTGTGACTGCCTAGTGAAGTGGAAATATGCTATTGTAAAAATTAAGAAAAAAAATAAATAAGGAAGGAGGATGGTGGGTGGGTGCGGAATGCAGGCAGGATGGAGGGTATGATGGAAAGTATCACTAGGCTTCTATATATGTATTGTGAAATATGTAAAATTTCATCTTATATAAATAAAAATAGAAATAAACTTCATGTATTTTTCAAAACAAACAAAACAGCAGCAACAACAAACCTCAAATATCCTTTCCTTATGATCTGGATTGTCCCCATACCCATTGCCTTGGTTTAGTTTCACCCAAGCACACATCATCGTCACAGTAGACTCAGTTACTAATGCATTGGTTGTCTGTTTCCTCTGTAGGAATTTTCAGGTTTCCTGGGGAAGGAAATCATTCCTTCAGAATCTTGAACAAAAACTGGCACATAGTAGGCAATGTGTAAGTACTGTGTGATTGATGGCAAGAGTAAATGAACGAATGTCTTCATCAAAAGGCTGTGAACTGGGTTACACGTGCCTAACAGGTTTGCTTGTCCTTGGAGCAGTCCTTGACCTTAGTATGTGGCACTTTACATGGAATTTGCATTGTAATTTTCATTTTAATTGCCTGTTTCTTCACCACAGGGATTGTGTCTTTCTTCTATGACTTCTATGACTCCCGAGTCTAGGACAAGGCCTGGCTCATAAGCAGACACAGAAATGTAAGTGCACACATTCTCTCACTTGAGAAACCATGTCATATTCAGTGTTGTATCTCCTGAGCTTGGCATATGTAAGTGATTAATGCATGCTTATTACACGCATGCCACTTCATGAATCACTATCACTCCATTTTCTTGTTAGGAAAATTGGATGAAGCATAAGGACCGACAGCAATGCTGGTAGGGATTTTTTAGAATGATAGCCAAGTGAGTAATATATTAACATGCCTTGTTTTTAGTCGTGGGAGTTTATAATCTGGACAATCTGTCAATGTTGCATTCATGCTGGACAAAGATCTACAGGTGACAGGACTGCCATTGGATGAACACACAAACATGTAGCCCATCAAGGAAGGGGGCCTTGTGAAGGTGGTTAAGGAAGAGTAGGTTGTGATAACCCAGATTTGGATAGAAAGAGGGAGGTCAGACCAGGTGGTCAGGCAAGGATTTGAAGTAAGAAAAGGATTCATGAGCAGCCTGGGTAGGAAAAAAAAAGTCATGGTAAGAAGTGGCGTGGTTGGGGTGAACATGTGACTAAGGCAGAGGAGAGGTCTAATTAAGAGGGGTTAAATGTGAGACCACGGAGGCAGGAATGGGATGCTGCAGACAACGGGGTCATTTAGACAATGAGATGAGCAGTCTCATCAGGGAAGGGAGAGTCCAGCCTGTTTTTGGCTTTTGCGCAGGATGGGAAAAGGCGATCCTTTGGAGAGATGCCATCCTGTTGGTAGAGCGGGTCTGGGGGAAAATATGTTGAGAAAACTCCAGGAGTGGGAACCTTAGGACACTGCGTGAGATAGCAGCACCCCACATCACAGGGCTTGAGTTCAAGTCTTGGTTCCACTCTTGACTCCAGCTTCTTGCTAACGCACACCTCAAGAGTCAGTGATGTACTGTGGTACCTTGGAGCTGGTGTGGCAGTGTACAGGTTAATTCTTTGGCTGTAATACCAGCATCCCATATGGAAACGGGTAAATGTCTCAGTTGCTCTACTTCTTATTCAGCTCCCTGCTTGTGGCCTAGGAAGGTGGCAGAGGATGGCCCAAAGCCTTGGGTTCCTGTTTCCATGTAGGAGACCCTACCAAAGCTCCTGGTTTCAAATAGGCTCAGTTATGGCACTGCAGCCACGTGGGGAGTAAATTAGCAGATGGACGATCTTAATCTCTATCTCTCCTCAATGTAACTCTGTCTTCCAAATGAAAATAAATCTTTTAATAAAAAGTGTTTTCTGACATCCATGTGGGCAATTCAAGTTGAGTTCCCAGCTACTGGATTTTGCTTGGTCCAGCCCTTGCTGTTTTAGGTATTTGAGCAAATGAGCCAGTGGGTGGGAATTGTTTTCCACTGCTTTAAATAAGCAAAATAATGAAAAAGAAAAACCCCACCTGAGTATACGAGTATGTGCAACTGGGGCTGGTATTTCCCTTAGTGAACAGACTGCCCAATTTGCATAGCAGGTCCATGCAGATTAATGTATGCTCATGTGGGGATTACACTGCAGGGCTCTGAGGTTTTCAATGAACATCTTGCTTCTGTGACTAAGTTCATCCTGAAGCCTGGGAATGTTTCCTTGGTCAGCCTGATGTCATAGCCGATGGTGTTCTCTTATTTAGGAATGAAGAAACCCTGTTCACTCTGAGGGTTCTTTGAAAACACAATCTTCTAAGACCACTTCTGACTTCCCTAAGCTAATCTCATTTCCTCAAGAACCTGTTATCAAAATACATATTGATTCACACGTGTGTGCTCCTTGTTTTGCTTATTGTGTGCCTTGCCTACCAGAATGTATGTGCATGAGGACAAGACCTGATCTGGTTGGAATCCTAGATCTGGATTGGTGCCTGGGATATAGTGGGTGAGTTAATAAGGGAATGGGTAGCCGGGTGAGCACAAGACATTATATACCAGTGGAGCATAGTTGCCTCTTCTGAACAGATGCTGGCTGAAATTCTGGAGTAGGATCTAGGAAGTTGTGGGTAGGAGGGCTGAATCATGGGCGGTTAGGGACAATCTTTGTAGGAGTGGACAGGATATCTGGGTTCTGGGAGTAGGGAGGACACACAAAGTAATGGCTTTTTACCAACAGAGGCATTTCAATATTTTAATACTGGCATGGCCTTATGCATCCAGTGTGATGTTGAAACCCTGCAGAGTTGGTTTGAAATCTATAGAACACCACAGAAAGACCAGAGTTGGAGGACTTCGGACAATCAGAGCACAGATAATGCCAAAGAAGGCAAAAAGAAATGGGAAGGAGAGTTGAAAGGATTAAACTAAGGTGGGAGATCAGAGTCTGTCCAAGAGTAAGTTATCAGGCTTCTAGGAAACATGAGGAGTGAGATTAAGGTGGCACGAAGTCCTCACGTCCTGGGAAGCAGGGTGCTATCAACACATTACACTCTGAGAGAGGGGAGGTAGGTCCTTCCTGCAGGAGTTGAGTCCAGTGGCTCCTGCTATACAAGACTCTTTCTGATCCTTTTGCTGTCCTGGAGGGTGGTCAAGGCGTCCAGAAGTGGATGGGACTAAGGGAGTCAGGGGACCACTGCTGGGGGACAGCGTCATGAGTAGTTATAGCTAGAATAGAACTAGTTCCACATTTTAGCAAGTGGCAAGTGGTGAGGCCATGCTGGTATGCAGTCCTGCTAGCACCACTGAAAGTGAAGCACTGTAGGAGGGCAGGTGCTGAGGAGGTTGGCATCTTCGGGGTGTGTGTTTTTTTTTTTTTTTGAAGCACAGCATTTTCATCACAGTGGAACACAGCAGGAAAGAAGTTAGCTCCCAAAATCTGCACTCATTAAATTGTATGCAAATTAAGGTAGAAATTATCTTTCTGTGCAGCATGTATTAGGGCCAAAATACCTGCTAATTAACCATCGAATTCTCTGTGTATCCACTTCTACAATGAAATAGCACAGTAAACCAAACCAGTAAAAGGACTCATTAATAGAATAACAATGAAAATAGTAAACTTGTATTCTTTTTGCCACATAAAATGCTGATGACTCTTTGAAGTGAACATTATTATCTTGCTCCTTTTAGGCACATGGACATGGAGTGACTTGTCTAATATTTTACAATAAGTCAGACATCCAGGGCTCAAACCTCCCGCCCCCCTTCTCTGGATCCAAATTCTAGTGCTAGTAAATCTCTTTTCATTGAATGACTTATTTATTCTGGGGATTTTAAATGGGAGTTGCTTGATGCCATCTTCAGTGTGGGCAAGTTCAAAAGGCATCTAGAAAATTCAAACATAATGGTGCTTCTTGGGTATTCTAGCAGTCAAACATATTTTCCCTGTATGGTTAAAGGATGTTCCCAGAGTGATATGCGTTCACGAAGATCCAAGCACCCAAAATTTCAGATGGAAAAACATAATTTTCCTCTAGAAATTTAATGAGTAAACGAAATTACTTGGGTACCAAGGGATGTACTGTACTTGACTTTCGGTTGGATTGTTTGGTTAGGATGATAATTTATGGGCAGAGAGGAAAGGAACCTTGTCAAGCAAGCCGCTGACTCCTAAGAGGTTAGGTAATTTGGCTGACAAGTAAGGACAGGGCCAGCTGCATGTTAAATGAAAGGGATACAAATGATTTAAAAACCCTACTAGCTAGTTACATATTTTGTTGCTTCCGCAGAGTTGCTTCCTTCCAAGATTTAAAGCCTTGGTACTCATTGTGTTTTCTTACTGACATACAAGCAGAAGAACACTCTTCCATTAAGTGCTCCTTGCCTAAGCCATCTTGATGACCAGGAGTGAGAAAACCTTAGTACAATTTAGCAAAGTTGTGAGACTCACAGATGGACTTCATCCCTGTTGCTTGGATGGACTGAAAAAGCTGATTCAGAGAGAGATGAGTGAAATGTAGCCTTCAATGCAGAGATGTGGATTGAAAAGTACATTTAAACAGATTTTTTAAAAGTCTAGACTATAAAGAGACTTCAATATGCTGCTGGTGAGGAACAAACTACTTTCCATAAGAAGCCTATACCAACAGGTATGGATTATGGGCAGAACTGGAGAATCTTTCCAGGAACTGTCAGCCCTCGCATCTGATTTTATAGTAAGGTCAACACTGGCCAATGATCCTTAAAGTCCTTTCCAGTCATTCCTTCCAAAACTTCATGCTTAATTCTAGCACAGTTGAGGGAAGAGGGTTGGCAGTTTTGCTCTGGCAGGATCTAGGTCACTGATACAGCTTAAGGCCATTTTCCAAACCACAGAGTTCACATTAGCTCCTAAATCCTAATGACTACAATCATCGGGAAACAAGACAGAACTTCCTGTCACTGTGCTGGGATCTGCCAGAGACGGAAACACAAGTCTGGAGCACTGAGCAACTTCCTCATGGTGTTCCATGACCTAACATTCCACAGATGGGCCACATGGACTTTTGTCTGATCTTTCCTCACTAAGCAGCTTGTCTGAGAAGTTTCTAGGCTGGCAAGAGTGACATAGAGCAAACAGAAAGAGCACAAGAAACCCTAGGCAGATCACAGTAACAACTCAGGATCCATAACAGCTGATAGCTCAGGGGTGTGAGATGGTGTGCTGTTCATGATTCTTACCTCAAGTGGAGGATGCGTCCAAGCTGGGGAGCTCTTGGGATCCTTCTGTGCTCCAAGCTGATGTGTTCTCTACCTTGAGCCTTCAGTCAGCTGCTTAAACACCGGCCAGATAATTAAGTCTGAATCACCTCAGTGGCTGATTTTTTTTTTAAACACCGGTTTCAAAATATGATACATAATTGCTTCACTACAATTACCCAATGGCATGAATGAACACTGTAGTTTCTCTCGAGATGAACAGACAATGCCACCTAGGCATTAATTATCTCCCATGCAAAGCACACAGACGCACACACATAGACATGTTACACTTCAGAAATTGCTATGGCAACTTTTCCAAAATGATTAAGTCAAGATTTCCAGAGTATGGACAAAGGTGTTTTTTTTTTTTTTAAGATTTATTTATTTTTATTACAAAGTCAGATATACAGAGAGGAGGAGAGACAGAGAGGAAGATCTTCCGTCTGATGATTCACTCCCCAAGTAAGCGCAACGGGCCGGTGTGCGCCGATCTGAAGCTGGGAACCAGGAACCTCTTCCGGGTCTCCCACATGGGTGCAGGGTCCCAAGGCTGTGGGCCGTCCTCGACTGCTCTCCCAGGCCACAAGCGGGGAGCTGGATGGGAAGTGGAGCTCCCTGGATTAGAACCGGCGCCCATATGGGATCCTGGGGCGTTCAAGGCAAGGACTTTAGCTGCTAGGCCACACCGCCAGGCCCATGGACAAAGGTGTTTTTAAAATTATGTTGAATTGGGACAGAAAGCGTTTTCCTTCCTGCATCGTAAGCCAGTTTCTCCAAATTGAAGTCCTCCTCCTCACACCAGCCACTCCACACCACTGCCCAGGATATCCCCATATATAATTTTGCCGGGTCATCAGTTTGGGTATGAAAGCACATGGTTGGGCCCGGCGTGGTGGCCTAGCGGCTAAAGTCCTCGCCTTGAAAGCCCCGGGATCCCATATGGGCGCCGGTTCTAATCCCGGCAGCTCCACTTCCCATCCAGCTCCTTGCTTGTGGCCTGGGAAAGCAGCTGAGGACAGCCCAATGCATTGGGACCCTGCACCCACGTGGGAGACCCGGAAGAGTTTCCAGGTTCCCGGATCGGTGCGCATCGGCCCGTTGCGGCTCACTTGGGGAGTAAATCATCGGATGGAAGATCTTCCTCTCTGTCTCTCCTCCTCTGTGTATATCTGGCTGTAATAAAATGAATAAATCTTTAAAAAAAAAAAGAAAGCATATGGTTGACACTCAGGTTTTACCTTCAAGGCAGGATCACAGACAGCATCTCTACATTTAGCACTTTTGTGAAGTGTGTTGGGTGGGCTCATCGACAACTGTGTTAACTCAATATCCTTATGGAACCTAAGCCCTGTCCCAGTCTTACACTCCATATTTTTATGCACATTTGGATAGCCAGGGTTCTGATTTCATAAAGCATCTCATGTGTTTTCTGGGTAAGAAAAGATGTTTAGGGCCTGGCATGGTAGCCTAATGGCTAAAGTCCTTGCCTTGCACATGCATGGATCCCATATGGGTGCTGCTTCATGTCCTGGTGTCCCTGCTTCCCATTTAACTCCCTGTCTGTGGCCTGGGAAAGCAGTCGAGGATGGCCCAAAGCCTTGATATCCTGCACCTACATGGGAGACCCAGAAGAAGCTCCTGGTTCCTGGCTTCGGATCAGCTCAGCTTTGGCTGTTGTAGCCACTTGGGGAATGAATCAGTAGATGGAAGATCTTTTTCTTTGTCTCTCCTCCTCTCTGTGTATCTGACTTTCCAATAAAAGTAAATAAATCTTAAAAAGAAAAAATGTTCAATCTTCCTGGTTTACTAAGGATGCAGGATGTTTGGAACTAAAACCAGGCTAGTTCTGGTCAAATCAGAAAGATTAGTAACCCTAGCAGGAACAGGAAACTTCATGTGCCATTGTCCGTATTTCTGACGGTTTTTCAGTTTTCTTGTGTGCTCTTAGTAATATTTCCCTACTTAACCTAAGTTTTTCTGGGAGCAAAGTGAGCATTAAAATTAATTGTATTTTAGCAGGTTCTTATAAGACATTGATAATGTAAGATCATGTGCTATCAAAACTATAGAGCTATATATATATTTTGATTCATGTAGCCAGCCAAATGAATGGTACTAAGAGATTGAAGAGTCTCCTCACAGCATCATTTGTTGTTATCAGTGATCAAATTTCCATCGACTGCCCACTAGATGCAAAGTCCTTTTCAGCAAAGAATACCTGTCCATATGGAGACATAAAATAAGTAAACAAGAAAATAAACAAAAATGTAGGGCCCGGCGGCGTGGCCTAGCGGCTGAGGTCCTCGCCTTGAGCGCTCCGGGATCCCATGGGGGCGCCGGTTCTAGTCCCGGCAGCTCCACTTCCCATCCAGCTCCCTGCTTGTGGCCTGGGAAAGCAGTCGAGGACGGCCCAAAGCTTTGGGACCCTGCACCCGTGTGGGAGACCCGGAAGAGGTTCCTGGTTCCCGGCTTCGGATCGGCGCACACCGGCCCGTTGCGGCTCACTTGGGGAGTGAAACATCGGACGGAGGATCTTCCTCTCTGTCTCTCCTCCTCTGTATATCCGGCTTTCCAATAATAATAAAATCTAAAAAAAAGAAATGTATACACTGTCACACGTGCTATGATATGAAGGGAATAAAGGAGTGTACTTAGTGGAATAGTCTTGGGCTTGATAGGGCAGCAGAGCTGAGGAGGGTGGGCTTACTTTGTTAGGATGTCCAGGTAGGCACCCCTGAAGAGGTGGTAGTGGCTCTAAGATAGGGTTGTTTGAAGCCAGGCAGGCAAAGTATGTAGAAAAAGGTGGAACAGACAGCCAAGGTTTGCTGGTGCATCGGAAATAAGGTGAGGGCAGAAAAGAGTAGTGTAAGACATTGAAAGGGTGATGGCAGGGGGTGTAGTTGGAGTTCTGTGGGTGGAGAGGTTGGCTGGAAACATGAACTTCCCAGTCATCATGCAGATGTAAATGAGATCATCTGTGGCGGCTTCCCAAGGCACAGGCGCTATTGGCGGTACGAGAGATCATTTAAGGAGTTTCACAGATAAACACTTGAAATTGTACTGTGATTAGTTCTAGAGCATTAGAAAAACAAATACAGAGTCATACATGGAAGGAGATCAATGACATCATGCCATATGGAAAAAATACTCATAAATTATCTGCAAGATATATCTGTCCTTTCCTTTCCTGGTCTGGCCTGCCCGCAGTTCCAGCTCATGCTGGTGGGTGCTGCAGCCTAGCCCAGCCTGGACTGCTCCCAGTCCCAGCCCTAATGTGAACTGGCTGGTGTTGTGGCCCAACCCAGCCTGTCATGTACCCCGTCCTAGTTCTCATACCTGCCGGTGGATGCTATGAACTGACCCAGCATGGCCCATCCCCAGACCCGGCCCATACGTATGCCAGCAGGCACTGTAACCTGGCCTGGTCTGGGCTGCTCCCATCCTTGATTCTTGTGCTCACCTGCAGGGACTGCATCTAAACAGAGGAGGTCCACAAGCTTCTCTATCAAGTCACCTCCCAGTTGCAGGTCTTGCACACACCACTGGGTCCTTGGCCCAGCTGCCTTGATTTACCTTCTGTCCTGGTAAGAATAGCAGCCTTGCCTGACTGACCTAGATCCATGTGGCTGTTACTGTTGGGTGCTACAGCCCAGCCAGTTCGCATCAGGGCTGGGACTGGGAACAGTCCAGGCTGGGCTAGGATATAGTTCCTCCCCACAAATGCTGGGCTGAGGCAGGCCATGCCAAACTGGGCTGCAGCACCCACTTGCCCATGTAAGACCCGGGGTGGGGTAGAGTGAGAGTGGAAGTGATCCTGGTAGGGGGCAGCGAGGATTCCCCTGCTGGGCCGCTGTTCCTGCTGCTGTGAGAGGTAGGCAGATCAGACTGGGCAGGGCTACAAATCCTCTTAGCCTGCATGCGAGCTGGTTTGGTGGAGAGCTGGGCTGGCTAAGTGACTATCTATTGGTGCATACATGAGCCAGAGTAAGTGCAGGCTGGTTGGCCTTTGCCATAGCATCAGCTGGAAAGTGCTGGAAATGGGGGCAAGTTCTATCAAGCCAGACTGAAGATCCACCTGAAAAGTGCAAGATCTGGGGCTGGGAGTGGGTCTGGTAGGGAAACCGGGGCACCTCTCCAAAGGGCTGCAGCTTCCACTGTGAGCATGAGAACCAGGGCTGGAGGTGGGCCTGGCTGGAAAGGTAGAAGCACCCGCCAGCATAAGTGTAATCTGAATAGTGGGGTCTGTTGGGCTGAGCTAGGCTGTAGTACCCACTGGGGTGTACAAAAGCTGAATGGGATGTGGGACAGACCAGACCAGTAGTCTGCACATACTGGTGTGCACAGAACCAGTGCTGGCGGTGCTCCTGGTGGATGTTATTGGGAGTAGCTCTGACAGGGCTACAGTTCCTGCTGGTGTATATGAGGGCTGAGCAGGTGGTGGGAAGGATTGGGCTGGACTGCAGAATCCATTGGTTTGCATAAGAGATTGGGCAGGAGACAGAACTGATTAGGTGACTGCAACCACCATTGTCTGTAGGCTGATGTGAATGACTAACTGAGCAGGACCCCATGCTGGCTAGCATACACAGAAGTCAGGTCTGTGGTCACCTCACATGAAGTTTCTTAGGGGACTCCCCCAACTGGACTGCAGGACTCAGAACTCCAATCATGGGGAGAATTGCAGCATCTGTGGTTTGGACCATGGGGTGCAAGTGTCAGAACTGGGCCTCCTCAGTTGCTGAAGATGGTGCAGTGAATAGCATGCCTAGATATGGGGGATATGGTAGTCCACTGGGGCCTGTAGAGGGCATCTAGTACCATTGCAGAGGGAGGAGGGCAGAACAAATGGGACAACTCTCCCAGCCAAGTGTTGACAGCAAATGGAGACTCCAAGATGAACTGTCAGCCAATGGACCTTGGAAGCTGCCCCACTTGCTCATCCAGGCCAGGCTTGGTGAGTAGGTGCGAGCGCGAATCTAGCCCATGAGCACTGTCACTCATCCTTGGAGCAATGAAATCAACAGTATTTGATTTCATTTGAGCACCGAGGTGTCCTGCTCCACATCTGCCCTTGTGTCACTGTTCTATCCTGCCTTTTTAGGAAGGTCACTGAAGGGCAACCCATAGCCCAGGGTATGCAAATGGTGGGGGAGGGAGAAGGATGCTGTTGCCAGGCAACCTATCTGGTTTTTCCAGTTGTTGCTTGATTCTGTGTAACACAGACTTATGTATTCAAAGTCACTGGTTTATTCCTAAGTTGAGGAGCTGCCAGGAATTTGTGTGAGTCTTGAGAAAGATGAGTGTGCCAATGGCTCCCCCTGGGCGGGCTGGGGGGAAGTCAGGTGGGATTCTTCTCTCACCTGGCCGTAGCTTCCCCTCCCCTCCCTGCTCTGACCCAGGTCACACTCCCTTGGGGTTGTGTGATGAAAGTCCTGGGTGGAATCCGTGACTGACTCAGAGTGTAGTCTCTCCTGCTAGTTGCTCTTTAAAAAGAGTTTACAGCAGTGACTGCCTCTTGGTTTTGAAAAAAAAAAAATGAACTCTTCAACCTCAGTCTCTTATTAGCAGTTATCTAAAAGGATGCTGTATTTTTTTTTTGAGATTTATTTATTTTTATTGCAAAGTCAGATGTACAGAGAGGGGGAGGGACAGAGAGGAAGATCTTCCGTCTGATGATTCACTCCCCAAGTGACTGCAATGGCTGGTGCTGCGCCGATCCGGACCCAGGAGCAAGGAACTTCGTCCAGGTCTCCCATGCAGGTGCAGTGTCCCAAGGCTGTGGGCCATCCTTGATTGCTTTCCCAGGCCACACGCAAGGAGCTGGATGGGAAGTGGAGCTGCCAGGATTAGAACCGGTGCCCATATGGGATCCTGGGGCGTTCAAGGCGAGGACTTTAGCCACTCGGCCACCACGCCAGGCCCAGGATGCTGTATTTTATGATTAAAGTTCAAAATGTATTTAAATTATGATAAATTTTAAGTGCCCAAATGGATGCCTTTTCTGAGACATGAGAGAGATTGTAGAATCATATGAGGAAATGTGATAACTACAGTATACATCCATGATGTATTGGCATGAGTCCAATTTAGATAGACCAGGATTTCTCCAGGCTGGTCCCCTGATACCTTGGACCACACGATTCTTCCTTGTAGGGGACTGGTCTGTGCACTGTGCAACACCTGGCTTTGTCCTGGATCAGCCCCTACCATTGTGGTCACTGGGGGCATGAATCAGTATGTGGCAAGACCTCTCTCTGTCTCTCCTTCTCTCTCTCTCACTCTACCTCTCAGATAAATAAGTACTTAAAAAAGATCAGCTGTGTTTGCCACGATGGCCTAGTGACTGAATCCTCCTCTTGCAAGCACTGGAATCCCATATGGGCATCAGTTCCTGTCCTGGCTGCTCCATTTTCCATCCAGCTCCATGCTTACAACCTGGGAAAGCAGCAGAGGACAGCTCCAAATCCTGCGTCTCTGCACTCATCTGGGAGCCCTGAAAGAAGCTCCTGGCTTCGGATTGGCTCAGCTCTGGCCATCACAGCCACTTGGGGAGTGACCCAGCGGATGGAAGATCTTTCTCTCTGTATCTCTCTTTCTTTGTAAGTCTGCCTTTCCGATAAAATGCATCTTAAAAAAAAAAAGGATCCATTTATTTTGGCACAGAATAATGGTAAGTCATGTACATCCATAGACTGGTGGCCCCTAAAGATGACCATGAAGCGACACTGTGGCCATGGTGATGCTGCAGCACTGCACGTTACTCACCAGGCTGTGGTGATGCTGGTGTAAATCAACCTCCTGTGCTGCCAGGGATGCAAAAGTAGAGCAAGACAATTACGCATGGCACGCAGCTATGAAAAAAATATTGCAGGCTTATGTACTTGCTATTCTGTACTTTTATTATTATTTTAGAATACATTCCTTCCACTTATTTTTAAAAAGTTTACTGTAAGATAATGTGTCATGTCACCCTGGCAGTAGCCTCACATGTATCACGCTTACTTGATCTTGACTGTATCAAGAGCTACTTTAAGTAATTGACCTACATCTGGGTTTCATTCTGTCAAATTTGGACAGTGATAAAATTGATGAATGATGCAGTCTCAGCACAATCCCTGATATTAAGTGATGTGTGACTGTACTATATGATTATATCTACTCTTGCAGTAGAAAACAAAATTCCTCTTTGTAATTAAACATTAACATTGTCAATGACATTTTGCTTATCTACCCAATAAAAAGTGAATATATGCTTGAGTTAAGATCCAACTAACGGGCCCAGCGCTGTAGCCTAGCAGCTAAACTCCCTGCCTTGCAAGTGCAAGGATCCCATATGGGTGCTCTGGTCTTCCGGCTTCAGATGGGTGCAACTCCTGCTGTTGCGGTCACTTGGGGAGTGAATCATCGGACAGAAGATCTTCCTCTGTCTCTCCTCTCTGTATATCTAACTTTCCAATAAAAATAAATCTTTAAAAAAAAAAGACCCAACTAACAGTAATATTTACAGATCACACTGTTGTAGCTTGCTGTGCAGAACATACTTTATTTCTCTCAAGGGGTTCCAAATACTGCAATTTAATGCATAGCTAGGGTTTTAGTGATTTCAACAATCTCTGAAGATTTTTGTTCAAACTTCTCTTCACAACATTTTTAAAGGCCTATTTCAGCTTCTCACCAAGTACGGCTATCTTAATTTTTTTTAAACATGCTCAAATCAAGCAACAACAGATAAAGTCTATAATGGTGTAAATCAGTGGTTTCCTAAGTGTAGCCAGCTGCAGGGTCAGCACTTGGAGACACTCAGGTCCTGCCCAGGCCAGTTAGGCTAGAAATCCCGAAGGGAGAACCTAGCCACCTGTCTTCAAATGCTGCTTGTGGGGCAGGTGTCTGTGATGAGGTCAGCATGCCTGGGCTTGATTTCTGGACCCCGACTGCAGTGTCCCCCCATGACATATTTATTAGAATCACTAAAAAGAAAACAAAGCCAACAGTATGTGCTGATGGTGAGGAGGCAGAGCAAAGAACTTCTCATTTATTGCTTGTGAGAACAAGGTGTGGTACAGACACTTCGGAGTATGGTCTGGCAATTTCTTTTCTTTTTTTTTTTTTTTTAAAGATTTACTTATTTTTATTGGAAAGGCGGATATACAGAAAGGAAGATCTTCCGTCCAATGGTTCACTCCCCAAGCGGCCGTGGCTGGAGCTGAGCCAATCCGAAGCCAGGAGCCAGGAGCTCTTCCAGGTCTCCCACATGGGTGCATGGTCCCAAGGCTGTGGGCCGTCCTTGACTGCTTTCCCAGGCCACAGGCAGGGAGCTGGATGGGAAGCGAGGCCGCTGGGATTAGAACTGGCACCCATATGGGATCCTGGCACATGCAAGGTGGGGACTTTAGCCACTACGCTATCGCACTGGGCCCAAGGTCTGGCAGTTTCTTACAAAACAAATATTGTCTTACAACATGACCCATTGATAATTTTCCTACTTACATAAAAACTTATCTAGCTGAATTAAAAATCTGCAGGCAAACATTTATAGCAGCTTTCTTTATAATTGCCCCAAACTGAAAGCAATCAAGAGGGCATGGATAAACATTCACAAGGCGAATGTTTTTCACTGATAGAAAGAGCTGGACCCATAAAAGGCATGACTCAAATGTATATTGCTAAGGGAAAGAAGCCAGTCATGAGGGCAGAAATGTTCTATTCTGTGAAATTCCAGTTATACAACATTTTGGAAAAAACTGGAGACAAATCAGTGTCAGGTGTTGGCACTGGTGGTGAAGAGAGTTGAAAATAGGGGATGTTTCAGGAGAGTGAAAAGAATGTTTAATACTGTATCAATGAATGTAAGACATCAGCCATTAACTGAAAATCACAGAACTTTATAGTTTAAAACATAAACTTTACTGTATGGAGATGTGACAAAAACCTTAATGTATTACAAACAACCTAACTGAAGGGCATGGGGGAATAAGATGCTGACCTGAGAAACTTAGGAAATGATGTTTTTGAAGGACTATATTGTAACAATATAGGGCAAATCAGTGGGAGGAGAGGAATTGATGAGGGGCTAGGGAAAATCCCTGCGCCTATGGAACTGTATCATTAAATAATAAATAAATACTTTAAAAAAGGAATTTATGAAAAAAGAGTGTGTAAAATTAAATGTAACAGGAACTTTAAATAAGCACTGTACTCTAGTTGATAATGTTGTTTTCCACATGGATATAGGATAACAATTCTGGCACCACTACATATATTTGCTAAAATTAAGCAATTAAGTAAATGGATGGTAGGTGGTTAGAGCCAGGATTCTCAAAATTGCATAGAGAGGTTACAGGTAAGAGAGCAAGCTAGTATGACTAGTACTGCGGACAACAGAAAAATCTTGCACTTAGCTCAAGATCATATAGTTACATATATACATAACACACACGTAAATTTATCTCCTTGCTTTGTTAGCTGAGGCATAGAAGCAGCGACACTCCAGGAGCAATCAGCACACCAAACACCCAGGTCCATTTCTAACACCATTGTTCAATAAAAGGTACTAGGTAGAGCTCCTCAGAAAAATGACTGATTGGAAGATTTGGGCAGGAAATATACCACGTGATTCTGTAACATCTTGTAGGGCCAGAAGTTAAGAAAGTACTCAAAAAGGGAACTAAACAAGCAAGCAAATCAAAATCCACAAGGATGTCAAATGAGTAAAACACCGACAGGAAGATTTCCCTATGGGCAAAACTAAGCAATGATAAAAAAATGATGTATTGGATTATAAGGCTAAGCGTAAAACAAACATACCAAGTCTATACTTATATAAATGATTTAATAAGTAATAAGCAAAGTTCCTGTGCAAAAGAAATCTAAATAATGGATGATCCCCCTGTCAGTGGATGGCATGTTTGCCCTACTCTTTCAGTGTGGGTTTCACAGGGTGTCTTTCTTTCAAAGTTTGTGATATGAAAAGGGGACAAAGAGAGTAGCAGTGGGAAAGCAAATGACAAGAGCTGACACAGTGACAAGTCATATTGATGGTATGTGCGCTACTGATGTGATGTGATGAGGAAGGCACTTTGCTTCTGTGGTCTTCCTCCCAAGAACAAATTACCTCAGTCTAATCACGAGATAAGTATTAGACAAATACCAACTGAAAAACAGCCTACGAAATACCTGACTGGTGTTCCTGAAAGGTTAGGCTAACAACAACAAGATTAACAACAACAATAACAACAACAGGAAACCAAAGGAAATCTAAGAGGAACCCAAAGAGACGTGACTACATAACATGGGTAGGATCCTAGAACCGAAGATGAGCATTAGGTACAAAACAGACAATATACTTAAATATGAACTTTAACTAGTAGTAATATATCATTAATCACAAATGTGCCATATTGCTCATAGGGAACACTGGACATGTGGCATATGAGAACTCTCCACAATAATTTCATAAACCTAAAGCTGTTCTGAAATCAAACACTCATAAAAAAAAAAAACAGCCAAAGGGAGACGATGAATGAATCCCTGAAGGAGACTGGCATCATCTCTTTGGAGTGTGCTATGATACGGGCCTATTAAAAAAATCAAATTCCTAAATCCTGAAAGTTTTAGTGCCCATTGCTTGTAGCCATTCAGATGGCAACCTGTAAAAAGGAAAGCAATTCTCAAGGAGGGGCATCTCTGAGAGGAAAGGTGTGGGATATTCTCACAGACCTTGGAGGGTTTGGAGGTCTGTCCCCCTGACTACTCAAAATCTTAGCAGTGCCAGAGAATGTGTTGGTTCTCTTCCAGGATCCTCCCACACTTTTGTGGTTGGATTACTTCCAAAGTCCCAACAATTGCACCTTGTTAGGAAAGGGAGTGTAATGTCAATCCCATAATAAATTGTCACAAACTTAGAGGCTTAAAACAACCCAAACTGGTATTATCTCCCTAAATCTTTACAATGTACCTGTCTGACATAGTCTCATGACCAATACCACTTGTGTAGATGATTACTTACTCAGGCTTATATAGCATTGGGTGGTGTGTCATAGATGGGTTCCAAAAGTGGTCTCCGAAGAGTATCGCCACAGTAGCGTGCATTGTTTCTGCAAGAGTGCATTTCAAGAGAGAAATGAAGTTTGTTTTATGTCATGATTATGTGAGAGCTCTGTCATAGCTTCCAAACAGAATCATTTCCCAAGTTCAACGATTCCCTCTGCCTACCAACTGTCTCTGTTCCCACTGGCATTCCATAAATCTATTTCTTCTCTCAGCTACCAAAGACCCTCCTAAGTAAGCTGATTTCTAACTTGATGGTCCTCAAGGTGATTTTGTCTTTCAGGGGGGATATTTAGCAATTTTATGAAACATCTTGGGTTACTACAACTGGGGAAGGGAGATAGCTGTGCTGGTATTTTGAGGACAAAGTCCAGGAATGTTGCTAAACATCTTACAATGCACAGAATTGTCCACAAAATAAGACTTCTGCGGCCCAAAATGTCACCAGTGCTGAGGTGGAGAAATCAATGTAATTTCAACAGCTCCTTCAATTAGATAGACCCACATTTCAGATCTGAGCATGCTCTCAGTGTTTTATACCTGTCAGATACTTTTATTGTTTCCACCTTCGGAACAGCCTTCCCCAAATTTGGGTGGGTAGGTAGGTGGGTGGGATTTCAGTACTATCAGTCCAGTTTCCCCAAGGGAGTTCAGACCCCAAGACCAGTCTAGTCACCTTTGGAACTAAAAGTCAGGCATGGACCTAGATTCCTTCTCTTAGATGCACTCCTAGGAGCCTTTGATTTGGAAGTCAGCAAGATGAAGCAACAGGCTCTTCTGGAACTTTGCCAATTTTTGTTACCGGAAGTTGCAAAAAACATGTGGCATCTGATGGCAGTCACTCTTCAAGTGGTTCCTGACAGCAGTGGCAGCACCTTCCAGCAGGGTGGTGTTGTGTGGCAACAATTCCAATTGTAATAGTTTCTGCACCAGGCCAGTTTTTCAGCATGGTTCTGAGCTTTGGTTTTGGAAGCTTAGCTGGGGGGCCACTATCCTAGCGTTTCCGAAATTCTCTGTAGAGTGACTCCCTTGCTGTGTAGGTGGCCAGAGCTTGTTTCTAGAAAAAAATAAATCCCCTTAAAGCTTTTCAGTGGCATCCCATACATTCTAGACTGTGCCCTAAAGTGTTTATTCCAAGATGCTTTTTTTGCTCCCTGGGATTTCCTCACTCTGTGCCTCACTGTGATTGCAGCCACGCTGGGCCTGCCATACTTCCTCAATCTTATACCCTCATCCACGTATCCCCAATCCCACGTCTATGTTGCGCACGCTTGCAGGAACTAACTCACTCAACTGCAAAGCGCGTGGCCTGGGCAGGGACGAGTGTCTCTGGTGTTGGCACTTCCGGCATTCAGGCTGACTCAAGTCACCAGCAGGCGGGATGAGTCAGGATGCGGACAAGCGCTGCCACCTGTTGGCAGAAACGTGCTTGTACCATAATCTGACCCACGATTATGACAGAGACGAAACTGGACGACATCAGGTCCCTCAGCTAAGTTATCATCGTGGTCATCGTTGTCAGAACTGATGGATCGGAAGGGTCGGTGTGTGACTTCTGAGACTGGGTCATAAAAGACATGGCGGCCTCTGACTTGGTCTCTCTCCAGGACCACCTTCTCTGAGGTAAGCCAGCAGCAGAGTGGAGCAACATTCAAACAGTCCTGCGGGGCGGTTCAGGGGAAAAGCTTAAGTTGCCGGAGCCGCGCCTGTCAGGAAGGATTCTCAGCCCCCAAGTTTCCTCAGAAAAGTGGCAAGGTCCTTGCGCAGCGCCGTGCACTCGTTCAGTCAGGACGAACAGCGCCGGGCGGGAGGGTCTGCGCCTGCGCAGTGCGTGCCGCGCGCCTCCAGGCAGCGCTGCGGCGCGCCGAGTCACCGATGCTAGGGGTAAACACTGGAGCGCCAGGCCCACCAGCCGCTCGCTCTCCGGAGTGGGCGCCCTGAGAGAGCGGCTCCGGTTCTCGAAGCCTCGGCGGGGCCTCCTCCCGGTTACAGCCCGGCGCCATCTGTGCCTGAGGTGCCCCAGCCGGCGTCGCCATGAAGCTGCGGGTGCGGGTTCAGAAACAAACCAGGCCGGTGGAGGTGCCCGAGGCGGAGCCGACGCTGGGGCAGCTGCGATGGCGCCTGAGCCAGGCCCTGCTTCCCACCTGGGGGTACAGGTACGCGGGAGGAGGCGGGAGGAGGCGGGGTGCGGAGTGGCCGGGCGCCCCGCGTTTATCTCGGGGGGCGTCGCCGGGCTGTGACGTGCGGGGTGTCACGGGTGAGAGCTGGCGCGGACCGCCCTCTGCTCGCGGGGTCCGGGCTCTTGGAGGACATGGCCCAGCCTCCCGGGGGCCCCGGTACCCTCCCGGGTGAGTAATCGCTTTCGATTTCCTAGAAAAAAAAAAAATCAGGATCGAGAAACTTGGCAACGGAAACTCAGTGTAGGTTTTTCCAGTTGGAAGTTAGCAGTGTGGCGCACGGCCGAAAGTTTCGGGATCTTCTGACTGCTGGGCAGGATGCTGCCCACTGCCCCCAAACCCCAACATTAGCCTTAAGGATGACCGTGCCCCACCTCCCGGGGAGGAGGTTTACAGTTGGGGGTGGGAGGGCAATGAAATTGAGAAAGGATCAAATTCTGTTACCAGTTTCTGGGGCTGCAGATGAACCGCTTTGGGAAGACAATCTCTGAGAACCATGCTCTGGGGTCATAGGAACCGCTAAGCGGGGATCCTGCTTGAAGCCTCAGCCATTGGATTTGACAGGTGTGGGGTGCTGAGAAAAAAAATAAAAAAACCAAAAGACCATGGTTCCCTGGAGCTTTGTGAGGGAACTGACTCTTCAAAAGAAAAGAAAAAGCTTTCTGTCATGTACCTCCAATTTAAGACTTTGGGGAGCTTTCAGTTTATTGTTGAAGAATTCACAGACATGAAGCCCAGTTAAAAACTCACTGTTTTATTTCTCGGCCTAATGCACTATCAGATTGAAGTAAGCATGTTTTCCTCTGCATTAAAAAAAAAACCAAAACTAAAAATTAGACTGTTGACATAATTCTTTTTACCCACAGTAAGTGACAGGTGTCCGTGGTTATTTCTTCGCGTTAAAGCCAGAGTGCTTCTGTGTTGGCCTTGCTACCCCACCAGGACTTTTTTTTTTAAGATTTATTTATTTTTTATTGGGAAGTCAGATATACATAGAGGAGGAGAGACAGAGGAAGACCTTCCGTCCGATGATTCACTTCCCAAGTGACCGCAATGGCCGGTGCTGTGCTGATCCGAAGCCAGGAGCCAGGAACTTCGTCCAGGTCTCCCATGCAGGTGCAGGGTACCAAGGCTTTGGGCTGTCCTCGACTGCTTTCCCAGGCCACACACAAGCAGGGAGCTAGATGGGAAGTGGAGCTGCCGGGATTAGAACTGGCGCCCATATGGGATCTCGGCGCGTTCAGGGTGAGCACTTTAGCCGCTAGGCCACGCCGCCGGGCCCCCCCCCCCCACTATGATTTTTTTAAAATTCATTTCTCCTTTGAAGGAGTCCCCATTTGGATATGTATATGTATACCTTCTTGTCTTTGAGTTAGGCAGGACAGTTCTAAAAGGATGTGGAATTCAATATGACTCAGTGTGACTGTTTGCCCCCGAACCCAAGTTGGTTTCTCTTTCAGGTTTGTATTTACAGCTCACACTGGTTAAGTGGAAAGAATTAAGTGTCAGTTTGTGAAAGTAAATTCGTTTTTCTGAAAGAAAATTCATTTTATAGTGAACAGGTAGTTTTAAGATATGTCCTTAAGACATTCCTATAATACCTTTACTAAGCAGTTGCGTTAAGGATTGCTATAAATTTCGCAAAAAGCCTCGCATTTCTAGAATTTCAGTTTTTAGTAACGTTTCTCACTCCCTGCCCCAGTTACAGAAAATAACCATAAATGGCCACAAAATCCCTAAATGGCCATAATGGCTGTGGCTAGTTGGGTCTAAAGCCGCAAGCATCTTCCAGGTCTCCCAAGCGGGTGCAGGAGCCCAAGCACTAGGGCCATCTTCCACTGCTTTCCCAGGCATGCTAACTAGGAGCTGGATCAAAAGTGGAGCAGCTGGGACTTGAACTAGCACTCATATGGGATGCCAGTGCTGCAGATGGAGGTCTAAGCTACCATGCCATGGTGCTGACCCCACTTCTTTTTCTTATAAGTAAGAATTGTCAAAGACATTTGACTTGGTAAGAAAAAAAAGTGTGAGTGTGAAAGACAGACAAATGAGTTAGTTCTAGCACCTTCCAGGGTGCATGATTGTAGGAAAAAGTAAATGGAACTTAATTTTCAAACGACTTAGTATTTTGTTGACTTCTCACACTTTATACAGATTAGCCTTGCTGAGTGTCAGTGTCTGCTAAAATGTGTCAGAGTGGTTTATTAATCATTCCTCATCACTGTGTGATGGCAGAGCACCGTGTTCTCCACAGACCCCGTAGCTCAGCACACAAAGGGTGGTACTTCATTGTTTTCAGGCTTGTGTTCTTGTTTAGCAGTGAGTTTCTGGATTTGTGCTATCTTCCCTGTAAGAGACATAACTGGTCATCCATAGGATGGGTGAACTTGTACTCTCTTCAACAGTGGAAGAGGTCATGTGGGATGAATTTGTGTTTATTATCTATATACACTGATCTTGATTTTTGCGATTATGAATATTCATTGAGGATGTAGATTTGGTGTAAGCAAGCCATCATGTAAAGACCTTGGATTGGGCAGTCACTCACATCTTCGTCTTCCCAACTAATGTTGAGAGGTTGCATTTAAACTACAGATATGTTATTTGCCAGCTGCTGGAGATACAGTTTAAAACTGGGCAGGCAGGATCCCTGTTCTGAGAAATCTGAACGTCTAGTGCTAGGGGTGTGAAGGCAGGCAATAGACAAAACCTAACCGTGTTTTCTAATGGTGTGACCATAAAAGTAAAGCGTGGAGCTGGCCTAGTGAGTGCTGGAGGTGTGGCTGAGGGGGTGGTGTCGGAGCTGCCCCGAAGAGCAAGTGCGGCATCCCACAGGCTGCAGTGAGGTGTTCAGAAGTGAGAGTGCCTGTGAGTGAGCCCAGGGAGGAGGGGAGATGTCCCAAGCCTTGGTAGAGGTGGGGTGGGGCCCAGTGTTGGCTTCCCAGGCCTTGGTAAAGGTTTTATTCCAAGTTCGGATGGAAACTGTTGGAGTATTTTAAGCAGAGCAATGATGTCATCAATTTTGTGTTCCAAAAGTGGTATTTTTCTGACTCTCATTTGCTATCAGTATAAGGCAAAAATTGTTTTGTGTAGTATGAAGGGAGATGCTGTCAAACTAATAATTCATTGATCCTAAGCAGTACCCCAATTTCAAAGGTGTCAAAGTGAATTAAAAGATGTGACCTAGATTTGATGAAAATATAGATTGATGCTAGAAAAGTACTATATCAATTCCCTAGGCTAGAGTTTAATTGTTAGAAATCTGTAATCTAGGCCTTTGAAGATAAGAACAAATAAATTTAGATAATTTTCTAAAAACATTGGCCTCCCCATGCCTTTTCCCCCCATACAGTAGTTCTACAGGCATATATATGTTCCAAATGTATTATTGAGGGCAATGGCAATAGGTCACTCTTACTATCCTTGTCCATCTCTCTTGGCAGTTCTGATACCCGATTTGCAATATCATTGAACAACAAGGATGCCCTCACTGGAGATGAAGACACCTTGGCTTCATATGGGATTGTTTCTGGGGACTTGATATGTTTGATTCTTGAAGATGCCATTCCAGCACCTAACTTGCCTTCATCCACAGATTCAGAGCATTCCTCAGTCCAGAATAACGATCACCCCTCTCTGGCCGCCAGCTCCACTCAGGCCAGCCAAGCAGATGAACGGCTGAGTGATTCATCCCAGGCACAGGCAGCCCAGTCTGACATCCGGCATGATGATAGCATGGTGGGTATAAAAGACCAACTCATGAAATGGGGTAGTTGGCAAACCAGATCTCACTCCTCAGTTGACTTCTGGACCAGTCGGGATAATTATCACTGGGGGATTGCAGCGCATTTTCTCAGCATTTTTGTTTTGTTTGTTTTGACTGTTAAATTTCTCGACCAGTATTAGGCTGTTATTCCAGAGTGCTTAGTTTGTACCTTTATATTTTGTCCATATGCTCAGTTCTTCGGTTACATTATCCATTTGCTTCTATTGCTGTCAGTGGGTTTTGCTTCTTGGGCCTAATCTACTCATTAGGGCAGTTATAGTCCAGTTGTTTCGAAATGACTTGCAGACATTTATAGCTGGAGTGTTTGAGTTGATATTTCAGACTTGAGATGGCTGAGACAAACTTGGAACATGTGCGCTACTGCTGTCCTCTTCCTATCCCTGTTGCCGCATCCGTGGCACACCAGTTTTCCTGTGGTTTTTAACTCCTAATCGGCAGTCCATTAACCAGCTATGTCAGTTTTTCTTTTGCATGTCAGGCTGCTTCAGTCCACTTTGTAGGTTTGCCTTTTTCCTGTTCTTCATTTTGCTGCTCCTTTACTCTATGTTTCTAGTAAGTAGACCTGTGCTCATCATTCTTCAACTGAAAAAGCAAGTATCTTTAATTCCATCTTTTTTTTTTTTGTCCTGAAGATTTATTTTATCCATTTGAAAGGTAGAGTTAGAGAGAGACAGGTACGGAGAGAAAGAGGTTTTCCATCTGCTGATTCATTCTCCAAATGGCTACAGTGGCTGGGGCT
Organism: Ochotona princeps; assembly: GCF_030435755.1. Classification (NCBI taxonomy): domain Eukaryota; kingdom Metazoa; phylum Chordata; class Mammalia; order Lagomorpha; family Ochotonidae; genus Ochotona; species Ochotona princeps. The sequence goes on along the minus strand of NC_080846.1, from coordinate 10,237,287 downwards.
GGGCCCAGCTGAAGCCAGGAGGCAGGAGCCTTCTTTGGGTCTCACGTGTGACTGCAGGAGCCCAAAGCGCTTGGGCCATTTTCTGCTTTCCCAGGTGCATTAGCAGGGAGCTGGACTGGAAGTGGATCATCCAGGACACAAACTGGCGACTGTATGAAATGCTGGTACTGGAGGTGGCAGCTTACCTTGCTATGTCATGGCACTGGCCCCTAATTCCACCTATTTTGTAGAAGAAAATGTTGCCTGTCCTCTTACTACTAGTTTCCAAGGCTTTCTGGAAAGCTGGCCACACACCCTTTCAAAGGCTGGTTTCTGTTCTTCCCTCCTGGAGCTGCTCGTCTCCTGTCTGATCAGACTCCTTATCATCTCTGTCCACCAGCCAGCACATCACAGCTCCTGAGCACAGCTAGCAACTGCTTCCATGCCTCTGTCCTCACCGTTCGCCCACACCAAGGTCCACTGCCTTGCCTGCTACTCCTGTCTGCATCTCTGCCCTCTTCTGAAGCCCTTGCCCACCGCTACCCACGCTTGATTTAATTTTTCTACTGATGATCTTAAAAATACCTCATTATTTATTATCCCATTTACAAATTTCTTCTATAAATTATCACTTTTAAAATTAGATCTATTTATTTTTATTGAAAAGACAGATTAGACTTATGGAGAAGAGAGACAGAGAAAGATCATTCATCTGCTGGTTCACTCGCTAATTGGCTTCAATGGCCGGAGCTGAGCTGAGTCAGAGCCACGATTCAGGAGCTTCTTCAGGGTCTCCCATGCAGGTACAGGGTCCCGAGGGTTTGGGCCATCCTCCACTGCTTTCCCAAGTTATAAGCAAGGAGCTGGATGGCACCCATATGGGATCCCGGCGCTTGCAAGGTGATGATTTAGGCATGGAGTCACTGCACTGGGTCTAAATTTGTCACTTAAAAAAAATTGAGATATGCACGTGCCTGTTTTGTTAATTGTTTCATCTGTGTGCTTACCACCTCAACTACAGCATTCATGGCACCTCTCTTGGCATTACATATAGATAGATATCAAGAAACACTTTTGAATAGATTGATAAATTGTGAAAGTCAGCTATATCCAGATATATGAATTTTAATGTATCTTAGAAACTATTGCATCTCTACATGTTTCTGCCACATACAGATAATTCAGAGAGTAAGGAAGCCTATTTAGCTACATGTTAAAACGGCCCATCTAAGTCTTTTTTGTTGACAGACTGAGCAAGAGATAACTTAAAGCATAGGAGAATTGCCTCAGGTTAGTACCTTCAGTATTGAAACCATTGGATGATATTCCAAAGTTAGTGAACTGTAAAAACTGTTGGTAATGGAGCTTAACATCTCCTGAATAATCCTGTGAGTTTTGACACAGTGTGAGCTGCTAATTTGGTAGACAATGGAGCAGCACAAAAGGAAAGTACATGAGTAAAGATTAAAACCATCGGACACACATTTCTGTCTGTTAATTAAATAGCAAATTGATTTTCTGATTTCCTTGTGTGTGAGAATTCATCTAGTATCTGTAGGGTCTTTAATGAGAAACAGGGATGTTAGGTGTCAGGCAAAGATCTATCTGAGCCGTGCCAGTCACCCATCTGGGTCTCCTGTGACTGGCCGTGGCAGGGCGGTCTGCTCAGAGAGGTGGTGCTCTGATGTTTTCATTCCTGCATGTGTGAAGGTGATAGCTGTTTTATCAGCATGGCTCAGAGTGGCTGTGGTGCTCACGGCGTGCAAGTCCTTTTAGACAGGCTGCCAAGGTCTTCTGCTGTCTCCCACCAGTGTGGGTTGGTGTAGGGTAAGTGTGTTTTTATTTCCCCACATATATTCTGTTCCACACAGCCCTTAATAAGCAATAGATGGCAGGAGGTTAGGCATAATGGTACAGAAGCAAAGAACCTACACTTCATTGTTTAGTTCAGTGCTAAATTGGTTTTGATACAGTAGTTTCTGTGGCTCAAAAGAATACTATGGAAATGGTTTTGTGTCATACCCTTTCTTTAGGGGTGTGAATTGTCACTGGCCTGTAGCTTTCAGTAATTGAATTTGGATCCTTCAAAGCCACGAGGGCTTATGTCTTCAGAGATTTTGTGAGAAAAGCTATCACCTCAGACTTAAACTTTCTGTCACACTATGTCATTTCAATTTCCTCTGCCCTTTCTTTAATGGAAATCCAAACTTACAAGAAATATGTGCTTTGCATTATGAGTTGGGCACTTGCCTAGGAAACAAGGTTGCTGAACAGGACTAACACAGGTGACTGAGTTTCCTTGAAGCTGTGTGTTATGTCTACGAACTCTGAACTACAAATACCGAGATCTGGGTTAATCTTAAGTATTTATTAGCTGATAACTTTGATTGCGTTATTTCATCTTTCTGGATTATAGCATCTATAAAAAGGTGACATCATCTGCCTTGCCTGTTTTATAGGATTGTTGTAAGATGCATATGAGAAAACAATTTGATAGCAAAACTATGAAATTGTAAGCTACTACCCTTCAGCAATTGCCCAACTAGCATTTCTTGTGTACCTACTGTGTGCCAGGAGTTGTACCAGGGCTACAGACACAGGTGATATTTCTGTAGTCTGGCCCTCCATCATCTAACCTGCAGGCACTTGGGGGGGGGGATTCAGACAGATGATTAGAGGGTGGCAGTGCCACGTGGTAAGCCGCAGTGATCCAGGCCCCTGCAAGGCAGAGTGACGGCCTGAGTTTCCTCTGTGGGAGAGGTATTGCGCAGTCCTCGGGAAGGGAGCGGCAGAATGAGCACCTGATAGCGTGGGGGTCACTTGACGAAGGGCCCTTTGTGCGAAGGAGTACAGGAGTGGGGATTTCATTTGTAGGCCTTCCCCAGAGTGTCCTTTGTGAGACAGTTGTTTAATGTGGTTGAATGTACGGACTGCAGGGCCTGAGCAAGTGTTTCTTGGTGTAAATGTTATGTGCACGTTGTTATTTTTAGGTGTCTCTGAACAGTGCGTTTTGGAAGGTTGGGTTAGGCGGCTATTGCATTTAGCATTTTCCGTACCTAGTGTTTGTAGACTTTTTCTGTAAGACCTAAGGCACAGTTGAGGGGAATGCTGTTGTCAGTGTTGAGACACTGTTGAGGTTTTTTTGTTGTTGTTGTTGTTTATTTGAAAGAGGGAGTGAGAGATCTTCAATTAGCTGGGTCACTCTCGACATATCCAAGGGGAGCCAGAAACTTCTGAGTCTCCTACTTGGGTTGCCAGACCCCAAACACTTGGGCCATTCTCTGCTGCTTTTCCCTGGCCATGAGCAGGCAGCTGGATCACAAGTGTAGCAGCCATGTCACGGCCGGCACCCTCATGGGAGACCAGCATCGCAGGCAGCAGCTTTACCTGCTGCACCACAGAGCCAATCCTGGGGCGGTCCTGAGGAGTTATAAGCCCTTACAGGACATGATTAAATTCTTGGCAGCTATGGGAGGGATGGTTCTGAAGACATGCAACTAGAGGCACACCTTGCTGCAAGTCAGAAGAAAGTGATGTGGGATGGAAACAGGATGAGTTTAGGGTTATTGAGAGAGTAGTTTTAGTGGAGTTTTGAAGACCCATTGTTTTTGGGGTGAGGCTAGGTAAGGTGGAGGGGGAGTTGAGGGTGACCTTCAGGGTTAGTGGGGATGAGGAATTGAGGCTGGAGTAGTAGGCGGCTGGCTCACTAAGTTATGAAACATCATCTGAAGTATCTCCAATTTCTAAATTCAGTGATATATTTAGACTTTTTAAAAAATTGTATTTTAGTTATTTGAAAAGCAGAATGTGTGAGAGAGTGTTCTTGCGTATGCGAGAGATTTTTCATTACTGGTTCACTTTTCCCAGATTTCCACAGTAGGCATGACTGGGCCGGCCTGAAGCCAGGTGCCAGGTGCCAGGAACTCACTTCAGGTCTTCAGGAGTGGCAGGCACCTAAACATCTCCTGCTGCCTCCCAAGGTGTGCATTAGCAGGAAGCTGGAATGGTCAGTGGAGCCAGGACTCAAACTCCAGGCGCTTCATGTGAGATGTGGATGTCCCAGATGGCATTTTAACCACATGTGCCTGATGCCCATTCCTGCTTGCATGAATCTCACTTCTATTTAGAATGTAAAATATACCCTGTAAAAGTAAGGCTTCTGAAGAAGTTCCTGTTTTTGTTATCTTTTCCAGTCAGGGCCTAGTCAGAATTTGGCAGCTGAGGCCATTCAGGATGTTATGGATGTGGAAGAGGACGCAGGTGTCCGTCACTCAGAACCGATGCTCTGCAGTGAGGCCGTGGAGGGGCAGGTGCCCCACTCGTTGGAAATCCTGTATCAGTCGGCCAGCTGTGCTGACGCCAAGGATGCCTTGATAGTGTTGCTGCATCTTCTCATGCTGGAGTCAGGTTACGTGCCTCAGGTAAGGATGACAGACAGATGCTAGGGGTGTATCGGTAAGTAGCACGAGTGTGTGCTAGGTTTGTTCATTAAGTGTGGTTGGGGATTGAGCATGAAGTGCTGAACACAGTGGTAAGCTCCAGTAGGCACTCAGTGCTCTTCCCTCACATCCTATTTTTCCTTCATTTCCTTGATCAGTTTTAAGAATGTTAAAGAGGTGAAGGCAATTGTGGTTTAAAAAAAAATAAGGACACAAAATTATATGTGACAGCAGATATATAAAATGTGGCTAATGAGTGTGAAGTGGGCATGACTCACTAGGTTGTTTTTTTAATGTAATGTCTGTGGAATGCCAGTACCCAAATAAGACTTGCAGAGAGGGACCTAGCTCACACAGCTGCTGGGTTTTACATCTGTCATCTTTTTGATAAGCATCTACCGATGTCAGGTTCAGTGCTTTGTCCCTGCTCTCAACTTACTTAGATATGCGAAAGGTTCCTGTTCTCCACCTGCCCATAGTCTGGGCATGAACATTATATACCAACTTGGTCAAGTTCTGGGAGAAACACATGTGTGTATCATGTCAGGGCTTCATGGGAGAACATTGAGAGGAGAGCAGTTCAAACTTTAAAACACATAGGAAAATCTGGAGGTCTCGCTCAAATACAGATTCTGATTTGGTAAATGTAGGATAGAACTGGAGCTTCCGTGTCCTCCTTCCCTATGCCGTGCTGCTGGTCTATGGCCCATGGCACAAGATGGCAAAATGCAGTCCTTCAGGGTCACTGCACACCTGCCGCATGCCGTGCACCGAGCTGGGAATTAGGACCCAGAAGTGCAGTCATGTGCCACCTTCTGATGCTTACTTAGATGAGTGGGACCACCATAGTAGATGCAACATGATATCACCTGGTCACATTGTCACCATCTTAACATCTTCAATAGTATTCAATCATGGTGAAGTTGCTTAGTGACCTTTATTTTTAAGAATGTATCCCCTTTAATAAGTGATATGTGACTCCTTGTCTTTGAATGCATAAGCTGGAGAAAGAGCAATATTTATGATGTCTAAATAATGTAATAGAAGTATGTAGCCATAGAAACACAAGCAGAATGTAAAGGGATGAAAGGGTGTGACAGCTTTCTTTTGAAAAATGTGTTACAGAGAAAGTGACATTTGAGCTGGAGTTTTGAATAGTGATACTGCTGTGCTAGGGTGAGAAGTAAATCTTTGAAGAAAAATCAGTCCCTATTTCTGTGGCAGTAGTATACCTGTTTGGAACAAAATTTTGATAGCAAAATAATTACATTATATTATCCTCTGTTAGTAGTGATATTAGTGACTTGGTGCCCTTTTATTAAGGGGCCTGTGTGGAATGCTTATATTTCTTTTTTTTTTGTTTTGTTTTAAAGATTTATTTTTATTTTTATTACAAAGTCAGATATACTGAGAGGAGGAGAGACAGAGAGGAAGTGGAGCTGCCGGGATTAGAACCAGCAGCCATATGGGATCAAGGCAAGGACCTTAGCCACTAGGCCACGCTGCCAAGCCCTGGAATGCTTATATTTCTAAATAAGGTAGGTGCCTTCTGGGTTTTTAATCTTTTTGAGAATAATACCTTTCTTCATTCTGTGTTCTGCTTTCGTGTCATCCCCCAGGGGACAGAAGCCAAAGCCATGTCCATGCCAGAGCAGTGGAAGGCTAGCGGCGTGTACCGGCTGCAGTACACACATCCGCTGTGCGAGGGAGGCTATGCTGTGCTCACCTGCGTGCCCCTGGGAAATCTCATCGTTGTGAACGGTAACAGCATGGCCTAGTCCTGGCTGTTGGCTTGTAGACACTGTCCTTATGTGTTTCTTTCCAAGTGCTTTATCCACACTTCACTAGTTGGCTATCATGATAATTGTCACTCTTTCTCAATGTTATTTCATTTGTAGATCCCAGATATAATTCCTAGATCACTGATGGCATGTGTCTGGAAGATTTTAAAACATGAAGTTGGTATTGAGGTCAAAGGCCTTCACTCTTGGGACAGCCCTGCTATTTTGATGTACTTAAATTTTTTTTTTTTAATTTCAACTAGCTTGGTGCCTGTTTGTGATGCAGGCATCCCATATCAAAGTGTTGGTTAGAGTCCTTGCTCCGCCACTTCTGATTGAGCTTCTGATAAGTCACCTGAGAAAGCAGTGGAAGATGGCTGTGCTGCTTGGACTCCTGCCACCCATGTGGGATGCCAGCATGGTGTTCCTGGCTCCTGGCTTTGGCTTGGCCCAACCCCGGCAGTTGTAGCTATTTGGGGAATGAACCAGGAAATGGAAGATCTCTCTGTCTCTTCTGTCTCTTTGCATCAGTTGTGCCTTTCAGACAAATAAGACAAAGGAGACAGAGCTCTGGTATCTGGTTTATTCCCTCAATGCCTGTAACGACCAGGATTGGGCCAGGCTGAAGCTGGGAACTGGAAACTGAATCCAGTCTCCCATGTGGCTGACAGAGACCCAACTACTTAAACCATCACCTGGGGACACCTGCTGTCCCCTACATGAGCAGAACAACAGAATTGGGAGCAAAGCTGGGACCTCAACTCGGGCATTCCTGTGTGGGATACCGGTGGCTCAAGTGGTGTCTTAACCACTGTACCAAACAGCCGGCACGTTTTGATCTCATAACCTGTGTAATGTTTTACTCAAATAGGAGCTACTGACTTACACTGTCCTACTCTTTGAAGTGGAAGATGATTCTGAGGCTTCCCATGTGATTTCTGTTGCTTTTTAATCCCTAGATTCTTTGAAATTTTGTTTAGAAGTATGAACATTTTAGCTTAAATTACTCTGGTGGCACTCCACATTGGTCAGGATGTGGCAGACTGATGGCACAAAGATTTAACAATGTGTCTCTCTTTCTTTTTAGGATTTACTTATTTTTATTTGAAAGGCAGATTTTATATAGAGAAAGATAGAGAAGGTCTTCCATCTGCTGGTTCGCCCTGCAAAAGGCTTCATTCATCACGATTAGAGTCTTGTTCACAGTGTTGGCGGGTTCTGCCTTCATGTAATCATTCTGTTATATCTGGTCATAACCTGCAAGGTGAAAGTTATCAAAGTCACTAATGAAGCGATTTTTGCCTCACTTTGTTATGAAAACATTCAATGACATGTAGAATATATGACATTCTCTAGTTACTAGTTCCTTGATGTTTACTATAAAGAGATAGTGGCTAGATGTCTTGGTGGTGCCATTGTTTCTGACGTGTTGTTCCTTTGCTACTCTTGGTATCTCAGCTTTGTGCAGACTTGCATGGCTGCCTGCCTTCCCAATGTTGAGTCTTTGGAAAGGCGCAGTGTGTCCTTCAGTGGCTGCCTCGGCTAAGGCGTCCTGCCTGGCACACACGTGCACCAGCCCATCACTGGCTTTTTCAGAGAGTGAAATGAAGTGTGCGTTTGTGTCTGTGATTAAAATTGAGCCCTTGGATGAAGTCAAGAGTACTGGTTCTTTGAATCCAGAGCGAGATGATGCTGTGAAAACCAGCAAGATTCTTCTCATTAACAAGGGAGAACTTGTTGCCAAGAGTTAAATGAAAAGAAAGTGGAGTTTGTAGTGACCTCAATTAGAAATAATGATTTTATTGTGTTTGGTCACCTCATGTTAACCTTGTTGCATATCTTTCAGTTATTTGTAAGCTGCGGCTGTTAATGCTTAGTGGATTGTATATGGAGTGCTCACTGTAGTTCCTAAAGGTGGTGTTTTAGAGTAGCTTCTCATATGATAGCAAGTTTGCACTTTGACCTTGCTGGGAGGGAAAGCAATAGGCCCAGAGCCATTTGTTTTGTATGATGAGACCTTGGTGTACTAGGGGCTGGGGTGGTGAGCTCAAGCTGAGACAGGAAAGCAACTGGTTGTCTTCTCCCTCTTATTTTCAGCCACACTGAAAACCAACAATGAGATGAGAAGTGTGAAGAAATTGCAGCTCCGGCCAGAATCTTTCATTTGCATAGAAGACCCAGGTAACGGAGTGACTTAGCTGTTAGGACTAAGCTTTGGGAGGTTCACTTACAAACAAACCCTGAAAGATAGCATTGGAAAGACTGATTATTTCTGAATATTTAGACAAATTCAAGACAGTGCTGTCTCTTTAAGAATACAGAGGCTTTAACTGTATTCTAATTTAAGGAGTTTGTTTCTTTCCTGTTTTTCTCAGAGTCTCAGTGTGCTGAATTATGTTACATTGTGAAATAATGCCGCTATGAATTCAGCACAGTTTTATCCTGCTTTGTAGTTTCTGAATTAATCTTCGGAGATCTTTTTGTCATTGCAAAAGGATCTGTGTTTTGTGGAAGTAGTTAAATGCAACATCACTATTGAAGATTATTGGAGGAAAAATTATATTAGGAATGTTTGTTTAAACCTATGTAAGTTTGATTATTAATTGATGCAAATTGGAACTTCATCAAAAGTTGGCATTCTAGACATGACTGCTTATGTTCTGTTAAATTATTAGTAGGTGGGAGGAAGTCAGGTTTTCCTTTTTCCTTCTTTTTCTGGCTAACCCCATGTTGTGAGAGGTGAGTGATGGTAGAAGGAGAGCCAGGGTGGAGAGGCAGCTGACGCCTTGGGCGCTGGCCTTGTGCTGGATGTGCCTTTGTGGCTTTCTTCATTCACTGCTCAGGGCAACATTAGGATTCCTGAGCTAGACAGGAGTGCTGCCACACACTGGGGAAATGGCATTCACAGCTGTCTTCTAGGAAGGCTGGCTGGATCTGGAATTTTGCTTTGAAGGCCCGGAGATTTGTTAGTTCCCAGGGAAAAGCAGGCTCTGAGAGACTGGCTTATACTGATATTGGCAAGAGCAGAATGCATAGTTATGATGGTCTCTGGCTGGGCATAGATAGAATCAGAACTGGAGTATTAGCTGAATTAAGCATTTAATGTCATATTGGACTGTGTTTCTCATTCGTAGTCTTTTTGTTTTTGTTTTAGAATTCTTTATGTGAACAACAACAAAAAATCTGCCCTGCTGGGGTTTAGTCACTGCTCTGTTTAGCTGTCAGCCTATTGTCTCTTGTCAGCACTGCTAAATTTGATGCCCCAGCCCCAGGGCAGGGACATCCAAGGTTTATTACCTTTGCCAATGACAGCAGTGTTGGGAGGCTTCCTGGCAAAGCTGTGGCCACTGGCATCCCTCCACAGAGCTGTCCTGTGAGTGATGACAGCAGTGCAGTGCCCCACTGATGATGGTGTGCCCAGTGCCTGTGTCAGCCTGGGTAGAGTTGGTTATCCTGCTGGTGTTCTTCACCTGCCGTTGACGGGATGAGCATCCTGACCCACCAGGCTGGGGCTCCCTTTGCATTCATAGTCTTCCTCCTCACTTGGCAACACTGGCACTTTGCTCCTTCTGCTGTGACACAGCAGACAGAGACTGGCCAGAAGCACTGCCATTTCTTCCTGGGCTGCTGGCCCCGTGAATGCAGCAGGCGGTGACCTCCGCTGGAAGCTTCTCTCACTTCTGGGGAAGCCCTTCTCTACATCTTCCATACCTCATCTCGAGGCTGAGCGTTCTAGAGTCTGTCCTGAGGAAGGTGACAAGGGGAGACTCCCCTCAGCCAGGGGGACAACAGAGCACTGTTTCTTGGTGGTGGTTGTTCCACTCTGAGGAGCCTTTCCAGGTTTTTCTCTCTCCCTCTCCCCACTCCCGTCTTATATATGAACTATACTGTGTGTTTATTTAAATCCTGTGGTGTTTTGGAAGGTCACACACCAGTGTGATGATTAGAATATGTTTTCCCCACCCAGAGCTAGAGTGACTCCTGCATCTGTGAAGAGGCTCTTATGATTAGACCAGAAGAACTTCAAGCTCTTTGACTACAACATTCAATATTCATCCATACTAGATAGGACCTTGCTGTGGGGAATAGAAATACTTTCCTATTTGTAGAAGTAGAGTTTTGTTTGTTTGTTAACAACTTTGAGATTCAGAGACAATGAAAATTCTGGTCTGCTGGTTTAAGCCCCAGCTACCTGCAGGGGTTTGAACTGGGCCATACTGAAGCTGGGAGCCAGGAAGTCAGTGCAGGTCTCCCATGTGGGAAGTGGGGACCTAAGTACTTGAGCTGGTATTACCTGCTGTATTCCAAGGTGCAAACTGAGAGCAGAGGCAGGACTTGAACCCACGCACTCCAGTGTGGGCAGCCCAACAGAGCATCTTAACCAGTAGGCCAAATATCTGCCCCAGCAGTGGACTGAGGCTTTATGCCAGTAATATTGTTCTGCTAACAGCTCTAGAGGAGTTTCCATTACTTCAGGATCACAGATCTGATCTGTGGTGGACTTAGGGATTCAACTGGATTGTCTGGCTAGCCTAACCTTTTAGAAACAACTTTTGGGCCCAGCACAATCACTCAGCTAGCTGAATCCTCACCTGATAAGTGCTGGGATCCCATGTGGGCACTGGTTCGTGTTCCGACTGTACCACTTCCCATCCAGCTCCCTGTTTGTGGCCTGGGAAAGCAGTACAGGATGCCCCAAAGCCTTGAGACCCTGCATCCCACCCTTGTGGGAGACTCAAGAGAAGCTCCTGGCTCCAGATTGGCTTGGCTCCAGCTGTTGTAGCCATTTGTAGAGTGAACCAGCAGACAGAGGTTTTTTGTCTCTCCTCTCCATAAATCTGATCTGTGTTTCCAGTAAAAATAAATTAAAAAATTAAGAAACAACCTTTATAGATATGTGACTCAGATTCCTGTTTTCAGTCTGGTTTTTCTTAAATAAGAAAAAATGAAATGGAAGAGAAATAAGTTAATACTGTTACATTACAAGCTTTTGAACTATTTTAATTAAGTATTTTTAGTAAAGAAATTTTGCATTGGGTAGGTATATGCTGCTCCTTTGGCAAGTCATCTTAATTTTTTTTAAGGTAATTAAAAAAATATTTTATCTGAAAGGCAGCCTTTACAGAGAGAAGAGAGACAGAGAGAGGTCTTCCATTTACTTGTTCACTCCCAAAATGACTACAACATCTGAGGCTGAGCTGATGTGAAGCCAGGAACCAGTAGCTTCTTCCTGGGTCTCCTACATGAAGGAGGCCCAAGGACTTGGGCTGTCCTCCGCTGCCCTCGTGGGACATAAGCATGGAGCTGTATTGGAAGTTGAGCAGCTGGAACTTGAATTAGCACTGTGTGGGGTACTGGAGCTGCAGGCACAGGACTAACTTGCTAGGCCACCACACCAGCCCCTAAACTTTTTTTTTTTTTTTTATTGCAGGTGATAGTCTATATACCCTAGTAATTAACTGGGTACTGTTATTTATCCTTTATACATACATTTCTAAGTAAACACTTCCATAATAGGTTGGTAAAGGAAGCATATATATATTTTGATTCTTATTCTCCATTTTACAGTTTTGTAGGTATAGGGCTTCCCCTCTTTCCCTTTCTTTATTCCCTTTCCCCTTTCCACTTCTCCTCTCTCCTCCCCATTATCACCTCTATTTTACAGTAATACAGTCCTTCAGCTGTAGTCTTTACTCCAGCGTTCTGTAGTTACAAACAATGGTAGAGTCTAGTATTTTATTGTCAAGGTATATTTAACAGTTTTATTGGAGGCCTACTTTTATTTGGGAGTAGAGATGCATACTGCAGTTTTTCTTTGATTCCTGTTAAAGGAAACCTATTTGGGAAAAAAAAAATCAGTTTCTACCTGAGAAAAAAAATTTTTTTAATGATCTATATAGTAATGATATATATGTTTATAAAGGTATAATGGTAATGAAATCAGATTTCAACTCAAGATTGCAACTTCACACACCCAAAATTTAGACTCTAACTGCATATTTCTCTTTGTTCTTATTAGTTATAATGAGTGTATTCCTTGGAGTGAGCATAAACTTACCTAATAATGTACTGTGCATGGAGCTTTAAATCTTTTTTTTTTTTAATGTGTATTTTCTTTTTAAAAAATTTTAGATGATGCTTACATAGTTGATCAGGGTGGGAGGGACTGAGGGTTAAGGAAAAGAGGGTATGATCATTGTTTTCAGGTTTTCTAATTCTTCTTCATATATCTGGGGGGAGGGATAGACAAGGAGAGAAGCCATACCCAGCTTCCCACCTGCCCTAGCACCCAGGGATGGGAAACGGCCACCCATTATTGACCTAGGGTCGTAACGTGGCATATGCTCCGAAGGTTTTGCCCAGGTGGTTTCAAAAGTTTTGAAATGTTGTCGATCTTGTCAATCCAAGGATAAGAGAATACTTTCAATGTCCGTTGGTGACGTAGTCCACCTTAGAGTCACCATTTGCCCAGATATTTGCTGTCATTGTTGGGCTGGGGTACATGTCCAATTTGTTCTGTTCTCCTTCCATTGCTATGGTAACAGATGTCTTCTGCAGGCTACCATGGACTGCAGTGTCCTCTGTGTGGATCTGGACCATCTGCCCCTACTTTGTCTTTTCTACTGGGGACGACTAGTTCTCACAAGTCGACCCACACCCCACTGGATCCCCCGCCCCTGGGGTTCACAGACCTGGCACCCACCACACAGCAAGGCTCAAGGACCTGGGCCAGGCAACCCGGGTCCCTCCAGATCCCCCACTTCCGGGGTGGAGCTTTAAATCTTAGCAGCTCTTTCCTGACATAGTGGTGGTGTCTCCTTTAAACAGATGAGGATCAGAGGGAGAGTTTATTTGCCAAAGTTATAGACTGGGTGAACAGCAGAACTGAAGAGCAGTTCAGCACCTGACCCACCTGTGAATTGCCAGGAGCTGTTGCAACTCTTGTATTCTGATTTAGATGGTCTGTGGTGGGGCCTGACATTCAGTTTGTCTGAAGGGCTCTGGCTGGGTCAGTCCTGGTGATCCGCAGACCACATTGTGAGCAGAGTTGCAGTGGCTGCAGCTGAGTGTGTGGAGCCAGATATTTGTGTTTGGTTTTGCTGCTTTCTCTGGGACCTCGGACAGGCTGGCTGTGTCACACCAATTTTTTTTTTATTAATTATTTTGCATTATGTGACAGTTTCGTAGGCTCTGGGAACCCCCCCATCCCCCCACCCCCCGGTGGATTCCTCCACCTTGATGTAGTATTACAGTTCAAATTTAATCAAGATTCTTTCCTTGCAAACGTATACCAAGCATAGAGTCCAGCTACTTATTGTCCAGATGGGTTGAACAGTTTCTTGGGGAGACCATTTCTGGTCCGAAGTTAGAGCTGGTAGAATATCATCACAGTCAATTAAGAGTCCCAATATAACATCAACAGCAATTTGCAACATTATGGAATTGACATGGTTTTGAGTAACCAGTATGTTAAAAAAAAAAAAAAAAAAGCAAGTCCTAACCACAACCCATGATTAGCTCATTGACATCTCAACCCTAGTTTATATACAGGACCGGACTGGCTGCTATATAGCTTAAAATGGCTATAAGGTACCATTCAACTGTCTCATGTCTATTTCATTTTAATATTTAGTCATTTGTTGTGTTGAAGTATAATTTTGCTGATCTTGGCAGATTTCAGGATAATCTAGACTGGCTTGTAACTCTAACAAGACATTTGTCGACAATTAAGGTGCAGAACATTTTTTTTGGGGGGGTGTGCAGGAAAATCCTCAACACCATAGTGAGGAGTGACTAATCTTTGTGTCCCACCCAGCGAGGCATGAGCCAATCCACGCCAGCTCTTTCCTGTCAGATTCCAAGCTCTACTTTCTGTTGTTTGTCTATTTGTTTTAGGTTTTTTTAGTTTGTATGATTGTTTGTTTGCTATGAGGGGTTTTCGGAGCAATCCCGATGGTCATTGCGAGGGAGGGTGGGGGTCCAGAGTTGGAGCCAGGCTTGGACCAGAGAAAGCTCTCCTCCCTGGTCCCAAAGGACGTTTATTGTTCTTCTGTTTCTGCGGACCGCTCAGGGCTTCTGATTGTCTTTCCGATGACGTTGGTTTCTGGACGGTAGCGTTTGGACTTCTTCCATCCCCTGCGGAAGCTCCGGTTGAGGGTGGGTGACCTCAGAGTACTCGGCCTCCGAGGGCATCCAATTCCCTGTGGCCTCCTTGCAGTTGGGATATAGTCCTTGTTGCTCGTATTAATAGTTTGTGGTGAAGGTCTGGGAGTCTTCATGGTTGGGATCCAAGCTTCCTCCTTACCACCTGCTCCACTCTGGAGTGCCCCCCTGCTCCATGCACATGACCTCCTGTTAAGAGGTTGTCAGGATTGCACCCGATTCCCCCCTCATGCATTGGTATAGTAGTTTTACTATTGTTTAGTGCCGCTTTGAGTCTGTTGTCTATGAATTACCAGATTTGATCTTGATATGCTATATTGTATTTTTTCCTCACTCTTTTTATGGTCCTGAAAGACTTCCCTGCACTCCCTCCCCATCACGGATTAACATAGCGTATTGAGGGTATAGTAGGTTTTAGTTTTTCGATGTAGATCTTAAGTATTCTGACATTAATTGTTGGTTTATAGATTATATCGCATTATCTTATTGCATTGGATACAGGTTGTTAGAGATTGCACTAATATTACAATATACAGGTACTATCTTCCAAGTTGTCATCTTTTCATTTCAGATTAAGGCAAACATGTGGTATTTAACCTTTTGGGATTGGTTCATTTCTCTTAGCATGATGGATTCCAGTCGGGCCCTCTTGGCCACAAAGAACTGCATTTCATTTTTTTTAATAGCTGAGTAGTATTCCATAGAGTAGATGAACCATAGCTTTCTTATCCAGTCTTCTATTGATGGGCATTTTGGTTGCTTCCAGGTTTTTGCGATTGTAGATTGTGTCACACCAATTTTTAAAGTGTGTAAATCTTATATAGGAGAGGGTGGCTGATGTGAGAGAAAGCTTGGGAAATGCTTGACCCAGTTGCTGATCCATGGACTCCATGTGATAAATACACTTACTGTGTTGGGATCTAAGTTCCATACATTTGTTCCCACCCTGTCCCCATGCCCACTCATGGGTAGATGCGGTATGTTTTTGACATCTGTATAAACCGCATGAGCAGTTTATTCTGCAGATGCAGCCCACAGCTGTGTGGGGTATATCATTGTGCAGCTGTATTCATGTGGTGTCATGGAATTTTAACTTCACCTGTAAGGTTCAGTTCTATCCGAGTTGTATGTAGAAGCTTCTCTGCCACTAGGGACTTTGGTTCACAGTGTCTCTGCAGGAGTGATGTGTGAATTGCTTTGGCAGAAGTAGAAGATGCCAGTTGAAATATTTCACCTTGATTTTGTGTTTCATTTAAAACCATTCCAGGGGACAGTGCAGCCAAGATATACAGAGATCTTCAGAAGCTGTCCCGCCTCTTCAAAGACCAGCTGGTGTATCCTCTCCTGGCTTTTACTCGGCAAGGTAAGGGAGGATGCGTCGTTACAGTCTGAATGGCTGGAAGGAACAGGAAGTGCAGTCAGTACAAGGGATATCCAGAAAGTTCATGGAAATTGTATAAAGTGAAAAAAAATTTATGTGCAGATTTCATGCTTTTGGGTATCCAGATAAACTCACCTTTTCAATGCTTTGCACAAACTCTTTAAAGTCCTCCTGTGTATTTGTGGACTCTGTGACTTCTTTCTTTTCTCCTTCTAGTGAAATTCTCAAAACTAAGTTTAAAAGTCAGTTCCTTAAATGTTACTCACTTCTATTCCATAGCATTTTGTGTGTGTCCTTGTTACAGTTTTCCAGTGTATCATAGTTGTTGATATAATGTCTTTGAGTCTACGAGTGTGAATGCCTTGGAGGTAGGGAATATGTTTTACTTCATTTTGTATTCTTATGATTTAGCTGGGGGCATGGCCTGTAGTGAGCTAATTCTGTGCCTGTAACCTCTTTAGAGAGGTTTTTCCTCACTGTGTGGGGAAAAGCTGGATGTTCTTAGTAATGCCTGTTTTTCTCTTTTTTCCATTTTAGCCCTGGATCTGCCAGATGTGTTTGGATTGGTAGTCCTCCCACTGGAACTCAAACTGCGAATCTTCCGACTCCTGGATGCTCGTTCAGTCCTGTCTTTGTCCGCAGTTTGTCGTGATCTTTGTATTGCATCAAATGACCCACTTCTGTGGAGGTGTTTGTATCTACGAGATTTTCGAGGTAATTCACATAATAGCAAATTAACAAAAAAGGGCTTTTTTCTTTATGTGTGTGTGTGTGTTTTAAAGGTTTATTTGTATTACTTGAAAGAGTTACAGAGGAGAGAAACAGACACATATACACACAGAGAGACAGAGAGAGAGAGAGAGAGAGAGAGAGAGAGAGAGATCTTCCATCCTTTGCTTTACTCCCCAAATGACTGCAGTTCCAGAGTTGGGCTGTTCTGAAGCCAGGAACTAGGAGCTTCCTCTGGGTCTCGCACATGGGTGCAGGGTCCCAAGTGCTTGGGTCCACCTCCACTGCCTTCTCAGGCCACAAACAGGGAGCGGGATCAAAAGTGGAGCGACAGGAAACTAAAATCAGCCAGCAAGCCTTCTACACTACAATGCCAGTCCTTTCTTACTATGGTTTTAGTTAATTATCTTCCACAAGTTTTCAGTTGTAGGCTTTTTTTTTTTTAAGAGTTTGGAAGATCACGGTGAATAACCTTGGAGGGGAGAGTCTAAACCCTGTTCATTTCCAGGTCCTCTGCAGCAGACAAATATCTAGACTAGGTGGTTTGTACCTTCTCTGAAGACCATCTTTGGTATCTGAGGATTTCTGCGGTGGGACCAGTCTGCAAGTTAATAGTCTTGCTGTCTAGTGTCCTAGGGCTCTAGGGCTAGGCAGCTTTGCTGTTCTCTGGTTACATTGTGGGCACTTGGTGATGACATCAGAACCTGTGCGTCAGGATGTACAGATCAGAGGGCTAAGGCTCAACTTGGAACATCTTCCCGCCGCTCTCATCTTCCAACATTATTAGGGTTTTTCAAACTGTCCTACTTTGGAAATTTTATAAAAGGAAACAACGAAATGAAAAACAACAGAATTGAAAAATCAGCTTGTTTTACAAATAGTATCTATTTATCAAATAGTAAATTTCTGCTTAAGTTAGTTCGAAAACAGTTTGATAGTGTTCTATATGATAGCACCTTAGCAGCTGCAAAAGTTTGTCCCTCCCCTTTTTGGTTTTTTTAAAAGAGAATAACATATTTTATCATTTGGATTATTAAACATTTTCTTTAAAACTTTATAATGTAGAAAATGGGAATGATTTGATTCATTCCTTTCTCTTCTAGTTGATTCCTAACGTCCTTTTTCTACTTTTTTGTATCCTTGAATCCAAATTGAAAATGTTAATTTTGTCACATTTGGAAGCAGGTGTCTTCTTAAAAAAATTTAAAAATATAGTTTTAGAAGAGAAGAAAGACACAAACTGACCAACATATAATGAAGGATTGACGAATAAAAAATAGGCTGTAATAGGAACATGCATCAAATGAACAAATGCCCTTTCAGTTAGCTTCAGTTCTGGGTTAAAGGTTTAAATTAGCCAATCTCCGTTATTTCCAGAGTGTGGCCTGTGAGCTCTTCTTTTAGGTGAGTGCTCACATTTTTGTAATGAGTTTTCCTATTGATGGAATGCTATGGGGCTAGAGCTTCCAGCGCTTACTTCCATGCTAAGGTGGTGACTTGGCAGGGAAAACATCTCTGTCTTTTACCCAAGCTCTCCTTTAGGCTTCTAGTTGAATGGGTTCCTCTTTCCTCATTTCACACATTTCAAATAAATAATTGTACTGAGAAATACTTAGACCCAGCCATATCTCTGACAGTAGTCAGACAGAACATGGCCCACCAAAGATACCCCAAATATGGAGGAAAACCCTGAGCCAGCTTGACTTCCAGTCAGCAACATGACCTGTGGTACAGACTCGCAGGGAATGTACCAGATTGTGGTATTTTGAGATATGATATTAGAAGCAGCTGACACACATAGATGAGATTAAGGGGAGAAGATGGATTGGGGAGAAGATAGTACAGGGGAGAGAGCAGCCACATATCTTACCACAGATCTTTAAGGACCACTGTGTGCAATTCCCATGTAACTCCCTTAACCATCCGTAGAAGAATTGAATTAGCTACAGGAAAACACAAATGAAACAATATGTTTTATACAAGAAATTCATGTTCCTTTTTTATGACTAATGAGTAAGTTTCCATTTCCTTAGAACAGAAATCAAACTTAGTGGTTAATCCTGGATGAATGAAATGTTTTTAATCCTTGTTTTTTGTTTTTTTCTTTCAAGATGGTACTGTCAAAACTCGAGACACAGATTGGAAAGAAGTACGTATTTGTAATTTTCACAGCTAATGTTCATAGCAGAAGTAATGAGAAAATTGGGATAGATTTTCATATTTATTATAATGCAGTGAAGTAGTCTTTCATTAGGTCTGTTGCTAAAGTTCAGTAAATGGAGATGATCTCAACTGGTGCTTTAGATTTAGCCTTTCTTTTCTGGTACCTCACCACACTGGAGCAGCTAGTGCTAGCGTCTCTCCTTTCCCCAACAGGAAGGATTCTGCTCTGCTCTTGTTGTCAAACATTATAGGTGTGCGTTGTCTTTGTGCTGGAATTGTCTTCAGTAATTCAGCCAGCTAACAGAACACATTAAGAAAGAAATTATGTTGTTTTGTTTACAGATGAGTACTGTAAAAGATACTGATTTTGCAGTTGAAAGGCTTAGAGAAAAGTAAAATTCAATAAAAGTCCTCAAATAAGTACAAATCACAGTATACTGTGTTCATTAGATTTAAAAAAAAGGTTTATTTATTTTTATTGGTAAGCCAGATTTATATAGAGAGGAGAGACAGAGAAACAGCTTCCATCTGCTGGTTCACTTCCCAAATGGCCACAATGGCTGGAGCTGAGCCTATCCAAAGTCAGGAGCCAGGAGCTTCTTCCACGGGTGCAGGGTATCACGACTTTGGGCCATTCTCCACTGCTTTTCCAGGCCATAAGCAAGGAGCTGGATGGAAATCAGAGCAGCTGGGACTGACCTGTTGCCCATAGGGGATGCCAGCACTTGGAGGTGGAGGCTTAGCTAGTTGAGCCATTTTACTGGGCCAAGATTGTACTGTTTTTAGGAGTGTGTGCCATTCTCTGAAACAGACATTGTGTTTTTTTAAATTTACTTATTTATTTATTTATTTATTTATTTATTTGCTATTTTGTATTTTTATTAATTATTTTGCATTATGTGACAGTTTCGTAGGCTCTGGGAATCCCCCACCCCTCCCCACGCCCCCCCCCCCCCCCCCGGTGGATTCCTCCACCTTGATGTAGTATTACAGTTCAAATTCAATCAAGATTCTTTCTTGCAAACATATACCAAGCATAGAGTCCAGCTACTTATTGTCCAGATGGGTTGAACAGTTTCTTGGGGAGACCATTTCTGGTCCGAAGTTAGAGCTGGTAGAATATCATCACAGTCAATTAAGAGTCCCAATATAACATCAACAGCAATTTGCAACATTATGGAATTGACATGGTTTTGAGTAACCAGTATGTTAAAAAAAAAAAAAAAAAAGCAAGTCCTAACCACAACCCATGATTAGCTCATTGACATCTCAACCCTAGTTTATATACAGGACCGGACTGGCTGCTATATAGCTTAAAATGGCTATAAGGTACCATTCAACTGTCTCATGTCTATTTCATTTTAATATTTAGTCATTTGTTGTGTTGAAGTATAATTTTGCTGATCTTGGCAGATTTCAGGATAATCTAGACTGGCTTGTAACTCTAACAAGATATTTGTCGACATTTAAGGTGCAGAACATTTTTTTTTTTTTTGGGGGGGTGTGCAGGAAAATCATCAACACCATGGTGAGGAGTGACTAATCTTTGTGTCCCACCCAGCAAGCCAATCCACGCCAGCTCTTTCCTGTCAAATTCCAAGCTCTACTTTCTGTTGTTTGTCTATTTATTTTAGGTTTTTTTTAGTTTGTATGGTTGTTTGTTTGCATCTATGAGGGGTTTTATTTTAAATTGAGATTTATTAGGGAAATACAACAGATGAAAAAACTAATTTCAGTGTGACCCCTTCTTCCCTATTTTATGATACAGTATTTTCAATGAGCATTTAAATTTCTCACTTTGAAAACTGTTTTACAACAAATAGCATTAACTTTGGAAATCTAGATTACACCTGTGACAGTCCATGACCTGCAGTTATTCCTGTGTGGGTTTGTTGTTCATATTAGCACAGTCACTCAGCCGCAGTGTGGTTAAAGGACAGAGCTTACTTGGCACTGCACTTGGAGTTACTGCCTTATTCACGCAGACAGAAGTTGGCAAAAGTTCTGTTTTGTGCACTGCTAGATGGTATGAGAAAAGAAAGGCATTGGTGGGCGTGTACAATGAAAACTTTTGGGAAACAGGTAAATCACTTCCCTTATTGTGTTTTTTCTTTTTCTGAAGCTGTACAGGAGGAAGTACATACAAAGAAAAGAAGCTCAGAGACGTTTTGTGACGTTCCCACCACCAGCTCCTGACCGCATTCCAGTCTATCCCAGCCCTTTGGATTTTCCTCCCTCCTCCTTTTTTCCTCCAGGAATTATCGGGGGCATATATGATGAAAGGCCAACACTCCCCTACACAGGAGGGTCAGTCGGTTCATTCATTCCTGGGCCTGGGGAGACACGCGGCCAGTTCTCTCCACTCAGACCACGGTTTGATCCCATAGGCCCACTTCCAGGACCCAACCCCATTTTGCCAGGGCGAGGTGGCCCTGGTGACAGATTTCCTTTCAGACCAGGGAGAGGTCGGCCAACTGACGGCCACCTGCCATTTATGTAATTGATTTGTAATCTCACCTGTGAAGATCAATTCCTTTTTTTTTTTTGTTAGAACTACCAGTGTCATCTGCTTGGGGTGCTCATGTCCAGTGGTTGTTTTCTGCACTCCCAGAAGCCTCTCAATAGATGCCTTTACAGCTCCAGGCACAGTGCCTGCAGCTTGCTCTGCGACAAGGTTGGCTTTGGGGATAATTGGCTCCTGATTTTTCTGCTCTGGATTCTCCTGTAGAACGAAGGTTGTTTTATTGATGATTTTGTGCACCAGATTAAAAAGCAATGTAAATTACATGACAGTTTTGACTTTTCTTGAAAAAGGGTGTATAATAAATAAACAGAACAAATTCACACTTAGACATCTCAAATGGTATAGGGGTATTATCAATAATTAAAGAGGTTTTAATTCTTTTTTTTTTTAAAGATTTATTATTTATTTTTATTGGAAAATCAGATATACAGAGAGGAGGAGAGACAGAGAGGAAGATCTTCCTTCAGCTGATTCAATCCCCAAGTGACCACAACAGCCGGAGCTCAGCCAGTCCAAAACCAGGAGCCAGGAGTTTCATCCAGGTCTCCCCTGTGGGTGTAGGGTCCCAAGGCTTTGGGCCATCCTCGACTGCTTTCCCAGGCCACAATCAGGGAGCTGGATAGGAAGCAGGACTGCTGGGATTAGAACTGGTATCCATATGCTATCCCAGCGGGTATGAGGTGAGGACTTTAGCCGCTAGGCTACCACACTGGGCCCAGGAGTTTTAACTCTTAAAATTTCTGTTTACTTGGGTGGCACCGAGAGACAGCTCAGCCATTTCTGCTGGTTCACTTCCAGAATGCCTGCGATGGTTGTCCCTGGGCCAGGTGAAAGCCAGGATCCAGGAACCCAGCCCAGGTCTCCCAGGTGAGTGAGAGGCAGCTAACCATGTGAGCCATCATGGCTGCCTCTCAGGGTCCACAATAGTAGGAAACTGGAATCAAGGGCAGAGCCACGCCTTGAACTGAGGCATTCAGATGTGAGATGTGGGCATCCTGAGTGCCATCTTAGCCCCCGCAGCCCAGATGCCCACTCCCGGGTTTTATTTTGTCTGTCCTTGTTTGGTGATACTCCTTTTCCTCCAAATGAAGTATTTGCGAAATGAATAAAAACAGAACTGTTTTGGCTCCCTGTGGAGGGATATGGTTAGGATTCTTTCCCCCCTTTTGTCTTGAACACTTTTCATGCCTAATTTGCAATCTGAAGTAGAAGACATTGTCTAGCAAAACAGTTTTACTGTCTTGAGTGCTGGTCAAATCTTCATTCAAGATAGCTGCCTCTTATTTGGAGAATATTTTACTTTTAAGATAGAGTACACCACTCCCCTGCCATGCTGTTCCTACCACTGATGAACACAAGAACTAGGGCAGGGGGTGGGCCAGGCTGGACAAGGTAATGGCACCCTATTGGCATATGTGAAGGCCGGGTCTGAGAATGGGTCTGGCTGAGTTAAGCTCCAGCACTCATGGGTATGCATGAGAGCTGGATGGGATATGGGCTGGGCTGGATTAGGCTTGCGTGAAAGCTAGGGCTGGGGGTGGGCCTGTTGAGGGATACTGGGGGATGCCCCGACTAGATTCTGGTACCTGCTAGTATGTATAAGAACTAGGTCTGTGGTGGGCTGGCTGGGTTGGGCAGTAGAAGCATCTGTCAGTTAGTGTGAGATATGGGGCTGGGGTGGAACTGACCAGGCAGCTGCATCCGCCAGTATATGCATCGACTGGTGCAGGTGACAGATCTCACCTGACCCTGCACGGGCTGGTGCACAGAAAAGTCAAGTCTGAGGTCACCCCAGGCGAGGTTTCTTGGGGGACTGCCCAACTAGATCATTGGACTTAGACCTTGGCCATGGAAAATCACAGGATATGTGGTCCCAACTTTGTGTGTATTGGACTGGGCCTCCTCAATTGCTGAGGCCTATTTAGTGTTCAGCATGCCCAGATGCACATGAGGAACAAGATGGCCAGCTTATCTAGGACAGCAGAGGAGAGAAAGCAGAACTGGTAGGACTACTCTCCTGGTCAAGCTTTGCAACGTGTTCCTGGACCTGTGGATACACTAAGGTGGACTTGGTCAGCCAAGAGACCTTGGAAAGATTCAACTCTGGTGTGATGAAGGCAACAATGTCTCAGAACTATCAAACCATTAACACCCTTGGAACACTCTTCCCCACTCGGCCTCTAAGATAAATGACAGTCTCCCATCCCTGGGTGTTGATGTAGTTTAACAGCAAGGAGCGGCCCTTCACCCTCTCCTCCCCTGCAGACACAGAAGAAAGAAAAGAATCCCACAAAAATGGAAACACTGCCCTGTCCATCTTCCAAACCTGATCCTCTGCACCCGAATCAGAGGCCCACATGGGCATGCATCCCTCTTTATGTGAGCAATATTGAGGAGGAAATTAAAAAGTTTAAAAAAGACAAAATATATAAAATTCAAGATTGATTTATTTTTCTACAAGGAAGAGGCCAGACACAAATGACCTGTCATACAAACAACTATTGAAACATGCTAGAGTGACAGCAACTAAGGTCGGAACCACAACACGGGAATAGAACAGCATCAGCATCTGCTGAAATAGGAATATTGCCAATGTCTTCCTGCTTCTTAAAAAACCGTTTGCATATAAGGAAATGGCTTGGAATGTATGTACTTCAAGACTATTTCAAGTTATATGTACAAGTGATTTTTTTTTTTGCTACACATGTATGCTGAGTCTTTTCCATCACAGTGAAGAAAATTCAGTCCATAACATGGTTTTCTAGAAGCCAATGCCACTTTTAGTAGCTTAGTAATGTATAGGTAGAAGGTTGGGACTGTTGGCATTTTCCTCCCATAATATTTCATAACATTGAAACTACAGCCTTTTAAAAACAAACGTCCACTGATTGCCCTATGGCTTTGATTGGGATGGCTAATGGGATTGCCCTGAAGCTTGGATGGGTCCATGATGGGTCCAAACTGACCACAGTTGTCATGTGTGCTCTGTGGTCTCATAATGTTAGGCTGCGCTCTGTGTGTGTGTGTGTGTTGGGGGGCAGTGGGAAACATGGGAGGACAAGACCAGAAGCACCAAATACAACCATGCGCTCAGAAAGCAGGTGTTTTTGAATATTCCTTAGAAGGTCCATGATGGTGCTGGTGTCCTGTGGATACAGGTACTGCTCCCCAACCTCACCTCAGGCTTTCTCACTGATGTTACTATAGTTCTTGTAGCTTAAGATATTGGTGATGTAAACCTAAATTTGCACACCTTTATAATAAGCAATAGTTTATTACAACTATTATAAATTCTGAACCGCCACCCACCCAAAGCTTGTCCTCTTGAATAGCTCAGTGTAGCCAGGAGCCCAACAGTATACATTCTTGTATTGTGACTGGAGCTTTAGGTATTGCTGGTATATAATGAGTATATTGTGGTTTGGCTGTAGTCCATTTACCACGTGATTCTTTCACATCAGCTTGATGGACGGTCATGGACGCTGACAGTATAGAGAGCCATGGCAAGCTTTTTACTAAGGGATAGCTCTGCATACAGCAAAGGTTTGCGGCCTTAATGACTGTCAGTGGCATCTTTACCTCCTTTCATTAACAAGTAAGTGCTTGTCTGTCACTTCCAGTTAGAAATGAATTACAGGTTTATAAAAGATCTGACACAGCTGATGAGCGAATCATGGGAGATATTCTTTCTTCCCAACTTAAAGTTTTTGTAGATCCCAGTATAGAATCTCTGTTGAATGATCTCCTTTCCAACTCCAGCTTGGCTCTTTGCAAGTCCTGAGGTCACTGCTTAGCTTAATATGTGTGTAATTCTTGTTGTGAGGCAGATGGCCATGCCTCCTGTCCCTCCCTACATGCGGCCCAGCACCAAGTCTTATTCCTCTCTTACCCTGAGCAGATGTCTAATACAGGGGCTGTGAAATAGTGGTGCGGGCCCCTGTTTCCTGCTGGGAGGTGAGCATGGGCAAGACCCCTTTAGTTTGTCTCCAGTTGACTGAAAATTGATTGGATAAAATTATCCAATGAAAATGAAGAATTTTAACTATCTCTCTCTTTCTTGGGATTCCCCCCCCCCCCATAGGTCATAGCTCTTAATTTTCTTTTATTCCAGAGCCAAAGGGTAAAATATTAATGGGGTGGCAAGGAAGTGCTAGCTCACTTCAGACTAGTGAAAAAACATGGGAGCAGATACTTAAGAACATTCAGAAAAAAAACTCATCAGGATAAAATATATTTATGATCTAAGTGATTTATGTTACACACACATTGGTGGAAGGGATGTGCAGTTTTGGATTGACTTCCCTTAAAGGGAACACCTTCCTAATTCAAAGTGCTGTTTCCCAGCCATGTTCGCATCCTCCACTTTACAGTTGAGACTGTGTCAACAACTGTCAGTGTGGTTAGTATCCAGCCAGCTCTGGCAGCCTCGTGTGGAAGTGCTCCTAGGCAAGGCACTGTTCCCACTGGCCTCTGTGAGGCTGGCTGCACGAGCTCAACCGGTGGCTCTAACCCACCTGCTGTTGCTAGTTCTATATGCGTCAGAAAAGCCACCAGGCCATTTCATTAGGTTGAGCAAAGTACAAGGGGTTCTCTGGTCTCCAGTGCAGGGAGGGGTGGGGTACCGAGAATGCCTCTGAGGTACACTGAGGTCTACCTTGCCTTGCCAATGGAAGCCAAAGCCGTTGATTTGGGTTCAAAAGGGTTGGCAAGCCCATGCCTGGTTTCCCTCCTCCACCACCCCAGTATACCTTTAAACTTTATGAAGACTTTGGACTTTTTGTAGCAGGTTACTTCCTTTCTTTGGACCTGGACCTGTACAATAGCAGCTTGGAAACTGTCCTGGTCTGCCTGACCTATCCCGACTGTGTGACTGTCCGGGGCTTGTGGCCATGGCTGCATGTGGGTGATCCCATGTGCCCTTTCTGCTTCTCCTGCTCCCTCCTTTCAGACTCAAGGTCAGAAACTGCCATTGATTTTCTTCAGCCTCTTTGTCTCATGTTGCTCATCTCTGTATTAGGTTCATTCTGTTCTGGGGCAAGCGAATTCTTTATACCGATTCTTTGCTTCTGTCTTAACAGTTTGTTTCTGTTTGATTCATTTCATCTGCTGGGAGGACCCACCTAGACCATCTCCCAAACAATACTCAGCGGGGCCAGGCAGTGAGTACCATCCTCTATACAAGATGACTTGGGAACAAAATCCTGCTATGGCCTGCTTTCCCCTGGACTCTCAGCAAGTTCATCCCAGTTCCGGAAGTAGTTCAAGTTCAGGTTTGTGGGTTTGATGTTGTATCAGTTCCCACGTGGGTGAAGCCCTTCACCCTTCAAATCTTGGCAAGATGGAGTTGTCTTCCCAGCAGGGACTGAATGTGAGGTGGATAAGATGATGCTGGGAACACAGAGGGAGTCTTACATTTTAACCAAAGCACAGTATCCTGGGTAGTGCATGTAACCCAAGTGTGGTCCCAAACAGTATTTGGTGAACCCACATGCAGTATTGCTTCCATGCTGGTAGGAAGAAGAGCTATAAGAAGTTTCATTTGTTGTCCTGCTGGCTGGGAGAGGTGCTTTAAAACTCTGCTTATTGTATTCAGACCAAAGGGCTTTGTTGGATGCCAGCTTCCCCAAGTTGTGTGGAGGGTAAATGTGAGCTTTTCTTCTGGTCAGAGTTGAGAAACAAAGCACAAAACAACCTCCACAACCCTTCAAAATCCATACAGAGTGTGACTCTCGTCCCTTTCTGCCCTTTCCCATTTCAAAATGTCACAGTTATTAAAGGTTAGATTTTTTGGAAGCGATATGTACTGGCGCATGTGAAAAAATTTTCATTTTGGAGATCTATGGATCTCTGTGAGACTCAGACATACACAGAGCAAAGGGAAAATTCCTTCAGTGTTTTGTTTATAAACTAGCATATGCCATGGATCTAGACATAACTCTGCATAGTCACAAAGTCAGGCTGGCCGGCCTGGGGCAGGGTTTGAGTGTGCTGCTGTGGGTGGAATATCTGTGCGGTACCGTCTGAGTGCTGAGATGTTCCTAGGAACGAGGGACACAATGGGAGAAAGTGGAGGAATGAATTGATCATGGAGTCATAAAGGAGTGGGTCCCTAGCTATGTTTGGGACTTGAATGTATTCATATCAGTATTATTTCCTCATTTCCATACAGATCAGCCTGGGGCTGCTGTTTTGATCTCAACGTGCATTCAGGGTCATTCGGGGACCCTTTTGAGGCCTCCCTTGGTCTGAAAAGAAGTTTTGTTGGCCGTTGTAACTGGTTCTGCATGCCCACTTAGATTTTATCCAGGCCAAGTCACTGAGCAGTGTGTCTGCGCTGTTTTACACCTAGCTGAGAATCATCTGAGCCTGTTGTTGGAGTATAGGCCACACAGATATTTCCTGTCTTCTGACTCCTTTAAAACTTGTGGGCTTGGTGCAGTTGTCGCCTGGCCTAGGGGCTTTCTCCCACCCATCATGCAGGCTGTAACACAGTGTGATTTGTGACACATCGCCCTGAGCAGTGGAGTCTTTATGTATGTATGTATTTTTAAGGTAGGAGAAACCAAATGTAGACTCCTGCAGCTCTGTTTTGGTCCTTCCCCTGGGGCCACCTCACTTGCTGTTGTCAGCGGAGAAGGGAGGGGCCAGTAAACTCACCAGACAAGTGCTCTGGTCTCTCCACACCCCAATCCTGCACCTCCAGGGATAACTTACACTAGTGACCCTTAACTTCTCGAGGCCTGATCATGACAGAGGGCAGAGGGCGAGAGAGAGTGACACTCTGAGGGCCAAGTGGATCTCTGACAGCCGCGTGGGCAGGTGCTAACCTATCGCTCTGAGTCCTGAGCCAGGCTCTAGCCAATGGTTAGAAACTAGCTGGCAACTGGGTTCTTCTAAGGTCAAAGTGACCTAAATCACTCAGCAGGAGAGGGTTTCTGGGATTGGAGAACCAAGCAGGTAGTGGTGGCTGTCTATGCTTCAGGAACCTGGGCAGGTCTCAGCTGGTTACCAAGCAATCAGCATCTCCTGGGTTTGATTAGAAAGGGCTCTGTGATGAGTGAGGGGATGACTTCCCCAGGTGGCAAACAGAGGCTGAGTCACATGGCTGTTACTGATGCCCTGGCATCTTTCAGGACCAGGAGGATGCTGTTGGCACCTATGATGCTCCTAGCACCTGGTGCTTGGTGATTTGGGATGCTCTATGTGGGATGCTCTCTGCCTTGTAAGGGGGAGAGTCCTGGGAAGGGAGTCAAAATCAGTTTCCAGTTCTGCAGTTCACTTGTTTCATCAGATAAGTTTGGATGAAATAAAGTCAAAACTGAGTTCTTTCCTACACAAACTGCAAAGCCCTAGTTCCTGTGTCATGCACTGCATATGTCCCAAAAGACATAGGCCTCATGCTTCCAGGCATCCTTGACCTGTGCCTCACTGTACAGTCTGCAAAACATGGAACCCGATGGTTATCGTCGCACTTTCTAACCCCTGGCCACTGACCCCTTGATTCATGCCGATTCCTGACATGCACCTGCAGAGGAGACACTCTATGTGGCAGGCCAGAGGGACCAAGCAGTGATGTCACACAGAATGTGCACAGGAGCCCTAACCTAACCCTTTCCACGGGAAGTTCTGGGCCCCTTGTCCTTTTGGGAACCAGTCGTGATCCCCACCAGAACCTGGGGCCTGCTGGCTGCTGTCCAGTGACAATAATGCCCTGGGTGAGTGGCCTCTCCAAGGTGGATCCGCTCTCTGTTTGGGTTGTGTCCTGAAAGGCCCTACCCACTACAAAGGACTCCTGTTGTCCCAAGATTCCCACTGGGAGCTGGCTGTGATGGGGCTTTTCCTGCCTGCTCCGAGGGGAAGTCTAGCAAGAACAGAAGAGGGGAGAGCAGGGGAAGGTTCTCTAGCCGGGCTTGTCTCTTTTCGTGTGTGAAACACTGTGACAAGATTATTGCCTCCTCTGTCGCTGAGGTCTGGCCACAAGTACCTGTGTATGAGGCAGGTAGGGCAAAGTCTGAGTTGGGCTCGCACCCAAAGGGAAGCAAAATCCTAGCCAGAAATGTGGCAGCCAGCTACACACAGATGTCTCGCTTGGTGATCTGAGGCAGGGGGGCTAGCATGAGCGTGGGCAGAGCCATGGGATGCCTCTGATGGAGGCTGTCCCAAGAAACCTGGAGGCTCAGACAGTGCCACTGGAATGAAATGGTCAAGGTCAAGAGAAATGGTAACGAATCAGTTCCTGGGTCAAAGGCATTTAGCAAGTGTGTTCTGAGCCCCCGTTCTGGAAGCAGCGGCCTAGGGAGCAGGACGAGGCAGGAGAGGAAGGTGCACTGGAGCCCTGTGGCCCTCCCCTGACCCCACCCCTGACCTGACTGGCTTAGTCAGAGAACAGGCTGGCGAACGATTTTCTCAAGTTGCGGATAGTCTCGGCCTTGGCCTCGTCTTCACTGGGAGGCCCGCGCTGCGAGGTGTCCGAGGTACTGAGGCTGTTGGTCAGGGACTGAGATTTGCTGAAACACAAAGGCAAGGGTTTGGGGAAGACAAGGCAGGAAGGCCAGTGGGTGAGCCCAGACATTAACACCTGGTAGTGACCCCTGAAGCCAGTCCCTCACCTCCACATCTGGTGGTAAGATAATTGAATCTGTCCCCGTGGCTTGGGTACATACTGGGGCTCACAGAGTTATGCTATCTGCTAAGGCCCTCACAGCATGCAATGAGGTATGCCCCAAACTCACACTCTCCCTGCTTTGCTAGGCTGTGCAGGCACAGGTGGGATTGGAATATAGCTTGCTCCCTCTCCCACCTGCATGGACAAACCAACATTGTAAGCAGCTTCAAATCATGGTCATGCTATCTCATCAGGCACTCAATTGGGGAAATCAAGAGGCTCACGGGGAAAGGAACATCCAGATCTGTGAAGTCATTCAGTCTGGCCTTGCCAGAGCAACTGTTGACAGCACTCACAAATAGTACATCTAGATAGAGCAGGCTCACTTGTAAGAGAATCATTTGGTATGGCCAATGAATGATGTCATTGATATCTATATGACCCTTGGCAGAAAAGACGTGCCCCACCTGTTCGGACCCCACTCTGCCATCTGACACCTATGGCCTTGGGTGAGTGACTCACTGCTGTGCCTCTAGCCCATTTGAAAACGCAGGGTTGCTCCAGCTGGCTCCCATTGCTGTTTTAGCTCTTACACTCTGGGCCTCACCTCCCACCTCCTCCTCGAAGCCTTTGGGGCCTCCTCCCAGTCTTCCCCCATCCTATGTTTGGGATTCTCCTTGTGCCATTTGGAACTGCAGTGTGCCATTCCCCAAGGGTAGCTCAAAGGTCATCCCTGCAGTGGCTGCTTTCTGGGCAGTTCTCAGCACCTGTCCTCTTGGGCTGGGTGTGCAGGGGTGGGGAGGAAGACAATGCAGGCCCTGCCCTCAAGGGATTCACAGTCTACAGGATGTGACACGAAGAGTGTATATACTTGGGTCACAAGTGGGAGACACCTGCATGTGTTCTGGTCATCGTACTAGAAAACTGAAGTCCTCTTCCAAGCATGGACTTTATTGTACTCCCTGCCAGGATATGGTACAGAGCAGAGATCTGGTTCCCTGCTGACTTGAGGGAAACAAAGCCCTTAACGCTGTAAGGAAGGTGCTTTTACAGACCCGATGATGACTCAGCATCCATGCTTGGCTCAAGTCTCAAAGCCCTGTGCGTCTTGTGATTAGCTGGGCTGATCTTGCTACGTGGGCACAGGCTGTACACAGATATGCCTGCTTAGTGGCAGTGGCATCCCAAGCCCTAATTATGCACACACTTTCCAAGGTCATTATCAGTTTGCCTGGGAGAAAATGCCAGCACAGAGAGGTTATACAGATGTTAAGTGGTAGAGTTGAGATTTGAACTCAGGATAAATTGATTCTGGAATCTGTCCCATTGACCCCTATGCCTGAAATGTTATTTGCTAACATGTACCAAACTAAAAATACACCCAAAGTTTGATCCCCAATACCATTTCATGCATGTTTTCTCTACAGTGAGTCCTGCAATTATAAAAAGAGGCATTCAAGGTTACTTGGCAGGATTGTCTAGAAGATCAAACTGTTTCTGCTCATAGTGAGTTTTTTGGATAAACTATAGTACCGCCACACACTGGAATCCTGTGTGGTCATGAAAAGGGGCTCTCAGTGAGCAGTGTGGAAGAGCTCCAAGCCGTACCGTTAAACACACAAAACACAACAGACTGATGTGGATGGTGAAGTCACTATTTGTGTAAGAAAAAGGGTGAGTGAATCAGAGCATACACGTATTTTCATATTTGCAAAAGGAATTACCGAAGGGAGCTGCAAGGAATAAGCAAAGCAGTCATCTCTAGGCACTGAGGGATGAAGACTTCCGTTTGCTAATGTGATGACCAGACCACTAGGCCTTGGGTGGGAATGGGGTAAGAACGAGGCTTTCTATGCCTAGCCTTGATATTGTTGCTGTCTTTAGATCTTTGAATTATGTGTAGCTATCAACTATTCAAGACACCATTCATGCAGAATGTCAGCATGTTCCCTGCCTTGGGTGGTCCCTGGGTTCTGTCTCAGCACTTCCACTTACTAACAGTGGAAATACTAGCACGTCATTTCATCTCTCTGTTCATCTGTGCAATGGGAATTAACCCCTACGATCGCAAGAAATTAAAAAAACAAACGAAAACTAACCAGACAACTAGGAGAGTATTCGGTTCCCAGTAAGTGGGCAACAAGTATTAGGTGTGATACTATGGTTGCAGAGACGTGTGTTTGGGGTTGCAGGAAGGTGGATGCTTTCCAGAGAAAACATGTCTGAGACCTTCCTTTCTGATCTCACATGAGACAGGTTTGAGAACAAATGGGGTGTGTGTGCGTGTGTGTGTGTGTGTGTGTATACGCATGCGCATGCACGCACGCGCTGTGAATGAAGGTGCCAACTCCTCTTGCCTCCTCAGCTGCCTCTTGGGCATGAGGATTTTGAAGCTCCTCCCACCCAGAGTATGTTTTCCTATCTCCTGAATCTGGACTTGGCCATGTGACTTGCTTTGATTAAAAGCATGTGCTAGAATAACACTGGGCAGCTTCCTTGGGCTGGGTGTCAAGTGGCCTGCGAGCTTCAACTTTTGCCCTCTTGGAAAGGAATTCAACAGGTGAGGATGCTCTGCCTGACCCTGGGGAGGAGGAGGAGCCAAGGGGGAAGTGAGGCCCAGCTGACAAGAGGAACATGGAGGGTCAGTGACACTGCTGGATGACCTGACCACAACAGTGATCTCAGGTGAGTAGGCTGCCAGATATAACGGATACTCAGTTGCATTACAATTTTATATAAAACTACTTTTTACAAAAATATAATGTCCCATGCAATATTTGGAGTGTACTTATCCTCACAATGGTCCATTGCTTGCAATTTAAATCAAACGGAGCATCCTGTATTTTATCTTGTAGATACCAGCAGAAGAACTTGCCAGTTGGCTTACACTCAGAGCAGACTGCTGAGTCAAAAGATTATGTACAAAGACAATGGTTGTTTTCTTAGGCCGGGAAGTTTTTGGGCAGCTTGCTACGTAGCTACAGAGAACAAACACGTGCATTTGTGGAGGGTCCCATGGGGGCTCCTCTATACCATCACAGCGCTGGCTCTGTCCCACGAAAATCCCCTCTCGCAGACCTGTTGCTCCTTGTTTAAGTTTGAGTGAGATTCCCTTGGGTCTGCTCTTGAGTTCTGACTTGGGGTCTGCCTATACCCCAGAATCCCCCACACCCTTCCCAATGGGCCAAGCACTTACTTGAGGTGAGGATGGGGCTGTGCTGCCTTCTTGGGCTCCTCGCCCTGCTGGGAGGTGCTGCGGCCCTGCGCCGGGGGCCGGGGCAACGAGGGGAGGGTTGAGCCCGGCTTGGCCGCCTGGTTTGGGGAGCCACCTCCTGACGCTCGGGCTAGCTGTGGGGAGCCTGGTGACCTCTGCTGCTGTGGTGAGCCGGATTGGGGACTCAGTGGCTGCTGGCCTTGTGGGGAAAGCCTCTGCTGGGAGGGGCTTCTGGACCTCGGGGGTTGAGGAGACTGAGCTTGGCGAGGGCTCCCTACGGGGAAACACAAACAGTAAAGTTCAAGCTCAAATATTTATTACGTGATTTTTTTTTTTTAATGAAAGTGAAAACCAGAAAACAATGAAAATGTCTAACCAAGCACAGGGACAGTGACCAGGGACGTGGGGCTCCATCCATAGAAGAGAAAATGTTGCAGTCATTTTGAATGATACTGCAGCATGATAAGAAACAAATGAGGAAATCAGTGATTCTAGGTATCCTGTCTAAGTAGGTATCCTAATGAGAAATAAAGGTTTGGCGCATTAGAGCTATAGGAAAGGCTAGAAGGTTGCACTCTGTCACTGATATGCTTGACCTACAACTGAATTGCTGGATCTTGCAGGAGCCCAGGTTCTGTCCAGCTGCTCTCTCCTTCCTGCCTCACCCTGTGATGGTCCTTCCACACCTGCCATGGCTGATTTCCATCAGACACTGGCCTATATATAGGGTTACATGATCCTGAGCTAGAACCTCCAGACTACGAACAATCCTTTTCCCTCCCAAGAAGCTCCATTTGGGTATTTTAACTCCAGTCACGAACAAGCCAATTGGCACAGCACTGACAGTTCTATGACTGATGGGGAATTAATCTGAGGGGGCAGCTTTCCCTGTAAGAATGGGAGGAGACCTCAGGAGTGGGTGTGTGTGCACCGGGCACAGAGGAAAGGCCTTGCGAAGGTACAGCCGGAAGCTGTCAGCAGCAAGTCAGGGAGCGATGTGCTGCCAGCAACAGCCTGCGGTGCTTGATCCTGACCTTCCAGCCTCTGTAACAGTGAAAATACTGAGCTCTGTGGTCGAAGCTGCCCATTCTAGTGTTTTGGCAGGGTTTGTGATTGCATTTCTGACAGGTTCCCAGGGAACATTGTAGTTCTGCATAGTAACAAGGGTTCTGAGTCACGCTTGGGAAAATGTGGAAACTTTGAGGGATATTAATTTTTCTTTCCTTGTTCAGTGACACTTAAGATGTATTACCCTGGAAGCAACAACAGGTGTTATCCCCCAAATAGCCTCTTACATGATCAAGGTAGACCAGACTGGTAAGGGAAGGTGTCACTGTCACCCAGAGGGGAAGCTGAGCTTTGTGACAGGTCCCTCACCAGGAGAGGGCGCCACAGAGAGCTCCTAAGGGGGTGGTGCCTTCTCCCTGCCATTGCACAGAGCACAGGCACTTCTACCTGCAAGCCAGGGGCTTCATAAGCCTGGTAGTGCTGGAGCCCCTAGGAATGGCTTTGAGTGGAATTCTGAGGCCCTGAGTAAGCAAGCAAGGTGCATAGTCCTCAGCCTGAAGCCCTGGGTGTTGGGACTGGCCACTTTAGGTTGCATTTTGTCAAGGCAGACAGGCTGCCCAGCACTCCCTCCTGCCCAGTGATCCTGCCCTCCTCCCCTGTAAGCCTGCCCCTGTGGAATCCAAAGACCACGGTGAGGTCTGGCTGTGCTCTTCAGGGGACACTGTAGACGCCTGGGAGACTGCGAGCTTAAAGGAGGGGGGCCCACCATCTGTCACTGGAGCATGCCTAGTGAGTCTCCAGGAAGCACCTAGTATGCCCTTCGCTGGGGACTGGGAAGCCTTGTAGCAGCTCTGGGCATGACATGGCAGCTTCAGTGAGTCCTAGTAGACGGTGAGCTGCCCAAGGGGACACTTCTGAGACAGGGGACAGGCAGGGCTCCATGCTGCACCTCTGACTCAGAAGTCTTGCCCTTCAAACCTACCTCTTCCCTTTGGATCTCTCCTGGTGTCTGTGTGGATTAAGAAAAGATGGCTTCCTCTCGTGGAGGAAGGACTAGGTAGCAGATATCCTGTCATCAGGGCATGTTTGTGGAAGATCCAACCTGTCTGTCCGGTGAACCCAACTCTACGCTGCATCCAGAGACCCCGAACCTGGCTCAAGCCTTGCATTTTAAATGTTTGTGTGACGATTGAATGAGTCACTTTTCTCCAGAATTCTGGACTCTGTTTCCAAAATGAGGTTACTGGACGGCACAGCCAACATCCCTCCCCATTGGAACACTGTGTGCTCCTGTGGGCATGTTCTGAATTGGGTCATATCACAGCACTCATGTAGCAACTGATGGCCAATGGCTTTGAGTGACTGCCCCCTTTCAGTCTGTATGTCACAGTCGATTGGAGGATATACTGAGCTGAAACTCTGACACCTATGAGGCTGGGCAGGTATATAAAGAAATAAGTGGGTGAGCAAAAGAAGTCATACAGCTTTAGATAAGGTCTAGTTCTCTGAAGAGATGATGACCTAGTGACTAAATCTTCACTGTGTATGTTCTGGGATCCCATGTGGGCGCCGGTTTGTGTCCCAGCTGCTCTACTTCCCATCCAGCTCCTTGCTTGTGGCCTGGGGAAGCAGTGGAGGATGGCCCAAAGCCTTGGGAGCCTACACTCATGTGGGAAAAGGCTCCTAGTACCTGGCTTTGGATTGGCTCAGCTCCAGCCATTGTAGTTACTTGGGGAGTGAACTAGCTGGTGGAAGATCTTTCTCTCAGTCTCTCCTTCTCTCTATAAATCTGCCTTTCCAATATAAGTAAATAAATAAATCTTGAAAAAAAAAAGAGAAAGAAATAGCTGACTTCCTTTGCCTATGGAAGTGACAACAGGGGGGAGCATGGTGCTGAATGTGGGATAGAGCTTGCTATGGCCAAGGAACCAGCAGAAGGTGCCATGTGGTTGGATGCATGTATGCGGTTTTTTGTGAGCTCTTTCAAGAGAAGGTGGAAATCTACATTTCAAGTAAAAGTCACCCAATTGGCAACTGTTGGTATTTTAAACTTACTACAGTCAACGAAAATACATACGTTTAACTTTTATCTCATGTACTCCCCCCGACCATATTATCTTGGAAACAAATCTAAATACTCACTCATTAATTCCTTAACTCTTAAGTCCTGAATATACACCCTGGGCTCACCAAGAGGCACGCTTTAGTTATTTCAACTTCTTGGCAAAACGAACAATTTCTTATTTATTCAAGCACAAAAAACAAACATTCCTTTTAACATATAGGTAGTCTTTGCCTAAACACAGGTCTGGTGCAAAAAAAAAAATACATTTTATTAAAAGAAAATTTCACTTTCACTGAGTTGAAAATGAACAATGAGTTCAGAATAAGCTAATAATGGGAGCTTGTTATTTGAAGACTTCATGAAAGTGACATTTTAAAATGAGCCTTGTTATTTTTAATCTGAATGTTACTTCACTCTACATTTTCTTCCATGCCCTTAATTGGTTTCGAATTGATTGTTTTTCAACTCACCAAATGTGTGTTTAGCCTGGCGTCCCTGAATATAATATGTCTTTATCAAGCATGTTCCTACTTTTGGGCCAGGGAGGAAATGAGAATACAGAAGCTCTCTGTTTTCCAGAGGTTGTGGTCAACTGTGGTTTTAAAAAGTAAGTCCTGAGGCTGAGTGGGAAGGGAGGGGGCAGGGTGGAGGCACAGCCAGGAACACGGGAGGGTGATAAATAGAGTTCTGCAGCATTGCCAACTAGAGGGTGATGTCAGGCGGGAGGGGGGCTCCTAGGGGTGGCTATAACCACTAAGGACCATATGCAGGTTAGAACTGTTGGTAAGACGGAAGTCATTAGTGGAGAGAGTCACAGACTAGTTATTCACAGTGCATTAGTAGTTACAAGAAGTGCCGTCTTCTAAGAAGTCTGCTCTGGGTCAGGCACCTTGCTGGCTAATTGCTTCACTGGAATTATCTCCTGCACAAGCCCTCCTGACCACCGCCCCCCATCCTTGTGGGCACTGAGGCCTGGGAGCTGGCTGCAAACTCACCTGCACAAATGAAAGACAGTTAAGGCTCATTCAGACCTGGGGCAGGCACTTGGGCAATTGCCTTTTTTTTTTTGAAAAGAAACCTGGGTAATTGGTCATTTTATCTAAGACTTGCAGAAGACAAAAATGTTTGAGGCTCATTGCTGATTCTTCTGTTGCTTTCATAAGTGACTGGGAAGACCACGATGGGATGGTCCCCACTGCAGGGCCTGTGTGCGAGAGCTCCCAGAGCAGCTGACTTTGCTGTAGCCACACACTTAGCTCTCATCTGGTCGCCCACAGCTTCTCCATTGTCTGAAACAATGGTGGCATTTATGCAGGAATGCCGGGATCCTTTTGAGAAAGAAGAGCAATTGACAAGGTTTTCTCAGTAATCTTCCACTTCTCTCTCTTCACTCCCTCTAGCTGGGTACCTCACAGTCTATCATCAGGGACTCCTTATGGCTAGAAAGAAACGTGTTCTAGAAGGTCTGAAACACCAGATTTGTAAACCTGTCATTTCCTTGTTGTGCCTCCATTTCCCTATCTGCCGTGCTGGTGTCTGTGCTGTGGAGTGGCCGGCAGGACAAAAACGAGCAGATAGTCCCTGTCACAGTGCCTGCACCTAGGGGGACTTCACGCTGTCTTCCCTTTCTCCTCTCTCTCTCTTTTAAGATGTATTTATTTGAAAGTCAGAGTTACGGGCCAGGGTGAAGCTAGGAGCTTCGTCCAGGTCTCCCATGTGGGTGGCAGGGGACCCAAGTACTTGGACCATCTTCCGTTGGCTTCCCAGGCACCTTAGCAGGGAGCTGGATCACAAGTGGAGCAGCTGGGATTCGAACCAGTGCTCATAAGGGATTGCAAGTGGTGGCTTAACCTTCTACAACACAGCACCAGCCCTTTTCCTCTTCTGGTTTCAATGGCAGACAAAACTACATGTGGAATGAATATGACTCATTTTGTGAATAAAGGGGTAAAATGGGTTTTTCTGGAATGCCTTCTCCCCGACTCAACAACTGGCTTCTTCCATGCATCCGGCCAGGTTCTCAGTACCTTGTCCTGGGTCATACCTTGTGGAGGTGGCCGGGGCTGGGGCTGTCCTAGCTGAGGGCCCAGCTGGGCCTGTCCAGGGGATTTCACAGGCTTAATCTGTGGAGCCTAGGGTGGGAGAAGAGAGAAGCCTGTTGATTCCCCGTGGCTGAATGTTACTCTGGCAGGCAGCAGGCAGGCAGGCAGGCAAAACCATGCAGGCCCCCTGTCTGAGGTGTACGGTCCTGTGTCTGTACAGGTGCTTGCTCACCAACCAGATCAAACCCCTGGACCTGTCCAGAGAGGAAGCCTGCCCTGGAGCTCCAGCCTCCAGCCTCTGGCTGGCAAGCTCCTGGAGTGCAACCTTATCTGACACCTGTGCTCACAGATGAGCATCTGTGGGGAAAGCAGGGGCCTGGCGGAGGGTGGCATGCCGAGTCCTGCTTCTGCAGGCAGCTGGGGCCGTGGGACAATCCCTTGGGGGAAGGATCTGATTATCCCTGGTGGAGAACATGGCAGAGAAGAGTCCTGTGGGAGCTCGTGGGGTTGGGAATGGGCAACAGCAGCACAATGGCCTCCCTTGGCTGGTGCCTCGGGGTACACGGAGGGCACTGTGCCCTGGCATGCTCACATTCGCTGCTGATCTTGCCCTCCATGGTGGGGTGGGGTGGGGCATGGAGAGCCTTCCCTGTGCCCAGACTCAGGCCCTTTCTTCCCCAAAGTGGTCTCCTCTGGGGGCATCTCCTCCAGCTGTCTCCCCATCCCTGGACAGCCCCACAGGTTCCCTGGCTACAGATCTCCTTTGCTGTCAGGGATCTTACCCAGGGTCTCAGGGGTGAGGGCACCGTGGCCCCTGGCGCCAGCAGGTGGCTCATTTTGGAGATGACAAGGTCGGCCATCAGCTGTTTGTCCTCTTCCACGTGCTCTCCAATCAGGGGCATGGAACTGTCCATCACCTGTTGGGACACAGCGAGGGCTGAGGGACTCCTTTGCTGGAACAACCTTGGGGAGCTCACCTATGGCCGACTCAGGGCTGGGGGCAGAAGGGACCACTAGATGGCGATGTCCTCCACGCAAGCCACTCAGTCCTGCCCTCCAGCTAGGGCTCCATAGAGCTAGCTGCTCCAGCTCCCTTCAATTCTCTTACACTGGCTTGCTTTGGTTCAGTTCAGCCCACAGAGGCTGGACTGCAAGGGGCCACCTACAGCTGGGGGGGAGGGAGGACTTTGTTGGCCTTTGCTACGCTCTTTGTGGAGCTGGTCTCCACCCCCTCCTTTCCCACCTCTGCTCCCTTCCAGGATTGCGGGCCTATTTCCTCTCCTTTGGCCCAAGGTCAAGGCTTTCCACAAAGCCGGAAATGGTGGAGGTGGGGTGCTCAATCAAGACCCCCCAAAAACGACAGAGGCTGGAACTGACCCAGGGCTCCATGGGAAATGAGGAGAGGAAAGCGTTGTTTTCTAAGGCCCTGGCTGGGGGTTGAAATTCACCCTACTGGGAGCTGGGCTGTTCTCAAACCCAGCAAAGTGCTTCTGCGTGGAAGAGGGCCTGGGGGATCAGACTCCTCCCTTCTGCTCTTACGGCAGTTGGAGAAACTGAGACAGGGAGATGGGAAGTCACCATAGCGCACCACCAAGGTGATTCTCAAGGCATGAGGCCTCGGCAGATCTGTGAATCTGCTGGGTCCGTCTTCCTCTCTCTCCCCCACCCTTCCAGCCCCATTCAATCTACCGTGTTTTCTTCTTTTCCCCAAGCTCTGGACCCATGGGGTTCTCCACCTCAGGCAGGCCATTTCCTGCATGTACATCTTACTGGCTAACTCTTACCTTTCAGGGATCAGTTTCCTACCTCTTCCTCCAGGAAGCCCTCTCTGACTGTGCAAGCACTGATTACCTTGCACCTGTGCTGCCCCTGTCCTTGCTTGGGTGGCTGCGTGGGAGGAGTTATCCTTTAGCATTGTCACCTCCTGTTTACTGTGTCTCCACTACAAGGCTGTGAGCTCCCAAGGCCAAGGATGTTCTGGGAACAGGTGTGCCTGCAATAAATACCTGTTGCTCAAAGGAATGAGAGCGCCTTCCGGTTAAGGAGCCCTGCTTCTGGTGACCAGGAGGTTAATACAAGGGGCTGGGCATCAAGGAGTACCTGCTGTTGGGCATGGCCCTCATCCCCAAGGATGATCTTGATCTCAAATAAAGTTTACAAGAACTCTCGGGAACAGGTGCTATTTATATTCTTATAAGGATGAAGACATGGAGGGTCAAGCAGGTAGCAAGTTGAAGGACGGCATCGTAGACAATCCACGATCCTTCTGTCTCATCAGGCCGATGCCTGTGAAAGCAGAGACAGCTCCTTGGGGTTGGAACTGGGAGGAGGAAGCCAGGGGCTAGGCTGAGGTTGTGCTGCGGGTCTGGGAAAGTCCTTGTCCTCTGCGGACCTATTTTTCTATTACAAACTGAAGGCAGCTGCCAGGACTCTTCCAGTTGGGGGCGCCAGGAGGTCTCTGTGGACTGTAACTCAAGGATGTGAATGCTAGTGCCAGGCTAGTTCTGCAACTGACATTGAGCCCCTGGTGGACAGTGCGGGACTCCCTGGGTCAACTCTGGCTGGGCTAACTGTGGACTCTGTCCCCAGCATGCACTGTCCTCCTCCCCCTGCTCCTGCCCACGCCTTTCCATCCTGGTCCCTGTTTCCCACATTGGCTGTGTGGAAAACAGCCGCCACAGGAACCTGAGGTCGGAGAATTCTGGAATCCCCACTGCGGTCACGGCTGGAGGAAGTGGACGCTGGCTCTCCCCAGGGAAGCGCTTTCTTCCAGTGAGCAATGACATTCCCTGGACAGGCCCCAGGGAGGGGGGCTGCCTAGGGGTCCGCCTCCTGTCCAGTTTACCGCAAAGATCTGCATAAAGCATTTCATACACATTTCATACACCGCACAAGTGGCCAGAGAAAACCAGCAGTTCTGGATTTTTCTAGTCTTTTATTTTTAATGGAGAAAAATACCTTTTATATTCCTGGTCACAAGCTCCCTGACCCCACCCCAAACCCCAAAGCAAAGGAAACAAGCCTGTAATGTTTTGGAGAGAAAAAAAAAAAGCCACTGAAAACTTATCTTTTTTGTTCTTTTTTTCATGGAACATTTCTGAAAACTTGTTTTCTCAATTTTTTTTTGAGGTATAAGCTCCCTCCTTTTACTTGATTTTTCTAAAATTTGACAGGTCTTTTATCCCGGAACTTCCAAGTATTAAGTGGCAGGGAGCCTGGGCCCATGGGTATAGACTTTTAAAATATATATATATATATTTATTTATTTATTTATTTATTTATTTATTCCTTCCTTCCTTTGTGAGAGTGGAGGAAAGAGAGGCAGAGAAAAGGCCAATGTGAGAGAGAAAGGCTATGCAGGTGTGTATATGGGGTGGGGGTGGAGGGTGTCCAGGGAGCTCTGGTAGGCAGGACCCCTGCTCCCCAGCTCTCTGCCCAATGTTGCTCACCTGGCTTGGAAACAGACATGGACTAGTGAGATGCATATCATCCTGTGGGGGCTTCTCAATCTTTCTAGAGTGACCAGAGGGACTCTCTCCCCTACCTCAAGGCAGCCACTCCCTGGACAGGACTGGGATCCCAGCCACTGAGTCACCTGGTTCTGCTGCTGCCTGCACCATGGGTCTCTGGGGAGCAGGACAGACG
The DNA here is from genome assembly GCF_030435755.1 of Ochotona princeps. NCBI lineage: Eukaryota > Metazoa > Chordata > Mammalia > Lagomorpha > Ochotonidae > Ochotona > Ochotona princeps. The sequence goes on along the minus strand of NC_080846.1, from coordinate 10,195,549 downwards.
CGAGGGACTGGAGGGCCGGCTGGCTCCTGTGGTCACACCAGCCATGTGCATCCCATTAGCCGCCCACACTCCTGTGGGGAGGGGGTGGGCAGCCACAGGGCTCCCCCTGGCCAGCCCTGGCCTCGTGTCAGCACCACCCCTCGGTTGTGGTTTGAGGAGTGAGTGCTCATGGAAGGAGTGAGCTGGAAGAAATGGTGTGTGTGTGTGTGTGTGTGTGTGTGTGTGTGTGTGTGTGTTGGGGGAGGCGGTGCTGTGACACTGGACAGACAGGGAGAGCTCAGACCACTGGGCATTTTCTAAGGAAAGCAGCGAAGACCACGAAGATGATGAGGTGTGGGAGTTGGGACCCGGAAGGAAGTGTGGGGGAGTGTGAGAAACATGAGGGAGGCGGAGCTGCAGGTGAGAGATTCCGGGTCCCAACCCCTCCTGGCCGTTTTATTATGTTGCCCTGCAGCTCTTCCTGCATTTGCTCTGTCCCTGGGGACCCCTCAACACCTGTCATACATCCCTTTTTCGTCACACTTCTTCCTGCCATCCATACACTGGGCGGCTGAGGCAGTCACGCCAGTCTCCTCAGAGCCATGCTAATGTCTGACCCGCAGGTCTCCTCAGAGCTACACTTACGCCTGAACTGCAGAGCCCCAGTGCCCTGGAGGCCCAGTTCAGGACCACAACCAAGGTGGAAGGAGCAGGTGTGAGGATGGTGGTGGGGTAAGGGCCCCTGAGGTTTGGGTTGTGTGTGCCCAGGCGCTCTCGCTGCGCATGCGCTCACCTCGATGATGTAATCTCGGCCATCCTTGCTGTGGACCGCCTTGACGGCGCAGATGTCCAGGCCGCCGAACATTTCTGAGCAGCTGTCCACCCACAGCCGGTACCTGTAGGGAGGGACGGACGCACTGCCTGGGCTGGGGCACAGGCAGAAAGAGAGATGCAGCGAGACGAGGTGGAGATGGAGACGGGGAGGGACCCAGGTGGCACCAGAGAACACCACAAAGCCACCAGAGATGTGATGGAGGAGTGGGGGAGCAGCGAGATAGGGAGGGAGGAAGAGGCCAGCGAAAAGGACACAGGGTCACTGGACACCGAGAACGAGGAAGTGCGAGGGTGGGAAAGGACAGGTGTCAAGGGGTGGGGAGCTCAGGGACGTCCGGCAGGCCAGTCCTGGGACCTGGCCCGCTGCACAGGGCGGGGGAGCTGCCCTGCCCCCACCCACAGCCATCTGGGCCCTTTTCCCTTGGGAAAGCTGCTCTTGGGTTCCGGAGATCCCTTGCAGACATGCTCCTTGCTGCAGAGTCTCCAGCCAGACCAGAGCCTCCAGGGACAAAGGGTGTATTCTCCCGCCCCTGCCTGTCCAGGGGTAGAGGCAGGGGCAGGGGCAGGCCAGGGAGCCTGGCAGGCAGCTCCCGCCTGGCCCGGAGGGCCTGGCCCTCTGGACCTGCTGCTTTTATTCCTTTTCCAGCCATTTGAGGGCTGCAAAGCCAGTTTGCTTTGCCGGGGACAGTTCTCAACCCTGGACTTTGACCTTGCAACAAGGGATTGGTTGTCTCTGGAGAAATCTTCCCAGCTTGCACTCGGCTGCCCTCGTGGGCTGGCTGCGGGAGTCACAGGGGACTCTGTGTCTGTGCTCTTGCTCTCTCTCCCCCACTCTGCAGGGTCACCCAGGGCACAGCCGGCTCTCACATCTATTTGTGTCTCTGAGCCGGGCAGCCTGGAATGAGGAGGGACGGTAGCCGAAGCGCTCTCTGCTCGCAGCCAGCAAGGCCCTCCGAGACCCAGAGAGGTTGTCTTGCTCAGGTCACACAGCTAGGCAGTAACAGAGGCCAGGAGACTCGGATGTTGCTGCATTCTTGCTATGAATTCCATGAAGAAATCCGTGGAGCCTCTCTCGCTCCTCAGTGTGCCCTCAGTTTCTTTATCCACAAAATGGGAAGGCCACTTCTGATTGAGTCTGCATGTCCTATCTTTAGAGAATTCAGAAAACACAGAAATGCCTGGTCTGGGGGCTCCGCTCTATTAGAATATTCTCTAGTTTTTCAAAAGCGTCCCATGTGACACCTGGGGATGACAGTAGCTGGGGCAGCCTCAGATTCCCGAGTTCTGAGAGTGGCTTCAATTCTCTGGTCGGGAGCTCTGAACTGGGCGCCAGTGGCTGCCTTGCGAGGTGATATAAGTTACTGAGTTACTCCCTGGTCAGGGTTCTTCTCTGAAAGTCTGGATCCAGACCCTGGGAGGCACTGCTGCTTTCAAGTGATGGACATCTGACAGCCTTGCTGGCTGAACCGCCTAGGGCAGGTGCCCTGGGTCAAAGCTAGAGGGACCTCCAGACAGGCACCCAGAGTCAAGGTTAGAATGACCACCAGGACAGAGACACTGGGCTCCTCTCCAGTGGGGTGCGACCCGTTCTGACCAAGCCACATGTGTGCTATGGGTGTGTGCCTGCCGAAATGGCCCAGGAGGCCAAGGGATAAGTACAGCCTGCAGGGGGCATCCGTGAGCAGCTCGGGAGAAGGCTAGGTCCACATTCTTAGAGAGGCAGTGGCAAAAAGCATGAGCATGTTCCGTGAATGCCCATGGCGAGGGACAGAGCGGCTGCAAGCCACATGCACTCCCTGCACAGCACCTGTTGGCAGGAAGGGCTTTCCCAGCTGCCCTTGGGGTGATGGGAGGAAAGGCGCATCTCCCGGGTGCAGAGCTTTTGTATCAGGTGCTGCAAACTCCTCTGCTAGTCAGGCCTTACAATAGCGTTCCTGCGCTGCACCCCTCGAGATGGCCAGCGGTTTAGTGAGCGCAGGCAGGGTCACACAGTGGGCACTTCTGTTCGTGCTGCTTCCCCAACTCAGAGCTGCTGAACTGGGAGTCCTTGGAGGGCAGGGCCTCTGGCTCTCCCGTTTGCTTTGGTTTCCCCAGGATCTTGCTCAGTGACTGCCTCGCACTTGGTACCTATCAAATAGTTGCCGAAGAGACAACGCGAATGCCTGCTCCTCTCCCCTCCTCCTCATTCTGGCACCACCTCCTCCAGGAAGCGTCCCCCGACCTCAGCCCTCCCTCCTCTGCCTTGGATACCCCTTCTCTGTACCCCCCTGCAGGCATGAGGGGCTTGCTGCCACCCGTCCATTCCCACACCACACTGGAATTGTCTCTTTGTTTCCTGTCTTAGCTGGGGAGCTAGGCAATGGCGGCTGCTATTTTAGTCTGCTTTGCGTTGATTTTTCGTTTCTAGTAAAGCCTTCTTCACACTCCTGGGTGTTTTTCTCTCCCAGGGTCTCATTCAGCTGTTATTACTATACAGGGGCAGAGACTTGGTGTAGGCCTAGCCAATCACAGCAATGCAGCCTTCTGGGCCATCCTGATTGGCTCAGGGATGATGACGTGACTCGGGCTTGGCCAATCAGTGAATAAGGCTTCATTCCAGGCTTTGGTTTTGAGAGAGCTGGGAAGAGTTTGCCTAACATGGGGTACTAAGGGACCACCGTATGAGGTGGCATGCGGAAGGAAGCTGGCTGAGACTGGTGGGGGAGTCCTCAACCCCTGCCTGAGGCCTGGCCTCTGGAGTTTTCAGCAACATGGCGCCAGTAAGCCCCTACTTTTTGCATACACCCGTTTAACGTGTAACTGATCAGAATGCTCAGAGGACAGCATTGGATCTTTTAACCCTGGCCTTTGTAGTGCTGGGCAACATGCAGTTGGTGCCCAATAAATGTTTACTGAACAGAGATTTCTAACCCCAAAGGCCATATCCTGTGTGCATGACTGCATGCTTGCCAGCCCAGGTCACCAGGCATGCAGGAAAGAATGGCCTGAGAGCTGGTGACTGAGGAAGGCACACAGCGGGGCCAACAGGGAGGAAGGCCTGCGGGATGTTCAGCTGGCGCACCGATGTGATTCAAGAGAAATCCACCTGTCCCTATTCCTAGTGAGGTGGGTGGAGGTCTGAGCACATAGAGGTCAGAACACAGAAAGGATTGGTAAGGGGTCCCGTCTCTCTCTTCCTGGAGCAGTGCAGGCAAGGCTAGGAACACCCAAGGACTCATTCTGTCCCCAGTCTGCTGTGCGATCCTCCCCCCTCTCAGAACTCCTTCTCCCATCTCTAAGTGGTGGCTGTTGTAGCCCATTGGGTAGGCTATGTGGACAGCAGAGGAGCTCAGGTCAGGGGGTGGTGAGGAGTGGGCACAGGGCTCCCTGTGGTGGCTCGTCCGCTGGCTTCCACCATGGCTGCTGCTTTTTCCTGTCCCTCCTTTGTTGCTTACCTCTCGGTCATGGCCACCTGCTCCAGCATGGCAGAGCCTGTATTGGCCTTCCAGTTTCCAGAGATGGAGGTTCTCCTGTGTCAGAACAAACAACACCCTGAAGACATGAGGCATGCCTGTCCTTGAGCCTGCTTTCCTTCTTTGCATTGGCTGCTAGGAGGTTTTGACTGAAACATTTGGCTGAAGCTATGTATAACATGTACTCTTAGGAACACCCCTGTCCTCAGCTTGATTTTCTGTTTTTATTCCCTTTCCTGATGATTGCCTTATTATTTATTTATTTTTTTGTTGGATCTCATGTCTTGTTTCCTAAGCTATGTTTGAAATCTAATAAGTTCATTAAAAAAATGCCTACACCAGACCCTGGCATGATAACTCGATTGACTGATCCTCTGCTATGCAGGCACTGGGGTCCCATGTGGGTGCCAGTTCATGTCCCAGTTGCTCCACTTCCCTTCCAGCTCCCTGTTTGTGGCCTGGGAAAGAAGTCAAGGACGGCCCAAAGACTTGGGACCCTGCACCCACTTGGGAGACCCAGAAGAAGCTCCTGGCTCCTGGTTTCAGGTCAGCTCAGCTCCGGCTATTGCGGCCATTTGGGAAGTAAACCAGCAGATGGAAGATCTTTCTCTTTCTACTTCTCTCTGTAAACCTACCTTTCCAATAAAAATAAATAAATCTTAAACAAACAAAAAATGCCTACATCAGCAGATAAAATTCACTAGGCTTTGTCCTGTTTTTGAGATGAGCTAGGGCAAGTGCAGCCTTTGGTGATTGCAGAATTTTTTGAGAGCCCTTAAATGTAGGAAAAACCATCCTCAGGGAGAAGGGAAGCAGGGTGAAAACGCACACACACACACACACACACACACACACACACACACACGAGCTCTTCATCTTTGATTCAATCCCCATGTGGCCCAGTGGCCACATCAGCCATATGGGTGGCAAGGGGCCCAAACATTTGGGCCATCTTCTGCTGCTTTCCTAGGCACATGAACAGGGAACTGGATTGGAAGTGGAGTAGCTGGGACTTGAACCAGCACTCCAATTGGGAAGCCAGAATCTCAAGTGGCATCTTCACCTATTGCATCCCAGTGCTGCATCCAGGCCGTCTCTTGTACAGGGAAGAGCAGGAACTTCTGTGGGGATGCCTCGCCTGCCTCTTCGCCTTCTGTGTTCCTCTGCCTCTTCTGCTCCAGCAGCAACCAGCCTCCATACCTGTGCTCTGCTGCCCTGGAAACTCTTCCTCCTCAGCCCCACATCTGCTTCCTTCACCCCACGCAGGCACTGGCTCTGTCTTTCCCTCCCTCAGTCGTCTGTCCAGCCCTCCTTCCCTGCCGCACCCCCACCCTGATGCTCAGTGCCATTCCTCTCACGGGTGATGGCCGCTTTAGCATCCTGGTGCAGGAGAAGCTCTAGGGACAGAGGACAGATCTGACTCTGTTCCCAGCACTCTAAGTACTTTCTTGCTGGGTCCTCAGGTGGTAGAAGGGGTCCTCCTCCTCTTGTTTAAGAACCTTTCAGTGATTCTAGTCCTGTCATCTCGGGGCAGGGGACAGAGGGGCTCCAATTTCAACACAAGCATTCTGGGAGGGACACAAATATTCGGATCATGGTAGGACAGCTGCATGACAAGAGCTCACTGAAGGCCTGGGGACGGAGGGGGAATGGGGCTGACCTAAATAACTTTGGACCTGAGTGGAGACAGATGACTAAAAGCAAGCGTTGGACCATAGTTGCCCTACAGCTAAGAATTCAGGATTTTGAAGCTGCCTACAAGCACTGGGATTGAACAAATAAGTCAATGCATGGTGGCTCCTGGGAGCCAGGTTTTCCTCTGTTGGAGTAGGGGATTATAGAGATGCATTCAGAAGAGGGTAAAAGAAACCTTAAGGGGCCAGTGGCATGGCATAGCCAGCTAATCTTCCGCCTACAACCTGGGATCCCATATAGGTTCTAGTTTGAGTCCTGGCTGTTCCACTTTTAATCCAACTCCCTGTTGATAGTCTGAGAAAGCAGTGAAAGATGATCCAAGCCCCTGGGCCTGCACCTACCTGGGAGACCCACAAGAAGCTCCTCCCCAGCCCAGCCATTGTGACCATGTGGGAGGCTCTCTGTCTCTGTAACTCTTCCTTTCAAATAAAAAAAAAAAATCTTAAAGAGGAAGCCTTGAGATACCGGATGTAAACTGAAGTCATCCGTGTGACACGATTTAGCTTGACATGGATGTTCCTGCATATGCAGAGAAATACCTAAGGATGTGTGTGTCTAAACTGGTGAGAAACACACGTGACTTCCTCTCTGTGCCTGCGAAGAAGACCTGGAACAATGGCAGCCCTGTAGCAACCAGCAGAAGGCCTCCGTGTAGGGCGGAAGTGGGCCCGAGAGCGGGTTGAATGGTCAGGGCAGGGCAGGGGGACATTCTACGCTGAGGTCTGACCTGAACCTCTTTTCTTGGATGTGGGCCAATGCAGGGATCCAGGAAACGCCATGACAAATGACACATTGGAGCTGTCAGGCAAGGCATAAAGGCGACAGCAGTGAGGTCATGCTCAAGAAAGGCAGTGGGGATGAGATGTCGTCTAAGTCTAGTGGAAGCATGAACAACGATGAGAGGAGGATAGTGATGTCACGGTGGACAGTGGGGGCCCTTGGGAGTGTATGGTGGACAGTGGAGGGGCCTTGGAAGCACACGGTGGACAGGGGTGAGCCTTGGGAGTGCTTGGTGGACAGCAGGGGGCCTTGAGGGCATATGGTGAATAACAGGGAGGAGGGGAGCTTTTTAGCCTGGGGCATCTGAGGGTGGCACTGGCTCTGGGGTTGCCCAGGGGAGGGAAGGGGAGATAAGACAGAGCAGCATTCTCCTCTGAGAGCTGTCTCCATCCTGGAACCCTGGGAATATTTCTTTCTAGGTCACCTTCCCATGTCCTGACAGATCCCAGTAGCTGTTGCTTGAGACTGTACAGTTGGCAAATGACCCTCTGGCTCTTGTTTTAGGAAATCCAGGTGGGGGCAAAAACAGCCGTGGGCCACACATAAATGGCTGTGCATGACTGCCCTGCCAGAATCAGGTGGCAGCTAGATTTGGCCAGTGAGCTGGTGTTGGCCTGCCCTGGTCTAGGATACATGCTATGTCACATGTAAGCACACTGACAGGGAAACCTTCAACTGCCAGGAATCATATTTAAGGCCGTTCTTAAATATGGAGCCTTGTACACAGTCAGTGCTTCATAAATGCATGCTAACCAGGCAGTGTCAGCTGCCAAGGACATCATCATTTAAAGTGACACCAACTCAATCCTCCCAGTGTGAGAGGCAGAGATGTCTTGGGGCAGATTAGATTGCTGGAAAGCCTGGAACCTTGCAGCTGTTCTAGGGTTCATGTTCATTCTTACAGTCACAGTCCCAGGATACCCCACCTTAGCTAACCCATCAAGGTGGGCTGTATTTGCTACCTGGCATTCATTCCTTTTCCTCTAGATGCCACCCTTCTACTTCTCTTTTTGGTGTTCCGCCTTTTTCTAACCCTGACACACCTGACCCCAGCTGGAGTCCTCAGCCTCGTTTCCAGGGACTCACACTTGTGAGGGCAGCAGTGAAGAGGGTTAGGGTAGATTCACTTCCTAGTTGCAGGTGTGCTTTGAAGTTGGTTATTATTTCTGCCTATCCAGATTCCTGGGGCTTCCTGGATCCTACTATTCCTGGAATTGATAATTCAATGGAATTTTTTTTTAAGTTTCTGATCACCTACAAGTTTCTAATGTATTTCCCTAAGAACCCAAGCAAGTTAGTCAAGCGTGATTTCTGTTATTTTCAGGCAGAGATAACTGATGTAACTTCCTAACTGGGTTCTGTAGATAGCCCTTTGCAGCTGATGGCCTCAGAACCATTACTTTTATAGGCCCTAGGGGTCTTCAATAGTGCCAATGTATTGTGCAAAAAACTACATGTGAATTTGAAGATTTTTGGCAACAAAATAAATGTATATATTAAGAGAACTGAATTGAGAGAGAGAGAGAGGTTTCATCTACTGGATCAGTCTCTAAATCCTTGTGATAGCTGAGGCTGGGCCAGGTAGAATCCGGGATGCAGGAACTCAATCCAGATCTCCCATGGGTGTGTCAGAGACCCAACCACCTGAGCCAACACCTGCTGTCTCCCAGCATGCACATCATTGAGACACTGGAGACTGGAATCTGAAACAGAGTTGGGATTTGGCCCAAAGCACTTTGATGTGGGATGCAGGGTCTTACCCAGTAGGCCAAATGCTTTCCTCAAACTTATCCTTTAATTTCAATTTCCACAAACTTTGTGCAGTCCCCGTGCCGATCACACCACCCCACCTCTGCTTGGAAGAGAAACCCAACCCTTCACCCAAGGCATTCAAAACCCTCCTTGATTTGTCTTCAATTTCTCTTTCAGCCTCAACTCTGAACACAGGCATCCAATATGTTCTTTTTTTTTTTTTGAAAGATTTATTCATTTTATTACAGCCATTTATACTGAGAGGAAGAGAGACAGAGAGGAAGATCTTCCGTCCGATGATTCACTCCCCAAGTGAGCCGCAACGGGCCGATGCGCGCCGATCCGAAGCCGGGAACCTGGAACCTCTTCCGGGTCTCCCACACGGGTGCAGTGTCCCAACGCATTGGGCCGTCCTCAACTGCTTTCCCAGGCCACAAGCAGGGAGCTGGATGGGAAGTGGAGCTGCCGGGATTAGAACCGGCGCCCATATGGGATCCCGGGGCTTTCAAGGCGAGGACTTTAGGCGCTAGGCCACGCCGCCGGGCCCAACATCCAGTATGTTCTTGCAGTCTCCCCTCCCCCCCAAACATGGCGCTCATCTTACTTTCTCTGAGGGAATCCTGCCCTTGTTTAGCCAGAGAAAAGAATTCTCTGGGAGAAGTTAAGACAGAACAGCCCTGAGCTGCACTGGCTGGAGAAGACGGCTGAGACAAGACCCATAGAGAATTGAGAGGAACCAGAGCAGGCATGACCGTTGGGTGGAGGGGGCCAGGCCAGGACACATGAGCCTGCCGTCTCTGTCCCTCCCACAGCCTTCTCCCACCATTCCTGCCCGTGCCACGTGTCAGGGACTCACATGTAAGCCTTGTAGTTGGAACCGATCTTCTGGATCCGGATGTCGTACTTGGAGTCGATGAAAGCCTCGGTGGTGGCATAGGTCTTGGCCATGGCCACCACACTGGTGATGTCTTGGTAGTCATGTTGGTTTTCCACTTTGATCTGTGGGAGATGAGGGGGTGAGTGCCATCGCCAAGCACCTACCTGATGCCAGGAGTGGCAACTCCATCTCCAGGGACAAGGCCTGTGAGATCACCTGTTCTGTGGGGCAGGAGGGAGATAGGCACAGGAGACTCACTGCCCACTAGGTACCTGGACAAGGTACAAAGAGAGGAAGGGAACCACTCCACCTGGGGAGAGACCTCTGGTTGGGGTTGGGAGGATGAACACACCTTGCAGACAGTCCAAAGAGCAGGCTGTTCTCTGGAGTGCTGTGGGGGCCATGCTGTAGAGAGGGCATGATAACCTGTAGGAAACAGATGGAGGTTCCCTCTGGCTGAGGGGGAGTGGGGTGGGGACGGCTGGGCAGTCAGGGAGAGCAGGTCGTGCAGGGCCCTGATGGTTCTGAGAGAGAGAGAGAATTGTGTTCTGAAAATTCTAGAAAGTCACTGAAAAAGTTTAAACTGAAAAGTAGTTGCATTCATGTTTTAGAAAAATCACTTAAGCAGTTGTATAGAGAATGAAGGGAAGGGTATGATTCGAGATGCAGCGAGATTAGGATGTGTTCCCATTGTGGAACATTATGTGTAAGATAGGCCTGCACGTGACTGATGTCTGTTGGTGTTCATGTGGAGTGTGTGTGTGTGTGTGTGTGTGTGGTACGTTGGATGCCTGGGTGGTGTGTTGCGTGTTGTGTGTTGCTTGTGGGGTATGCAGTTTGTGGAGCTTATGCTTGTACGTTTTGTGTGTGTGTGTGTGTGTGTGTGTGTGTATGGACTACTAACTTGCTAGGCCAAAGGTCCCAGGGGTAGGGAGAGGGGAGAAACTCATGCTGCTTATTGGGCTAAGGCCAGGATAATGGGGTGGTGTCCTGGGGTCAGGGTGAGGCCCCAGGAGAGCTTACAAGGCCAAGTGCAGGGCACGAGGCCAAGCTTTGTGATAGTGATCTCAGGACAGAACAGAGGCGGTCTCTCAGCGGCTGTGGACAGCTGGGCGGCTGCTCCTCCTGCTGGCTGTGGGGCCCTGATATTTCAAAAGGGGTTCCCCTCCCTGGCCACCCTCAGCCCCTACATCAAGGCAGTGCTGACACCATGCCAGACTCTGGCGGAGCCCACACCCCGACCAGAGGTTTCTCCCCAGGTGGAGTGGTTCCCTTCCTCTCTTTGTACCTTGTCCAGGTACCTAGTGGGAAGCAATGGGGTAGGGAGGTTGATCCTCCAGGTGCCACCCTCTCACCTCACGAGCTCCCTCCTGGCACTTTCCTGCCTGCATCCCTCCCACTACCAGGCCCACTCTCACTGGCACCAGCACCACAGCCTGCAAAGTCCTTTGCAGTCCTCCTGTGGCCCTTAGCCTGGATGGAGAAACTTTGCTTTCTTGACTTCTCAAGGGCGTTAAGCAGCTAAGCACAGAGCTGGGAAATACACTTGAGACCCCAAAGGCACAGCTTTGCTTTGAATGGGCTCCTGATCTACACAGATGCAAGCCTGTTTGATGGTCACAGACTGAGCAATGGCTGGAGGGAGACCCAGCAAGCTCTCTCTCTTCCGACCCTCCAAGAGTCCTGGCCTTTCTGGCAACTCTAGGTCCCACTCAGCAGAGAAGGTGAGGCACCTGGGCAAGAGTTCCCTGGCTCCTCCTCACTTGGAGCTCTGCACAAAACCCATGTGTGCTCCCAAGCTGCGGTGCAGGGCTTGGCCCCTCCCTCGGTGCCAGGCTTTTAAGCTATGATGGCTGACTATGCCCACTTCTTGAGGAATGAGACCCCTCAGTTTTAACTGGTCTCCTGGTTGCCTTCCTCAAGCTTATGTCGTTCTAGTCTCCTTTATGGGTAGGTGTGGTAAAGTCTCCAAGTTCTGGCCAAGGAAGGCTGAGTGGATATGAACATGATATGAATATGAACATGAAATGAACATGGATATTATGTGAACAACTGCTGGGTGGGGACCTGAAAGTGCAGGTCATCTTCTTTTCCCTCTTTCCTCTGATTGGGATGTGGACATGATGCGTTGAGCATGGGTAGGCAGAGAGGACCAGGAGATGAAAGCTACCTGGTGAGAAGGGTTGGGTAGTAACATGATCTGTGTCTCCAACACTGTGATAACCCAAACCCCAAGCCCTGGACGCCCCAACTCCCAGCCCTGGACAACACAACCCCCAGCCCCGGACACTTCAACCCCCAAGCCCTGGACTGTGTACACTCAGCCTTTTAGAGGACCTCTTACAGAGAAACTCGTACCAATCTTGTTCACACGACCATCAGTTTGGTGTTTGTTAGAACAGCCCCAACTATATTTCTGTGGTGTGTTTTCAATCACTTGGTTGTCATTGATTCTTTGTTCCACCATTTTTACCTCCTTGACAATCAGCTTCTGTCTACTCCTGGCCTCTGTGAATATCCCATCCCCTAACTCAGTCTTTTTTATATTTCACTCCCCACCATTCCATGGAAAGGAATTTGGCCAAGCTCAACTTTGGCCAAGACCATGAAGTTGCTTTGATCTCCTGCCTTAGCCCTCTGTAGTTTTCCAGTGAACTTTTTGGAGGTTGACTTCTGTACTGTCTATCTCTTCCAGGTCTCTTGTCTTTCTGGTAACTTTTTCACAGTCCTCTTCCTTTCATGTTCTTTTGAGAGTCCTGGGGTTGCATCCTTGGCCAACATTTGGAGGCTGGTAGAGAGAGTTTCAGTTGCCAAAATGAAAGCATGTGGGTGAGAGCTGGCAAGGTTGGCTTATCTCATTCACTGATTTGTCATTCATTGGTGGCTTTGGGAGGTACTACAGCATCCATATCTTGGGTTTCTAGCACAGCACATGCACCGTTGGCTTCCTTGCAGGTAACTAGTTGCCCACAGTGTCACTTTCCCTCTTCCCCTCAGCCACAAAGCATCTGATGACCAGTTCGCTTCCCCATCACCCTGGCATCTCTCTGTGGCCACGTGATCATGCTTTGGCCAATGGGATGTGAGTAGAAGAAAGACTTGAACTCTCCAGGGAAGGGAAAGGCTCCCTTTCCCTTGAGTGAAATGTGGAACATCTTGGGCCTTGAGGCTGAGCACAATACCTCAGGGGTGGAGGATAAACAAGCTGGAAGGAGTCTGGGTTCCAGAAACCAAGGAAGTCTTAGACCAGGCCTGGGCTGCTTTTGCCCAGACCATGGGTGGGAGCCAAAGTCTCAGCTGATTTAAGCCATTGTAAGTGTGGGTTTTGGCAGCTGGACCTTGTCTCAAGTGTTAAAGAAGCCCAATAGTGCATCATGCATTCTTTCACAGGGTGGACAAAGGAAAGTGAAACGATGACATGTAGACAGAGTGGCCTAATTCATAATCTTCAGCCTAGCTTCCCGTAGATAGCCTCCTCTTTTCCTGCTTTAGTCTGAGTGGTATGGGGGGAGGTTTGCCATCTTTCCCTCCTCTAAAGTAAGCACATCGGAAGCCAGGTCTCTCTTCCACTGGCTGTCCCAGAGGCTCAGAGCCCCAACCAGACGATCCTTGTCATTTTCTGTTGTTTTCTTTACCTGGAACCTCCCAAATAGGCTCCAAAAATCCTGTTCCAATTATTTGCATCCCTCTAGCCATACCTATCTTCCCATGAGACCATGTGCTTTTTAAGGACAGTTATCTCACTCCTGGTAATGTGTTCTACACACTGCAAGTGCTTCGGATGTGATGTTGGACTGAATATAAGAAAGCTGTAATTTGGGAAGGGGAGGAGAAAGCAGCAGGAAAACTAGGGTGTTCAGAAACAGGTAAGGGCCTTGTGCCTCTGGAATGCTGATCTTCTATGAGGTGAAGCTCTTGGTAGGTGCTTGGGCTTGGTACTACCCTCTCAGAGGGCCCTGGCTCCCAGCAGGAGTCCTGGAGAACTCCAGAAAAGGGGGCAAATGTTCTGGAGTCTGGGTGGGGCCTGGGAGGGTGGGCAGGCCCCAGAGGGTAGGTGGGGTGAGAGGGCGTTGAGGACAGCAGCTGGAGGAATGGCCGCTGGCCTGGGCAGGGCGACTTGGCATGGGGCTTGATTTGTTGGCTGGAAACCCCTCCAAGGGTTCATAAAGACAAACTGAAAACAGGAAGTCCTAAATGAGCTGTGATCCAAGATCACCCATGTGCTGCCCAGAGGAGCTGCCAGTGGGAAGGGGACCAGCTGTGAACTCCCTGGCTCCCGAGGGTCACGCCCACCCACCCTGCTCTCCTCTCTTCCTCCGCTTCCCCCTCGCCCATCCACCTCTGCTTGCTTCTCTCTCACTCCCACCTCTCGCCCTTTTTGTCCCTTTGTTTCCCTCTTCTTCTGCTTTTCTTCTTTCCTCTTCCTTCTTTTGCTTCTTCCCCTCCCTTCTCTCGCCTTTGGATCTCCTGGAGGCCTGCTCAGCGTTGCCTTTCTTCCCTGCTTTCAGCTTCAGCTCCTTCCCTCTCTCTCTCTCTTCCTACCTTCCCTCTTCTCCTTGTTTCCGCTTCTCCCCCGCCCTCTGCGCTCTCTGCCTTCTTCCTGGATGTGTGTGCACATGTCTGCATGTGTGCGCCCTGTCCTGAGGGTGAGTGAATGAAGCATGGAAGCAGAGGGGCTGAGACATTAGAGGGTGTGGTTGGATGCAATTCACAGACTTCTGAATGGGATTCTGCTCTGAGGCTTCCTAAGTGGAATTCCAGCTTAGAGAAAGAGCATCGCTTGTCAGCTGGATGCATTGTCCTCTGCTTGATTGAATAGCTCTGATCCAGGAAGCTCACTGTGGCACAAGGCAGTTCCCAGCTTATCTGGGAATGTCCAGTGTGCTGTTGTTTGCATCACAACAACCACTCACCCTCCTGGGCCACTCTCATTGTCTAGTGGACAGGGAAGTCAAGCAGGTTAGTTGCAAACTCCTGCCTTATGGGCAATGGTGATAATCAATTTGTCCAAGAAACCAGAATAACACAGAAATCTATGCACTCGGCTTTTTATCTCAAAGTTCCTGGAAGTGACTCTTCCCTGTAGGTGAAAGCCACCAGCTTGATACATTGTGAGGCTAAAGTCACTTCATTTTGATTTCTATTTTCAGGAAAGCCTTCTCCCCTTTTATTGTGTATTATACAACCACATTTTGCTTGATGCAAAAGTCAGACAAACAAGAGCCATCCATATACCGAGAGATCATCAGTCTATCCTCCTTTCCTCCACCTTCTCTTCCCTCTGGAGGTGACCAGTGATTTTGGTTTCTCCCATCACTGCATTTTTTTTTTGAGCAAACATGTGTCTTCCCTGCCAGAAATTCTTGTTAGTAGCATGGCATGCTCATCGTTTTGCACCCTGCTTGTCTCATCCCAAGCAGAAATCAGGCACTCAACTCCATGTCATTCCATAACAGCAAACTATTCCACTATGGGCTGCATAGCTATTGACACAGCCAGTCCCTTGGTGGTGAGTGTGTGGACTGTAGTCTCTGCACCATCCTCATGGGAACACGTCCCACAGCCTCATGATGCCAAATATCCTTTACAGCCAGAAAAGCATTTCTACCCACCATGTCTCCAGGCTGTATGCCCCTTTTGCAGAGTCTACGCCCTCTCCTAGTTCTAAGGGGCTTCTGATGGAAATGATGAGCCTCTGAGAATACAAACTGTGGCCCTTGTGTCTACAGAAAGTCTTCTTGGACAAATAATGCTGTCACGAGGAGCCTCCCGCACACAAACTCATATGTCAGCCTCTGTTTCCTTAGTTACAAGTGCAACAGCCATTGCTCAGCTTTTTCTTGAGTATCCTGTATGTAATGTGTCTTAGAAATTTACCATATGTCCTTTCAGGAACAAGTAGTGTAAAATACTTATCCTGGGCCTCCAACAGGTGGTCCAATGTCTGGCCTCTAGCAAAAGCTCAACAATTAGAGAATGTGTAAGTGAATGAATGAATGAATTTACTCCTTGTCTAATCCCCAGATGGATTTGGCCATTTGGCCAAGTCATTTGTTTATCCCACAGATATTTGGATAGCATCTGACATATTCCAGAAACTCTGATGGGCTGGATAATCCTTGTGATATCCCGCAGACATCAGAAAGGAGATAGACTTGTAGCTGGCTGGATAACTAAGTATACAAAACAGTGTTTGTTGGTCTTCCAATGTAAGTAAAGAATCTCTATTAAACTACAGAAATTGTTGAAGACATTGTAGGTGCTGGACACTGTGCCAGGCAGGTCCTTTGACATTTGCAATTGTATTTAAAAATCGTAAAAACACTGTAAGATACTTTTTATTATCCTATGTCACTAATCAGGAAACTGAATATTGGAGAGGTGCCTTAAGCAAGGCCAAACAGCTGGAATTAGGAATAGATGAGCCGACCAAAGTCATGTGTGACATTGAACTGAGAGGACTGGTGGACAGGTCAGAAGACACAACCAAGGTGAACACAAGAGAACTGGCCATTAGCATGGTGAGTGTGAAGTCCTCCGCTGGGACATGGATATCACTAGGATCTTGTGTATAAAATGACCCGGGGGTATTAATTGAGGACAAGCTCATACAGGTCTTGTAAAAGCTGACCTCGTGTTAAGCCACACTCATGGCTACAGGATGATGAATAGGCTCCAGGCTCCATTTAGCTAAGAATCATAAGTAGCATATTCCCTGTTGTATCTCTGGCCTCCAGTAGCACAGTGTCTGGAAGAAGTCTTCAGGCATGGTCTGGGTAGAATGGGCACTCAATACGTACCTAATAATACTGTGTGTATCCATTTACCACCCAAATGGATTGAATACTGGTTCCCCAGGTGCTCTTACAGGTGCATAAAATGCAACAGTGTCCTTGAAGAGCTCACATTTTGGTGGGAAGGCAGGGAGGAAGGACAAGAGATGATGGGGTTGGGGCGTGGTGGAAGGGCTCTAGCACCAGGTGAGTGAGGAATGCTGAACAGGAGGAATAACTTCACTGATGATGACTTGGAGGGACAGTTTGAGGAGATGGTGCTGGAGCAGCAAATCGGGTGAAATGAGAGCATGAACCATACAGGACAAGGAACAGCGAGTGTCGAAGCTCCTGGGCGGGAGTGGGTAGGTATTTTGGATAGAGGTAGGGGACTGGCTTATCGGATTTATGCTGGTGACACTGTTTTCGGAGCACATTGAATTCTTCTGGCACCATGTAGTTGAAGTAATTGTCAAATGAGGGCATTTCAAGGTAGCAAAGGGTCTGGAACTAGTTTGTATGAGGAATGGATTATAAAGAGTGATTTTACATGCATCTGCCTGGTCAGTTATTGGCATGCAGCAAATGGTCCATAAGTAGTTGTGTAGGAAAATAAAAGGAAATTCAATAGTAAGAGTATGTCTCTAGTGGAAAACAAACCAAGGAGTTTTAAAAAATTGCTAAGAAATATTTAGCATATTATACAAGTAATGATGGTAGTGCTATTTAAAAAATTATTATGATAGTAATAATGTTAATGCTAGTAGAAGCCAGATTTTTTAAGTGTAAGGAAAAAGAGATGCAATTTTGAAATCCCAAAGAGCTTAGAACAATTTTACAATCTGAAAGTTTAATTCAAAATGTCAGTATGGATTTATGATGTGCACTTTTCTTCAAGAAATACATTTTCTCTTGAGTTCATTAAAATTCCTAGAAGCAACCGCCAACAAGATCGTAATGAACATATTTAGCACTCAGATTACAGTCTCTAAAAGCCCTTATTTTAATGATTTTAATCAGGGCTCTTTGGGGGAATGGCAGATTCTAGGTTTGGGGCAGGAAATGCATAAGATGCCGTTAGAATACCTTAGCCTACTAGAAGGAGTCATTATCATGCCAGGATGACACATGAATCAACTTGAAAGGGCTCCAGTCAGCCAAAGATGTGACCATTTGAGTATCAGAAAAACAAATGACTTTAATGGGTTGAATTATATACCAAATTGTTAATAACCAGTGACTTTGAACAAGCCCTTGGTCACCTTTGGAGGAGGTTAAGGCACAGCCTCACTATTCTAAAATGGTCAATAAAGAGATGAATTCCACCCAATACATGCAGGATTAAGAACATTCTCCTTCTGCAGCCCCCAACACAATGATGTGCTCAATGCCAAGACAGTGGGGTGAGAGTGGAGGTGGGGGAAGGAGAGAGTAGCTGGGAAATCACGATATGTGGACCGAACAGGCAACATCTCAACTCACAGGTCAGTCTTGACATCCCCAAAGGTATGGAAGGGAAATGCACACCTCAACGGAGGCGGTGCTCTTGCCCAAGCCCGGAACCTGTAGCAAACAAAATCTCCATCCCTCACCACTGGCTGACAGTGGTGAAACAGTCATCAGTCAAGCTTCAAGCTCAGAAGAAAGGAAATTCTATAGCAAAAGTGACATCCTGTCTAACAGGTAGATGACAGGAAAAGAAAAAGCAGAGGAAGGGGAACTGCTACTGATCCAAATGATGTAAATTGTATGAATAGCAAGGCTGTGCTTATATATGATGAGATTACGTAATTGAGCAGGGGCTATTGAACACTGACTCTGTTAGATGAGATTAAAGAATTATTACGACTGACGTGCAATAATGGCATTTGGCTATGTTAAAGGAAAAAAGCAAGCTTTTATGTGTTAGAAATGCACTCTGAGATATTTATGGGTGAAATGATGCAATAGCTGGGATTTCCTTTAATATAATCTATGATCCATAGATAAAGTTAAGGAAGGGCTGCCAAGGACTTAGCCGAAGAGGGAGTGGGCAGAGGCTGTTAATGGCAGAGTGGGGGTGATGAAAGCGTCCAGGAATTATTCAGTGATGATGACCCTGCCTTTTGAACAAGATCCGCTGAACTAACTGCTTTAGAAGTGTGCATAAGAATCAGCTCTTATTTTTTTAAAACTGATAAAAGTATCCAGGGGTGTTGGAGGACCTGTGGAGGCCTATGCTAAACAAAATTGGTCATCAGTGGACAATAATGGAACTCAGAGATAGGCCCATAGGATTCCGGTTTGAGATTTTCTCCTCTTTTGCACATATTGAACATTTCCATAATCAAATGTTCAAATCAAGCAGAAAGGAGACTGAGGATAAGGGTGAGGTCTGCACTACATTGGGAACAAGGTTGGAAGTGCCCTTGGAAAGGTATGGCTCTGGGTGAGATTCCTTGTTCGTGGGTTTCCCTAAGAAAAGGAGACTGGATTTAGGCTCCCTGGGAGGATGAGGAACCACATGTCCTAAATTCCAGAGACTTAGAACCGTTCTTAGAGTAAAATCACCCTAACACTCCTGGAATCACTCTTAGTTAGGATACCATTACCTATGATGAAGGGCAGCTTCAACAATGCTCTTCCATGATTACATGTTTCTTAGAATATTCCTATGTGTGGGCTATCGTCCCAGCCTGCTTGGGCTATCATGACACAATCCCATGGAATATGGGGCTTAAATGAGAGACACTTATTTTGCCTACTTGGAGGCTCGGGAGCCTGAGAGCAGGATTCAGGTAAGGTCCATCCCTGGCTCGTGCGCCTCTCTGGCATCTCGGTACAACGCCACTAATCCCATCATGAGGGCCTGATCCTGTGGCTTCACCTCTCTGAATTCTTTTCCATAGGCTCCATCTCCAAACATCATCGCGTAGGGATTAGGGTTTTAACTTATGAGTTCTAAGGTGGAAGAGCTCAGCAAAGGCATGTCATATTCTCCTAAACCATGACTCGAGGAACACAGTTTGAGGTGGCCATGCAATCTAGAGACAAATTTGATCTGTTTTCTGTAGTGGATTTTTACATTTGCAAAAGTCATACACCTATGTGTCATCAAAGGAAATGTCTCTCTAACTCCAACATACCTCCTGGTGATAAGAGTTCTTTATATTCTCTGGAAACATTCTATGAACATAATAACATAAGGGGATGTACCAATGACCTCAATCTGAGCTGGGGCAAGACAACAAAGAGGCTGCTGGACCCTGCCATGGCCGGAACTGACAGACACCCCTGTGTTGACCAATCGCCATCAGAGGGAATATTTGAGATGAGAATTTCCCTGGAGAAAGTTGTATCCGCCTACCCTTTCCTCATGATCCCTCTGCTAAGAGCACCCACGGGACACAGAGGGGGCATTTCCAAGAAGTAATATAAAAGGAATTAGATGACAAGTTTATTTTGCTGAAAAACCTTTTGAAATCCATGCAGTATTTTCATAATACACATTTTCCATGAACTTTTTGAAGCCTTTTCTGTACACGGATTTAAAACCTTTTGCACTAAAATAAACTTTTTTTTTTTTTTTTTTAGCTTTTAGAAGTGGCTTTGTATGTATGCCAAGCAGTGAGATGGGGTTTTATGGACCTGTGCTGGTTACTCCTGGGGCATCTGAAGGTTTTGGGATTGACCTGCCCTCGAATTTATTCAGCTTCAGAGTGCAAAGCCTGCCATGGACACGGGGGGTGGGGGTTGAGAAGGATCAAGGCCAACTTTGATGGTGGTTGGAGGTGGTGGGGTGAGGTGGGAGGGGCTGCAGCTGAAGAAGAGTCAGAGCCATCTCTGTCCGGTCATCCAGGCATTGTCATTTCCCATGGGACCAAGGCAACCGCTTCCTTCTGAAACACCTCTTGCCCGGGAGCATGTGTCTGATGGGGTTCCTGAGCATGTGTGCCAGTGGGCCGAGCCATCTGTGCTCTTGAGATCCAGAGGTCAAAGTGTTCAGGCCGAAAGCCATGACCTTCATCATCTCTGCTGCCTTCAGTCACAGCGGTCCCTGCCTCTCAGCCCTTGTGCTTTGGGACAATTTTCCCAAATACCCTATTGCCTCTGGAGGACCTCTCCATGGAGGCTTTTCCAGCTACTCCTTTCTGTCTGTTAATCTCTACTAAATTCCTCTGGCTGATAACCATTGTTTTTCTTATCCCTGGTGCCTATCTGAAATGACTCATCTGTTACTTTGTGTCTACAGTCTTTCTCTTATACTAAAAGGTAGACCTGCAGGAGCAGCGACCACCTCCTGTAGCTTGCTGGGGAGCCAACATAACAGAGTGCTTAGGAATGCAATGTCATGGAGCTAGACACTAATTCTCTGTCTGAGTGCTGGCATCTCATATGGGCATTCGTCTCATACGGTCTTAGTTCCTGCTGCTTCACTTCTGATCCAACTTCCTGCTAATGGCCCGAGAAAGCAGGGGAGGATGCTCTGATTCTTTGTGCTCCTACACTCATGTGGGAGACCCAGAAACTCCAGACTCCCTACTTTGAATCAGTCTCTAGCTTTACCCCCGTGTGGGGAGTGAACCAGTGGATGGAAGGTTCTCTCTCTGTCCCTCCCTCTCTCAGTAATTCTTGCTTTTAACGAAAATAAATACTTAAAGCATGCAAGTTCAAATTTAGCTCCACTTCTGATTTGTTATGTGAGCTTGGGAAAGTTCTCTTGTTGAGCATGAAATCAGGTGTTACAAACATATCATTTAAAGAAATACTTGGTTCATTACAAGCATCCAGTAAATGTCATGATTATTATGATTAGTCCTCTTAATACCCATAAATTGAGGATAGGTCTCAACACACAGTAGGTATCAATGTGTATTTGCAGAAAGCATGAAAGAAGGGGCTAGTCACAGGAATTGCTTTGGGGAGATATACTAGGCAGAGAGGGACAAAGAAATGCCAGGGCCCTGATTTTGAAACATCAGAGGGAACTCACAGCCCTAACTGAAAATTGAGCCTTAAAATCTTCTCACAGAAACTGAGGGCTCAATGAGCTTTGTGCCTGAGAAAGTGGCAATTCCATCTTCCTTTGGAAAGGAAGTTGGGGAATGGAGCCAAGATCCTTCCCAGAAAATGGCTTGGAAGCAACCCCAATCCAGAAATGCATGAGCGACTCAAGTTCACGGCTCTGCTTCAATTGCCTAGAAAACATTTCACGCGAGTGTGAGCAGCTGCTGTCCCAGCCAAACCCGTGTGTACCATGTCTTCATCAGAGGCCCACTTAGAGAGCATGATCCATCTTGCCGTGTGTGGCTGACAAACACTTGCTTATCTCAAATGCAGATTAACTGTGTGGGGTCACATAGTAGACCAGTTATTCACCAATCAATGGAACATCAGGAAGGCATCTACCAAAAATAACAGTAAGTTCAGACTAGTTGTTCTGTGGGCTTTCTTTCTGGCAACATGGGGCTGTCAGGGCCAGCTGGATGGCCAGGCCACTCCTAGTTCGAGATAATAAACCCAGAACTCTGGCGCACCCATGGGTGCTTGTTTTCTGTTTTATAACAGGAAAGTGTGCATCCAGCTCATTCCGAAATGGTATCAGCTCATCGAGAAGCTGGTTAAATGGGGTGAAAAGGGGCAGCGGGGCACGTTGCTCAAGGTTTGCTTCATCTTCCAGTCAATTCTTCACCAGGCATGCAGCTCCTGGCCTTGCCAGGTGGGGTTAGCAAAGGTCTCTGACTTCAACACCACGCTGTGCTCTGGAGTTTAGCTCAGAATGACCCCTGAGCTTGGCATCAGGGATCTGAGTCAGAGGACACGGAGATCACAGACCCCTGACACGGAGAGGGTCTCGGGCTTCCCATATTCCCAGAGACCATCTCTGGATGTGTGTGTGTGTGTGTGTGTGTGTGTGTGTGTGTGTGTGTGTGTGTGTTTCCCCTCTCACCGTCTTCCTGGACCAAAAGAAATACTAGTTGAATGTATTAAGTAGTTAAGCACCGAATAGCTTATTTAGCAATTATGTCCTAATCACTCAATAATTGATGAGAAAAAAAAAAAGCACACTATTTTGGCTTCAGTCCTAGATAATGACTCTTCCCTCCTCCTGGGATGGATATGTTTATTGGGCACTGCACAAATACCCAACCCTGGGATCAGACTAGATGCTAGCACCTTGCTTTCTGTTTCGAGGCTACGGCCACACGACACTTGCTGTTGAGCACAACCACCTTCAAAATCTCACTCCTCACTGAACTGTAACAGCACCGAGAGGAACCTGGCATTTGAATTAGAAATGCTGGGCTCCTTTGGGTGGCAATTTGCATGATGTCTGACAGTGGTCGAGAACTGTCGTGTCTCCCTTGAACATGCAGAATATCCTGGTGTCTCAGGGCCCTCTGGAAACTGTGAACCACACGGCACAACTTTTGGGGCTTTGGCCAAAGTCTCTGTTGGAACAGGCTGCCCAATCTTCATGACTAACAGCCATGTGACACTTTAAACCAGGCATCTTTCAGGAAAATTGAAGGAGGATTCAGGATCGATGTGCTGGGATCATAGACTCAGCCTCTCGGGGGTTGGTTTGCCAGGTGGTTTAGTTAGCAAGGGTGAGTTTGTTAGCAAGGATAAACTCACTGTGTAAAGTCTGAAAAGATAATAGTCTTTGAGCGTTGGACTAAAAAAGGACAGTAAGGTAGCCGCATGGTTCTTGAGGGGTTCCCAGTCACAGCTGGTTCAGTCGGGGGTCTGTAGGACTGTGTTACAGACACGCAGGAGGCTGCGGGCAGGAGGCTGATTTCCTCCGTGCTGCGGATACAGAGGAAACTGGAAATTCCCCATTCCTCGGGGCCACTGGCTTCTCAGATGTCACTGGTTCCCCATTTGCTCCGACAGAGGGTCTTACCTAGTTTGTATACAGTACTCATGCTGGGCCAGAAATGTCACTGCACATTTTGGGTGTATTATCTCATTTAATCTTTGGAAACAGATCCAGGCGGCTTTTGGCCATGATGTATCCAGGCAAGCTTTGACCCAGTAAACAACTATAAAACTGGAGAGAATTTATGAGGTGATCTTGTTTACAGACAATGGCATCAGGCAAAGCACAGCTGTGGTGCCTCATAGGAGGAAAGCCCAGGAGGGGAACCCGGGCTCACCCAGCTCTTTCCCAGCCTCGGCCTGTGCCACTCTGCCCTTGCCCATGCCATTGACACTGACATGCCAGTCCCCTGGTGCTTCGTGCACAGCCCATGCTCATTCCTTCTCTGGGCTTTTGCAAGCCCCGTTCTGGTTGTCTGGGAGAGTCTTCCCTTCTGTTCAGCGCATGGCTCATTCTCACTCTTGAAGCCTTTGCTCAAACACCTCCACCTCAGAAGTTTCCTCTAATAGCTCCTTTTTCTCTCTTTCAACAACATGTTCCCCTCCTGCCTGTGAATGGGGAGAGCTTGTAACTGGATATTTATTTGCTCACTTATAAATTACCTCTCTCTTGCTAGACCATAAATCTTTTTTATTTACTTATTTGGAAAGGGGTGGGTGGAGATCATCTGTCTGTTAGTGCACTTCCCGAATGGTCACACAGCAGGGGCCAGTCCAGACTGAAGCCAGAAGCCTGGCACTCCATTTGGGTCTTCCTTGAGGGTAGCAGGAGCTCAGGTACTTGGGCCATCTTCTGCTGCCTTCCTGGCTTCATTAGCAGGGAACTGGATGGGAAGCGGAGTAGCCAGGACTTGGACCCATATTCTGATATGCGATGTTGGCACCACATGCAGCAGCTGAACTCACTGTGCCATGATGCTGGTGCACCACGACTTCTACACCCAAGATTTGACACAGCACATAGCATCTAGTCTGTGCTCAGTAAGTAACCCTTGAATGAACATACAAAGAATGACTCAATTTGCCCTTCCTCTTCCTGTAGGAAGTTGGGCATGGGAATTAGGAGGAAAGTTGGGGGAAGGAGATCCTTTCTCCCCATTACAAACCTTGTAGTGCAGAGAAGGCCAGTGAATTTGGGATTTGGAAGTTAGCTTAGTGGAAGTTAGACCCATTAAGTCCTCTTAGTTATCTTGTCAGGGAGATGACTTCTCCTGATTTTACAGCTGAGGTGCAGAGGAGAGACAAACTGGTTTAAGGTCACCAAGTTGGGTAAGTGGAGGTCATAGGGACTTGAACCTAAGTCTGATGGACTCTGAATGTCATGATTTGTCCCAGATCAGGTTCTAGTGTGGAAGCAGAGTGGAAGGCAACTTTTGCTATCTTTCTTCCTTTGCCCACATTTGGTTCTGTGGCCAGCATGGCTGCCAGATGGACATGAGCTGGCAGAGTACAGTCCCTGAGAGTGCCAGGGGGCAGGTGCCTGATCTTTTCCTGGAAGGACCCAGGAGGGCAAACTCTCCCAGCCAGACTCCATGGCCAGGGTGCCCCCTGTAGCTGGAGTTGGGGCTATGATGATTCAACCCCAGGGCCTCTTGGCCAAGGCAGTCTGTGCCAGGAGACCCCGGCTAGGGTGCAGGGCTGACTCACAGGGCAGTCTGCCACCACCTGAATCACCAGCTTTGGCTGGAGAGAAGAGGTTTGGGAGTCAGGGTGGGGCATTGGGCTGGGACCATGTGATTCAGCCTGTGAATCAATAATAGTAATGATGGAGATGACGACGATAATAACAACAGTGATGGATGATGACAGCTACCTTTAGCGAGTGCTTTTTAAGTGCCAGGTGCTGTTCTATGAACTGATATTAATTCATTTAGTTTTCATAACAATCCTATGAAGTAAGTCCTATTATGTTCCTGTTTAATACAGGAAAACAGTGTGGCCCAGCAAGGTTATGTAATTGGCTGCAGACTTCTAGCTGGCATATACAAGTGCTGAGACTCCGTGGAAATCTGACTCTGCAGGCCAGTCATTCACCAGACAAATGTTTATGGAGCCCATACTACAAGTCAGGCACTGTTGTGTGTTATGGGCTGGAGACACAGGCAGGCCACGCATTGGTGGGGTTGAAGGAGAAGCTAGTATACAAATACAAGGTGTGTTAAGTGGAGATGAGTGCTATGGGGAAAACAAATTAGACTCAGGGGAGTAGGTCAGGGTGTGGCTGTTATTGGGGTCATCCGTAGTAGGGGGTATTGAGCAGAGACCTAAAGGAAGTAAAGGAACCAGTCACAGTCTGTGGTGCAGGACAGCAAATGCTGAAACTGGGCTTGGAGAGCAGTGTGGATGCCATGGGGTGGTCCCAAGGGACCACGCAGCAGGAAGGCAGGTCGAATACAGAGCTGTTGTAAGGCCATTAACTTTTCCTTAGTAAGGAGGGCAGGGGAATGGCATGATCCAACTTAAGGTTAGATCAAGGACTGAGAAGCAAGGGCATTCGTTAGAAGGTGCTTAAAATTGCACATGAGAGATGGCTGTTGTTTGCACTAGCATGGTGGACTCCAGAAAGGTTTGAAGGTAGAACTGAGGAAGGCTTGCTGACTGGGATGATGGGAGGTGTGAAAGACGCAAGAGTGAAGGAGGATGATTCTGAGGTTCTGGGTTGGGTGACTGTAAGCAGGAGAGACCCCCCCCCCCCTTTCTGTGCTTCCCCGGAAATGGGCAAGGGCAGATCTGGGGCCTTCCTAGTGCTCTGTGACATGCACCATAGATGGGTCTGGGTCAATCAGAGGAGACATAGCCTTCCTGCTGGTAGTTCCTGTTTTCTGAGAGGATGTGAAAAGGACCCATGCATCCCAGACACAGGACAGAGGAGCAGCCCAAGAAGGAAAGTGGTCCTAAGACCAACAGCAGGAATGGAATGAGCCTGCGGCCTTGGCGACTTCTCTGAGATTTAAGCTCCAGGCCTTCAGAGCATTAAAACCGGTCTGAGGTGGAAATTTCCATGACTTTGCTGCCAAATAATCTTGATTCAGGGTCAGTGCATTTATTGGCTACTTGCTGCCCAAACTAGCTTTGCTGGTCCCTGGGTTAAGTCTCTAGGGAAGAAGTCCTTGAATGGCTGGATGGCTGCTGCTGCTGCTGAAATTTTTCGCTTTGGAGAGACTTGGGGATCTTGAGTCTTTTCCTTGGGCAGCATAGTACTTTCGACAAAGAGGAAGACACCAGACGAAAGCTATGATTTGCAAACTCTTACAGCCTCCTTCCACATGAAGGGGACAAGGGCGATGTTCTGATTGGCAGCTTTGAAGGAGATATTGGGAAAACATCCTCATTTCTCTCTATCTCACCTTTTATTTCATCTCTGTTCCCCAAATGTTCAGCTTTCAGGTCGATTTCCCATAGAGGGAGGCATAATGCTACCCTTATGTGGTACATAAGTCTGTCTAATTCTGGAGTTCAATATTGAGCACTCACTTGTATGTTTTATCAGTCAGCTTTTTTGTCACTGTAACAAAATACCTGATACAATCTACTTGGCAAGCAAGGAAGTACGTTCTGGTTCATGGTTTTGGAGGGTCACAGCCAGGACCAGGCTGGTCTCAGCTAGTAGCATTGGAGTATGAGTGAGGGAGGACGCACATGGTGAGCTGGGGCAGAGAGGACAACTGGGTGAACACAGGCCTTTATAAGAAACCTTCCCAGAACGACCTGCCAAGATTACATCCCCAGTGACTTTAGGACCCACTTTCCGGCACCATAGTTAGATTAAGTTTCCACCCTTTTGTATCATTAGTAAATGTCTACATGAATCTGGCAGTCAAATCTATGAGGAGTGACTCAAGTATTGGCCTGAAGACCAAAGAGACCCCATTTTGGATGCCCGCTTAGGTTCCCCTAAAGTACAGGTTTTGGTCTAATTTCTGTAGTCTTCATGCTATATAGTTACCCACCCAATTTTGTTCTCTGCTGATCTCCTCCAGCCTCATAGCCCCATACCTGACAGCCCTATCCACCAATCCCTTGTGGCCCAGTATCCCTGGCCTCACCTTCAGCCATGTGTACCAAACTCTATGATCTTGGACTCCCAATACCCGCCCCTATGTTCTCTTTCTGTCTCCTCCCCTCCCTTCATCCTCCTCCTCTCTCCCCTTCCTCCCCCTCTCCTGCTCCTCCTCTCCCCCTGATGCACTCTTGTGGCACCCTCTCTCCTGGTTTGAGTCCCTTGGAGCCCCCACCAACCTTCTGCCATATGGCAGGAGTCCTGTCTCTCTTCCTCTCCTCTCCGCTCTCTCTCTGCCTCCGGCCCCTCTCCACGGCCATCACCCTCTGTGCTGCTTTCTCCCCTTTCCATGGCAGCGCCTCTCTGCGCTGAATAAAGACCTGAATAAAGAGTCCCGTGTGGACTCACTGCATGTGGCGTCTTGGGTGAAACTTCCTAACAATATCTTCAGTATGTTCGGCCTTTGCATCGACATATCCACGTGGACTGCATTCTTCAGGATCCTTATTTGTACCAACTAAGGTGATATTTGGATTGCACAAATTCCATCCTCTTATTCCATCCCAACACTGAGCCTACAGCATGACTGACCAGCCGGAAAAGCGTATCATAGGCATGAAGTCAAGCATGAGGCTGGCGTGAATATCCTTTAATGCTTGTTCCAGCCTGAGATCCAGTGATTCTGTCATCTGACACAGAAATGCCTCAATCTGACAGAGACAAGCTGGAGCCCCAATTCTGACAGGCACTGACTCAATTGCTGCGCCTATCTCACACAATAGGCAGCAAGTGGCGCCAGTCCTGGTGAAACTTTCCCAGCCAGACTCCCCACCACCCCCGACTGCCCTGCATGATACCCTCGCTTTGTCAGGATCCTCCAAGAGCTTAGCAGGTTTGCCTTTTCTTTGCTTAACAGACTCTTTGCCAAATCTCATCTTTGAGGTTGAAGAATCCAACCTTCAGGCAAAGAACTGTCCGGGTTGGCTTGCTGGGGCTTTATTTACCCATGCAGTGATTGTCCATGGTGGGACGGAGCCAGGTGCCTCCCTAGCACTCCCTTTCTGCCTGGTCTGTCACAGAATACTCTGACGCTGAACTTGTCCTGGTCAACCCTTCCTCACCCAGCAGCTCCGCCCTATTCCCTTTCCTGCCCAACTGGAGAAATAAAGAAGCCCCAGGGCCTCCCAGGCAGGATTTCATTCATCTGTAATGAAAACAGACCAACCTAAGCAAACAGATCTCTTGCTTGTCTAAGCCTGGATTGCTGTTTCTTTGGGCCATGTCTGCAGGTGAGCTTCCTAGGTGCTCTTCTTTCCATTGCTGTGGGAGCAGCCTGAGCTTTCAGGGGAATGACCCATGACCCACCCACAGGAGGAAAAGAACATTTGGTTGTAGGAGGTGGGCTCAAGGGGGTGAGGTGATGTGTGATGTGCAAGGGCTCTTGGGGAGTCAGTAAATTGGGGTGGATCTTGTAGGCCTCAGTCACAGACAACAGGAAGCCAATGTCAGGTTCATTTTAGCAAAGGAGTGATGTCACCGGTGCTGGGTTTCAGGACCTTCATCTCATCACCGGTTGTGGAAGAAGATGGATGGGAACAGCTAAGACAGGGGCTGAGGGATTGTTCAGGCAGCAGCGCTGGAGTTGAGAGCAGACATGGAGCCTAGCTGATCTGAGACAATGAGAACGGAGGTCAGAAAAGGCAGTAAAGGCGTGGGATGGAGGCAGTAGGACTCCACCTACCAGCAGACACAGCACAGGGGGCCAACAAGAGAACCACCTGCTAAGGGTTTGCAAAGTCCTTTCCACTGGGAGTCCCTGCCCATTACAGAGGAGTAAACTGAAGTCTGGGCATTGGGGGGGGGGGGTCAGTGATGGCTTCCAGATCACATAGCTGGTTGGCAGAGGGCAGTTTGACTGCCTAGACCCCAGCCATGACGGCGAGGCCCCCTCTATAGCAGGGGCCACCTTTATTGAGGATTTCTCATGCATCCTAACTAACTAACTTTCTCAAGGTCACTCAGGTCATGAAGGGCAGAGCTGTGCCTCATACCCCAATAGCAGAGCTCAAGACTGCATTTCTTATCATCATGCTGAATTGCTTTGGGCACTATCACAGATCTTGACAGCTGATCGCTTTATTTTATACACAACCAGAAAGGAGGAGTTTGAAACTTGCTAACACAATGGAGTAATACAAATTTAAGGCAAGGAGAAGACAAATCACCTTGTTTGGATCATTGCACGTTGTATGTCTGTCTTGATTGATCACAATAATCCCACAGTGGACAATTATGCATCAGTAGAAAATGTACAACTGGGTGACAAGGTAGGAACATGGATGGAGCAAAGACCTACGTAATAACTAATGTATGTTATTCTTGTAAAATCTGACACTAGAATATGCTTCCATGTCAAAAGGCTATCAAGTCAGGAAGTAGTTTGGAGAGCTAAAGATGAGAGAAAATGGATAGGAAGCCAACCCCAGAGGAGGATATGGTGGAGACGAGAGCCAGGGCTCAGAGGTAGATGAGACATGGCTGAGCTGGAGAAAGAGTGTAAGCAAGGCATGGTGGGCTAGGAAGGCAAGCTCCAAAGAGGGGCAGTGGGTCCCAAATGGGGGAAGAACATGGGGCCTGAGGACATCAGTCAAGTTCTGAAAATGCCACTTTCGCTACTTTCTGAGGCACTTTAGCATGAATGCTGATCAGAAACAGAGCAGCCAGAATGCAAACTGGCATCTGTATGGGATGCCAGCCATTGCACGTGGCAGCTTTACCCCTTATGCTACAACAGAAGCCCCTCCATGAGCTTTCTGAGACGTGCCATTTTTATGTATTTATACAATGTATTTATTCTATTTCTCCTATGAAGTGGCTATTATTACATGCACAAAAGTTTTCACAAAAATGCAGAGAACTTCCCACATGGCTTGAGCATGGTTCGGGAGTCAGGCTTAACTACTTAATAAGCTGTGTTACTCTGTATCAACTTCCCTAGACCTCAGTTTTCTCATCTGTAAAGTGTTGTTTAGGATAGCATTTGCCACACAGAGTTATGAAGAACATTTAGTGAAATTAACCAAGTCAAGTGGTCTGAATAGTGGCCGGCACAAAGTGGTGTCTGTTAGCTGCTCACCATGAATTAGAAACACGTTCATTAACCGGGTGTTTAGAGCTTTTGTGAAGTTCAACACACACAGACAGCATTAAGCTATTAGCTTTAGCTTTCTGGGCATGGTGCCTTATATTTGGTAATGATAGAAGCTTTTCTCTCTGGACTCTGTAGCGTGTTTGGTCCAGCTAATGCTGCAGGTGTGTTAGAGGCAAGAATGGCCAGACCGCATCCTGCTCATGTGCAATTTCTGAGGCTGATGGAATGGTACATGGTATGGAATAAACCCCACTCCATGCAGAACCTTTTAGGGAGGAATTGAAAACCTGCTGACTTTCCTGAAAGACTGGGGAGGTGTTTGTCTACAGCCAGAAGACAGACGAGGAGGAGGAAGAGGAGGAGGAGGGGGGGCTGGGCATGGGTCCTGCCAGGAGATGGTCCAACTCCTCATCTGTCTGGCTCGCTTGTGAGCCACAGGGATGCAAAAGGCCATTGTAAATATTTTTAAAAAACAATAAGGAAATTTTTGTGTGTGGGTTGGGATGTGACTCACTCTACCAGGTTAAAGGGGTGAGAGCATTGTGCTGAGGTCTGGAAACAATTGCAGGCTCTTTCCCCCAATTATAAAATGGAATCTTAATGAATGGAAGCTTACAAGTTGCTTTCCCAGGTAGATCTGCTTTGCAATAGGAAAAGAAGGGGCACTGGGGATGGTGGGAACAATCTCAGGTAGGTGGAGGACTAGTTACAGAGAACCCTTCTTGAAATATAATCCGTAATAACCCCACATTTATCAAATGGACAATTTGACACTGTATCTTGGAAGGGGCATCTGGCCAACCTCCTCATTCTGCACAGGAGAGAACTGCTGTATGGAGAGGGCTGGGTGACAGGTGCTGAGTGGCTCCCAAGCCAAGGACCACAACTAGCTCCCAGTCTTTTTGGCACCAGGGTGTTAACTTCTCCTTGCCTGTGATCCACTGTGCATGACACTGGTGGCCCACAGGATGACACAGAGGGCACATAAAGGAGCAATTGAAACGTTAACTTACTTGTTTATTTCAACACATGTGAGTAAAAATGATGCAACCCCATAAAACTCATCATCTGTGGTGGTGATATACACAACATACCATTTGGAATATATCTAAGCAGAGAGACAGAGTGGAGGGACGTGTGTGTGTGTGTGTGTGTGTGTGTGTGTGTGTGTGTGTGTGTGTGTTTTATTAAAAACAAAAACACTGTATAGTGACTAGCATTGCGGCCTAGTGGATAAAGCTGCTGCCTGCAATACCAGCATGCTATATGGGTGCTGGTTTGAGTCCCAGTTGCTCCACTTCTGATCCAATTCACTGTTAATGTGCCTTGGAAAGCAACAGGGGGTAGTTCGAGTGCCTGGGCTCCTACACTCACAAGGGAGACCCAGATGAATTCCCTGGCGCCTGCCTTTGGCCTGGCCCAGCCTCAGGCATTACAGTCATTTGGGAAGTGAACTAGTCAGTGGAAGATCTCCTCTGTCTCTGTCCACCTCTTTCCCACTCTGCCTTTTAAATATAGAAACTGAGTTGTATAAATAACAAAAGCAGACACCATACTTTGGGCATATGGTGCTGCAAGGGTAGAGGGAGGACTTTACAGCTTCTCCTGGAATTGGGGGTTGTTATGTCTGAGTAAGAACATACTTCAGGGCCCACACTACTCTCAGTATCTCCATTTCTCTCTTCCTCCATCTCTATTTTCTTCCTTCTGCTTCTCCATGCAAAGAGTAAAGAGTGGGCACCAGGAGTGGTTGGCTCCAGTGTATCTGTGAGGCTGACTGTCTCTACCCATGCATCCCGGAAGCTGGGGCTCAAAGCCTTTCCACATCCTGGGTCTAGGACACCTCAAATTTATCTCATCTGTTTTCTACCTAGAGTTGCCTAACTTGTGAAACAACTCAGCTCAGAATATTCATGGGTTACCAGGATGAATACTTAACCACAACTCCTAGCCTATGACAATGATACCTTCCAAGGCCTTCGTGTCCTTATCCCTAAGTCAACATTTAAAAAGTAGAATTAGGGCCCAGCATGGTAGCCTGGTGGCTAAAGTCCTTGCCTTGCATGTGTTGGGATCCTATATGGGCACCGGTTTGCATCCTGGCTGCTCCACTTCCCTTCCAGCTCCCTGTTAGTGGCCTGAGAAAGCAGTTGAGGATGGCCCAAAGCTTTGGGATCCTGCACCTGTGTGGGAGACATGGAAGTTCCTGGCTCCTGACTTTGGATAGGCTCAGATCTGCTGTTGTGGCCAGTTGGGAGTGAAGTAGTGGATGGAAGATCTTTCTCTCTGTAAATCTGACTTTCCAATAAAAATAAAATAAGTCTTTAAAAAAAAGTAGAATTAAAGGACCCAGAAGGCTGGCCCTGCCTATGTGTGGGGTTAAACTAAAGGAAATGGAAACTCTTCCTCCCCGCCTCCCCATGGGCAGTGAATGACCCCCAGGGACTAGTGGGACACTTGTGTCTACAGGGTGCTTTTCAGAATCAGAACTTTCGAGAAAGCAGGGACTTGGCTCTGTTCCCTGTTGCATTTTCACGTCCTGGAACACTGCCTGCCACAGAAGAGGGCCTTTGCTTGTCCCAAGCAACCCAGGGGGCAGTTTGATGTGTCAGAAACTTAATCCTGTAAATCATATGGTGCTGGTATTTGGAGGTAGGCCTTCTGGGTGTTGATTGGGCTGTCCTGTCCCCATAAATGGGTTAATCCATTCACAGATTAATGAATTATCAAGGTGATGACTTTGCTATAAAAGCAAGTTCTTCCTAGCACTCATTCTGTCTCACCCTCTGCCGAGTTGTGGTGCAGGAGGAAGGCCCTTGTCAGGTGTTGAGCAAGTGCAGTCCCTTGACCTTGGCCTTCCCAGCCTCCAGAGCAGTAAGAGGTAACTCTGGTTTTCAACAAGTGACCCTTTCCAGAATATTCTGTTAGAGCATCCAAAGATGGAGGCAACTAGCAGTGATTGAGTAAATGAAAGAATCAGGTCACATGCCAAAAACTGGGGGCTCCAATCAGGGTGTCTTCCCTCCAGGTCCAGGAAAAGAACTGTAAGAGGGTGCAATGGAGAGGGCTGTGGGTCCACAGCTGCTGAAGAACAGGCATGAGTTGTCCTGCGTGGGTGAGTCAGAGACCATCTAAGGAGGAGTCCCCACCCAGGGCAAGTTCTGAGGTGTGTCAAGCACAGGTGGGTTTGGGGGGACTTGACTTAGGAAGGTATCAGCTTTCCTGTCCCTGACCTTGCACCATGGCCATTTCTAATCACAATCCAGCCCTGGTCTTCAGTGACCCCCAGCTCATGGGCTTCCATTACTCTGTCCCCCCCACCTTCCTGTGACTGCTCCATCTGAAGCTCTCAGGACCTTGGAGCCCCACTGTGGGCGATAGGCACGAGGGAGGGCTGGGGGCGTGGTGTCCTGGTGCTGGCTCATGATGCTTTATGAGAGGTGACTGCTCACTGGACGTTTTGTGAGCCAGTTATTAGTCTTTGTGAGCTTACAGTCATCTGTGGCGGGAGTGTTTCCTCCAGAAGTGGGTAGACACTGATTAGGGCTCACCCAACTCCCCGTAGTTTCACAGTCAGGGCGTCATCACATCTTTGACTGGAAGATAGTTTTAGGGAACTATGTTTCCATGTACTGAGGATGGAGTTGGAGTGCTGTGTAAATGTTTGATGATTGCTTCATTAAAATAGAACATTTCAAAGCTTCACTCCAAGGGCTAGTATTGTGGCATGGTAGGTAAAGCCACCACCCATGATGCCAGCATCGCACGTCCCCAGATGATCTGGCAGCTTTCTGTTACCCCTCCCACCTCCAGTAATAATCTCCATGAAAGTTGGCAGTTGCCTGTGAAG
Source organism: Ochotona princeps (assembly GCF_030435755.1). Taxonomy (NCBI): domain Eukaryota; kingdom Metazoa; phylum Chordata; class Mammalia; order Lagomorpha; family Ochotonidae; genus Ochotona; species Ochotona princeps. Next base: position 10,161,545 of record NC_080846.1, on the reverse strand, counting down.
CTCACTAGTGTAGTTCTGAACTCCCTGTACACACTGGGTGTTCAACATATTTAAAAAATTTTTTCTGAATGGATACGTGGGTAAGTGGATGCTGACCACAGCACCTGGGCAGTCTTTCAACCTGAAGGAGAGGTTTTCAACCTGGATCCAGTAGTCTTGAGGCACCCCAGTGAGGCCTGGCATCCTTGAAGTTGTGTGCATGTGGAGTGTGGGATGCTGCTGGATGTCCTTGCTTCATGCAGAACAGCGCCCCCTAGGAGCCTTCTTGCACACTGAATGTCCCCCTTGCTCATTTAAATGGCTCAAGGGGGGATCTTAGCTGAGGAAACCTCTGGGTGGAGGGTCAGACATCCTGCCTCTGGGAGCTGTTCTCCTTAACCCCAACACTTCCAAGTCCACGCACAGGACACAGTGAGCTTTAATATGGACAAATGGTAGCAAACACAGTGGGACCATGGCAGACATAGCAACTGACAAAGCTGTGCCTGGATTTCCAAATTATTTTTGTACCGTAATAAAATTATCTTTCAATTCCATTGCCTTTTCATGAATTTTTAAAGTTCCCTTGTATCATCCAGGGGATCCCCAGGCCTGAGAACAGGGTTGTGGGGAATGTCTCCTGGAGAGTGGGGGATGGAAATGAAAACTATGGAACAAAATGGAAATTCTAAGTTCTCCTTGTGGCTGTGGTGGCTTCCTGCTCCCGTGCTGTGAACCAGGGATGCTCTGGCTGCTTCTTTTCTGCTGAGGCCATGGCATCTTCCCGTCATGACCATACATGGAATGCTTGCTCCCTGACTCACCCAGAGGAGCCACCAGCGGCTGCACCGCCGAGGCTGTCACTCGCTGGCGTCCTGTTCCTAGGACGCCTAAAGCACTCCAGGCTCTGCGAGAGAGCTGGATCAAATGGCTGTGTTGATAAAATGACTCTGGCACTGTGGACATGGGAGATGAAAGCCCAAAGGGCAGCTCTGTCGACTTGGCATGGGAGCAGGCGAGAGCGACTAAAACATAATAATGCTAAAGCTCCCCCTCTTTCCACCAGAATAAAATAAGAAAAAAACCCAAACCTCTTCTGGCTACATGGCCAATAGCTCGAATTCCCCTGATGAGACTGATTAGCTTTGCAAGAAGAAATAAAAGAAAGCAAAATAAAGAAGAGTCGAGGTGTGCTAGGGCTGATGAAGAGGCAAGGTCGAGAGATATTTCAGAGTCTCCATTCAGGAGCCCAGAGTGAAAGCAGAAGCCTCAGTGTGTACTTGGGCCCCTAAACATCACTGGTTCCCCCGGCATGGCCCTCCCACAGTGGGGAGAAACTGACGCTGGCACACAGGACCGTGCCGTGGGCCAAGCACTCGCCGTGTGCCACACGCACACCCTGTGCACACTGCTATGCCTGTCACCGCTTTTCCCATCCATGAGGCTTCTCTGAGTCTCCATTTTCCACTCTGTACAATGGGACTCACGGGATCACCCGTGTCACAGAGCTGCGGTGAGAACACTCACACAACAGGAATTTTGGGACCTGGCACCCAGGACGTTCTCCGTAAGGGCTTTGTTCATGACTGTCGCTGATGTTTTTTCCATAGGTTCTTCTCATTCCGAATGCGGGAACCGGATCGTGATCGCCCTACCTACGCGTCTGCTCCTGGTGATTTCCTGTTTCAGGGCTGGGCTCACCAGGCCACTTTTCCTCTTCTGGTTTGGCTCCCAGTCAGTTGCCGTGGCTGCCTTTCTCAGATCTCCAGCACATTCTTAGCTGTTCCTTTGCATCGCATCTGCCTGGGCTCAAACCCCTCCTCCTTGGATCGCTGCAGTTCTCTTCCTTCTAGTGGGCCTCCGGGGGCCTTGTCTCCTCCTCTTGTCTCACAGCACTGCCAGAGGACCCTTTTCCCCTAAAAGTCCAATCAAGTCCATTCTTCACCTACAACTATTCAGACCGTGGTGTGTGTGTGTGTGTGTGTGTGTGTGTGTAATGTTGTGGCACAGTGGGTTAAGCAGCTGCCTTTGAGTACTGCTTGGAGTCCCGGTTGCTTCGCTTCAGATCCAGCTCCCTGCTAATGCATCTGGGAAAGCAGTGGAAAATAGCCCAGTATTTGGGTCCCTGTACCCACACGGGAGACTAGAATGGAGTTCCTGGCTCCTGGTATCAGCCTGGCTCGGCCCTTGCTGTTGAGGCCCCTTTGGGAGTGAAGCATTGCATGGACAGTCTCTGTGTGTACGTGTGTGTTGCTCCCTCTCTCTCTGCAACTCTGCCTTTTAAATAAACATATAAATCATTAAAAAAAGAAACCAGAAAGATGAAGTTCAAGCTCCTGATGTGGCCACGGCTTCACCTGCTCTTCCTGCTCTTGTTCTAGCCTAGAGCTCCAGGTTAACATCCTGGGGGCGGGGGGATAAAAATGCCGACACCTGCACTCTCCTGGGGCCAATCACACCAGAGTCTCGGGCGGCGGGTGCCAGCTTGCTGGGCTCTTTGGCTGCTTTGCCAGGGTGAAGGGTCACACTTCCCACGTGCCACACAGTTACAGTGCCCTTCTGGGCCTTCACACCTCTGCTTACAGATCCTGCTGCCTGGAGCGCATGGAGCTGCTGTTCCCACCTGATACAACGCAAGTTTCTCCTCTTGCGGAAGTTTCCCTAAAGCCCCCTGAAGGTGCTTCTGCTTGCCCGCACATTTCCTTGTTAGGACAGTTTCATTACAGGTCCAGGCTTGACTGCCCCGAGTGGAAAATTCCACCCTGTGAACCTCAGCTTCCTGCGCCGAGTTGTTCCAGTTACATATCAACCCACCTGCAGGTTGTGAGTATGAGGTGTCTGTGAAACAAGAATGAAATTCATCTTCAGACTCAGGTCTCATTCCCCAAACATGTCATTATGCATATACAAATATTCCAAGACTTGGGAAAAAAATCCCAAATCAGAAACACTTGTGAAACACTAAGCATTTCACACAGGAGAGCTCCAGCCTGTGGTAGCTGACAGGGCTGCTGTCTCCACTGTGAAGGAAGGCTCTGGGCTTATCAGTCCACATGTCATGCTTGCATGCCTCAGCACAGAGACCGCATCATACTGCATGAATCTTTTGTTGCATTAAAAGATATTATTCATTAGATAGGCAGAGTGACAGAGAAAAAGGGAGAGAGGGAAGGAGGAAGAGAGAATTTTCCATTCACTGGTTTACTCCCCAGATAGTTGCAATAGTCAGGGCTGGGCCAGGAACTCAGCCTGAGTCCCCCATGAGGATGGCAGGAACTCCAGCACTTGGGCCGTCTTCTGCTGCTCTCCAAGGTGCATTAGCAGGGAGCTGGATGGGAAGCAGAACAGTGGGGGCTTGAACCAGCTCTTGGATATGGGAGGCTGAGGTTGCTTCAGCTGTTGCTCCACGATGCTGTCCCCGGGACATGTATTTTGGACAAATGAGCAAGTCCAGATAGAGGCTTCTGCATCTGGTCACTCTGCTCAGTACTCGCTTGTCTTTCTGGTTCGGGGTTCATTTCTCTCTGCACTGCTCGCGGCCCGTGGCCTGCATGGCCCTGCTCGCTCCTGGAGCTTGCGGCTTCCTGCCACTTCCCCTCCCCACTGCCCTCTTCTACAGATCCTAAACACCAGGAGCGGGCACCAGCCTTGGGGCCTTTGTCTTCCGCACAGAGAGGCCTGTCCGGACATGCCCCATTACTCTCTGTCTCCTCGGCCACTTCTTTCTGCTTCAGAGCCCCTTTCCACAGCACATGACAGCTTCATCTGCTGTTCTCCAACACCTGCATCTGCCTTCGGGGACTGACAGTTGGCCCTGCCTGCCATTGCACATCCAGTGTCCAGGGAATGGAAGAAACACTGGGTTGATACACATTTCTTGAATAAATGAATAAATATGATGAAGCTCCCCCACCAGTAAACCAGTATTATCCAAAGTGTGAGTGTGAAATGGGTCATCCAGTCAACGGAATGGATCATAAGTGACACTGAAAGAATATCTGGGGCAGACAAAATCAGAATACTTAGCGTAGAGTCAGAGCAGGTCAGGCGCCGAAGCTCATCTTGATTTATACAGAGTATTTAAGAACCAGGTGGTAAGGTGAAATGTACTATTTCTTGGAGTTTCAAGTTTTGGGAAAATTATTGTACTAGGCCCGGGAGTGGCAAACTTCTTCTATAAAGAGTCCAGTGATAAACATTGTAGGCTTTGTGTGCTATAAAAATGACCCATGTCCGACATTGCAGTGTGAAAGCAGCCACAGGCAGCATGTACATACAAAAAGGCAGGGCCATGTTACAATAAAACTTTATTTACAAAGACAGGAGGGTGGGAGAGGTGGCAACTGGCCTGCAGGTGGCAGAGGACCACAACCTACCCTGGACTGTGGTCTGGTGTGTCTGTGTCCTTGGTGTGTAAACTCCCTGCATATGGGGGCACCTCCAGCCAAGTCTCTGGCGCCTCTGGCACCTTGCTCACGTGCAGCACAAACTTACAAGGCACTCTTCAAAATGCCCCGTGAACGCTTCCTGACCGCCTCACTGAGCACATCTGTGCACCAAACCCATCTGTGTTCGTGGGATGAAGCCCAGAGGCCTGAGTCTGTTGGGGTTGAGCCTTTGCCCCTTCCTGGAACTACTTTCTTAGGGGCACACTCTCAGTCATCCTCTTCTTGTTGTCACCTTCTAGGGGGACATCAGCATTCAGGCCACCAGGTGCCATGGGCCTCAAATTCCCAAAAGCCCTTGCCCCCATCCAACCTTTCTGGACGTCAAAAGGAGCCCCTGTTGGGCCCGGCGGCGTGGCCTAGTGGCTAAAGTCCTCGTCTTGAACGCCCCGGGATCCCATATGGGCGCCGGTTCTAATCCTGGCAGCTCCACTTCCCATCCAGCTCCCTGCCTGTGGCCTGGGAAAGCAGTCGAGGACGGCCCAATGCATTGGGACCCTGCACCCGCGTGGGAGACCTGGAAGAGGTTCCTGGTTCCCGGCTTCGGATCGGTGCGCACCGGCCCGTTGCGGCTCACTTGGGGAGTGAAACATCGGATGGAAGATCTTCCTCTCTGTCTCTCCTCTGTGTATATCCGGCTTTCCAATAATAATAAAATCTTTAAAAAAAAAAAAAGCAGCCCCTGTCTTGGCTGGTCATGTGCCACCAGCGGCGGAAGAGGTGGTGTGGGAGTGTGATGGGAACGACAGGGTTTGATGGATGGTTCGAGGAACTCATTATCCTGCTTATCAGTGTGCCGGCTCCTTCCCACTGCTCTCCCTACTAATAAATCAAAATTTCTCCTGCTGTAACAGAGCTCCAGGCTCACTGGGCTCCTGCCAGTATGTTTACAGAGCTGTGGCATGACCGTGAGACCCCATGCAGGGGAAGGGAGGCACCGTCAAGTGTCAGACCTGAAGGGCAGCATCGCATCCTCCCAGGCCCCTGCTCATTGTGCGGGACAAGGCGCGGGCTTTCCGCTGCACAGGGCCCTGTCCTGGGTGGGGTAGACAGCTGAGGTCAGTGGGTGCATACAGCTCGGGGCTCCAAGAGGCTTGCAGTCTGGTGGGGCGCATGACATGACCAGGCTGTAAATGATCTGGGACTGGGGTGGGAGGTGGGAGTGGTCAGGCCTGGCTTTGCACAGCTTATGAATTCAGAATGACTCCTACAAGAACAGTTTTCCTTGATGCGTAAAAAATGACTTGAAATTCAAACTTTAGTGCCCAAAGTTAAGTTTTCTGGGAGCGCAGCCCCACCTCCTCACCTCTGGACTGTCGGTGGCTATTTCACACCACCAGGGCAGGCTGAGTAGCTGCAGCAGAGACCGAATCACAAAGCCTGAAATATTGGCCATCTGGCTCTGTGTGGAAAAACGCTCGCTGACCTCTGACCTAGCTCACGGACCAGGGTGTTCACCTCACCTGGGGTTATGCACAACCCCACAGAAGCCCCACCCCAGACCCAGTAAAGGACAGTTTTCAGCTTAGTAAGATCCCCGAGGGAATCTGGGGGCAAGGAAACTTTAGGGAGTTCCCAGTTCCTAGAGGGAGTGAATCCATAGCCCCTATAAAGCTACAGTTTTTTTGTTTATTTGGTTTTTTTTTTTTTAGGAGTTTTATCTCCATTAGCCTGCAGGGACATCCCCAGCCACTAGGGGGATTCACTAGAGCCCTTCTATAGAAACAGAGGGCTTGCCCAAGTTTGTAAAGCTACTAAGTGGCTGAGTCAGGATTTGAACTCCTGAGTTCCTCACACAGCCTGCAGCCTTAACTATTCAGTTCCACCGCCCCCTTTAAAGGAAGGACGAGGCCAAAATCCTGTCTTTTTTTCCCCTGAAGCTGGAGACAGCAAAACAAAGTCCCAGGTCCTAGGGTTGAGTGGCCAGATGCTTCTCTTGGCCTCCTCAATGTGTCAGGAGTTTGAAATCAGTTGCCAATATTTTAAAATCAGGAGAGTGCATGTGGGAGATCCAGAGAGTCAACTTCTGGTCCAAGTCAGGACAGCTGCTGCTGGGCTGCCGAGTCTCTCACGGCCTGCGACGTGGCCTCGCTCAGAGGCCGGCCATGGCCTTTTCGGGCCATCCAAGTCCCCATCTGGGCTCCTGGCTGGTTCCTCGAGCATTCGAGGTGGCATGCTCAGGTTCCACCAGTGGTGGCACAGGGCAGCACATGGATCTTAGGCCTCCTGGGGGCTCACTCAGCAGGTGTGGGCTCAGGTCTGAGTTGCTAAGAGGCCCCCTGGGGATGCGGGCATGGGGTGGGATGGTGGGGCAGGAAATACAGCTGCTGCCATCCCTCCAGAGAGCGCTCTGTAGGAAGCAAAGCTGTAGAGGAGCTCCGGTCTGTCTGATTCCATGGCTCAGCTCACCTGGTCTGAGAGCATCCTGCAAGTGCCCTTCCTATAGATCCTGCATTTCTTACTGGGGCTGGGAGTCCACAGCTCTTCTCTGCAGGGGGCCAGCAGCCTCCTCCATACACCTGCTAGATCATCACTACCATCACTTTCTCTGAGTGCCTCAAGATAAAAAAGGTTGTACCTCACCCACCACCCTGCCACGTTGCCAGTCTCACATCTTCAAGTGCACCCCTGTGTTTTGTCGAAGCTGTCTTGGGGCTGAAGGCCAGGAGGCAGGAAGAGAAAGGCTCCTTTATCCAGAGGCTTCACAGAAGCTTCTGATGGATGCCTGGGCCCCAGGTCACAGCTCTGTCCATCTCCAAATGTATGGGGACACACGCAGGCATTCCCACACACACAGCAAGATGGCAGTTGTCAGTAAGTCGGGGACGGAGCCCTGGCCACAAATTAGAGTCGGCCATCTGCTGTTTGTATCTTCACTGGTCTTCCTGGACAGACAACACTGCCACTGCCACCTGTCAGCCATTGTGCCAGCCATGCCCAAGGGAAGCTCCAGGAAACCAGACATGTGACTGGTGTTCCTTGCAGGGATCTTGCTGCAAGGGCAGCTGTGTCTGTGTCTCCAGCAAGGAAGGTGGCCTCCCTCTGTCTCCTGTCACCTCTTCTGCACTGCTTGTAAGCAAGACAGGGCTGTGCCTGAGCATTGGGGTTGGGGCTGGTCTCCACAGACACACAGGCTGTGATGCCAATGGGCTGGTAGAACTCTCTGGAAGCTAATGGCCCAGGCATCCATGGAAATAAAATGGACATGCAAGGTGTAGGTTTGTGCATATCTTTTCTCCTCTTTGGTCTATGCTTGTATCATCTGCAAAATGGGTGTCATGACAGAAATACCCACATCAAAGGACTGTCTCATGCCAGGGACAAGGCAAGAGCCAGTCACCAGATAGTGTCAGCTGACAACATGTCCCCCACCCCAAGGGATGTTGCCCTTACAGAGGGACTTCTAAGAGGAAACCTTTGTTATGCACAATGAGTCAATAGACTCAGCCAGGAAGCAGAAAAAGAAAAAGAAAACTGAACTGCTTCTCAATGTTTGTCAGTTGGAATAAATCATGATACCCTGTGTTTCTCACAGTTGCATGCACCGGTGTCCATACAGCAGCTAATTCACTCCTTCCCACCAACCTCTCCCCACATCTCTGCCCCTCTTGCCAAAATGGGGTGTGCAGGTGGTGGGCTGTGCGAGGTCTTTAGGGCAGTGTGCCAGGGGATGCTGTTCTTCTCATTCTCTTACGATGAGTGTTCATGGTCTTGGCTTGAAGCCTGCTGCGAGATCAGCAGAACAAAAAAAACTGAGTGCAATTCATATGCGAAAGGTCAGCCTTGTCTCAGAGGTACTGCCATGATTCTTGGGTGGGACCTCGTGAAATTCTTTATAAATCAACTCTGCAAGGAACTTGGCTCGTTGCCTTGTAAGGGGAAGAGACGATTCCACCGACTGTTCTCCAAGGTCCTTGGCAGCAAGGAGAAAAGGGCCGAAGGATCTGCTGGCCTCGATTCAAGTCCTGCTGCTGCCACTTAGCTGTGACCTTGGCCAAAACGACTCAGGGAACCTCTGCAAATCTAGAAGCAGCAATGCCGCTGCAGGTGCCTCTGAGGATCAGACGGACAGACGAGGCATTGCCCACGTGCCCAAGGCTTTCTGTCCTCCTTGCTCATCCATCTAATCTGCTTTCAGTAGTCACCGAGAAGTAGAGCAAAGTGTTCAAGGTTGCTGTGCTGGCAAATGGCAGAGCCTAGCTCAGAGCTGAGTCCCAAGTCTTTACCTCCCTGTCTCACACTGACACAGAGCTTCCTGCCTTCTTAGGCGCCATCACTCACCCGCTCCTCCAAGTCACAGAGAGAGGAAATCACGGAGAGTGGACATATGGGGAAACTGTGTGTGTGTGTGTTTAAGTGACTGGCCCAGGTGGGTCCTGCTGGTCCCAGGCACGACGGTGATCCAGATTTCTTAAACCCAGACCAATGCTTGTGTCAGTGGTGCAAGGTTGTAAGAGGCAGCAGGGGAAGTTGAGATCTTAAACCTTGGCAAGAAAAGATCAATCCGTGATCCAGATCATTCATGCCTTTAGCATGTCACATTTCAGGTAGAGGAAGCCAGCGGATGACTGCTTCTGTTTGCTCTGCTTGTGTCTAGAATCATGTTAGAGGCCAGGTTTTGAGGCTGTGGTGGGTTAAGCTACTGCTTGTGACAATGGCATTCCAGTTGGAGTCCTTGTTGTTCTACTTCAGATCCAGCTTCCTGCTGAGGCACCTGGGAAAGGTTCAAGTGTTTGGGTTCCTATCATCTATGAAGAAGACCAGGAAGGAGTTTCTGGATCCTGGCTTCAGCCTGGCCCAGCTCCTACTGTTGTGGCCTTTTGGGGATAGAATCAGTAGATGAAAGATCTCTCCTCCCTTTCTCTCTCACTGCTTTTCACTCTGCCACTCTGCCTTTCAAATAAAGGAAAAGCATCTTTTTCTTTTCAAAAAGAATCATGGTGTTCTAGTATTCAAAGGCAGAAAGAAAACCTAAGGATTCTTTGCAGGATGTGTGTATGGGTGCACATACATACAGTTGCTGATTCGCATTCTCTGTGGGTTATGCTCTATAAAGCTGCAGTGAACACTGACTTAGTCAATACTGCTCCATCTTTCCAAACAGAAATATGGGTTCTGTACTTTTAAGCCTCTGGGGACAATATTTACATTGACCAATCAGTATATAGTTTTATGTGAGGTTCTGTTTAAAGACACTATATATGGACTGATATGGTGGCATAGTAGCCTAATCTTCCACTTGTGATGCCAGCATCCCGTATGGGCACTGTTTCTTGTTTTAGCTGCTCCACTTCTGATTCAGCTGCTTGCTTGTGACCTAGGAAGGTAGCAGAAGATGGCCCAAGTCCTTGAGCCCCTGCACCTATGCTGGACGAAACCCCTGGTTCCTGTCTTTGGATCAGAGCAGCTCTGGCCATTGTGGCCATTTGAGGAGTGAAACAGCAGATGGGAAACCTTTCTCTGTCTCTCCTTCTGTCTCTACGACATATGTCCTTCAAATAAAAATAAATAAATCTTTAAAAAAATAAAGACATTTTATGTGACGTCTATTGATTCACTAACTTTGAACTCACAGCCAATATTACAACAACTCATGCCCAGGTGAAATATAGATCTCTTCCACATGTAGCTTTCCATTAAGGAGCCATCACTCAGGAACTTCAGACAATACTCTAGGACTGCACCTCCACTTGGTGTGAGCATTTTAAGCAGTGAGATTGTCCATGGGGGTCAGGGGAAGCACAAAAATGTGGAAATGTGACGCCAGTAGATTGTGTTGTGAGATAGTTAACCCAAGATGGCAGAGTCTCCCCTTGACTCAGGTATGCCACCACACTACGCATATCCACAAGTGACTGTGGAAGTGAAGCGAGGGGTCATTTTGGAGCCCCAAGCATATTGTGGTGAGCAGGTGAATTGCAGACACAAAATGGAGAGCTCTGAGCATTGCTGCTCTGTGCTGCACTTGTAAGGAGAATTGAAAGTGTTGGTGGCACCAGTTCTAAGGTGGTGGACTAACTGATCTGGTCCCTCCCAATGCCTCATCTCAGAACATGGGCAGGGAAGATGGGATAGGACAAAGAAGGAGGTGGGATAGAGACGGCTGAAAAGTGTGTGTGGTCCCTCCTCCTCTTCCTCCTTCACAGCCCAGCAGGGTCCTTGGCCTCTCCTTTCCCTGAGCACTGCAGGCTGAGGGCTCCAATTCTCTCTCTCTTTCTCTCTCTCTCTCTCTCTCTCTCTCTCTCTCTCTCTCCTGAGCAAGAAGCAGAGTGAGTGACTCCTCTCCCAGTGACAGAGAGCCTTTCCATTCCCTAACTGCTTCCCCTGGCCTCCCTTCCTCCCCTGGCTCATTTTCCAATCCACCCTCTGTCCAGCTCTTGGGCTACCTCCTCACCCTTGAAATTCAGGGACTGTGCTGGGAAAGCTCAAGGTGTGAGTCAGTCTCGGAGGAAGCATCGCAGTCCAGGATGCTCGGAGCTGATGACAGCAGCGAACCTGGCCCAGCTGGGCTGCGTGAGCTGCCTGGGGCTGCTGGATGCATCCTGTCCTGTCTTGGAGCTCCCTCGCAGAACTGTCATTTCAGCCTCCTCTGAGGACAGCTGGACCCTGGGCCTGCAGGGGGAAAGTGTTGTAAGACTTGGCTCTGGGCTTATCACCCTGGGGCCAGGTCTGTCTCTTCACGCCTCTGAGCTTGAGTGCTACAGAGTGCCTGGTTTTGTATCCCAGCTCTGCCTCTTGCTGCTGGTGCTTGAGTTTCTCCTTCGGTAGAATGGAGCGACTGATAGTAACTGCTTCATGGGAGAACTGTGCTACATGAGTGCACATACATTTTAGAATACTGTGCTGCACCTAGCATGCTCTATGGAGCATTGACTTCTATTATTACTATTGTGAACAACGTTATTTACTGTTTATCAGTATGCGTTGGGCTGAGTGATCTCAAAGGTCTTTCTTTTCCCTTCTTGCTCTGTGATTGGAGATGTTCACTCGCTGGGTGGCCTTGGGTGGGTCCCTTTGCTCGGCATTAAGTTCTTATCTGCTGGAAGATGTGGGGATGCAAGTCTAATCTATGAAATAAAGGATACTGCAGCTCCCAGGGTAGCGTTTGAGTTAGCTCCTTATCTCCACCTCTCCTGGGGTTGCTGGAAGCCACTTTCTTGAAAGAATTTCTCCCAAGCTTAATTCGATGATTCTCGACTTCTTGTCTGTTAGGGCCAACTGCTTATCTCATCTTAGCTGAGACAAGTGGCTAAGCAATCAGAAGAATTTTGAAAGCTCTAATTCACTGAATGTTTATCAGCCACCTTCCCAAGTCTGGATTGATGCAGCCTATCGTCATGGCAACTACAGGAGGGAGGTTATTATCCCCACTTTACAGGCGAGGGAATTGAGGGAACTGAGGCACAGAGAGTTCGAGCAACTTGTCCAAGAACATAGAACTAGAAAATGACTTCCCTGAAAACCTCCAAAACAAAGCGAAAACCAGAAATCCTGGATCCAGCTTCTACAGCCTCCAGCTTCACACTATACTGGCAATGGACCTTGAAATTGACTTCCAATCCCATGATGCTAACATAACATCACACCATTCCTTTCAACGGAGTGCTCACATTATTGATTCAAGCCACAGAATCTTATCATTGCAAGACCATACAGGAGTCATCTCTGGGCGCCTTGATCTCATGGGCTTCTGCAAGAGTTCAAAGCAGCTACGGCCATCTTCGCTGCAAAGGGTTCACACTGCAGCCACACATAAACACATGCTGACCTTTCGGAACTTCAGGGGTTACAGCATTTCTTGAATCTCCCCATTGAATCTCCCCACTGAGTGTTCATTTTCACTCCAGCTGTCTTAGGTGTGAGCACCTCCTACAGGAAGAGCCTGTCCACTCTACTTACAGTTACTTCTGACTATTAGAAGGTTGCTCTCAGTGTGACTGGCTTTTCCTGACTTTGGTCTTCGTTCTTCCATGAGGTCTTGTTTGGAATCAGTCCATGACAACTTTCCATGTTTTTAAGATACTGGTCACTCTGCCTCTAGTTGACCTAGGCCAGATTTCTCTTTTCTTCACTAGCTAGTCCATTCTTTGGCACACTTCCCTGTCCAGGTCCCTCTGTTGATGCACACCCAGAACTCCACCCCACCTGCTGACTGCAGACTGATCACCAGCACGGTACAAAGTTGTTGCTTTGCTACAGATTAGCTGTCTCTAGCAATATATTATCCTAAGAGGGGACTGTATTTTTAAAATATCATTTTGAAATGCAAGGGAACTATGTAGGAGAATGCAAAATAGAAGCAACAGTTCAGTGAACTATCACAAACCAGCACAGACACAGCGATCACCCAAGTCAACATGTAAAACATGCCCACTTGGGCCCGGCGCAGTGGCCTAGCAGCTAAAGTCCTCATCTTGAATATGGGCGCCGGTTCTAATCCCAGCAGCCCCACTTCCCATTCAACTCCCTACTTGTGGTCTGGGAAAGCAGCTGAGGACAGCCCAAAGCCTTGGGACCCTGCACCTGCATGGGAGACCTGGAAGAGCTCCTGGCTTCAGATCAGGCCGTTGTGCTCACTTGGGGAGTGAATCATCAGACGGGGGATCTTCCTCTCTGTCTCTCCTCCTCTCTGTATATCTGACTTTATAGTAAAAATAAGTAAATCTTTAAAAAAAAAAACCCTGCCCACTTGTAGCTTTTATCAATGATCCCCACCAGCAACTTCCACTCTTTCAAAGTATTAATTTTTTTGCTTTTCTCAAATATTTTATCACTTGTATCCAGTTAACACTATAATTTTCTTGCAAAAGTGGATTTATAGAAGCAGGCATTCTTCTGTATCTACTTGTCTCATTCAATGGTATGTTTGTGGGATTCATAAGCCTTGTTGTGTGTAGTTGTAGTTCATTTTTATTGCTGAAAATTTATCCATCTGTATGAATATACTGTAGTTCAACTATTCCATTGTTAATAAATACAAGGGGTTTGCATTTATGAATAAAGCTGCTGTAAACATGTATTTTGGTGCACCCATGCCTGTATTTAGGTTGGGTGGACCCAGGAGAACACCTGTGTAACTTTAGTTTAGTGAACGATATTCATCTGTACTCCGAAGTAGGTGCAGCAATTCCTAAGTTCACTAGCTGTGCCTCGCTTTAGATAGAGTTACGTGCTTGATGCACACAACGTGTCTAAATCCTATTGTGTTGTGTGTGATTGTGGTTCAATTGTTGTGTGTTCTCACCAATACTTACTAGAATCAATCTCTTACTAGTTCTGATTACATAGTAGCATCTCAGTTTTAATTTACATTAGTCCTTGATGACTAATGAAGTTGAAGCCATGTTCATGGATGTACCTGGCATATTTTTAAATATTTTTATTTATTTTAAGGCAGACAGAGAGAGAGAGAGAGAGCGAGCGAGCTCGTCTATCCACTGATTCATTTTCCAGATTGCTGGACTAGCTCAGGCACATGAGACAGGAACATAGAATGCCATCTGGGTCTTCTACGAACAGGTCAAGGGTCAAGCCCTTAGATCTCTTCTGCTGTTTTCCCAGTAAAGAGCTGGACCAAAAGCGGAGCAAACAGGATTCGAATCAGTGCTCATATGGAATGCCAACATCACAAGCGGTATCTTAACCTATTGTGCCACAATATTGGCCCCTATTTGGCATTTTTGATTCCAGCTGTTGGCACCCCAATACTCATCTGACTCAAAGTGAATGCGGAGCAAAAGGAGATGAAGTCTGACCTAGGATGCCTTTTAGTCTTCTCTCCTGCATAGCCTTCATGGATTTTGAGTCCCCAGAGCAGGTCTGAACATTTTGGATTGTGACGCTCATTCAGTGTGTGTTCACTTTAGGCACACAACGTCTCTAAATCGTCACAATCCACTGATGATACCGGTAACATTATTAACTGCATTTTACATAGGAGGAAATGCATGAGGGTAGGCTAAATAGCTTAAGTTCTCACAACAAGAAAGTATATACTTTTGATTTAGACCCACATTCCTTTTCTGTTATACTATCTTCTCAGATGGGAACATTAGAAAAGCACTTTAAAATTATTAAAATGGAATGAAATCAACATGGAGTTGTCAGAGGGAGAAAAATAGCTTCAAAATATTACAGAAGATTCATTTTGTAATAAGAGTTTTTTAAAAAGTTATTTTATTTTTATTGTAAAGTCAGATATACAGAAAGAAGGAGATACAGAGAGGAAGATCATCCGTTCATGAGTGAAGAGTTTTTACAAATTAATACAAGAGCATCTATCTCAATAAAACATAATGGTCAAAGGTTTCTGGGCTCTGATAAGCCTGGGAACTTCTGCCTGCTTTCCCACATTTTTGGCCCCTTAAAATGTATCTGAACATATTTGTGACCCAGAAATTCTGGACTGAAAATTGACCTTAACACACTTTTCCCCAATCTCCTGGACTCAAATAGACTTTAGCATCCTGAATAATGAAAATTCCTTGGAACATTCTTTGAAACATGCTGACTCCTATAAATCACTACTGCTTCCTCTGATTTCTAGTCTGGTAAAACCTTCAATGAAGGAAAAGAAAATAAGTTTTGCCCAGACGTTTTCAACTTGGCACCACTGGCATTTACAGCTCTACAATTCTTTGTGGTGGGGATGGTCTTAAGCACTTTACAGCATTCCCGTCTCCAGGCAGAACCAAAACAGAGAACCTTCCATGCTGCTCCCCGGTCCCCTGCCACCCACAACTACTGGTCTAACCTGTCTGGCTGTTCCCCTGATGATGCTTCAGCTAAGCCTTATCAAAACGGAAGAATAGCATTTCATTTCATGCTTTAGCTTCTGTGCACAGTGACACCCATTTTTCGCTGCTTTCCTACAAGGGTGTATTGGTCCATCTTATTTGCTAGTATTTCTTGTTTGTTAGGATTCCTTCCGCCTGCAGGTGCTGCAGCACGTGCACATCCCTAATGCCTCATGTACTCCACACGAGCTTGAGTCAGCTCCTCTCCCCGTGGGCCTTTCCTCACCACAGCCACCAATGCAATCCACTTGTCCTTCCCAGCGAAGCCTCAACCCTTCTCAGGAGCCTTTGCCATCTTCCCAGCCATCCCCTAAACAGGATTCAGGCCTTTCCTTTAAGCCCCACTCTCTCTGCACAGCCTTCTGGCTTAGCCTGACCACACATGATGTGTGTGACAATTTTCCTAATTCCTTGAGGTCCTATTGGCTCCCCTGACTCTCAGCATAGAGTAGGCATCCTCAATGCACAGGACCACCAAAGGAGTCAAGTTTAGTTGCGAATGGGTCAGCAGCTACATCCACAAGGCCTGCTGGATTCTGAGCAGTACAGTACCCATTGGTTGCTCTGTGCCCCGTTTCTCCTAAGGAAGCTCCTGTGCTGGTCTCAAGGCAGACACCCCCTCAACCCCTGCCGTGAGACAAGGTAGAAACACTGTGAAAGATTCTAGCTTGGCTTTTCTCCCTCCCAACCTTGAACATGACGTCATTTGCTCAGTCAACATGCCCCGGCCATTCCTGCACGGTTTCTCATTCCCAAAATAAGGAGAAAAGTTCTTTTCCCTTGAGCTCAGCATTTCTGCAAACCTCAGTTTATTTCCAAGTTGTGTCATTTTGTTGTTTTTATCCTTGGAGAGGTGCCCTCCTCCCCACATCTTGGGAGTCCCTTTGGGGCCTATGTTTCTCAGAGACATTCCCACCCTTGGGTGTTGCATCAGTGTCGCTAAGCATTTTCTTCTTTCCAGTTTCTGTTGAGGATTATTTTAAGCTGTAGAGACACAATTCAATTCTTGGGAATGTTCTAATTTTATGAACAACATACACCCAAGTTGATGGCATTGGTTGGAGAGGCAGGACCGTGTGAAAGGAATGGCAGCAAGGGGCAGTTGATGGGACACGGTGGAGAACGGGAGATGGCACCCAAGTTTCTGGGTGCACAGATGGAGGCGACAGCAGGAGGAGGCAAGAAGAGAAGGATGGAGACTTGGCTGTCTGGGAAGATGTAGAGCAAGACCTGGGCCATTTAGAGTCTGAGGTTTCCCTAGGAAACAAGTGGAGAAGTAGAGGAAGCAACTGGGCGTAAGAGCTGGGTGCCCCATAGGAGCAGCACAACTTTGGGGACAGTCGGCATGCAGAGAGCTGTTGAAGCTGAGGGAGTAGGAGAAAGAGTACCAGACAGCGTGGACTCAAGGGACAGCCACAGGAGGACACATCATGTAAAGGAGAGCTGTGTGCATGCGTGTGTGTGTGTGTGTGTGTGTGTGTGTGTGAGAGAGAGAGAGAGAGAGAGAGAGAGAGAGAGAGAGAGAGAGAGAGAGAGAGAGAGAGAGAGAGAGAGAGAGAATCTGACCACACCGGTTGAGCTCCTGGACCCAACTCTGCCTGAATCCACCAAGAACTCTCTTGGCTGTCCTCATAATGCTAACCAGGGAATTACTGTTTTCTCCCTAACTTGGGCCAGGTTTTAACACTTGCACCTGGAAGAGTCTGACCCATATGGATGTCAGGATGTTGCTTGCAGCTGTGTAGAGTTTAGTCTTTACCCCTGCAGAAGCTAACCGGCTCCTGGGGCTTCTCCCACAGAGCCAGGCGCATTTACCACTCTTCTAGCTGTGCAGGAGACACAGAATCTGTAAGATGTGAGTGTGCCATGCAGCTGTGGAGGTGTTGACAGCAAAACCGCTCGTAAAAGAATCCTATGCTACGAAATGCTTTCCATCTGTTTCTGTTAAGCCACGACCACAGACAATGGTGAACCAGCAATTCCAGGTAGGGGGTCTGCAAGTAGGAACTGAGTTGGGAGAAGTTTCCAGGCAACAGAAGCCTTGAGTGAGGGGTGTTGGGGTGGGGAGTATCATCTCCTGGGGACTCTTGGGTGCTTGTGCTAAGGCAGCAGGAATGGGTAGTCTGGGTTGGCCCTGGGTGTGTCCCGTGGGGGCCATTTCTCTTACCTTTCCCATACCGGCGTGGGCATGTCCCAACTTGACCACCACAGGGAAGTGCGGGGCTGTGAGCTGAAAAACAAGAGATCACTCGTTAGCAACTCCGAGTGTTTCCACTGGGACTCTGGGCGCTGCAGTGTATAGAATGGTACACTCTACTGATGTCCCCAGGAATCCTCAGAACGCTGTGACAGATGGTCATCCTGCCATGTTTCTAACACGCTAAATGTCAGCATTTTTGGCTTCCAAAGGGAGCGCTGAGCTCTGAAAACCAGTCTTCCTGGGACCTCTACCAGCCAACAGAGATATTTCAAGGGAGGCAAGCTGACTGGTTTCTGATCCTGACTTTTCCACTATGCAGTTGTATAAATGAAACATGACACTGATTCAAGCCTCACTTTCCTCATCTGTACAATGGGGTGATAATCATGGTACCCACATCACAGGGTTGCTGTGGAGAGGACATGCGTGTTCCCACGTGCATGGGCAAGGGAGTGGCAGCTTCCCCATTCCTGGCACAGTTCTGCTTCTTGTCCTTCCTTCCAATGATACTTTAACAATCTGAGCCCTCTTGCCATCTCCTCTGAACCCTTTGAGGTCAGTGGTGGAAGTTTCTTCATAATCGTGATCTCTGTGGGCGCAAGCATCTCCTAGCTGCACCCATGGACACTGCATTGAGGGACGGCTTGGAGTGATCTGCTCCCATAAGGCATAATGTGCTTGAAGGCAGCTGCCTTGCGTGGCCCGCATGCCATGGGCTCCTTGCAGTATTCAGCTCTCCCTCCTGGTTTTTGGGGCCCAGGCTGTCACGTGCAGTTGTTGTTGATCATAAAGCCACTCCAGAGACCTCATCCCATTTTACACCCATGATAGTGCAGGAGCCCATCAGGGAAGGCATTATGATTGCATTATGATAGCCGGTGTACTGCTAAGAGAACGGAGTCAGCAGCTGGGGAAGGCTGGGACTAAGGATTTGAACTTGGGGCATGTCAGATCGAGGCTTGGTATGAACCTTCCCTTTGAGGTTTAGTGCAGGGCTGCCTACCGTAGACCATGAATAATTTATTTTCTGGATTTTAGGCTAAAATTTTACCACTTAGCCTTTAAAGTGAAGAACTGTATTTTTTTTTTTTTTTAAAGAGGAGAATTGGATTTTTGATTCTAAACCCAACATGTACTCACTGCAAAATTTTGGACAAGAATAGCAAATGCTAGCTGTAAGCAAGACAATGAGCACACCCTCTGACTTCTAACGGTTGTGGTGTCTTATCCGCCAGCCTTCTTATTTCATCTTTGTTTTCCTTTTTTTCTTTTTGTTTTGTTTTGTTTTACAAAATTGACAGTAGCATGCATATCAGATTTTGTTTCCCGCTCTTTCCATCTAATATTATGCCAGGAGGATGTTCCGTTGGCTATTTGTTAATTAAATACAATATTCTGAACATCAATTTGTTTCAAAAATGAAACCTTGCCTGAACAGTTGAAACCCCAGATAGACTTCTTTCTGGTCATGCTCCCTGCCCTCTCACCTCACAGTTAACCACCGATGGCTTCTATGTTTATCGTTCTCTTGTATTTGTTTGCCATCCTTCTATTACATATAATTCCCAAACAACAGGTGATACATTTCCTTTTTTTTTTAAGATTTATTTTATTTTTATTACAAAGTCAGATATACTGAGAGGAGGAGAGATAGAGAGGAAGTGGAGCTGCCGGGATTAGAACCAGCGGCCATATGGGATCAAGGCGAGGACCTTAGCCACTAGACCACGCTGCCAAGCCCCAGGTGATACATTTCTAAACTTTACATAAGTGATGTCAAAGAACACAAGCCCATACAACTTCTTCCATATCATGATTGTGAAACTCCCATAAGATGGATGTGTATGTTCCTGAGTCATTTTTATCCTGCTGTGTAGTATTCTGTTCCATGACTGCATTACCCGTTGTCCCTGCCCTGCTGGCAAACATTTAGGTGACTGCTACTTTTCCAGTTGTAAGCACCATTCCTGAAATCACCCCCTTTGAGCATGTCAGGGCACACGCTTGGGAGTGGAATTGCTCTGTGTGAGCTTGGCTATATGTTGCCAGACTGCTTTCTGAAGTGGTCAGACCATCTTCTGCCCTCCGGCGTGGGGAAAGAGCTGCCAACATTTGGGTTGGAAGATGTACATTTGACCAATGGGGGTGTTTTCATCAGGAAGAAGAATGGCGAGACCCAGGCATCCTCACAGGTCACAGACATCTTCAGAATGTTCCTGGGGCTTCACTTCCACTTCACTGCAGGGTGGAGGTACCCTCCTCCGTGCTCCACTCCCGCTCTGGCCCTGGTCTGATCCCATGCACCTTCGGACAGGGACGCAAAGAGGACAGCTGCTGGAGCCCCAGTTGCTTTGTCACTTCCTCTCTGTCTCAACCTGGGCTAGTTTTTTTTTGTTAAACCTCTTATCTCTAACCTGCAAAACAGACATGATAATCCCTACCCCACAGGATCGTTGGAGGATTAAGAAATAAGGGAAGTAAAAATTTGAAAAATTATTTGAGATCTAAAGTAGGAAGTAGAAGGGAGAGGGAGAGGATCTAACTCTGGCTTTATTGGGGTAAAGAAGAGACACAAAGGGGGACCGGACGACTGAGGAAGGAATGCTGAGGCTCTGGCCTGGCAGCATCTGGGTGAGATGGGCAGGGATGTGATGAGTCCAAAGGAAGAAAACCAGGGGATGGCATCGGGGGAGCGTGGCCAGAGGTGACTACAGGCGGGCAGCTTTCATCCCAAGAAACCTGATCCATAACCTTATCTGACCCCACGTCACGGTGTTGTGGCAGTGGTGGAATTTCTAGAAAAACTGCCTTGCTCTCCAGCTGAGATCTTATGCCATATTCTCTGGAGACCGTGAATGGGATAATGGTGTCAGACAATGACTGTTGAATGTTACCCTGAGCCTTGAGAATTAGAGCACCTTGTTATACTGATGGCAGGAGGGGAGGTCAGGAAGACTGAACGCATGAGGAAGAACACACAGCATCTTACTGCTGCTCCAAGGGGTCACACACGAAGGAATGGGGCAGCATCCAGGACCCCAAGGGGCCTCTGCTGGATAAAGGATCAGGGGTATCAGACCTACAGTCCTGATAACTGAACCCTACCAGTGGTTAAGTCTGAGCTTGGAGGAGGACCTTGGGCTGCATGGTGAACCCAGCACAGAAGCCCCTTGCTTTGCTCCTATGAGAACTTCGTGTTTCCACCTCACACAGCATAGGACTTCTGATCTATAGGGCTGTGAGATGATGTGGGATGTTCCTTTAAGCTTCTGTTTTGGGGGGCTCTTTAGGCAACAAAAGAAAGCTAATATCTTTTTTTGTGTCTACTTGGAACCCAAAGCTCAACATGTGAACAGGTTGTCTTTGTGGGACCTAATAGGGAAGCTGAAGACAAGCTCTTGGATTTGACTCCCAGACAAGCATCCTTCGCACCAAGGAATACATCCCTGAGAACCCCACGCATAGCCTTTTCCCTGAGAATCATCGAAACAATAATACCAAAACAAATCAATGAGCATTAGCTGTATGATAGTTACAAGATGGCTACATGCAACACACAGAAAAGAGTGACATAGGGTGTCTGTCTCTAAAGGGATTGTCATGTGGTTAAAGAGACAAAGTGTCACAGGGTTGGCCAGCCCGGGGAGGCTTGGAGTCATGGCCGGGTTTTCAGCAGGAATGAAGGAAGTCCCAGTAAAGATGCTGAAGGAAGGTGGGGGTGGGGGAGGGAAGGTGCAGAATCCCCCAAGGCAAATGATGTGGAATCTGGTGGTCTTCCCATGGTAGGTGTTTGGGCTCTAAGAAGTTGTTTCTTCCATGGTGCTCAATATGATTGCATCTGTGAGGACACTGTTTTGGACATGACTGCTAAACAGAATGACATATTTGAAAGGTGTCCCCTTCACCAGCCTCTTTAAACAAGATTGGAGGATGAGATTAATTGTCAGAAATAGCAGGAGTGGAAGCTGTGTCTGAAGTTGTAGGACATGGAAGGTCATTTTAAAAAGCTCTGAGCATTTTTAAGAGGGACATTTCAAAGGAAACACTTTGAAAATGTGTTTGAAGCAATGAATTTTCCTGACATCAGGGAGAAACTTTTTTAGGGGTGTATATGTCATTTTCTCCTTTGACTTGTTAGAGTTGCATTGCCTTTGGAGCCCTGGAGAGGTCGACAAGATGCTGGACTGGTGTTGGGGAGAAGGAACAACCCATTTGGGACCACATACCCGGGGGCCTCCAAACCAAGGAGAAGAGTTGGGTTGTTTAGTGAGAGCAGGGCAGCAGGATGGCTCTGAACAGTGGTAACCTGTCAGCTGTCAGCAGGACAAACTGTGCTCAGAGAGAATGTCCAGCTAGTGACCAGAGCAAAATTGACTATGACGAGCTTGGTTGGGCCTAGGCTGGAGCGGGTGGTGGAGTGAGTGAGAACACCACCAGAAATCTTCCTTCTTCCTTTAAGTGTTTCTGGACCAACATAGTAACATTAAGTGGATCATAGGCATTCATGATGAGAACCATTCATGACTTCATCAATGAATCAAACCAGTTTTTCCACGGGTCCACCATCATCTATCATTCTCATTGGTTGGTTCAATTGAAAAACCATCTGGGGACATGCATTTCATTAGCAGCTAGGATACTGATTAAGATGTCTGCATCCCACATCAGAGAACATAGCTTGATGCCCAGCTCCAGCACCTGACTCCAGTTTCCTGTTCATGCAGGCCCTTGGGGCAGTGGTGATAGCTCACATTGCCGGGTTCGGACTGCTGTCCTGGCTCTTGGCTTCAGCTGCAGCTCAGCCCAATCCAACTCCCACTGAGAACATTTGGACTGTGAGCCAGTAGAGGTGAGTACTGCCCTTTTCTTTTTATATTTTTATTTATTTGAAACACACACACACACACACACACAGACATGTACACATACAGAGTAAC
The DNA here is from genome assembly GCF_030435755.1 of Ochotona princeps. Taxonomy (NCBI): domain Eukaryota; kingdom Metazoa; phylum Chordata; class Mammalia; order Lagomorpha; family Ochotonidae; genus Ochotona; species Ochotona princeps. The sequence goes on along the minus strand of NC_080846.1, from coordinate 10,139,188 downwards.
AAAGACAATTTTTCCATCTGCTGGTTCATCCTCCATGTGCTTGCAACAGCTGGGGTGGTGCCAGGCCAAAACCAGAAGCCTGACACTCTATCCTGGTCTTTCACAGTGGGTGACAGGAACCCAGGTACCATAAGCATTGCTTCCCAGGGTGCCCATTCCCAGAAAGCCGGACTTAGGAGTAGAGTCAGGACTTAAACTCGGGTTTTCTAAAATAGGATGGTGGGCATCCCAAACAGCGTCTTTCAGCTGCACCACACATGGGCCTTCTGACAAGTTTCTAAAGTCAATTGTTCAAGATCTGAAAGTGGGTGCCACAACAGCACACAGTGGGTGAGTCAATCCACCCAGCATGCCACCTCCCAGGCTCATCAAGATGACATCTTCTGAGTATGTGGTCAGGACGGGGCAGGGGACCAGGAACTTCATAGAAGTTAGCATTCTTTCCTTCCCTAATGTTCTAGACAAGACATCAGGCAGGCTGTTTGCCCAGGGTCAGGCAGCAGAGAATAGGGCAGCTGCTGTGCTGTCACCGGAGCTGTTTCCCTGTGTCCCCTCCCCTTCCCAAGCTGTCCCAGTGGCTTTCAAAGGCCGTTGCCACTTCCACCCTCTGCAGCATGCCAGCCCTTCCCCAGACACAGACAGGTCATGAGGAACAAAAAACATCTTGTCGACTATTTTCTCTCTTCCTTTCCCAACAATAGCTTTATTTAGTAACTCTTAGGATGGCCAGGGCCTGCACCAGCCTGTCGCAGGGGCCCCCTGTCCCTTGTTCACATGCCCCTAGGCACCCTGGAGTTCAGCACTGGCCTGTGGCCTCAGAGGTCTAACATCCTGTTAGAATTGGCAGATCAATCTTTGAAAGCAGAGATTCCCTACCCTGATAAGGGCTTATTCAAAAGTATCCAAAGAACCCAAAATAAGTGGGACAGCCAGTGCTCAGAAGGCAGGGGGAGTCTGAGCAGTATGAACCAGGATGGGCATTGAGCCAACCCTGTCCTCAGGCCATGGACTTGAAAATTAGGGCTTGGGGGTGGTCTGGTGCAGGTAGCCCAAGCCCACTGCCCTTCCTCTGCATGGGGTTTCTCTGGACAATCAAGCTCTCCATCGTCAAGTGCTTCCTATGGCCCCAGAACAGTGCCCATTTATTTGGCCAGACTGGAGCAGGTGCATGGTGGTCAGCAGAGCCATTGGGACCAGCTTGGTTTCTTCTCTAACTGAATAAGCACAGGGTGGACCCAAGAAGGACAGGTATTTACAGCTAACCCTTACACTCACAACTGACCCTTCTGCACCTCAGTTTCCGCATCCCTTATACAGGAAGATCATTTAGGAGTGGGAGGTTTCAGGGCTATGATCTTGGCTCATGGAGACACTCAAGAACAGTTAGGGGAGGCAGCAAGCAGCCCTGCCTCCTTACCTCCATCCCTTCCCCAGCTGTGATGTCAGGAGCATGCAGCCAAGGGCTGCTCGGCCTTGCCTGGAAAACAGGAAGGGCAGAGGGGAGGAAGTCCAAAGCCCAGGTTGGTAGTAAGTGGCACCATGAGGCCTTTGACAGGAAGGGGGCAGCCTGGAGAAGGAGTGTAGTGCAGGCATAAAAAAAAATGCCTTGAAAAGGGGGTAGGCACCCCTTGACAGACAGCCGCTTAACAAACCTTCACCCTGCTCCCCTGGAACTGGAAGTTCTGTACACAAGGATGTTTCCATTGGGAGGGAGGAGAATGAACTTTGAAGATCCTTCCTGATCCCTTAGTGTTGCAGAGCTGCCCAATGCAACCCAGATAGAGTTCAGAAGCACTTCTCAGGCTTGGCTTGGTCCAGCTTCCTTCTTCTTCTTCCAGTGACCCACCCACCAGCCCGCTCTGAATCTCAGTCTCACAGACTTTCTTTCCAACCCCAATCCCACCCCTGCTTGTTCTAGCCATGGGGCCTTTGCATGTGCTGTCCCGTGGCCTGGCTTGCAATCCCTGCTCTTTCCTCTCCACTCAGGTTACAATTGCAACATCCCTAAGCAGCTGGTGCTCATCTCCCTGCTGAGGCCATGACCAGAGCCATGGCCATGACCAGAGCCACGGTCACGGCCAGCCAGCCTCCTTGTTTTGAGCACTTCCACTGTTGATTTGTGTGCTTGCTCAGTCAAATGTCTGATTGCCTTGCTGGGAACCGGGAATCTGTGTCTGGAGTTGCTCCTGGCTGAGCCCTCAGGCCTCTCCTGAGTTAGAGACCTGCCCCTTGGAATGCCCCTAGCTGGTCTGTAGGCCCCTCCAGCTCAGTATTCCCAAACAAATTCTGAACCTTCCATCAGAAATACCATCCTCCCACAGGCCCAGGCTAGAGCCTGCCTGCCTGCCTCACTGCCACACCTGCCCAACACCCAGGCCCAGCACACAAGAGGGCCCTAGAAATGTTTGGTGAGCGGGCTCTGTGGTCAGCTCACCCAGTGGCAGGCTCTCTGCCCTTCCACCACCACCTCTGAGTCCTCGGCATCACCTCCTGCTACTTTCAGTGTGGCTTGGAAAACTACTGGGAGCATATTTAGAATAATTCAATTAAACCTGCTCTGGCAAGAAGCAAACATTCCTTTCTCTTCCATTTCCTGTTTCCTTGAGAAACGGAATCGTCAAAAATAAACAAGCTGATAGGATGGTAGTGTTTGTCTGCACACAGGCTTTTCTTGGTCTTGCCTGTGCGTTGTTCATGGCACGGAACAGCCCCTGGTTGCCAGGTCCTCTCCTGCTGGAGCCCTCCGGGTGACGCTGCCACTGCAGGCTGCACCCCTGGCGACACTGTGACCCTGGGGAGCCAGCATGACTCCGTCCGAGCCTCCTTGGGCGTTTTCCACTGAAATCTACTTTTCCTGACAGCCTTATTTCAGGTCCTACTCTAGGTGGGAGAAGAAAAATCCTTTTTCAAAGGCAGATAATCTTGAACTTGGGAAATTACTGACCCTCATCAGCCACTCTAGGATGTAGCTAAAGAATATCCAAAGCACCTCAACCTCCACATTCCTTCACGTCAGTTTTGGTTCCCATCTAGGATGTCTGATGGTGAAAAAGGGCAGATGTGGGGATCTCATTTTGGTGGGCTCTTATTGGTCATGGGTACAAGAATCCTAGACTACCTGGTGGTGGGACAGGAGGGCAACAGGCAGGGGGTGGTGGCTCAGCGAAGTGCTATTTATGGCATACCTTGGAATGATATGGAAGAATGAACACAGGTGGGTTCAAATGTTGTCTGTGTCATTTCCTACAGAATACCCTTGGACAAGCTCCTTGGCCCTGAGTTTTCCCTGATTTAGCTGGAAGTGGGGTTAGGTACACCATCAATTTAAGCTATTGTGACACCTGAGTTTACAGGCAGAGTACCTGTCACATAAGTATGCATTCTGGCCAGAAACTGGGGGTCATTTAAATTGACACTCACTTTTAACCAATCCAGTTTTCTCTCCCCTGCCCAATACCACCTGTAAAAGCTACAAAGATTTTTTTAAAAAAACATTTATTTATTGTATTTGGAGAGAGAGAGAGAGAGAGTCTTCATTCCACTGCTTTAGTCCTCAAATGTCTGCAACAACCAAAGTTGGTCTGGTCCAAAGCCAGGAGCCAGGAGCTTCCTTTGGGTTTCCCATGTTTGTGCACAGACCCAATGCCTTGGGCCATCCTCTACTGCTTTCCCAGGACATAAGTAGGGAGCTGGATCGGGAAGTGGAACATCTGGGACATGAACCTGTGCCCATATGGGATGTCAGCATTGGCAATCAGAGGGTTAGCCTATTATATCACTGCACTTGTCCAAGCTACAAAGATTTTTTTTAAGGGTTTTTGCTTGTACTATTGCAAAAATCTGTTTGGAAGTGATTTAAAAAGTTAGCACTCAACTGATAGAATGGGATCACCTGGTATTCCTCATTTACAGAAAGATTCTATGGATTTATTTTCCTGTGCAGAAATATACTCAAACTCTGATATTTTTTTAAACATATATTTGAAAGGCAGAGCTGAAGAGAATGAGAGACACACACACAGATTTTACACCCATTGGTTCACTCCCAGATGACTTTGATGGCCAGGGCTGTGCCAGGCTGAAGCCAGAACTGAAAGCTTTATCCTGGTCACCCATTTGAGTGCAGGAGCCTACAGACTTGCCCTGTCTTGCACTGCTTTTCCAGACACACTAGCACGGAGCTAGATCCGAAGTGGAACAGTTAGGACATAAACCAGGACCTGTATGGCAGGTTGATATTGCAGACGGCAGTTGTACACCCCAATGTATGTCCCTGGTGATGGTATTTTTGCCTGTTTTTAAAAACCCTATCTATCCTACATAACATTTATTTAACACTGTCAAATCTAAATATAGATGCAATGGGGGTGCCTGAATTAAAAAAAAATTGAGGGAGATACAATTCACACAGAGGTTTACCTTTTTAAATTTGTGCAATTCAATTTTTATAGTGTATTTACAGTTCACAAATACATCACCACCATCTAATCTGAGAACATTTTTATGACTCAAAATGGAATGCAATACCGATTACCAGTAATGCCCCTTTGCTCCCTGCTCTATCTCCTGATAATCATTAATTAAATTTCTCTCTCCCAGGACGTTTCATGTCAATGAAATCAAGTAGCACGTGGCCTTTTGTGCTTGGCTTCCCCTCGCTTGGCGTGATTTCAAGGCTCTTCCATACCGTAGCATGTGCCAGGACTTTATTCCCTTTTTATTGCCGTATAACATTCCCTCTAACAGGTGCAGTCTGACTTCCATCTCTGGATATGTGGTTCCAGTGACTGTAGATGATGGAGGCAGACAAATGCCTCTGCGAGTTTTAGGGACATTGGTGATATTTCAGCAATACCTTGGATTGGCAATCCTGCTAGTAGTCACAGGGCCATCTCTTGGATTTATAACCCTTGGAAGTGAGGAGGATGGGTCCTCACAGACACTAGCTGGCAGGTGCTTGAGTCTGGTGTGTGCCAAATTCTGTCTGCCTCATTTTCTATCTCTTCTGTAGTTCTGTGCAAGCAGAGGGTTTGAGCTGGATCATGGCTTTGCAATCCCATGAACAGGTTGGTCAAGAGAAGAGCTGGGAGGGAAGATTGTTTTGGGGCCTTTGACATAGTAAGAAATGTGTATTTGATCTCTGTTACCCATTTCTGACCCAGTGAATCTATACCTCTGTAAATCCTGAGTGACAGGGATGCTGGGAGCATCTTTTGCTCTAATGAGGTGACTCTTGGGGAGCTCCTGGGGTGATGAGGAGGGAATCTGGTTAGAAGCTTGGATATTTGAGGTCCTTCTTCCATCCCTGTGGGAAAGCGACAGGGCCTGGAGAATACGTTAATCACTGGCGATGTCTAAGTGATAAAGCCTTTGAAGAAACCCTCAGACTGCAAGATTCCAGGAGCTTCCAGGGTGATGATGGTAGGGGAGTGTGGAGGACCCCAGCTGCATGGAAGTAGGAACTCCTGGGCTTGAGACTCTTTAGAACCTTGCCCAGTGTGCTACATTGTCCAACTGTTCTTTACATCCTTTATAAGATCCCTTCTTTTTTTTTTTTTTTTTTTTAAAGATTTATTCATTTTATTACAGCCAGATATACACAGAGGAGGAGAGACAGAGAGGAAGATCCTCCGTCCGATGATTCACTCCCCAAGTGAGCCGCAACGGGCCGGTGCGCGCCGATCCGATGCCGGGAACCTGGAACCTCTTCCAGGTCTCCCACGTGGGTGCAGTGTCCCAAAGCCTTGGGCCGTCCTCGACTGCTTTCCCAGGCCACAAGCAGGGAGCTGGATGGGAAGTGGAGCTGCCGGGATTAGAACCGGCGCCCATATGGGATCCCGGGGCTTTCAAGGCGAGGACTTCAGCCGCCAGACCACGCCGCCGGGCCCTATAAGATCCCTTCTGAGACGAGCAGTTAAGACCATGCTTGAGGCGCCTGTATCTCACATTGAATGGAGTGCCTAGCTTTGAGTCTTGGTTTTGCTTCTGATTCCAGCTTCCTGCTAAGGAAAGCCCACCCTAGGAGGCAACAGGAGATAGTTCAAGATGGAGTTTAGGGCACTTGGCCTTTGCCTTACCCACCCCCTGGCTGATGTGGGCATTTGGAGGAGTGAACCAAGGGATGGAAGATCTCTCCCTGATTATCTCTTTTCCTTTCAAGTAAATGAAAAATTGAAAAATATATAATATTCCACATAATCAATCAGCAAAGGTCAATCAATTGTCTTCATGATTTATATGATTCATCACAGCAAGTGATCCAACATGATAAAGGCATGTGGGAAACCCACACATTGTAGCCAAGTCAGGAAGAAGTATGGGGACCCTGGGTGCTCAATACTTCTAGCTGCCATCAGAAATAGGGGGGCAGTCGCAAGGACCTGAGCCCTTAACCTGTTTGTGTCAGAACTGGATTGAACTGTGGGAAACCCAGTTGGTATCTACAAAGAATTGAAGCGTTGGCTGGAGTGGACAATTCGCACATTTAGAGTTGGAAATGTTGGGGATACACAAACATCCATCCTTCAGGGGACCCAAAAGAAGTGTCAGGATGTGTTGGTAGTGGGTACCCATGGGCTGGATGAGACAGAGAGATTTTCTTTTTGAAAATGACCTTAATTTTCCAAATTCTTTTAGAACATGGCCAACTTGGAAGCCATACAGAGAAGCAACTTTGAGGCATGGACCTCACCTGCCCAGCAGGTGCATGCAGGGTTTGTGTTTCCATAGTCATCTCCATGTGCATTTGTCTGAGTTCCTGAGGGCAAGGACAGGACTCACTCTGTTTATTGCTTTCCCAGCATGTGCTCAGTAAAGGCTTTTTGATGGCATTCAGTCTATTTTTAGACAGACAGACAGACAGACAGACATCTTCTGTCAGCTGTTTCATTCTCTAAATGCCTGTCTTAGCTGGAGCCAGGCCAGGCTAAAGCCAGGAGCTGGGAACTCCATCTGCGTCTTCTTCATGGATGGCAGAGACCCAAGTACCTAAGCCAGCAGCACTGGGTACCATTCCAGGATGCACACAAGCTGGAAGTTGGAGCCAGCGCTCAAGCTCACAGAGCTCTAAGAGGCATCTTGAGTGCTGTGCCTAATGTCCAACTCTCTAAGCATCCCTTTCTTCTGCAAACTCCAGATACACATAAAAAATACTGTCCAGCAGTAGCCACTATCATGGAGTTCAAAACATGCCTGGGAATGACCAAGTGACAGGGACCATGCTGATGTGTGCTGACCTCTCGTGATCCTTGTAACAATTCCGTGAGATCTTTAGATGGGGAAATGGGATCAGGAGCCACAGGGTGGCAAGTGTCAGGGTCCTTCTGGAGGAAGTGGAGTCAGTTACCTGGTGGGATGGTGGCTCTCAGCCTGCAGGAAGTGGCAGTTGGGGACAAGAGGTCAGGGGGCTCTTCCTCAGGTTTCCTGCCATGCTGCCCCACACAGGAGCACCCCTAGGACAAGGAGTGTCCAGGTGGGACAGGAGCATCATCTCAAGGACACAGGAAAGGGGGTCTAACGGGGCCTGCAGTTTTCTTGTCAGCTTCAGGTAAAGGTGTAGAAATAGCTGGACGGCGTATAGCTGCCCAGTACTCCCTGCCTCGAGCCACAATTGGCTTGGCATGGCAGAAATTTCCTGCTTCTCGGCTGATAGGAATGCTTTATCAGCTGCTGGGGGAAAGGGGAACCCCAGCCCGGGGCTAGAGGAAGAGTGAAGGCTGAGCAGCTGGGAGTAGACTCTAATCAAGGGTGTGTGATCCCCAGGACCTAGAAAGCAGGTGAGAAAGGGCAGAGCTTGGGGCAGCCTGGCATGGCGGTGGGGATGCAGGGAGCGGGGTGGTCCACATCTCCACAGCAGGCTCTGGGGCTCCTGATGAGCATGGAAACTTCCAGCATCTCCCAGAAAGGGGAAAACTACCAGAACCCAAACAGAGACCACGGCCCCGTGCCAAAGGGTGAGGCATGTCGGGCTGCAAGGGCCCCTGAGGGAGGAGTAGCTGCTGACACCTGATGACCCGGCCGAGGGCTGCTACTCTGTGTCTCTGGCCATGTCACATCTCATTGAATCTGCATGAGACACAGCCCCAAATGTCCTGCCATCCCTGACTCACAAACCAGAATAAGCAGATGGAATCAGGAAACTAACTGGGGGAGATTAAATTTGGAAGCTGAGCTTGGAGATCTGTCGCCCTGGGACATCAGCCCTGGGTAGGGTGAACACAGAGAGGCCACATCTCTCCAAGGGGCTCCCAGGAAGGGGGAGGGGGAAAACAGAGTCAGGAGTGATGTCCACTCAGGGTAATGGGCATCCAGGAGGGTTAGGAAGAAAATGCTGGAAGAATCTGTCACTGATAATGGACAAGCGGCCATTTGGCACTGGGCCTTGTCAGTCAAGCAGGAGTTTTACAAACAGAGGAAGGGACATTGGTGGTAGGGGGGAGGTCCAAAGCCTCCTGGCAGATTCTAGAAACCTCAGGGGCAGCCACAGGCTGGGAGGTGATCCTGGAAGGGCAGGGCCAGCAATGGATTTATAGTCAAGAAGGACATGACTTCTGGATTCTTTCATACTCTGCAAACTAAGGGGAGACACACAGTCGCCGTACTCTGTGGGTGTGGGTGTGAGTGTAAAAATATTGGTTGATTGAATATACACATTAAAACGGTGGCACAGATTTAGTAGTTGCCCTGTTTTGGCATCTCCACTCCCAACCCTGACCCAGCATACTGTGAAGCTATGTGCAAAAGAAGGTCTCCCTTCCCCTTTCAGAATTATATATGGAAGCATGGTTAAGTGCAAAGACACCATGTCATTATGATAATCTGGCATGGGTGAGAGGGAGTGAGGCAAACATGGGCCAGGTGGGAAAAGTTTAGCTCATGCAGCTCTCTGCCTGGGTGCCAGCCTGGGCATTTTCATGATAAAACTTACTGTTGTATGAAGATGGGGAACCCCTCTGTCTGAGTGGTCCTGGTAAGCCTCAGATCCTCCCCACAGTGAGAGAGAAGGGATGAATGAACAGGGGAAGGCACACAGGCCTGAACAAGTAAACAGCCCCGTCAACTATTCTGAGAAGGTTGGACTTCATCCTGCTCATGGGAGGCAGACCAGTGAAGTGGCTGCAGGAGGGGAATGGCACCACCATTCGCTGTCCGTTTGGCAGCTATCTTTGGTGGGTTCCTGCGATTCAGTGGGTGTTGAGTGGGAGTACGGGGACTGGACTAGGTAGAGGACCCAGCCCCAGGCCTGGGGCAGCCAGATCAGCAGTGAATGTGTCAGGGGCCTGCCTGCCTTCTGCTCTTGGCTATTGTGGGAGGTGCGGCGAGAGGGACCCAAGCCAAGGCAGTGAGCGCGGGTCGAGAGGCAGGTGCATCTGAGCATGAAATTGTCCCAACATCTCACTTGACAGTGGGTGTTCAATGTGATAACAGTCTCAAAGGTTCCCAATGGTCTCTGTCACTCTGCAAGGTGTAGCCATGTCATTCATCTCTCGATCCCCTCTTAGTCTGGGTGCTGGGCTCAGTCCCTGGTGGCAGCCAACCCCTGGATGAATACAAGCATGTATATGGCACTGGCCTTCCCCAACCCAACACCGCTGGTGATGGAATGAAGAGAGCCTGTGCGGGGCCTGACTCTGAGTCACAGAGTCATCCCTCAGTTGAGGTCTTGGGCTGAATTGAGCTGCTACGAGCGAGTGAGTGAGTGTGTAAGGATACCGGGGCCCCAGCGGAGACCCACCTTGGGTCTCCCACCTCCCCCTCCCCACTGCCCCCAGGAAAAAGCAATTTCCTCTGAGCGCAAGAGCTTCCAAAAAGTCAGTGCCTGCCAGGCTTCCAGCCTGGATGGGAAAAAACAACCCAGGCACAAGGTTTGTCCATTAACATGTCAGCACTCCCGAGCTTACGTCTCTATTTTTTTTCCCTTGGCTGCCTGATGGGGTGCTTCCTCCGGCTTAGATGGACGCTTGTTTTTCCCTCCTGCTAAAAAAAGCCCCGAGATGCTTTTCAATTAGGCAAATGAGCGAGGGCAGTGCTCGGGTTTTTCCTCCATTCCTTCTTGAGAGGCGAGTCGTGCCAAGAGGCCTCTGGACGGAATGTTCAGGGGCCGCCTAATAGAATGAGCGAGGCTGCCAAGCTCCTAAATCACTCACCAGACGGGGCCATCTCAGCTGCTGGGCCGCAGGGACCCCCGCGCCAGCAGCAGGAACCAAGTCCCCAGCAAGTGAAAGAAGGGTGGCTCCCACCTGAGCACCCGGTGGGAAAGGAAGGCCCACCTGGAGTCTGGAGTGGGTTATGATGTCCTGAGTTCACCTCTTGGTGGGACTGGGGAGGTGCCTAATGACAGAGAGTTGAGGTCGCCCTCTGTGACACTTCGGGGAGTGGATCCAACGCTGCTTACTCCTTGACCGACCTTGCAGTTTACCTATCTGTATAGTGGGTGGATGTCAAAGGCCACCAAGGAGCAGACATCTCTGAACATCTCTGAACACGGTGTTTGTATCTACAAGTTTCTCCTTGCTGATCTACTCTCTGTAGAATCCATGTGGTCTAACACGTTCACGATCAAAGCTTGATAACAGAACTAACAGCAGCAATACTGGATCTTTGTTACAAATGCAAAATCTTGGGACTAGCATTGTGGCATGGTGGATTAAGCTGCCACCTGCAATGCTGGCATCCAATTTGAGCCCTGATTCAAGAACAGGCTGCTCTATTTCTGATCCAGCTTCCTGCTAAATGCACCTGAGAAAGGCAATGGAAGATGTCCCAAGCCCCTGGTTCCTGGGTTTGGCCTGACACAACCCCGGCTGTTGCTGCTACCTGGGGAGTAAACCAGAGGGTAGACATCTCTCTATATACTTAACTCTTCCTTAGACTCTGCCTTTCAAAAAAAATTTTTAAAAAATAGAAGTGCAAAATCTTAGGCTGCACCCCCAACCAACCGATTATAATCAGCATTTCAAAAGGATGCTCTGGTGGTTCGTGTGTGTGTGTGTGTGTGTGTGTGTGTGTGTGTGTGTGTGTGTGCTTGTACACTTGTGTATTCCCATGTTGAAATTCGAGGGTACTGGTCTACCACACCAGAGCTGGTAGCTGAGTTGCTTTACCTCTGGATTTGATTCATTTGTGAAGTGAGAAAGATTCCTTTCATGGCTTCTGGATCTGAATTCCTATAAAGCTGCTGAGTCCAGAGTTGAGAGCTGGATTTCACAGCTTCGTTTTTGAAGTGGAAAGAGAAGGATGTTATTCAGATGTGGGTCTCAGCTTCCCCTACACCAAGCAGGAACCTTTTTGTCCTGATTCACCTGTGAGTCGCTTCCCACTCCTGACCTGCCTCGAGAAGGACCGGATTCAAGTGGGAGGCCCTGGTATAATGGAACGAAGAAGAGTGGGGGCTCCTAGAACCTTCAGGGGTCACTGAACCCCCATGTGTTTGCAGAGTAATCTGAGTCCTGGCCCAGGAACCTGCTGCAGAGATTCTAATCCATTTTATCCTCTGGGTCCAGAGTCAACATCCCAGCACCTGCCTCTCCATGGCAACACACCTCTGTCCCATGTACATTTTAGGATTTTCTAATTTACCCCACCTGGCAACTCTACACATTTTGTAGGTGGGAAAACTGAGGCACAGAGAAATTATGAAACTCAGGTGAGTCTGTGCAGCCAAGAAGTAGCAGCATTCAGCTCAGACCTGTGCGACAATGCTGAGGCCATGGTGAGACGCGCTGTGTCCTCACATGTGTGACTCAGAGCGATGACAGATGGGCCTGTGTCCTGATCTCAGCTCAGGTTCACCTGCCAGAAGTCCACACCTTGCTGCCCGCCCCCATGGAAAGGGAGGGGCAAGCTCTCCAAGTCTCAGCTTAGAGGTGGGTCTGCCCTCCAAAGCCCTATTGACCTGCAGTCTGCACAAATGGCTTGTATCAGGCCAGCTCAGGAAACAGCTTTGAAAACCCAGCAGGCCAGAAAAGAGCACTTGATCCTGCAGAGTGATGGGGGCCCGCCCACACTCATCAGTACCCTTGACCTGTCTGTGCCATGGACCTCCTCCCCTCCTTCTCCAGGACTCAACCATCAAAAGCTCTTGGCCTTCTTGTTTTTTTTTTTTTGTTTGTTTGTTTTTTCTTTCCACCCCGTCCCTAACTCTGGCCAACTCTGGAAAGAGAAGCTTGAAAGGAGAGACAGAGAAAAAGGAAATTCCTTCCAGGTTGAGCTGCCTGCATTTGCTTTTTGCTTCCTGTCTCATTTCCACCAGGTCTACTCCTAGGTGTATGTGGGGCCTGGATGGGAGGAAGTGAGAGCCCCTGGGTTGGGGGCCAGGCGTGGATTCAGGGGCCTCTTCATTCCTGACCTGCGGCAAGAGGGGGCCGGGCAGGGGTGGCTTCAGAGAAGAGCAGCTGGGGTGTGTTGTTTCACAGCCACACTCCGGTGACTTTCCAGAAAGTCAGAGCGGGGAGGGACTCACGTCTAAGTCCCCAGCTTCCACCCTGGCTCCCCTGCTGGGCAGGATGGGGACTGCAGACATCCAAAACTGGATGTGAGAATGTTCTGCATAGATTAGGGAGAGCATTTTTGGCAGGGAGTGTCTCTACAGCTCCTACTGTTTTTTTTTCCTTAATTATTATTATTTTTTTAAGTAAAGGAAATGGAGGCAATCTTCCTAAAGTTAAGAATTTCGAGCTTATTTTATGCGCTATGCAGAATGGGAATCGAGGCCCAGGGAGGGGATGTGACCTGGTCTCATGTCATGCTCACATGTTCACATGTCTGTGTTCAGGGTCATAGACATGATGGAGCTAAGACACGGCGAAGTAGGTTAGGGCTGGTTCCTCCACATTTTCCCCAAGGTTGCCCTTTTCGACAGTGTTTGCCACAATAGGTTGACAAAATGCTATTAAGCTGGGGAAGTGTTGTGGTGTATGTAGTAGGCAAAGATGATGCCTGTGGCACTGGCATGCCACATTGATGCTGGTTTGAGTCCTGGCTGCTCCATTCCTGATCCAGCTCCTTACCAATGCAACTAGAAAATTGGTGGAAGAAGGCCCACGTGCTTGGGCCCCTGCCTCTAGGTGGGAGATACGGAAGAAAGTTCTGGCTCCTGGCTTCTGTCTTACCCAGCCCTGGCTTTTGCAGTCATTTGGATAGGAACCAGCAAGTGGCGGATCTCTCTTCTTCTCCTTCTCCTCCTTCTTCTCCCCTCTCTCTCTTGCTCTCTCTCATCTCTGCCTTTCAAATGCATAAAATCAATCTTAAATACAGAAAACAGTTGGTGAGAGACTTCAGTAGAAGGGGTGGAAGGGTAAGACTGTGAACCACAGGGGCAGCTTCTGCAAGAACAACGCCTTCTACAGGCAAAATGTGCACCTCCATGTACCTCCGAGGGGCAGTCCTCCTAGCCATCTAGCCATCAGCCTGCCTGTCTAGCCTGGCCACCAGGCAGGCCCAGCTGGCAAGAGCAGACACACACTTGGAGCCTTGGCACCAGACATGCCACTTCCCAGTTCCTTCCTCCTTGCCACTCATTCATCCAGCCAACAGGGATGGGAATGAGCAAGGTCCCCACCTTCATGGAACGAACTCAAAGGGAGAAATCTAGTAATAGGTGGGGACTCTGGGGCAGGACAGGGTAGTACAACTCTCAGAAAGAAACTGTCCCATGGGCACCGAGGGGTCTCCTCTGACCCTAAGGGAGGGTTCTGTCGGGAAGAGATGACATTGCCTCTCATTTGCTTCCAACTCGACATCTCTGAGGTTTTCCTGACTCCAAGGACATGGCTGCCTCCCAGCTCCTGACGGAGGATGTACGTGATTGTGCCAGCCCTTTCCATCTATGAGGCAATCCTTGGAGGCCCTTGCCAAGATCAACTGTTTGGCCTTGTGCCTTGAAAGTTGATCCTCTTCGAGTCTGATGATTGCTTTTATAAAACACAGGGACAATGACATCATTGCTCCCTCCCTGGCTTGGAGATTTGATGGTCAGCATGAAGTCAGTGCTTGGAGTGATGCCCGCTCCTTGCCGGTGTCCAGGGAGGCCTGAGTTGGGGGGCCCTGGAATGGAGCAGGCTTGTGGGGGATGAACCCCAGGGTCTGGGAAGGGGCTCACTTTTAGATCGATTGATCACATTGGGGCTGCCTAGCAGTACATAGGGTGTAGGCTGAGCTGATGTTCAATGGAGAAGCACCTGCTTAGCTATAATCATGGTTTGAATGCTGAAATGCTCTTATCTCCATCTTTGGCATTTTCTGGGATGTCTTCCTGTCACCTCCACTGCCTTGTTCTCCTCCTGAGCTGACTCCACAGTGCCTATCAAGCAGCACCTCCAGGACTTGTCTGGCAGCCCTCAGGTTGCTGCACCTCAAGCTAGAGCTTGGCCATGACTTCAGGATGAGGGGACGAGACTGTGAGGATTTGGGCTGGCTTTTTGGTGGCTGGGTACCTGCTGGAAGGTGCACCCAGGGTAGAAGGGAAAGGCTAACTTGTTAGACTCTGCTGACTAGGTTCTGCCAATAGCAATTTCCTCTTGCCCCTGGGGAGTCCAGGCCTGCAGAACCGAAACTTAGTTCTTTTGCTAGGGTGATCTAGTGCAGCCAGTTCATTGTACAGAGGATAGCCTAAAGCTAAGGAGATGGAAATCACTGTCTCAAGTCATAAAGCAAGCTGGTGGCAACCCTGAGTTTGTTGATTCCCCCTTAGGGTGCCACGTCCAAGATGAGCAAGGCCTCAGCTTTAAAGACCACATAGACCCACCAGCACCCTGCTGTGCCTTGTTTCTGCATTGGGAAACCTGACTGCTATGGTTTATTCCTACTTTGTTCCCCAGAGATTCACATGTTGGAATCTTGGTCCCAGTGTGATGGTGTAGCCTTTAACAAATAGGTCGTGGTGGAAGGCCATGTGGGCATCACACTTGGGAGTATTAGTGTTGAGCTCTGGAATGGTTAAGGTCTTGTGTGATTGGGTCAGTTTTCAGGACAGTAGATTGTTATAATACCCTGACACATGGCTCCTTCTGCACACAGGGGTCATCTTGATTTCTCTACCACACTGTGATGCAGACCAGAGGGGATTTTTCTAGGACCCTGGCAGCATAGGTTTTAGATCTTCCAGCCACCAGAATCTGAGCAAAAACCCTTTTCTTTGTAAGTTACCTAGCCTGAGGCATTTTGTTTCAGCCATGCAAAATAGACTAAGATGTAAATGTTGTTTCCAGATGGAGAGCATTCTAGAATAGGCCTCAGCAGGGAGTCAATGACAATCACACACACAAGAATACAAGACAGACCCTAGTCTCTGCTCTTTAGACACAATGTTTTTGGCCTCTGAAGATATATATAAAGTGGGGGGTTTCATATTAAAAGTTGGATATGGGCTTCCCTCTTTAAAAAAAAATTAGAAATAAAGGGACCCGCTCCATGTTATAGTAGGCCAAGCCTCTGTCTGCAGTGACAGCACCCCATATGAGTACTAGTTAATGTCCACTTCTGACCCAACTCTCTGCTTATGTCCCGGGAAAGCAGTAAAGGATGACTCAAGTCGTGGGGACTCTGCATCTGTGTGGGAGATCTAAAGGAAGCTCCTGGTTCCTGGTTTTGGATCTGTTCAGCTCCAGCTGTTGCACCCATTTAGAGTGAACCAGTGGATGGATGATCTCTCTCTCTCTCTCTCTCTATTAAAAAATATGCCTTTTCAAATAAAAATACAATAAATGTTAAAAGTGAAAATATTTATTTATTTTCACTCATTTTCAAGGCAGAGAGACAAAGAGAGACCTTTCCTTTATTGGCTCAGGTCTGGGTGAGGTGGAAGGTGGCAGCAGGAAATCCACAAAGGCAGCAGGGACCCAAGCACCTGAGGCATCACCTGATACCTTCTAGATGAGCCTGAGTAGGAAGCTGGGATCAAGCAGGGCCAGCACTTGCTCCAGGCACTCTGTAGTGTCCCAAGCGGTGTCTTACTCACTGCTGCAAGAGCCTTCCCTGGGGTTTTGCTTGGATGATGGTTAGATCCAGCTGCCCATGTGTCCTGTTTCTGCAGGCAGTCAGAGCCTCATGGGTGGGGCACGGGCTGCCATGAGCTTCCACCGATCTGCGTTCCCCTGGCTGGCTTCCGTCACCAGCCAGCCTGGAGGCACTCCAAGCACTCCTTGAGCACACCAGTCACTCCTTGGGACTTTTCCCGTGCACATCTCCTGCCCTGAGTTGTGCCATTCTGCCTAAGCAGGTCAACCAGCACCTGACATCCCCAAGTGCCCCAAGCAGACCACTGCACAGTGAGGATGTCCACTGAGCTCCTGTGGTGGGATGCAGGATGATTCAACCTTGAGAAAGACACATTCCCTAACTCTCAGTTATAGAGATTTAAGTCACGTTCTAGAGAATGGGCAATCACATGATTGACTCACTCAAAGCCAGATACTTTGCATCCTATGAAAGATGCAAAAAAAAAAAATGCTAGCACTTACATCTCTTGGGGTGGGGGAATGGGAGGAATGCAGAGAGGATAATGAAGGAGCAGTTGTTTGAGACTGGCTTTGAAGGATGATACTGATCTTCAGGGATGGAGTGTGTTGAGGGTTGAGAGAAGAAAGGATGTGATGAACAGGTAGAAAGAGGGATGTGGGAAGCTGCTGGGATTGGACGGGTGTGTGTGTGCTGAGGCTTCTTCATGCTGGAGAGAGAAGTGGGCACGGACGCAGGAGGGTGGGAGGTAAGACCCTAGGTCAGGATGATGGAATGGAGCCACTTTCTGGGAGAGCTCTCATTATCCTGATGGGAGCCAGTAAGGCTGGGAAACTACTCAAGTGTAATCTACACATCTGATTAGACAAGAATTAAGAGTGTGTTCTGCATGGGAAGGGAAAGGAGGAAAAAAGATCAGAGGTGGGATGGGGGGCAGGCACTACAAAAAGGGTCCAACTGGAAGATGGAAGAGAAGGGGAAACCATGAGAAGCTGTGGGAGCATGGAGTCAAATTCCCGCAGTGTGAGTTATCAGATATCCAAAAATGGAGGAGGCTACCTAGTTTAACAGGCTCATGTCACAGAACAGGACATGGAGAGGCAGGGAAGAGGAGCAGGGAAGAGGAGACACAAAGGCCAGGGCTGGCAGAATTGAGTAGTGTTCACTTTCATGTGTCAAACACTGCGTTGGATTGACGCTCACTCAATGTGCACTGCCTGATGACCATGTTGATTCTGCGTTTGTCTGACTTGGTGAAGTGGCATGTGAAGATCCCAGACACCTGGTCATTTGGCAGTAATTCTCACTTTGAAGGGGCTGCTGTGGTTTGCATACGGCTGGCTAATCCCCAAAATTTGTGCTTTCATCTGACTGCCATGGGTGGAGGTGTTGGGAGGTGGAGCTTCCAGAAGGTGGTTAGACTGTGAAGAGGGTGTACTGAATGCTTTTCTTTTGGGTCTGGGTCAGCAGCTGCTGGCCCCAGGCTTCCCTCACCTGAACGTTTGCCCTTCTATTCTCTGACACGAGTGGAAGCCGCACACAGCCCTCACTGGAAGCCAAGGTGTTCGTGCCGTGAAGGTTCTGGAGACTTCCCAGCCCACACAGACAGGAGCCAAAGTCAGCCTCTCTTCCTTTATTAATCACCCAGTCCCAGCTATTCTGGGACAGAAAATGGGCTGGCTCATCCACCAACCTTGGGGGAAGCCTGCAGATGATAAGCTTATGCCCTACCCCCATGCCCAGTGAGAGGGTGGGCCATCGGCTGGGCATTGAGGTGCAGCAAGCCGTGCAGCTCCGCTTTCCTGCCCCCTCCCCCTAGCTCATTATGTAAGTGGGTGGTGGAATTCCTGGCGGGTCCCGTGGCGGCTTCCTGCAGTAGCGGCAGGGCTGGGCATCCGAACTGGCACCACTCAAGTCCACCACAGCATTCTGAACATTTGGGAACACAGGAAGGGCCGTGTGTTTTAAGCTCCCTTTGTTTCCAAGGAGGGTTCAGAGCCCACGGGGAGGAGAAAAACAAAACCAGGAAAACAGATGACTTGCCCAGCAAAGACAGCTAGGGTTCATTTGTGCACCCCATGCACCCCTGCCCTGTACACACGCACCTGCTTGCACGCTGGACACCCACACCCTTGGGCAGCACACACACCAGTGCTGAGGCTCCTGTCCAGAGAGCCACCCCCTAGACCCAACAACAGAAGGCCAGCTACACCCACAGACCAGCAGATGCTTACACACACACACATACACACACGCGCGCGCACGCTTCCAGACCCACCGAGCTCTCCCTGAACAAACACCGATACACTGGACACGCAGATACCAGAGGCACCCACCCTCAAACACTCCGGGACGTCCATTCTTGTGGAAAGATGCACAGGGTGAGCATGCTCAGGCCCAAGCCTTCTGCTCCCGGCTCTTTCCAAAGAGCCCAGGGTATCCTGCCTTCTCACCCTCATGGCACTCATGCTTCTAGAAGGTTCCACCAAGAGTCTTTGTATCATTTAAAAATTTGAATTTTTCTTTCCCAAAGTCAACTGGGTATGAACAAGGACATTGAAGAAAAGGAAGGGGCAAGAAGCAGGATTCTGGGGCCTGTTAGGGCAGCTGAGTCACCCCCTAGCTAGGGCATTTCTCTTTATTTCCAGCTTAGTACTGCCAATCAGGTGCAGCCCAAAAGGGGTCCAATCAAAGAGCATGGAAGAGGTGGTCTCTGGAATTTCGCCACTTTGACAAGTGAGAGAGGAAGAGGAAAGTCAGGCCCAGATTGTTTCGAGCCTGGAGACACCTGCCTTTTCTCCCAGGAGCCTGGGCTGGAGCCGGGAATGCTTCCTGATTGAGCTGACTCTTCTCTGGGCTCCATACTCAGCTGCTGGGCTCACTAGGAGGGACCCCAGGCCCCAGAGGCCCTTCCACCTTGCCAGGTGCGTTTTCTCTGCCTATCCCAAAGGGAACCTAGAACTCTCTCAGCCACCGGGGAAGGCTGAGGAAGGACTTTAGCCTGGAGGTGGAAGACGAGGCTGTGGGCAGACAGCCTTTCCAGCAGGCTCCCCAAACCTTTGCAACATCCACATGGGATGTTGGGATTTGGGTGCAGGATCTAGGTCAGCGACAGGACTGGCAGCCCTGGAGGTAGACATGGAGGCTTCTGATCTTCCCCACACCCCGGGAATTAGCCTGAACCCGCCAGGACATGGTGACACACATGCATGGAGGTCTGAGAACAAGCCATCTGACCACATTGTGTGGCTGCCATCAGACACTCCCCTGGGGAAGCTTTACCAACTCGATGGCTTGGTGCCCTACAGGGATCCACCTGTTGGCCTGGTTAGAGGCCTGCACTCATTACTATGTTCGTGCGGAATGCATGCAGAGCCAGAATGGATGGCAAGGACAGTCAGCCCCGGCAGCCCTGGGTGTGGGTGGGGTGTTTACAGTGCCCCCTTCCACTATCTTTTCTGTCATCCATGGGTTTATTCCAACGCTTTGTAAACCTAAAAATATGCATATTCTGCCAGGGCTACTCTCTGGGAGTTTCTTTACAATCCTCCACCCTGCCTAGCTTGCCAGTCTCAAGCATGGCTGGGCTGGTTCCTCACCAAAGCTCTGTAAGAACCCATGGTGCCACCCCGGACTAGGAGAAGCCACCTGAGCAGGGTCAGGGCCAGATCCCTGGAGAGGGCAGGTGCTGGCTAAGTAGGACTCGGATAAGGAAGGGAGGCACTCGTCCTCATCTGGCAGTCATGTGAGCATGCAATGCAGAGAAATAAAAGTGAAATGAGAATTAAAGAAGGCACCCTCCAACTGACTCATCCAAATAAATCTTTCCATGTGATAGCTATGAAAATGAAAATCCATGCAAATAATTACACCCACGTGGAACAAAATGCCAACATTTTGAATAAAGGGGGCTAGGGGAAGGGGAATGAGGAAAACGGACTCTGTTCTCCAGAATACAGTGTTGCTGGATTCTAGAATCCAAAAGGAAGCTGATGAAGAACTCCAGGCTAAAAGCAAACAAAAGACAACAGTAATGAAGCAGCGACAGGCTCTGTGCCAGCACCTGCGTGATCCCGCTGCTCCTGACGCTGCTGTTTCTCTTCTCAGCCGGGCACACTTCCTCCGAACCTGAGGGGTGGAATGCCTGTAGTAAAATGGATGCACCGAAACATTTACATGTCTAAAGACGC
The DNA here is from genome assembly GCF_030435755.1 of Ochotona princeps. NCBI lineage: Eukaryota > Metazoa > Chordata > Mammalia > Lagomorpha > Ochotonidae > Ochotona > Ochotona princeps. Next base: position 10,119,044 of record NC_080846.1, on the reverse strand, counting down.
ACCAATGGTGTCTATGTGTCCATTCATGTGACCGCCATGTGATGAAGACACAGGTCACTTCTGTGACTGCACCAAGTTGCCTCTTGGCCGCCCTCTCTTGCATGGAACCCGTCAGTGGGTTTTTACTGCTGTCCAGATAAAGACCAAGCTCCTTTGCCCTGGCTCCTTCACAGTCCTCAAGTTATGTCCTTCTTTATTCTATAGGAAGCCATATGCAGGTGTGCTGGACCCGAATGTGAAGTCCTTCTGCCACACCACCTTGGATCCTGTCAAGGTTGACCTTGGCTGTGAACTTAACAGCAGCACTGATCCTACCCCTATACTCACCCTCAGAGGCCAAGGGATGGGTGGGCTATGTTCTGTATCTGTTTTGAAACCCTCTTCTCTTTGGATTCTTACTATTATCTGAGCTCATCTTTGGCACAGTTCTGCTCAGAGCTTAAGTCTGGAGATGGTTAAGTTCCTTCAGGCACTGAATGGGGGAGAGAATCAAGAGTCCCCTGGAGCCCAGCAAAGCCACAGAACCTCAGAGCAGTATGACTGTGCACCTTTCGAGCTGGGCAACCTCAGAGGTGCTGTTCTTCCCTAGGGTCTCCATGGTAAGTTACACTTTTTATTCAACAGCTACTACAGGTCAGATGCCCAAGTGCTTTACAGTCATTGTCTCACATAATTTCCCCTGCCACAACTTGAGGCGAGTACTGTCCTGACTGCTGCTTCACAGGTGAAGACACTCAGTCCCGGAGAAGATAAGCAACTTGCCCACAGCCTCACAGCAGCAAGTGGTGATGCAGTACTTGAACTCAGGGTGCTCAGTCTCAAGCACCTCCGCCCCAAAGCCAGTGCTTTGCTCAAGCCAGAACCCATTGTATGTCGTCAAAGGCAGGGAATGAATACTCTATGAGGTGAGGAATTTGCTTTTGGCTCTTTGATTTACTTCCCATGAAAACAAGTCAGATAGTACAGGGCCAGTGGCCTCGCTTTGTCCCTTCTGTTGCTTTACGCGGCGCCGGGGAGACGCTGCGGGCTGGCAGACAGCAGGGGCTGGGCTGGACAGATAAAGGTGTGGCGGCAAATCTTGGACCAGTGGCCCTGTTGCACAATGAAGGCAGGGGTGGTAGAGGTATGCGAGCGTCTGCCTCCTTATCAGCAGGTGCAGTGCGGAGGCCTGGGTGTCCTGGCACACGATGGGAAGTGGGGAGGGGTAGGCTGGTGTCCCAGGACGTGGTATGCAGCAGCTGTACACTGGAGAAAGACGCTTGGACTGGCAGCCTGCACATAGAGTTCTGCTCCCCTCAGAGCAGTATGCTGGGGCAGCTGGGCGTTTGGAGTCCCAGATCTGACGTTCCCTATTGTGTGACCTTGAGTATCTGGGTCTTGTCCATAAGCAAGACCACATCTATGAAGGTCTGAGAAGACTCCACTTGAAGGGAAGTTGCTGGGTGACCTTGGCCATGGTACCTTGCCTGGGCGTGTGTGTGTATGTGTGTGTGTGGCGACGGGGGTGGGGAGATGAACAAGCAGAGGGGAGGGGGCTTTGTTTTTTCACCAGGAGGCATGTGGGGTGGGGCCACAGGAGCTCCGGAACGCTTTCCTGCCCCTATTTCATGCCTGGGTGGCCAGGAGCTGGAGCAGGAAGCTGGGGCTGGGGCAAAAGCCCTTGGGGCACTCAACAGCTGCTCAGTAAGCACCCACCTGATCATTCTGTGTCCTATTTATTTCCCATGGGGCTCAGGGGGTTGATTTTAATGTGGGTAGAGGTACAAACCAGAAGTCCAAGGACACTTCCGCCTGCCAGGTTTCTTCATCCCCTTTCTTGCTCGTGTGATATCCACAGTGTTTGCAAGGCCTGGGTGCCATCATGGATGGCTTTGGCTCCTGCTCCCATGAGTTCACTGGGTAGCTATGGAACGATGAGACTACACAGCGACGACCTGGCTAGCCCTGCACAGTTAACAAAGTGGACAGGAGGGTTTTCACCCAGCTCATCTGCAAAGATGTGCAATGGCTTTTGTTTAGCAAATGACTTCTCGACATGGTGCCTCAGTTTTCTCCTCCATCAAATGGGAGAAATCACAGCATCACACTCCATAGGACCTGCTTAGGGATGGATTGACCTGACAGCACCTAAAGCACTTAGCAGCCAGCCCACAGTCATAAAGAAGGCATCAGCCGTGGTGTTTATGGAGCCCTTCATGCTTGGCTTCTGATGGGATACACCCACTGACTCCATCGGCCGCTGCAATTTTATGACCCCAGGGTTTGGCTGAACAAACATGCTCAGAGGAGTGCTGGCCTGTCCCAGGCCATGCAGGGAGTGGTAGGGCCTGTGGTTTGTGACCTAGAATTTGTGAAATCAAGGCCAGGCCACTTCCCACCCTCCCAGCAGGCCCTGGACTCTTCATGTAGTGAGGCGGTCCTGGAGGAAATGTCTCTAAGGCAAAGCTGCTCCTAAGAGCTCCAGACTTTGGAAAGAACGGCGGCCGGGGAAGCCTAGGGAGCGGACCCCTAGGACAGCAGGTGTGGAGTTCATGGTGGAAGGTGGGGAGTGGAAAAGACGCAGGGTCTGGGTGGTAAGTTCCCATTTGCAGGTAGAATCTGGCTTTCAGAATGGCCTGTAGGTGGTCCTAAATCCTAGAGAAATCAAAGAAAAGAGTTGGGGCTGAAGCGCAAGTTCTAGAACCAGGTGGTTTGGGTTATACATGTTGGCCACCTGCTGCCTTTCTGTGTGACCCTGGGCAAGTTTTTTAACTTCTCTGGGCCTTGGGTCTCTTAGCTCCAGAATGAGGCTATTGGTAGTTGAGCTTTTAATATTTACTCATTATTTATTCAAAAGGCAGAGTTGAGAGAGAAGGAGAGATTGATTGTCTATCTACTATTTGACTCTCCAAATGGTTTCAACGGCTAGGGCTGGGCCAAGCAGAAGCCAGAAACCAGGAACTCCATCTGGGTCTCCCAGATGGGTGGCAGAGGCCCAACCACTTGGGCCATCCTCTGCTGCTTTTCCAGGTGCGTTATTAGGGAGTTGAAGATGGCAGCTTAAACCACTGTGCCACAGCAATCCACTCTGGTAGGGGGTGAGCGAGTGCATGCCCGACCACTCATGCTTCTGATGTGCTCTAGGCACACAGCCAGCACCTTGGCTGTGTCAGGAGTTATCACTGCTTGTCCTGTGGCTTCCTCTCGCTTCTTCATGCTGTGGGTCAAGTTCTTGATCTCGGCTGAGTGTGCTTGTCTGTGCCTGTGGCTTCGACGGCCCTGAAGTCTGCCCTAAGTGTCTCCATCCCTTTCCCCTGAGATCCTGATCAATCTCTGTGAGTCCTTCCTGTCTGCCCCTCACCTGCTCTAGGCCCACAAAACCCACTTGCTCCCCACATGCGTCCAGGTGTCCTGACCTTTGCACCTGTTGACTCCCCCTGCTCCTGGTGACAGATGAAGTACACTGAGGCCTCACTTCCCTCTGGAAGCCTTCCTTGGTCCCCTGAGGTCACACACAAGGCAGCTGATCAGGAATGTCTGATGACTCAATGAAGCATTACTAACCTCAGCAGATGAAAATCTCCTTGAGGGGTGACCAAAAGCCCTTAGATCAGTGGTTTACAAACTTGTGCTTCCTGGACAGAACTAGCTGGTATGGAAGGAGAGCTGGAGTGGTAGGACCCCCTAACCCCCCAACTCCTCCTAGCCCCCTGCTATGTACCCCTATTGCCAAGAGCCCGTGGATGTATCTTGGATGTAGAAACAGTCAGCAGGGAGTTTTAAGCAGGACTTCAAGTTGGGAGTCCCTGGGTGGCCCTGTGGCTTACAGCGGGGTGAGCCTGGGCATGGGCTGCCGTCCCAGTCTCAGTAGCAACTGGGGCCCAGCATGCCTGTCTCATGGACCGGTGTGAAGATTACATGTGGTGGTGACGCTGCATCACCATGCACAAATGTTGACACTGGGACTTAATGACAGGTTGTTGGGCCATGCTCACCTCCTTCTGACCTGTGATCTGGGTACCTCAGGGAACACGGGCTCCCTGAGTCCAGCGCCTCCAAAGCTCCCACGCCCTCGGGGATTCCTGGGAAGCTAGATGCTGTGCTGCGCGTTCTTGGTCCCTTCCCAGGGAGTCTGACTCACAGGGTCTGGAGCTCTAGGAATCTGCAGGTTGAACAAGAGCCCTTGGCCCAGAAATCCCCTCCCTAGGTTATCTACCCCAGAGAAACGGAAACCTAGAACCCACACCAGCACCTGCACCCAATGTTCATAGGGGCGGTGTTGACCCTGGGGGCAGGGCTGGAGACAGACTGCTCACCGCTTGTGTGCTCTCTTTATGGGGTGATTATAATGCCCTCTGACTGCACATCCTTACAAATACCCTAGGAACCATGGAATGGTACCCTACATGTGGGCAAATTCCATGGCACATGAGAGCTACATCTCAATAAATTTGTTCAGCCCCAAGTCCCTTCTTATGGCCACCGTGTTTTGAGTGAGCAGTACAGCACAGTAGTAGAGAGAAACATCATTTGTTCAACCCCCAAGGCCTCAGGGTTCCAGTCTTTTACCTCTGGAGCAGATGAATCCTCAGCATTCTCATTGTGATAAGGGGCAATGCTTGCATAGGATTGTTCAGCACGTTAGCTGCAAGAGTGTGTTTAAAGAATAAAGTAAGACTTGCGGGAGGGGCCGGCACTATGGTGTAACACTAAAGCTGCCACTTATAGTGCTGGCAACCCGCATGGATGTCCCAGCTGTTCCACCTCTGATCCAACTCCCTGTTAGTGCACCTGGAAAAGCACCAGAAGATGGCCCAAGTACTTGAGCCCTTGCACCCACAGGAGAAATGTAGAAGAAACTCCTAGCTCCTGGCTTTGGACTGGCCCAACTGTGACCACTGTGGCCAACTGAGGGAGGAACCAGCAGATGGAAGAGCTCTCTTTCTCTCTAATGCTCTTTATCTCTAACTCTGCTCTTAAAATAAATAAATCTTAAAACAAGAAAAGAACTGTTAAAGGAGGCAGCTAGGGGATGGAGTCCAGTACCACGAGTATATATTAAGCACCTACTATGTGTCAGAGAGTGTCTAGGGTGGGGAGATTAAGTGGAATTCACAGAGTTGCTACCAACTGAAGGGATGGGGGCAGTAGCAGAGTTTAGGAGGCAGACAAGCCTTATTATGCATGAGCGCTTCAGGGCTAGGGGACTGGGCTGCCAGGGAGCAGGCCCAGAATGAGGAGGTGAGGGGGCACTCCTACCAGTCCCAGAAGCCATGGAGGATTACAGGCCCCTCTTCTAGGTACCAGGTGTCAGCGTCCTGCCAGGTGAGTGTCCACAGCCTCGCAGTGTCTGGTAGGTGGCCAGGGCTCTGTGGAACTCTCCCAAACTTCCCTTCCAGCTCTTACAAACTGGGAGCCTACCAGACTGTGATGCATACACACACATACACACACACACACACAAAAGCGAGCCAATCACTAACAGATTATTTTTATTTTCCCTTCACCACCAGAGCAACCAGTGATGTTCCTCTCCATCCTAAACAAACATGTGTGTGTCCTGGAGGCTGCCAGGAAGTGAAGAAATCCCTTGTGGACCGGTATAGGCAGTCCCCGCCTACCCTCCTTTCCCCCAGCCTCTCACAGGCTGCAGGGGCCTTGCAGTGCTGATGTTTTGACAACTTTCTCCTCTGCTGGCTGTTCCTGCAAAGAGGAGGCCACTGCATGGGACCCGGGCCTTAGTTCAGGCCTTGATTTGGGAATCACGGTGGTTAGGAGCCCTCTGGGCCTTGCCCACCCCAACCCAACCCCAGCTCCAGTCTCAAGAGAGACTTGCAAGGTCACATGTGAAGTGATTGAGGGTGGGTTCTGGTAAGAGGTGATCACATGAGGAGGAGAGAACGCTTTGCAAGATGGGCAGAAGTGGGAAGGACCTGGGGGTACACAGGGCATTGCCACTGTGACGTGCCTCCCTGGCAAGTGTTTTGCTTAGAGAAGATATGATAGGCAGCTGGGGTCCAGTATCTTCCTGAAAGCCTAAGCATCAGGCTGAGCTGAGGGTCTGGGGATGGCAGTAAAACACACTTGAACTTGACTCTAAAAGCAGCCTGTGCCTTTGTACGCAGCTCGCTAGCCCCCTTGGATCCAGGGGAGGATCAGGCCATTCCCACTGACCTATGGGAGCAAGAATGGTTATTGTTTTGGAGGCAGTAAGTTTGGGGATGATTTCATGCACCACCATTGTGAAATAGATGCTAATGACTCTCTCCTGTTAGGTACCAAGCAAAACCACTTTCCCAGACGTCCCCATTTATTTGTAAGAGAACTGAGACTTTGCAAAGATCTTCCTGGCCCATGGCCACCCAGAAAAGGAATGAGCAGAACGTGGAGGTGACCCTGTTCTGGCTGACCCCACTACGTCATGGAAAATGGAGTGGGAACACAATGTGACTGATTTCACAGCTGGACCCATCTCGAGTCATCCCCGAGACCACACCAGCAAACACTGTAAATCTAGGATGGTGACATCACAGTGTGACTCAGACAGGAGGTGGCAAGACAGGGAAGCCCTGGTGAGGGGCTGGTCTGTTCTGAAACCTCAGTCTAAATAGGGACAGTGTGGTAACCTTAGTAGACGAGGTTGGGTCCCAGAATTGGGTGGTTTAGGTCAAATAATGACTTGAGATTTGTTTTGGAAAATATTTTCCCAAGTGTCTCACCAAGCCTTGTGGGAATAAGAAGTTGGTGTGGGAAGAGCCAAGAGGGAAAGCTGACAAGGTTGACGAGCAGGGATTGATTTCACAGAATGCAGGGCTTCAGCGGTTCCTGGGCATGCCCTCTTACTCAGCCCCTGAAATGCTGCCCTAAGCTCCCCAGCCCTGTGAGTTGCCCATGTCTTAAGATAGAATCCCAAACCTCCTCTTATCCTCAAATGATTACAACAACAGCCAGTGTTCAATGAGCACGTACGTGCCACTGGACAGTGCTCTGCGCTCTGGACCTTTATGAACTTGCTAACTTGACACAACAACCCCAAGTGGAGCTACTCCTACGTTCTTTGTTACACACATGAAGGCACAACTGGAGACGTGGAGAACTCCAGCAGGAAGCCCAGTCACTCGCACTCGGCTTCTGGGAGACGGGGCTGAGATGTGCATTCCAGAGTACATGTTCTGGGTCCCTGTGCTGTGTGTTTACAGCACAGTGTTGTGAAAGTCTGAACCTACTGTTGAATGAGATAATGCCCGCTGTTCACTTAGTTCACCATCCAGCACTAGAGACCAATAGTATAATTACATTACCATGTTGTAGTACAATTAGTTTTTCAATGTTATTTGATAGTAACTGCTTCCACAGTTCTCCTTAAGGAGGAGAGTCATTATGGGGAATAGCAATGACAAGGTGGCATGGTATGTTAAGCTGCCACTTGTATCCCATATCGGAGCATGGATCATGGATGCAATTCCTGGATGCTCTGCTAATGCATCTGGGAAAGCAATGGAAGATGACAGAAGTACCTGGAGTCCTGCCAGTTACATGGAAGTCCTGGATGGAGTTTTAGGTTCTTGGCTTCAGCCTGGCTCAGTCTTGGCCATTGTGGTCTATGGGAAATAAACCAGCAGATGGATGGCCTTTCAAATAAATTTAAAAAAATCTTTTTTTAAAAAGTGATTGGTATAGAAGGAGGTTCTGATCTGCTGGACTGAAGGTCTCATGGGTGCCAGGGTTTGTCCTGGAAGAAATGGAGGATTGTGGGCAATATCAAGGGTGTTGAGAGGATGAGGGGAATCAGTAAAGGGAACTGCTTCTAACACCCAGTAGGTAGAGGCCAGGTATGCTTCTAAACTTCCTTAAGGTGCAGATCAAATCTCAGCAAGCAAGAGTTATTCTGTCCAAAATGTTAATAGCACTCAAGTCCAGAGGCCCTGCATGAGGTTGTCAATGTTAAGCGTGTATTTATTGGAATTTGAGAGACCTGGTTTGAGTTGAAACTGTGCTACTCAAAGACATAGGTGGTGAGTGTACCTGCCTGGGAATTGACTGACTCTGCCAGCTATTACTCACCAGTTCCCACCCCAAACACACATTGCAAATGGTCCCTGGCCCAGGGACAGACATCGTGGGGGCCCAGGTGTCTGCAGGTCCGTGTATTATCCTCATGAGCTCAATCCCAGACCAGCGAGTGCTTGCCCCATAAGCCAGGACACCCTGCAGCTCTTCTGTGCACTTCCGTGTGAGAGTCTTTACTGCAAGTGACTAATTGTTTTTGCTTTTATTGTCTTATACCCCAGGGAGTCAGTTTGGAGGCATAACAGGATTGTAAAAACAAATCATTATATTCAACAACCAGGCAAATGAGGTTTACAAAATGTCTTTTTCTTTCTGTTTTTTAACCAAAGCAAAGAGTTTTGGGGTGGAGGAGAGGGCATAGGATGAGAAACTCACCAGACTTATGCAAATAAATCTAGGGCAAATTTACCCAAGGAACTCCTCTGAAGTTGGCACTTACGCGTGAAGTCATATCCCACAGAATCCCCAAGCAGGAAGTGACGTCAAGCATCATCTTGTCAAACTGGGAAATGGAGGCTCAAAAGTGGGGAGAAACTGAAATCTCAAAGGGAGGAGACGCTTGCTTGGGGTCACGCCCTCAGCAGGAAATCAGAACCCAGAAGGCCACCCTCCACCACCTGCAAAGAGGAGTCTATTCACTCTTTACACTAACCCAGAATTCCAGTTTTGGAATCCTTTCCTGCCATGGACTTCTATATACATCTTTTTACCACCCAGTCCCTGCCCTTGGCTCAGAAGCAATGTTGAAGCGATTCCCTGTCGAGGTGCCTCCTCCATGCATAAACACGTCTCCTCAGACACACAAGTGCACACACTTGTCAGCCCTTCCCAGAATGACTTCATGGTTTCCATGTAACCAATACGCCACAGCTGCTGCCTTCCATCATGCCCTAGCGCTCAGGAAATCATTGGTTATCAAGTTGCCTTCCCACTCCTACATTTTCCCAGCTGAGACACATTTTCTCCCTCTTAAAAAAAGGGATGAAGACAAGGTGAGAAAGACCGCGAGGAAGCCCTAGACTCCAGAATGTTCTATGAATGGCAAAATGTCAGCTAAAAAGATCCCTATATTGTATGAAGTTGATTTGTGCCTTAGCTTTAAGAATAAAAGTGAACTAATAATATTTCTAATCATAAACAAAAAAAGATAATTAAGAAAACATGAAAAGAAAACAAGGTAACAACAACAGCCTTGCCCACTCAAGTGCTGGTAGGAGGGACTCAAGGAGGAAGGTCTAAGTTTGGGCACCATTTGTGGGCTGAGAATATTTATGATATTCTAGAAAACATTTTCTTTGCCCATTTCAGTGAAGGGACCTCAACTTCTGCAGAAGGGGCAAAGGTGGAGGCAGAGACAGAGAGCCCACAGCAGCCCAAGGATAGATCTGGGTCCTGCGTATCTGGTGCTACTTCCGGGGAAGAATGCAGATTCTCAGTTTTGTCCCCACTGGTGGGATGGTGGAGTGGTTACAGGCACAAGCTGCATTTCAGGAAGGCAGTAGTGATATAGTACGATTTCCCCCACGCAATGGGAGTTTGAAGGAATCCCAAGTCATGGGTCCAGGGCAGACACTCAATAAATGTGTGCCCTCCCTCTAGCCCCGTGTTGGCCTGGCATTTATCGTGATCCTCCCACAGTGCCTGGCAGAGACTCAGCACTCTGCATGTGTCTGGGTTAGGGGATGGGGAAGACATGTTGCAGTCCCTGAGACAGAATTTCAGTGCCTTAATCAATTAACTATGTTGATGGGATGCGGGGCTAGGGGAGGATCTTTCCTCTCCTACTGCCAACACAGTCTAGTCAATTGGGACAGGACAAAGGCACGGCCTGGGCAGGGGTAAGGATGGGGGAATGGAAGGGTGGGACTAGCAAGGGTGTCCTGGAAGAAACTGAAGGAAGGCAATGAGCCAAGAGCCAGTGGGAGACTCCAGGGTTGGAGCTGGTGAAGCCTGTTCCCCTCGAAGCCAAACCTCCGCCCAGGTCACCTGTCCTTTCTTGTGGGCAGGACTGCTCTTTCCACATGGACATGGGCAGCCATCAGCTACCTGGAGCTCCAGTTCACACTGTCGTCTTGGGTTTTGCTTTTTCACAAGTTTTCCCTGGGAGACAAGAGCTCCATCTACTGCTATGACATAACTGGTATCTCCCATGTCATGCTCTGTGGGCTCAGTGACTGTGTGTTGGCTCTTTTACTCTTCCTTGGATTGATAGACATTTGATGCATTGCTTGGATTCCCTTAGTCCGCAGGAGCATAAGTCCATATTATAACCTTTCATGAGGCATTTCAGAAATTCCCAGTGGAAAGCAATGCCACCGGTTGAGTAGGATGGATAGGGTAAGAGGGTAATTCCAGACAAACACCTACTCCCTACCTTCTATGCTGCCTTGCCTCACTCCCCATGTCAGCATGTGCTACCTTGCCAGGCAACTAAAGGCCAAATCAGTGACTACTCCTACTTGTTCTAGCTCTGAGACTAGCTGGGTAGCCTGGACTGCACATGAGCAAAAGGAGGTTGTACTAGGCAATATAGACAATACTAAAATTCTCCTCGTACAAGCTGCATTTGCTATTTCTAGAAATTAAGGAGCAACTATTTGATTCTGTTCCTATATTTGTAGACTCCTGCCCTGCGCTAGATGCAAGGAATACTGTGACGTAAGGCACAAACAGCCTTCCTGTCCTTTTGGTTCACTGTGAAGTCATTGAGTCATTGAACTGAACTGCACTGAACATGTGTATTCGGCACCTGTTATCCACCTGATCTTCTGCTGGTGGCTGTGACAGACTTTGAGGAGCTTAAGATATGGTGCCTAATCTGAACATGATTTTTATCCAAATCCACTCCTGAAGGGGAGACCTCAGCTGGCTCAGTGTGGACAGGGGAATGGCCATTGAATGTCCTGGATTAAGGATTGATAAGCAGCCATGCCAGATCCAAATTTCTTTTGGGCATTGCCTTTTGGTCAGCTGACCTCTGGTAGGTGCTCCAGGAGCAGTGGAGTTGAGATGGATCTGGCTCAGTGCACCCACCAGGTTAGTGGCATTCTAGCATATTCTCAACCAGTTGGGATTATTGGAAACAGTGCCTCCTGTTTGCATGGGGCGGGGGGTGGGGGAAGAAACCACGCCATACCTTAATGGGCAGAGGATGTGCCTCAGTTCCAGGTGAGATATAAACCTCCTGGAAAGTTCCGGTATGATGGGAGAAATCATGGGAGGGCAAGGAAGATGGTACTGCATGTTGCCTTGTTGAATCCTACAGACTTTTCTGGATGCTTCCCCTCCTTCTCTTATCACTGTGTCTGAGTGCAATGCTCTCCTGTGGACCCTCCCGCCACAACACCGGTCATACTGAATTGGCACCATGGATTTACCTGGCATTCCCTTTCACACAGCTGAAACCATGTCCATTTCCTGTTGGAATCCCTGGTGCCTACACAGCAGCTGGTGCTGAGTAACGATTTGAGTTCTCTACCCAATGACCCAAGCTTATTCTAAGACAGAACTTAAACACAGATGCTCATTTGAGGGCATCTTGGGTCACTGATGTCTTTGTCCTCAAAGATGGAAACTGCAAGGTGGGATCCCCACGGGTGAGGTTCAAAGTTTCTTAACGTGAGCCGCTATGGGGAACTTGACAGAAAAGAAAAAAAGTCAAAAAGTGTAAGTCTTGTCCACATCTGCCAGACCAACTAACTGGGGGAGATGGAAAACCCAGATCCAGTGCACACTGGAGAAATCCAAGTTGTAGTTCATTTCTGTCTCTCTTGAGGGAGGAGGGCTTGAGTTGTAGGGTCCACCCATTGGGACACATGGACCTGCTTCTCTACCACCTTCCGTTGAAGCTCCTCCACCCTACCACCTGGCAGCTCCAATTCCTGTCTGGAGCTCCTGTAAAGACCAGGGCAGTCAGAGCCACTCGGAAGGGCCCCAACCTCCCTGCATTCCAGTCCTGGCCAAAGCCTGCTGGGGAACCAGAGGGGAGCCCCTCTCGGAGGAAGTGATTCAGAAACCGCGATGGCCTGGCGGTCCGCCGTGACTCACTGCACATCAATGGGGAATTGTCTGTGGAGGCTGAGAATACCAAAGCGCTTTTCTTTCCTCCCTTCCTTTCTTTCTTTCTTGCCTTTCCCTTGGCGGCCTTGTGCAATACCAGACTGCCCAGAGACATGTGTTTCTCATCAGCAACTCCCTGCAGCCACCTAGAAGGACCGGGGGGAAAGCAAGGCAGACAGGGCACAGGACACAAGGGAACCTGTACCAGGCAGGGACACCCTTCTCTTCTACTATACTTTCCTCATCACCATCCATCAACAACCTCACTGAGGACCTAGAATGGTGTCTCTCCTCATACCTTTGTCTACAGATAAGGAACCTGAGGTGCTGTGAGGGGATTTTACTGGTTTGCCAAGGTCAAGTTGCACTGGGCATTGTGACTACTATTTTTGAGATCTCACAGCAGGACATGTAATTTAAGGACAATTTTTTCCCCGTGAATTCTGAAAGATGTAACATCATACCAAGCCTAACTACAAGTGTACCAGGGGTGCCTTTCCTCTTGTCTGCCAGTCGAACAAGACTGTTCTGCCTCGTTGCCTGCCACATCTGAGGGCCTTGTTTCACAGTTCTCACCTAACAGACCACCCTGGTGCACGGGACACAGGTGCCTGTGGGCTTCCAGACATCGCCTTTCTGTTTTCCCTTCCTGCCTCCCCAGCACCTCCTTCCGCATCTTTCCCTCTTCCCCTGGCTTTCAAACATTCAGGCTCCGTGAGGATCTGGCTCAGGCCCTCTTGTTGTCTTACTCATAACCATGGTCATGGTTTTAGCAGCTACCAATTAGCGGAGAAACTCCCAGATCTCTCTACCGTCTGCTCATCTTTCCTGATGTGAACACACAGCTGCCTTCTCAGCACCTTCTTTGGCTGGCCCACACTGAATCACCATTTCCCCCCGACTCCTTTGATTTTTATTGCCAAGCAACCAAGGCTCCAGTAGAGCTGGTGTTCCAAAGCCCAAGTGTTGCCATCTTACAAGACTTGGGCTCCACTCCCAGATATGCCGCTTAACTAGCTCCTGGACCCTGGCCAAGTTACTTAACGTTCCAATGTCTTCATCTGTAATATGAGGGTAATAAAAATACCTTCTTCATAAGGCTGTCATTCAGAGGACATGAATTAATACAATAGCATTAGCACAGGGCCTGGAGTGCAATCAACTAATGCCGAGATGCTATTTTTATGATGTGTCTCAGCACCTCCTGCTCGAGCCACACCGGGTTCTCAATAGTTCTAAAAGACGCTGACTCCAGGCCGTTCTCCCGGCTTTAGGGACACGCTCCTCAGAGACAAGTTTCTTCTCACGGGAGGTGCACCTCAACTGTCGCTTCGCCTAGAAGTTGACAGCCCCGTCCTTTGTTCTCATGGCACGCTCTGTCCAGACTGCTGCCAATGTAGCATGTGATACCCAGGTCCTAATTATACCGCTCTCTAGCTCCATCCCTCACTGCTTTGTGCATCACAGCCTGCTCCAACCGCACACCTGCTCCTTCTGCTCAGGGCACATCAGCCTCTAACAATCTCTTCTATTCCTTCTCTGTGCCTCCAAAGTGTCTTCAATGCATGCCCACAATACAATCGGCTGTGCTCCACTTTCAATGCCAAATTATCTACCTCCTCCATTTAGACTTTATGCATTTTATCCATCACAAATATTCACCAAGTGCATGTTGTATAACAGACACTGTGTTTGGTACTGAATTGAATGAGTGGACAAACTTTGTCCGTGTGTATCCTCCCTCCAGACTTGTATGGATCTTAGCAGCACAGCGAAGATGCTAACTGAAGAAATCAAACAAAAGAGGAAACAGGGACTGTTCTGGAAAAGGTCCCTGAGTGGTCATGGGCCAGATAGAGCCCACACTCACAAGCCTCTGTACTTGGTTTTAACAGAACATTACTGCTGGCCTCTTGAAATGTTTAATAATTTCGCCTTTGGACTTTGGTTTTCTAAGCAATCACTGATGGGACAATGAAGCATGAATGCAAGCAAAGGGAACAGGTGTGACATCATAGGCCCATGGCTGGTCCTTATAGAGTCACATGCACATGGCCGTCATGGTGCCTCCAGAGTATAGCATCCCAGCAGACCTGTAATGCATGCGAGGCCAACTCAACTGGTACAAGGTGAGTGTGTTACATCTACAGTAGGCAGGCAGTGCTTTTGGTTCAAACGCAGAAACAAGGTAATGACATCCAAAACCAACAACCAAGAGAGTCCCCAGTTTCTCACTGTTTCTCACTTGCCAATAGTTTCTGCTGGAAATGATGCTGTACAACGAAAGAGGAAGAGGGGGTGAGGCACCCCACTGTTCCTTTCCAGTTCAGTCCTTTATTCTACAGCAAGACTAGGGACTGGTGTTAGCCCGTAGCTGGATGGGTCATTGCTGGGGTCTCCTGATCTGAGTCATGGATCTTCCACCCCTACTCAGCTTCCTACTGGTGTACCTGGGAAGCACAGACCGTGGCTCAGGCACTCATGACTTTGTTGTCTTTGTGGAAGACCTGGCTCCTGACTGGCTGGGCCTAGTCCCACCACTGGCAGGCATTCAGAAAGTGAGCCGGTGGGTGAAGGATCTCTCTCTCAAATGGATGGATAAATCTAAAACAAAACAAAACAAAACAAAACGAAATGAAACAAAACAAAACTCCCAGTAAGCCTGTATCACACAGTGTTAGTGGAATGCATGTGGAATAAGAAGCAAAATAAAGAGTTCAGTTTTGTGCAGCATTTTCATTATTTTAAAAATCAGTAAGTAAAGACGCTTAGATGAGATATGAAATGCAAGCGGTGTACTTTTGTTGATTCCACTTATGAGTTAAATGTTACTGTATTTGCTTGTTAAATTTAGCATTGTGGAGCTGGTCTTGTGGCATAGCAAGCAAAGCCTCTGCATGCAACACTAGCATCCCATATGAACACCAGCTTGAATCCTGACTACTCTACTTTCTTTCTTTCTTTTTTTTAAATAAAGATTTATTTATTTTTATTGCCAAGTCAGATATACAGAGTGGAGGAGAGACAGAGAGGAAGATCTTCCATCTGATGATTCATTTCCCAACTGACTGCAACAGCTGGAGCTGAAACAATTTGAAGCCAGGAGCCAGGAGCTTCTTCTGGGTCTCCCACACGGTCCCAAGGCTTTGGGCTGTCCTCGACTGCTTTCCCAGCCACAAGCAGGGAGCTGGATGGGAAGCAGGGCAGCCGGGATTAGAACCGGCACCCATATGGGATCCTGGTGCGTTCAAGGTAGGGACTTTAACCATTATGTTATCGCGCCGGACCCATACACAAAAAATCTTGAAAAAATTAGCATTGCACAATATAAAAGTGAAGAGTAAAATTCATGCTAATAACACAGAATTTTTTTCATTGTTTTACTTAGAATGACATTAAGTATGAAATTGAAAAAAAACAACAACATGACCAGTTATAAGAGAGGCTGGAGGAAAAGAAGGTTTATATGGTAGTGCCTTTGGGGACATTTTCCCCGGTACTTTGAAAAAGAGATCCTACAAGTTTGGCAGCCATTGTTGATGGCGAGTATCTTTGAAACTTGGACTTGAGAAACGCACATGGCGAATCCTTTAGTGGACCTCGTCCTTTGACCAAATCTCCTCTCCAAGGAGGTAGCTGAGAAGCAGAGGAGGTGCCATGGTCATCCAAGTAGCTCCTGGGTCAGCTGTGACCAGGACCCTGCCTGACCCTTCCCATTGCAGCCTGGTGATTTTCACCTAACAGGTGCTCTTCTTTCTGTCAGGAAAATCCCCTTGGGAGTTCTGCTTCACAAGTGAACATTTCATCAGCACTTAGTGGGTGATATGGAAACATCATGCCTTCCCACCCAAGACCACGGACACTTGACTGGGTCTTGGTTAAAAGGAATGTCACTTTCAGGTGGACACACGGGGCCAGAGTTCTTGTCCCCCTCGTCCCCAGCTTAGCTCCAGGATCTACCACCCCACCTGTTGGCTGCCCTTGCTTGACGCCTACCCCTTCCTGATGTAACACCCCGGGACCCCAGGCCACTTCTCAGACCTTTTCCCTTTTTCTGTCCACACTTACACCTCCAATGATCTCATCCCGGTTAATGATTCTTAAAGCTATTGATACCCTGATGACTCGTCCCCTTAGGTTCCTCGCCCTGCTGTCTCCCTGAATTGTTTCTAACACATCTGGCTACACACTCAGCGCCTCTGTTCCCTTCTCTCCTAAGAAGCACATGTGTGCTCTCCAGAACCCAACCCTGGATTCCTCTTGCTCCCCAGTCTGCCTTCCACATCAGGTAATGGGATGTAACTCCCTCCTGTCACACCCGTCGACACCTGACGGTGATTCTGGCTCTGGCTCTTTCACACCTCACATTCCACCAGCTCTGCCTTCAGCACACACCCTGACTCTTAATTATTTTCCATCACCATGACTTCGTCCAAGTTGCTGTCATCCTCTGTTTGGGTTACTCCCTTGCCTCTGGCCAGATCTCCCTTTGGTTCTTCTCTCTCTCTCTCTTTCTCTCTCTCTCTCTCTCTCTCTCTCTCTCGCCATAATGCTCTCTTTCAAACCCAGGCCAGACTGGATTGCTGGTTGCTTAATACCTCCCAGGGGCTTCTCATCTCATGCTGAGAAACAGCCCAACCCAAGCAAGCAGCCATGCAAGCTACAGAACTTTCCAGGGCCAGCCTGTCATCTCATAGACCTCTGCTCCTACAGCCCCCTCATCCCACCGTCCTCTCTTGCTGCCTCAGCTATGTGGTTCCTCCACCTCATCAGGCACTGTCTACTTCAGGACTTTTGTTGCTGTTGCACCTTTCCCCACAAGATCTGAAAGATTCATTTCCTCCCTTCCACAGGCTGTTTATTAAGCATTACTTCAAGCTGCCTCCCCAAGGCATCTTTTTGGGCATTGTGGACCTGGCCCCGCCCCCACGCACATCTGCCTCCCTGCCCTGCCCTGTGCTCCCCATGGCTTTTCGGCTCTTTGTAGCATCTTGGAGAGTGAGACAGGTGCTTGAAAGTGCTCACCTCAGATTTACAGAAAAACAAAGCACACACTGAGAATCTCAACTGGCTTTTCTAAAAAGTAATCAACTGCTTGGAAACGTGGCTAATCGATGGTGAAATTGTTACATTTTCCAATGTGACAATGACAGTCTGTTTTGCCCCTTCCTTTCTCCTCCTCCTCCTTCTGCCCTCCAAGTCATTTGCCATTGCTGTTGGACTTTGCAGGTGTTTTAAGTAGGGGTGGGGCCCCTTGCAGAGTGGATGCAAATGGAGTCACTGAGCATGAAATTAGGACTACCCAGAGAGAATGCTTGGTGCACAACCATGCCCCAGGAGAGTTTATTTTGGGAAGAGGGCAGGGAGGTTGGCCTTGAGTTTTACTTTGTCCCTCTGCTTCCTGACATCTTGCCATCTGCTCCATGAAGGGCCTGAAGGTTCAATTTGCTACTGCTGCTGATTGCCCCAGGCCCTCCGTATCTTGGATGGGCTCAAATGTGGGCTGCCCTCTATTTCTAAGACTCAGCATTCTCAGCACAGTTCTGGAACATGCGAGACACTGATTAAACACAATTGGCACTGACTGAGCTCTCACTATTAGTTGTTAGATCTGGGTTATCTTTTATAATTCTCACCCATAATCCCCCTGGGCAAGTGTGCAAATCCATATTTTAAAGATAAGGAGATTAACCATAGGCAGGTAAAGTCATTTCCTGAGGTTTGTTAATCTCAATTTGAATCAAGGCTGTTAAACTCTAAGTCTTGTCCTTGGAGCCATTATCCTTGACTGCTTCCAAAAAGTATGTGTCAAATGAACAAATGAATGATGGGTGTATTAGACTTGCCCTTTTAAAGGCCTTATCAGGAGATATTTCTCTGACAAAATAGGGGTACGTGTGGTATTAGGGCACCTGAGTCATCCACACTTTGTAGCTTGTTATTCCCATGAGCCAGGAGGTTTGGTGAGGGCCAAAAACATCTTTGGAGAGAGACAGGAGGAACCATGTGTTGTGTTCCAGAATTCTCTAACAGACCCACTTGGCCCCAACCTACAAGTCAGGTACATTCTAATCTTCCCAATTCAACAAACCACTTCTCAAGCTTGGAGTTGTAAACATTGGCGTACAAGGAAGGTGGGGAAAAGAGAAGGCATTGTTAGAGTCCCACTCCTCCCACGTGCAGCAGTTGAAATAGCCACTAGAAAGAGGGCAGAATTGTTAAAAGTAAAAACCAACATAATGGTGGTCATATTACTCTCCTATACCCAGTCTCTCTCTCTACCATGGCTAAAGAACTTTTACTTTATAATTGGACAAATGGCTTCCTAGAGTCAAGATTAATTTTCCAGGTTCTGTAAGAATCACGTGTGGCCAAATGGCTTTATTCCCACACATGTAGTTTAAATGGAAAACTCATAGAATAACTCCCAGGAAGCTTCCTTCACAGAGATCTGAGACAGGCCTTTTCCCCGTATGTGTCTTTTCTTCCTTCCTACTGGCTGAATGTAGATGTGATAGCAGGGTCTGGACAGTCATCTGGGGTCATGAGGCAGACATACCAACATCTGCAGTGTTCAGATACGGGAAGGGGGAATGGAATGAAGACAACATGCTGAAGAGTGCTTGTTTCTCTTGGGTCCTCATGGAAGACTTGTCTCCATCCTAGTCGTGGACTGCTTATTTTGGACTTCAATGCATAGGAAAATGAAACTTTCATCATATTTAAGGAATAGTATTTAGAGTCTCAGTGACTGATGCAACAAATATAAATTGCCACAGTTTCTTGGAAATAACTTAGGATTGTTAATAAGAAGTCTTATTTTACATCCCTTTGGGGTTAATATAGGATTCTAAATTTTCTTCTTCCTAATATACAAGTTAGAATGAAATATAATTCCTCCACATGCATTGATTTTTAGAGTAAAATGCACTTCATAAGAAGAGAAAAAAGATATTTGGGAAGTAGGTGCCAAAAAAAAAATGTAGAGGGTATATTTATATCGTTTTATTTTGGCTTTGGGTTTCTAGGGAGGAGAGATGCTACTCAATTTAAGCATGAAGGAGAGTGTACTGCTTCACAAAACCCAATGAGGGTTAGACATTCAAGTCACAGCTGGTCCAGAGATGCCCTGGACTCAGGGGAACTGGCCACGGAGATTCTGTAGTTCCTAATACACATCCATGTTTGGGATTCAGTCTTTGTTGCTCCAGACTGGGTCCTCTCAAAAGGCATGTTTCACCTCTCACAGCTGTAGCCACTGGAGACACAACACTCTCTTTCTACATTCTTTTACCAATTCTCTCAGAGCAGAATTCTGATTGGCTCATCTTGGTTCAGCTGGAGTCCAATCAGTCACGACTGTGGAGCACGCTGGGTGGTAGAGTGTGGATGTATGGATTCTAATACAAACCGAACATGGGCTTTATGCTGAATGTGCATGTACTCCTCTTAGGAGTGATGAGATCAGTGCCTGGAGTACTGAGAGAAGGGGAGGGATACAAGGAGCAGGCGGGCACAAGGGCAAGAGGCACATTTCCTGAAAGAGGAGGGGCCGACAGCACAGCCAAGTTACCCACTACAGGTGTTCTGGAATGGTGAGAGCAATTGTACTGGCAATGGAACAAAGCTGGCAGACCAGTGGGAGTTTATAAGAGCTGGTTTCCACCTCTGGACCATAAAGATATTTGGCACATCTCTGTTTAGCAGTCATAGTTTCCACGTTTGTCAAGTGACGACGTGAAAGGACCATGAATTAGCTTCATTGTTTGCAAAGCTGTTTTACTTTACGGAGGGATATGGGCCTGGGTGCTAAGGATCCCCACCAGCTTTTTTTTTTTTTTTTTTTTTTTTTTTGTATTTCTTAGAAATACACATCCACTTTCACACCAACATATACATGCATGAAGACACACATGCCTGCCAACCTCATTTACACACTCTCACACATGCGCACACCCACCCATATCCACTCTTACATCCGCTCAATCTGCCCCTACACTCACATGTGTGTGCATTCTCCCACCCCTATTCATTCACCCTGGTTTATCCCCCATCATTTCCTGGATTGGATGATCTCAAACATCCCTTGCAAACTCTACATGTTTATGGGCTTATCCAAATTGAGAACCATCTGGGGATTTGAACCCTCAGTTCTAGAGAACAATAGTTGATACAGAAGAATTCTGGAGAGCCAACTATAGCTGGAGACTTCCCTCTGGCTGTTCCCTCCCAAATGCTGTGGCCGGCAGCTGGGTCTGTGCTTTCACAAATCACAGTGTGCAGAGCCCTGGGAGCTGCACTTAGGGAAATGACTGAACAAGCCCTGTTTCTTCCCAGCTTCTTGCTTGTCCGTGAACATATCCATCCATTGGTGTGCTCTTAAATATATGTAGATATGGAATAATGTTAAGATGAATGGTATTTTGGGGTTTGGAGTTATTTTCTCAATGAACAGTCACTGAAGTAGAGAAACTGGGATGGATGGGGCTGGAGAGAGACTGATGACCTTGGGGAAGTCTGAGGGTCAAGTTTGGGGCCAGTGGTCTTCATCCCAGGGTCTATGTGTACTTCCAGTTTGTCTGTGGCCTGGGGCAGGGATGGCTCGCTCTGATCCCCCACACAGAGCATTACGCCCCTCTGCTTGGGGAGAAGACACATTCTCCCAGCACAAAGCCAGGCTGTGTGCAGCTGGCACCTTCCCACGTGGGAATGCAAAGGCACGCTCAACAGTCCTTTCTTTCTACCCTCAGCCTGCAAGCCAGGGAGGCGGCTGGCTGGGTGGTTCCCACACTGTGAAACTGGGTGGGGCCTGTGGAGCTCTTTGCCCTTGGTCAAGAAGCCAGACCAGGCCCCTCCCTAGGAATTCTATAGAAAACAGAAAGGGCCAGAGAAAGAGAGCTTTGTGGAGTGGCCCCGCCCACCAGCAAGAGGATGGGTTGGTCCAGCCCCTGGCGCTGATGGAAGCAGAGAGAAGCGCTCTTGGCTCATCAGGGCCTGTACCTAGTTAGGTGGGGGCTCATGACCCTGGGTGAGCCCTGGGTGTGCCCTGTGTGGGGCAGGTGACTGAGTGGGGGACAATGGATCTCCATGCAGAGTGAGATGTGGAGTCCTGAGTGAAGTGAGAAATCAAAAACTCCTGAAGGAAGTAAGTTCAGCAACACAAACATGGCTTCTGGGGACCAAAATGGTGGGGGCTAACAGGGGTCATGCTTTGGAAAGGGGAGGCTCCTCTGCGGGATTGATGGGGAGGCAAGAAGCGGGGAAGCCTCCACACTGCCTGTTGGAGATGGAGGGGAACATGAGTTCTCCTTCCTCATCATCCCCTCCTGGGGAGGGTCCCAGCAGCCCTAGCCCAGCACAGCTGAGCAGAACCCTTACCATTGGGAGCCTCGCATTGGTTGTTTGGTCTCTGCACATGGAAGAAATGACCAAGTCTGTGGTCTGCACACCCAGCACATTGAACAAGGGATTTGCTCTGACCTCAGCAAACTTGCTGTCTGGTAGGGAAGTCAGTCAAAAATGACATGGCTACATGGTAGGGGATGATGAGGCCATGAAAGGGGTCAAAACCTGGGGAACTGGGGTGGGCTTTGTGCAGCAAGGATGATTCTACTGAATGTCCAGGGTGGGCTGGGATTGGTCAGATTCTGAAGAATGGCTTGTGGGTGGTGTTTTAACAAGAGTGGAAGCTGTGGGGCGCCAGGAGGCTGAGTCCTGGGAGTCCAACATGACTGAAGCTTTCCATGTAGGCATTTTGAAGAAAGGAGAGGGAGGTCAAGAAATGAGCCGGGGCCTGAGCATGCAGGATGGGGAGAGGAGTCTGAACTTGATTCCGAGGAAGCCCTTGTGAGTACTGAGTGCAATCAGATGTGAGCCTTCAAGCACTCACTGTGCCTACTCCACTGGTCAAGGGACTAAGCGTAAAGGTAGGACGCCATTATGGAAACCCAGGGGAGAGACAGCCACGAGGTGAGCGTGAGTAGTGGCAGTAGGATGCATGCTCTGTGGGTGTTGGACACAGGAGTGGAAGAAGCAAGGTCACAGGTGATTCCAAGTTTTTGGCTGAATGGATATGGTTTGGTGAAGTCAGTCCTGTTGCTCATCATCCCTTAGAGAGAGAGAGAGAGTGAGTTCTGGAGAGAACAGAGGGCTGGGGAGGGTGGGGTTAGGAAAAGAAAGTTCCAGAAAAAGCAATGATCCTGGTAGACAGACTAGACTGTGGCTTGTGGACTCATCATCTGTCTCCCCCACTAGAATGTTTGTGTCATGTGGGTAGGGACATTGCCTGTGTTGTTTTCTGTTGTATCCCAGTTGTTAGAATAATAAATACCTTGTACGCAGTGGACTCCCTGTTACTATTTGCTGATTAGGAAAATGATGGAGATTACAGATGCTGGATTGGGAGGAAGGAGTGCTCAGTGCCCTTTGATGTGTTCCAGAAATGGTTCTGGTTTCATTATGCCCTTTTATCCAATAGTGACTAGGATGGTGGAAATGACTGGAATGGGAAGAAGAAGTCTGACGGTCTTTGTGTGCACAAGTAAATGTCTGAAATGCATGAAGCCTACAAAGAGAATGGAGTGACATGGCTTCCTTGTCATCGTCGGGATCACTAAGCTTACTCGTTTTTTCACAGGTGTTAATAAGCACCAGCAATGATGCGAAGCTCACCCACAGTGCCCCTGGGAAGTAGACCTTGTTCTGATCACAGTTTGACTCATGCAGAAAATGACACTCAGAGAGGCAGTGGAAATGCCCAGGTCACACAACCTGCATGCACCAAGTCAAGGGCAATTCCTTAGACTCTAAGCCACCTGCCCTCCGCTCTAAGCTCTTATTTTATGGGAGACACAAAAATAGGGTTGAAGCAGAGTTTGTGGGCAGAAAGAGAAAACCCTCCAGCAAGGAGGCCTCTAGGTTTGTCAGAGCTCGGCAGGCTGGGGAACTTTGCTCCAGCTCCTCACTGGGCTGGGGAGTCAGCAGCAAGCCTTGGTGGTTGGTTCATTTAGCATTCACTCTTGCCAGATAGTTGGCAGGCTTGACAAAATATTGAAAGACCCTTCCCTAACACCACACTTAATCCTGTGTAGATTCTTTCCAAAACCACGCTCAGCTTTGAGCACTCCCCTGGGGAGAGCCAGGAGCAGGGACTTGTGGAGAATCACAATGCCGTGACCTCAGGCTGTCGTCCAGGTGCCCACGGTGGGGCCTCTTGAGGCAGAGTGACCGCAGCCGCTGAGAGGCTGGATGGTGTTTCTGCTGGGCTGGGCCGGCACTAGAGATGTCATTAACAGTGCACTTCACACCCCTCTACCACTCAGCCTCTCCACCCAGTCCATGACATTGATTTTCTTCTTTTGTACCCCGAAGCACCCTCCATAGAGAGATGAGTCATGCTGCTTTGGGGAAAGGTGGTTACTATGGAACTCAACCACAAATACCATGTTCCAGACTGTTAAGGAAAAAGTTGGTTAAGCTCAGGGAAGGTGGACAGATTCACTGGTCTGTTTTGGTTCCCTTTTTCACTGCAAACTTGGGTAAAACCTCCTTGAGTTGGTGATCACAGAAAAGAGAGGGAAGACCACAGACAGTGTCATTACCCTGATCCCATGAGTGGCCCAATGCCCAGGGAGTGCCCAGGTGTCCTGCTTGTTGCTGTCCCATGAGGAGCATGAGTGGACTTTCAGTGGGAAGAAATCTTGGTTGTCAAAACATTGTTCAGGTGTCATCCAAATTCTCATTGTGAGATCAGTTCACCTGTAGTTCAGGACATTCTTGAGCCCCAGACTGACCTCTGAGAAGTGGTGATGGGACTGAGACAACACTTGACAGGTGTCCTAAATGGCTCCATCCCAGGATTCTACCCCACCCCTGCCCTTCTTTGTCTGTGTCAAGACCAGCACCACCTACTGTCCTTTAACAGGCCTCTCCCTTCATAGCATGGAGAGGTTTCAGATGACGTCCACACACTCACCTCTCAAGGTGTGGCTTACATGGAGAATGGAAGCCAGTCTTCTTCATCAAGGCACGGTTTGGAAAGAAGCTGATAGGAGGCAACAGGTCCCAGACAGTTTGGCACCGGCAAGGTTTCCTGGGGCACTTAATGTGGAAAGGCCAACTTGTCCTAGGAGTTTCCCATATCTGCAGAAGCCCAGATGTGCACAGACAGCACTCAAGGCCAGGCCAAGGTCTCAGTCTAGCCTCTTTCTCAAACATTTATCAATCAAAACAGTTTCTGTTTTGTAACACTGTTCATGTGTCAAGTCCTGTGCTGGGAACTTCACATGGTCTCATTTTAGCTTTCCAATAGTGGATGGGGATGATTGTTGCATGGATAGGTGAGGACATTAATATCACAGGCTGGGGAATAATGAAACCACAAAAATTCTAACTCCAGTAGATCTGGGATTTTTTTTTTTTAAAGATATATACCAATTGAAAGCAAGAATGATACACACACACAAAGTGAGAAGGGGGGGAGAGAGAGAGAGAGAGGAGGAAAATGCTTCCATTTATTGGTCATCCCCTAAATGTCTGCAACAGGTGGAATTGGGCCATGCCAAAGCCAGAAGCCAATAACTTCATCCTAGTCTCCCATATGGGTGGTAAGGGCACGAGCACTTGGGTCACCTTTCACTCTCTTCCCAGGTATGCTAAAAGGGAGTTGGATCAGAAACAGAGTAGCCATGATGCACACTGGTACTCCCATTAAGATGGCTTAACCTGGTACACCACAGTGCTAATTCCCCAGTATGGTTTCAAAGCCTCAACTCTTTGCAATGTAATTTAAGGAATACATATTGAGCATAGATCTTTTAGATCCTATGCTAGGCTTGAGATTCAGCAATAATGCTATTCTAATTCTTGAGGATCTTACTGGAAATTTCAGCATGTCCTTATAGCTGGGTCATAAACAGGTAGCACACGGAAGGCATACAGAATGGAGGACACCCTTGTCCTTAGTACTTAATAATTACTTTTTCGAGAATAGCGATGCTTGAGCCAGCTTTTCAAAAATGTGTAGGCATGTGCCAGGGGAAGAAGAACTTTCCAGATGAGCTTATTTGTAAGGCATCCATACCAGGATATTTGTTGTACCATTTTTCAAGGAAGACTAGGGGAAGGTGCAGTTAAGGGGAATGACTGAATCAATTAGGTTCAATCACATCAAGGAATATTTTAAATTCATTGAAACAAATGGGTAGAGTGACATAAAAATGATGCAAGCTTGGAGGAAAAACAAACTGCAGAGATGTGGTTGATACGTGTACACATGTGTGTTGCTGTGAGATCAAAGCTAGAGTCCCCTTCAGTATACATAGCAGGGATAGATGTAAGGGGTACTCAGCTCTGTTCGGGGAGATACAGAGAGATCCATTCTAATAGGCTCTCAAGAAAGATGAGGCCTCAAAGGGAAGCAGAAGGGTCTCTGGGCTGAAAAGTGATTGTATTTGGATGAAGTCTGAGTTGGCCATTGAACAGGAATTTTTGGGTGTTGGTCTGAGTTGGGAAGACTAGAGACAGAGCTGAGATTAGGGTGTGGTGTTGCAGTAGTCACTGTCATGGAGTGGCAGACAAAACTGAGTTTGGACCTAGACTAGGAGTCAAGTGTGGTCCATTTGGCTGAGATGTGGGGCAGTGGAACACAGGCATCTGTGGCCTGGCTCAGTCTAGCAAGAACTTTGGGCTCTCTGAAGTCTCTTCCCCTCTTAAGAACTTTGCTGTCTATTTCCAATTCTCTCCAAGTGTAGGATGCCGAAGCATTTGTGAACCCCTAGCCACACCCAGGACAGAACCTTCAACAACTACACCAGCTAGGACAATGCACTTTAATTTCTCCCTGTCCCCACTGCTCCATCAAAGTGTTTTTGTTAATTTCACCCATGTCCCCAGAAGACCTTCTCCCTTCTTCCCTCAGGAGTCACGCTCGGCTTTGCAAAATTAAATTCACTCTTGGTTTGTGGGACAGGGCAACTCTGTTGGGTTTTCCTCTTCCTTGATTGTCCTTGCACATCCTTCTTTGTCTGATTCTAAATACTGCTCTGTTTCTTCGATAATTTTAGATGCTTCCTATAAGAATAATAATGCGATATTTATCCCTCTGTGACCAAATTATTTCACTCACTGTAATGTCTTTCAAGTGTATCTACACTATCACAAATGGCAAGACTTTATTCTTTTTAAAGGCTGAATAATATTTCATTTTACAAGCATCCCACATTTTCTTTATTCAGTTACAGATAGATATTTGGGTTGTTTTCCTATCCTGGTTTTGGTTTTTCTGACTCATGCTGCAAAGAACATGAAAATGTAGGCATCTCTTTGAGGGCCTAATTTCATTTTTTAAAAATACAACTCAGGAAGTGGAATTGTTGAATGTAGGACATCAGCTTGATGTGACTACACCTATCTTTGTTGTAACCAGCATCCTGCTCTTCACGTGACCATGATGGTCATCCCAAACTTTATGGGATTGACACAGTCATTAAGATAACCCTCTACTCCTATCTCGTGTCTAGGCTGGCTCTGTTATGAATGTTATTATTTCTTGAAAAAGTTCTAGGGCATTCTGGTTATCATGGGCCACCCTTGTCATGAGATCTCTTTTCTCTTGCCTCAAATGCAGATCCATTTATTTCATGGTCACCAGAGACCATGTTGCTGTTTGCAAGTCCCCTCAAGAAACTGTGTTTTGTGTAATGTTGGATCTTTTTTTCTTCCTTCAGTTCAATGGCGCCTTCTTTGTCTGGTGGCTAGTTCTGATATATGTTGGGGTTTTCTAAAACACTGGATCGTATACCAATTCTATTTTAAATTTTTTAAGGATTTCCTATACGATTTTTCCACAGTGGCTGCCCTTTTGTACATTACTATTTTTGGTAAGCAAGAGTGCAACTTCCCAACAACCTCACCAACACTTGCCATTACAAGAAGAAAAAAAAGCCTCAATAGTCATGCTAACAGAAGTGAGGGGATATTTCATTGTAGTTTTTATTGTGTTTCCCTGACAACTAATGATGTTGAGCATCTTTTGCCCTTTATGTCTTAGGAGAAATGTCGTGCTCAGATCTTTGCCATTATTTATTTATTTATATTCATTCATTGCTTGAGTTTTTAGGGATTGTTTGCATGTTTTGCAAATTTTCTGCGTATAAGAGATTGCTTGCAAATATATTCTGTCCTGATATACGTTACCTTTTCACCCTACTTATTATTTGCCATATAGCAGCTTTGTAGCTTGATGGAATTTCACTTGTTGGCTTTTGCTTTTGTTACTGTGCCTGAGAAATCATTGCTAGGACTGATGTAAAAAGAATAGAAGTAGGGCCCGGTGTGATGGCTCAATTGACTATCCTCCAACTCCAAGCACCAGCATCCCATATGGATGACAGTTTGTGTCCCGGATGCTTCACTTTCTATCTGGCTCCTTGATTGTGGCCTGGGAAGGCAGAAGAGGATGGCCTACAGCCTTGGTATCCTGCACCCTCTGGGAGATCCTGAGGAAGCTCCTGACTTTGGCTTGGCTCAGCTCCGGCCATTATGGCCACTTGCAGAGTGAAACAGCCGATAGAGGATCTTTCTCTCTATATCTCTTCCTCTCTGTAAATCTGCCTTTTCAATAAAAAATAAATCTTTTAAAAAAGAATAGAAGTAACCAATGGGATGGTGGGCAGTGGGGGAGAGATGTGAATATTTGTTCAATCGGTGCAAAAGTGCGATCCTCCAAGACGAATGAGTACCAGAAATCTGTACAATATAGTGCTTATGGGTAACAATAACGTATTATGTACTTGCAACCTATCAAAACGGATGGATCTCATGATAAGTGTCTTTGCCACAAACAACCCTCAAAAGAGATATAAAAAAGATTTGGAGGTTATGGTAACACAAGTGTACACGTATGTCAAAATTTATCAGATTATATACAATACTGCAGCTTTTTAAAGACACAAATTACATTTCAAAGAAAGCTAGAAAAAAGTATGGATGTTAAAGTATGCATGGAGGAACATAGAAGTTATTAAATGCACTAAGGACAAGTATTTCAGCACCATGTGTTAAGCTGCTGCCTGTGACCCTGGCCTTCCATGTAAGGACCTGTTCAAACCCAAGATGCTCCACTTCCTTTTTTTTCTTAAAAAAAAAAAAGGAGATTTATTTATTTTTATTTGAAATACAAAGTTACAGAGAGAGAGAGAGAGAGAGAGCGAGCATCTTCCAATCTTTCATCTGCTGAATCACTTCCCAAAGGCTGCAACAGCTGGAGCTGAGCTGAACTGAAGCCAAGAGCCCGGAGGTTTCTCTGGGTCCCTGTGTGGTTGCAGGAGCCCAAGGATTTGAGCCATCCTCTGTTGCTTTCCCAATCCATCAGCAGGGAACTGGCTTGGAAGTGGAGCAGCCAGGACACATGGGCACTCAATGGGATGTTGGTGCTGCAGGTGGAGGATTAGCTTTGTACACCACTGTGCTGGGCCCTGCTCCACTTCTAATGCAGTTACCTGCTAGGCTCTGGTCATCCAAATGGGGTGTCTGGGTAGAGTTCTTGGCTCCTGGCTTTTGGCTGGCTCAGCCCTGGCTATTGCAGTAAACCAGTGGATTGGAGAGCTCTCTCTCCCTCACTTTCTCCCCTAGCCCCACCCCGACTTTCAAATAAAATAGATCTTAAACATAGTAACAACAACAACACAGCTCCTGCTGTGATTCTGAGCCTTTTACTACCATCCTAAGGGAATGCCACAGGGGTTTTAGGGAGGAGTGTCAAAGAGTGTCTCTTCTTCATTCCTATTTATAAGAGTAGGGACATTTCTAAACCTTTCTGAGCCTTGTCCCACTCCCTTCTGTCCTACAGAGATGGAGTGTGGTACTTAGCTGCTAAACGTGGGAGAGGAACAGAACCTCCAAAGTGATTTTCTCGGTGCTACTACTCTCTGAAATAGCCTTGTGGGTCTTCAACTTTGTGTTTTTTTTGTTGCTCTTTGGTTTTTTGTCTCTTCCACTAGAACATAAACTCAAAGAGGGCAGGTGCCTCATCTGCCTTGTTTCTCTTTATACTCCCAACACCAGACAAATTTTAGGGGTTTAGTAAATATTATATATTCCAGTGAATGAATGACTCTTGATTTTAATAAGGAGATGCCAGAAGCACCTGCTTCTAAACCACAGTTTCCTATGCTTTCTAAGGAACATCTCTCATCCAAGCCAAATACTCAGATACTCTGCTTGCTTTTCTGTGGCTCCAGATTAAAGTCAACCTTCTCCATATAGTCCTTTTCTTTTTAAAATAAAACCTTAGTTATTTGAAAAAGAGCGAGAGAGACAGGAAGAAGAGAGGGAGAGAGAAATCTTCATCCACTGGTTTATTCTTCAAGTGCCTGCAATGGCTGGGGCTGGGCCAGGCTGAAGCTAGGAGCCAAAACTCAATCTTGGTTTCCCATGTGGACAGCAGGAATCAAAGTACTTGGGCCATCACTGTCGCTTTCTAAGGTGCACATTAGTAAGAAACTGGAAGCAGAACTGGGGATCAAATCCAGGCACTCTGATATGGGAAGTGAGTATCCCAAGAGGCGTTTCAACCATCATACCAAATGCCTGCCCCATCCTCTGATTCTTTATAATAGCATTATTTATTCTCTTCTCCCATTACCCTGTGCTTCTGTCTGAATTCCTGTCCTTGAATAATTCTACCTGCTATTACTTTCTGTTGCTGGCTTGGTTGTCATTCTCAACAGGCTGTAAAATCCTTGAGGACAGAAATCATGTTCTAATTCTGTTTGTGTCCCGAAGCATTGAGTTTACTGGGTCTTCCAATTACACGTACTTTGTTGAGTGGGAATAGAATTTAACAGCACCTTCACAGCACTGTGCACACAAACTGGCCAACTGATATACTTGCTTTGACCAACAAAGCCACCCTAGATCTAGGTTGTCTCTCTGTTCTAGAGAGTAGTTCTGTCTCTCCAACTTGGATGCAACCGAATCTTTGGGTTCAAATTTTCCAGTGTGTTTGGTGTTGTAAATTTCAATGCTAAGCTACAAACCCAGCTCCATCACTTTCCTCTCTTGTTATGCTGATGGCATATTTCACAAATCAACATGTAAAGTCAGGCATCAAAATATTTTCAAACTTAGCTTTTCTTCTCTCTTGAATTTCCTTCTATCTATCTAGACTATTGGTAGGCACATGCCCTTCTAGAGGCACATGAAGACACACCTCACCCCTACCCCATGAAGGTGCCCAGGCAGATCTCTCTCCTGCTGCCTGTGGGTTATCATTCAGCAGACAGGCCCTTGGAGGTGCTTTGGCAAGCCATCCATGACATATTCCATGAAGAATAAACACTTAACACTAGGCGTTTGAAGACAGGTGACTGTTAGACAAGCTCTCAACATCCCTGGATTAAGGTGTTTCCTCCAGGGACTGGAAAGTTGCCCATATCGGAGAGGATGAGGGGCTGTGAGACAGGCTGCAGAGGAGCATTTCAGCCAACGGAATGCCGGGATGGCGACTCACTGGTGGTGAAACGTGAGCTCGGCTCTGTTGTGCTTGCAGAAGAGCTCACAGCCTTGTTGCTCCCACAGTCCTGCTCTGCCTGCGTTGGAGAAGCAGGGCTAGCACAGCCGATGTGCCCAACGCCTTTTTTTTTTTTTTTTTTTTTAATAATTGTGGGCTTGTCCTGGGGTAGACAATCAGGATGACCAAGCCTCTCCTTCCTGAAATTCTCTCCTCTCAAGGTTTCCATGGCCCTGTCTTTCCTCCCCCAGCCTTTACTTACTCTGTTTCTTTTGCCAGGTATTCTCATATTCATTTCCTAGGGCTGCTGCCAGCAAAGCATCACAGGCTGGGCAGCCTATCACAGTAAGAATCTGCAGTCTCACCCTTCTAGGGGCTGATCACCTGGAACCCAGGCATCAGCAGGGTCATGCTTTGAACCTGGTCAGGACAGCCTCTTCCTAGTTCTGGCGGTTGGCTGCAGTCCTCACTGTTCCCTTGGCATGCAGTACACCGCTCCGCTCTCTCATTTCATTGTCACATGGCATTCTCTCTGCACCTGTTCTCACATGGCTGTCTCCCGGTGAGACCACCACTTATACTGGATGAGGGACCCACCCTGCTCCACTGTGACCTCATCCTGCCTGATAACGTCTGTAAGTGACTCTCCAGATAAAATCACATTCTGAAATATTGAGCACTGGAGCATCATCATATCTTTTTGGGGAGGACCCAATTCAACTCATAAAAATGACTTTTCCTAGTTTTTCCTTGTGGTCTACAAGTGCATGAGCAAGGTAAGAAGTCATCATTGTCTCTGGCAGAACGTTCAGGTTCTCTTGTCAATTCTCTTCCAACTGTTGTGTTGCTACTTTGGTGGTCTTTTGGTCAACTATTACTCATCCCACCCAGGTGATCCCAATGGAGCCTCAATATGATGTGTAGATTCTCAGGTTGTTAAACCATCTGCTATGTGTTTCTCTAAGAGTACTGCATTGCTCTTAGATTCAATGATTGACCCAGGAAGAGGATTCTTCTGGAGAATGTGGTGACAGTGCATTAAGGGAACAATTCTCCTTTCTTTGAACATAACGGAGACTGGAATGGGCCTTCTGGTCTACCACATAAAATGAACTTCACTAAAGAAGGAAGATAAACAGAGTACACAGAGAACAGAAAGACCAGGCCCTGGATACCACGTGAGGTCCTGGATCCAGCTGCTTCTAAAGTCATTGGATTTGGACCTCTGACATACAGGAACCCATGAACTTTTCTTTGTTTTGTTTTGTTTTGTTTTTTCCCTTTACTGCTTGTATTTGATCTTTTGCTGAATGAGTTAGTTCATTCAGCCACTTTCCATCACCACTCAGTTTTTTCCTGAAAGAGTGATCTCCTTCTCATCAAACATTGACTCTTCATAATTCAAGATACTCTATAACATACTTCCACAAACTTTAAGATTCTGAATTTTGAATCCCATGGCTGAACTCTGAGACCCGACAGTAGATTATGCATTTGGTACAATGCCTTGAGCATTCTTTAATGTATTGTTGTTTATTTGCCTCTCATTGGGGTTCCTTATGCATTAGAGGAAGCTCTAAACTAGAATCTAGAAGACATGGGTTCAAGCCCCAGCTCTTCCGTTATGAGTTGCATGACTATGAACAAGTTTCTGGTATTCTCAATTTAGTATCAGTTTCTGTATCTGTAGAAGAGGCTCACTCATTCTGCTTGATTTACTTGTTAAAATTGTTGTGAAGATTAAATGAGATAAAGCAGGAAGCAGAAAACCATGGTTCAAAGGCCAAATAAGGCCCATTGCTTAAAAAAAACATGTATTTGAAAAATGCAATTTTATTGGAACACACCCACACTCCATTGTTTCTGTAGTATCTACAGCTGCTTTTATGGTGATGGGAGGGTTGAAAGAATGTGCGGCTTAGAAGCAGAAAACTGACACCGTGTGAAGGGAATGTTCCCTTCTCCTTGGTCTTTACAGAATGCTACTTCCTGTTCTAGAAAATTCTACAAAAGCAAGACATGTTTTCCTGTGTGCCTTCTCAGTTGCCACCTGGAAACCTCCTTGAGGGAATTTTTCTAACATGATAACATCCGGCATTCCCACTATGGTGGATGACGAACGGTGAAGACAGGAACCAACTTTGCAGAGAGCAAACTGACAACATTCTTCCCAAGCTTCAAAAAAAAAAAAAAAAAACAAGCTCCTTTTTCTTCGACCTCATCATCCTGCTACTCTGATTGTCTTAAAAAACAAATCAGAGTTGACACATGTCTACAAAGTTAAGAAATGACGGTAGAATACTTACAGATTATCCAGCAATTACACAGTCCATCTGAATCTTTTCAAAGAACCCTTAATACTCATATGCATGGATTTCAAAATTGCTTTTGCACCAAAATAAACTTATCTTTTACTTATATTTTCAATGAATGTTTTGAAGTACTCCCATAGTATAGGAAAATGCTCCTGCTAGATTACTAGTGAAACAAGCTTCATAACGCAGCCTATTTAATGTGATCTAAACTTTATCAAGCAACGCTAGCAGGAAGCATGCTCAAACTTCACAACAAGAGACTTTCAGGATGCTAATTTCACTTTTTTGCTTTTCAATTTCTTCTTAATCAGAAGAGGAATAATTTAGTAATTACTGCTCGGATAAGCTTGAGAGATAGCTAATGATTTGGCTTACCTTCATGTCATTATCTAGAAAAAGGGTGTTGGACTGAACAGGGGCCAGGCCGGACCTGTGCGTGAACCGAAGGAATGAGTGGGCACTAGAGCCAGAGGGAGAGTCTGGGCCCGGTGTGCTGCCCCTTGATGCTCTGCTGCACTGACTGCATTCATGAGGTGCTCCAACTTAACACCGCGAGTCTATCTGGGTCCAGTAAGATACTCCATGGGCCTGAATACAGCCAACCCCTCCCTCCGACTACACCTCCCGCTGGTGGGAATTCCTGCTGTGGAACTGTGTGATTCCTAGAGCTGAAGAACACTCGCAGATGACCTAGTCCAGCCGCTGCACTTGGTCTTGATGTGGTTCAAATGAATCCTCCAGGGTCAGGCAACACAGACCAGTAGGACTGGTGTCAGAGCACAGGTGTTCCGGTTCACAAACCAACACCAGTGTCTCCTGCAGGGATTCGTCTTATGCGCATCACCAGTCATGTGTGAAAACCCAAGGTCTGCCTCCACAGTATCTGTCTTCTTCTGATTCCCCTTCCCTCCCATTACTCTTCCCTAAGTCCAAGTCCCAGTTACTAATCCCTGGCCCACTTCAGCAGCTGCCTTATCATTCTCTTGGATCCTGGCACTTCCCTGCTTTTAACTTCTCTGGTTTATTGCATGACGCCATCACACTCTTTGACCTTCCCTTGTGTCTCTCTCCCCATTATTCCAGCTGTTTCAACTCCTGAGACCTGCTGTGCTCACTCTTCTAGAAGACTTGTTCACATCATGCCATCTGTCTGAAATTCTCTCCATATCACTGCCTATTGTTAATTCCAGAGAATTCCTGAGCACTCAGAACTGAGCTGGCCTATCCTAAGTGCCTGGTGCCAGTTACTATGAGACACACTGCCTTTGTCCCTGCCTCGGATGACTTGCCCCTTCAGTGACAAGTCCCTCCCAAGTCAGGTGATCCAATTTCATAGCAATGGCGATATTGGTCGTTCATTTATCTGCTATGTGTTTCCTAGCCACTGCCGCCTTGGGACAAATGTTGGGATAGTCTTATTCAATCCTTAGCACCCCCAGCAAATAGCAGAGTGCACGTGATAGCACTCAGCAAGCTTTTGTTAAATGATGCGGATTCAAGACTTATTTTGTGTGCCTGTATCAACTATGGGGCCCAGTGGGAGCCCCAGTCCCATTGCCAGGTTGCTCATGGTACAGATGAGGAAGTTGAGAGTCAGGGGTCGGGGGAGGGTGGAGATCAGTAAGTGGCCTGGGCCTGTAGCATGGGGCAATGCCAAACTCCCATCCCTGAGTTCTTAGTGTGGTGTCCTGTCCCACTGGCTGGCTGAATATTTACTTCTGCTACTTCCTGGCTCGAAGTCAGTAAACATACATGTTTGTCAGTACAGGAGATCTTGCCTGGGGAAGCATGACTTGGTTAACATCTGGGGAAATAGAAATGTTTTTCCCTTTGTTAGCTGGGCTCTGGACAGCCTGGAAACTTGATCCTCACTGTCTGCTACTTGGGACATAATGACCTGCTTTCAGTTCCTCTTGATTATGGGATTTCTGATAGGAATTTGGAAAACAAATCCTAAATCCTGAGGCTTGGATGGTAGCCTGTGTTTCCTTTGCAAGCCTTCAGTGTTTCAGAAAGACTTGATTCACCTGCCTGCCAGGCAGAGCACCATCACCTGGTGCCCGCATTTCCTCCAAGCTCCCCACCTGAGAGCTGTCTAGCCATGCTGGTTTCCTGATTCCCTGGCTGGGTGGATGCCCCCTTTCGCCCCATGTGAGTTTGGAGGCTGTCATGAAGCAATCCTTTGTGGGCAAAATACTTGGGCTGGTGTCCAGTGAGAGGCAGCCATGGCCAGTGGCCTGGAATGAGTAAGTTATGATCGGGATGCCTGCTCCTGTACTAGCCCGGCGGTGGGGGAGGGGCCGTAGGCAGACATTCTCAGACTCCAAGGCTCAAGTTCCTTCCTTAACTGCAGGGTGGGAGCAGCAAAATCTTGTCTTGTAGGCTTTGTGACGGAAACATTGAGCAAAGAACAGACAACTAAAACATCATTTCCTTTCTTCTTCTAGCTTTTGGTGGATTAGAGCAGTCGGGTTGTGGGTGCACTGAGGGTCTCAGAAATGGGTCAGAAAAGGGATAATCTCCACTAAGACTAGGCAGCTATGCAGCTGTCCAGTCCAGTGGCTTAGGTAGCCCTCATGGGCTGTTAGCACTAGCGAGGAATGAAACATGATCAACCTCTAGACATCAGAGTCAGAAAAATCTGGCTTAAATCCCAGCTCTGTTGCCTGATAGTTGAGGGACTTAACTGCTCTGAGCCTCAGTTGTTCCATCCATCAAATAGGAACAAAACCTCCGATTAATCATGAGCATTAGAGCCCAGCTACAGGAGACCACCCCTGTTGCCCACTGACCATTGCTGTGGATTCTCTTCTGCTTTGAAGGACTGGGGCTTACCCTACTCCTGAGTTTATTTAAAGGAATCTCCTGGCGACACACAGACAGGGGTTGGGATGTATATCTGCCTTTTCTCTGTTCCATAGATAGCAAAAATATAGCATCCACTCTTTTTGGAGCATAGGTGTTTTTCATCTTATTTCATAGATGAGGTGTCTGAACCTGGTGATGTCAGATGCCCAAGGTCATCAAGAAGGTCAAGGAGAGAGATGAACTGGCCTTGTTATGTATGGCATGTTTGTGCCTCCCCAGCAAACTTGTGTGGAAATTCTGCTAGTGGTAGGAGGTTAGGCGCTGGGAGGTGATTAGGTCAGTGGTCTTACAAAGGAGGCCCTGAAAGATCTCTCACTCATGCCAAGCACAAGGCTAGGAGGAGCCATCCAGGAGTGAGGAAATAGGCCTTTACCTGACACCAAGTCTGCTGGTGTCTTGACTTTGGACTTCCCAACTTCTAGAACTGTGAGAAATGTTTGCAATTCACTCTACCCAATCTGTGGCATTTTTGTTATAGCTTCTTGAATAGACTAGGAGAAGCACAAAACCCATACTCAATCTACATCTTTAGGTTACTTATTATATCTAACACAATGTAAATAGTTGTTTAGGAAATAATGACAGAAAAATCCTCTACATATCTTTTCAGAAGTATTTTTTTCTGCTTATTTTTTGATATGTGGGTGGCTTAGTCTGCGACTGTGGAGCTCATGGTCATCAAGGACTGAGGGTCAACTGCATTCTGGGAAAACATGATCATTCTTACAATGCTCCTCAAGCCATCCCAGGCATCTCAGTGAAACTGGTGCTGGTGAGGACTTGGCAGGGAGCAGTTCAGTCTGGAAAACGAGGGAGGGAGGTAGTTACAGGAGAAGCACAGTGGGGTGGTTTAGACCACCCAGCATCCTGCTTGTGCTTGAGAGAGGGAAACAAGCAGCAAGTGGGCAGAAAGAAGGAAAGTGGCCACCTGTTCAGATGCCCATAGGTCAGTGTGAAGGCTAGAAGACACCTGCAGGTATTTACCATGTTTTTAAAAAACTATCTTTCATCTATCTGCAGGGTAGGCTCCTGGGGCTGTTTCTATCTCCTGGAATCAGGTTGGGCCCAGCTGGCCCAGCACTGGACTCTGGCTCATATGAATGGGATGCTTGGTAGTCCTGCTACAGAAAAATGCCATTCTTCTAGAGTGAGCATGGTCACTGCTTGCCATTTTTGCAGGGTTGGGGTGAGGAGGGAATGACAAAGCCGAGCCACCCTGAGAGAAACAATGAAGCAAAAATGCAACCCAAAGAGTCTTGATCAAGGACACAACCGGCGAAGTCAGTCCCTCTCTTTGGAGTCTGGCATCTGGCAGGCAGAGCAGTGAGGAACATGAGCACCAGGCTGGACAGGAGCTTGGTGAGACCTGGAGAACCCACCTCTGCACCCCTGTTCCCCTGCTGGAGGTCAGACTATGGTTGAAGCATTTTTTGTTTTCTCAAGCATCCATTTCAGATGTCAGTGTGGCTTGTCAGTGAGTCTGTATCTGTTCACTTGGGCCCTGTGAAGGATAGACCCAAGCCACACACACACACACACACACACACACGCATTCCAGGCATGCTGGTCCCCACAGAACTCAGCATGTGTGAGAAGTCACGGGCACATCCCTGCTTTGTTCTCCTCTGTCTCTAACCTGCTCCTCCGTCAGGGACAGGCCCAGCTCAGGTGGCACATGTCACCTGCCAAAGCCGTTTCTAACTCCTTCCTTCACTCCTGATCACCTCCTGAAGTCCCTGCACCTTCAGCCAAGCTGGCATTTTTCATGCTGTGTTGTGAAACACTTTTTTTTTTTTTTAAAGATTTATTCATTTTATTACTGCCAGATATACACAGAGGAGGAGAGACAGAGAGGAAGATCTTCCATCCAATGTTTCACTCCCCAAGTGAGCTGCAATGGGCCGGTGCGCGCCGATCCGATGCCGGGAACCAGGAACCTCTTCCGGGTCTCCCACGCGGGTGCAGGGTCCCAATGCATTGGGCCGTCCTCGACTGCTTTCCCAGGCCA
Source organism: Ochotona princeps (assembly GCF_030435755.1). Classification (NCBI taxonomy): domain Eukaryota; kingdom Metazoa; phylum Chordata; class Mammalia; order Lagomorpha; family Ochotonidae; genus Ochotona; species Ochotona princeps. The sequence goes on along the minus strand of NC_080846.1, from coordinate 10,081,234 downwards.
CAAGCAGGGAGCTGGATGGGAAGTGGAGCTGCCGGGATTAGAACCGGCACCCATATGGGATCCCGGGGCTTTCAAGGTGAGGACTTTTAGCCGCTAGGCCACGCCGCCGGGCCCTATGTTGTGAAACTCTTAAAACATGTGTTTTCTGCAAGCAGTGAAGAACAAAACTTCCCAGCCCTTTCCAATCCTCCCAGCACCATTCCCCAAAAGCAATCATGGTTACTCATTTCTTTGGAGGAATTCAAGAAATTTTCATGAGCAAATAAGCGCATATAAGGATGTGCAGCTATTTTTTTTTTTTTTTTACCTCAGTGGGGGCCATGTAGAGTTGTCTCCTGTAAGTTGAGCTTCGTACTCACTGGGTATCTTTACTGTCACAGAAGAGGACATTCTGTTTCCGTTAAGGCACTGTCACATGTCTGGTGTAAATCTATCATTTGTCCTAGCCCTTTTTTTTTTTTTAATGAAATGTTTACTCTGTTTTCTATTTTTTGCTAGATTTTTAAAAACTGTTTTGTTAATGAGGCTCTTTCCTCACTCTTCCTGCCTCCAAAGGTTGGAAAGGTTTCTAGCCCATCTGGATGGCTGTTCTTTTGCTTTAAACAGCAAACTTGAGCATCTATTTCTTGATTTACCAATTTTATTCCATATCCACAGACTCTCCACCATGAAAAACGTAGACACCAAGACATATACACTCCTCTCCACAGCTTTTCCTCTGCCCCTGTTGTGGGTTAAGCTGTTTCCTTTTATGCTGTTGAGGTTTAGAAAATTGACATGCTATTCTAAAACTATCTGCCCCACAGCTGTTTAACCTTAGCTCCGTATTTACATAAATAATTTACTCATCAGCTCTGGCATTTCATAACTCCTTCATTCCTAAATTGATGATTTTAATGTATCTTTTGGGAGGCGAGATCTCATGATCACATCTTCAAAACGCCACTCTCCCCACTGTGATCTTTAATGAGCATTATGTTCTCTGAGTATGCTTTTGAAATATCCAGACTTGTTATTAGTTGCTATGTTATTATGTTTTAAAAGATGTTTGTACTTGTGATGCAAAACTAGAAAGAGAGACAGAGAGGGAGAGAGAGAGCACACGCGTGCTCCTGTTTTTTGATTTGTTTCCCAAAGCATCACACAGCCAGGCTTGGTCCGGCTGAAGCCAGGAACCAGGATTCCCATCCTGGTCTCACACATGGGTGGCAGGAGCCCAAACAATTGGAACATCTTCTACTGTCTAAGAAGCTGGACCAAAAATGGAGCAGCTGGGACTTGAACCAGTCATGGAGTATCAGATGCTGATACAACAAGCAGTGGCCTTAGTCAGCTGAACCACAATGCTGACACTGCGGTGATCACATTTTAGGATGCATGTATTACTTTCAGAATTTGGTACTTGATTCTGTCATGTCTTTTGCCACTATAGGACAAAGAGAAGTTAGAGGCCGTTCTGTTTTTTCCTTTAAAGTGCTTCTTTTTTCTTCATCTAAATAATGTTTATAACAATTCTGTACCATATTGAGGCCATTTATTTTTTTCATTGTGTCTTCAGGAATTTCTTTAGTTCAGAAAAATTTTCTTCTGTAATATTTTTCCCATCGTGTTCCCTTTCTTTGGGAATATCAGCATGCATATTTGAAACTCCTTTGTGTTTTATAAGCATTGCCTTTATTGTAAACAATAAAGATATTTTGATTATCTTTATTGTTTGCCTTTCTGTGATTTTCTACTCTTCATATATTACTGTCTATCTTCTCAACTGAATAAATGTTGTATCTTGCTATTGCTCATTTTCCCCCTCTATAATGTTTTAAATTATTTTGATATTAAAAAAAATCCACAGTGGGGGCCAGTGTTGTGGTGCAGTGGATTGGGTCACCACTTACAATGCTGGTGTCGCATGTTAGAGTGGTGAATCAACTCTTGGCTGTTTAGTTTCAGATCCAGCTCCCTTCTGGTGTCTTCAGGAAGGTAGCAGAGGATGACCCAGGTGTTTGAGCCCCTGCCACTCACATTGCACACCCAGATGGAGTTCTTGGCTCCTGGATTTGGTCTAACCCACCATGGCCATTGTAGTTATTTGGAGCATGGACCAGTGGAGAGAGTGCTTGTCTGGTGCTCTCTGTCTCTCTCCTTCAGCCCATCTCCCCCCATCATACTCCTTTTCCTAACTGATTAAATAAATCTTAAAGGGGAAAGGAAACACTGCAATGGGTCCTGCCTTTTTGCAGTTTCACTTGAAAAATGTTTGGCCTTGGTCAGTTATTTCTCAGGGATATGAATGGGATAGAGGCATGAGCTGGGCCACCAGCCAACTCCCCTTGGGTTTGTCCTCTCAGAATCTGTTACCGAATATGCTCTGCCTGTGGCATATATCTGGAGGTTTTCCAGCATTCTTGTGAGCATGAAGGCAATGTGGGTCATGAGGCAGGCTGGCCCCTAGGTAGCAGATCCTCTGATGGGTCATTTATGATGACCAGGGTGTCTGTGTGACTGTTCAGGTGGACTGCTATTTCCATGTGTCTTCCATTTAACATCTAAATACACACACAGTGGTGACCAGGGCTGCCCAGTAGTCACACTGTGAGTTCACAAGAGGGAACTTTGATGAGCAGTCACCGATCTTGACCTCATACCCATTTCCTAGTTTTATTGAGGATGGAATTTTGATGGCAATTTTCATTATTTTTGTTGTTTTCTGTGGGTTTCAGAGAAGGGAACACAGAAACATCTTTCTTCTTTTATTTATTTATTTTTAAAGATTTTATTATTATTGGAAAGCCGGATATACAGAGAGGAGGAGAGACAGAGAGGAAGATCTTCCATCCGATGTTTCACTCCCCAAGTGAGCCGCAACGTGCTGGTGTGCGCCGATCCAATGCCGGGAACCAGGAACCTCTTCCAGGTCTCCCACACGGGTGCAGGGTCCCAAAGCTTTGGGCCGTCCTGAACTGCTTTCCCAGGCCACAAGCAGGGAGCTGGATGGGAAGTGGAGCAGCTGGGATTAGAACCGGCGCCCATATGGGATCCCGGGGCTTTCAAGGCGAGGACTTTAGCCGCTAGGCCACGCCGCCGGGCCCACATCTTTCTTCTTTTAAACGAAAAAAACTTTTTAAAGATTGATCAATCTATATTGAAAGTAAGAATTACACAGAGAGGAAAACAGACCTTCCATCAATTGGTTCACTCCTCGGATGACTGTAACAGCCAGTGATGGGCCAAACTGAAACCAGAACCAGGAGCTTCATCTAGATGTCCTATGTGGGTAGCAGGGCCACCTCCCGCTGCTTTTTCCTATTAACAAGGACCCAGATTGGAAATGGAGCAGCCGGGACACAAACTGGGGCCCATATGGGAATGCCATTGTTGCAGGTAGCAGTTTTAACCTACTATACCACAGTGCTAGCCCCCACGGTGACATCTTTTTATGTGATTCCAAGAATGCCTTTCCCACGCATCTCCTTTGAATGGGAACCCTGACTTCACAGCGGTACATTTTGTAGTAGCCATACATGTGGCTGATGCTGAGTACATGCTCAGTAAGTGATTCTCAGATGAAACAATGAATTCCTGTCAAGAGTAGGTGAAAAACTGCCACTCTTATGGTCTTCATTTTCAACCTACTTTTTTTTGTTCCCTCTGTCTTTAGGAGAGTTAAGAAGGGAAATTGTCAAGGCAGTTTGAGTCTCTTTGCTGCACTTGCCCTTCCCATCATGGCTTGGCTCAAGATTTCCATGTTCTGTCTCTTTGCACTGATTTATTCCTCTCTTGAAGGAAATCCGGTTCAAGCCTGGCCCATGGCTCAGCAAGCTGCCAAGCCAGTGTTTAACAATGTGTCTCCTTACAGCGTGGCTGCAATGTTTGATACTGGGGAAAACAAATCTTTGTTATGCCTGGGGAAGCATAACTTGCCGGTTAGGATGCCAGGTGCTCTACACCCCAGATGGCGTTAAAAGTCACGGCCATTAAGGGTGTGGATCAACCATGACCAAGGACACAGCGTCTCCTGCCTTAAAGGTCCTGGCTTAAGAGGACCATAAATTAAAACTCACTTGGCATGTGACTTTTTTAAAGTGAACAGATCTCGGGCCCGGTGGCGTGGCCTAGCAGCTAAAGTCCTCGCCTTGAAAGCACCGGATCCCATATGGGCGCCGGTTCTAGTCCCGGCGGCTCCACTTCCCATCCAGCTCCCTGCTTGTTCCCGGCATCGGATCAGTGCGCATCGGCCCGTTGCGGCTCACTTGGGGAGTGAATCATCGGATGGAAGATCTTCCTCTCTGTCTCTCCTCCTCTCTGTATATCTGGCTGTAATAAGATGAATAAATCTTTAAAAAAAAAAGTGAACAGATCTCAAGAAGGAACATTGGTAGACAGGAGTAGTTGAATGAAGTAGCTAAAGGCATGACCGTTGGAATCTAACATTCCTGTGCTTAAATATCTCTGTGTAATTATTGGCCATGTGAGCTTCAGTATCTTCATGTATAACTCTACGGTAATAATATCTCTCTTGCTAGCTTGTCTTGAGGATGAATTGAGCTCAATCATAGGTGCAAATGTTGACATTTTAAAGTGAATAAGTACCAAATGCAGATTAATTGTCTTGTTTAGTATCTAACACATTATAATAAATCAGGGTGAGGTGATCGTACATCCATAACGACAGGCTAAGATTGCTATGTTTATTGTAGTAACAACCTCCCCTTCTTGTCTTAAGAGAAGAGAACATGCTACATGTTCACGGAGGATTATTTGAGGACTCTGGTTCAAGTCTTCCCCTGGATGATGGAACAGCCACCACCTGGAATGCTGTGAATCATTGTTCATTGACAGTCCAAGTGTATTTTTCCACTCCTTGATTCTAGATTTGGTCATTTGACTTACTGTGGCTAGTGAAGTATTAATAGTCTTGAAGCATGTGTAGACTTGAACAACTACTTGCACATGTCTGCTTGAGCTCCTTAACTCATGCATCAGAATGAACACATGCTTGAGCTAGCTCAAGAAAGACAAATGGAGCACAGCCAAGGTACCCAGTCATCAGTCAAGGTCTTCGTACATCAACCCACATCTCACTGACCTCAGACATTAGCAAGACCGGTCAAGGCCAAAAGAACCTCTTAGCCAATCCCAGTCGATTCCAGATTCATGTGTAATAGGTGTTTATTGTTGTATCTGGAGGGTTAGGGGCTATTTGCTGTACACCATCATTGTGGTAATAGATAACTGATGTGTCCTGTCTTGGCCTCCAGTTCTCTAGTTCATAAGAGAGCTCTTTGTATCTCTTCACATCCCTCAGGGGGAAAGAATCCACATGGTAGATTTTATTGAAGATATCCAGGGAAGTCTGAAAGAGGTTTGACATCACACAACTTCATGAATATCCAGTTATCAATGCTTTGTTTTCTTGTTTTTCTGGCTGGAATGCTGACCAGGGCTTTTTCTCCAGTCCCCTGGCTCCCAAATAGGACCTCTGCTCTCTTATATTTGTGTATTTGTGTGTGTGTGTGTTTTCCCTAGCATCTTTTTCTTCCTAGAATAATTCAGCTTGACTCAGAGAGTCCAAAGCCAAGCATGTAGCATATCCTTCAGTGTGTGGGCCCTACCCTCACTGAAGCCAGTGGTTCCTAAATAATAATAATCCCTGATTTTCTTCCTTGTTAGAAAGCTCCTTAAAGGCAGTGGTGATGCATTATTAGTCCTGCTATCCTCAACACCTAGCAGAGTGCTTGGATCATTTCAGGCACTTAACAGATGTAGTTGGAAATTATCACTGTTCTGAGAAGAATTTTAGACCCAGCCATATTCTTCATATCACTTTTTGGTAGGTTGGTGAGAATTGGCTAGAAAATGTTTATCCACTCTGCACTTGCAGAAGACATAGGACATGAGACTTAAAGTGCTCAGGGACACTGCACAGGAGAGAGAGAAGATAATGTGTTCCAGGATGGCAAGGCGGCACATTGTCTGTGTTTTGTCCACATGAGGTTGGGAGGCTCCGACAGACCATGTAGGCCCAAGGTCAGGATGCCAACAAGAGGTCGACTGCAGACAACCATCTGGACCTCTTTCTCCCCACTGGACCAGACATGCAGCCTCGGCGCCAGACATTCTGGAAGTTGGCCTCACTTCACACAGGCTTGGCCCAGGGTCCACAATGGCTCCTTGGAACTTGGCGGGGCACATTGACAGAGCTGGTTCGGAAAGGTTCCAGGCCAACATCCAAAGGCTGCAGGGCTCCCACCACAGGCCACTAATTTTAGGGGGCTGAACCTGTCATAAACCAGGTGTAGACAGCCCCAGCATGTGAACTCAAGTTGGTTTTGACAACCCAGAGCTCCATGTCAACTGCTGGGTTTCCCTGAGCCAAGACCTGCTGGGCTCCGTTCAGGAGAGAGGCTATTGCCAATGGGCAGGGACGTTTAGCATTCCACCCTTGCTCTGTTAATCCCTCTGTGCAGGAATGTTCCACTGTAGAGACAGAAGGCAGTGCCAAAAGGGAGGGGTGGGAGAGTCACAGCTTTGATGGGATTTAGGGTGATGTGTGGCAAGGATGTTGGGAGTGGGGTGCTGGGAGGGTGGAGGAGCAGGGCTGGATTACTGTCTATTATAGACCCACTGTGTGACCTTGGGCAAGTCTCATTCCCTTCCAGGACCACACTTCTTCAGAACAGGAGGATAGACTAAAAACAGACGTAAGTTGCACTTGAAGATAAAATTCTAAGATTTTAAAAAAAATTTATGAATCTTTACTTGAAAACTTAATCAAAGGCACCTTGATTACTTATATTCTCTAGTAAAGTTGCTCCCTTGAAACCTGCTAGCTGCAATTGTATTACACAGGAATAAAGAGAATGACCTGAGAGTAAAGCAGTGGGGTATAACAGAGTATCATTTTACCATGCACTTGGAATGCTCAATATTAATCACCCTTCTGAAGAACACAAGTTCTAAAATTGAAGAGCTGTTTTTAGCTGCGAGGTCCAAGGTAAGATTTTTTATTTTAATCCACATTGCTTTTCCTGGTGCCAGTGCATGGCTTTCTTTACAGACACATTTGCAGGAAACAGTGTTTTCATGGCAATAGGATGTCTGCCTTAGAACAGGAGGACCATCCACCCCTCAATTTAATTCTAGGAGTTTAAGCATCTTGAAACAGAATCTATGATTCATATTGTCCAGCACATAGAATTCCTCTGAATGGAATAGATGGAAAGGCACTTTGAGAGCAGCCAGTCCAGTCTTCTCAATTTTAGGAGGGGGCAAAGTGACCAGGGAAGGCAAGACAATCCTTACTTTTACACAGTACATTTCAGGCTTGGGACTCAGATTTTCTCATCCTAGAACCAATCCCTTTTGCAAATGAAACTTTCTGCCTGAGATTTCATGCAAGGTGTCAGAATTCCAAGACTTTCAGCTCTTCATCTCCTTCATCTTTTAAAAGATATTTGAGTAACTTTCAGGGTTAGCTGAGCAACTGTTCAGCAACTTTGAGAATCTTAGGCTTCTGTGAAGTCTTCATGAAATTCCAAAGGCTTAAGTATCCCTTGGGAATGTTGGACATTTTGTCCAAGCAGACCAAACTTTGGGACAGCTCCCCTCCTCCATCCCTGCTCAAAGGGACATGGCATCCTGCATGGTTACTCCCAACTCCAGCTCCAGGATAAGACCTCAAAGTTGACATGAAACAGCCTAATGTGAAGGAGAGGGTCACAATCCTCTCCTGATGACTAACGTGTACATTAAAAAAATACCTGAAACCAGAAAAACAAATAAGACTGGAACATAAGACAGCGTTTTAGACAACCAAACAGCAATGGAAAACTCAAAAACATGAAAGGAGCCCTCAATAGCTATTATCCCTTCACGGATACTCAGTAAGCATCTCCCATTGCCAGCTAACGTATCGGGTACTCTGTAGGACACACAGAACATTCATCATGACTGCCCTCTTACACCTCACAATTTAATGGGATTAGACAAGCACATAGAGAGATAATGCTTCCAGGAGGCTAATGAAAAGAATCTCTTCTAACCCCTTCAGCTTTCGGCGTTGTGTAATATTAAGTAGCACTGACCCAGATGTCTCTTTTGAGCTGCAGACAATGGGCTGCATAGCATGTTCTCTGCCTGGATGTCTCATAGGTAACATGACGTCTTTAAAATAGAACTAGTAGCCTTTTGCCGCACGTTTTCAATGTGTCATCACAAGTAAGAGGCACTTGCACATTCCAGAAATGGAAATAACTCTCTTCTTCATCAACTTCTTATATTCAATCATGAAGTCTTAGAAATATTACACGTTTTAAACTTGCCTTGATTTGTTCCCATCTTATTTGCTGCCTTCCTGCAAGTCAATGGAAGCTCTTGCCTCAGCAGACCCAGAAGCAGCCTTCTAGACTAAACTATTTGTTCTGCTCCAGTCTCTACATAGTACTGACAGCTGGTTCCTCTCCCACCCCAAATTCAATTGGATTCATGATTTGTGATCCTAATTTGAATGATTCACCATTGCAGGAGTTGTTCTCTCACTTTAACTAGATATGAATTTGGGAAAAACATTTGAAACATTGGCTCTTAGACATTAGACAACAGACAACATAGAACTGTAGTCCCCTAGAGAGGAGAAGCAAGGTGAGGCTATCGTGGCACAGGCTTCTGCTTGGGGCCAGTAGCCAAGCTCCAGCATCCAGAAGGCACATTGAAATATAAGTTGGAAGTGGTAGTTAGTTAAGGAGGTGAAAGTTTGCAGAGACTGAGACAGAATTTGTAGGCAAAACACTGGAGATGAGGGAGCTACAAAAAGAGAAAGGAGGAAGAGAAATTGAAGAGAGGATTGGAGAGAAGAGGAGAAAGGAAGAGGGAAGGGGAGAAGTCTTGAAAATCTGTATAAGGGTTCCCTAGAATGTTTATGTGAAAAGTGATCTGAGATTCATGACAAGCAGCTTTGTGACTGTTTAACGGAGGGAGTCTTGGAGAGCCATAGGTCAAATAATTCCCAGGTCTTCAAGAACCTGAGTGCAGTCATTCAGAGGCACTGGCTAGACTCCTCAGGAGGCTGGTACATGGTAATGATGTTAAATTATTTCCCCTGCCCTTCTGCTTTGGATACATCATCTTAAAAAAAAACTTTAAAAGAAGCTCCTAAAAGACAAAACCTATCCCAAATTACAAAACTGTTCACTAACACAAATGTAATGCTCTTGTATAAGTACCTATGCATGGTGCAATGGCCTAGTGCTAAATCCTCGCCTTGCGTGGGTGCTTGTTTGTGTCTTGGCTGCTCCACTTCCTGTTCAACTCCCTGCCTGTGGCCTCGGAAACAGTAGAGAACGACCCAAAGTCTTGGGACCCTGCACCCACATGGGAGATCCAAAAGAAGCTCCTGGCTTTTGATTGGCTCAGCTCCAGCCACTGTAGCCACTTGGGGAGTGAACCACAGATGGAAGCTCTTTCTCTGTGTCTCTTCTTCTCTCTATAAACCTGCATTTCCAATAAAATTAATCTTTAAAAAGGAAAATACAATCATTTTTATGAAATAAAATGCATATTTCTAGGTATGCAAAGAAGCAGGCAAAGATTATTCATAACCAACAGAAAATCAGTAGAATCAGATACAGAAATGATAGAGATAGTTGACTTCATATACAAGGGCCATTAAAGGGCTATTAAGTTTTACAAATATGTCCAAAGACATAAAGGAAGACATGAAGGTAATGAAAAAAGAAAGTTGAGGTACAAAAGAGTGCATCTGAAATGTCTAGAGATGAAGAATAAAGTATGTGAAATAAAACACATACTAAATGGGATCATCAGCAGATTATGTATTGCAGAAGATCAGTGAACCTAAAGTTGTAGCAGTAGGATCTAACAAATACAAAGCAAGGAAAAAGAAGGAAACAAATAGTGCCTTGCTGGGGTGTGGCAAAAAAACCAGGCAGTCTAGCATGCATGTAATTCAAACACTAAAGGAAGGAAGTACATGGAAAAGTTTGAAAAAGCAATGGCACAGTTTTCTAAATTTGGTGACAACTTTTAAGTATGTATTTATTTGGGGGCAGGGGTGGAAAAAGAGGGATAAAATCCCACCTGCTGGTTGACCCCTCAAATGCAACAGCAGATGCTGGGCCAGGCTGAAACCAGGAGCTGTGAACAAGAGGGAACTCCATCCATGTCTCCCACACAGGTGACAGGGACCCAAATACTTAAGCTATCATGTTGTACCTGTCAGGGTACACATTAACGGAAGCCAGAACTGAACCCAGGCACCCCGATGTGGGATGTAGGAACCCCAGCCAGTACTTAAACTGTTAGGTCAGACGCCTACCCTGAGCTTCTATGGAAACTTTAAACTCCAGAAGATCAATGAACATCAAGTGGAAAAAATTAAAGACGACCGTACTGAAGAACTTAAAATCAAATTGCATGAAACCAGAGAAGAAGAGGAAATTTAAAAAGTAGCCAAAGAGTGGGAAAAGGCACTTAAATATACAGGAACAAAGAAAAGAATTACAAAAGGCCTCTCATCAGCAGTCACCTAAGCCAATAAAGAATGCTTGGTATATTTTTTTAATAAAGAATATTTTATTTATTTGAAAGAGTTACCGAGAGAAAAGGGAACATGGAGATCTTCCATGTGCTGATTCACTACCCAAATAGCCACAGTGGCCAGGGCTGGGCCAGGGGCTTCATCCAGCTGTCCTACATGGGTGCAGGGGACTAAGGACTTAGACCATCTTCAACTGCTTTCCTAGGCACATTAGCAGGCAGCTGGATTGGAACTGGAGTTGGAGTTACATACAGGGTGCTGGAATCACATCTGGGGGCTTATGCCACAGTATGGAATACTTAAGGGGTCAAGTTAGAATTTAGTTCTCCACAAACATATTTTTTATAAAGTAAGGAAGTGGGTAGACATTTGGTTGAGCGCTGAAATCCTCCCTGAGGACACACACATCCCACATCAGAATGTGTGGGTTTGAGTTCTGGCTCCATTGCCATTTCTAGATTGCTGCTAATACTCACCTTGGGAAACAGAAAATGGTGGCTCTGGTGCTTTGACCCCTGACTCCCATGTAGGAGGCTCAGGCGGAGTTACAGATACCTGGTTTTTACCTGGTCCAACTTCAGTTATTTTGGGTATCTAGGGGAATGACCTAATGGATGCCAGACACCTCTCTCTCTCTCTCTCTCTCTCTCTGTGCATCACAAATAAACAAGAAAAAGCAAAGCCTTTTACATATCCCAAAAGTTAAGAATTCATTGCCAGCAGACCTGCAGTGAAACCAATATTAGAGTTCTTCAGGCAGGAGATGAAAGGGTAGGAAAAAGAAGATAGAGAAGGAGGGGACAGCTGAGGAACAGACGGAAGACTGAGGAGAAAGACCCAGAAAGAAGTGAACTGTATCAAATAACTGTATCAAATGGATATTCAGCGAGTTGATTTTAAGGGGTCTGTGTGTGGCATAGCACATTAAGTCGCTGCTACACTAGCATTACATATGAGCCCTGATTCAATTCCTGGCTACTCTATTTCCAGTCCAGCTCCCTGATGATGTACCTGGGAAAGCAGTGGAGGATGGCCCATGTGCTTATGTCCCTGCACCCATGTGGGAGACCAGGATGGAGCTCTGAGCTCCTGACTTTAGCTTGGGCTGGCCCCAGTCATTGCAGCCATTTAGGGAAGTCAACCAATGAATGGAAGATTTTCTTTCTCTTTTTTCTCCCCTCCCCTCTTTCTAACTCTTTCCGCCAATCAAATAAATAAATAAGTCTAAAAATAATTGATCTCAAGCCCCTTGGATCTGAGCTGTTTTTGGTCCCTGGCCACGCACTTCAGATTTTCTCCCCACAGTGACCTTCTGCATTATGTGCCAGCCTGCTGCTTCTCCTCCTCTCTGACCCCAGCAGCTCAATGTTGGTGGCCTTCCTCCAACACTTCGTCTTCCTCCCTGACCTCCGCCATGCCCTGAAATGCTAGGCATTTCTGCCTACCCCACCTCATTCCCCGTGTCTGTCTATACCCTATCCCCATGCGAATGATGACACCCACCCCCACTCTAAGTCCCTGCTGTGGCAGTTATGTTTCTGTCCTTTCTGTACCTTTTGAATTTTTAACAGGAACACGTTGATTCGATCACAGTAACAACAACAATAATAATGACATTGAGAAGAACTAATGACAGGTAATGAAGAAAAGAATGAAAGCATGAAGGTCCCAGACCCAGGCTATCTAAGGAACGAAAGCTTACAGGCTGGGGAGCGGATGCAAGCACACTTCTTAGCCTCCCTAGGAGACAGGGGCATTTGCCATGCAAGTAACTGGGAAACCATGTTGGTGGTGTAAGTTAGGAAAAACCCAGATCTTATGGCGCAGAGTTTAGTCATCTCTTTCTCCCCAAGACCTCAGCTTGGAGCCACCAATGACCCTGAGAAGCCGTGACCTTGGCTTTCCTTTTCCCAGGGTCGCCTTTCACAGGATAGTCTCCGAAGCTCAGAGCTTTTACGCCCTCCCCTGCCAAGCCTGTGGCCAAGACTTCCTTTGCTCAGGACCACTGCACTAACCTGGGAGGTACAGGGTGTCCCTCTCGAATGGACAAGGTATTATGTTTTTTTTTATTAATTATTTTGCATTATGTGACAGTTTCATAGGCTCTGGGAATCCCCCACCCCTCCCCCTCCCCTTCCCCCTGGTGGATTCCTCCACCTTGATGCAGTATTACAGTTCAAATTCAATCAAGATTCTTTCCTTGCAAACATGGTATTACGTTTTGGTTTGGCTTTTTGTTTCCCTGGGTACCTCTAGGTAAGTCATCCTGATCTTCCCGAGACTTGCTATATTCTCTCTTGTGGACTGAGTCTTTTAATGTCTGTGTCTCCAGGCCCTCGTAAGGATCAAATGACCCAATGGGAGTACCTGGCATGAGTACCTCTAGCCTGCACCAGTCACCTCCAAGTGGCACTGTCTTGTCGTGTCCTGAGATCTGAGGGACAGTGCTTCGTTACACTTGGCATCAGAGCAGTCTGATGTGGAAAAGGACTTGGAAGCGCAATGCCCCTGGGCTGGGCACTTTACCTGCCTAAGCCTCTGAGAGAAAGAATGAAGCAAAAATGGCAACCCAAAGAGTCTTGATCCAGCACACAGCCGATGAAGTCAGTCCCTCTCTTCGGAGTCTGGCATCTGGCAGGCAGAGCAGTGAGGAAAGCGGCCACCAGCCTGGGCAGGAGCTTGGTGAGAGCCATTTGGTGATCTGCTCAAATCTCCCTACCCAAGCCATTGTAGCTTAGGATTCCCATTTGAAAACCAGAGGACTGCCGTCCATGAGTGAGGGCGGATCACATGTCCTGCTGATGCACAGCCTCTAGTAAGGGCAGAACATCTGCTTCCATTTAAGGAGTGCTCGCACTGTGGCAGGCAGTGGAGGGCCCGGGTGGAGTGGCTGGAGTGGTCCACATGATGACGAAAAGCATTTGCCACTGGCATTGTTTCGAAATGTGGGTGCGTGGGTATAATAGGAAGCAGCCAGATTATGTCAGCTTTATAATGACTGTGAAATGATCTACAGACAATGCAGCCCCCTTTCCTGTACCCTAGGAAGCTCATCCGCTCTGACTGGGGGCTGGTGCTAGAGCAAGCAATTGCACAAGGTTTTTCACTGACTGTTCCTTTCAGTCCTGGGGGGCGGGTGGGCTTCTTTTCCACTTGTTTGTCAATAATAAAACTGAGGTTCACATGAAGACACGTGTTTCTAAAACCACTTTGGTGCCTCCGAAACAGCTTCAAGAACAAGGTCTGTTCTGGGGCTCTTTGGGGACTGTCTGGCTGTGTAGGGAGGGGTGTGTAGGAAAGGGCTGGCCCAGCCTACTTCCCAGGTGTACCTTCTCCAAGCATCCTACTTGCCATCCTCTCACCTTACACCTCCTTCCAAGAGAACAATGCTTGAATCTGTCAGACAGACAGTGACAAACCTTAACAACCTTTGTAAAGGAGCAAGGTGCATGTCTTATGGTTGAAGCGCTCCGGCCACTGCTCTGATGATCCTTAAATAAGCCATTTCCTGGCATGGGCAGTTAGCTTGGCCCATCGCTGGTCCCATGCCCAAAGTTAGGGCAGGGTGGCTCTGGCTACATGGCGGGCTGGGGCAAATCGATGGGCCTTCTGCAAATATCCCAGATGTTGCTTTTTTCTGTACCCTGGGGGGGAAAATGGCCTCTTGCAGGCACTTGCAGACTGAGACAGTGAGTAATTTTTTGGATAATTCAAGTTCTAAATGTCTTTCTGTCTTCACTCGAATGACTCTATGGTGATTGTGGGGGTTTTGAGGAATGGCTTGGGCTTCATCAAACTGTTAAGTGAGAATGGGAAACCAACTACTCCACTGGCTGAACCTGGCCCACACCCCAACAGGAATGTTGTGTAAATGCATTTCAAATGCCATCAAAGTCACTTTTGTTTTCAGACCATGGAAAACCCAAGTCGGCCAGTTGGAACCTGAATCTGATCTTTGTGTGTTCTAAAGTTAATGAACCAGAACAAAGCTGGAACATAAAAACATTTTCTGAATGAAAACACAAATCCATTGGACTTGTCGGATTGGGACTTCTTTTTAGTATATCATTAAAAAAATTAGGAAATAATCCAAATGTGAAAATAATCACTCAGTACAGAATACTTAGAAAAACCAAAATAGTTTCACGATGAATATCACCTATAATCCCATCAAGAGGGCATTTTCACAACTTTTTCCGTGTACCTATTTTTTAACATAAATATGACCATACTATAAAAGTTATTTAGTCACTTGCCCTTTTTTGTTGTTGTTATCTCATGGGAAATTTCATATCATGACCTAGGAAGCTATACTTAGTTATAGAGTTTGCAGATATTTCATTGAACTGACTTAGTATATTTCACTAATCCTCTATTGGTCATTATTTAGGCTATTTTCATTACTTTACTTTTACAAATAATGCTTCAGTAGACAGCTTTGCTTATGAAACTTCACCCTGAACTGATTATTTTGAATTAATTATCCAAGTGTTTCTAAGCCAAAGAACATATTTCTCCCTACTTGTTTTTAACCATTTATATGTACATTCAGAAATCCACCCTCTGGGGGTCATAAAAAACTGCCACCATGAATGAATAAAAATAGCAGCCATGACATGCAAAATTCAGTTTGTACTTCCAGAGCTCCAAATGGGACAGTCCTACTCACAGCCACAGGATAACTATCCCAGTTTGTCCAGGGACTTCTAAACATGGGCGTTTTATGGATTTCATGTATTTGAAATCCAGATGGCAAGGGGAGAGAAGGAGAAGGAACAGGGGAGGGGAGTGGGGAGAGGGAGGGAGAGAGGGGGCATGCCTTCACCTTCCTATTCACTCCCCAAACGTCTGTTAGGGGATGGCGCTAGGCCACGCCCAAGCAAGGAATGGAATGCGTTAGCAGGGAGCAGGATTGGTATCTGAGCAGTGGCAACTTTAACTGGTGCTCCAACATGGGATGCTGGCATTGCAAGCAGTGGCTTAAGCTGTTAAACCGCAATGCTGGCCCCACAGCTTGTTTTGATCACGTCTTGGGGCTGTTCAATTCTCTTACCCATGTGAATGACCCTCCGTTCAGACTTGAAACATGTCCCGGCCAACAGACATTCCAGGGAGCACTAGTTTCACTATCAGAGGCAATCACAGTGTAGAAAAAAAGAAATTTTTCTGGGGTGACCTTCCCAGGAACCCCAAAAGTGTTTGTTTTTTAAAGGTGAGCACAGAGTAGGGCCCCCAGTGTTCTGGTACAGCAGGTAAAGCCACTGCCTGCATCTCATGTAGACCCTGATTCTGCTCCCAGCTGCTTCTGATCCAGCTCCCTGCTTGTGGCCTGGGAAGGCAGCTGAAGATGGCTCAAGTGATTGGGCCTCTGTTCCCATGTGGGAGACCTGGAAGAAGCTCCTGGATTCTGGCTTCGGACCGTTGTGGCCATTCGGGGAGTGAACCAACAGGTGAAGAGCTATTTCTCTGTCTCTCCTTCTGTCTGTAACTCTGTCTTTCAAATAAATACAAAAATAAATCTTGATAAAGATAAGCACAGGCAACACAGAACGAACCATGAAGCTGGACCCCACGTGCAATTGAGGACAGAGGCAGAGTGCTCTCCTGAACAGATCTTGGGTTCTGCAGTGAGGGCTGAAGCACTGAGCAGAGCTAGACTCCAGTCTTGTTCTGCAGCCACCTGCTGTGGGACTCTGGATACGTCATTTCCTGCCGTGGGCCTCAGGTGCCCCGTCTGTGCAGTGGAAGCGTGGCTGACCGCTCTTCAAGGGCTTTTTCCTGTCACTCTCAGCAGTTCCTCACGCTGGCTGCAGGGTAGGATTGCCTTGAGGAGTGGCTTAAGCTCCAGCCCTGGCATGCTTTAAAGTGAGCAGGAGATTCAGAAATCTGCCATTTCCTGGGATGTCAGCCCATGGCAGGGACAAATGGAAGGAAGACTGAGGACCGCAGACCAGCTGCTACTTCTCTGTTATTTTCTAGAAGCATCTTTGGCAAATTTAGATGACCAGATTCTAAGTATAACTCATCAACTGTCTGCTAATCCTTGAACAAACTGTTCTAAAGCTGTTATCGAAACCCTGTGGCAAATACCACCTCCCCGGACTTTCTAATCTCCCATGGAGAATAAGCTTTGTGGTGTTACTTGCTTGACCTTTAGTCCTTTCATTTGCAAGATGTGTGTACTATTTAAACATCTCCTAATGGCACATGGGAGAACCGCATGGAGTAACTTACATATACCACCCAACATCATTCTTGGTATGTTCAGTCAATATCAGTTCCTCCCACTTGTCTACCTTGGCATTTAGTGGAAGTGTCTTGGCATAGGATGCCTTTCCCCAAAGTGTCCCCTGTAGAACACTGCTTCCTCCACGATATTTTCCATTGGATGCTAAAAGGAATTTTCTGGTCAGATATATTAGGATAGTCCACATGAAATTGTCTCTTCTTTTTTTTAAAAGAAGGTTTATTTTATTTGAAAAGAGAGGGGGCATCTTCCATCCACTGGTTCATTCCCCAAGTGGTCACAATGGCTGGAGCTGAGCTGATTTGAAGCCAGGAACCAGGAGCTTCTTCTGGGTCTCTCATGTGGGTTCAATGGCCAAGGACTTTAGACATTCCATTATTGCTTTCCCAGGACATAAGAAGGGAGCTGGTTCAGTAATGGAACAGCCAGAGCACAACCGGAGCACAAATGGGATGCTGGGGTCACCACTGGGCCGAAGATTAGTCTGTTGAATGCTGCACCAACCCTGAAATTGTTATCTTCTTGAAGCAGTGTTCAGACACATGCTGGTAAACTAGCTCTCTTTAGAAAACAAATGAATGAAAGAGGGGGCCGGTGGTGTGGCACAAAGGGCTAAGCTGCTAATGAAAACAGCTGCATCCTTTTTCTCAGAATGCCAGTATAGGCTGATCTGCTTCTGACCCACTTCTCTGCTTCTGTTCTTGGGAAAGCAGTGCAAGATGGCATGAGTGCTTAGGCCTCTGCCACCTGTGTGGAAGACCCAGATGGAGTTCCTGGCTCCTGGTTTCAGCTTCATCCAGTCCCAGTCGTTATGACTATTTGAGGAGAGAATCTGCCTGCAGATGGAAACTTTTTCCCACTCCCTGTCATTCCTTCAAATAAATAAATAAACCTTAAGCACACACACACACACACACACACACACACACACACACACACAAATAAACCCCATTTATATTTGCTGATATCCATGGTATAAATCCTCTCATCATGCATGGCCAGGTTCAAGTTCCCAATTGAATCTTACGAGTACACAATTAAAATGGTTGCTAGCATGTCATGGTCTCTGGTATGTCCTGTAATAAATAGACCAGTTTAGGTTTGTTTAGTTCTGTTTCCCAAACGTATTAGACCTCAGAATCCCCTTATCTTCTGGTATCTCCTGGCATCTTAGCGAACAGGTGTTTCCTGAAACACACTTTGGGAATTGCTGATGTGATATCTTCTATGTTTATTATAATGTTCATCAACCTGCCATTGTTTAAAAATGGGGAAGTGTGTTGTACACATCTCCGGGCAGAGTTCAAGGAGAAGGGAGCAAGGACTAAAGGCCTTGGCTCACAATGGAAGGGGTAGGCATGGCTGAGTCACAAAATAATGTCTGAACAATGTCTGAACCATGGCAAAGTAAAGCATTGAGGCGTTGATTTCTCTGTGCAGAGAAGGGGCTCACAGGGCCGGAGAAGCAGGAACAGCCCTCTGCCAGAGGTGGTGCTAGAGAGAGCTGGAGGGGAACACTTCCTGCACATGGGGAAGAGCCTGAGCAAAGACCTGGCCAACTCCGTGAGCACGGAGACATCCTGCAACCCCAGCTCCCCTCCGGATCTGTGCTGGTGCACTTAGAGTGCTCATCTCCAGAGAGCAAGGTCCTTGTTCCTCTGTCACCAAGCCCCTGCCGCCATCAGCCTCCCCTGATGTGTTTCTCTCTCTGTGTTTATCTCTCCAGAACTGGACATCTATCTGTGTGCTCGTGTGTCTAACCACCTGCAATTCAGAGGGTTCTTCTGGCAGCACATCTGTGGGGGCAACCCCTTGAGGACTTCAGGAGGTGATTCTCCCAGGTGAGAGACGTTACTGGGGCCTGACAATGGGGCTAAACTCTTCCACCCCAGGAGAAGCTGTTCCTCCTTCCAGCTGGCAAGGATTCACCTGCAAGCTCCATCAGGAGTTGCAGGTGGCCCCATCTAGAAAGAATAACAGCTGTTATTGTTTTTATTCTGGTGGTAACACAATCTGCCAGTTCAACTGTTTATTGTACCGTCCAGTGACATTCAGTGCATTCACATGGCTAAGCAGTCACTGCACGATCCATCTCTGGAACTTTCTCATGGCTCCAAACTGGAACTCTGTACCCATTCAGTATTGACTCTCCAACCACCTCTATTCACTTGCTGCTACTCAGTGGCCAATTATTGGATCATGAGCCCTGAGCTAAGAAACTTAACCCTGTTGACTCCTTTGATCCCCATATGACTAGCTCCACTGTTTACACCTGAAAGAACTGAGCTTAAACAACTTGCTGAAGGCCACAGAGCCAGCAAGCAGGAAATTAGAGTGCTACCTCTGCTAGATCTGACCTGAGTGCATGATGCTATGAAATCTCTGGGTTCAAGGCTGAACTCCTTCATCCCAGACTCAATGGGAAGCTCCTGGTGGCTGAGAGTGTGTGCATGTGGCAGCAGGTAGGCAGGGGTGGAGGGAGGCTCAGGCTTTAGGGGAACAGCACCTGGCATCAGATGAATGAAACCCCCACAAGTAGAGGTGGGACAGCCAGGCTTCCTGAACAGGGCAGGCTGCGTATGAAGGGGAGGGATGCTGCCTTTCTCAGAGTTGTCCGCTTACCATGCTCAAAGCCTGGAACCAGATCTAGCTGTCATAGTTGCTGTGAT